>NC_064615.1:458752429-459974215 GCF_023898315.1 Schistocerca nitens | reverse complement strand
TTGGTGTCAACAGCACAGCAGAGGCAGACATCATGACGAAAAAGGAAAGTATTGGCAACAAAACTGTCAATGTGTTTGGTTTTGTAGGCCTACCATCAGGAACGGGTGATATCATGTTCAGTCACTGAGACTAGTGTTTTGGAGAATAATAGTTAACTGGATAGCCCAAAGTCAGAGTGGGAAAGTTTAGATTTGGAAAATCCAGTTACTATGATGTTGGCAGATGATGGAGGCTTTATAGTTTAGTATGGGGAAAATGAAAAATTGACCATTCAAATGAAATCTCAACAGTTAAAAATGATAAATTGTTAAAACTGAGCTAAATTTAAAAATAAATGACAGAAACATTATTTAAAAAGTTAGCTAAAAGGTGAAGTTTGGAAAATTAACACTGCTGTATAGGATATGACTGAAGGGAAGGTATTTGAGATTAGAAATGAAATGGACAAAATTACACACAAAGTAGGCTGTGCCACATGGATGAAAAAATCAATTATGTTAAAAAGTCATTGATCTAAACATAGAAAAGATGCATGATGAATTGAGGAGTTGCGTAGGCAACTGTTTGCTGAGGCAGAATGCAATTGTGGGGGAAACGCAAGTAGCACTCCAGAATGTGTGTGAAAAAATTGTAGTCTGCAATAGGGTCATTGGAAAAAGTCAGCAGGGTCTGGAGGATGTGCTTGAAATTAGCTGGGTTAGTGTCAGGTCAGGCCACCACTGTAATAAATTTGCCATGAAGTGGGCCGGGAGCTTCAAAATGTTTCGCTAACGATGGAAAGTACCATTCAATAATTTTTCTTGCAGCTTGTACAGACAGTTTCACACTGGGAATGTCTGATGCAACAAAAATAAAACCTAGTGAAAAGACAGAAGGAGACACACAATCATGGGTAAATTTGCTGGATGATTTGTTTACCAGTTGCAAGGTATTTGAAAGTTCTTTTGTACATAAATTCTGAAGTGAGACAACAGAGGACACTCCAAAAAAATTTCTTGAACAGTCCAAGTCAGACCCCGAAGTATGACAATGATGGAATTTTGTGTACGCAAGTTGATGCACACAGCTTGACCAATGTGTCTCAATGCAATTAGAACACTCGAACAATGATTGCCAGAATCATTGCAATGGTACCTGTACATAGTCTAACATATGCAAAAAGCAAATTTTTGAGTTTTGTAAATAAACTGGATGAAATGGTTAAATTTACACCACAGTTTCAACAGTAGGCTAGGGAAAGGGAACGACATCAGAAATTTTAACCAGCACGAAAGGAATCAATCCACTAAACTTCACAGGAACAGCAGTAATAATGGAAACAATTATCAAAGGGGGAACAACCAGGAAAAATTTTATAAATCGCAATATGGAGCAAAGGTTTGAAGGACCAGCAATGCAAGAACAGGATAACCACAACAGGAGACCAGAAAACTGGATTTTAGTGCATCGCAGATCTGGAGATGATAATCTAGACCAGTGTGGAAAAGGACATGGTGGGCAGTGAATCTGAAAGGATAGAGAATTAGAAAGCAGGTCTGAAATTATGGAAATGTAAACTGAACCCATGAACCATGGACCTTGCCGTTGGTGGGGAGGCTTGCGTGCCTCAGCGATACAGATAGCCGTACCGTAGGTACAACCACAACGGAGGGGTATCTGTTGAGAGGCCAGACAAACGTGTGGTTCCTGAAGAGGGGCAGCAGCCTTTTCAGTAGTTGCAAGGGCAACAGTCTGGATGATTGACTGATCTGGCCTTGTAACAATAACCAAAACGGCCTTGCTGTGCTGGTACTGCGAACGGCTGAAAGCAAGGGGAAACTACGGCCGTAATTTTTCCCGAGGGCATGCAGCTTTACTGTATGATTAAATGATGATGGCGTCCTCTTGGGTAAAATATTCCGGAGGTAAAATAGTCCCCCATTCGGATCTCCGGGCGGGGACTACTCAAGAGGATGTCGTTATCAGGAGAAAGAAAACTGGCGTTCTACGGATCGGAGCGTGGAATGTCAGGTCCCTTAATGGGGCAGGTAGGTTAGAAAATTTGAAAAGGGAAATGGATAGGTTAAAGTTAGATATAGTGGGAATTAGTGAAGTTCGGTGGCGGGAGGAACAAGACTTCTGGTCAGGTGACTACAGGGTTATAAACACAAAGTCAAATAGGGGTAATGCAGGAGTAGGTTTAATAATGAATAGGAAAATAGCAACGCGGGTAAGCCACTACAAACAGCTTAGTGAACGCATTATTGTGGCCAAGATAGATACGAAGCCCACACCTACTACAGTAGTACAAGTTTATATGCCAACTAGCTCTGCAGATGACGAAGAAATTGAAGAAATGTATGATGAAATAAAAGAAATTATTCAGATAGTGAAGGGAGACGAAAATTTAATAGTCATGGGTGACTGGAATTCGAGTGTAGGAAAAGGGAGAGAAGGAAACATAGTAGGTGAATATGGATTGGGGCTAAGAAATGAAAGAGGAAGCCGTCTGGTAGAATTTTGCACAGAGCACAACTTAATCATAGCTAACACTTGGTTTAAGAGTCATGATAGAAGGTTGTATACATGGAAGAACCCTGGAGATACTAAAAGGTATCAGATAGATTATATAATGGTAAGACAGAGATTTAGGAACCAGGTTTTAAATTGTAAGACATTTCCAGGGGCAGATGTGGACTCTGACCACAATCTATTGGTTATGACCTGTAGATTAAAACTGAAGAAACTGCAAAAAGGTGGGAATTTAAGGAGATGGGACCTGGATAAACTGAAAGAACCAGAGGTTGTACAGAGTTTCAGGGAGAGCATAAGGGAACAATTGACAGGAATGGGGGAAAGAAATACAGTAGAAGAAGAATGGGTAGCTTTGAGGGATGAAGTAGTGAAGGCAGCAGAGGATAAAGTAGGTAAAAAGACGAGGGCTAGTAGAAATCCTTGGGTAACAGAAGAAATATTGAGTTTAATTGATGAAAGGAGAAAATATAAAAATGCAGTAAATGAAGCAGGCAAAAAGGAATACAAATGTCTCAAAAATGAGATTGACAGGAAGTGCAAAATGGCTAAGCAGGGATGGCTAGAGGACAAATGTAAGGATGTAGAGGCTTATCTCACTAGGGGTAAGATAGATACTGCCTACAGGAAAATTAGAGAGACCTTTGGAGATAAGAGAACCACTTCTATGAACATCAAGAGCTCAGATGGAAACCCAGTTCTAAGCAAAGAAGGGAAAGCAGAAAGGTGGAAGGAGTATATAGAGGGTCTATACAAGGGCGATGTACTTGAGGACAATATTATGGAAATGGAAGAGGATGTAGATGAAGATCAAATGGGAGATACTATACTGCGTGAAGAGTTTGACAGAGCACTGAAAGACCTGAGTCGAAACAAGGCCCCCGGAGTAGACAACATTCCATTGAAACTACTGACGGCCTTGGGAGAGCCAGTCCAGACAAAACTCTACCATCTGGTGAGCAAGATGTATGAAACAGGTGAAATACCCTCAGACTTCAAGAAGAATATAATAATTCCAATCCCAAAGAAAGCAGGTGTTGACAGATGTGAGAATTACCAAACAATCAGTTTAATAAGCCACAGCTGCAAAATACTAACACGAATTCTTTACAGACGAATGGAAAAACTGGTAGAAGCCGACCTCGGGGAAGATCAGTTTGGATTCCGTAGAAATACTGGAACACGTGAGGCAATACTGACCTTACGACTTATCTTAGAAGAAAGATTAAGGAAAGGCAAACCTACGTTTCTAGCATATGTAGACTTAGAGAAAGCTTTTGACAATGTTGACTGGAATACTCTCTTTCAAATTCTAAAGGTGGCAGGGGTAAAATACAAGGAGCGAAAGGCTATTTACAATTTGTACAGAAACCAGATGGCAGTTATAAGAGTCGAGGGACACGAAAGGGAAGCAGTGGTTGGGAAGGGAGTAAGACAGGGTTGTAGCCTCTCCCCGATGTTATTCAATCTGTATATTGAGCAAGCAGTGAAGGAAACAAAAGAAAAATTCGGAGTAGGTATTAAAATCCATGGAGAAGAAATAAAAACTTTGAGGTTCGCCGATGACATTGTAATTCTGTCAGAGACAGCAAAGGACTTGGAAGAGCAGTTGAACGGAATGGATGGTGTCTTGAAGGGAGGATATAAGATGAACATCAACAAAAGCAAAACGAGGATAATGGAATGTAGTCGAAGTAAGTCGGGTGATGTTGAGGGTATTAGATTAGGAAATGAGACACTTAAAGTAGTAAAGGAGTTTTGCTATTTGGGGAGCAAAATAACCGATGATGGTCGAAGTAGAGAGGATATAAAATGTAGACTGGCAA
This sequence comes from Schistocerca nitens, assembly GCF_023898315.1. Lineage (NCBI taxonomy): Eukaryota > Metazoa > Arthropoda > Insecta > Orthoptera > Acrididae > Schistocerca > Schistocerca nitens. The sequence goes on along the minus strand of NC_064615.1, from coordinate 459,969,877 downwards.
TGGCAAGGAAAGAGTTTCTGAAGAAGAGAAATTTGTTAACATCAAGTATAGATTTAAGTGTCAGGAAGTCGTTCCTGAAAGTATTTGTATGGAGTGTAGCCATGTATGGAAGTGAAACATGGACGATAAATAGTTTGGACAAGAAGAGAATAGAAGCTTTCGAAATGTGGTGCTACAGAAGAATGCTGAAGATTAGATGGGTAGATCACATAACTAATGAGGAGGTACTGAATCGGATTGGGGAAAAGAGGAGTTTGTGGCACAACTTGACCAGAAGAAGGGATCGGTTGGTAGGACATGTTCTGAGGCATCAAGGGATCACCAATTTAGTATTGGAGGGCAGCGTGGAGGGTAAAAATCGTAGGGGGAGACCAAGAGATGCATACACTAAGCAGATTCAGACGGATGTAGGTTGCAGTAGGTACTGGGAGATGAAGAAGCTTGCACAGGATAGAGTAGCATGGAGAGCTGCATCAAACCAGTCTCAGGACTGAAGACCACAACAACAACAAACTGAGGACAAGAAAGTATGGAGAAATCTGAAGCAGACTGACAGTACAGGGAGAGAAATAAATGGGAAAGGTATATTAGGTGACAAAAGGGGAGTAAAATATTTATTTGACTGAGGGGAAGAAGAGACTAACAGTAGAAAACTTTTGGGCAAATATTCAGCATCAGATCTGAGACCAAAAGCAAGTACAAACTTGGCAGAGAGTGAATGTAATGTGACCTCAACTAACATACAATACAATAGCAGTAATCATTGTTGTGTAGGTAGTAATTCAGGAAATGTAGTGGCAGATGTTGAAGTTGACAGTAATAATGACTCACATGTTGCATGGATGGATATGGAGATGGCTGAATGTATGTTGGCAGATGTAACTGATTCATTGTCGTAAGAAAGTCAGGAAGAGATTCCAGAGAATAGGGTAGGGGATGAGGATTGTGATGCCACTGGATTAGGTGTGTGTGAGGTGAGACAATGATTTGAAATGATAAAAGTCTACAAGTGATTTTGAGTCATACCTGCAGAACATAGTAAGAAATTATGGAGAAACTATTGAGCTGGACCCCGAAATCAATACCAAGTGATACATAAAGGAGGAAGCAGAATACAGTGTTAATAATTGGAGGTCATGTGGGAACATTTTAAAATCTCTTACCAAATTTGTGGAAGAATGGAGAGTTGAAAGGTGGCAAGAGTGCATAATGGAAGGATAGAGGAGCTAAGCATGAGAGAAGCTTATGATGAATTGTTTATAAGAGATTGTGAAGCTGAAAAGATGTCCATGGTTAATGTCTATGATGTGAATATCAGCGCTCAGGCCTTTGAGCATGGGGCCAGAACAGGTCCTAATTTGGTGGAAATGGAGGGGCTCTTACTTCTGAAGGAGTACTCTGTGGTAGCAAGGAAGATTTAGTATAAAGAGAGATTTAATGGCAAATACTGTCTGTGAAGGTGATGAAACAGAGATTTAACGGCAAATAATGCCTGAAGGTGATGTAGCATATGCCTTATCGGCTGGAGGTAGCCAAGGTGATAGCTCAGATGAATCAGATGATGTTTTGTTGAAGCAAGATAAGGGTGAGGTAAATAAATATATTTTATGTATATGTGGTAAATCTACAGAGAGTGGAGGCAAAATTGGCACATAAAATTCTGATGTAGGAATCAAATCACTGGCTTTGCATGACGATTGGAGTACAAAATATTTAAATGATTAGACAACAGAAGACTGGAGATAGCCTCAGTCAAAATCACGATATCATAAGGGTATGAGGGAATTTAAAAAGGCCAAGACAGGTAGGAGTGATGAAGCAGGGCTGAAGAAATTCGTTGATGAATAAATGGAAGGAAATAATGAGGCTGAAGATGGAGTGACAGACGAGATGAAAGCATTGGAAGTGAAGGAAAGTTGAAGAGAGACAAAAAATGATCCATTAAGAGGAAAATGTTTGGAGAGAGAAGCAGTTCAAAAATTTCAACCAATAATAGAGGCCGACATTTTGTGACAAAGATATATGCGCTTCTGGATTCAGATAGTAACATGTCAGCAGAGTCGGAAGTGCTTGTAATCCAACATAGAGAAAAAGATGTAGTAATATTTATCACTGGTGTCAAAATCAGAATTGCCACTGGTAAACTGAGTAGGCAAATAAAAAATGAGAAGTTTGAATTTAAGTGTGACAGTTAATGGTCTGATACAAGGTGTTTCATAGTGAAGAGATTAATTAAAGAAGTAGTAATAGGTAAGAATTTTTTATGAAAATGTGGGTCATCACTGAACTGCCATGAAAAGTGCTTTGCGTTTGAGATAAAAAACACGAGGCATAAAGTAAAATTTAAAGATATGTTAACAAGGGAACAACATGTATCCCACACTGAAAAGATTGGCAGCTTGCATAGACAGAAGATGATTTCAATCACTGAGGAGGGAGAACTGAGCAATTTGTTGCACCATAATGGAGATGTCTCCTCATGCACACCTGTAAGGGTGCCTGGGAGTGGGTATTCAATTTAGGTGAGAGTGCATGAACTCATTAAGCTAAAGGCATATCCAATTGCAACTGCCAATAGGGAAGCTGAGAAGGCCAGGCTAGAACAGAATGCAATGCTATGTTGTACAGCCGTGCAGAAATGATTACTGTAACCCTGTTGTCATAGTAAAGAAGAAGGATAACACTGTAAGAATAGTCTTTGACATGGGCAAATTGAATACGATCACTTTCAGAGAACAGAAACAACCAGGAAATGTGGTAGAACAGCCGCAAAATTTCCACAATGTAGAACTAATGTTGAGTGTAAACTTTATGTAGGGCTTCTAGCAGGTCACATCAGCAGAAGAAAGAAGATACTCAAACTTTTCGTTTGAAGACCAAAGCTATAGGTTCAAGGTTATACCATTAAGGTTGACTATCTTAGTTGAGGTATTTGTTAGGGCACACTGCCAAATGTTAGGAACTGAACTTAGTGCAAGTTGGTTGTATATGCCGACAACATATTAATTGCAACTAGTTCACGGCATAGGCACTGTAGCAGGAGTTGCTTATGGCTTTCAGGCATGAGGGCATGACACTTAAGTGTCTACATTAAGTGTGTCATAGCAGAAAGTATTCTACGTACACACTTGTAAATGAAGCAGTACACGGTTATTAGTATATCAAATTAATTTAACGTATTAACTTTGTTGACAGTATTTGACTGAAAATGTAATAAACACATCCTTTGCTGCATATAAGAGGGTAGCCCATAAAGTAAGTTCCGTTTCTATTTCTATCCACGACAGCGCTACAATCGCATTTCCGAATATGCGTGGCAGTTACTCTGACTCAAGGAGGAGACATGTATGCCATTTTCAGATCGCTGCTGCCGACGTGTGCTTTGTAGAGCTTCTTTATAATGTCAGCCGTAATTCAAAATGCCGCCGTGTGTGAAATCAGATCTGCGATTCGTTTTCTAAGTGCAAAGAAAGTTAAACCAAAGGAAATTCATCGGCAAATCTGAAGGTTTACGGGCAAAATGCTATGAGTGATTCAAAGGTTAGAAGATGGGTCAGACTGTTCAATGAAGGACGTGATCAAGTGCACGATGAAGAATGAAGTGGACACCCGTCTGTGGTTACTGATTTACTGGTTCACACAATTGAAGAGAAGATTAGCACAACCGACAGTTTACACTTAGTGCCCTTGCTATGGAAGTTCGGCAAATCTCACAATTACTGATTCATAAAATTATTACTGAAAAACTGAAATCTCGAAAACTTTGCTCACATCAGGTACCCAAAATTCTTATTGAACAACACAAAAAACAACGGATGGGCAGTGCACTTCGGTTTCCGACACGCTACAATGAAGAAAACGATGGTTTTCTTTCTCTGTTGGTCACATGGGATGAAACTTGGGTATCGTATGACACCCCTGAAACAAAATGGCAATCAATGGAATGGAGGCACACTTCACCCCAATGAAGGTCAAGCCTAAGCAAATATTGACACCTCAGAAAGTCATGTGCACAGTTTTTTGGGACAGAAAAGGCATTTTGCTGATTCATTTCTTACCACGGGGCCAAACAATAAGTGCACATTGTTACTTCGAGACCAAGAAATTGTGGCATGCAATACAGAACAAGCACATAGGATTATTGTCAAAAGATGGTGTTTTTTTCCATAATAATGCCTGACCTCACACAGCAAATGTGAAAACAACTCTTATGGGAATTTCACTGGGAGGCATTTGATCATCCTCCGTACAGCCCTGACCTCACTTCTAGTGACCTTCATCTCTTCTTACACCTAAAATCTGTCCTTGATGGTCAACACTTCAACGATGATGATGAGCTGAAAGAACACGTTACCACATGGTTGAATACACAGGCGGCAACCTTCTGTGAAGAAGGCATACAAAAACTTGTGCCACTCTATGACAAGTGCCTACAAAATTTTTGAAGCTACGTAGAAAAGTAGTTTAACAGTTGTAGATTTTTGTACAATAAATATTTTTTCTGTATCTGTACACATTTGTTTTATACAACCAAACGGAACTTTGTTGACATACCTCTTATCACAGCTCTATGTTTAGAGGAATAACAAATAGTGTCGGTATGCACAGTATCAAATAACATGTCCTGTAGCATATGTAAATTATTTGTAAAATTGTTAGTGTAGGAATCATGGTCCAGTTCCACAATTCCATTTCAACTGCACATGGTGTGGTAAAGTGCTGAAGAAATACCTTATGTCATGAGGAGCTACTAGAAATCCCACTGGTTAAAATTTGGTGATGCGGTGTCTATGGTGGTGGGAGATGCTCTTGAGAGCTACTGAAATGCAAGCACAAAATTTCCGTTTCATTCTGTTTCAGCCTTGAAAGAGAGAGAGAGAGAGAGAGAGAGAGAAAATGGCTCTGAGCACTATGGGACTCAACTGCTGAGGTCATTAGTCCCCTAGAACTTAGAACTACTTAAACCTAACTAACCTAAGGACATCACAAACATCCATGCCCGAGGCAGGATTCGAACCTGCGACCGTAGCGGTCTTGCGGTTCCAGACTGCAGCGCCTTTAACCGCACGGCCACTTCGGCCGGCAGAGAGAGAGAGAGAGAGAGAGAGAGAGAGAGAGAGAGAGAGAAATGGGAGGGGGGATGATTCTTTTTATTATTTTTTATAATGTGAGTGGGTGTTCAGTTACAACCGTAGGAGACTTGTCTTTTTGTGATCAGGACTGCACTCAAGCAACATATTCTGAACAGAGACTTGCATCAGTGACTTCACCTGCTGGAGCATGGGACTCTATTTCATCATACGTGGACTTTGGTTAATACATCTGAGAATGGAAATGAGCGTATGGCGTCATTGGCCGGGAGGCCCATTACGGGACAGGTCCAGCCGCCTTGGTGCAGGTCTTATTACATTTGACCCCACATTGGGTGACCTGCACACCAGATGGGGATGAAATGATGATGAAGACAACACAACACCCAGTCCCTAAGCGGAGAAAATCCCTGAACCAGCCGGGAATCAAACCCAGGCCCCTTAGGACGGCAGTCTGTCACGCTGACCATTCAGCTATCGGGTGGACATCTGAGAATGGGGTTACAAGAACTGGTGTAAAAACATATTTAATAATTTGAGAGTATTAATTGAGTCTACCATTACTTGTGTGCTGCTAGTTAAGTCACAAATGGGAACTATTACTAGATGAACTCATATTTCATTTTGTTAATGACCACTATTCAGTAAAAAGCTGTATCTTGCAGAATAAACCAGTTATTTACAATACAGGGAGAGTCAAAAGTCCTTAGGCACCTTCATAAGTTGGAAGATTAAAGGGAAAATTGAAATGTGATGATGGGAACATGGGTTTGACTTGGGGTCGCAACTTCTGGAGTTAATGTCGTTCATGGCTGCCATCTTGAAATCTGCCATTTTGGATTCAATTCTCTCTCTCTCTTTTTTTTTAATGGGAAGGGGGGTGTATGACACATCAAACAACACTCACTTGAGCTCTGGAATTGAGTGGTGCAATTTATTTTTGTCTAACTTGTACAGTTTATAAGTTATTAATTTTCAAAGTTACCTTGATACCGACTTGTGTCTCTCTTTGTTCCAGGTGATCTAAAATGGGTCTGACACGTGAACAGAAGATTGAAATCATCCTTATATCAGGGGAACGCTGCTACCGAACAATAGCAGCTGACTACAACTGACGGCACCCAGACAGACCACCGGTATTGCACAACACGGTGGCTCACGTGATCACCAAATTCCAGGAGATAGGCTCTGTTCACGATAGGGCACGTAGTGGGCGACCAAGGACTGCCACCAATGAGGAAACTGCAACTGCGGTTGTTGCATTGTTTGTGAAAAGTTCTAAACGAAGTACCCGTCGTGTGGCCCTAGCATGTGGAATAAGCCAAACCTCCATTGTCCAGATATTGCACACCAATAAGTGGCATCTTTACAAGTTGCAGGTGCAATATCGACTCAGGATGACCCTGATCGCCGGTTGAAGTTCTGCCTGTGGGCTACTGAACAACATGAACTGGATCCTTCGTTTGCCAAGGGCATACTGTTCAGCGAAGAGGTTTATTTCACTTTGAACAAGGAGGTTAATCGACATAATTGTCGATACTGGAGTGACGCAAATCCGAACTGGGTTGCCCAAATTCGAGAACATAGTCCAGCAAAGGTGATGGTGTGGTGTGGCATATGGGACACCCGCATCATTGGGCCATTTTTCATTTGCAACACCTTAACTGCACCACAGTATCTGACGCTGCTGCAGGACCTTCGTGTTCCCTTCCACAGCATTTTCCCATCTTATTTTCAGCACAATGGAGCCCCTCCACACTATGGCATTGGTGTCCGTGAATGGTTGGAGGAACAACTGCCAGGGAAGTGGATTGGTCGCTGAGGTCCTGTGGAGAGGCCGCCCAGATCTCCTGACTTAACGCCCCTTGATTTTTATCCATGGGGACATCTTAAGAAGATAGTGTATGCTAAGAGCATCAGTGATTTGAGACACCTGGAGAAACACACACAACATGCCTGTGACCAAATTGCAGGAGACACTCTCCTCCGTGTGCAGACAGAGTGGTTGCGGCGACTACAGTTGTTCATTGCTTGGGATGGACAACAACATGTAGAACATGTGTTGTAGCAGTCGGTATGAAGGTAATTTCCCAACTTTGAACATTAATAACATCTAAATTGTACAAGATAGACAAAAACAAATTACACCACTCACTTCCAGGGCTCAAGCACGTGTTATCTGATGTGTCATACACCCCCTTCCTATTTAAAAAAAATGAATCCAAAATGGCAGATTTCAAGACGGCGGCCATGAATGACATTCACTCCAAAAGTTGCAGCTCCACATCAAACCTATGTTCCAATCATCACATTTCAATTTTCCCTTTAATCTTCCAACTTATGACTCACCCTGTATAAATCTCGAGTGTAGCATACATTACTACTGTGATTTGCATGATCTTTTATGTTTAATAATCTTTAACTCACATTACATGTCTGTTCTCAGACCATTTGACCACAGGATCAGGAGTGCAGTGGACTGACAGGTCACTACCGTATCAGGATTGAAAGCAGACTGTGTATGGCTCGACCCTGAGACATTTACAAGCCAAGCTTCTAACAAACAGAGTCATACATTAACCCAAGGAAGGTGGGTTGGGTTGATTTGGGGGGAAGAGACCAAACAGTGAGGTCATCTGTCTCATCAGATTAGGGAAGAATGGAGAAGGAAGTCGGGTGTGACCTATCAAGGGAACCATCCCGGCATTTGCCGAAAGCGACGTAGGGAAATCACAGACAACCTAAATCAGGATGGCTGGACATGGGATTGAACCATCGTCCTCCCTAATGCGAGTCCAGTGTGTTAACCATTGCGCCACCTCACTCGGTAACTCAAGGAAGGCTCAGTTGTAGGTGGTCACCAGGACTCTAATGCAGGACCTCGACGTTACTAGCCAAAAATGCTGACTTATAGACAACACGGTCAGTTTAATGCTGCTGCTCTGAAACTAGCACTTACTATTGTAGTATTACACTACCGGCCATTAAAATTGCTACACCAAGAAGAAATGCAGATGATAAACGGGTATTCATTGGACAAATATATTATACTAGAACCGACATGTGATTACATTTTCACGCAGTTTGGGTGCATAGATCCTGAGAAATCAGTACCCACAACAATCACCTCTGGCCGTAATAACGGCCTTTATACACCTGGGCATTGAAGCAAACAGAGCTTGGATAGCGTGTACAGGTACAGATGCCCATGCAGCTTCAACACGATGATACAGTTCATCAAGAGTAGTGACTGGCGTATTGTGACGAGCCAGTTGCTTGGCAACCATTGACCAGACATTTTCAATTGGTGAGAGATCTGAAGAATGTGCTGGCCAGGGCAGCAGTCTAACATTTTCTGTACCCAGAAAGGCCCGTACAGGACCTGCAATATGCAGTCGTGCATTATCCTGCTGAAATGTAGGGTTTCACAGGGATCGAATTAAGGGTAGAACCACGGGTCGTAACACATCTGAAATGTAACGCCCACTGTTCAAAGTGCCGTCAATGCGAACAAGAGGTGACCGAGACGTGTAACCAATGGCACCCCATACCATCACACCAGGTGATATGCCAGTATGGCGATGATGAATACACGCTTCCAAAGTGCGTTCACCGCGATGTCACCAAACACGGATGCAACCATCATGATGCTGTAAACAGAACCTGGATTCATCCGAAAAAATGATGTTTTGCCATTTGTGCATCCAGGTTCATCACTGAGTACACCATCGTAGGCGCTCCTGTCTGTGATGCAGCGTCAAGGGTAACCACAGCCATGGTCTCCGAGCTGATAGTCCATGCTGCTGCAAACGTCGTCGAACTGTTCGTGCAGATGCTTGTTGTCTTGTAAACGTCCCCGTCTATTGACTCAGGGATCGAGACGTGGCTGCACGATCCGTTACAGCCATGCAGTTAAGATGCCTGTCATCTCGACTGCTAGTGATAGGAGGCCGTTGGGATCCAGCACGGTGTTCCGTATTACCCTCCTGAACCCAATGATTCCATATTCTGCTAACAGTCATTGGATCTCGACCAAGCGAGCAGCAATGTCGCGATACGATAAACCGCAATCACGATAGGCTACAATCTGACCTTTATCAAAGTCGGAAACGTGATGGTACGCATTTCTCCTCCTTACACGAGGCACCACAACAACGTTTCACCAGGCAATGCCGGTCAACTGCTGTTTGTGTATGAGAAATCGGTTGGAAACGTTCCTCATGTCAGCACGTTGTAGGTGTTGCCACTGGCGCCAACCTTGTGTGAATGCTCTGAGAAGCTATCATTTGCATATCACAGCATCATCTTCCTGTTGGCTAAATTTCGCGCCCATAGCACATCATCTTCTTGGTGTAGCAATTTTAATGGCCAGTAGTGTAGAAAAATGTGAAGGCTGAGTAACATGTTAGAAATGACGTTATGAATATAGGAAGACAGATACTTTGATGGACAAGGAAACTGAAAATGCAATAAAATCAGTCGGCATCTTTGTGCCTGCTTTCATAATTTGCAAATTGTTATATTTGCCTACTAAAATTTGCTTGTCCCTTCTGTTGTGATCTCTGTCAGTACCATCACACCTCTCTCATTCTCACTGATAGCTTTCATGATAATTTTTCGCACTCTTATTGCAAATTAACAATGCACACTACCTGTCTTTAAACTGACCAAACCTTTTATATTTTAAAGAATGGCGATTTTAGAGTCATGCCCACCCTGGATGAATTTCGGTGCATGTCCACAGACGCAGATGATAATATGTAGACTGTTCTGCTACAAATCAGTCTCAACTAAAAGAACCATTTGTTTTGCTAAGTTTCTTGAGTGTAGTTAGACTTAAACTTCAAAACAGCAGCACTCTGTCAGTACAAATAACTGGGCTAGGTTTCTGACTTTGAAGATTTGGTGAAATTGTGATAGGCTAACCTTTTTTTGTCATGATTATCTGAAAATAAAAATCAGGCCAATATGCAGGCAATGAGCACATGGACTGTGAGAGTATAATGCATTACTGCCCTTGTCAAAATCCTGTTGTAACAAAGATGATGCGACTTACCAAACAAAAGCGTTGGCAGGTTGATAGACACACAAACAAACACAAACATACACACAAAATTCAAGTTTTTGCAACCAACGGTTGCTTCATCAGGAAAGAGGGAAAGACGAAAGGATGTGGGTTTTAAGGGAGAGGGTAAGGAGTCATTCCAATCCCGGGAGCGGAAAGACTTACCTTAGGGGGAAAAAAGGACAGGTATACAATCGCGCGCGCACACACACACACATTATATATATATATATATATATATATATATATATATATATATATATACAAGCAGACATTTCATATTTTTCCCACGTGGGATGTTTCCCTCTATTATATTCCTGTTGTAATTAGTATGTTGCTGTCTTTCTCCATCCTTTTCTACTGTGTCAAACGTGTGTGTATTGTATAAATAACCTACAAATACATCAGCAGCCTGGTACCATGTTTGTGTCGTAAAGAATGTATGGAATGAAAGAAAGAGCGGGCAAAACCCAGTAATGGCACATAACACTCTCTTCTTGAACAGCAATTAATAGAATGACCAAGCCTAGCACCCATCTCAAACAGATCAGTTCTAAGTTTCACGTATTCCCATTGCACCAGATGGATTTAGTATTTAAACCACAGCATAGTCAAAAAGCCTGGTGATCACGTAACTTTATGCTGCCACATCTCTTCCCCTTGCCAACTGAATACTGACAACGGAAGGTGCTTCCACAACCAGGAACTGAACCAACCCCAAAAACCAGCTTAAGCATTACTACATTACATGTTGAAGAATAGCCAACAGCATAAATTCTGCAGCTATAACCCTGAATGGTACTTCTATAAATAAAAGTTACAGTAATAACTCATCCAAAATCGTATTATAAACAGTGGCATAACTGTGTTTCATGCACTGCCTGTTCCTGAAAACTGACCTGTAAAAAATATGTTTTGGCCCTTAAGAGCTGCTTCTAACACCTGCTTTTGCTCATCTGTTAAAGGACAGGGATCTAGACCTGAGGAAATCCGAATTTTCTTGGTGCCCTAAAAAAATTAAAAAAATAAAACAGAGCACTAGCAAAAACAATATCTCTGGTGCAGTTTGTGTAATGTCGTCTTAACATGTTTTACAGCACATTTTAACCACGTTTCTTACTTCCTAGACATTTTATAATCCTTACATTGTGACTGTATATTATAAATATATTCAGCAATAATGCATTTTTCTTCAAATGATACTAACCATTACTTGCATTGTTTGCAATGGCCTCTTCTTCCCAGTTGGTGGTGTAGTTACAGTATTCGGTAAGCTTACTTTTGCCTTTGCTTTATTTACCTCTTGCAGAGTAACTGGACTTATTTCTTGAATTATTTTATCTTTTGCAGACAGTAACCTAGATTTAATGGGAACCTTGGCAGAAGCAGTATCTGCACTTAATTTTATAAATACGGTCTTCAGGAACGTCAGAAGGTTTACTGGTGGTGCATTTGAAATCAATAAAATTAATTTTTGAAGTTGAAAATTTATCGATGCTTTCCCTTCTGCCATAAATTTTTTGTGAACTGTTATACCTTTCAATTGGAACCTGTTGTTAACAGAAGTTCCTTTTTCTGTAAGGATTTCAAGAAATATTTCCCTGAACTCATTTCTGATGAGCCTTAAAATGACATTCTTAAGAGCAGATTTTCTCACAACACAATTCTGTGAATTCAGCCATTCCAGCGTAACTGAACAAGACAGTGTAGGGCACTCCGCGGCATTTGTCATGTTGCTTTGTAAACCTGGAACAACTGTACGTAACTTCTTAGTAGAAAAACAACAGAATGATTAAAAATTTGAAATCTGATCTTAATTTATATAGTGCTATACTCACTAGTAACAGAAACAAGACTAAATAAACATTTTTACAACAGAGGCAGAAAGATCCACTTCTTTGGAACTAGACATTTTCCTTTGATAGTGAAGATGAATTGGAGAAAGAAAGGCAAAAATATTTGGCAGATATACAATGTCATTGCGTAAGTAGGGATCTGAACCACTGTCCTCCCAAATATGAGTCCAGATACTTACCACCACACCACCTCACTTGGTCCCAAGAGGCAACTTTGTACAAGATATAAACATAGCACACAAAATTTTGCATGAGAGTTGTAATTTCAATTCTGGTCGGCCAGTGTTGGACTGACTGGTGGTCTAAGGGTTGTATTTTTGATTAATAAACAAAATGTCTTCTGTCCCAGGTTCGAAGCCCACCACCACTTAAATTTTGAATAAAAGTTATCAGCAATGGTGGCCAAAGACTTCTGGAATAAGAAGTCACTCCCATTCTGCCAACAGCCTTTGTCAAAGAGGGCAGAGGAGGGGACAGAGGTTCAGGGCACATCCTTGCCCTTGGGGTGGTAAATCACCCCTGAAGGCAGAAGAATCAGCAATGACAATGGCATTACGATGCAGAATAAAATAGAAACCACTGCAATAAATACAAAACGTGTAGCCATAGGACATGTGGCCTGTAATTGAGGAAGTGTCATGATCTCTGCACGGGCAAAACATTCTGGACTAGTCGCCCATTTGGAGCTTTGGGAGGGGACTGCCAAGGGGAAGGCTACCATGAGAAAAAGATTGAATAATCAATGAAAGGAAAAGGATAATGTTCTATGAGTCAGGGCATAGAATGACAGAAGTTTGAACATGGTAGGAAAACTAGAAAATGTGAAACGGAAATTCTAAGGCTCAATCTAAATATAGTGGGTGTCAGTGAAGTGAAATATAAAGACAACAGGGATTTCTGGCCAGATGAGTACAGAGTATCATCAACAGCAGTATAAAATGTTACAATGCTGGGCCAGCCACTGCGTACCGAACTTCATGCGTGCAGTGTGTGCGACTCACAGGGGGCCAAGGCCCGGCTTCTCACTCAGATTTGCTTAGTCCTCTTCTGAAATATCCAGAATAGTGCAAATTTCATTTAGCATTGCAGTGTGGCATTTTTCAGTCAGCACAACTCTGAGTTCAGCAGGACTGTGATGTCAGCACAATTTATCCTTCAGTGTTTGTTCATGGTATGAAGGATGTTAACAAGTCCAGTGGCTGTATGCACAAAAAGGGGCAGTCTAGCAATCTTGGCATCACAATCCTTTAAGATGAATGGGAATGACTGAAGAGAGGGATGAGAATTCCCAATTCATCTATGCGATGAAAGAATTTAAAGATTTAGCTGACAATAAAAGAGCAAAAAATTACAGTGATCGATAGATGGGATTTATTGAAATCACATGCATTATTCCATTGTCAGTCACAGCTGTTTTCAAGGGAACTGAACAACGAATACAGAAACTTCATATATTACTGCAAAGTAAGTTGGTTAAAGGTATACTTGGGAAAGGGCAGGAGTTACAGGAAGATTTGAGTCAGATTACATCAAGGCCAGACAGAGATTCCAAAATCAGATATAGGTTTGTAAGACATACCAAGGAAGCAAATATAGACTCAGATCACAATTTAACAGCAATAAAGAGAGGGCTGAAGTTTAAGGGACTAGCTGGGATACAGAAGTACTAAGGAATTAAGAGATACACTTAAAGTTCTCCGAGGCTATAGATAGTGTGATAACGAATAGCTCAGTAGGCAGTTCAGTTGAAGAGGAATGGACATCTCCAAAAAGGTCACAGAAATTGCAAAGAAAAACACAGGCACAATAAAGGTAATTGTGAAGAAACCATGGGTAACAGAAGGGCTACTTCAATTGATCGATGAAAGAAGGGAGCACAAAATTTCTCAGTGAAATTCAAGCATACAGAAATACGCTTAATTTAGAAATGAAATAAAGAGGAAACACAAGGAAGCTAAGGTGAAATGACTGCAGGAAAAACGTGAAGAAATCAAAAAAATGTATGGTTATCAGAACGACTGGCTCAGCATATAGAAAAGTCAAAACAAACTCCAGTGAAATTAAAAGCATAGGTGACAACATTAAGAGTGCAATGAGAATTCCTTGGTTAAATGCAGAGGGGAAAGCAGGTAAGTGGAAAGAGTACACTGAAGGCCTCTGAGGAGGAAGACTTATATGGAGACGTGATAGAAGAAGAAACAGGAGTCAATAGGGAAGAGAGAAGAATCTGAATTTAAAATAGCTTTGGAAGACGTAAGATTAAACACAGCAGAAGGGATAGATAACATTTCATCAGAATTACTAAAATCATTGGGGGGAGTGGCAATAAAACAACTATTCATGTTGGTGTGCAGAATTTATGTGACTGGCGATATATCATCAGACTTTTGGAAAAATGTCATCCACAATTCTCTACACTGGAAGAACTGACAAGTCTGAGAATTATCGCACATCAGCTTAACAGCTCATGTTGCTGACAAGAACAATATACAAGAGAATGGAAAAGAAATTCGATGCTTGATTTGTCAGACTAGAAGAAGCGTTCAACAATGTCAAATGGCGCGACATGTTTGAAATTCTGAGTAAAATAGGGGTAAGGTATAGGGAGGGAGGGAGGGAGGGAGGGAGGGAGTTAATATACAAAATGTACAAGGGCCAAGAGGGAACAATACGAATGGAAGACAAATAATGAAGTGCTCTGATTAAAAAGGATGTAAGGCAGGGGTGTTGTCTTTCACCCCTACTGTTTAATCTACACATTGAAGAAGCAATGACGGAAATAAAATAGGTTCGAGAGAAGTTAAAATTCAGGGTGAAAGGATATTGATGATAAGATTTGCTGATGGCGTCACTATCCTAAGTTAAGAATAAGTACAGTATGTGTTGAATGAAATGAGCAGTCTATGGAGTACAGACTATAGATTGAGAGTAAATCGAAGAAAGACTGAAGTAATGAGGGGTAGAAAAAATGAGAACAGCAACAAAATTAACATAATTATTTACCACATAGTAGATGAAATTAAGGAATTTTGCTACCTAGGTACAAAATAACCCATGACGGACAGATCAAGGAGGACATAAAAAGAAGACTAGGACTCTTATTCCTCATCCTGCACTAGCTTCCACAATATGGGTATTTTGAAGTTTTCACTCTGCAATACTGCATTTTGTGCACTACATATTGCACTTTTTAGTAAGTAACTCAATATTAATCTTACCTAAACCCATTGCTCCAACATACTGAAGTTGCTGGCTCTTCTGTCTGTCCTGCCTACGGGTAACGTCTATAGCTTCCACTCTGATTTTGGTATTGAAGTTTTGGCTTGGGTGGAGGAACCCCCCCCCCTCCCCCCCTCCCTACGCCAAATAAATTTAAGAACACACAATAACTAAAATAGATGCTAGAGTATAATTTGAACTCAGATCCACCTACTATTACATGTTCTCTCCCCACACTCTTTGTATTCTACACCGTTTATGGTTAACATGCCCCTCCTCTTCAGTCATCCCCTATCTTTGAATTGCATTTTTATTTCTGCACACTATTAACACCCCTTGCATACCACTTATTATTATTTTATGACAACAGTGTAAAATACAATGTGTACATAACAGCAACTCATCCCTCAAGGTAAAGTTATGAAACAGATTTGAGTCTCTGTTATACATTCAATGATTACAAATTATCTTCATTGTAGTAAAAGTATACTATTTCAACATCAATCTCACTTCCCATCTAATTTTTCCCCCCTGACAAAACTGCTATCAAATGTAGTACATTTCTGCCTAGCACTTTAAAAATACACTAAAAGCAATACATTGAAATACAAAAAATGTAAAATTATACTTACTGTTAAAATGGCTGGTAAAAGAAATTCAGCACTGCTCTCTTGCCAAGAAACAGCTGTTCACTGGTCTGTCATGTATAGTATATTGCTGTAACACACTGGAAAAGAAAAGATTCCAAGCTTTACCCCTTGATGAATTGAAAACTGACTTCTACTACAAGTTTTAGATTTGCAGATCCATCATGTGTCACTTTGACTAACAACACTACAATAATTGGTTGGTTGCATATTAATGGAGTAAACAGCGAGGTTATTAGTATCTCTGTCGAACAATGGTTCAATTCAATTCATTGCCATGAATTTTAGATCAGTTATATGGAAACTGTCAAAAGGTCATAAATATTCAACACTGTTGATAACATACAATGTTTTACATTATATATATCATTACGAGAATGAAAACTCTTCTATATTAACACAAAAAGGTGACTATGTCCTAGGCAGAATTAGGGATGTCAAACAGGGATGTCAAACAAGGGAACTAGCTTTTTGATCTGTCTGGCAGCTTCAGCTTCAGCTTCAAAGACTTTTAAATAAAAACATCTCAACACACACTTACTTTTCACTTTTTAGTATCAGTACCTGCATCATGTAATATAATACAGTGGTTGGAACTTTAATAGTGGCAACTATTTATTTACAGGTCTTACAAAGTAGATACTTGTTTCAAAGTTTTATGGACCTTCAAAGTAGTCATCAGCATTGTGTATAACCCATTGCCAGTGATGTGGAAGTCATAGGATACTCTTAGAGCAGTGCCAGTTGTGTTGACAGTTCGAGCGGTGTGGTCTATTGCCCAACGAAAATGTAGCAATTCTGAAGCGAATGCGAAGTGTTTCCTTCAGTTTAGAAATTGAGGTGAACTCACGAGGGCTTAAGTCAGGGGAGTGCAGTAGGTGGTATAGCAATTAGCAGTCCCATCAGTCAAACGAATCAGTAACATCTTGCACTGTACGTTCTTGAGCATTGTCCTGCAAAATGATGGTCAGGTACTGCAGAAAGTGTCATCATATCTGTCTCTAAGCTGGGTGTAGGTTGTGTTCATTTTCATAGCAGACATATTTCAGTACTATGTGGATTACTTCACACTTTTTTTTTTTGTTTAGACTCAACTGACATTTTTTGCACCATACAGATATCTTGCCTAAACCATTCTGCAATTTGTTTTAATCACTAATGACTTTACAAGATGGTAAATGACAGCATCATCTGCAAACAATCCGAGAGGGCTGCTCAGGTTGTCTCCTAAATCATTTATGTAGATCAGGAGCAGCAGAGGGCCTATAACATTTCCTTGGGAAATGCCAGATATTACTTCTGCTTTTCTCGACTTTCTGTCAGTTCCTACAAGTTGTGACCTTTCTAACAGAAACTCACAAATCCAGTCACACAATTGAGGCAATGCTCTACAGGCACAACATTTGATTAGAAGCAGCTTGTGAGGAACGGTGTCAAAATCCTTCTGGAAATCTAAAAATATGGGATCAATTTGACGTACGGTTTGGTTGCACTCATTGCTATGTGATGATAAAGTGCTAGTTTTGTTTCACAAGAGTGATATTTTCCGACTCCATGCTGACTGTTTGCAAATAAATCACTTTCTTCAAGGTAATTCATTATGTTCGAACAAAGTATATGTTCCAAAACCATACGGCAAATCAGTATTACTGATATCTGTCTCTCACTCTAATCACTCTCATTTCCTTTCTTGAGTGTTTGTTTGACTTTTGCAATTTTCCAGTCTAAAGACCTAAAGGTACAGTTCTTTCGATAAGCAAGCGATTGCATACAATTTCTAAGTATGGAGCTACTGTATTGGCAAACTTTGAAAAGAATATGAGCGGCATACAACCTGTACCAAAGGCCTTGCCTTTATTATACACCAAGGAATCTACTTTTAAGTTACTCATGTTGGCGGATGTTCTAGACTCAAATTCTGAAGTATTTACATCTTCTCTGGTGAAGGATTTTTTAGTAACTCTGTTTTAGTGGCACTGTCATCAGTGACATCACCATTATTATCAAGCAGTGAAAGTATTGAGCGTGTACTTTATATATAACCAGAATCTCTTTGGATTTTCTGCCAGATTTTGAGACACAGTTTCATTGTGGAAGCTATTACAAACATCTTGCATTGAAGTTCACACTAAATTTCGAGCTTTGGTGAAACTTGGCGAATCTTGGGCATTGTGCATTCTCTTCAATTTGGTTTGCTTCCTTTGTTGCTTCTGCAACAGTGTTCTAACCTGTTTTATATACCATGGGGGATCAGGACCATCTCTTACTAATTTATTTGATATACACCTCTCGATTGTTGTCTACACTATTTCTCTTAATTCAAACCACATATGGTCTACGCTAACATAGTCAGATCGGGAGGGGTGGAGACAGTCTCTTAGAAAGATGTACATACACATATGAAACGACCATATTACATAGATGAAATTACTTGAAACCTTACTATATTGCTAACTGAACAACTTACACAATGAACAACATATCGAAAACATACATCTTGTTATTATCTCTTACCTTAAAATTCTTGTAATCTTTTAATTCAGGTATGCAATAATGAAAACTGAAAATTAAGTAATCATTGCTAGCAAACCTCAAGTGAACAATTTTGGTGCAAAATGTTACAACAATCAATTCGAATGAAGTATGAGTGTGATTGGCTGAAGTAAGCAGAACAACTGCGAAACAATGTCTACACAACAAAATACTGCCAGCTTTTCAGTCCAATCCTGTACAAAAATTGACGAACTTAAGCTTGTTTTGACCAAAAATAAATTTCAACAAGACACACAATAGTTCTTTAAGAAGACTTAGTAAATTATTTTCTACTGGTTAGAAATAAGATGACCTTTTTCTGACACTTATTTTTGTATAAATTTTTGGGTTACTTTAATTTTCTGCATTGTCATCAATAACGCTTTAAATGAAACTTCGTGGCAGATTAAAACTGTGTGCCCGACAGACTCGAACTCGGGACCTTTGCCTTTCGTGGGCAAGTGCTCTACCAACTGAGCTTCCGAAGCACGACTCACGCCCGGTACTCACAGCTTTACTTCTGCCAGTATCTCGTCTCCTACCTTCCAAACTTTACAGAAGCTCTCCTGCGAACCTTGCAGAACTAGCACTCCTGAAAGAAAGGATATTGCGGAGACATGGCTTAGCCACAGCCTGGGAGCTTTAAATGCTTCATCAAACAGCAAATAATTTTGTGCAGTGCTGCACATTATCCTGGTTTTATGCATGCATTGTTCTGCATGTCCAAAGCTTTTTCAATGATTTTAAGCCACTGGTGAAAAAAACCTTTAACGTGTGAACAATAAAATGATAATCAACTGTACTACCCAGTTTTTTTTTTTAATTATATCCAAGTGCAGCACTTTAAAAAATGGTTCAAATGGCTCTGAGCTCTAAGGAACATAGCATCTAAGGTCATTATTCCCCTAGAACTTAGAACTACTTAAACCTAACCAACCTAAGGACATCACACACATCCGTGCCCGAGGCAGGATTCGAACCTGCAACCATAGCGGTCACACGGTTCCAGACTGAAGCGCCTAGAACTGCTTTGCCACACCGGCCAGACAACACTTAAAATGCAACACATTTCTACAAAACACAATTTCTTGTGCAAACGCATGATTTTTCACATGTAAAACCTGAATGATGAAAGATTTTTGCAAATGCTTCTTATAATTACCATAAGGATATATTTTTTAATATCATCTGTATCATCTGAAAGACTCAGCACACGCGATTCGCGTAAAACCAGATTTTACGCGCGTTTTATGTACAACTGTAGACCACTGTATCACGGCATCAAATAAAGCTTTCACAAAACAACAGCATGACCATTAATTACATTCACCTGTTTAACTTCTTACAAAATTTGAACCGAGTCATGCAAGTCCGAAAAACAGAACTGGTGCGCTTCAAAAATTTCCCAGAAAAACGTGTTTTTTGGATGTACGATAAAAGGAATCAAGATTTTTTTCAGTTACAACTTGTCTTAGACTGATCGTTGCTACACTACTCTACATTGTCCACACTGACACGTGCATGCCTCAGTAATCCTCAAGTCTATGCATACCCGTGTGGGAGGCCATTGCATTTTTTTTATATTTCTTAATTTATAATGTACATGTATTTTAAAGTTTCTATTAATTATATTTATTTCTTATCATTCTCTATGATCGAGGAAACAGTTCCTGTGATCTATTGACATTATTGTGATACTTTGGGTGTCAGCTTAATCTTATAGACAAACTTGATCAGTTGTCTATTATATATTTAATGTACAATCATATTACAGTAGTCTGTAGATCACAGTCTATTTGTCTGCGTTGTCTCTCTATCTGAAAAAATACATGGATTGGTTCAGAACGCAGGTCAGAGCAAATGAGGAGTTTCACAGGGTGCATCTGTAGCCAAAGAACCCACACTTGCATCTAGCCTCTGCCAACCCAATTAAAGGCAAAGAGAATTAAGGAGACAGGAATGCTTTCTAGCTAGGCAATTCATAATGGTAAAAGTAAAAAGGCTAAATACATAATGGACACTAGTTTGACCATCAATTACAAAACAAGGTGAGAGATTAATCAGGTCAGCAAGGGAGAGATGTGTAGTGGTTATTAAAAAAGAAAAAGAGAAGAAAAGAATGAAAATGTGGGAAGAAATGGTGAACAAAAAGGGGGTTTTAAAATCGTTAATGACCGTGAGAAAAGGGAAAGAATGAAATGCAAATCGGACTTCGTATTACAGAAAAGTTATCAGACTTAGTGATTCAGAAAAGCTATTGTTGGGGTGGTCCTTGTGGCGTTTCTGAGCAAAAGTCAAACCAATTTCCACTACAAAAATTATCTGAAAAAGAAAACAGAGAATAACAAATGTGACTAACAGGGGGAAATGGCGTAGATAAGAGTTCATCCTTTACCATGTTAACATGTCTTCTTTCGTGCGGCGTCCAGGTCTTCAAAAATCTCATACTTCATTTCTGCGTGAAAAGTCTGCTCCGAAATCTTGCAAACGTCCAGGAATCACTAATTTATACAAATTAAAATCATCTTGATACTGAGTGCAATTTAATTTACTTTGCTGCTTCCATCCCATGAATTACATAACTTCCACAATATGTCTACACATTAATAAGTTTTTTTGTCTTAATCAGACCAAGACTAGCTAATAAGTTATGTCTGAATTCAGCTTCAGCTCTCCACAGACAAAAAAGAAATGGATAGAAAAAAAGAGAGTTACAATTTTAGTATTTTCTCTGCCGTCGAGCGCTCATACCGCTACGAAGGTATAATTTATGTCTGAGGGAACGACTGTAGCGCGGCGAAATTCAAAGTCCCACTACAGATGCCAGACGAGTGTGCTCCGCCTTCAATTCATTACAGAGAGGAACACCAACCACTGCATCAAAGGCAATTAAAACAGAGTAAAAGAGGGATGAGTGAGGAAGCTGGCAAAGGAGACGCATCCAAGGGACTCTGACCTCGCCTGCAGCAGGAGAAACCCAAAACAACTCCTGCTAATCCTAAAAGTAGTTTAAAATGTATATTTGATGATAAAAGTCACTTGCATGGAGACAGTGGAGAGGGGTTCAGCTATCCACAAGTCATTCACTAACATTGATGGAAAAGAATCCAGGAAACGATGCTTAGCATGGAGAGTCAGGAGAGGGACATTCCAACACAATCGAGGTATTGTCTGTAAGGACATACAATCACAACAATTGTTATGATAGACAAAAAGTAAAACACAGTCAACAGGTCATGTGTCATTCGCTAAAGTGGCTGAGAACTCTGATGGCAAACATACATTAGGATGCAAGTGGTTAAAAAAAGGGCATTCAGCCGGGAAATGGCAAACTGTCAAGAGTTGATGACAATGAGCAGAAAGTGGTGGGGGATCAACACGTAACAAATGGCAATGGCTAAAATTACAGTGTGCAAGACACATCCTAGCTAAAATGATCTCCTTGGAGTAAGAGGGCCAAGAGGAAGTTGGCCAAGCTGCTGCATGAAGCCAAGGTGGTGATGGGTTCACACCCACCAGGAAAGTGGCAGGTACCAGAAGGCAGCAGAGGGATGTGCTCCATACTGGTGGTCAGAGAAGTCATCAAAGAACAGGGAGTAGGTAGGGTGACAAATTTGGTTTGGCTTTGCTTTGCTTTGCTTTGCTTTGGAGTGCAAAAAAACAACTGGGGTCATATGCACCCAAGTAAAAACTATAGAACACGAAGACAGAAAGGAATTAAACAACTATAAGTCAGTCCCAACTGACATATGCGAGGACAGCTAAAAACAGAATGTGGAGAAAGGGCCAAAAAAGACACCATACAGAAATGAAGGTCCAAAAACTAAAAATTACATGGCCTTCGCCATATTGCTTTGGCGGATAAAAAGAAAAACATGGTCGTAAGCCCACGCATCATCTGCTAAAATGGCCGATAACTCAGATGGCAGACCCAAGCAGCAACGTAAACAGTTCCTCTGGGAGACGCTTAATAAGCCGAAGCTTATTCCTGTGAAGGGCGGACCATTGGTGATGCCAAAAGGACACCACCTCCTGACAGGCGGCAACACAGAGATCATCAGAGGGAATGTAGGAACTAGTGGGCTGAGATATGAGGAATGCAGCCTTGGCAGCAGCCTCATTTCCTGCTAGACCGACATGATCAAGAACCCACATAAACATCACAGTGGCTCCACCAAGAGAGAGGAAGTGACAGCTTTCCTGGACCTGCAGCACTAAGGGATGGGCGGTGTACAGCGCAGACTTGTCTGAAGGGCACTGAGTGAGTCTGTGCAGAGGACACAATTGAAAAAAAAGTCTGTATCGCCAGATGTACTCCATGGCTTGATACAGGGTGAAGAGCTTGGCTGTAAATACTGAGCAGTGTGCTGGAAGCTGATATCTAAAGAGCCAACCCCGCCGTCAGTCCGAGAGCCATCAGTGTATATAAAGGTACTATCACAAAGGTCGTGAAACTGAAGGTGAGGCTGGAGTAGTGTCCTTAGGAAGCAAATGAAGGCCAAGACAGTGAAGGGTTCACACCCACCAGGTAGTGCTGAGTTAAGCCGCCACAACAAGTGCCGGAAGCGGAAGAGGGACATGCCCCATACTGACGATCAAAGGAATCATCGAAGAAGGCGGCATAGGATGGGTGGCCACACATGGCAGACAAATGGCATGCATACCTGCCAAGGAGAAAGTCACAGCAACAAGACAGTGGTAGTTCCACAGCTTCAGGATACATACTCTCAACTGGGCTACTGTAAAAGGTGGCCAAGTGGATACCACAATGGTGGATAGTGTTGAGACGGTGTAAGAGGGATGGATGTGAAGACGCATAAAGAAAGCACCAATAATCGAGTTTCGAATGGACAAGGGACTGGTACAAATGGAGGAGAATGGTTTGATCTGTACCCTAGGAAGTATGATTGAGGACACGTACGACACTGACGAACCGCGTACAGTAAGCTGCCACGTAAAGACATGTGGGTGGACCAAGAGTGTTTCCAGTCGAGCATGAGCCCCAGGGATTTCATAGTTTCAATGAGCGGAAGGGCAACAGGACCAAGATGTAAAGACGGTGTGGGAAACCAATTGCGCCAGCAGAAAATCATACAGACTGTTTTGTCTGTGGAAAAACGAAAGCCATTGTCAATGCTCCAGGAGTAAAGACGATCAAGACATTGCTGAAGGCGCTGCTCAGTGAGACAGATCCACGGAGAACTCCAATAGATTGCAAAATAGTCAACGAAAAGAGTGTCGGAGATGCCTGGCAGTGGTTAGTAAATTGCGAGACTCCAGTCACCATACCAGCCGGGCATGACTCTTATGTTCCATCACCTTGAAAATGCAGCTGGTGAGAGAAACAGGGCAGTAGCTAGAACGAAGGTGTTTGTCCTTACCGGGCTTAGGTACAGGTATGGCAGTGACTTCACACGCCAGTGCCTGTGAAACGTGCCCTCTGCCCAGATGCGATTGTACGTATGAAGAAGAAAGGGCTTGCCTGCAAGAAAAAGGTGCTGCAACATCTGTATGTGAACATCGTCTGGAGCTGGGGCGGAGGATCGGGATAAAGTGAGAGCATGATCTAGCTCCCTCATACTAAAGGTAGCATTGTAACACTCACTGTTCTGAGAGGAGAAAGGTATTGCTCAAGCCTCCTCAACTCTCTTCCAATGGAGGAAGGCAGGATGATAGTGGGAAGAGCTCTGAATCTCCAAAAAAATGGCATCCCAACGTGTTTCAGATAACAATGGGTCCACTATGATGTTGTCTGCTACTGTCAGGCCTGAAATTGGTCAATGGATATTCGTCCCAGAGAGCCGTCGGAGGTTGACCCACATGACGGAAGAGGGATTGGAACTGTTAAAAGAACTAATTAATGAAATCCAGCTAGTTTATTTGCTATACAACAGAATGCGAAGACACTGTGCATGCAACTGTTTATAATGAAAGCAGTTTGCCACTGTAGGATGACTTAAGAATGCAGAGAGCACATCTCCGTGCATGAATTGCGTGTCTCAGTCCACCAAGGATCTGGGACTCAGCATGGTAAAGAGGAAGTGCAAGGAATGGAACGTTCTGCGGCTAAGGATAACTTGTGGGATATTCCACCTCATCATTACAACTGAGGAAATCTTGTTCTTCGAAGGTCGCCAGTGTGGAATAAAGCTACCAGTGAGGAATAAAGCTGCCCGTTAGCCTTAGTGAGCTGGCATTTGGGTGTGCAGGCAGGTGTGGTAGGAGTCAGCAAACTGATAGTACACGCAAAATGGTCGCTCAAGTAGGTGTCAGAAAAAAAACAGACCACTCATGATGATGAGCAAGCTGGGCAGTGCAGAAGTATAGGTCCAAATGGGAATAGATGTGTGAAGAGTCGGAAAGGAAAGTGGCTGCTCCAGTGTTACGGCAGAAGAGGTTAAGGTGGTTAAGATGATCAGCGAAGAGGCCACCTTTGTGACAGGTCTTGGGAGAACCCCGATGGGTATGATGCACATTAAAGTCACCAAGTAGCAAAAATGGGGGAGGTAGCTGCCCAATAAGCTGAAGGAAGTCTGCCCTCGTGACACTGAATGACAGAGGGACATAAATGGTGCAGAGGGAAAAAGTCAGGAGGATCCTGCTCCATGGGGTCCACAGAAGCATTGGCTTACTTGTGCTGTTGGTCTGTGGAATCCGACGCTGAAAAACTGTTGGTGGTGTGCACCAGTGACACAGAGGCCGGCCGGGCTAAGGTACCTCGTGGTGAAGAGGATCTTCGAATCGGCAAAGGAGAAGACCATTTGCCTTTGGTGGACTTCTTCAAGCCTTTATGGTTAGAGGAAGATTCGGGTATTGGTTGGCTGGAGGGATGTAGGAAGTCTTCAAGAGAATACTCTTTCTGTCCTTTCTGGCCTACCGGTTGTGTAGCTGGTGGCTACGCCCCTTGGTGTGAGAGTTGGATGGCTTGTTGCACAGCTGGATGGGGGACGGCAATGCTACCTCGACACTGGGCGATTTCACAACCTCAAAGCTGAATTGTTGGTCGCATGTCCACATGGACATGTCCTTCATGAAGTGAGGAGGTAACAGGAACAGGACTACAGGCGCCACACGGGAGAATGCAGGGTTTGCGACTAGTCAATAACTTGCGAGCAACTGGGTAAGACACTTTTTCCTTTACCCAAGTCTCTTGGACAGCCCGCTCATCAATATACATGGGACAATTCCAAGAGGTGGCGGAATGGCCACCATTGCAGTCGATACAGCAGGGAGAAGGAGGCAGACAACCACCCTTGTTCCATTAAGTTTCGGGTGTGTAGCCACAAGAAATCTCCTCCTCCTAGTATTTCGGCTGTATAACGTTCAGCCATCTTCACAGTGAGCCGTAAGACTGCCGCTCCAGTGCTCGCTTCGTCCCTTTATACTGTTGTACCACGCGGCTGCGCAGGCGGCCACAGATGCAAATGCGCCAGAGACGTTGGTCGGCGGCAGAGACGTGCATAATGCGCGTGTTGTATCTATGACTCCGCAGTTGATCTGTGTTGGCATATCGATATATCATTGTGAGCTGCACTGTGATGTCGTCTTTGTGAATTTACTATGGCAAGTGCCAGATTCCATGATTTATCAAGACTGAAACCACTGATTGAAGATGGCTGAACGTTATACAGCTGAAATATTAGAAGAAGAAGGAGATTTCTTGCGGCTGCACACCCAAAACTTAATAGAACAGTCTTTGCGCCGCCAAAACCTGAAGATTCAAATCACCCTTGTGTGCATCCCTACCACTGGTTACACATTTGGCTGAGTGTCAACAAGACATTCTATGTTTGTTGTTGTGGTCTTCAGTCCTGAGACTGGTTTGATGCAGCTCTCCATGCTAATCCGTCCTGTGCAAGCTTCTTCATCTCCCTGTACCTACTGCAACCTACATTCTTCTGCATCTGCTTAGTGTATTCATCTCTTGGTCTCCCTCTACAATTTTTATCCTCAACACTGCCATCCAATACTAAATTGGTGACCCCTTGATGCCTCAGAATATGCCCTACCAGCTGATCCATTCTTCTAGTCAAGTTGTGCCAAAAAATTTCTCTTCTCTCCAATTCTATTCAATACCTCCTCATTAATTATGTGATCTACCCATCTAATCTTCAGCATTCTTCTGCAGCACCACATTTCGAAAGCTTCTATTCTCTTCTTGTCTAATCTATTTATCGTCCATGTTTCACTTCCATACATGGCTACACTCCACACAAATACTTTCAGAAACGACTTATTGACACTTAAATCTATACTAGCTGTTAACAAATTTATCTTCTTAGAAACGCTTTCCTTGCCATTGCCAGTCTACATTTTATATCCTCTCTACTTCGACCATCATCAGTTATTTTGCTCCCCAAATAGCAAAACTCCTTTACTACTTTAAGCGTCTCATTTCCTAATCTAATTCCCGCAGCATCACCTGACTTAATTCGACTGCATTCCATTATCCTTGTTTAGATTTTGTTGATGTTCATCTTATACCCTCCTCTCAAGACACTGTCCATTCCGTTCAACTGCTCTTCCAAGTCCTTTGCTGTCTCTGACAGAATTACAATGTCATCGACAAACCTCAAAGTTTTTATTTCTTCTCCATGGATTTTAATACCTACTCCAAACTTTTCTTTTGTTTCTTTTACTGCTTGCTCAATATACAGATTGAATAGCATCGGGGAGAGGCTACAACCCTGTCTCACTCCCTTCCCAACCACTGCTTCCCTTTCATGTCCCTCGACTCTTGTAACTGTCATCTGCTTTCTGTAAAAATTTTAAATAGCCTTTCACTCCCTGTATTTTACCCCTGCCACCTGCAGAATTTGAAAGAAAGTATTCCAGTCGATATTGTCAAAAGCTTTCTCTAACTCTACAAATGCTAGAAACGTAGGTTTCCCTTTCCTTAATCTTTCTTCTAAGGTAAGTCATAGGGTAAGTATTGCCTCACATGTTCCAATATTTCTACGGAATCCAAAGTGATCTTCCCCAAGGTCGGCTTCTACCAGTTTTTCCATTCGCCTGTAAAGAATTCGCATTAGTATTTTGCAGCTGTGACTTAAACTAATAGTTCGGTAATTTTCACATCTGTCAACACCTGCTTTCTTTGGGATTGGAATTATTATATTCTTCTTGAAGTATGAGGGTATTTCGCCTGCCTCATGTATCTTGCTCACCAGATGGTACAGTTTTGTCAGGACTGGCTCTCCCAAGGCAGCCAGTAGTTCTAATGGAATGTTGTCTACTCCCGGAGCCTTGTTTCAACTCAGGTCTTTCAGTGCTCTGTCAAACTCTTCACGCAGTATCGTATCTCCCATTTCATCTTCATCTACATCCTCTTCCATTTCCAAAATAATGTCCTCAAGTACATCGCCCTTGTAGAGACCCTCTATATACTCCTTCCACCTTTCTGCTTTCCCTTCTTTGCTTGGAACTGGGTTTCCATCTGAGCTCTTGATATTCATACAGGTGGTTCTCTTTTCTCCAAAGGTCTCTCTAATTTTCCTGTAGGCAGTATCTGTCTTACCCCTAGGGATATACGCTTCTACAACCTTACATTTGTCCTCTAGCCATCACTGCTTGGCCATTTTGCACTTCCTGTCTATCTCATTTTTAAGACGTTTGCCTGTTTCATTAACTGCATTTTTGTATTTTCTCCTTTCATCAATTAAATTCAATATTTCTTCTGTTACCCAAGGATTTCTATTAGCCCTCGTCTTTTTACCTACTTGAGCCTCTGCTGCCTTCACTACTTCAACCCTCAGAGCTACCCATTCTTCTTCTACTGTATTTCTTTCCCCCATTTCTGTCAATTGTTCCCTTATGCTCTCCCTGAAACTCTGTACAACCTCTGGTTCTTTCAGTTTATCCAGGTCCCATCTCCTTAAATTCCCACCTTTTTTGCAGTTTCTTCAGTTTTAATCTTCAGTTCATAACCAATAGATTGTGGTCATGCAGTTTCTTCAGTTTTAATCTTCAGTTCATAACCAATAGATTGTGGTCAGAGTCCACATCCGCCCCTGGAAATTTCTTATAATTTAAAACCTGGTTCCTAAATCTGTGTCTTACCATTATATAATCTATCTGAAACCTTCTGGTATCTCCAGGGTTCTTCCATGTATACAACCTTATTTCATGACTCTAGTGTGGTTGAAATGATGACACTGGCAGCAGCACGTTGAGTTCAGAATGTACGGCCAGACAGATAATTTCATTGCCTGCTTTGATCTTGGATGGAAGCACAACTCTATCAAAGGTGAGGAACACAGTGCGGGTGGGCACTAAGAAGGAATCTGCACTTTTCACTACCCGATGGACGGCAATGACACCCTGATCAGAAAGGTACAACTGGATTTCAGCCTTGGTCAGACCATCAAACAGCCTAGTGTAAATAACACCACGAGAATGATTCACAGTTCTATGGGCCTTGACACAAACAGAGCAGCCGTGGAGAAGCAAGACGGTAAGCAGTTTTTGCGCTTGAGAATCAGAAGTAGTCTCCAAAAGCAAAGTGCCATTCCATAAACAAGAGCAGGGCCAGCAATTGTATCAACATCTTTCTAAATAATAAACCGATTTACCGTGGTGAAGGACTGACCGTCTTCAGTGAGACCACGAGAAACCGTGGTGCAGTGGGAAGGGTCTTTGAATCATTAGCCTCATTACGTTTGCGTTTCGTAGACATTGATTGTGAAGATGACTGACACATTGCAAGAAAATCCCCCATGATTGCCAGCATCTCCAAAGGCATGCTCCTTCCAACCAGGGACCCCCTTCACAAGGGGGCACACCCACCTTAGGTGATTGGTCACACCTTAGGTCTCCTGAACACCTGACAGAGGGACCAATCGGCAATTTGGAAAGGCTGCAGCTCAGGCAATGACCCCTCCCTGACCTGTACCAGGGGGTACGTATGAACCCTGTCAACCAGGGGCTGGGAATTATGCGTTGCTCAGTCACCTGTTATGTGTTAGACGCGTGGGCCGTCCTTCAGAAGTGCACAGGGAGGAAGACGATAAAGAGGAACCTCACACGCCAAAGCAGAGGAACAAGAGGAGAAGGGAAACAAAGAAAGGAAAAGGAAGCAAAAAACAATGTTAGACTGTTCTTATGTCAGCGACAGACGATGGAGCACATTCCCAAT
Organism: Schistocerca nitens; assembly: GCF_023898315.1. Lineage (NCBI taxonomy): Eukaryota > Metazoa > Arthropoda > Insecta > Orthoptera > Acrididae > Schistocerca > Schistocerca nitens. The sequence continues at coordinate 459,940,334 of NC_064615.1, read as the reverse complement.
AACAACCCAAACATGTTCCCCAAGGGAGGGGAAAAAGAATGGCAAGAGGATAGACATGAAGCACAGAAGGGAAAAGATGCTGCAAAGGCTGGGGCCCTGTGGTAGCCAAGTAAGAACCCGCCAAAGAGTGGCGAGCCTTCTGGGGGGTTGGGTGGCCAGGCATGGCAGACAATGGCATGCGTATATGCTGAGGAGAAATCACGCTGGCATGACAGTGATAGTTCAGCAGCTTATGCATCGAGACTCCCAACCGAGCTAGTGCAAATGTCCCCGTGGCCAAACGGATTCCACGATGGTGGATTGTATTTAGATGGCGTAACATGGATGGACATGCATAAACAACATACCCATAGTCTAATTTCGATCAGACAGGGGATCTGTGCAAACAGAGGAGGGTGGTATGATCCGCTCTCCCGCAAGCACGGCTTAGGACACATAGGAGGAGTACCAAGAAAGTTGCCTACGAAGCATGAGCCACAGGAACTTCGTAGTTTCAATGAATGGAAGAGCAACAGGCCAAAGATGTAAAGACGGTGAAAGCAACCCATTGCTCCAGTGGAAATACATATGAACAGTTTTGTCAGTGGAAAAACAAAAGCCATTATCAATGCTCAATGAGTAAAGATGACAGAGACATCATTGGAGATGTTGCCCTAGGAGACAAGTCCGTGAAAATCAATGAAAAGGGACCCGGAGATGCCTGGCAGGAGACAGGTCATAACAGCCTTAACGGATATAGCAAAGAGGACGACAGTCAGGATGGAGCCCTGAGGCGCCCCGTTTTCCTGAGTAAAGATTTCCAAGAAGGTAGAGCCCACACATATTTCAAAAACTCTTGTCTTCTGAAAATTATTGAAGGGAAACAGGATAGGCTGCCTCGAAGCCCCATGTGTAGATAGTACGGAGGACACCAGTCCTCCAGTAGGTGCCAGACTTCCTCAAAAAAAATAAATAAATAAATAAATAAATAAATAAAATAAAAAATAAAAAAAACGGCCACAGTCTGGTATTTTTGCAGAAAACCATTCATGATACTGGTTGACAAAATGATCAGATGGTGAACTGCAGAACGGTGTGCTCAAAATCCACATTGAGCAGTGTTCAGTTAATTGCGAGACTCTAGCCATACCAACCGGGCATGAATCATACGTGCCATCACCCTGCAAACACAGCTGGTGAGAGAAATTGGTTGGTAGTTAGAAGGACAGTGTTTGTCCTTACTGGGGGCTTAGGTATGGGTATGACTATGGCCTCATGTCAGCATCTGGGAAATGTGCCATTTGCCCAGTTGTGACTGTATGTATGAAGGAGAAATTGCTTGGCCACAAGGTAACGCTATTGCAACATCTGAGTGTGAACATCATCCAGCCCTGGGTCTGAAGATCAGGATGAATTGAGAGCACATCTAGCTCTCTCAGAGTAAAGACAGCATTTTAGCACTCATGATTCTGAGAGGAGAAGGATATAGCCCGAGACATCTACACTCGTTTCCGATAGACGAAGGTGGGGTGATAGTGAGTGGAGCATGAAATCACAACGAAATAGCAGCCTAAGGTGTTGGAGATAGCAGTGGGGTCCACTATGACATCATCTGTGACAGTCAGACCAGAAACTGGGGAATAGACCTTGATCCCAGTGAGCTGTCAGAGGTTGGTCCACATGATGGAAGACAGAGTGGAACTGTTAAAAGAAATAGTAAATGAAATCCAGCTAGCTTTTTTGCTATCCTAGAAAATGTGACGACATTGTGCACACAAATGTTTATAATGCATACAGATCGCCACCGCAGGATGGCGGTTAAAAATGCAGTGACCATGTGTCTGCACACAAATTGCATCATGGCATGCTGCAATCCACCAATGGATTGGGACACAGTGCGATAAACATCAGGTGCGAGGTCTGGAACATTCTGTGGCAATATGGTTAATGTAACATTTGTAAGGTACTCGACCTGGTCATCATCACTTGTGGGGTAGAAGTCAGCAACCTGACAGCACACGGGAAATGGTCACTCAAGTACACTACTGGCCATTAAAATTGCTACACCATGAAGATGACTTACTACAGATGCCAAATTTAACCAACAGGAAGAAGATGCTATGATATGCAAATGATTACTGTGGTGTCACCGCCAGACACCACACTTGCTAGGTGGTAGCTTAAATCGGCCTCGGTCCATTAGTACATGTCGGACCCGCGTGTCGCCACTGTCAGGATCGCAGACTGAGCGCCACCACACGGCAGGTCTCGAGAGACGTACGAGCACTCGCCCCAGTTGTACGACGACTTTGCTAGCGAATACACTGACGAAGCCTTTCTCTCATTTGCCGAGAGACAGTTAGAATAGCCTTCAGCTAAGTTAATGGCTACGACCTAGCAAGGCGCCAATTGTACCATTGCATGTATCTCAAGATAGTCTCACTTGTATCATCAAGAATGCTGTATACCAAAGGACGATATAAAAGTTAAGTGTTCTAGTAGCTACGTTCTTTTCTTTATCACATTCATTACGAATCCTGTTCCAGACTTCGCGCCAGTCGGCGTGTGTGTACGTGTGCCCCTTTCGGCTACCCGTCTCTGTGGACTGGCTGCCTTGTCAGTCCACTACAATTAGCTTTTCAGAGCATTCACACAAGGCTGGTGCCGGTGGCGACACCTACAACGTGCTGTCATGAGGAAAGTATCCAACCGATTTCTCATACACCAACAGCAGTTGACCAGCATTGCCTGGTGAAACGTTGTTGTGATGCCTCGTGTAAGGAGAATAAATGCGTACCATCACGTTTCCAACTTTGATAAAGATCAGATTGTAGCCTATCACGATTGCAGCTTATCGTATAGCGACACTGCTGCTCGCTTGGTCAAGATCCAATGACTGTTAGCAGAATATGGAATCGGTGGGTTCAGGAGGGTAATACGGAACGCCGTGCTGGATCCCAACCGCCTCCTATCACTAGCAGTCGAGATGACAGGCATCTTATCTGCATGGCTGTAACGGATTGTGCAGCCATGTCTCGATCCCTGAGTCAACAGATGGGGACATTTGCAAGACAACAACAATCTGCACGAACAGTTCGACGACGTCTGTAGCAGCATGGACTATCAGCTCTAAAACCGTGGCTGCGGTTACCCTTGACGCTGCATCACAGACAGGAGCGCCTGCGATGGTGTACTCAACGACGAACCTGGGTGCACGAATGGCAAAACATCATTTTTTCGGATGAATCCAGGTTCTGTTTACAGCATCATGATGGCCGCACCCGTGTTTGGCGACACCGCGGTGAAGGCACATTGGAAGTGTGTATTCATCATCGCCATTCTGGTGTATCACCCGGCGTGATGGTATGGGGTGCCATTGGTTACACACCTCCATCAGCTCTTGTTCGCATTGACTGCACTTTGAACAGTGGACGTTACATTTCAGATGTGTTACGACCTGTGGCTCTACCCTTCATTCGGTCCCTGCGAAACCTTACATTTCGGCGGGATAATGCACGACCGCACATTGCAGGTCCTGTATGGGCCTATCTGGGTACAGAAATGTTCGACTGCTGCCCTGGCCAGCACATTCTCCAGATCTCTTACCAATTGAAAATGTCTGGTCAATGGTGGCCAAGCAACTGGCTCGTCACAATACGCCAGTCACTACTCTTGATGAACTGTATCATCGTGTTGAAGCTGCATGGGCAGCTGTACCTGTACACGCTATCCAAGCTCTGTTTGCTTCAATGCCCAGGTGTATAAAGGCCGTTATTACGGCCAGAGGTGATTGTTGTGGGTACTGATTTCTCAGGATCTATGCACCCAAATTGCGTGAAAATGTAATCACATGTCCGTTCTAGTATAATATATTTGTCCAACGAATACCCGTTTATCATCTGCATTTCTTCTTGGTGTAGTAATTTTAATGGCCAGTAGTGTACATTTCAGAGACAATGGAGCACTTTAGACGATGGGCACGCTGAACAAGTGCAGGACGAGAAGTCCAAATGGGAGCAGGTGTATATGGAGTCTGAAAGGAACATGGATGTTCCAATACTAAGGCAGATGAGGTTGAGTTGATTGAGACGGTCAGCCAAGTTCTGAAAGAGCCCCAAAGGAAGTCACCGAGCAGCAAAAGGTGATGAGGGAGTTTACCAATAAGCTGGAGGAAGTCTGTCCTGGTGACGCCAAATGATGGAGGAATATTAACATTGCAAAGAACAAAGATGAAGCTAGGAAGAAAAATGTGGACAGCAACAACTTGCAGCTGGGGGATTAGTGAGATGGTTAGACTATGATTATCATCCCGGATGATCATCACGACTGCCCTGTGAGGTGGAATACCGTCCTCGGGAGGGGGGGAGGGGGGGGAGGGGGGGAGGGGGAAAGTGAAAGTGGAATGGAAAGAAATGTGAGATACTAAAGCAGTTGCAATGACACAATTTTGTTTCTTGGAGACAGAAAACAAGGGGACGCTACGATTCCAAGAGCAGTCGTAATTCCTCCTTGTGGGATTGAATGTTTCGAACATTTCATTGGAGGAGAGCCATGAAACAGAGACAGCAGGAGGGGAAAAAATGAAGGGTTGTCAGCTGGGTAGTTGCCGAGCGCCTGCTTTCGAAGACTCAGTGCTGCAGGATGCAGAGGCTGGAGGATCCTGTTCCATAAGATCTACAGAGGTATCAGCCGTCTGTCTGGATTAGCCTGCAGATTTCACAGAAGAAAAATGGTTGGCAGTGGGAAAACACAGGTCGGCCGGGTGGGGGGTATTGCGTGACATTACCGTGGAAGAGGATCGACGAAGGAGAAGACTGTCTTTGATTTCTCCAAGCCTTTGCAGTTGGCAGATGAAGACTAATGTTTGTTGGCTGGATGGATGTAAAAAGTCTTCATGGGAGTATTCCTTCTGTTCTTTCCGGGTTGGCAGTTATGTTGTAGGTGCTTTCACCTGCCGGAGGCGAAGATTTGACGGCTTGTTTCACAGCTGGAGGAGGAGAGGAGAGGGATGCTGCCGTGACATTGGGCAATTTGGCAATTGCAGTGATGAATTTGAAGTTGCAAGTCTGCAAGGACATGACCTTCATGGAGCAACGTGTAGCAATAATGGTACTTTACGTGCCAGATGGTAAAACAGAGCTTTTGACTAGCCAACTACTTGCAAGCAACAGGGTAAGGCAACTTTTCCTTCACCTGGATCTCTTGGACGGCTCGCTCTTTGAGATACATAGGACATCCTCAAGATGAGGCTGCATGGTCGCCATTGCAATTTATACATTGGGCAGAAGGAAGTGGACAATCACCCTCGTGAGCATCCCTATCACGTGTAGCACAAATGGCCGTGATTTGACAGGACATTCGAGTGTGGTTGTAACACTGATACTGGTACCAGCACATTAAGTTTGGAATGTACGATTGAACTGTGATGATTTCATAGCCTTCTTTGATCTTTGATGGAAGCACTACATCATCAAACGTAAGGATACATTGAAGGTAGCAGTTTTTATATGTTTTATTAGGTTATTTTTCATGTGAACGTAAATGTTTGTTTACATTATCAATATGAGGATTAATCAGTTTAAGTTAGCGTACAATACTCAGTATTCACGTTTATTAGTGTCATTTAGACTCGATACATTGAAAGTAGCAGTTTTTATACGTCTTATTAGGAATAGTGATACTGACAGCGATTTCTAACCTCACATGTATACATTTGACTATCACAACCTGCGACTTAACAGTTAAGCAAACGTAAAATACGTGGTAAATTAGTATTACACTACAATATCAGTGTTACAATACAACTTCTGAGCCCTTCTTACATACGGTTTAGTTAGCAGAAAGCTAAAACTCGCCTCCCATCTGCTTAAACTCCTTAGCTTGTTGTGGGCTTTAGTGATCGTCTACTGTTAGCCCATTGGTTCCTATGAAGTAGAATTCATATTTGTGCTTTACATTCTGAACTCTTATTGTTAGCTAAAGGTTTTGTTTTGTACCTGCACCTGTAAGTGTACAATACCCAGTGTTTATGTTTATTAATGTCATTTAGACTCAGTACATATAAGGTAGCAGTTGTTATAGCTGTATTAGGTCACTTTCGCGTTTACACAAACGCTTGTTTAAATTACAAATACGTGGGATAATCAGTAGGTGCAGCTTACTGTAGGTCACTGTTTAATCGTTTATAATATTCCCTAGATAGCCCCCAGCAGTTTACTGTAGGTCACTGTCTTATTCTTTAGTATTCACTAAATAGCCCCTAGCAGGAAAATAAGCACCAGATCTCGCTTCTACCATAAATTTTTATTTTCATTATTGGGTGTCCTTTCTGCCAACTAGAGTGTAGCTGAGGATTCCTTAAGTTTTCTATAGTAAATCAGTTATTAGCTAGATGGATAGGGACTGTGTCTGTTGTGTGCAGATGCAGGAGGAGTTGGCCACAGTCTAAACGCAGCTGGAACCTTTGTTGGCCACAGTCAACATGCTCCAGAGTGCCACCTTGAGGTGCGGTGGGGATGGGGTGCCTGAGGCAGCCTCTGCTGTATTAGATGTGCAAGGGGGGGGGGGGGGGGGGATGTCACATGTCACAGCTCTCTGTCATTGAGCCGACTGAAGGTGTGACTGAGCCGGCCAGCCTACTCTCACCTCAGTGTGGGTGGCAGACTGTGTTGAGGTCTCGAGCCTCAAGGCAAAGGCTGCATGGGGGATGCAAGCTCCTGCCAAATCCCATGCACTTTGCTAATAGATTCAGTGTGCTATCTGATGCTGGGTGGGGGGGGGGGGGGGGGGGGCTGAGCCGGGTCAGAATGCACCTTCCACCAGGATAGTGGCTGCTCCTTCAGCAAGGTCCGTACAGGCACGTGGGGGTCGGGGTTTGTTAGTTATTGGGAGCTCCAATGTTAGGCGGCTCAGGGAGCCCCTCAGGAACATAGTGGCCAGGGCAGGGAAGAAGTCCAACGTTCATTCAGTGTGCTTGCCGGGGGCTTGTCCGGAATGTGGAAGAGGCTCTTCCGGCAGCATCGAGCATGCGGGGTGCAGCCAGCTGCAGATTGTTGCACACGTCGGTACCAACGATGCCCGTCGTCGGGGTTCCGAGGAAATCCTTGGGTCCTTTCGACGGCTGGCTAAATTGGTGAAGGTGGCCTCCATCTCTCGATGAGTGGAAGCCAAGCTGACGATCTGCAACATCATACCCAGAGTGGACCGGCGTCCTCTGGTTTGTAGTCGAGTGGAGAATCTAAACCAGAGGCTGCGTCAACTCTTGTGATGAAAATGGTTGTAGATTCCTCAACCTACACTATGGGGTGGAAGGTTGTAGGACACCCCTCAATAGATCGAGGGTGCACTACACACAGGAAGCAGCTACATGGGTAGCACAGTACTTGTGGCGTGCACATGGGAGTTTTTTAGATTAGATTCCTCCCCACGGGAAACAAACCGCTGGCCTGAAAAATTACCAGTTCATGGCACTGATATGGGTGTGCCAACTGTAAAAATTGTTAGTTCACCTACACAGGTCATTCCAAAAGATTTAAATATGCTTATTCTCAGGTTAGTAAATTGTCGAAGTGTCTGTAGCAAGATCCCTGAGTTACTCTCCAAAATAAACAGTAGCAATGCCAATATTGTATTAGGTACCGAAAGCTGGTTGAAACCAGACATAAAAAGCAGTGAAATTTTGAACTCTGATTGGACAATGTTTAGGAAGGACAGGACAGATGCTATGGGAGGTGGTGTGTTCAGTGCAGTTAAAAGCTGTTTAAACGTAGTTGAGGTCGACACTGGGTCGGACTGTGAAATAGTCTGGATAAAGCTGTCAATCAGACAAGGATTGACCATTGTATTAGGATGTTTTTATAGACCACCAGCATCCACAACAAACATCGCAGAACGTTTCAGGAAAAGTCTTGAGTACACAGGAAGTAAATATCCAAATTATCCATTAGATATAGGTGGTGACTTTAATCTAGCATCCACTGACTGGGAAAATTACATGTTTATCACAGGGGGCAGAAGCAAAGATTCATGTGAAGTTATTCTAGGAGCGCTCTCAACATACAACCTTGAGCAATTGGTTAGAAAACCAACTCAAGACGGTAACATATTAGATATCTTTGCGACAAACAGACCTGATCTTTTTGAGGAAGTTAATCTAAAAGAAGGTATTAGCGACCTTAATGTCGTTGTGGCTTCTATGTCAGTGGAAGTTGCAAAAAAAAACAAAGAAACAGTGTATAGTTTCCTTGTTTCGGAAAGCAAAAGTGTCATTAATGAATATCTTCATAGTCAGCTCCAAGCATTCACCGCGAGACAAAGATGTTTAGCATCTTTGTGTCGGAATTTAAAGGTATTGTTCACCATGTGCCAGAGAAGTACGTGCCTAGCAAAAATATAGGAGGGGGGAAAGGATCCACCTTGGCACAACAAACATATTAGGAAGCTGCTGAGAAAGCAGAGAATTTTGCACAGTCATTTTAAACATAGTCACTGCCCCACCCCCACTGACAAACAGAAATTATGCGAAACGAAAGCAGCTGTCAGAAGGACAATGAGAGATTCTTTTAACAAATTTGAAAGCAATATTTTATCTGCAGATTCTAAAAATAAACCCAAAAAATTTTGGTTGTACGTAAAATCTATGAACGCTACAAATAATTCAATACCTTCTCTTGCTGACAGTACAGGTAATGTAACTGATGGTGATAAACAGGAGGCCGAAATTCTAAACCTAGCTTTCAAAAACTCGTTTACGGTAGAGGACTGCAGCACCATTCCCCCTTTCAATTATCAAACAAACGAAAGGATGGCTGACATAGTGTTTGCTGTCTCTGGGATCGTAAAACAGTTGAGATACTTAAGACACTAGGTAGGCATCTGGCCCGGATGGTATCCCTGTAAGATTTTATGTTGACTATGCTACAAATATAGCACCATTCTTATCCATCATCTATCACACATCACTGGAACAGCAAGAAGTTCTACGGGACTGGAAGAAGGCCCGGGTCATAGCAATCTATAAAAAGGGTAGAAAAGCGGATGCACATAATTACCGGCCAATTTCATTGACATTGATTTGTTGTAGACATAATGACCTTTCTAGATCCTGAGAAGCTCATCTGCAGAAACCAGCACTGTTTTAAGAAACAGCGGTCATGCGAGACACAGCTGGCCCTCTTTGTGCATGATATTCAACAGGCTCTAGATACCGGCTCCCAGGTTGATGCCATATTTCTTGACTTTCGAAAGGTGTTCGACTCAGTTCCGCACTATCGCTTGCTACAAAAAGTGCTTGCTTATGGTCTATCTGATGACATATGTGGTTGGATAAAAGGTTTTCTAACAGACAGAGAGCAGCATGTGTGTCCTGAATGGGGTGACTTCAACAGAAACAAACATAACTTCAGGTGTGCCCCAGGGCAGCATAATAGTTCCTCTGCTTTTTACGATCTACATAAACGATCTGGTTGATGGTATTGACAGCGGCCTGAGACTGTTTGCCAATGATGCTACAGTCTACAGGAAAGTAGTATCACACGAAAGTTGTGAACAAATCAATGGGGATTTGCAGAAAATAATGCGTGGTGCAATGACTGGCAGTTATCTCTCAATATTGGTAAGTGTAACCTACTGCATATAACAAAGCGAAAATCCCCATTAATGTACAAGTACAAAATAAATGCCCAGCCTTTGGAAGCAGTAACATCTGTCAAGTATCTGGGTGTGACTATTCGAAATGTTCTCAAATGGAATGATCAGATTACACATGTAACGGGTAAGGCAAACTCTACATTGCGGTTTATAGGTACAATCCTGAAACAATGCAGTCCTTCAACAAAGGAAATAGCTTACAATATGTTACTTCATCCAGTCTTGGAGTATTGTTCATCTGTATGTGACCCTTACCAGTTGGGTCTGACTCAAGAGATTGAGAAGGTCCAAAGAAGAGCAGCAAGATTCATGACTGGTACATTTAGCCATCGCAAGATAGTTACAAATCTCATAGAAAGTTTGAAGTGCAGATAGACGGCATGCTAAATAGAAGAGACTGCTCACTAAATTCCGAAATCTGATCTTCACTGAGGAAGTAGAGCATATATTATTACTACCAACATTCAAATCGCACAATGATCACCATTCAAAGATAAGGGAAATAAGAGCTCGTACTGAGGCGTTCAGACAGTCTTTTTCCCTCGCGCGATCCGTGAATGGAACAAAGGGGGGAAAATATGATTTTGGCGCGAATTGTGCCCTCCGCCACACACCGCTTGGTGGCTTGCGGAGTATATATGTAGATGTAGGAAAAGAGTGCACTGAGGTTGCATCAACCTTTCTCATTGCCTGATGGACTGCACTGATACCCTGATCAGAGAGGTAAGTTTGGAATTCTCCTTCAATCAAACCATCAAGCAGCCTAGTGTAAATAACACTACGCGCAGAATTCAGTGTCGATAGGCTTCGGCACGAACAGGATAGCCACGGAGGAGCAAAGCTGCAAGCAGTTGTTGGGCTTGAAAATCACAATTTGTCTCCACAAGCAAAGTGCCATTACGTACACAAGAGCAGGATTTTCCAGGGCCTGCAACTGCATCAACACCTTTATGAATAATAAACTGTAGCAAAAGAACAATCATTTTCAGTATGTGATAATACGAGGAACCAATATGCAGCTGGCAGTGTCTTGGGATGTTTAGCCCCATTCTGTTTATTTTTAGCAGACATAGTCTGAGATGGTGATAGGCCCATTGTGAGAAAATCCCCATGATTGCCAGTGTCTCCAGGGGCCAATAGGCAATTTGGGAACGCCTGTACCCGACGAACCCTATCTGTCAACACAGGGTGAGAATTACATGTTACCCTGTCACCTGTTATGTGTCAGACATGTGAGCCAGCCTTCAAGAATGCACACTGAGGAAGAAGAAACAAAGAGCACTCAAACGCTAAAGCAGAGGAAGGATAGGAGGTGGAGAACGAAGAAAGGAAGAAAGAAAAAACAGGAGGAGGACTGTTCAGATGTCAAGCTACTGGAATGTCTGACATTCCCAAAAATATCTCAGACATGTTCCCAAGGGAGGGGAAAAACAATAGCAAGAGGATAGACATGCAGCACAGAAAGGGAAAAATGTGCTGCGAAGACTGGAGCCCTGCAGTAGCCAAGCATGAACTCATCAAAGAATGGTGAGATTGCTGGGGAAACAACATGGGGGTGATTTGTTGCATAAAATTAAATATTGGTTATCTGGCATGATCAAAGCTGAAGGTGCCACTGAGCCACAAATCAGGCAACAGTAGTCCAACCAGAATGACACCCAGTGCCTAGCAAATATCAAGCAAAGTAGCATGAACCACACCCTAAGAGCCATGGACAAGGAAGCTTATGCATGCACCAACTCTTTAACTGATGAAAACGGGGAAATCTCATTAGCTTTTTACTACAGAGGAGTCCCAAAAATTGTGACTCTGCAACAACATTGAAGTGCTGGCTACTCAAGTAGAGTTCTGGATCGGGACTGACCATGGTACAAAGGCAAATGTAAGACTCATCTTCGGGGCAGAGAACTGTAAGCCACAGGCAAGGGTCCAAGCAGAGGCCCTTTGGATGGCATTCAGCCATTGCTACAGACTGTAACTATACAAATGTGAAAGTCATCAACGTACAGTACAAGATATCCACTAGTCTGACAGGAAGTCACTAAACCTATCGATGGCGATGAGAAGACTGCAACACTCAGAACAGACCTTGCAGGACAGCATTCTCTTTGACCCAAGGAGATCTGAGTGACACATATGAAGCCCAACTTGAAACAACTGCTGTGGAAAAAACTGACAAACAAAACACAGCAGGGGGCCTAAAAAGTCTGTCATGGAGGTCAGGTAAAAATGAGATGGTGCCGTGCCCTGCTGTATGTATTCTGTAGGTCAGAAAAGGCAGCAATAAGGTACTGGTGTTTACAAAAACCCTGACAGAATGCTTTTTCCAACCTAATAGTTGTCCCCCCTGGAAACCACATATACCGATAGACAAAAGGTTCCACTATCCAAGAACACAGCATAATAATCTGGCTACCATCCTTTGAAGCAGTTTGCAGAGCATGTTGGAGAGTGCCCCCCCCCCCCCCCCCCCCCCCCCCCGGTCCCTATTCCCATTCCAGCACTACACAGCCATCATTTCACCACCACACTATTATTTATCTCCTTTTCCGCTACTCCCCCCCCTCCCCCACCTCTCCCCTGCCCTCCGTTTAACATTCAGCACTTCACTTTCCGGGACCCCCATCATACTATCCCTCAATCTTCCCACCCCAGCCTCTTCCTTACCCCCATCCAGTAGCCACTCCCATCATACTCTGGTGCTGCTGCTCACAGTATGGTTCCAGTTGTCTGAGACTGCAGTCGTGTGTGTGTGTGTTTTTGTTGCATGCACGCATGTGCTCTTGTGTATGCGTGTCTATTGTTGATGAAGGCCAATGGCCAAAAGCTTTAATTGTGAAAGTCTTTTTGTTGTGCCTATCTGCGACTCAGCATTCTACTATATGGTGAGTAACAGTTTTCCTTCTCCTAATACTGTTACATTCCATCCTGGATTTTCCACTGTTTCAGTATATAGTTCAGTGTGATGGGGGTAAAAGATAGAGACGTCTGCAACTTTTCATTTATTAATTAAAAGGTAGCTGGGTTAGAAGAGGACGCTGATGCTGTCACTATGTGGTAGAAATACCACCACGAATGAAGAGACTCTGAACAGTTGTCGACCTCTGGCAGCCCAGAAGTCTATAAAGCTTGGCCCACACCTGGGATAAAGAAGTATACATTCCTAAGTAGGAGACTTAGCACTGCCAGCATTACTCTTTAATGCATTTAATTAGATAGTGAGCCATAGCATACAGCCAATTAAAAGTTGTGGGGGTGATCTGTGAAGGATGTTGCTCACGACGTTACGAGTGCCTTTGATGATCATGAATAGCTGTTGCAATGTCTTTGGTGCACCACGGCAATGACCAGCAGCATATGGAGCCTGTAGAAAGGTGAATAGCAACTCCAATGGTGTGGGCAATTTCATCAGAAACATCTTTCCCAATCTCCTTAATGTATCATGACAAAGGTGACACTACTGTATAGAAGCCATGAGACTGAGGGAAAGAGATTGTCAGCCAATAGCTGAAAAATATTATGGGTGGAACTGAAGTGGACACAATTACCATCACTGAAGAGACACACATGAGAAACAGGAAGCAGCTGGTCAATTATGAGCCCTTTACCACACAAATCTGTACACTGTCACAGAGGATGGTGAGCAGTAAAATCCCCACATAAGAGAAAGAGGGGGAAAAGAGTTGTTGAATTAACATAGTCATCTCAAGGTATATATAAGTGTCCCGCTTGGGAATAAATAAACATCACAAACAGTGATTACTGGGATAATTCACACTCTTACTGCTACTGCTTGCAATGTGGAATAGGGGGGAATTCGCTTATAGACAACATCTGTGCAACCTAGCCTATAGATCACTCAAGGTGCTCTCTCAATGGCAGTATAGTTCCAAAGAAATAATTTTAGCCCTGAGGAGTTGGAGAATGGTTGTAAGTGAAATACACTTCTTGGATAGTGCCACAGACTGCACAATAGGAGGAAATTAGTAGTTGTAGTACTGGCAGGTGACAGCAAAGTCTATTGCAGTTCCACTGAATTATCATGTTAAGGATGTTCTGGCTAGGTGTAAAGGAGCCAAGAAAACAGGTAATGTCCCAAGCACGACCAACTCACTGGTGGGGATGGAACAACAACAACAACAACAACAAACAAACAAACAAACATCCGTTCAGAGACAGACTATACAGGGGGATCTGGTGCCTCCGGGATCACCACAGCAGCATTCTCTTAAGGCTTTTCCTTTTTCTCCTTCACTACTTCACGTTGTCAAGAACATGAGGGCTTTGGATGTAGGAACCAAAGAGCAACACAGAGCCCTGGAATTCAGAGTTCATGGTTCATTTAGCCACTGGCTGGTGGATTACTGGTCTGGAGCCTTCCAGGGAAAGGGTACCCAGAAGAGAGTATGTCGCCTGGACACCACTGGAAGGATGTTGCTTCTTCAGCTAGGTGTATAGAGTTGAGATTCCTGCTGATGGTGTGCAGGAACCATGACAGGGGAGGACTTATCACATCCATGGTCTGATTTACTTGTGCAACCTCAAGAAAGTAAATTATACCAGGTACTGCCAAGACCTGACCACAGTAGTGACAAAGGTTGGGATCATTGAGACAGGACATAAATGATTTCTATTTTTTCTAGCTCCAAAATGTTAGAGGCAATCTGAGACCTTGTTATGTTCTGTTATTAGAGGAACACACTTCAGTGATAGGTGGGTAGTCATTTAGGCAACTGACACAAGACAGGTGGTAATTCGCATGGAGAATTTTCGTGAAGTGGCTGACCACAGTCTCCACAAATCAGGCCCTATTTACACTGGTAAGACAATGGTATTTAAAACACTGCACCAGGAATAGGAAATACATCGTGTTCCATTCACTTTGGAGTGAGGGAAGAATAATCGACTGAATGCCTCTGTGCATGCAGTAACTAATCTTATCCTCATAATCCCTATCTGAGTGACACATAGAAGGTTGTAGAACATTCCTACGGTAATCATTTAAAGCCAGTTCTTGAAACATTGTTAATAGACTTTCTCAAGATAGGTTACATCTGTCTTCAAGTCTGTCAGTTGAGTTCGTTTAGCATCTCTGACACTCCCGTGGATTAAACAAACCTGTGACCATTCTTGCTGCCCTTCTCTGTATCATTCAATATCCCCCGTTAGGACTATCTGGTATGGGTGGCACACATTTGAGCAGTATTCTAGAACCCGTCGCCCGAGTGATTTATAAGCAGTACCCTTTGTAGACTGATTGCAGTTCCCCAGTATACTACCAATAAACTGAAGTCTACCACCTGCTTTACCCACAACTGAGCCTATGTGATCATTCTATTTCATATCCCTATAATGTGTTACACCAAGGTATTTGTATGAGTTAGCCAATTCCAATATATTGATATTATTGTCATAGGATACCATGCTTTTTCGTTCTGTGAAGTGCAAAATTTTGTATTTCTGAACATTGGGAGAAAGTTGCAAATCTCTGCACCATGTTGAAATCTTATCAAGATCTCACTGAATATTTATGCAACTTCTTTCAGGTAGTACTTCATTATGGATAACAGCATCTGCAAAAATCCTGATTTTACTACCAAAACTGTCTGCAAAGGCATTAATATACAAAATGAACAGCAACACACTTCCCTGGGCCACACCTGAGGTTACTAGTACATCTAATGATGACTTCACATCCAAGGTAACATGCTGTGTCCTCCCTACCAAAAAGTACACAATTCAGTCACAAATTTCACTTGATACCCCATATGATCATACTTTTGACAATAAGCATAGGTGCAGTACTGAGTCAAATGCTTTTTGGAAACCAAGAAATGCTGCATCCATCCATTTGCCCTGATTCAAAGCTTTCAGTATGTCATGTGAGAAAAGTGCGAGGTGGGTTTCACAGGATCAGTGTTTTCAAACTCGATGCTGGTTGGCATTGGGAGGTCACTTTGTTCAAGATATCCCATTATGTTCAAGCTCAGAATATGTTCCAAGATTCTAATGCGAATGATAATAGCATCAGCAAGTAATTTTATTGTGTCCAAACTGCACCCTCAGAACAGCAATCTCCACCTTTTCAAGGTATGGCACAGTGTCATTAATGGTCCCAAAACATCTGTTCTACCATTAATGCTTACCACACAAAGTTCAAGCTAGACAGCTTTTGATTATACAGTTTCCTGTGTGGTCATCTTAGATGTTTTTCCATATACTATTACCTTGTGCTTTCCAGCCATAATCCACTTCAAAGTCCTTGCAATTATGAACTTTGACATAAGTCTGCTGAGTTTGGCAAATGATTTTCACAGCCAACACAGTATTTCTCCAGACATCAATAAAGCCATGACCCAAGTGTAGAAGAGCAGGCAGTGTTTTACATCGTTTCCCCAGCACAATGCAACATAAACCTATTTGACAATATGGAGGTGTCCTGGATGCAAGCATTTCAGGGAGCACAGAGCATGTGCAATAGTAGCTTGCAGCCGAGTGAGCACATGAAATACAAACCAGTTGGTGTTTCTCGAGTACACAGTGAGCCATGTCCTTTAAAGAAATGATCACAGCAGTACAAGAACAGCCTGAAACTTGGCAATCTAGTCGTTCTCAGTATAAAAACAGGTTAATTGGAAGGAGGTCTAAGAGTGAAATAGCACTGCAGCTCAAGATTGTTGATAGTAAATATTTATTTGGCACACTGTCCTTTTATCAAAGTAATCCACAAACACATCTCGCACACTTCTTGTCATTAGTAATGTTAAATGCAATTGTTTAAATTGTGTAATACTGTTTTGATTACAAAAAGTTTAATTCTGTTTTGGTATCACAAAGTAACACAGTTTTCCATCTTGCAATATAGCTGAAAGGAAATTTGACATTAGGAAGAACTCCTCTAGCAGCTGGTAAAATTGTAGTTTATTAAAACACAATTGGTTCAATGGCTTAAAGCTGCATCATCAGGTGCAATCTACATGTTAAAAAACAAAATCAAGTGTCCCCACACTTTGTGGATATTACAATTAATAAAGGAATGTCTAAAACATACTTACAATGTTAAAAGATCAATGGCATATGCATCATTCCTAGTTAAAATTTACTATTTGGAGAATATTGTCAATACTATAACCAGTTAAAGGTAAATGAGATATGCTCCATTCTTTAACACTTGCCTCAAATTAAAAAGAAAAACTTTTAGCATCCACTCACTATAAAATATTTTCTTTTTTCTTGTCAAATGCTGGCATAGTTTAAAGAATGGAGCATGTCTTCTGTACCTTTCACTCGCCATAGTGTTGACAGTATTTTCTGAATAGTAAATTTTGACTAGGAGCTATGGGTATGGATGTGTTCTTTATTTTAGACATACCATTATTAACTTTAATATCCACAAAATGTGGTGACATTGTACTTTGCTTTTTACTGTGTAGTTTGCACTTGATGATGCCACTTTAAACCACAAAACCAGTTGTGTTTCAATAAACAATTTTACCAGCTGTTAGAGTTCTTCCTACATCGTGGCTTTCAACAGCTGCAGTTGCTCAGAATATGAAATATTTTGTGAATGGAAACTGATGCATGGACCTGTACGCATACACCTTTTTCAAAATGTAATCAAATTAAGACACATACATTCTCTTTCATTCACAAAACAAATTCTCATACAACGTATTAAACTCTCCAAACAATTCTCTGTTTCACTAGAATACTTAGACCTAAAATTTGTTTCATTCCATCATTTCACTTGATACAGCAACCACTGTAAAATAGAGTCTTGCGTGTGGATCTTTTATTTTCAAATTTAAATGACATTTTGTGTACAGATGCCTACCACAGACGAAATGCACCACTGAAATTTGAAAATAACAATCTCCACAACTAAGACCGTGTTTTTCTCTCTTACTTGGACTTTTCCCTACACTGGATAAATGGACTTTCTTTCAGTGTCATATCTGATAGCAATGCATCTGCCAATTGTTTGATCTGTTCCGAACACTACTGCACACTTCTGAACAAAGAACTGCTACTCAGGACACTATAGTGTAGTCTGGCATTCTGACGACATCAAGAATTAAGTTTCTGTTGTGTTTATGTTATTGCAGTGTCCTTTGCTGTTAGTCGCACAGTAAGTCTTCTAGTTCAATTTGTGGCTTCTTTTAGGTATGGATATGACTTCTAAGTTTAATAGTGCGCGTCTGTGAGGGGAGGGGTGAAGGGGGCACACGCACGCGTGTTTAGTATTACCCCACCCAAGAACCCCCAATTTCCGCACTGGTCCCGTTAGTTTGATTATATTTTGGGGGGGAGATGTGTGTGTTGGTTTTATACATATTTCCGTGTTTGTTGTGTTTATGTAATGACATCATAGGCACCATATTGGAGATGTTGAGAATGGTCATTTCCACCATATTGGTGACCTCATGGGTCAAAGCAGATGTGTGGAATCTGACACTTCTGTAATCTCGCACAATGATGTTTCCTTACAGCAGAGCTTGCAGTTGTGAAGACAGTAAAACAATTCAAAAATAAGAAGTCAACAGAATAAATAAGGTTTCTGTCTTTGCTCAGAAGCATAGCACAGCATACCAGCCCAGGAACAAACACAATAAATTAATCCTTTAGTCCGGTTGTTTTCCAAGAGTACTTTAAGCATGCATGTATGATTCCCAGCAAGAAATATACACATAGTTGTTTCTCAGAGTAGTGAATTGGGTCTGATTTTATATCAATGACTTTCCAGGCACAAAGAAAGTTATGTTTGCCGATGACAACATCATAGTCACTGAATAAACACCAGACACATATCAGAGAAAGCAAATGAAACCCTCAAGAAAACGAACGGTATGAACGCCAGCATAAAGACAGAAATCAACTGTCACTTTAAGCACAGGTGATAAGCCCATGGATTGTGTAGCAAACACAAAGATTTTGGGAATGAACACTTATAGCTAATGTGGAGTGAACATAAAAAGATACTGGTAAAAAGAATGTCATCAGCACGCTAGGCTCTTAGGGCATCAGCATTTGTTTGTAATGACTTCTTGGTCACTATGCCTACAAACACTCAATTCTTAGTTATGAATTCTTTTTAAAAAAAAAGAAAAAAGGAATCAGGTGTCCTTACTACACTAATCTACAGTGCACATCTGGGAAAATAAATACCGCAGTAATAATTCTATACATAATAGTGGAACAAGAGCCAGTTTGGAGTTACATTTACCCAGGAAAAACAAGAAACTCAAAACAGCCTTTTATATAAAAGAATAAAATAGTATAATAAATTGCCAAGGGAAGTGAAAAATATTACTAAAACACATTGTATAAAATTGTTCCTCACAAGTAATGCATAATACACAATTAAAGGTTACTAAGAGGACTAAGCAGTGGATAGTAATAAAAGTGGATAACTAACGCACCTGTCACATTTCAGTATATTATTGCAGTTTACTGCTTCCGCAAGGATCATGTGTCAAGATGTACAATGCATGACAGTAATGTCCATTGGCCTACTTTTTCAGGTGGAAAGTAGCATGAATACCGAGTCTAAAATCGAGGCAAGGAGCACAGCATCACCATCATCATCATCATCACCTCAGTCCAGGAACCGTCGGTAGGTGTCTGCGTGAGTGGCAGTGAAGAGTCCGGAAGCCATCAGTGGGTGTCCTCAGGGAGTGGACAGTGAATGAAGAAACTATGTACTATATTGGAAGTTATCTGAAATGATTTGTGTGTGAATGAAGGAACATTATACCATAGAGAATTATGCAGTGAAGCAATGCTGACCTCATATTTGGGAGGTTGGAGCTGCTCTGTCTGGTTATCCTGATTTGGATTTTCCTTGATGGTTAAGGAAAATGCCGGGATGGTTACTTAATTAAGGCCATGGCCGACCCCATGTCCTATCCCCAGAGGTTACCTGTCCTATCCTCTTACGGCATGTTACGTATGCTCTGTGTTATACTTAGGTTTACTGACGGGCACTGCATTACCTTGACAAATCTTATATCTCTGTGAGATGATCCTGGGATTAATAAATAAATACAAACAGGTTTCCTTTGAGTTACTGTTGTCATGTGTTCATTTTATTTTGTCCAATCCTAAATTTTCACTGTACTTGACGACTACACGCCATGTGTTAAGAGAAAATGTTCACTTAAATATGCGATTTGGTGTTCTTTCGCTCCTGTGCTCCAGCTGACGGAATGAGGTCTGGGCTTTTTGACAATTTAAAATGGTAGTCTGTTCCACACTAAGTGCCACAAGATTTTGCTTTGTCCAGATTTTGAATAAATACAAAGAGTGTCTGTGATTTAAAACAGTTCTTTCCGTGGCAGAGTGGTCAAGCAGATAAAATCTCAATGATTTTGGATCAGTCTATGTGTACAGATGTCAACAATGTAAGAGTAAACATCACTATGGTTTTATAAAACTGATTCAGGTGTGCACTAAGTGACATTTGGTATTTCAGTACCTTTGGGGGGCCCTTCCAGGTTTCTAATTATGATACCTAAGGGGGCTTACTACCGAAGACATGATCTAGAAATTTTACAAACTCGAGCAAGATGCCTTATTAGCAAAGGAGACAAGTAATAAAAAGAGATATTTTGTTTCAGTGTACTGCATATGAGTATTTGAAAGTTACACAGAACTTAAAATACAGAGGGCCTAATATTGCCAGCTTGGACAATAGTTATAAATAAGCAAAACATTTAGCAAAGTTAAAAGCTGTCAATAATATGTAAGGAGCTAAAAAAATACAATTCAGAAATATGGGTGCTATGGCTATTTTGCAGACCACACTAACTACCCTCTTAAAGCTTAAGAAAGCAGGTTAAAAAATTTATTCTGCTTCAATGCCTGGATGAAGCTAAGGCACATCCATCTCCATGATTAATATCTTCTTATTATGCAACAAAATCTGTCACACTGTTAAGTCTTCACAGACAGATTCACATTAGAAGAATGTGGTGTTCAGTTGCAATCAATGAAGCGTACAGATTGTTCCCCAATGCGACAATACTCAAAGGTATTGTGTACAGCGTGAATGTAAATAGCACAATTTATCTTCCCTCGACACATTAAGTAATAGTCTGCTACGACAGACCCTAGTGCCCCCTTCACTTACAAGTCGTTCTTAACATTGTGTTAATTCGACATATTTGATGATATTTCCTGTTTTTATCACATAAGTGTAAGTCCATCATGAGGGCAATTGTGCTTCTTCTCTCATCTTCTCTTCTACCCATTTACGTCTGATCAAATGAGAGGTGTGGAAACTTAAGTTTCAAAATATGAACTAACTAAGAACAAGAAACATTGCTTGCGAACTGCATAAATAAATGTTAAAAAGTACACGAAAGATAATAAAAGACACAGTCTACATATTCAAACTAAAGTGAAGAACATTTCACCAGGAAAGGAAAGTAGGCCTACATTTTAAAAATCTGTCATCCTGGCTCTTAAAAAAATAAATACCTACGCAGATTTACTTCTCAGCATTATGATTCACACAAACTCGTATGTTTAGAAACCACACATAATTAATACGTAACATCAATTCGATATCTAAACTAACCGTACTGTAACAAATCCATACACACCACACCTGCAACACGTTACGAATCTGCAATTCACAAGTGTCGGTACCGAAAACTCGACAAAGTGAATACCCACTCACACCTGAACAACGAGTTAACTAAGTGGATATAGGGATTATCATGAATAACTGATTGTCCTCTCTATTACGAGTAACCATTTTGACGACCGCAGCTAACCGAAGAAGTGGGTAGACATCGAGTTCCTATGCGTACCTTACTTCTAATTACCTAACACACACACTTTTCTCAGGGCGACAGGTCGCACAATACAATGCCGCACAAGTGATACACATAACTACGTAACGCACAATCTGAAATTCCTATTTAAAGTATACAGTTATTAAGGACACGAATAATTTCACTTACCGGTAACTGAAAGTTTTTCATTTTCACTGCAACGTGCCGTTCCATTCCTTCCCCTTAAAAATTCTTTTTTTTTTAATATAATGCAATTACTTTCCTAGGTAAGAATGGAGATTTTCCGCAGTCATTTACGAGGAGTGCTTTGTTATACTTCCTCTAATTTAAATACATCTTAGTCCACCCGCCTCATGCTGTCACGCATGTCAGAGATTAAAATGATAATTGGCTTTCAAAATGAACCTCTTTGGCGAGCTTTCAATTTGGAAATGCCTCACAAATATGTACTACCAAAACTGAGTGTACTTCAGTTCTTGGCTATAATGCAATGCCTAGAAGCAGTGAAGTCGTCAGCAACTAATACGCCTCTAATAGAAACCAAAGAAATGTCTCTTGACAGTATAAGGCTCCCAATGTCTCAGGTTCACGTTTTCTACCCGAGCTCAGTAACCAGTGATCTCTATAACGAATATGACCACTGTTGATTAGCTGCCGGAAGCAGAAGACTTGCCCTAATTTAGGTAAACTGATACTACAAAGTTCATCTTCGGCACGCCAACATAGAAGTTATCATAGACTCAGCTATCTGAAAAAATCCACGCAATTCGCACGATTATTTACATTACATAAGTTAATTTACGAATTTTCCTTTGTGTGATACGACGTGGGTCAGACTGGTCCGATTCTAAATCCGAGTTTCTAACATTCTACTATCCGTGTCTTCTCACATAATCTTACACTGATTATGTCAATAGTCGTGCACTTTATGATATAACAATAAACTTTCGCTACATGAGACGGGAAACTATTTATCGTATGGGTACCCAACTTTATAGGAATAATGTTCAGACTGTGCGTTGCAGTATTGGCGTTGTTGGTAGCGTTAACGTCGTGACTTGCCGTTAGCCAACCGTGCTGGTATGGCGACGTAGAGTTGAAACACAAGCAGCAGTGTGAATTACAGTTACAGCCAGTCAACATGTGTCTGAGCCGGGCTTTACTCGTAAAGCTGTTGTTTAAAAAGACAGAATACCGCTGCAGCTCTTCGCAAGTATCGACGCGTTAAAGGAATACAGAGAGGTCCTCTTTCCGCATTGCGGTTGAAGAACATGATTCGGAAGTTCGGATTAACTGGTGATTTGGAAATTGCTCCTGGGAGAGTCCGACTGCCAACTGCGCCCCAAATGGTTGAAGAAGTTACTGTTGCCACTGCTGAGAATGCTGGATGCAATGTTTGATTTTAAAGCAGTCAGCGAGGTGTTTCATGACTGTTGAACGTAACAAATTTGCGCTGTCACATCGAAATTAAAATGTATCGCTTTCCATTGCTTATTCATTATTTATCTTCCACGTGTCCTTATTACAAGTGTTTCCACAAAGTTTCATTGTCCTAAGACCACTCGTTTTTCATAGGGACACTGTTAAGTTTACTTATGAAAGTTTACTTATAACCAGCCAACATTGTGTATTTTCGAACATTTGCTAGTGTGGTATCGGCGTAGGTGCAAGTTCATAGGTTGGCACTACGACACCGACGACAGTGCCCTCTAGCAGGCGCTGTCTAGATCTACGAGCTCCGCTGCAGATTCTACTCATTTGATCAAGAGCAGAGGGCCTGGAGCCCTGGATACTAGAGACGGGCAAACTGAAACACGTAAATGTTCCGAAACAAATGAAACAGTACAATGTAATGTTTCGATACGGTGTTTCGAAACAGTTTGTTTTGTAACCTAATAAACCTAAACATTTTATCATCTTGAATGTCTACTGTATGTCCATATAAACACAAATGAGGTGCGAGAGCGCTTATCATATCGCAGAAAGTATGAAACTACCACTTAGGCGTCTTGGCAGTTTCGTATTTCCTGCAGCAAATGCGCTGCTTTCGTGTCATGTGACTTTCATACTTTTCAATTGGCTGAGGAAAGCCTTAGCTGAAGACAGAAGAACCACCACGAACGGAACTGGAGGTGGGAGCAAACTGCAGAAACAACAGATATGCTACTGAGATTCCCACATTCCATTAGTATAGCTAATATACCCATCCTGCTAATTTCCATGCACACAAAGGGAATCATTGTGGATAATAGACACAGTGACTATAGACTCACAAATAACGCCAAATAATTCGAATAAATAACAAAATATAACAAAAAAATTTTGTGTTTCAAGGTGTTTCGAACCGTTACTATAAATTTACGATGCTTCCCGTTCACCATTATACTATCAGTGATATGTCAAACAGATTGCTTGCAATTATACCTACATCAAATTTATGTACATGTCTAATAACTGTCACT
The DNA here is from genome assembly GCF_023898315.1 of Schistocerca nitens. Classification (NCBI taxonomy): domain Eukaryota; kingdom Metazoa; phylum Arthropoda; class Insecta; order Orthoptera; family Acrididae; genus Schistocerca; species Schistocerca nitens. The sequence goes on along the minus strand of NC_064615.1, from coordinate 459,916,447 downwards.
CTACGCCTTTTTTTATTTAAAATGTTGTAGTCTTACTTGCGTTTCTTAATATGATTACTGTACATGAACAGAGAAGCGTATGTTATAAAAAAAGTGTAATTTAACTGAATGATTTTCACATATTTATTATTTTGAGTGCGAATAGTATGCGTTGTTTTATTGTTTGGTTAGTGTTTATAAAGCAGATGTTACGCCATTTCGGAATAGGACAGTCAGCTAGAAACGAAGCTTTATTTTCGGATATCTTAAGCTTCATGCTATTGCTTGTCAAAAGATTTCGACACTCTTGAAAGTGTTTCATGAAGTGGTATGTTGTGTTTCAGTACCTGTGCCGAGCCCGAATCTCGTCCGACACAGAGCGGAATGAAACATCACTGTTTCGATACAATTAGTCCGTTCCAGGTGCAGGTGGACTGAAACAGTCTTATTTTGAAACAACGATACAGTTTCTGTGTCTGGCTCGATATCCGAGACAGGGGTGGAATGAAACACCACTGTTTCGAAACAGTGAACCATAGCCTTTCCGAATCACTGAAACAGTTCCATGTATTGATACACTGTATCGAAACATAGAAACAGTGGCCAAGTCTACAGTGGATACATTGCTTCAACTTCACAGGGTGTTGGCTTGCTATTGAGATTACGCAGTACTTACGACGGGTCTAAGGCTTCGCACCTCAGTGCAAAGTTATGTATTCAGTTAATATTGTGGTATAGTAAAACCATTTCTAAGAACAGTACCGAGAGATTTTCACCTTTTCCTGCTCCTTCTCACTTCTTACATTCGGCCTACCCTTCAGTTTACAGGAGCAGACACACGTGCCGCCATCCAGACGGGATACAAAAGCTAGTATCGCGAAATGCTTGTAGCTTATTGTCAATTGTAAACTTCACTCATAGATGTAAAAAGCTTCAATGCTTGGTACTCCATAGCTTTCAGATATTAAAGATCATCTATGCACCATGAGCTGTACTGTAAATAGTTTATTTGCCAAACCGATTTTCAGCTTAATGGTCCATCATCAGTGGCATCTGATGCAGAAGAACCAACCACTGTATGTACATTGATTTCTACAAAATGTTAACTGTACATACAGAGCACTAATGTAAGTCTACAACCACAACGGAGGAGTATCTGTTGAAAGGCCAGACGAACGTGTGGTTCCTGAGGAGGGGCAGCAGCCTTTTTAGTAGTTGCAGGGGCAACAGTCTGGATAAATGACTGATTTGGCCTTGTAACACTAAAACCAAAACGGCCTTGCTGTGCTGGTACTGTGAACGGCTGAAAGCAAGGGGTAACGACAGCCGTAATTTTTCCCGAGGGCATGCAGCTTTAATGTATGGTTAAATGATGATGGCGTCCTCTTGTCCTGCAGCCAGGCGACTAGCGCGAGCTTTGGTGTTCTCGTAAAGATATGTCATTTTAGATTATAAAAACGTATGGTTTAGTACTGATTACGTGGTAAATAGGTGTATTAGTGTGCCTTTTAAACGTACCATTAAATGTTCCATTTTTATTTACGTAATAGAGCAGGAAACGCGAAAAGATCGTACAGTCGTGTTTTCTGTTTACGTTTTGCCGTAGCAAATCTATATAATTTCGTTTAGTTGTTCTTTGCTCTCTCCAGCAATTTAACTGTAGCGTACCTCTTCATTATTTAACTCACATTTCCGGAAAGTAGCGTAAAGTTTAAGTTGTTGTTTCAGAAACTTTGCACTGTTGTTTTTGTTTACACACAGTTGCGTATAGGCCTAATTTGTGGAACCATATCTTTGTGTTTATCTGTAACTTAACTGACTTATTCTTAATAAAGTATTACGTTTATCATGAGTGAAAAGTGCTTCACTTGCCGTAGAATTGTTAGGTCGCGGCATTGGTGTGACGGGTGCTGTAGTTTTTTTCCATGTGGGTGACTGTAGTGGCTTGGGAATAGGGGAAGTAAATGATCAGTGGTTTTGTAGGATATGTAGTAGAGATAGGAAGATACTAGAACAGGATGTGAAAATTGACGCCCTTCAGGCTGAGTTAGACAAGGCCAGGAGAGATCTTCAAAGGTTAAGGAGGGAGAAGGGTAAAGAGATGTGGGAAGTGGCAACAGGAGGAACAGGCCTAGAACTTTGTCTGACAGCTTCGGGTGAATGTGGAAAATAGATTTGACGTGTTGCTTCAGTTAGAAACTGGTGAGCCTCAAGCAGTTGCAGGTGTAGACAGGGCACAACAAACTTTCAGCAGCAAATTGAAAAGTAAGAATGTAGGGAAATCAGTAAAGAGAAAGGTAGCTCCCATGGAAAAGGTGTTGGCCAACTTTTGCAGGATGAACAAGGATTAGAATACCAGGTCACCAATTTTTTAAACCTAGTGCTCGTCTGGAGCAGGTGACAATGGATTTAGGATCACTTTCCAAAGATTTCACTATGGAAGACACCGTGGTTGTAGTGGGTGGGGTAGGTAATAGTATTGACAGAGATCCTGGGTACAGTATAGAGTGTGACCTGGCAAAGGTTGCATCAGCATCGAAGCATACTAGTGCTGAGTTTGTATCTGTTCTTGGGCACCTTGACCGACCTCATTTGCACTCTTCTGTCATGAGAGTTAATTTTGAGCTGGAAAGGCTGCTTATGTCGGGTGCAGGGTCACACATTGGCGAGGTTCCTGTTGATTCTCTCAATAGGTGGGATTATACTAGGAAAGGCCTTCACCGCGACAGGAAAAGGAAGCATCAACTGGCTGGGAAAATAGCAGGAAAGTAAAAGGGGGTAGGCACTGTCATGAGTGATAAAATACTAGTGGTTATAGGGTTCAGAAAAGATCCTTTTTTAGGGTAGGGAGGACAGAAAGAAACCAAATTTTAAGAGAGGTTAGGACTGAGACAAAACTTCAGTTTGAGAAAGAAACCAAAGACACAATTCTAGCTTATTACATCAGCATAAACAGCTATTGGTTAAGAATTTTCAACAGTCAGCAGATATTTCAACTCTACCCAATTTTAACTCAGACAATGTGAAATGTCAGCTATCTTTATTGCATCAAAATATTCGAGGACTGAGAAATAAAATTAATGAATTAATTATCTGCATAGATGAATTCGAGTCCTCAAACCCAGCTGGCATAATCTGCCTCTCTGAACATCATGTGACCACTGGTATAGAACTTTAAAGTGTTACAGGGTTTAGGTTAGCATCTCACTTTTGTAGAGCAGAAATGGAGAAAGGAGGAGTTGCCACATTCATCAGGACCTGTCATAAATTTAAGAACGTAGACAGTTACAAATTTTGCCTAAAACAGCATAATGAAGTATGTGCAACAGAAGTAGAATTTTACAAAAAATCCTTCATAATATTAAGTATATATCGAGCACCTGCAGGTAACTTTAATCTGTTCATAAACCACCTTGAAGCCAAAAATTGATTATTTTAGGAGACTCCTCAGAGACATTCACTGGACTGATGTTACAGTGCTCATGGCATGAATGAAAAATATAACACTTTTGCTAATAAAGTGTTTACCTTATTTGAACACTGTTTTCCCCCAAAACTATCCAAGGTTAGAACAAAGTCTACAAAGAAGCCATGGATTACTCAAGGAATAGGGGTATCTTGTAAAATAAAAAGAAAACTGTATCTGTCAATTCGAAACACTTCTGATGTTGATGCTATAGCACATTACAAGAAATACTGCAAAGTATTAATGACTGTAATATGGACATCAAAGCAAATATATTACAAGGAAAAGATAGTCATATCAGATAACAAATAAAGATAATATGGTATACAGTGAAGGAGGAGATTGGTAGAACCAGACACGAAGAGGGACAAATAGCATTAAGAGTAAATGATACTTTGGTGACAGATTTGTGTAGTGTTGCAGAACTTTTTAACAAACATTTTATAACTGTTACTGAAAAGATGGGGTTGTCAGGTTCTGTAGATGCTGCTATGAAATACCTCAGACTAGACATTTCAAGTAACTTCCTTAATATGAATTTGACTCTAACTACCCCAGCAGAAATAATGTCCACCATAAAATCTTTAAAATCAAAGACATATAGTGGTTATGATGAAATATCAACAAAGTTAATTAAAGAATGTAATTCTGAGTTAAGTAACACATTAAGCTATCTGTTTAACCAGTCGTTTATCAGTGCAATATTTCCTGAATGGTTGAAATATGCTGAAGTTCATCCACTGTTTAAGAAGAAAGATAAAGAAATAGCATCAGATTTCCATCCAATTTCACTTTTGCATCAATCTCAAAAATTTTAGAAAAAGTAATGTACAATCGGCTTTATAACCGTCTTATCTCAAATAACACACTGCCAAAGTCGCAGTTCAGATTTCTAAAGGGTTCTGATATTGAGAAGACTATCTACACTTACAGTGAAAATGCGCTTCATTCATTAGACAAAAATTGCAGGCAACTGGTATATTTTGTGATCTGTCAAAGGCATTTGACTGCGTAAATCACAATATATTTTTAAGTAAATTAGAATATAATCGTGTAACAGGAAATGCTGCAAAATGGTTCAAATCTTATATCTCTGGCAGGAAACAAAGGGTGTTATTAGGAAAGAGATATGTCTTAAGCTATCAGGCATCATCCAACTGGGAACTAATTACATTTGGGGTCCCACAAGGTTCCATTTTAGGGTCCTTACTTTTTCTTGTGTGTATCAATGACCTTTCATCAGTAAAATTACCAGATGCCAAGATCGTTTTGTTTGCCAATGATACAAACATTGCAATAAATAGCGAATCAAGTGTAGTCTTAGAAAGATCGGCTAATAAAATATTTGTGGACGTTAATCACTGGTTCCTAGCCAATTTTTTGCTCTAAACTTTGAAAAAACATACTACATGCAACTTCCTGGCAGATTAAAACTGTGTGCCCGACCGAGACTCGAACTCGGGACCTTTGCATTTCGCGGGCAAGTGCTCTACCATCTTTTTTTTTTTTTATTCACCAGAAACAGTACCATCTGAGCTACCAAAGCACAACTCATGCCCGGTCCTCACAGCTTTACTTCTGCCAGTATCTCGTCTCCTACCTTCCAAACTTTACAGAAACTCTCCTGCAAACCTAGCAGAACTAGCACCCCAGGCTGTGGCTAAGCCATGTCTCCGCAATATCCTTTCTTTCAGGAGTGCTAGTTCTGCAAGGTTCGCAGGACAGCTTCTGTAAAGTTTGGAAGATAGGAGACGAGATACTGGCAGAAGTAAAGCTGTGAGGACCGGGCGTGAGTCATGCTTCGGTACCTCAGATGGTAGAGCACTTGCCCGCGAAAGGCAAAGGTCCCGAGTTCGAGTCTCAGTCGGGCACACAGTTTTAATCTGCCGGGAAGTTTCATATCAACGCACACTGCGCTGCAGAGTGAAAATCTCATTCTGGACACTACATACAGTTCAAAACTTGTAAGGGGTGTCCCACGAGTATATGCCTAACATATGATGACAAGCAGATAGAAGAAGTGTACAGTGTTAAATTCTTGGGATTACACCTTGATAATAAATTCAGCTGGGAGGAGCATGCCACAGAACTGCTGAAGTAGCTTAACAAATCTTTATTTGCAATGCGAATTGTGTCAGACGTAGGGGATATAAAAATGAAAAAGCTGGCATACTATGCTTACTTTCATTCCATAATGTCATATGGGATTATTTTTTGGGGTAATTCATCAAGCCAAGCTAAAGTTTTTCAGGCACAAAAACGTGCAGTAAGAGTTATATGTGGTGTGAACTGAAGAAGATCCTGTAGAAGCCTGTTTAGGGAACTAGGGATACTAACTACTGCTTCCCAATACATTTATTCCTTAATGAAATTTGTCATTAAAAATATATCACTTTTTCAAACCAACAGCTCAATTCATGGACTCAATACTAGAAATAAGAATAATCCTCACAAGAATTTAAAGTCACTTACTCTTGTACAAAAAGGTGTGCATTATTCAGAAACACACATTTTCAATAACTTGCCAAGAGCCATATAAAGCCTAACAACAATTGAAATTCAGTTTAAAAGAAACCTAAGTGATTTATTGGTGGCCAATTCTGTCTACTCCATTGATGAATTTCTCAGTAGAACCAACTGATTTGTGTGTGTGTGTGTGTGTGTGTGTGTATGTGTGTGTGTGTGTGTGTGTGTGTGTGTGTGTGTGTGTGTGTGTGTCTGTGTCTGTGTACATGTCTAAGTCCAATCTAACTTCTGCACCATTTCAGTGCAGTAATGTTTTCATTGTAAATAAGTATTATAGTAGTTCTATTACATGTTTATTACGTGTTAAATAAAAACTGTTTTATTTTAAATTCAGTGCACTAGTGTTTGTAAAATGATTCTTTCATATTATGTTCATTAAAAAAATGACTATCATTCCAATTGGGACCTGTGGAAGGTACATTATCTTATTTGTTTCAGTTGCAAATATTTGTCATATATTATTGTTTTTCTGACATGTTCTACATTCTGGAGGACCTCCTCACTACGTATCAATCGGAATGAAAGGAAATCTAATTTAAAATATGCTGGAGGTAAAAAAGTCCCCCATTAGGATCCTAGGAGGACATCATTAACAAGAGAAAGAAAACTGGCGTTCTACAGATCGGAACATGGAATGTCAGATCCCTTAATCGGGCAGAAGGTTAGAAAATTTTAAAAAGGGAAATGGATAGGTTAAAGTGAGATATAGTGGGAATTAGTGAAGTTCAGTGGCAGGAGGAACAAGACTTCTGGTCAGGTGAATACAGGGTTATAAATACAAAATCAAATAAGGTAATGCAGGAGTAGGTTTAATAATGAATAAAAAAATAGGAGTGCCAGTAAGCTACTACAAACAGCATAGTGAATGCATTATTGTGGCTAGGATAGACACGAAGCCCACGCCTATCGCAGTAGTACAAGTTTATGTGCCAACTAGCTCTGCAGATGACGAAGAGATTGATGAAATGTATGATGAGATAAAAGAAATTATTCAGTTAGTGAAGGGAGACGAAGATTTAATAGTCATAGGAGACTAGAATTCGATAGTAGGAAAAGGGAGAGAAAGAAACGTAGTACATGAAGATGGAATGGAGGTAAGGAATGAAAGAGGAAGCCGCCTGGTAGAATTTTGCACAGAGCACAACTTAATCATAGCTAACACTTGGTTCAAGAACCATGAAAGAAGGTTCTATACATGGAAGAGGGCTGCAGATGCTGGAAGGTTTCAGACAGATAATATAATGGCAAGACAGAGATTTAGGAACCAGGTTTTAAATTGTAAGACATTTCCAGGGGCAGATGTGGACTCTGACCACAATCATTGATTATTAACTGTAGATTAAAACTGAAGAAATTGGAAAAAGGTGGGAATTTAAGGAGATGGGACCTGGATAAACTGAAAGAACCAAAGGTTGTGGAGAGTTTCAGAGAGAGCATTAAGGAACAATTGACAAGAATGGGGGGAAAGAAATACAGTAGAAGAAGAATGGGTAGGTTTGAGATATGAGATAGTGAAGGCAGCAGAGGACCAAATGCGTGGAAATCCTTGGGTAACAGAAGATATATTAAATTAAATGATGAAAGGAGAAAATATAAAAATGCAGTAAATGAAACAGGCAAAAAGGAATACAAACACCTCAAAAATGAGATCGACAGGAAGTGCAAAATGGCTAAGCAGGGATGGCTAGAGGACAAATGTAAGGTTGTAGAAGCATATATCACTAGGGGTAAGATAGATACTGCCTACAGGAAAATTAGAGAGACCTTTGGAGAAAAGAGAACCACCTGTATGAATATCAAGAGCTCAGATGGAAACCCAGTTCCAAGCAAAGAAGGGAAAGCAGAAAGGTAGAAGGAGTATATAGAGGGTCTACACATGGAAGATGTACTTGAGGACAATATTATGGAAATGGAAGAGGACACAGATGAAGATGAAATTGGAGATAAGAAACCACATGAAGAGTTTGACAGAGCACTGAAAGACAAGGCCTTGGGAGTAGAACTACTGATAGCCTTAGGAGAGCCAGTCCTGACAATACTCTACCATGTGGTGAGCAAGATGTATGAGACAGGCGAAATACCCTCAGACTTCAAGAAGAATGTAATAATTCCAATCGCAAAGAAAGTAGGTGTTGACTGGTGTGAAAATCACCGAACTATCAGTTTAATAAGTCACAGCTCCAAAATTCTAACACGAATTCTTTACAGACGAATGGAAAAACTGGTAGAAGCCGACCTGAGGGAAGATCAGTTAGGATTCCATAGAAATGTTGGAACACGTGAGGCAATACTGACCCTACAACGTATCCTAGAAGATAGATTAAAGAAAGGGAAACCTACGTTTTTAGCATTTGTAGACTTAGAGAAAGCTTTTGACAATGTGACTGGAATATTCTCTTCCAATTCTGAAGGTGGCAGGGATAAAATACAGGGAGCGAAAAGCTATTTACAATTTGTACAGAAACCAGATGGCAGTTATAGGAGTCGATGGGCATGAGAGGAAAGCAGTGGTTGGGAAGGGAGTGAGACAGGGTTGCAGCCTATCCCCAATGTTATTCAGTCTGTATATTGAGCAAACAGTAAAGGAAACAACAGAAAAATTCGGAGTAGGAATTAAATCCATGGAGAAGAAATAAAAACTTTGAGGTTCGCTGATGACATTGTAATTCTATCAGAGACAGCAAAGGACCTGGAAGAGCAGTTGAACAGAATAGACAGTACAGGTATTTTTAAAGGAGGATATAAGATGAACATCAACAAAATCTAAACAAGGATAATGGAATGTAGTTGAATTAAATCTGGTGATGCTGAGGGAATTAGATTAGGAAATGAAACACTTAAATTAGTAAATGAGTTTTGCTATTTGTGGAGCATAATAACTGATAATGGTCGAAGTAGAGAGGATATAAAATGTCGACTGGCAACGGCAAGGAAAGCGTTTCTGAAGAAGAGAAATTTGTTAACATCGAGTACAGATTTAAGTGTCTGGAAGTCGTTACTGAAAGTATTTGTATGGAGTGTAGCCATATATGGAAGTGAAACATGGACGATAAATAGCTTAGACAAGAATATAATGGAATCTTTCGAAACGTGGTGCTACAGAAGACAAGTCTTGATGATGTTTGGCATAACTGTCATATTGAGTAAACATTGAACTGACAGATCAAGAAGTCTGCATTACCTGTTCTTTATTATTTTTGAGATCATGTTTATACATATTGTGACATGTATTCATATAATTATGTAAATTGCATAAATGTGACGTTATATATAGGATTATTTTGCTATTTTATACCTTGTGTGTATTCTATCTTATATGCCAATTGTCAAAAATTGTAATTTACATAATCATATGAATGCATGTCACAGATAGATATAAATATGGTCTTCGAAATAGCAAAATATAGGTAATGTAGACTCCTTCACCTGTCACTTCCATATTTAGTCTTTTGACAGGTTATGTCAAAAGTTAATAATTGTCACTGCTTAAGATCTGACAGCAGTAAAATATGTGACAAACTGTGCGCTATGTTGTAGGATACGTTTCAGATCCTGTCGTATTAACAGAAGAGCATGACATTTCTATAAAATTGCATAATGCAAGTAGACTTTATTACTGTTATATGTATACTCGTACAGCTATCGTTTTGTAGAAATTTATGCACAGTTGTCGTTTCCTCTCTATCAGATGCTACCAATGATGGGTTATAAAGCCGAAAACCACTAGTGCAGCTCATGGCGTATAGAAGATGTCCTTTAGTAACCTGTAGATTTTAAACATTTTGGGTACTATATCTGGATACACAGAATGTTCCATAACAGTCGTCCGCTTTGACCAGTGATATAGGAAACATGCGACAAACGCCATAAACAACATAGCAGCTATAACGTGATGACGACTTTTTCACAAGGGGCCGGCCAGGGTGCCCGAGCGGTTCTAGGCGCTACAGTCTGGAATCGCGCGACCGCTACAGTCACAAGTTCGAATCCTGCCTCGGGTTTGGATGTGTGTGATGTCCTTAGGTTAGTTAGGTTTAAGTGGTTCTACGTTCTAGGGGACTGATGACCTCAGAAGTTAAGTCGCATAGTGCTCAGAGCCATTTTTTTCACAAGGTCTATTTACAGATCAGCATGTTAATACAACCAGGTTTTTTTTTGTGCCACATATGTTGACTTCGCCAACTTATAAGCGAACTGTCACCTTCCAATCAAACCAAAAAAGGCCTCGGACAAAGCTACAGATCAGTCTGTTGCCACAACCACGTTTTTCTTACTTAGCCAACTCACAACTAGACTCTTACCTTACAACCTAACTTACACCTCGGGCGAAGCTACAGATCAGCGTGTCACCACAACCAGCTGTTTTTCTTTCAAATTCTTTGACGACAAAACTGTGAATATAGGGTGTTACAAAAAGGTACAGCCAAACTTTCAGGAAACATTCCTCACACACAAAGAAAGAAAATATGTTATGTGGACATGTGTCCAGAAACGCTTACTTTCCATGTTAGAGCTCCTTTTATTACTTCTCTTCAAATCACATTAATCATGGATTGGAAACACACAGCAACAGAACGTACCAGCGTGACTTCAAACACTTTGTTACAGGAAATGTTCAAAATGTCCTCCGTTACCGAGGATACATGCATCCACCCTCCGTCGCATGGAATCCCTGATGCGCTGATGCAGCCCTAGAGAATGGCGTATTGTATCACAGCCGTCCACAATACGAGCACGAAGAGTCTCTACATTTGGTACCGGGGTTGCGTAGACAAGAGCTTTCAAATGCCCCTGTTGTGGATTGGCAAGAGGGCCAACCCACTAATGTAAGAGGAAGCCGAAAGGCACGCGTTTTAGCTCACGCAGGCGGGCGTGAGGTCTGGAACAGGACAAAGAAGTTAGACTAGAAAAAAAGGATGTAGCTGGTGCAATACTTAACTTTAATCCATTAATGTTGAACGTAGCTCTTGTCTGTACATTCTTTACAGCATCAATAGCAACTGATAATGGCGCCTTGCTAGGTCGTAGCAAATGACGTAGCTGAAGGCTATGCTAACTATCGTCTCGGCAAATGAGAACGTATTTTGTCAGTGAACCATCGCTAGCAAAGTCGGTTGTACAACTGGGGCGAGTGCTAGGAAGTCTCTCTAGACCTGCCGTGCGGCGGCGCTCGGTCTGCAATCACTGATAGTGGCGACACGCAGGTCCGACGTATACTAACGGACCGCGGCCGATTTAAAGGCTACCACCTAGCAAGTGTGGTGTCTGGCGGTGACACCACATTCCTCCCCCGCAAATCGGCGCACGGTTGTGTTATAAGGCTTTCGCCCGCCGTGGGGAGGACCCCATGTTGACGTATGCGACGAGGTGGGGAGCCTAACAACAGGCGAGGCTGTGCCACCCGCACCCTGCCATTCGGTCCGAGAGGAGCTAGGAAACGCCTGAAAACCTGCTCCAGGGTGCACGCCAACATGCGGTGTATGCGCCCGCAGAGAGACAGGAGGGGCCGACGGGTCGACCTCCATCGGGCCGGGGCACCCGGCGGGCGAAGACGACATATGGTCCGGCGCGGACAAGAGTTCCATGTCGGAGGACATCCGGTCACGGGAAGCGATCGGCGGCGCGTGACCCAGGGAGGCGCCCGGCGGTTGCAGCGACGCGTCCACTGCGGGCGTCGCCGGCGGGAGAACAGGCGGCGGCGGCGGCGCTTCGCCATGGGGCAAAATGGAAGGCAGCGTCGGTAACACCTGGGGCTGAGGCGGGCCAGTAGATGGGTCCCCAGGGCGCTGACCGGACGGCACCGTCGCCGAAAGCAGACGGGGAGCGGCAGAACCCGTGCGACGACAGAGGCGCAGCTGATGGAGATGCCTCACCAGAGGCCCCCAAAACCAGATACAGAGCGCGTCTGAGGCAGCGAAGAATGCGCCCTTCAAGCCAACGCCGTGAACCTCGATAGTGACGATAGTAGACAACGTCGCCTGGAGCAAAAGCAGGTGTCTGCCGCTGCACAGCAACCTGATGCGGCGGATGTAGCAAAGACATCAAGGTTCGATGAGGACGACCGTGGAGCAACTCAGTCGGCGAGCGACCATCTCGGGGCTGAGAGCGATACGAGGACAAAAAGAGCAATAACACGTCCTCCCGAGAATGCGACTCTTTCAACTTCAACATCTGTGACTTGAAAGTCCTGACCAATCGTTCAGCGGCACCGTTTGACTGTGGCGAAAACGGCGCGGACGTCAGATGTTGAATACCATTGGCCTTGCAGAATGACTGAAATTCTGCGGACAAGAATTGTGGGCCATTGTCGGAAACAATAGTCTGTGGCAGACCTTCAATGCTAAAGATAGCAGATAACGCTTGGATGGTGGCAGATGACGTCGTGGAAGACATCCGGACAACAAAAGGAAAATTACTGAATGAATCTACCACAACCAACCATCGAGCATTCCAGAATGGACCAGCAAAATCGATGTGTAAGCGTTGCCAAGGGGAAGTGGCTTTTGGCCATGCAAAGAATTTCCGCGGTCGGGCGGATTGTTGTTCGGCACACGCCATGCAAGAAGAGCACATATTCGTAATCGCGGCATCGATTCCAAACCAAGTACAGTGCTGACGAGCAAGTTGTTTCGTTCTCACTATACCCCAATGGCCTTGGTGGAGAAGCCGTAAGACAGAGGACTGTAACGAACGTGGGACCACGACCCTGGACTGATCATTATCAGAACGCAACAGCAAAACACCACGGCGTACAAAAAGTCTCTCCTTGTGAGCAAAAAATCGGCGAACCAACGGATCCCCGATCCGTGACTTTGACAAGGGCAATTGCGTAACAACAAAACGCAGAACGGTAGCAAGGACAGGGTCGGCAGCTGTGGCTGTAGCTACACGACGAAAATCAATCGGAAAAGATTCGACCACGTCATCGGTTTCCGCATCAATGAACATGCAAGCAAGTTCGAAGGAATTGAATGCCCTATCCTCAGCAACAGGCAAACGGGACAACGCATCGGCGTTTCCGTGCTTAGCAGTGGACCGATACAAGATATCGTAGTGGTACTGCGAGAGGAAAATAGACCAGCGAATGAATTTCTGCTCTGTACGTGGAGGTACAGGTTTGTTCGGATGAAAAAGCGATGTCAAAGGTTTGTGGTCTGTGATGATGCTAAAGTGACGACCATACAAGAAATCAGGAAACTTAGTAATACCAAATACGAGAGCCAATGCTTCTTTCGCGTTCTGTGAATAATTTCTTTGCGCCGACGAGAGCAATTTGGACGCAAAGGCAATAGGGCGATCGTGCGATCCATCTTTGTGCGCAAGCACAGCACCGATCCCGAAATCCGATGCATCTACCATCAACAAAAGGGGTTTCTGGGGATCGAATGGCGGAAGGCAAGTAGTGGAAAGCAACGCCGATTTCAACTGGCGAAAGGCGCGTTCGCATTCCGTCGTACAGACGAACGGAACACCTTTACGGCGTAAGCGATGAAGCGGAGCTGAAATGGAAGAGGCGTGGGGAATATATTTATTATAATAGTTGATTTTTCCCAGCACACTCTGTAGCTGCTTCAAATTCTGCGGCGAAGGCAAGGCTTGTATGGCACGGAGGTGCTCGGGACTGGGATGTATGCCTTGGGCATTGATTACATGTCCCAGGTAGGGTAAGTCACGAGCAATAAATACACATTTGTCCTTCCGCAAGCGAAGACCATTTTGTCGCAAGACCTGAAATAATGTTCTGAGATTGGCTAAATGTTCTTCTTCCGTCTGTCCGGAGATCACAATATCGTCCAGATAGTTTGCTGCAGTAGGGACCGACGCACAAACAGTTTGTAGATATTGCTGAAACAATGCAGGGGCGGATGCACACCCGAAAGGCAGTCGTTTGAATCGATACAAACCAAGATGCGTATTAACCACCAAAACGCGCTGGGATTCTTCGTCCACCGGTATTTGCAAGTATGCATCTGCTAGGTCCAACTTCGAAAACTTACCCGGGCACAGTTTGTCAAAAAGATCTTCCGGGCAGGGTAAAGGAAAAGTTGCGATCACTAATTGTGGATTCACTGTTGCCTTGAAGTCCACACAAAGTCTCAATTTTCCGGAAGGTTTTGGCAAAATTACTAAGGGTGATGCCCAAAGAGAAGCCTGCACACGTTCAATCACACCCTGTGATTCCAAATCGTGTAATGTTTTTGCAACCTCATCACGCAATGCATGGGGAACATTGCGCGCTCTGAAAAATTTCGGTTGCGCGTTGACTTTCAGTTCCAAATGTTCTTTATAGTTCGTAGCGCAACCAAGGCCCGGTGCAAAAATGTCTGCAAACTCTTCACATAGACGAGAAACACTGTCTGAAGGCACAGTCTGGTTCACTGATAGGACCTGATTGACTATAGACAAGTTAAACAACTGAAATAAATCGAAACCAAACAAGTTCACTGCAGAAGAATAACGAAGGATGTAAAATGACACAAGTTTTGTTTGTCCCTTGTATGTTGCAAGAAGTCTGCACTGTCCTAACACAGGGATATTCTGACTGGAATAGCTACTGAGCTTAACATTTGCGGCACGCAACGGAGGTGTGCCCAGCTGTTTGTACGTGTTTTGATTGATCAGTGAAACTGCAGCTCCGGTATCAAGCTGGAATGGTATCACTTTGCCGTTAATGTCCAAGTCCACAAAAAGTTTATTGTCCTGCTGACGACAAGAGCGACAGTCTCGCGCAACGTGAACTGACTCTGGTACATAATCACGTGCGACTTGACGGGATCTCCGGCAATGTCGACGCACACTATTTGTGGGACGAACACAGTCACTGTTAGAGAGAGTGGCACTGGGCGGAGTGGAATGAAGTACATGAATTTCCATGGGTGAAGTTTCACGAGCCTGAGTATCCTTGGTTCGATTCTGATTCTGGCGTGAAGCAAAGGGCCTGGAATGGTTGTGAGTGTCCGATCTGAGCTTTTTCTGGCAAACACTCAAAACATGGCCATTTTTGTTGCAGAAAAAGCAAATAGCCTGGCGTGACGGGCAATTCTCACGCGAATGTCTAGTAGCACACCGCGGGCATGATTATAGCACTGCATTTGCTTGCCTGCGCGGCACACGTGTCTGAGAACTTGGTGGCAGCTGCGCGGACGGGTGCGAGGGCTGTTTACTGTTATGTGCAGCGCGCCCAGCGGGCCGAGTAACGTGACACACGGCTGGTGAAGTTTCAAATGATTCCTGAGCAAAGTCAAGTGTGTCCTGCCGATCCAATATGTCCATCACTTGTTGAAGGGAGGGATTGACTAGTTTCAAAATCTGTTCCCTTATACGAACATCAGAAACGTTCTGTGCAATTGCATCACGTACCATAGTATCTGAATAAGGGAGTCCACATTGACACTCAAAAGCACAATCCCTAGTAAGGCCTTGCAAAGTTGCAACCCACTCCCGATTAGTTTTACCTGCCGTACGTTTTGTACGAAAGAAGGTATACCTTTTTGCCACTACATTGACTGATTCTTTGAAATATGCATCTAATGCAGACAAAATTTCGTCGTAAGACAGAGTTGCTACGTCGCGTCGGGGAAATAATTTGACTATCACACGGTACGTATTCACGCCTACGGAGGAAAGGAGAAAAGGCTGCCGCTCATTACCTTGAATTCTGTAAGCGGCGAGATGGAATCCAAATTGGCGTGACCACTCCGTCCAGCTTTCCAGTGCAGCATCAAAAGGATGCGGTAGCGGCAGCTGCAGCATCGTTTTGCATTGCACGTTGACCCTGGACGAGCTGTCCAAGGGCATCCAGTAAGGCCTGCATCTGTTGATTCTGTAAGCGATAAAATTCGGACAGTACATCTCGAGATGTTGGCGAAGCCATTACACAAGTAAATCAGGGCAATATCGATAAGAACGCGGAAAACCTCGTCGCCAAAATGTTGTGGATTGGCAAGAGGGCCAACCCACTAATGTAAGAGGAAGCCGAAAGGCACGCGTTTTAGCTCACGCAGGCAGGCGTGAGGTCTGGAACAGGACAAGGAAGTTAGACTAGAAAAAAAGGATGTAGCTGGTGGAATACTTAACTTTAATCCATTAATGTTGAACGTAGCTCTTGTCTGTACATTCTTTACAGCATCAATAGCAACTGGTAATGGCGCCTTGCTAGGTCGTAGCAAATGACGTAGCTGAAGGCTATGCTAACTATCGTCTCGGCAAATGAGAACATATTTTGTCAGTGAACCATCGCTAGCAAAGTCGGTTGTACAACTGGGGCGAGTGCTAGGAAGTCTCTCTAGACCTGCCGTGTGGCGGCGCTCGGTCTGCAATCACTGATAGTGGCGACACGCAGGTCCGACGTATACTAACGGACCGCGGCCGATTTAAAGGCTACCACCTAGCAAGTGTGGTGTCTGGCGGTGACACCACAGCCCCCATAAATGAAAGTCAAGAGGGTTGAGGTCAGGAGAGCGTGGAGGCCACGGAATTGGTCCGCCTCTACCAATCCATCGGTCACCGAATCTGTTGTTGAGAAGCGTACGAACACTTCGACTGAAATGTGCAGGAGCTCCATCGTGCATGAACCACATGTTGTGTCGTACTTGTAAAGGCACGTAGAGTATCCCATATGAAATCATGATAACGTGCTCCATTGAGCATAGGTGGAAGAACATTGGGCCCAATCAAGTCATCACAAACAATGCCTGCCCAAACGTTCACAGAAAATCTGTGTTGATGACGTGATAGCACAATTGCGTGCGGATTCTCGTCAGCCCCCACATGTTGATTGTGAAAATTGACAATTTGATCACGTTGGAATGAAGCCTCATACGTAAAGAGAACATTTGCACTGAAATGAGGATTGACACATTGTTGGATGAATCATTCGCAGAAGTGTACCCGTGGAGGCCAATCAGCTGCTGATAGTGCCTGCACACGCTGTACATGGTACGGAAACAACTGGTTCTCCCGTAGCACTCTCCATACAGTGACGTGGTCAACGTTACCTTGTACAGCAGCAACTTCTCTGATGCTGACATTAGGGTTATCGTCAACTGCACGAAGAATTGCCTAGTCCATTGCAGGTGTCCTCGTCGTTCTAGGTCTTCCCCAGTCGCGAGACATAGACTGGAATGTTCCGTGCTCCTTAAGACGCCGATCAATTGCTTCGAACGTCTTCCTGTCGGGACACCTTCGTTCTGGAAATCTGTCTCGATACAAACGTACCGCGCCACGGCTATTGCCCCGTGCTAATCCATACAACAAATGGGCATCTGCAAACTCCACATTTGTAAACATTGCACTGACTGCAAAACCACGTTCGTGATGAACACTAACCTGTTGATGCTACGTACTGATGTGCTTGATGCTAGTACTGTAGAGCAATGAGTCGCATGTCAACACAAGCACCGAAATCAACATTACCTTCCTTCAATTGAGCCAACTGGCGGTGAATCGAGGAAGTTCAGTAGATACTGACGAAACTAAAATGAGCTCTAACATGGAAATTAAGCATTTCCGGGCACATGTCCACATAACATCTTTTCTTTATTTGTGTGTGAGGAATGTTTCCTGAAAGTTTGGCCGTACCTTTTTGTAACACCCTGTATATGCACCAAAAGGTGAAGCCGCAGCAGCCATTACATTACTTCACGGGCCAAAGCTGACGACTCATATCGAACAGTCCTCTTGATCCCTGTAACCTTGTTCAAAACCAATCATTTCCTAATGTAATAATTTACTTATGAGGAAAGAAAATGTGTTTTTTGAGATTCTTTTGACATTTTCCAATGTATATTTCAAGAATTTTCGTAAGTAAGTTACTAATGTTGTGCGTGACCTATCCGGTAGTAGATCGGCATTTTTGATTTACAGTTACTGTAAATAATTAACATATCATGTCACATTAGTTTTCTCTTTTAACATATTTTCTGTATTCATCGTAAATTAGCGCTATTTTCGAATTGGTCAGTGACTGTAACCCGAAAAACGTTCCAGAGACACAATAAATTTTATAGCTACTAAATCTTTCCTTTGTAGTAGATAGCTCGTTTTTGTTTCAGTTCTGAAAGATTACTGTCAATACTTGTAGCGTAATAGACATATAAATTAAACGTCCTGTGTCTCGTGTGATGGGGGGGGGGGGGGTATATGCAGGGGTCCATAATTGCCGACAGTTTACATATGACGAATAACGGTACGCCTTAAGGAAATGACACCATCGATTAGGAAGGAACACCAGGTGCACTGAAGGTATATTCAACATGTATTCAACACATTGAAAAGGCTATTCCAGCAGCCAAAGTCGTCTTTGCTCCATGGTCATACTTGAATCATTCCAGCAACTGGCAGAGAAGGGTGAGAATATTAGCCTCGCTCAAGAAGTTTCAACAAAGCTCACAATCTGCAGCATTGTCCCCAGAACAGATTGTGGCCCCCTGGTTCTGAGTCGAATGGAAGGCTTGAACCAGAGACTTAGAAAGTTTTGTGACAAGCTAGATTGACGTTCTAGATTTCCATCACAGGGTTGAGAACTGTAGAGTACCTTAAAGGATCAGGTGTGCACTAAACATCAGTGGCTGCTACCCAGGTAGCTGAATGTGTGCAGCGTGCACACAAAGATATTTTTAGATTATGCAAGTCTCCATACCACCCAGATAACGACAGCTATAGGAAACTCAGAAATAGCAGTGTAAGATCCAAAGAAACATGTTCCACAGGTGAAGGTATTGCAATCCTAGTGGTTAACTGTCGAATACTAGGTTAGAAATCTGGTTAAAATCGGGAGGTGACAGTAGTCAGATTTTTGGGGAAAATGTAAGCATATACCAAAAGGAAAGACTAATAGGCAATGGAGGAGGTGTATATGGCATGGTACATAAGACACTAAAAACTACCAAAATAGAAAGTGAAGCTGTATGCGATATTGTTTGGGCAACGGTGGGCGCAAAATTATAACTGAATTCTTCTATCGACCACCATCCTCACCTCCTTTAATGAAAACCCAGTTCACTTTAACGAAAGTTCCCTTAATCATTTTGTAATCATCAGAGCAGACTATGATCATCCATCAATCACTTGGGATAATTACAGTTTTGTTAGTGGTGGGTGTGACAACACCTTCTCTGAAAACTACTCAAAACTACTCAGAAAACCACTGATGATGAAAAATTATTGGATCTACTGGCAACAAACACAACAGACCCTTTTGACAGTCTCTACATAAAAACAGGCACCTGTGACAGTGAGGCAGTACAATGAATACCAAGGTACAAAGGGCAGCTAAACCAAGTAGAAATATCTATATGCTCAGTAAAACAGACAAATAATCGGTGGCATCATTTCCCAGTGAGGAACTTGAAACTTAATAGGGCAGGACAGGACAGATAGAGAAGTGGTGCTCAACCTACCGATCGCGACGACCGGTAGATCATCATGGTTTTATAAGTCGATCTTCCAATACCTCTACCCGAAATCTTATTAAATGAGCTGTTTTTGTTTGAATACCAGATTGTTGACTATGAGTGTTTCGCACGATATTTCTAGGTGGTAAATCTGACAACATTGCCTTTGTCTCTTTCGTCTCCATCCGCACCTTTAACGCTCGCACCAAGCAACAATCCTTCCCCTTGCTTGGTGAGGTTACTACTTGAAATGTGGCAATGTGCTGTGCACGAAAGACCACGCTTCAGATAAACCTTAGTTTTAAGAACTTCATGTGATACCTAAGAATATGAGGTGGCTTCAGAAAGGAACCTGGTCGTTGTACAGCCAGCCAGATCAGAGGTAGCGTGCCAAAGGGTTACGATAAGAGCCGAGTCGGGTGCAGTAGGCCAGCACGGTGACTTGGAAGAACGTGAAGGCGGAAGGACACAGAAAAGCCAGGGGTAGCTTAGAAATACGACGCAGCAGTAGTTCGTTTGAAAAAAACTTTAAATTAGAGCAGAGGGCCAGAGTAAAATTTGCAGAAGAGTGTAAATGAAAAGTGTATTTGCGTAGAAAGCAACAGGGAAAGTATAAGGTAAAATGTGTCTGTTTTAAAGGCAGAGGTGGTGGCTGACGTCACAAGCGATTTAGTGGAGGAGGAGGAGAAGAGCACAGCTCGCCATTGTTGAGGACTAGCTGTTCGACTGGGGAGCAGTACGGATGACCGGCAGTTGCGCTCCCGCAAGATTACCAACTAAGCTTTGCATTTTCACTAAATCTGCATAAGACTGCGTAGGCGGTGAAGTTATTTTGACTATGAATGAATGTTTATCTTAATATGTGACAATTACTGAGATATAGGCGCAAATATTTAACTGAGCAAAGCTTAGTGCAAGCAACAGCACTCCTGCTGTTGCAATTCTGTTTTGTTTTCTGTCAATGATCATTATGACCAATTTGTTATGATCATGTTTATTTTTATGTGGGGTATCAAGTGTAAGTAAAGACTGAGTTCTGTGGCATACGGTAGTACAAGATCATGGTCTTGTGCACTAAAAGACCCACGTGGCAGCTGAATGAATTCTATTAATACGGTCGCAATTGGGATTAGCCTGCTTGCAACAACAACCAAATGCAATCGGTACCCTACAGTGGTCTTAAACCCACTTAGAGGGCTATATCCGTCTGACCACTATCTGGCTGGATTCTGGCTAGCAAACCACGATTTTGCCATTTGTTTGTAATAAATTGTATCAAAGGATTTTAGGCCAACGTGTCTCTAGAATATAATTGCTTTTATCAGAGCTGCGTTTCATTATGCAGTAGCACCGGATTCCCCTCCAAAACCTTAGTTCTACGTATTTACTAAGTTCAGAGTCCACAGGGTGCCGAATAACGTACGAGTAGCTGAACTGCGGGTAAGGGCAGGTAAGATTACAGGTCAAGAAAGTGCGGAGGCTGACTGCGCAGTTAAGTCAGAAAGAGGACCTGACCCACACCCCTGTAAATCTACCGCTTACCGTAACAGACAGTCCAAGGGGTCCAGTACGTTATAAGTTAGGGTTTGTCATTCCACAGAGGGGCTGTTACAAAGTGGTACATCGGCCTAGGGAATGTTACATACTTGCGAACTGTAACTTAGCCTGTTGTGAGGCGGGTTACGGGGAAAACGACGACGTCGTCTCGCAGCCACTGACGGTTTATTGGAAGGTCATGTTGTCTTTCGATACTTCAGACAATTTTAGGGGGCTTCACACTAAGTCGCCTTATCTCTCTTTGCCTGTTTTCAGTAAACAAATGTTGGGGGTAAATGGGGCTGAAGCGGTCAGTGTCATAAGGAGGTTGATGTTCTCCTAACCGACAACAAGACTGTGCTGAACATCAGCAGCAGTAGCTACATGGTGGCGCACGAAAAATCGACCCCGACAACACTCCTCTCTAAGTACACATGAATTGTTTCCCACCAAGAGCAGATACAGCAACAAATAGATAAAACAATTAGATTATAAAGAAATAACAAATAAGTTTATGCGAAGGTTTGTATTTACTGAAGTGATCTTGTCTTTTACATCACATTACATTAGATGCTGAAAATAACCTCTTTGCGCTTCAATGCAATTTTGCTCACACCCTAATGTGTTAATTTACACTTGTCGCACATTTGCCACATAATTTCTACAAATCAATACGGATATTGTCCTTCAAGTCTTTTAAGTGCTCTTTGCTGGTTTGCAAACTCCAGGAAACTTTCTTGCAAAAATGTCCCGCATTTCCTAAAATGACCCGGTAGCCACATATGGTTCCATATTACGATTCTTTCTAGAATATGATACATCTTACTGAGGTATTTACTTCATACATCTTAACAAAGATGCAACAAGTTTCGTTCTGATAGTATAAAACGTAGTCGCAACAGCTTCATGATAACTGGCGGGCGACAATGAGCAGTCTAGTACTCGGGGCCGGTTTTTGGTGCACCACCCTGTATGATTAAGAGTATCGGCGTCCCCATTGGCTTGCTTAGTATCGAAGTGCTCGCCGTCAAGTTGTCAATCAGTAAAGAGAAGAGATGCTGTTTTATTGTTTTCTTTCGACAGAGACAAGACTTGTGCCATGTCTACTGGCGTTGCTTCATTAGATGTGACAGCTGGTGCAGTCATTTTGCAAGCTCCGTACAGCTGCTCAGTTGATTTCGTGCTCCTGTCATCTGTCCCTTCATGGTATCCACAAACAGAATTAACTCTGAATGAACGTACTCTATTATATTGCACTCACAAGGATTTCTTAGCCAGGTAGATTTGTATGATCTGGATGGTATGTGTATGATAGTTATGAGTGTAAACATGGAAGGCACTAACACAAACTCCGACTTGGCGGTTTGAATATACAGTGTAGCGCCAAAGAAGCTGGTACAGGCATGAATATACAGATACAGAGATATGTAAACAGGCAGAATACGGCGCTGCAGTTGCCAACATCTATATAGAACGACAAGTGTCTGACGTGGTTGTTAGATCGGTTACTGCTGCTACAATGGCAGGTCATCAAGATTTAAATGGGTTTGAATGTAGTGTTACAGTCGGCACACGGATGATGAGACACAGCATCTCTGAGGTAGCGATGAATTGGGGATTATCCCGTACGACCATTTAACGAGCGTACCGTGAATATCAGGAAGCGGTAAAACACAAAATCTCCAACATCGCTGTGGCCTGAAAAAGATTCTGCAAGACTCGGACCAACGACGACTGAAGAGAATCGTTCAATGTGACAGAAGAGCAACCCTTCCACAAACTGCTGAAGATTTCAATCTGAGCCATCAACAAGTATTAGCATGCAAACCATTGAACGAAACTTCATCGATATGGACTTTTGAAGTTGAAGCCTTACTCTTGTATCCTTGATGACTCCACAACACAAATTTTTACATCTCGCCTGTGCCCGTCAACACTGGCGTTGGACTGTTGATGACTGGAAACATGTAGCCTGATCGGACGAGTCTCGTTTCAAATTTCATCGAGCAGATGGACGTGTATGGCTATGGAGACAACCTCATGAATCCATGGACTCTGCATGTCAGCAGAGGACTGTTGAAGCTGGTGGAGGCTCTATAATGGTGTGGGGAGTGTGCAGTTGGAGTGATATGGGACCCCTGATACGTCTATATACGACTCTGAACGGTGACACCTACATAAGCATCCTGTCTGATCACCTGCAACCATTCATGTCCACTGTGCATTCCGACAGACTTGGTCAACTCCAGCGGGACAATGCGACCCCCCACACGTCCAGAATTGGGACAGAGTGGCTCCAGTAACACTCTTCTGAGTTCCAACACTTCCGCTGGCCACCCAACTCCCCAGGCATGAACATTATTGACCATATCTAGGATATCTTGCAACGTGCTGTTCAGAAGAGATCGCTAACCCCTCGTACTCTTAGGGATTTATGGACAGCCATGCAGGCTTCATGGAGTCAGTTCCCTCCAGCACTACTTTAGACATTAGCCAGGTCCAAGCCACGTTGTGTTGCGAAACTTGTGCGTGTTCGTGGGGGCCCTAGACGATATTAGGCAGGTGTACCAGTTTCTTTGTCTCTTCAGTGTACATAAGACGTCACTGTGCGTTGGCTAGATTTACAAGTATCAAGAATACGATAAGGTTTCGCGTAAGTGACGAAATTGAGAAAAATAAAAAAAAACACACTAGGGATTTTTAATTGTATTTACATCGTTTATTCCTTGATAAATGTGTGATGGTAAGATTTTTGCTACTGCACAGTGCGAAACTATACCCACTTGGTGTGAGTGTGGCCATAGTGTAATTTTTTTCGGACGCTACACACCTATAATGGGAAACGCTATTCTGAAGTTGCTATGGTATGTTCCGATATGTGCAAAGAAAATGAATGTGTCCGATCGTAAGGGAGGAATGGATTTGACGTGCGACATTCTGAGTTTCAACATATCGATAGCGATAAGGGTATAAGAGATTTTACGTGGAAAAGTTATGTACAGTCTTAAGGAGGTTATAATACTGATATTTCAACGTTGGAAATTGATATTTCCAGAGCCACTGCAGTCAGGAGGAGGTATTACCGATACTTCGTTCATTGTCGAATGTCACTATATTGGTGCTACGATCGCAATATTTAATTGTAATTACAGTGATAACTATGTGGCAGGTTTCCTAGCACGACACTGTTTGGCGTGTGCGGCGCGTGGCGGAGATAGTCCGTGGCCGGAACAAATGGGCATTTCCCTCTTAAATCTCTCGCGGGCGGCGGCTACAAAGAAAAGCTTCAGCCGGCTGGACGACTAGTCGGTTCTCTCCCGCAGCTGCAGGTATAGGTCCCAGCGGCGGCGCTCTCTGGATGGCTGAAAAGCAAACTAAATACTCAGTATTCTTGGGCAGCCTTCGCGATCGCGGATGTTACGAGTATTCTCCGATTTTTACGTGTGTATTTGAGAAGATTCAATATCGACCACTGGCAGGTGTTGGTACTGGACGCACCTATAACATTCGAATTCCTACCGCTCCAATTATCCCCAGAGCCCTCCATAACTGGGCGGTCCTCTCCGGCAGACCGAGTCTTGCTGCAGACCTGGCACGATCGTTGAGACGGGCGCAAACTGCGGCAACTGGCGCTGCGCCACTGTCTGGCCTGGGGCACTCTGTGTGGACATTGGGATATGAGCGCGTGAGATGCGTGAGTGTTTTAGCGATCTCTGACATCTAGCCATGAAAACTACTGCTACAGAATGGAATGAGGTTTATGGGTGTCCTGTTTAGTACTTACCAATACATCACAGAGGATTCTGTCTTGCAGTGGTGTTCGTTGTTGTTGTCTCTATCCAGCATGTGGTAGACCCCTTCCTCCTCACCCTCTTCCTCCTCCTCATTCTTCGTCCTCGCGTAGCTGAGAGAAGCAACTTAGAGATTATAAAGTGCTTTAAAAACCCAATCACAACGTCAAATTCCCGATTGATCAATTTATTGCTTCTAATAGTGGTATTGCGAGCACACACACCATTCCAAACCCTCCCATACATTCAGACAACTTACGGGAATTCAGACAGGTAATATTTACAGCGACCGCCGATATTCCGGCGGGAGTACACCCCGCCATTTTCACGGCACCAACTTCCTTGAAAATGGCGAGGTGTACTCCAGTCGAAATATCAGCGGTCGCTGTAAATATTACCTGGCTGAATTCCCATAAGTTGTTTGAAAATTGTACACGCCAAGAGAAAATCAGACCTCCCATATACTGTTTAAGAACACAGAATCCAACTGAGCCGAGATCTGAAGTTTTAAGCTACCTGCAACGTAATGGACTTCCTACCAAATGACCTAACTGTTCCAGTATCCACCAACAGCTGACAAGCGGGAAAACTTATAGAAGGAGAAAGAGTAGCGTTGGGAAACTGGTGGCTGTGGGATCGAATCCCTCTACCAATAGGAAGCACACACACACACAGAGGATATAGATTTAATTAATTAGTCATTCAATCTGATAGAGTGATTGACCTGTTTCCAAGACGTTAACAGCCCAGAATTTTCAGAAGGGCTACCTAGATCTTCTGGAATGCCTTCGTTCCATTCGTTCCACGTTTCCATAGCAGTGGAAGTGGGAGAACAAAGGGATGTACCAACTACCAACGACAGGTCTGCAGGAGTGGCGATGGGGCCATGGGAGGGGATGGGAGGGAGGAATGGGGTGGGGAATCTTGATGTGTTTCTGTTTGCCTACATTGGTTCACACAAAAAGGAAGCATTCACTTGAGAAAGAGAGGGAGAGAGAGATGGTGAGAGAGAGAAGGAGAGAGGGAGAGAATGTATTTCGACAGAAATACGCCAGGATCAATATCAAAGATATGCTGCCACCTGATGCTTTGTTCCGGGGGATTAATGGAGTCCGTCAGCTGCTACAGCAGTGGGGGCCCAGTGCATGGATCTGGTGGCAAGGCTCGTGGTCCCTCTGACGACATAGTTACTTCAAGGGATACATGACACTTCCGGTCTTACACTGCAGCTTCAGCGCAGGTGATTTTATCACAGAAGATAGTGACCACAATGTAGTTATCTGTGGTAAGTGTTTTATATTGACAGTATTCCTTATGCAATAGGAAAAAACGGCTCAAATTGTTAAAGAAACAATATTCCATACTCTGCAATCAATTTCCCGACATTTTGTTTAAATAAATATATAAACCATATTCCATACCCTGCCTTGCATCCCATAAATTCCTTAAATAAACAATATTATACACATTGCCTTGTCTACCAGTAATTGTTTAAACAGTATTCCATATAATCCAATTGATTTCCCACCAAATTCCTTACATAAATAAATAAATTATATTCCATACACTGCCTTAGAGAGCCATGCATGGCTTATGTTCCCGCCATCACATATTTTACACCCTGTTTTTAACGTACTTCCACCTCACTACATTAATTTAAATTACTACTGTCATTGAGTTGCTGCTTTGCCTGACTGCGACCGGCGCTAGCAGCGCATATCGATATATCCCCTCTCGTAGTATTTTTGCTCAACTATTATTACTTCCCGGTCATTGTCTGTTGTATACCAGTTCGGGTCACGAGTTTCGACTGCCAGTTGGTTGGAACGCATCTGGAGCGCAGTCTGGTCCTGCCAGTTGGGGAGTTGCAATGCGGCACTAGTGTAGTCGGGTTGGAGCTGCAGTGAGGTCTGTGACGACATGGCTCATCTGACCATTGCCACCACACATCACTTGAGCCGGGCCACGGTCTTAGTGGATCGTCGGTCGGTCGTCCTACCGGACGACAAGTTTTGGCTCGCCGAACGTTCATGAGTCGGCTGTGTGTGTATGCATCGACTCCCGATTTGTCTTCATGTGTGCTTAGTTACTGTTGGGTATCATTCAGGTCTTCGTGAAAGTGTTTGCCAGGCTGTGTGTGTAGTTGGCGTTATTTCCAATGACGAGTATTTTAGATGTTGTCGGCATTCTGAGAGGAGCCAGTCAGAACGTATGAGGAGGAGAGTTCACAGCAGTTCGGGTCATGTCGCCGGCTTGCAGCAGCAGTGAGCCCTGCGTGGACATCGCCCACCCGACCGTTGCTGCCACGCATCACTTAAGCGACTTTTGGTGGATTGTTGGTCGGTCGGTTCGTCCGAGGACATCTCCGTGTGGCGAAGTCGACTTGGCCCCTGGCGGTGTTTGCGCAGTGTCCATCTGGAGCTGTCCGATTAACACGAGCATCGTCGCTCGCCGACCCAGGACATGAAGGTTAAGTGGTTTGGAGCATCGCATTGTTGGTTCCAGCGTTGCTGTTGTGGAGGTTTTCCTGTGAGCAACAACGAGTGAAGTGTTCGAGATAGCCGCTGTCAGGTGGAATTGATCAAATTAATTTATCCAGAGTCAAGTGCACCAACGGAATTTTCTGCCTTGTGGCTGTTAATGTTCTGGTTACCTGCCCTGGCCGCTAGCGTAAGTTCAGGCAGTGTTCATTTGGGTGAAGTTAACGGTGTTATCTTGTTTCGTAGTTAAGTGAACCAGTGGAATTTTCTGCCTTGTGGCCGGTAGTGTTCTGGTTATATGCCCTGGCCGATAACGTAGTTTTTATGCAGTGTCGTTTCCTAACCTGTTGCTGCTGCCCAACATGGTGTGTAGTTTTGGCAGCTCAGTTCACATACGCGTATGTTTGAGGATAGTGATACTTGTAATTGTTTAGGGGCCTTGAATTCTCGTGTACTCCGTCGTGGCAAGCAAGTGGTTAGTCGGTCGGTCTGTGACTGTCCCTTGGTGGGAATCGCACGAATTAAGTGTAGTTGGACTCACCACCTGTCTTGCTTAAGTGAACGAGGGCAGACCGATCCACTGGAGACCCCTGAGTGCCGTTCTCTTAATTATCTTTTTGGCAGTGTTAATGTTGTTGTAATTTAACTGTAGTTTATATTTTTTAATTTGGCAAGTTAGTTGTGGGCCTTCAGCCCTAGAAACATGTTCTCAGAGTTTCCTTCAACTCCAAACATTATCACCTTCTGCTCTTGAGATGTTATTGTAATTTCCTCTGAAATATTTTACACGTTATCGTGGGCCTTCCGCCATTGGTGTTGCAAAAAGGATATTTATAAACTAAATGTATTGTTTTACCGATTGTTGCAATATATATTTCCTTAATTTGCAGAATTTAACCTTGTACCCTTCAGTCATCTTATTGCTTTGTTTATCTCTTTCTGTGCACCTTGTGGGCCATCAGCCCTGTTAGCATCTTAAAACATTGTGGCCTTCTGCCATCAGTAATCATCATAGTATATTTGAAATTTTTGAAGATTTAACCCGGCGCCCTTCAGCCACTCTGCATGCTGATCTCATATATGTATACGATTTATCTTATTTGTAAATTTAGTTGTGTGTCATTTTTTTCAAATTGAACTTATTCTAAAGCATCTGTTTGGAGGCCATCAGCTGTGAATCAAATTTAATTCTTTCAAAAGTGTATTGGTGAACTAAATGATAGTAAATTACGATTGTGAAATGAATCCAACAGCAGCTCCCTTGGCCCTTTCCACAATCCTAATTACCTATTATCTCTGCATGATTTAGCAGACGTTTCACTTATATCCCATAAACTGTTTAAATAAACAAT
Organism: Schistocerca nitens; assembly: GCF_023898315.1. Taxonomy (NCBI): domain Eukaryota; kingdom Metazoa; phylum Arthropoda; class Insecta; order Orthoptera; family Acrididae; genus Schistocerca; species Schistocerca nitens. The sequence continues at coordinate 459,887,923 of NC_064615.1, read as the reverse complement.
ATTCCACACATTTCATTGTCTACCAGAATTTTTTTAACATGGCACAGAGTAGGTTCAGGATAGGATTAGGATAGAGCTCGAAGGTGGATTCACTACAGTGTGATTACATAATTAGAGCATGTAGTTGCTGGATGTGAGCATTTCCTGTCAAATAAATGAAAGATTCAGCCCCTGGCAAACTGCATTTTATAAATAAATAGCATATCCTCTGATATGACATGTTCCCAATGACTATGTGAGATCAGCATATTTTGCCTTCTTCCAAAGCATCATCTCTTATGGAATTTTACTGTGGGGTAGTAGCTGTCATGTAAATGACATTTTACTTTTACAGAAGAAAGTAATAAGAATAATAACGGATTCTGATAAAACAGAACATTGTAAACCTCTGTTTATTAAATTGCAGTGTCTTACAGTAGTAAACATATTCATCTACAATGTTTTAATGTACATTAGAAACAATGTGTCTAATTTTGTGTTGAGAAGTGATATTCATAGCCATAATACTAGAAACAGAACATCTGTAGATGTACCATATCATAGATGATCAAAATCGCAAAATCTTACCTAGTTCTTGGACTAAGGATGTTTAATAGACTAAGTGCTGACTTTAAAGAACTGCCTGTAAATATCTTTAAAGCTAAATTATACAAGCTACTAGTGAACAATCCGTTTTACTCCATTGATGAATTCTTTGAAGATGAAAGTACTGTATTCTAACGTGTACCTATTTTATGTAAACCAATTCACTTCGATATAGTAGTTTATGTAGAAATATATGCTCTTGACTTTGTCTATTGCTGTAATCAGCTGAACGACACTAAAATTATTATTATTATTATATGTAACTGACATTGGTTTGAATTTCGTTTCGTGCGATCCTTCCTCTTCAGCACAGATAGAGTATTTCTCTCGTCAATTTCCAGATAGGGGAGGAGTGGTGAGGGGTGAGGGATCTCCCAGGAGGGCTAGGGGGTAGTTCGTTGATCAGTTTAATTAATTAGTCAGTTAATTTGATATAAAAAGTGCACTCGTGTCAGTGAGGCAGAGGGGTTGGGGATTTCATAGAGGTGTAGGTCAAGAGGGTGAGGGGGAGGGGTGGGGGGTTCTCAGAAGGACGGATTATCCTGAGGAGGTCATAAATCAACCCCCAGGGGGTCATAAACCACTTAGCTGAACAATAGGTTATGGACCTGTCAATCAAAAGAGAACAATAATTTAAGGGCTGACATGGAGCAGAACAATAGCTATGCCCCTGAATGTATGCTTGCCCCTGATGCAGGCAATGCGCAGTGTGGGATAGAACACAGTTTCTCCCACTACTGATGGTGCTCGTTAAGTAATGCAACACTTTTTTATCAGCTAGTTTCAATTGCAAAAAATGCGGGACTTTTTATGGCACTTCATTCAACCCCTACAGTTCATGAAGTTCTCATAGGTAGTGGTGCTACACATAGTACTCAGAATTTTGTCTGTAACAGAGGGGCATCCCAAGCAGAGGTCTGTCATTGAGTTTCTATTGGAGGAAAACCAGAGCATCACATATATTCATTGGCACTTGCTCATTGTCTATGAAAACACGGCAGTGAACACATTTACAGTCATTGGGTGAGGCGTCTGTCATCATTGCAACAAGGTAACAAAAATGTGTTCAATCTCCTGCATGCTGCCAGGATCACAAAGCTGTGACTCCTGCAATGCTGAAATGTGCAGACACTCTCATTTGGCATGATCGACAGATTGCAGTCAAATATCTCGCTGCAAAACTGATTGCCTCTGCTGGTATCGCTGATTCGCTTGTCCAGCAGTTGGTGCACTCAAAGATGTGTGCCCACTGGGGTCTTTCCCTCATAACCGAAGATCATAAAGAGCAATGAAGTACCTTCTATGGGGAGTTCCTTTGTGCATTATGATGCCGATCATGACAATACTTTGTCAAATCTCGTCGCAGGCGATAAAACATGGGTTCATCACTTCCAACTGGAAACAAAACAGTACCTATAAAGTGGCACCACACCACCTCTGCTCCAAAGAAAAAGTACAAAGCCACACCCTCAGCTGGTAAAGTCATGGCAATGGTATTCTGAGAGTCTGAAGGGGTTATTCTATTTGATGCATTCTTTGTTTATAATTAATGGGCAATAACTGTCAGGGTAATTACCATAATTTGCAGGTAAGATGACCAACTAGTGGGGACTTGACTTCATGTTTACTCAGGCATTCAATGCTTATAGCTTAAACTGATAACTATCATGTTTAGTGGTGATAATGTATAACCCAAAAAAAGACACTCCCACTGTGCAGCTATTGGTCATTCCCTCGCCATCACCACTGCCCCTACTGCTCCTTATCATCACACAAACTAATTTTTACTTAGGACCCTCCTGGAGCAACACTGCCACCATCAAAAATTGTCAGATATCATCCACCACCACTGAGAAGAATAAAAAGAAGAAAACTGTTTCATTTGAATTTAAGTATTGATAACTCCATCCTTTTTCTCATTGTTGTCATTTTTCTATTGTTTTAGTAACGTTTTTGATAATTTTTCCCCTGCAGTTTAGTGAATTCCTGATGATAATGTAGCTGACCAGCTTAATTTATGCGAACTTCACGACACTTACATGATTTTGGTGGACTCCAGGTTCCCACTTTCTGTTTTGGGCTGCTTTGTGCCTCCACTGTAGAATCACCAGGAGTGGGCCACATCGACGTATCAGTTGATAATATAAAAGAACTGTTCTTCTGTGATTGTGAGTTACCACTATAATATCTGCATCATCATTCGTTGGCTACACTGGCATAATACATACATTGAAGTGTTTCTGTTCACTATTATGTACAATCTGAACTTCAGTGGTAGGAAACATATAGCTGCATCCGTGTCCTCAGGCTATGAATTCAGTACTCTAATAGTGTTTGGAAATCTTCAGTTTAGTGACAAAAATGTTATGCTTTCATCATATGTGTGATGGTAGCTATATGAGAATTTCTCGAAGATAGTTTCTCTGTTCAACGATCAAACTGCATCCTCTGTGTTACTTAGTTGCCACTCAGTGTGTGTTGGTGACTATTCGAAAACTATTAAAATTATCAACAATGAGGATAAGTTAGAGTACACCCATTTACAGTAAGTGACATTCAGAAACTTGGTGTGCGCCAGTTCAGGGTCATGTGGTTGGTAGGATTATGTCTATGGATTTTTGACAATGTTTGGATACGCTCTTTCACAGCTGACTAATGAGAACTCTTCTGAGGAAGTATTTTTGATATGTGTTGTGACACTGTATGGACCATGTGATGTAAGTGAAGATATGCATACATACTTACATGTGTTTATCTTCCCCACTTGCTATCTGACATTAAAAGTAAAAGTAAATGACCTGTAAAACAAAATTTCTTTGTACTTTTTTATTTTTCAAGTAAAGATGCAGTGCTGCTGTAGCTTGGTCGGTAGTGTGTGTACTTGCACCAACTGACTCTAAGCTGTATATAATGGCAATGCATTTTTATAAGCAGCAGCGTCATCTAAAAAATATGTGATATGTTGTTTTGTAAATAAAAAGATCAAGAGAGTGTTGCGTATTTGACAATTTTATTTCTAGTTTATTCACTAGATATATACATTGATTCTTTTATACAGAGAGAGGGATCAAAGTATGGAGTAGCAATTCCTTTTCTTAATGACTAGAAGTTACAGGAATACACTGCAATGACAAGAGATACATTTCTTCTTAATTACTAGTTACACTTCATACTACTAGAAACCAAGCCTCCTATGGCAATCTCTTTTCATTTATCAGTTGTCATCCATCACAATGTTAGAGAGCATCTTTTCATTGATTCAGTACTACAGATTTTGTAGTGTACTGACATAGAAATGATAATCAGAGACAAGTGAACACTAAATATGTACACTAATAATACTGGAATGGCTAGCAACAGGTGAAGAAATAATTACACACACACACACACTCAGAGAGAGAGAGAGAGAGAGAGAGAGAGAGAGAGAGAATCAAAAGTGCGCACCAAAATTATACAGGGCTTTTCTGTAAGAGCACGCAAAAATTTAACAGGATACGGAGGATGCTCCACTGAACAATTTGAGGTGGGGAACCTGGGGTCGGAGAAGCCAGCTTAAGGAGATAAAAGGAATAAAATCGCTTTACTATATCTTTTTTTATTTACATTAGTTACAGTTCACTGCAAATACCATCACTGACACAATGAACACACCCTTTGTACCGTATCTTACAAAACATGCTGAAACTGATGGCCATCAACCTTAGTGCTAGCATGACATCGGCGAACAAGATTCTGAGGCACCTTGACAAATATCCCTGGTGTGTCTCATATCGCATCACAGGCAGCTAAAATTCTGGCAACTAATTCCGTATCCGTATCCACTGGGGGCTCATACACAAGTGACTTTAGATATCCTCGTAGGAAATAATCAAGGGGATTCAGGTCAGGTGACCTTGCAGGCCTTGGTACAGGACCTCCACTTCCAACTCTGCGACAAGGAAGTGGTTGCGGACATCCAAACTGAAGTGAGGTGGTACACCATCGTGTTGTTGGTTCATAACACGTTCTGTCATGGAACAATTTAAATAGGATAAAACAGAACCACCTGACAGACAAGTAAAGTAAACAAAACCAGTATTATTACCTCCCAGTAATCAGGCTGGTCTTCCTTGTTTCCTTCCGGGAAATAAAGAATGTACATGTAAATAAACAACACAGTTTATGCAAATTTGGACGCATCTTAGTTGTAAATACGCTGGAAAACTGTGATGCGAGACAAAGTCGTAGACAAGTTTACATCTCCTTAAGCTGGCTTCTCTGGCCCCAGGGTCCCTACCTGAAATTGTTCAGTGGAGCATTCTCTATGTCCTGTTATATTTTTGTACGCTCTTACGGAAACACCCTGTATACAGTTTCACATAAACACAGACCTATTTACATTGCTATGACAAATGACTCGTTCAACTATTCCACACAGCCACAGACACACACACGCACGCACACACACACACACACACACACACACACACACACACATGCTATTTACAAATAAATACCACATTCAGTCACTCAAGCAGATATCGTGAATAAAGAGGTGTCTCAATCCTGTCCTCACGGATCAATCGTTTGTCATGATGTGAAGCCTCATTTAGAGTTGCGAGATGTGTTCGCATCATTGATTGAATGCTTCCTTGATGCACCATATGTGGAGAAGAAGAATCCTCACCAGGAAGGAGACACTCCATATAATCATCAATCGTGAGAGCCTCGGAGGCTGCACAATGCACACCCTTAGTCTATCTTGGGTGGCACCTGTTTGTCTATGGTATGTTTACATTTTGCATCTAACACCCACAAACTCCACAATCTACGAACCATTCGCCTCATAGCTCATCAAGCTGATAACTTTATTTTTTTTTTTTTTAGGTATCATGCCATAAGAATTATCGGCCGCATAGATGGACGTGTCGAATTCTTCAGAATAGTACCTAATTATATGTATTGCAGCCTTTCAAGCAATAGATGAAGTTGTCTGTGTCGATAAAAAGTAAATTTGAATCGGTGAATTTCTTCTTCGCAAAGTCGCAATGAAATCGGAACATGTGGAATTTGGAAAAGTCTAATGTACACATACCATAATAAACAGGTTTCGTAAACTTTATCAAAACTTCTCTTCCACGACTAATCCTTCAATGAAGATCATGGCACATTTACAGCAGTTTGGCCTGGCTACATAATCCTATGCACCACAAAGCCGCCCCCCCCCCCCCCCCCCCATATAGATAGACATACAGAAAGAGAGCAAACGCTCTCCAAATGTGGAGGTGACTGGATAAAATCGAGTACAGTGCCATACTACGCATTTGGGTCAGGTGTTGACAGCTGTGACACATTTATAAGCAGTTTTAGAACACAGAACGAGAGGTTATGTCATGATCGCATGGATAGAACTGACATTAAAAAATTGATAGAATAGCGAAAAATGACGGGGAATAGGTAAAATTTGTACGTGGGGACAAGTATGCATCAGCAATGGGAATCTGAGAAAACGTCGACATAGAAGCGAAGGCAATCAGGGAAGCAGTCAATTTTTTCTCCGTCGAGATAGCATTATACTGTATGTCTACTGAGGTGCCAGTGATACACTCGAGTTGACTACTCTATTTGACGCTTTTCTGGAAGACAGAGAATCATCCACCTCTAAACTTACTTGCATCTGCATTAAATCATAACAGAGAGTGGACTGGGTTGTCGACTGAAATGAGCTGTAAGGAGGTACGATTTAATGGTAGACTGATGATGCTTTCTAGAGAGGGAGAAGTTGCTGCAGGTCAATTTTTCCACTATCCTGTCAGGATGCATCAGCCACTTGACATAACCTGTGTTCGACTCGTATAGAGGCAAAGGTGGAAAAATGGGCCCCTGCTGGTATTATGGGCCCCCTACATATTTGGAAGTATAGGCCACGAATTGTAGCGGAGAGCACATGAACTACTAAAACTAGTTGCCAAACTTCACTGTACAGTGCGCAGACGTAGTAGCTGTCATGGTTTGTGAGTAGTTGTGCTGTTAATTTTTTCGCTGTCATCAAAAGTTTGAAAGGTTAGTGTTTACTTGAATAAAATTCAAATTTCTAACATGTTATTAGTAGAACTAAGGTAAGGTACGTATTTGGCTTACTGTTGGGATACCGTTTTACGTTAATTAACGTCGGTTGCGAACCAAACTAACCGTAGGCAAGATCGTTTTTCCCAAGATGGCGAGGGTGGATATATGGGCCCCTTTTGCTGCTGGTATTATGGGCCCCGTTAAATCAATCAGATATTGCTACTCTTTATGTTTCAGATGCCTCGAACACATCTTGTACCCCCAAAAAAATCGAAACGGCAATCGTGGGACAAAGCAAATATGGCAAATGCTATTGTAGCTATTAAAGAGAAAAAAATGGGGGTTGAAAAAAGCGGTTAAAGTGTACTCTGTCCCTCGTTCTACGCTCCAAAGGCTTTCCACCGGTTTTACCACAGGGACTTGAGGACGAACTGATTAAATATCTTCTCATTATGGAATCCAAATTCTACGGCCTTACCAGAAATGACGTCAGGCGCATGGCCTATCAGCTTTGCACAAGAAATAAAAAGTTGGTGTTTCTGTCCCTGATGTTGATGACGCTGTATGTCTATTTTGTGAAGGGATTTTTTCAAAGGACACAAAAGGTGAACTTTGGGTCCAGTGTATAACCTGTGAGATGTGGGCTCAAAACGAATGCGCTGGATGCGAAAAAGATGCTTACGTGTGTGACTATTGTAAATAGGCTAGGCGTAGGCTGTGAAAATCATCCCAGCAGTAGACTAAATAACAATGTTCAGAGTGAATCTTTCTTTCATTATACAGAAAAATTAAATAAAATTATATTTTTCAAATTTTTGTTTCTTTTGATTTCAAACTACCTTGGGGCCCATATTACCAGCACAAATTCTTGACGCAACAAAATGCAGAGTATCAGGAAAAAAATAAAATTTTGTTTTAAATATTAAAAAGTTGGACCAAAACATGTCGTAACTATTGCAGGACATACTAGAGAAATGTTTTATGTTAATTTTAGGTGATTATACTAAAAATAAAAGGTGTTATATAAAAATAACAGAGTAGGGGCCCATTTATCCACCTTTACCTCTACAGCCACGTCTTCTGCATGTGATTTAAAGCACTGTCTACTTGCGATTGTTAACGGTAAACCTGTCAGTCATCGGAGGACTTCCATCTCATGTGTGATGAAACATGACACTTTCCTCTAAACGAACTTCGATTTATGCGATGTACTCCATCCCCCTGTCGCATCTTGGGTGTAAAATCGAGACTTCAGCTTCATAACTAAGTCAGCGATAGGTGCTTGTGAGGTACTACAATCCCCAAGCACACATTTGCCTGACAGATGTGGTGTTTACAGAGTTAGTGGCTGAATGACTTGTAATTTTCACATGTCTGGACACTACTGCTATGCGTTTATCTGTTTCCTTGTAAGAGGTATTCCCAGTTACTAACGATCATTTTATGTTGGGCTGATGCAGGCATCGTATAATTTCAAAACCATTATTGGATGTGAACAGTGGACGCTGTATGTCTCCAGAAAGCTATATGGTGCTCGTATCACGCAGAACAAATGTTTTACTAAAGTAGTATTTTCTTTTTACTGTTAAAATTGATAGCTTGGTTGATTTACGTAAAAATGCTTCGAACTCTGTCCGTCTGGAGCTCCATCACGCATCACCCGTTTCTTGTTCTTCTTAACCGTGTGCTATTACATCACGACACTTTCAAATCTGGTACTGTACATCGATAAGGAGTGCTAACCTCCTCGACATGGGCGCATCTCGAGAAATCTTGTGCACTCGAATTGGTGAGGACTCGGAAAGCTCCGTTCATTCACGAGACATGGAATGTAGCGGTATTCTTCTGGTCGGTTGCAGATTAAATCGGTAACGGTGCTGCAGGGGAGGGTTGGTCAATGACATTGTGAGGAGGTTCTTTCACTCTCTAATTTTACCCTAAGACTGTGAGGATGCTCTGTGACTCCCATACGCAGAGAGATAGATCGTAAATTAATCACTATGCTTGAGGTGTTAGAAATATGTAGAGCACTTTCTGATATACTTTGATGGTGTTTGTGTTCGAAAATTAACAATGAATGGACGTACTGCACAGGCATCTATCCATGTTCGCAATGATTACTCGCAAAGTGGAGAAGGCGTGGTTTATCTATGATACTGAAATTGAGAAACATGCTGTTACATCATTGGTCGACGCTGAAATTACAGTAAAATTCTTCACACAATCAACTGTGATGCTTATTATTAGAGTACATCGATGGTGTCTGTTCCATCCCATATGTGCACTGGCACACTGTTGGTTAACACATAATGATTGAATGATATCGGTGGTTTGAGTTGGAGAAAGGGTTTTGATGGGGTGGATAGCACCAAAACAGTGATCACGTACATGACTGCAATATGATGGAACAGTCGAAGTGGAGCGTAGAGTCATCAGATATTCTGTAACTATGACAGATGAGTTTAAATGCAGAGCTTGTGAATAACTTTCGGACTTTAGTTTGGAAACGATCCAAAACGCTGCAAAAATTCCCCCCAATTTGCTTATGTTGTAACTCTCTTTTATTTAAAATTACACAGTGTTTGCATGTGTGTGTATGTATTGTGTTATGGCAGCCTCAGTAATAACATGATTTACATGGTGTGACGTCTAGTTTTCTGCAAGAGGCCGTCGATCAGAACGTCTTAATGTCAGTGTAGAACCAGACACAGACCTCGAAGTCGTGGCAGAAATCAAAATGTATGGCGATGTATAAAGCGTGCTACAGATGAAACAAATAATGCTTCAAACAATGTGACAGGGCCACAGGGAGCGTCCCTTGCGATTTACAGTTCAGTCCGCGGGATACGATCATCCCCCTACAGTACAGGTGATGAAACCTTAAACTGGCCTCTGCAGTGGAACGAAAGCTGTATATTTAATAGGATCGCCCCACACCGACAGCAGCAGCAGTTTGACAGGTAAATTTAGTGACATACACAGACTGTTCCGTTAGGAATGCTAGGAGGATTTCTATTCTGGGAAGCATTGCGACATCTCACTAACTGCACTGGACCCCTGCCGCAGCTATGCATGCCTAAGTGAGTTCCATATCGGAAGAAGTTAGTGGAGCGTTTATAGCTAGTAATTTTTCTCTGTTGGATGGTACAGAATAACGATAATAGCATGCTGGGCTGATATATGTGAATGGACGCGGATCTTCTTCGGACTGTAGTATCTGTATCTGGTTTGGAGACGCACCACAATGCGTGCATTTCCTTCGACTGGTCAAAACATGGTCCTGTGAACTAACTCAGGTCGTTCTGTTTCTACATGGGTTGCAGAAGGTGGTGGACATGGCTTTCTCCGGCTTCTGCTCGGTTCCAACTTAAATTGGAAAGATCACATGCGGTACGCTGTAGAAATGGAATCAGTTGCAAGATGTGTAGGGGCTGACTAAAGCCACATTGGAATTTTACTGTAGCAGACGAGTTTGAGAAAGGTGTCTCGTTTCAAGATATCAGAATACCAGAAATATTATTCACATGTGGCTTTGATCCAACACAGGTATGTCCTTGAATGGAGACTCTTGTTTCCAAATCATAGACTTCACTTCTAGCGGATAGCGTAACACTAGAGATCTGAAACGCTAATGTACATTTCTTACGATCTCAGTCAGCACACCATCTACTACTATTTGTCATCATTCTCAATCAGTCATCGCCTATAACTCAGTGGATATAGCGCAGAACCTCTGACATGGTATCGAGACAGAATATGTTACAAATACAGTAGAAATATCTAGCGGCGTGAGGGAGTTGCAGATAGCGGTATCATACCACTTTCCTTAGGCGAATCACTTTCAGAATTCAACGATTTCATCATGAGGTTGCATCGTGGGTTATGTGTAACCTGACTGCTGCTGTGATAATATACACTCCAGCGATCACCGTCTCGGTATTTGTCCGGAAAAGCCACGTCATTCGTAGGTAATGCCATACCTCGATTTATAAAGCCAGTATAGCTTTTAACATGGATACTTGTGTACTCCTGTAGAACCAAGACCACTTGTGAAGTAACATACAGTAGTTGTTGCGAACAGGTTTTATAACATATGAGACGATTACGGCTCCCTTTCTAAGACACAGTGGTATCATTCACAAGAGAAACTTATGAGACTTGCCCACCCATTGTTGATTTTCCCTCAGTATTATTTTGTATCGTGTGGAATCATTTACTGGTCAAGTATTATACTTCGTAGTAGTAGGGGATGCGTGATAGGTTCACCTTGAGCATCAGGCTTGTAAAGTATGTGTTTGTGTTCAGATATTTGCAAAGGAAATGACTATGTCCATTCGTAAGGAAGGCATGGATTTGACGTCGAGCACTGTGATAGCAAAGAGAAGAGTATGTCAAGTCATAAGAATGGTACTGATATTTCTATTTCTAGAGCCACAGCTCTGTATTTCCGAAACTTCGCTCATTGTCGAATGACGTTCAGCTGAGACCGCGATCGTAACATTTAGTTGTAAGTACAGGGGTAAAATATGTATGTGTGCGATTTCTTAGGGTAATGATTCTGCCTGTGTGTGCTTGGCGTGCAGTGGTGGAGACCTGTGTGGGGATGATTCACATTTCCCGTTAACGGTAGAAGCCCTCCGAATGGAGAGACCTGTTGGATTTTAAGAATGTAGACATTAGATTAGATTAGATTAGATTTACTTTCATTCCGATTAATCCATAGTGAGGCGGTCCTCCAGGATGTAGAACATGTCAGAAAAACAACAATACATGACAAATATTTACAACTCAAACAAATAAGCTAATGTACCATTCCACAGGTCCCAAGTGGCATGGTCGTCATTGTTTAATGAATGCTATATGAAAGAATCATTTTACAAATACTAACGCATTGAAATTAAAATAAAAAGTTTTTTATTTATTTATAAGGTAATAAACGTGTAATACAACTAGTAAATACTTATTTACAATGAACAAATTACTGCACTGAACTGGTGCAAAAGTTAGATTGTACTTACACACACATACTTATTTACAATGAACACAATACTGCACTGAGATTGTGCAGAAGTTATATTGTACTTATATATATACACACACAAATCAGTTGGTTCTACTGAGAAATTCATCAATGGTGTAGAAGGCGTTGGCCACCAATACATCCTTTAGGCTTCTCTTAAACTGAATTTCATTGGTTGTTAAGCTTTTTATGGCTGCTGGCAAGTTATTGAAAATGTGTGTTCCTGAATAATGCACACCTTTTTGTACAAGACTAAGTGACTTTAAACTTGTGAAGATTATTCTTATTTCTGGTATTGATTCCATGAATTGAGCTGTTGGTTTGAAAAAGTGATATATTTTTAATGACAAATTTCATTAAGGAATAAATATATTGGGAAGCAGTAGTTAGTATCCCTAGTTCCCTAAACAGGCTTCTCAAAGATGTTCTTGAGTTCACAACACATATAACTCTTACTGCACGTTTTTGTGACCGGAAAACTTTAGCTTGGCTTGATGAAATGCGCAAAAAATAATCCCATATGACATTATGGAATGAAAATAAGCATAGTGTGCCAGCTTTTTCATTTTTATATCCCCTATGTCTGACTCAATTCGCATTGCAAATAGAGATTTGATAAGACGCTTCAGCAGTTCTGTGGTGTGCTCCCCCCAGTTGAATTTATTATCAAGCTGTAATCCCAAGAATTTAACACTGTCCACTTCTTCTATCTGCTTGTCATCATATGTTAGACATATACTCGTGGGACACCCCTTACAAGTTCATCTTAACCGGGTTTTCCTGTAGACGACCAAATAGCGAACTAACAGTTAGTATGTGTTGGATAGCTTTCGTGATCGCGTGGAAAATTTAGTGGACTGAAAATGGATGTGTGTTTGTGCTGCACCGTTGTTCCCTCCCATGTAAATTGTTCGGTTCACTGCTTCTGCACATTTCGCCCTTTATTTAGTCGAGCGAACATGGATTTTGGTGTGTGCATCTAGCAGGTGAAAGACACATTTGCTGGTTCTCTAGACATGAGAAACACATTAGTTAACTTTGTTAATTATAGGGATGATTTGGAATCTGTTACATCACGGACATCAGTATTCATGAGCGGATATATCAGTTACCTCTATTTGTTTCGAGTTCTCACGTAAAGGTCTTCACAGGCGGGATAAGCGCTTAAGTTTCTGGTTTGCAGAGAAATAATTCCCAGTCTTTATCTTCAGAATTATGTTTACACGAGCGATTGGTAGGCTACTGCTGTATGCTTGATATCGAGAAGTACCGCGAAAACAGTATAATATTATGGAAAACCATGCAAAAATACATGTGTTCTTGTAATCCCAGAGTCTGGAGGTGGGTGTAGAAAAGCAAGCAAGCAAGCATGTCCAGACTAGAAACAGTAATGTGTGTGTGCCAAGGGGATTGCGAGCCCGAATTTGCAGAACAGTTCTGAGGGTGACTTCGGTCCACTGAGGGTGCTCTGGTCACCCGCCGGGCATGCAGGGAAATATCTAGTGCTGCGAGGTGTATATACGATGCTGTCTGTCTTCGTGGTATATGTACAAATGATGTAAAAGGGATGATTTTGTATGGTGCAGGATAGGAATTGTATGTTTACTACATCGACATGGTACATGGTGATATACTGCTGGGTTGGATATCGGTTTTGCGCTCTAATATTCAAGCTCCTGTCCTCAGTGGGAGAGCAGTGTAATTGAGTAAGAGTCTTTCCGTATTTGACGCTATGTATGGGCACTTTGCAGGGCTTAATTGTCGATGCAATATTGCGATCTGTGTAAAATAGCTTTTTTACCCACTGAAAGTCTCATCTGCAGAAAGAAAGAAAAGGCAGACAGTGCTTCGATACCGGTGGCATCAGTAATTTCGCGGGTAAATTCGATAAGGGCCAATCATAATGCTCCATTCATTCACAAGACATTCTTTTGTGCTGGGATATAGGAGTCTCTACATAGCGGTCGGGACATTTATGTGTGTTGAAAGCGTGAAGGGTAACACATGATGGACGGGGTACCACGTTAAGACCTCTAGGAATACTGCATTCGATGTTATTCTGCGCTATTTTCGTAAACAGGTTCTGTTAGGGCAACAATTTCCATACAGAATGAGATTTTCACTCTGCAGTGGAGTGTGCGCTGATATGAAACTTCCTGGCAGATTAAAACTGTGTGCCCGACCGAGACTCGAACTCGGGACCTTTGCCTTTCGCGGGCAAGTTTGGAAGGTAGGAGACGAGATACTGGCAGAAGTAAAGCTGTGAGTACCGGGCGTTAGTTGTGCTTCGGTAGCTCAGATGGTAGAGCACTTGCCCGCGAAAGGCAAAGGTCCCGAGTTCGAGTCTCGGTCGGGCACACAGTTTTAATCTGCCAGGAAGTTTCAATTTCCATACAGCCAAGCTGAGACACCAATAAAGCAGACATTAAGTATTTCTGGGGCACTATACAATTTTTGAGAGTTCTATTTGGTTATTACTTTAGATAGCCATGTGGCTTCAGTATAACATTAAGAAAGTTGCTAGATGCGCTTGCGATGGTATGTAGCTACGTGTGGCAATGCATCAGCCACACATCACGCATGGTCCATTAGAATCGCTAGGGAGAAAGGAGCTTGTGCCATTCGGGAACTGATTTCTGCAGCGTCGCTCAGCAATTAGCTCTTCACCGGATCTCACGTAGAGGGATGGTTCACACCAGCAGCGGCGAACACACATGTGCAGACCACTTGGAGCATCTGCACCCTGCAAATAGGTCTTCACTCCCGTCCGGCTGCGTCATGAACAGCGCCTACGTGATCATGTATTTCGATGCTGCCACCTCATGCTTGAGGGACCCGAACGGGCACCTGTGCATGGCTTGGCAGTTGACGGCCGTGCCACTTTGTGGGGGCTGCCACTAGCCTCCCGTTCGGTCCAGTGGATAGGGGCGGTGGGTGGTGCCTGCGTACGTTGTTTGCGTGTCTGTTGTATTATATTGCGTGCAGGTCTGTAGGCTGTGCTATGCCTTATTTGGACAGTTTAAGAGTTGATTTCGTGTCTGCACATATGTCTACTGCATTATTTAGGAGGAGTTTACATGTCTGTACTGAAATTATTTCTGTAATTTAGGAGTTGTTTTCATGTCTTCAGAGCGTTATTTAGGAGTAGTCTACAGGTCTGTGGGCTGTGTGGTGTGACTCCAAGCATGTCAGAGCATGTGTTTTATATCAGTGTGATAAATATACTATCTCTTAAAATCTGTCCCCAAATAAATTCTTCCAAAATAAATAAAGTACACTCCTTCCTCTCTCCAACAGCTCTGCGCAGATTGTGTCATTTCCCCCTCCAGACAGTCATCTTGGGTTATGTCACAGAGAACAGCGCCCTCTGGTGCCAGTACTGTGTAGTAGGTCCTGACCTCGTGGTGGACACACTGTTTTCGCCATCTTGGACAACGGTACTTGCGTCATCAGCTGACGTCATGGCCTCCATCTTGGATTACGTCACAGAACAGACGACAGTGCCCTCTGGTGGTGGTACTAGGGCAGTTGGACTCTGGATATACATCTACAGCTACATTTATACTCCGCAAGCCACCCAACGGTGTGTGGCGGAGGGTACTTTACGTGCCACTGTCATTACCTCCCTTTTCTGTTCCAGTCGCGTATGGTTTGTGGGAAGAACGACTGCCGAAAAGCCTCCGTGCACGCTCTAATCTCTCTAATTTTACATTCGTGATCTCCTTGGGAGGTATAAGTAGGGGGAAGCAATTATAACTGGGGCATTTCCTGACTGGCTAAAATATGCAGATGTTAAGCCTCTATTCAAGAAAGGGGATAAAGAGATACCATCAAACTACAGACCGACTTCACTTTTGCCAGCATTCTCAAAAATTTTACAAAAAGTAATGTACAGGCAGCTTCTCAACCACCTGACCACAAATAACATATTATCAAGAACACAGTTTGGGTTTCTGAAGGGTTCTGATATCGAGAAGGCTATTTACACCTACAGTGAAAATGTACTTAATTCATTAAATAACAAATTACAAGCAGCAGGTATTTTCTGTGATTTGTCAAAGGCATTTGATTGTGTGAACCACAACATCCTTTTAAATAAATTAGAATTCTATGGTGTCATGGGCAGTGCTGCAAAATGGTTCAAGTCATACCTAGCTAACAGGATCAAAGGGTGTCAGTACAAGGGACTAGTGAATTAAGTCATCAGTCATCATCAGAATGGGAAGAAATTACATGTGGTATCCCACAAGGATCCATCTTAGGGCCATTGCTTTTTCTTGTGTACATTAATGATCTCTCATCAGTTACACTGCCAGAAGCAGAGTTCGTTTTGTTTGCAGATGAAACAAGTATTGCAATAAACAGTATGTCGAGTGTAGTTCTAGAAAGATCTGCTAATGATATTTTCATGGATATTAATTTGGTTTAAAGTTAACTCATTGACATTAAACTTTGAAAAGACTCACTATATGCAATTCAGAACCTGTAAGAGGTTTCCACCCAGCATATGCATAAAATATGAAGAAGAGCAGGTAGAAGAGGTTGACAGTCTTAAATTCCTGGGATTACAACTTGATAATAAATTCATTTGGGAGGAGCACACCACAGAACAGCAGAAACGCCTTAACAAATCTGTATTTGCAATTCGAGTGTTAACAGACATAGGCGACATAAAAATGAAAAAGCTTGCATACTTTGCCTACTTTCATTCCATAATGTCATATGGTACAATATTTTGGGGTAACTCTTCAAGTCAAACAAAACTTTTAAGAGTCCAAAATACGTATTATTTGTGGAGTAAATTCACGGACGTCATGTAGAAACCTCTTCAAAGAACTGGGTATACTAACCACTGCCTCTCAGTACATCCTTTTAAATAAATTAGAATTCTATGGTGTCACGGACAGTTAATGAAATTTGTCCTAAATAATACGTCTCTTTTTCCAACAGACAGCTCAGTTCATACATACACTACCAGGAATAAAAATGATCTGCACAAAGACTTAAAAGCACTTACTTTAGTTCAAAAAGGGGTCCACTACTCAGGAACACTCATCTTCAATAATTTGCCAGCAAATAAAGGTCAATTTAAAAGGAGCCTGAAAGACTTAACTAGTGGCCAACTCCTTCTACTCCATTGACGAATTTTTAATAGAAACAAATGATGTATTGTATATATATATATATATATATATATATATATATATATATAAAATCTCTAATCGATACCTCATCCAGAAACGCACCCTCTCGAAACCTGGCGAGCAAGCTACACCGCGATGCGGAGCGCCTCTCTTGCAAAATCTGCCACTTGAGTTTGTTAAACATCTCTGTAACGCTATCATGGTTACCAAATAACCCTGTGACGAAACGCGCCGCTCTTTTTTGGATCTTCTCTATCTCCTCCGTCAACCCAATCTGGTACGGATCCCACACTGATGAGCAATACTCAAGTATAGGTAGAACGAGTGTATTGTAAGCCACCTCCTTTGTTGATGGACTACATTTTCTAAGAACTCTCCCAATGAATCTCAACCTGGTACCCGCCTTACCAACAATTAATTTTATATGACCATTCCACATCAAATCGTTCCGTACGCATACTCCCAGATATTTTACAGAAGTAACTGCTACCAGTATTTGTTCCGCTATCATATAATCATACAATAAAGGATCCTTCTTTCTATGTATTCGCAATACATTACATTTGTCTATGTTAAGGGTCAGTTGCCACTCCCTGCACCAAGTGCCTATTCGCTGCAGATCTTCCTGCATTTCGCTACAATTTTCTAATGCTGCAACTTCTCTGTATACTACAGCATCATCTGCGAAAAGCCGCATGGAACTTCCGACACTATCTACTAGGTCATTTATATACACTCCTGGAAATTGAAATAAGAACACCGTGAATTCATTGTCCCAGGAAGGGGAAACTTTATTGACACATTCCTGGGGTCAGATACATCACATGATCACACTGACAGAACCACAGGCACATAGACACAGGCAACAGAGCATGCACAATGTCGGCACTAGTACAGTGTATATACACCTTTCGCAGCAATGCAGGCTGCTATTCTCCCATGGAGACGATCGTAGAGATGCTGGATGTAGTCCTGTGGAACGGCTTGCCATGCCATTTCCACCTGGCGCCTCAGTTGGACCAGCGTTCGTGCTGGACGTGCAGACCGCGTGAGACGACGCTTCATCCAGTCCCAAACATGCTCAATGGGGGACAGATCCGGAGATCTTGCTGGCCAGGGTAGTTGACTTACACCTTCTAGAGCACGTTGGGTGGCACGGGATACATGCGGTCGTGCATTGTCCTGTTGGAACAGCAAGTTCCCTTGCCGGTCTAGGAATGGTAGAACGATGGGTTCGATGACGGTTTGGATGTACTGTGCACTATTCAGTGTCCCCTCGACGATCACCAGTGGTGTACGGCCAGTGTAGGAGATCGCTCCCCACACCATGATGCCGGGTGTTGGCCCTGTGTGCCTCGGTCGTATGCAGTCCTGATTGTGGCGCTCACCTGCACGACGCCAAACACGCATACGACCATCATTGGCACCAAGGCAGAAGCGACTCTGATCGCTGAAGACGACACGTCTCCATTCGTCCCTCCATTCACGCCTGTCGCGACACCACTGGAGGCGGGCTGCACGATGTTGGGGCGTGAGCGGAAGACGGCCTAACGGTGTGCAGGACCGTAGCCCAGCTTCATGGAGACGGTTGCGAATGGTCCTCGCCGATACCCCAGGAGCAACAGTGTCCCTAATTTGCTGGGAAGTGGCGGTGCGGTCCCCTACGGCACTGCGTAGGATCCTACGGTCTTGGCGTGCATCCGTGCGTCGCTGCGGTCCGGTCCCAGGTCGACGGGCACGTGCACCTTCCGCCGACCACTGGCGACAACATCGATGTACTGTGGAGACCTCACGCCCCACGTGTTGAGCAATTCGGCGGTACGTCCACCCGGCCTCCCGCATGCCCACTATACGCCCTCGCTCAAAGTCCGTCAACTGCACATACGGTTCACGTCCACGCTGTCGCGGCATGCTACCAGTGTTAAAGACTGCGATGGAGCTCCGTATGCCACGGCAAACTGGCTGACACTGACGGCGGCGGTGCACAAATGCTGCGCAGCTAGCGCCATTCGACGGCCAACACTGCGGTTCCTGGTGTGTCCGCTGTGCCGTGCGTGTGATCATTGCTTGTACAGCCCTCTCGCAGTGTCCGGAGCAAGTATGGTGGGTCTGACACACCGGTGTCAATGTGTTCTTTTTGCCATTTCCAGGAGTGTATATTGTGGAAACCAATGGTCCCATAACACTCCCCTGTGCCACGCCAGAGGTTACTTTAACGTCTATAGACGTCTCTCCATTGAGAACAACATGCAGCGTTCTGTTTGCTAAAAACTCTTCAATCCAGCCACATAGCTGGTCTGATATTCCGTAGGCTCTTACCTCGTTTATCAGGCGGCAGTGCGGAACTGTATCGAACGCCTTCCGGAAGTCAAGGAAAATAGCATCTACCTGGGAGCCTTTATCTAATATTTTCTGGGTCTCATGAACACATAAAGCGAGTTGGGTCTCACACGATCGCTGTTTCCGGAATCCATGTTGATTCTTACAGAGTAGATTCTGGGTTTCCAGAAACGACATGATACGCGAGCAAAAAACATGTTCTAAAATTCTACAACAGATCGACGTCAGAGATATAGGTCTATAGTTTTGCGCATCTGCTCGACGACCCTTCTTGAAAACTGGGACTACCTGTGCTCTTTTCCAATCATTTGGAACCTTCCGTTCCTCTAGAGACTTGCGGTACACGGCTGTTAGAAGGGGGGCAAGTTCTTTCGCGTACTCTGTGTAGAATCGAATTGGTATCCCGTCAGGTCCAGTGGACTTTCCTCTGTTGAGCGATTCCAGTTGCTTTTCTATTCCTTGGACACTTATTTCGGTGTCAGCCAATTTTTCGTTTGTGCAAGGATTTAGAGAAGGAACTGCAGTGCGGTCTTCCTCTGTGAAACAGCTTTGGAAAAAGGTGTTCAGTATTTCAACTTTATGCATGTCATCCTCTGTTTCAATGCCATCATCATCCCGGAGTGTCTGCATATGCTGTTTCGAGCCACTTACTGATTTAACGTAAGACCAGAACTTCCTAGGATTTTCTGTCAAGTCGGTACATAGAATTTTACTTTCCAATTCACTGAACGCTTCATGCATAGCTCTCCTTACGCTAACTTTGACATCGTTTAGCTTCTGTTTGTCTGAGAGGTTTTTGCTGCGTTTAAACTTGCAGTGAAGCTCTCTTTGCTTTCGCAGTAGTATCCTAACTTTGTTGTTGAACCACGGTGGGTTTTTCCCGTCCCTCACAGTTTTACTCGGCACGTACCTGTCTAAAACGCATTTTACGATTGCCTTGAACTTTTTCCATAAACACTCAACATTGTCAGTGTCGGAACAGAAATTTTCGTTTTGATCTGTTAGGTAGTCTGAAATCTGCCTTCTATTACTCTTGCTAAACAGATAAACCTTCCTCCCTTTTTTTTATATTCCTATTAACTTCCATATTCAGGGATGCTGCAACGGCCTTATGATCACTGATTCCCTGTTCTGGGCTTACAGAGTCGAAAAGTTCGGGTTTGTTTGTTATCAGTAGGTCCAAGATGATATCTCCACGAGTTGGTTCCCTGTTTAATTGCTCGAGGTAATTTTCGAATAGTGCACTCAGTATAATGTCACTCGATGCTCTGTCCCTACCACCCATCCTAAACATCTGAGTGTCCCAGTCTACAATTGGTAAATTGAAATCTCCACCTGAGACTATAACATGCTGACGAAATTTATGTGAAATGTATTCCAAATTTTCTCTCAGTTGTTCTGCCACTAATGCTGCTGAGTCGGGAGGTCGGTAAAAGGAGCCAATTATTAATCTAGCTCGGTTGTTGAGTTTAACCTCCACCCATAATAATTCACAGGAACTATCCACTTCTACTTCGCTACAGGATAAACTACTACTAACAGCGACAAACACGCCACCACTGGTTGCGTGGAATCTATCTTTTCTAAACACCGTCTGTGCCCTTGTAAAAATTTCGGCAGAATTTATCTCTGGCTTCAGCCAGCTTTCCGTACCTATAACGATTTCAGCTTCGGTGCTTTCTATCAGTGCTTGAAGTTCCGGTACTTTACCAATGCAGCTTCGACAGTTTACAATTACAATACCGATTGCTGCTTGGTCCCTGCATGTCCTGACTTTGCCCTGCACCCTTTGAGGCTGTTGCCCTTTCTGTACTTGCCCGAGGCCATCTAACCTAAAAAACCGCCCAGTCCACGCCACACAACCCCTGCTACCTGTGTAGCCGCCTGCTGCATGTAGTGGACTCCTGACCTATCCAGCGGAACCCGAAATCCCACCACCCTATGGCGCAAGTCGAGGAATCTGCAGCCCACACGGTCGCAGAACCGTCTCAGCCTCTCGGCTCTGTACCAAATGTCCGCAGTCAGTCCTGTCGACGATGCTGCAGATGGTGAGCTCTGCTTTCATCCTGCTAGCGAGACTGGCAGTCTTCACAAAATCGGATAGCCGCCGGAAGCCAGAGAAGATTTTCTCCAATCCATAGCGACACACATCATTGGTGCCAACATGAGCGACCACCTGCAGATGGGTGCACCCTGTACCCTTCATGGCATCCGGAAGGACCCTTTCCACATCTGGAATGACTCCCCCCAGTATGCACACAGAGTGCACATTGGTTTTCATCCCCTCGTGGGGAACACACTGGATGGTAGTAGTGCCTCAATTTATTAAAATAAAGACTGTTGCACGATTCTGACAGTTGATGATTAGCAAGCATGTTTGCAGAGTATTTTAGATGGATTATTATTTTGACGATTTTCAAGTTGTTTGGCTCTCTGGGCATAAATGTATTGCGTTATTTACGGGTGGTTTGCAGGTCTATAGGCTGTGTGACATGTCAGAGTGTGTGTTCTGTATCACTGTGATAACTATACTATCTTTCAAAATCCATCCCTAAATAAATTGTTCCAAAATAAATAAAGTACACACAGGTGGAGTCATTTCCCGCCAATCCCTAGGAAGAGGTGGTAGTCGGGTGACTTAGGGTAGTGGAGGTAGCCCAAAGGCCCTTTCTTTCCTACCATTTTCTTAGGTTAGTAGGGGTAACCGTGGTGTGATGCATTATCCTGATTGAATTTGAACTTACCGCCATTTTTTTCTGGTGGAGGGGGTTATGTTAGTGGAGGTAGCCCAATTGATCGATCTTCCCGCCAAAATTCAAACTTCCCGCCAAAATCCGCCATCTTGAATGACCTCATTGCAGCCATCTTGGATGACTTCATGCGCTGTTGCCAAGTCTATACGCCGCCATCTTGTATGACGTCATCGCTGCCATCTAGGATACATCTGACAACAATGGACAGTGGGTTAGAATATAGGTTGTCCCGATACTGTAACTCTCAGCCACAGATGTTTTGAACTGTCGACCTGTTCAGGGTTTATCCACCTTGGTACGCCTATGGACACATTGGTGAAGTCGCTCATGAATCCCATGTTCGAAAAAGAACAGCTTGCCAAAGTTTGTCAATAATTCAATTTCGACACCTGTCCTTTTCAACATTATGTCCCACGAAAGTCCTGATGTGGTGTAATAGAGTGCAGGATCCATATTGTGTGTGGTTATGCATATGCTCTTGAATATCTCGAAAATATCTGGTGGTAGTCGTACATCCGTGTCCATCTATAGCTTTGCATACTCCCATAAATCAGAGACAGTGCATTTCTGCCAAACATTCACCACATTCTCACAGTCTGCATCCATTATGGCTTTGGCTGTAAAGTTACTCAAATGGTTCAAATGGCTCTAAGTACTATGGGATTTAGCATCTGAGGTCATCAGTCCCCTAGACTTAGAACTACTTAAACCTAAATAACCTAAGGACATCACACACACATCCATGTCTGAGACTGAATTCGAACCTGCGACCATAGCAACAGCGAGGTTACGAACTGAAGCGCCTAGAACCGCTCGGCCACAGCGGATGGCTTAAGTTACTGGTGAAAGCAGCTGTGTCGGGCAATGTGATTTCGTTGAGTGCCTCCATAGAATACAGGTATTCATAAGGAAAGTCCCCCTTCATTGTCACGACCTGAAACTTTTTAACATTGGTAAATACAGCTCCAGTAAGGTGCATGTCCTTGTGATGCATCATCTGAGCAAGTTTCTGAAGCAGCAAGTGTATAAATCGAAGTGAGTCCAGGAACCTTAAGATGATGTTCAGTGTCATCTGCTTGCAGAACGAAATGCATCTCTCAGTGCTCTGAAGCAGGACACTAATCTGATCATTGCATAAACCGAAGTCGTCTGAGCGCTCAATGAAGAACTGGACATCATATCCGCTTAAATTGTGGAAAAATACGTGTATGTGTCGTGGCACTTGGTAATTCGCTTTGTATGCATTGTGTGCTGCACCACAGAACTTCCTCATTAGATGGTCTCTACGTGAAGTTCCCACTTTTCTGTCTAATGGCAGTCCACAAATACGCCATTTCATGGCTTTCTTATGCAAGTCACCATTCTCCTGTGACTTGGTCATGGGAATTTTGGTGTCATAAATCCGATCAACTTCCCACGCAAACTTTCATTCAGCATCCATCTCGCAGGACTATCCCCAACATGTGATTTGAAAAGATCTTTACTTGAATCATACCTGCATACCCCTGCTCACTTTCCTCTTTCTTCAGTGTATAAACATGAACTGAATAACATGTTTCCTGCCTCTCGAATTTAGGTACGTCCTGCAGTGTCATGGGGAATGAGATGTCATTACAGTGGAAAAGCCCACAAACATCTTTCATTCTATATGTGATCAGACGCTCAGGATGATCAGTATAATTTTTTCAGAAGCCAGTATTGACTATGCAAAGCAGCATTCATCGTCGAGATTCTTAAAATTGATACATGGCCTTTTCTTAGCTCTTTCCTTCAGAAGTCTGATGAGTCAAATACTTGAGTATGGACGTCCTAGTAACATATACACCTGAGTGCCTTACTGAACACTCTTTCGTGCGTTTTGGAAAAATGGGTGAAAGAGCTGCTACTACCCTGCTAGTGTCTGCTACTAGACGACATGGCAGGTGAAAGTGACGCCACGAGGATCCTGAGTGAGGTGATGGTGCCCCAGACAGACCCAGTCATGGTGACAGGATTGCAGATGGATGCAGATGCAGGGACTGAAGCCATGACAGGCTCACAGACAGTTTTGGCGTCATAAACAGCCCCAGTTGCAATGACTGCAGCCATGACAGATACATTCACAGTGATGGGTCTCCACATGGGGCCTCAAGCCACAAAGGCCAGCACTTTGTGGTGGTGCTGCTGCAGGGTGCATTAACAAAAGGTTAGGAGATGGTGATGTTGGGTGAATTCCGCCTCCAGATTGGATGCTCAGGTATTTTGCAAGGAAAAAAATACAATGATAAGTATAATTTATGTCTATCGAAGCCAGCATGAAAAAAAAATCATATCACACTAATGATTTGTGGTACTTACTCATACATTGATCTACATTGTACATTTCCCTTATATCATTCTCATCTGCCTATGGGCCACCTCTTGTCATTAACTCAAGATCATCAGCTTCATCATCATCATTACTATTATCAAGCATGCCTAGAAACAATGAAACATGTCACGAGCGCTACAGGTAGGTGTGACAAAAAAAGTTATTGAAGAAGAAGAAGCATTACTCATGCATCTGCTCATCTATGAAGGAGCAAATCCAGCCCAGTAAACTGTTGGAAGAGAACAGAATAGTGGGCTGAGATAGCTCGACCCATTCGCCTCCAGTGGCTTCACTGTTATCGATAGCATCTGGAAACAAGAAGAAGAGCAATCAATAAACACTCTTTATGCAAGCGTGAATGACTGTAGAATAAGAATGAATTACTATGATCACATACGAATTAGTTCGTCGACTACTGGCATCCATCCTTATGAGGGGCCTTAAATGGACCCTCATTCTGAGTATCAATTGCGTCGAGAAAGACGGAGAAGTTGTAAGGAATGCATGTAGATGAGATAGAAGAAGAAGAAGAAAAAATAAGTATCATCACATAAGTAAACGCTCATTCACAAGCTAAGTCAAGCCGAAAATGGCTCATGGGATCAACATGCATTAGAATAACTCTAAATAAAGATTACATCACCATGTTGTGGAACTATGGAGCTGACTGCAGCCCATGTGTCAGTTTGTGAGGTCGGCAAACACACAGGAAGGATGGTGAATGCTACATTCACCCCAGCAGCATGACTGAACGAATAGAAATGTATAGTGATATTCACACGCAACAGAAGAAAAACGGATGGTATCATATAAGCAGCATGATAAAAAAACATGTAGAGGGAAAAAGATCGCGTTAGCACTCAACATGTTGTTGCTGAACTACTGTGCTGCCTAACACCAGGTGTCAGCTTGTAGGATGAGCGAGCATGCAGAAGTGCCAGACTCACCCTGGTTTGCATTCATTCCAGCAACACCACTGAAAAAGATCTATAAAGAAGAAAAGGAAATATGTTGCAAAAAGATGTATGTCGAGAAAAAAAGGGATTGGTTGGTCATCTAATGTTATAAATCCAAATAGTGACACTCTTCAGCTGCTGAATGCACTTGGTAACTTTCACTGTGTCGTACCTGACACTCACCTTCGTAATATTTTTGATTATGTACAGTCGCCTTTACGAATTGTTCTAGTGGTCCAGCTATTCTGTCCTACCACGATATACAAACTTTCTCTTCTTCTGGCCTTCGTTCCTATGCAGGGTCGTGCTGGGAGCCACAAAATAAACATCGAACTAATAAGTTTCACTTCTCTATGTTTTAAAATCTTCCTATTGCACTACGACAGATCCCCTGAATTACAACTCGAAATAGCACAATATTATATATGTGCACAATATTATATATGTGACCCATAGGCTGTATATCAAAGTTCGGTCTTTTTACATCCAAAAAGTGATTCGTTTGTTTTGGGTCCCCATTGACATTATTGGTGGCTCTATTACTCCAACTCAGAGTGTCAAAGCATATCTATATTCTTGTGCAGCAAGTGAGTGGCGCTCATCCCCTGACAACTCATTGTGGCTCGTGTTGTTACTGTTCTCGCAACCTCTGTGCAAACGCTGACTGGGCTGCACAGTATCTGCTCCTTTTTTTCTACAGTACTCAACACATATCAGCTACCACAATCATCTTTAGCTGGTACAAATATTACTAGTCAAGTTGGGTATTTGATAAAACGTCCTGTTATGCTACGTATCCCCACACTCAAGCTATAGATATCATGCCATATTACCTATTCATACTTATCTATTGTACTTACTCAGGATGTATTTCATTTTTATGTCTAATTATTGAGTCTTACTACACTTCATAACTAATCATATTTTTAAAAAACCATATTTGAAAAAAAAATACATTGTTCATTATAAGTACCACATGTGACATTTCAGCCTTACACCATTCATGACTCTGCTTTCGTTGTATAATGCATATACATTCGTTTCTTTGAAACTAATTAACTTCTCTCGGTAGCTGAATTTAATTTGTTCCCTTAGTACTTTATATCATTTAAGAGATCGATTTGCTTTGACTTAAATGATTCTTACTTCTAGCAGATTTATCCTCTTATACGTACTTTTGCTACAATTTTCTGTTTCAGAGATATAATACACTCCTGGAAATTGAAATAACAACACTGTGAATTCATTGTCCCAGGAAGGGGAAACTTTATTGACACATTCCTGGGGTCAGATACATCACATGATCACACTGACAGAACCACAGGCACATAGACACAGCCAACAGAGCATGCACAATGTCGGCACTAGTACAGTGTATATCCACCTTTCGCAGCAATGCAGGCTGCTATTCTCCCATGGAGACGATCGTAGAGATGCTGGATGTAGTCCTGTGGAACGGCTTGCCATGCCATTTCCACCTGGCGCCTCAGTTGGACCAGCGTTCGTGCTGGACGTGCAGACCACGTGAGACGACGCTTCATCCAGTCCCAAACATGCTCAATGGGGGACAGATCCGGAGATCTTGCTGGCCAGGGTAGTCGACTTACACCTTCTAGAGCACGTTGGGTGGCACGGGATACATGCGGACGTGCATTGTCCTGTTGGAACAGCAAGTTCCCTTGCCGGTCTAGGAATGGTAGAACGATGGGTTCGATGACGGTTTGGATGTACCGTGCACTATTCAGTGTGCCTCGGTCGTATGCAGTCCTGATTGTGGCGCTCACCTGCACGGCGCCAAACACGCATACGACCATCATTGGCACCAAGGCAGAAGCGCCTCTCATCGCTGAAGACGACACGTCTCCATTCGTCCCTCCATTCATGCCTGTCGCGACACCACTGGAGGCGGGCTGCACGATGTTGGGGCGTGAGCGGAAGACGGCCTAACGGTGTGCGGGACCGTAGCCCAGCTTCATGGAGACGGTTGCGAATGGTCCTCGCCGATACCCCAGGAGCAACAGTGTCCCTAATTTGCTGGGAAGTGGCGGTGCGGTCCCCTACGGCACTGCGTAGGATCCTACGGTCTTGGCGTGCATCCGTGCGTCGCTGCGGTCCGGTCCCAGGTCGACGGGCACGTGCACCTTCCGCCGACCACTGGCGACAACATCGATGTACTGTGGAGACCTCACGCCCCACGTGTTGAGCAATTCGGCGGTACGTCCACCCGGCCTCCCGCATGCCCACTATACGCCCTCGCTCAAAGTCCGTCAACTGCACATACGGTTCACGTCCACACTGTCGCGGCATGCTACCAGTGTTAAAGACTGCGATGGAGCTCCGTATGCCACGGCAAACTGGCTGACACTGACGGCGGCGGTGCACAAATGCTGCGCAGCTAGCGCCATTCGACGGCCAACACCGCGGTTCCTGGTGTGTCCGCTGTGCCGTGCGTGTGATCATTGCTTGTACAGCCCTCTCGCAGTGTCCGGAGCAAGTATGGTGGGTCTGACACACCGGTGTCAATGTGTTCTTTTTTCCATTTCCAGGAGTGTAGATTAACTGTAACTCATCTGTTCCGAGTACACATTCAAATTTCAAATATTTCCACATAAACATGCAAGAATAAAATCAAATAATGGAAAATCCGGGATAAAATAATGACAATATAATGAAAAGTATAGATTGCTACTCACTAGATAGTGGAAATGTTGAGTCGCAGACAGGCACAACAAAAAGACTGTTAAATGAGTAAGCTTTTGTCCAAAAGGTCTTCTTCTGTATTAGACAAGACACACACACAAACACATTCTGCAAACAAACATATACATACATGAGCACTGTCTCTGGCTGCCAAGGCCAGACTGTGAGCAACAGTGTGTTATAGGAGAAGCAGTCTGACCATACTGGGGCAGGGTGGGGGGGGATAGCAGGGTAGGAGAGGGGGATGGTAAAGTGCTGCTTGTGGGAGCATACAGGGACAAGATGAGGGGAGGTTAGGTTCGCTAGGTGCAGTCAGGAGGTTAGATGGAGGGCAGGTGGGGATGCAGAAAAGGACTGTAGTAAAAAGATTGTGAGCGTTTTGGTGGAATAGAGGGCTGTGTAGTGCTGGTCCTACCCAGCACTATACAGCCTTCTATTCTACCATCGCACTTCTCTCCTTTTCCACACCTTCCCCCAAATCCTGTGTTGCCTCCTGACTACACGTAACTGCCCTACTTCTCCCTACCTCGTCCCTGTATGCTCCGACAAGCAGCACTTCACCATCCCCCACCACAATCCTACTATCTCTCCCTCTCTACCCTAGCTTCCCCCTTACTCCCACCATCCAAATTGGTTCTCCCATCGTGGGCTGTAGCTCGCAATCTGGCCTTGGCAGCCAGACACAGTGGTCATGTGCCTGTGAGTTGTGTATATGCAAATGAGTATGTGTGTGTTGTCTAATTCAGAAGAAGTCACTGTGGCCGAAAGGTTACTTGTTTAGCAGTATTTTTGTTTTGCTTGACTGTGACTCAACATCTACAAATTATGATGAGCAGCAGTCTACCTTTTTCTTTCTATGCATGGAGATTAAATAGGTCCCCATACATTGAAATTAGCTAGCTACGAAACATCATCTTTGGTGTGATCCGTTGACGCTGCAACCCTTTAAATCGTTTCATAGCATAGCTGCTGATTCTCTTCTGTGTATAGATGCTGTAAAGCCCTATTTTGTTTAAACATGTGAAAGTGCCTAATGTTAATTCCCTACCAATATATGGTACAGGCCATTTCCTTCTCGAATATACGTGACCTACAGCATATACCAGTCTGTTTTATGGATCAGACTCGCCTAATGTAAGTAGATTTCCATTTTTATTTTAAACCAATTGCACAGCACATCCTCAGCTTTTCTCTTATTTTTCCCCTTACATGAGTTTGAAGTGGTTCCTTCACTTGACTGTATCCAAATGTCAAACCTATACTCTTCCTAATTTAATATCTTACACTCCCTTGTACTCTAATTACCTCCTTTTATTCAAAGCAAATTTACATACTTATATTTTTCACAATAATTACCCATCCTACCTACTTAATTAAATCTCAGAGCTTTATACCTACCTTCTTACTACCTACCACAGCTCACGCTTTTCCCTATTTAACTTTATTAACGACGTTGTTTGTTAGTACATGTGAGACAATATTACTTTGTGTCCATAATTAGTTTGTGTTCTTGGGTCCATACATCTGCTGTTCAAAGAAACGACGTTACTGTCACCATGTGTTTAGGGCATCACTTTCTATTTATTGTATATTCTGCTTAGCGTCTGCCTGTCCCCCCTAAAATTTTTGATGTGTCTAAACCCATTGGCACTTAAATTACTTGTTGTAGTTGTCAACGTTTTATGGCACTTGGAAGTAGAGCAGTCTTCACAGTTCTGTCAAAACAGGTTGAAGGCAAATGGAAATGACAAGTGTTCCACAATGGAGATTATTGCTTATGGAAAGAGGGAAAATAAGACCATCCCTCCCAAAGGAGAACGAAAGGAAGAAGAAGAATGGGTTTGTTGAAATCAAAGAAGAAAAGAGGTGATAGACCCCCAAAGGCAGCTTTCCATCCAACTGTCCATGTACTAAAAAAAAAAAAATAATGAAACGTAATTCGTCAACTGCAAATTGTTCTTGTTTCAAGTTACGTTCACCATCCTTGTTTTTCCACAATATGCATACAGTTTCTTCAGAAATAACGTCTTTCTCGTAATTCGTTTACAATGTACTTGATTCATGTGATAACTATTACCTGATGATATGGAAACTAACAATTAGTTTAACGGTATCTCTAAGATTTCTTAAATTTGGTGTAGGTCAATATCAGTGATATTACACCTTATGTGCATTTAACAGCTGGCGAATAACTAATAGTTAGATTAACTGCATCTCTATGATTTCTTATGGCTGATGTAGCTAAATCTCAGCTATATTATACCTTACATGCCAATAACATCTGACTATTAACAGTTGAGAGTGTTTTATGGTTTGTTTATTATATTGCATAAGAGAAATAACTTCTGATTGAGACTTCATTATTTATTTACATTTGAGAAATTAGTGTTTTATAGACGTTTAGCGTACCTATTCTGTATAATTCTTTGTTGAATGTTAGTGGGATCGACCAAGAAATCAGCTTTTGGATGTGGTTGGCTTAATTTTATATATGGTCCACTGGAATGAGGAAAGACTTTATGTTTTTCCCTCTTTATGTTAAAACTGTAGTGTACTACTATCACTAACACTAAGTCATCTTTATACAACATGTTGGTGGTCTTGCATTCTCATTTACTTAATCGTCCCTCAACTGTTTGCTGTAAATTATTTCTTGCTACATCTTCTAAGTTTTTTCCTACTATCATATTGTTATTTGGCCATTCAAATAATTTTAGTCACGGTTCAGCAACAAGTAGACAGATGTGGCAAGTCATTTAATATTACCTGAAATTCCGGTATCGTTTACACCCAAGTGCTACATTCCACAGAGTAGTATATTCTATACAATCTGCCAATTTCCTTCATAATACGTTCACATGGGTTCGATTATGGACTATACTTCGATATAGTCATATGATGCATGCCTTTCCAAGCCAATAATTCCTTAAAATTATGATGTGTAACTTGTGTACCACTGTCAGTTAAAAGTCGTTTCGGTTTCCCAACATCTCTAAAGTCATTGCACATACAGTTAATCACTGTATCAATGTTTGCATGCATAACAGGATACAGTGAAACATATTTTGACCAACATGCAAAAACTATGTAAATATATTTTACACCTCCCCTACCCACCATTAAAGTGCTGTAAAAACCTTATGCTGTTAAGTCATGTAAACCTTTTGGTAAAATATAATACATCATATAAGTAATGCCACTATTACCCACTTTAACCTTTTGACAAATTTAGCATATCCATATCAGTCTAACAATTTTCTTACCTAAGACCTAGAAGAAGTAAAACTCTCATCAGTACCTAGAATTGCACATTATTTAAACTAACTTATGGTAACAGCAACACACACACCCATAGCCAAGGGAGGACTCGACCCTCCAGCAGGAAGGGATGCGCAATCCATGACATGGTGCCTCTAACCACATGGTCACTCTGTACGGCATATGTTTATTCATTTATGAACACCAAAGTGACCATAGCCTTTATGTATGAACCATACTAACTAGGTCTCCGCACACTGTGCAATGTGTAAATCACAATTTGTGTGTGTGTGTGTGTGTGTGTGTGTGTGTTTTGTCTTGAAAGTAACATTATATTACGATTTGGTGAAGGCTGCCGGTCTTGCTTACGAGATGAAGGCAGAGCTCGCCATCTGCAGCATCGTTGACAGAACCGACTGCAGACCTTTGGTGCAGAGCCGGGTGGAGGGTCTGAATCAGAGGCTCAGACGGTTTTGCGACCGTGTTGGCTGCAGATTCCTTGACTTGCACCATAGGGTGGTGGGGTTTCGGGTTCCGCTGAATAGGTCAGGAGTTCACTACACTTAGCTGACGGCTACACGTGTAGCGGAGGCTGTGTGGCGTGGAGTTGGCAGTTTTTTAGGTTAGAAGGCCTCGGGAAACTACGGGGTGGGCTGCAATCTCAAAGGGTGCATGGAAAATACAGGACGTGCTTGGATCAAGGAACAGTCGGAATTGTAGTTGTAAACTGTTGTAGTTGAGCTGGGAAAGTCCCTGAGCTTCAAGCGCTAATAGAAAGCACAGAAGCTGAAATCGTTATAGGTACAGAAAGCTGGCTAAAGCCTGAAATAAGTTCTGCAGAAATTTTTACCAAGTCTCAGACGGTGTTCAGGAAAGATAGATTAGGCAGAATCGGTGGTGGAGTATTTGTGTCTGTCAGTAGTGGGTTATCTTGTAGTGAAGTCGAAGTAGATACTCCGTGCAAATTGGTATTGGTGGATGTAATACTTAACAGCCAAACTAAGTTAATAATTGGCTCCTTCTACCGACCCCCAGACTCCGATGATATAGTTGCTGAACAGTTCAAAGAAAATTTGAGTCTCATAACAAATAAATACCCCACTCATACGGTTATAGTTGGTGGGGACTTCAACCTTCCCTCGATATGTTGGCAAAAATACTTGTTCAAAACCGGTGGTAGGCAGAAAACATCTTCCGAGATTGTCCTAAATGCTTTCTCCGAACATTATTTCGAGCAGTTAGTCCACGAACCGACGCGAATTGTAAATGGTTGCGAAAACACACTTGACCTCTTCGCCACAAACAATCCAGAGCTGATAGAGAGTATCATGACTGATACAGGAATTAGTGATCACAAGGTCGTTGTAGCTAGGCTCAGTACCGTTTCTTCCAAATCCACCAGAAACAAACACAAAATAATTTTATTTAAAAAAGCGGATAAAGTGTCACTAAAAGCCTTCCTAAGAGCCAATCTCCATTCCTTCCATACTGACTATGCAAATGTAGACAAGATGTGGCTCAAATTCAAAGCTATAGTAGCAACAGCAATTGAGAGATTCATACCTCATAAATTGGTAAGAGATGGAACTGATCCCCCATGGTACACAAAACAGGTCCGAACGCTGTTGCAGGGGCAACGGAAAAAGCATGCGAAGTTCAGAAGGACGCGAAATCCCGAAGTTGGCTAAAATTTACAGACGCGCGAAATTTGGCACGGACTTCAATGCGAGATGCCTTTAATAGGTTCCACAACGAAACATTGTCTCGAATTTTGGTAGAAAATCCGAAGAAATTCTGGTCGTATGTAAAGTACACAAGCGGTAAGACGCAGTCAATATCTTCGCTGCGCAGTGCCGATGGTACTGTTACCGACGACTGTGCCGCTAAAGCGGAGTTATTGAACGCAGTTTTCCGAAATTCCTTCACCAGGGAAGACGAATGGAATATTCCAGAATTTGAAACACGAACAGCTGCTAGCATGAGTTTCTTAGAAGTAGATACCTTAGGGGTTGCGAAGCAACTCAAATCGCTTGATACGGGCAAGTCTTCAAGTTCAGATTGTATACCAATTAGGTTCCTTTCAGATTAAGCTGATACAATAGCTCCCTACTTAGCAATCATATACAACCGCTCGCTCACCGATAGATCTGTACCTACAGATTGGAAAATTGCGCAGGTCGCACCAGTGTTTAAGAAGGGTAGTAGGAGTAATCCATCGAACTACAGACCTATATCATTGACGTCGGTTTGCAGTAGGGTTTTGGAGCATATACTGTATTCAAACATTATGAATCACCTCGAGGGAAACGATCTATTAATACGTAATCAGCATGGTTTCAGAAAACATCGTTCTTGTGCAATGCAGCTAGCTCTTTATTCGCACGAAGTAATGGCTGCTAGCGACAGGGGATCTCAAGTTGATTCCGTATTTCTAGATTTCCGGAAAGCGTTTGACACCGTTCCTCACAAGCGACTTCTAACGAAGCTGCGGGCCTATGGGGTATCGTCTCAGTTGTGCGACTGGATTCGTGATTTCCTGTCAGGAAGGTCGCAGTTCGTAGTAATAGACGGCAAATCATCGAGTAAAACTGGAGTGATATCAGGTATTCCCCAGGGAAGCGTCCTGGGACCTCTGCTGTTCCTGATCTATATAAATGACCTGGGTGACAATCTGAGCAGTTCTCTTAGGTTGTTCTCAGATGATGCTGTAATTTACCATCTAGTAAGGTCATCCGAAGACCAGTATCAGTTGCAAAGCGATTTAGAAAAGATTGCTGTATGGTGTGGCAGGTGGCAGTTGACGCTAAATAACGAAAAGTGTGAGGTAATCCACATGAGTTCCAAAAGAAATCCGTTGGAATTCGATTACTCGATAAATAGTACAATTCCCAAGGCTGTCAATTCAACTAAGTACCTGGGTGTAGAAATTACGAACAACTTCAGTTGGAAAGACCACATAGATAATATTGTGGGGAAGGCGAGCCAAAGGTTGCGTTTCATTGGCAGGACACTTAGAAGATGCAACAAGTCCACTAAAGAGACAATTTACACTACACTCGTTCGTCCTCTGTTAGAATATTGTTGTGCGGTGTGGGATCCTTACCAGGAGGGATTGAAGGAGGACATCGAAAGGGTGCAAAAAAGGGCAGCTCGTTTTGTATTATCACGTAATGGGGGAGAGAGTATGGCAGATATGATACGGGAGCTGGGATGGAAGTCATTAAAGCAAAGACGTTTTTCGTCGCGGCGAGATCTATTTACGAAATTTCAGTCACCAACTTTCTCTTCCGAATGCGAAAATATTTTGTTGAGCCCAACCTACATAGGTAGGAATGATCATCAAAATAAAATAAGAGAAATCAGAGCTCGAACAGAAAGGTTTAGGTGTTCGTTTTTCCCGCGCGCTGTTCGGGAGTGGAATGGCAGGGAGATAGTATGATTGTGCTTCGATGAACCCTCTGCCAAGCACTTACATGTGAATTGCAGAGTAATCATGTAGATGTAGATGTAGATCCATAGGTGTCATTCTGATAATGGTAGTGATTCCTTTTCACATTGTTGAAGTTTACTTTTAATATAGTCAACCCCTTTTAATCCTTGGTCTATCCGTGCTGCTAAGTTTCTTACTTCATTCTTTGTATAGTTTAAACTAAAGTAGTTAATTGTGAAGGTTACTCTGTGCCATTTGGCTCTTTTCATATCAGTCATACCAGGGATATCCTTTTCAAGGCATCTGGAACTCGATTTTTAAACTGTTTTAATATTTTATTTCTATGCTGAACTGTTGAAGAAACAATACCCATCTCATCAAACATCTGTGCAACAATCGGCTTTCCATTAGAAGGTAAGTACTCGATGATCAGTGTATACTACTAAGTCTAACCCCAATAAGTGTAATAAATTTTTCTAAATTCTAATCGATGGCTAATAGTGTGTTCTCAGTTGCAAAATAGTTTAGTTCGTACCTGTCTAGGCTTCTACTCACAAAAGAAATGGTCCTGTGTTCCCCAACTTTGGGATCCTATTCTCCTGTAAATAATTCTGCAGCTACACCATATTCCAATGTATCAATTGCAGGAGCGTTTACCAATGCCTCTTTGATATTCTGAAAAATATCTGCAGTATTTTCATCCCAAATCCAACTAGATTTCTGTTTAAATAATGCAAGTAAACATGGTTCGTTCATTTCTTGCCCTTTTATATATCCTGCTAGTCTCAAAAATGAGTATTAATGTTTAATATTATGTGGTTCTGGACAATGTTTAATATCTTTTTTTCATTTTGGGTCTGGTAGATCTCCTAGAAACTTATTTTTTTGGACCAAAATGTGACTTTGCTAATTTAATAGTTATTCCTTTTTCTCTGAATTTTTGCAGTGTCTTAGTTAATAAAGCTTAATGTTTCTCTCAAGTCTTGGGTACTAGTAAAATATCGTCTACATAAATTAAAAGTTCTTGCAGCAATCCTCTTCCCAGAGCTTGATCAAGGGCTCTAACAAATACTGAAACAGAAATATTTAATCGAAACGTAATAGTTTAGATCAATAAAACTTCTAGTTACATAAAAATGCTGTATACTGTTCAGAATCTTAATGTAATCTTACCGGCCAGTATCCAGCCATCAAAACCACCAAACGTAAGTATTTTGTTTGTTCAAACTTTGCCAATAGCTTAATGATACTTATAGGTCTATCACACTCCGTTTCTATGCGTCTATTTAATGTATGTGTGGCCAAAATGAGTTGAACTACACCTGTAGCTTTCTTAACCTTTTGTAATTGATTACTTCAAATAATTCAACTACGTTCTAATACTTGGTTGTCCCTCATTTTCTTGATTTCTTTTTGTACTGCAGCTTTTTAACTTATAGTTACTGGATAAGGTTAACAAAAAATAGTTTTTTATCTTGTAACTACATATGTAGTCACCTATGTCCAAAATTAGTGCTTCATCAGTACATAGAATTCGTTATAAATCCTTCTTTCTTTGATCTGTTAATAGGTCCAATTCATGTGCTTTTGATATATATTAGCACAAGATAGTTGATGTAAGGCTTTTTTATTTTCTTCATCTAATATTTTGGCACCAACCACTAAATGTAGCTTAGTTAATAATTGGTTTTTGTAGCTTCCTAATGGGCTAGATTTAAAAGGCTCTGAGACATTATAATTACGCTTCTAGACGCTACAGTCTGGAACCGCGCGACCGATATGGTCGCAGGTTCGAATCCTGCCTTGGGCATGGATGGGTGTGATGTCCTTAGGTTAGTTAGTTTTAAGTAGTTCTAAGTTCTAGGGGACTGATGACCTTAGAAGTTAAGTCCCATAGTGCTCAGAGGCATTTGAAGCCATTATAATTATCTAAATTGCACTTTAAGGATGTTGTACAAAAATCCAAAATGATTTTCTACTTAAGTAACCATTCTACACCCAATAGTATTAACATATTTATATTAGGCACTATAATAAACGAAAATGGAATGTTGATAGTTGTACTGGTTTCCTGTCTGATTAATTTCCTTTTTGTACCTGTAATTCCTACTTACTGGTAAAATAAGAAATAATTCCTTCTTTTTACAAGTTGTCACTAGTTCTTCTCAGATCGAGGAAATAATCTCGCAACTTGAATCAGCATAAATTGCTACTTTTCTATGTCCTGTTTCACTACTCACTATAGTTTTTGGTACAATTACCTCTAATTCCTTATCTTCTCCAATAACCATTCTCTCATTGGTATCCTGCGATTGTAAGCAACAAATAAATCTATGTATCGCCAAATACTGATAATTTACATCCTGGATTTTGGGCTGCAACCCAGGATGCTCTTAATTTTCCATAATTATACATGGATAATTGTTCTGAACTACATCCTTACTGGGCTTAGTTGTGTCCCCATTCCTGGAAATAGTGTTTGTGTTAGGTGCATTATGAGGTACAAAAACTTGTTAATGCACATAGTTTTCATCATGGCTTCATATCTTATTTCTATTGTTACTTACTCTACAGTAATTAGCTTTTACTTTCTTTACAAATGGGCTCCAGAAAGGTTGCTTAATTTTATTCTCGTTCACTCATTCACTGTCATGAAAACTCTTACTTCTCTCTATGTTTATCATATCTAAGCCTTCTATGAAGGCGAGTGAATCATTAACATTAGTACATCCTCTATGTCGTATCTCTTTTTGTACATAGTGTGATAGCTGTTGTATTAGTACCTTAGCAAATTTGCTTCATCTAATGCATCATCTAAATACTTGGCCTTCGTAACATGGCACTCAATCTACATTTCTAAAAGGCAATGTTCTGAGTGACTGACTGACTCACTCAGTCACTCCTCTATCATCACCCAGCCGAAATCTCTAAGGACAGAAACTTAAAATTTGGAGAGGGTGTTGTATTTATACTGTAGGTGACGTTTAAGAAAAGATTTTTCGATATTTCACCCCTAAGGGGGCTAAGTGGTTGGTGTATAGTTTCTAGGTCAGAAATAATGAAATATGTGTTTCAGCAGTTTTGAAAATTTAACCCCTGTGAGGTGAAACAGTGGGTGAAAGCCTTTTGTGAAAGTAATTCATTATTAAAGAAGTATTGAAGTATTTTTATAGCTGCATTAGTAATTGACTTCTGAGTTCCAATAAAAAATACGTGTTTCAGTGTGTTTGGAAATTCAATCCATAAGGGGGGTGAAATATATAGTGACATGTTTTATGAAACCATTTTACTGGGAAAGCATTTTTAAAGTTAAATCTATAAAAACTGGTATCTACCATCTCCATGAGAAATTAAATAAATAAGTGTTTAGTTGTTTTTAGAAATTCGCCCCAAGGGGTGAAATTCTTTATGGAAATATTTCATTATGCAAGCATTTCTGAAGCTGCATATCATTGATTTTGGAAGTTCAAGCCCTAATGTGGTGAAATGTTATAAGAAAATACTTCATTGTGACAGCATTTTTAAAACTAAATCTATGAAAGCTGGTATTTGACTTCTCAATTTGAAATGAAAGAAATACGTGTTTCACTGCTTTCTGAAATTCATTCCTAAGAGAGTGAAATAGAGCCAGACTGATCCACAGGCTCATCAGTGACCAGTTGAAACTGCTAAGAATAGAAACATACTGTAGGTATCGATAAGGAAGGGATTGTTCGAAATTCCACTCATAAAGGGGATGAAGTAGAGGGTGAAACGCTTTTTGAAAATATGTCACTACTATACTAAGACACAACTAAAAACATCGGTATTTGGGTATTCGGTTTCTCAGTCAGAAATAAAAAATACTCGTTTCAGCATTTTTGGAAATTCAAACGTTAAGGCTGTAAAATAGTGTGAGAACGTTTTTTGAAAATGATTCATTATTAAACAACTATTACAGTACCAGTATTTTTGAAACTGCATCATTGAAAATTGGTCTTTGACTTCTCAGTTAGGAATTTGTAAAAAATGTGTTTCAGTGTTTTTGAAAATTCTAACGCCTTAGGGAGTGAAATTAGGGATGAAAAGTTTTATGAAACTATTTCATTATGAACATATTTTTGAAACTAAATCTATGAAAATTTGTATGTGACTTCTCTATAAGAAATTTAAAAAATACGTGCTTCACTGTTTTGTGAAATTCAACACATAAGACAGTGAACTAGGGGATGAAAATTGTTAATAAAGTATTTCATTATATTCAAAAATTTGAAAAACTGAATCTATAACAACTAGTATTTCACTTCTCATTTAGATCTAAAGAAGTATGTGACAGGCAATGATAGTTCCTATGAAAAAAGCACCACAAGAATGCAAAAAGTATGATTAACAAAAATCTTGGACTCCAGCTACCAGATTCACTTTCAGGTCAGAAGTATATTCAGGAAACATTCTGCTTCTATGGCCTTAATGAGTGTGAAAAATTTAGAAGGTGCCACAATTTGCTAGCAATATAAAATTTTGATGACAGCAAAACAAAAAAATATGCAGATCATACAAACTACATGAGCAAAACAGCAGGACCTAAGCTAGTGTACCTATAAGGACTATGAGAACTACTATAATTTTTAGATCAAAAATAGTTCAAGTTTTAACTTGTACTTTGTGCTTGAAGACCAGTACTTTCGCTTTAAACTGACTTGCAAATCTTGCCAAGATTTAAAATCTTCAGAATGAGCATTACTCCATTCAGTTGCATCTCCAGTTAAATAACCTAATGCGAAATCCATTTTCTTGTGGTCATCCCACCTGCTTGGTTACGATCATGAAAATACCCTTAAAAAGTTTATAGGATAAATCTCCCCCTCTGGCATAAATTTGAGAAATTGATTTAACAATTAGTCTTACTATTACTTGGTTCAAATGCGTATTAGTTAATGTAGATTCTGGGCTTAAACCATGTCTTGTTCTGATAACTCTACTCTTTTCTCCATGTTTGAAGTTTTGGTATGTATCAACATAAAGTTTTGAGTTATGTCTTTAAAATATTCTTTGAAATTATGAGAAACTAATGAATGTACTTCAAGTGTTACATTTTCTGTAACACATTAACTTTTCCATGGACAGGTAATTTTGTTAGTTTACTTTCATGTAATGTGAAAATTGACATGAATTGATTCTTCCAGTAGTCCATTATTCTAATCTAATTAATTATTAATAATATCCTCAATATTATTATTAATAATTTCAAGTTATATTTTATTTCTTTCTAGATGTTTTTATTATTATTCTCCAACAGTCACTAATTCCCATCCATCAATTTTCTGTTACTATCTTTTAACATTTTCTTACTTTCTTGTACAAATTTAACAATGCATGTTTTTGTATCTACTTTTTTCCGCCTTGGTAGTCTCGTAATCAATGACTGCATGACCGTCACCCAAACGTTGTCTGCTGGCTGCAGTAATGTTGGGTATCCTGTTTGTGTACTCTCCCATAACATTGTATGCAGCCCAAATCTTCGTGTCTTGTCTTGTACTTACAATGTAGGTACGGGCCATCGTAACTCGTTGTTAGGAGATTTCTATACTCGCAAAAGATTATTCTTTTTTACGTGGAAATTGATTCTCATGCATCCAAATAATTTTTTTCGATTGAAATCGGTTAACAATACAGTCGAAAACTTGAGACAGTTTGTTCATTCAGCTGTAGGATCTCTGTTGCTGATGTTTAGTCGCCAAGAGAAACAAATATAATCTTCTGGATATTATGTCAAAATGTTTGAAATTTGTCCAACAAATTGCGATCTCCTCAACATCACTCCTTCGTTTCGCTGATTGGTTGCCACATACGACGAGAAAAAATGGGTTGTTTTGTCGTTTAATGTTATAAATCCAAATAGTGGCATACTTCAGCTGCTGCTTGTGCTTGGTACCTTCCGCCATGTGAGATCTGCCACTCACCTTTATATTATTTTTGACTATGTATGGTCGCCTTTATGAACTGTTCTGGTGGTCCAGATACTCTGTCCCACCACCATGTACGAACATTCTCTTCCTCTGGACTTCGATCCTTTGCAGGGCTATGCTGAAATATGAGATGGCGACGACTACTTCAAGCTACGAAATAAAATTCTAACTCTTAAGTTTCACTTCTTTAAATTTTAATTTTTTTCTGTCTCACAACTACAGATCCACATAATTACAACTCAAAATAGTCTAAATCTTCAACACAACATTATACAGGTGAACCATGGGCCATACATCAAAGTTCCATATTTTTATATCAAATAAGTGATTCATTTGTTTTGGGTTCCTGTTGACAGTGTCAGTGGCCCTATTACTCTAAGCCATCCATGACACTGCCTACTCAAAGTGTCAAGGTATATCTGTATCCTTGTGCAGCAAGTGGGTGGCAGTCATCCCCTGATGGCTCACTACTGCTCTCGTTGTTAGTGCTCACATACCCTCTGTACAAACACAGACTGGGGAACAGTATCTGCTCCTTTTTTCTACACTACTTAACATACGTCAGCTACCACAGTCATCTTTAGCTGGTACGAATATGAATAGGGGTATTTGATAAAACGGCCTGTTACACTACAGATGAGTACTCATACAAATAAAGATAAATACCTTAGATAATCGTATATCACAAATATGAGAGCAATCGGCGAACAAGAAATCGATCGTTTCGCTCCCCCACTAATGGTGAGCATAAACCACCATATGCAACAGAAAATCATAACCAAATTTTTTGGGCTATACAGTGAAAAGCGAGTGCATTGGAACATGCACAAAACGTTCGCGATATATACCGTCTTCAATGCAAGCTCACTTAACTCACTCTGCATCAGAGAATGACAAAGAAGGACACACTGACTGCGTTTGCCTTATGCGCAAAGTGGTTCTGCTGGCTGTCTGATTTCGATTGGCCTACAGCACCACATAGCGGCCTATTGATAGCGCGCTGCTGGGGGAAGCGTCCGATCACAGTGATACAGCCTTCCAACCACAGTACCTTCAACTAATCAGAGACGAGAACCCTGCCGCCGCATTTTCCCCCCACCAATCAGAACACCCTCGTCCAGAACAGCATGACACCTGCGCCACAGACAAGCTGGTGTGTGAATATATCTGATGCAGTATGTAAGCCAAACCACCGACTTCACTGGACCTGTTGTCCCGACGAGAGTCAGAGATGACGCAATATACAGTTTCATATAGCAGTTATTGATACGACTCCAGCATGGTTCTGGATGATGTAATTAATTT
Source organism: Schistocerca nitens (assembly GCF_023898315.1). NCBI lineage: Eukaryota > Metazoa > Arthropoda > Insecta > Orthoptera > Acrididae > Schistocerca > Schistocerca nitens. The sequence goes on along the minus strand of NC_064615.1, from coordinate 459,846,086 downwards.
CTGTACTAGACAAACACTATCTGTAAGAGCTGATATCGCTGACTCGGTCACAGTGGACGGACGCTGTTCCACAGTGAAGCCTTGTGCATAATATCATGAATTTTTACAGCACAATAGTACAGCAGAGTTCTGTGTGAAGTTCTGTGCGACATATAGTAAACATTAACGTTTGTTGGAGTGGATGCTGCTGTATATAATAAACATTGACCTGAGTATAGTACTGCAATAAATTTCTGTACCATCTGCTGATATAGAGTCTGACAGATAAGACAGTGCTCTACAGTTCTGACCACAGGACAGCGTTAGTATTGAGGCAGGCTGAGAAGCACTCTCACTGTCTGAACTCGCTGCATCTTTAGACAAGTACACATCTAGGCCATAAAGAAGCTCTTCACAATTCATGTGATCTTAACAAGTGCGCTTGGTATATACCAAGCTCTGCTGTGAGTTATCAAGTCTCTCTCCATCTCTTTAAAGACACGCAGATGCATCACATCATACAGAGAGTAGTGTCCAGTACTTCTCTCCGACGTCTTAAAATACACGACACACCACAAACAGGTGGTGGACTTCCAGGCGAACCTGCCAGCTGCAGTGCGAACGCTCTCTACACAAACACTGCAGTGCCGCTCTACCAGCGCCCATAGCGATTGCCAGCCATTGTGTAAGAGTCCACACACAATACCATGGCTGATGGATGTGCAGTCGGCAGGGCACACATGGGGAGAGCGACAGTGGTGAGGGCTACACACAGGTGCTGTAGGGGAAATGCTGAGCACTGGAACTGAAGTGCCATTCTATATTGATGCCTACACTCACATTTTTTGTAAACATTAAATGGAGCCCCATGTTGTGCAGACACAACTGAGAGAGAATTCTGAAACAGTGGTTTATTAAATTTATTTAGTGAGGAACTGAGGAAAAGTAATAACAGTAGTTTATGAAAAAGCACACTCTCAGTACAAAATAAACATGTAATTTCTTCATTTACGTTGTTCCAAAAGCCATAGCATTTCTAATTTCACCAGCTATCCAAGGCCCCTACAAATTACATTCTTTCAGCGGAAAACTATAGTTAGTGGAATAACACGGTAGATAATGATGTTCTACATGATAGCCAGATAGAAAAATACTCTTTTCTTTGCGTGTTATCATTTGCCAAAATCTCATTTCAATTTCTCAAACTGTTTTTGAAATATGAGGTATGTTGTGGCTTTATAGCTGGTGTGGCGCAATCGGAAATTTGATTGCTACATCAGATCAACTGTCTCGAGATTAATGACAGATAGAGACCTCGATCCAAGTCTAAAGAAAAATTCGATATGTTAGTTAAATTTCTTACAAAGCAACATATTATGTAATATACACCAAACACAAAATCATAGCAACCCCTTCGTTTTATTGAAAGCTTTTTCTAATTTCGTGCAGTGTCTTATTTCCATGTAAAAATCACAATAACTCTGACCATTAACGAAATGAGTATCACAAAAATGAAATTTTTTACCGAAGAGTTTCTGTAAAATAATTTGAGGAAGGTCGTAGGTCGTGCATCTCGATTCTGTCGTCGCCGACCGGATGAAAAGTGGCACACACTGCAAGCCTCCCCTTCTGAACAAATAAATAAACTCGCCCGTCATATTGGACGAAAATCGGCCACTGCGCATCGGCCACCGTATCCTGCACAGAGTCTATGCTGTGACAGCTGCAGTTCTGGACCGCACGGAGAATAGGGGGCCCGGGCATATTGACGAAAGATGTAATAAATTTCATCTAATGAACGTATGGTCTTACACATACTGGGCAGCTCATGCAGGGGAATGGGTGACAACAGCAACCGACCAATACCGGTTTGATAAACGTATTTGGGCTCTGTCTGAAGTTCTTTCACCAATTCTAGAACGCAGACCCAGAGAACTTATTTGGGGGAATTTCCATGCTGGCCATTGAAAAAAAAATCTATCAGTAAGAGAAATAAGTCAAAGAGATAACTTAGTTTTTTCAAAAAAAAATGCCATTTATTGATAACCCAACTTAAAAGTAATTTCACATTATTTGAAGCTGAAATAAAAGCGCTGCTCTTTTCATCTTCTTCTTGTCCATTCATCTTCCTGAGTTGTCGAATCGGTGGACAACCATATGACTCAAGAACATGTACTAAAGCATTCTTGAATATTTTCCTCATCCGAAGTACATTGTCACTACGTACGACGTAAATTACTCTACTGATGTGCTCAAAACACCGAAACGTCATCAGCACATGTTCCAGAGACACACTGAGTTAGTCCCAGTGCTTTGAATGGTGATTTCACCTCAGCCATAATGTTTTCCTCAGAGTTTTCGCACATCTAATACTCCTGAATGGCTTAGGAGCCTGAAAAGTTGCGGAGAATGTTGGTATTATATTGTTCAGAGTTCGTATTATATGTCCAGAGTTCGTAAACACCAGAAACGACAGATATTTATACACAAACTCGCCGAATTCATCCATGAAGCCTTGGACGTCAACAGCAATATTCACGCTCTGGGACTGCATCAAGAAATGGTACTAATGTGAAGTGTTACTCGTTAATTTATACCGCCGGCTGCACCATTCTGGCCAGTGGACAATAATTTACTATCCTGTCAAATTCTACACGAGTATCAACAGGCACACCTTTGATGAGCTCATTCTGCTTCTATGTGTCTATAAAAAGAATCGGCGCTAATTCCTTAAACTTCTTTGGCTCAGTATGCATCCAAAGCCATCATCTGACTCATAATGGGATGGACTAAGCTTTTAATACATGTCATGTAATAGGCTGTACACTGCATTATTCCAGCTCAGCTGTAAGTTGTCGTATGGGTAGGATTCGCTATTTAGAAAGACCTTCGCAGTTGTCTTTCTTTAAGTTCACTTTCCGTTTGGTCTGAAACGCCAGTATAATGAACCACATATTCCCCAGATGAATATCAGTTTTAACTGCTCAAGACTGGTATTGAGTGGTCGGAAGAGCTGGGTACTCAAATAATTCCCATGAGTAGAAAGATAATGGCAGTACTGCAGTGGAACTCAATACCTCCAGAAATCGCAGATGCTCTTCTTCTGATACTGTAATGTGCTGTATTTTACAGATTATATTCTCCAACACTGATTTATTTCCTCCAGATTTGGCTTTCTCTGAACATAACAGACTGCATATTTTTAAATGGGCTTAATTGAACCGACACACATATGTGGCAAATCGACAAAAACTGCTTAAATCTTGAAATAACTACTTTTAGACATAGTTTTTCACTTTTTTGTGTAATATTCTTGTGTGATTCTTTACAAAAGACTGGATTTCTAATGTAACATAAAAGTAAAGTAATTAATTGTTAAAAGTTGAAAACTGATGCATTTTAAAAAAAAACAAAAAAATTCTGATACCATATGCTCCATTTTATTCATGTTATCGTTACCTTTAAAGCAAAAAATATAAAATCTACAGTTCTACATTTTGCAATAGCTACACATAATTCTACAAAAACAAAACGACATTTCAGAGTCCATTTACTCGTTGTCTTCGTTATTATTCGTTACAGGCCACTTTAGAATTTTATCATATAAAGGTGTGTGTTCGTCAGGAGGATACCTTCGCAGTTTTTCCAAGCCTTTTATTGCACTGGACTTAATTGGAACCTTTCCTGATGGGTAAGCTAGTTTATCTGGCGCAGTCAATGGACCATGATGGAATCCTAGAAGAAAAGTGTGACTAATAACTCTGTTGACCGTTGAAGAAGCTCTAACACAACCCAATCCAGTACGGTGGAAAATAAAATATGGAAAAGTGCTGATAGAGTAACTTACCTTTCCTTGTATTCCACTCTTTTGAGTTTTTTTTAGAAATTCTGCTTTTCCTGTAATAAGGCGGCGACCATGACTTGAAGTCTAATACATCAGTAGCACCAGTTTCTTTAGCAAGATATTTACCTTTCTTCGTACTTGTAAGAATCACCTCTATAACATCACACACAGTAGACAATCTGTCATGATTCCTTGGTTTTCTTTTTTATAACGCCAAAATCTATGTCACAGGGTAGAAAACTGTGCCCCCTCACTGGAATGTATTGCTGAATTTCCGAAGTATCAGTTAGGTACAACAGAGATCTGTTGAAGGTGTGGTTCTTATTTTGAGCTGAGCAGCTTTCTGAAAAGAGATCAAGTTCGGTGTATTTTTGTAGTATATCCTTTATCATTTATAAATGACCACACTTCATTTAGACTTTTCTTATCTTCATCTTCTTGGAGGACATATACTGTGCTCTAGTCAGTATTTATATTGTGTATGCAAAACATATTAACAGTAATTTGTCTGAAATGAAGCACATCTTGCACTAGAAGTTTTGGTAGGAAGACATTCTGCATCAAATCGAAAGACAAAGAAAGAACGTGGTCTTCCAATATTCCTGCATCCGATTTTCTCATGTTGAAGAGCAGTGTAAAATTTTCTGCTTCTCTGCTTATGAAGAAGCAGCTGAATCACAGCTTTGCACTTTGCTGTATCATTTAGTCGAGGAGGTTTCAGTTGAACATTTAGCTCCTCGCACGTGCAACAAGTGTCTATTTGTGATCTTCCAAATTTATAATTAAAATTGTCCCTGAAGGATGTCCAGTAAAAGCAACAACTTACTTTTTCTTGAGGGTGTTTCTCAATGAATAATTTCCACATCAGTTTGATGCTGAGATCATCACTTGAGTAATATCATGTTGGCCCCCTACATAATGGCATTCCTTTTGCGGAAAGAATTATATATGATGTCACACTAAATCATGCACTACTTTTGGTAGGCTGTGGGAAATAGGCGTTTCTCTCTCGTTTTCAAGCGTTCTGCGAGCAATTTTCAGTGTTCATAGACTTCTTATCCTCTTCACGCTGACGCTGAAAACTCCTGTATATGTATCGAAACAAACTCTCTTTCCTATTGTTCTATTAAGTATGTGTTACTTAAAGCTGGCAGAATTAGTCCTTGGAGTATTGTTCCTTGAGCGTCTCTGTTTCACATCATACATTTCAACTGGCCCTTGAAGATAGATATCTTGATCATTTTTTGTTGTAATATCGTGAAACTGTGTAAATGTATCCAGGCAGCTAACTTCTTCATTTTTTCCCAAGCAATTTTGTGCACATCTGTAATAAGACAAGTACTTTTGTTAATATCAACTTCAGATAGTGTAATATGTACATAAAAATACAGATTGTACACCTCTTCATATATAAAATGAACGCATTTTATTATCTAAAGGTGTTGTATACTCCTTTGATACAATATTACTGAGATATGTTGGAGTAAATGCTACTGGTTTAAGAATGGTCTGAATTAACAATAGCTCAGAACCAGCACAGAAGCATGGAACTTCAAAATGTATTGTACATTAAACATTCATGTCTTCTAACTAAAAGCTTGGCACACACAAAAATAAAGGGCACATGCTGATAACAAAGAAACATCAAATTATTCACCTTCTCTATACACTGCACACTGTTTCAGTGAACAAACAATCATCAAATAATGCTGCTACCTTGTGATATGGTTACAGAATAAGATTATAGGAAAGCTAGAAGTCATGTCTAGGATCTAGGTGGCATAATATATTATTCATTTACTAAGACAATTAAAAGTTGCTACTTACTTGCAAGTGAGTGCTGGCTTTTTGCTGCAACACCTTTCCCTCGGTGATCAACATAGACTTCATCTCATACCCAAGTCACACACCAGCATATTTTATTGGACTTATTCCAGCTGATTAATTTTTTTCGCTTTTTCTAGTTATAGCCTTGCTCTCCAAGGGTAATATCACTATCATTGTATGATAAAATACTCGCTAGACACTAATGGCAGCATATACTGCAAGTCTCGTTTAACAGCATGGAAAACAAGGACATCAATCAACAGCAGTCCAAACAGTTGCAGCATACTGTTTGATTGTCAACACTGCCAGTTACGCCATGTATTGGTGCGATTACAAAGCATTTCAGATATGTCACATCAGATTGTGCTGTCACCTAAGCTGCATTTTCAAAAGGGGCATATGTCAAAACTCGTGGTTGATCTTTTTAAAAGGGCAGGGGTCATCGACTGATGCCATTATAAAAACAATACTGTTTTTCAGTATCTCATAAAATACACAATAACTGGCGGACTGCAGACCTTTTAATGTCAGTTGGTGCAGCTATATACGAAGTATTTGAAGCAATAATAAACTGAAAATCACCCAATTGTGACTGATGCCCATTTAAACTTATAAGATTCGCAGTGGTTATCTGTCGCACTTCTCACTAAAATCAGTTCTTGTTTCAAGTGTAAAATAACACATTTCATACCTTCAAAGGATCCAATAAGCATCTTAAGCAGTAAGCATACACTAAAGCGGTCATATTCGCTTATCGATCCGTCTATGAACCATCCTGCATTCTGCAGACAATTCTCATCTAAACTTGATGCAGAAACGTATATCTTAAGGGCTGATGTGATACCCACATTGCAAGTGCGGTCGATTTCGATTCTGTTCAGTTCATATCTCATTTCTTGAAATAGAAAGGCGAATGTGTTATGCGTGAGTCGCGAAGTCGATGTGAGTTCTCCATCCTTCCTTAAATCCGCCCTTTTAGATCAAGGAAACTGCTCCTTGGAAGTGTCAACGAATTCTGCTGTTGAATCAAAATTTGTATTGCGTCGTTACTGTTAAAGGTAGCTGAAGCAAACAGTTTATGGGAAAGATAATCCTGACAGGTGATTCGTTCGCCATACTGAAATGGAGCTGTTGTATCAAACGACATCACTGTGCGGTTTCAAACCTATGGCTTTGAGAAACTTCAAATTATCCTATGTTATCACGCCGGGTTTCCATTGCAAAGTGATTTGCGGTGACTGTGAGAGTTATGTTTACATCTGATAGCCACATTACTTTAGATGCAGGTGTACAACTATCTCTTCACAACGAAGATAAACTAAATTTCTGTCTTGATCTGGAATATTGACTTTGAGGTGGTCTAACGCTGGAAAGCCGGAGAGGCACAGGAAGATATATCAGGTGGTGTTGGGCCTGTACAATCACGTATCCTGGGACTACTTTTGAGTAGAATCCGTGGATACTATGTTTAGCCAGTCATTCAACTATGAATTCGTCGCAATATTACCATTGGCATGGATTGTGTTACCAGTAACATATTCACAAGTTCTGTTGAATCGTAAAATTTATCAGAGTTCAACTGTTAAACTTGCCTCCTTCAGAATCCAAGTACTGGCCCTATTGAACCTTTCTGGGTAAAATTTGCTGTCTGCTTCGATGATTTTATTTCTGTTTTAAACGTGCTAATGTAGGTGCATAGCTCGGACTATTTTACAAATCGTTTTATATACGCATTAAGACCGTCAATATCGTATGAGCCATGGGGTATTTTCACACGTTCGCCACCTGTTAAATGAAGCATATTGTTCACCTCTGTGATGTTCGGAATGCTATTGGATGTTTCAAGACCAACCAACCCAGTACACCATTCTCCCTTGGTAAGCTCAACTGGCGGAAAGTAATTCGCTTTCATTACCGAGGGTCGTTCTTTCAAAGTTAATTGTATGACATGACATCTGGATATCGACTGACTTACTGATGTAAGTGTGGTTTGTATTTACGCATTTGTCAGAAGAAACATTAGACAGAAATGTCCACGAAGATATAATCAAAGTGCTGGTAGCGTCAGAAATTGTAGAACACATGGTTGCTGTCGGTAAACGGAACAATTCTTCTGGTGGGCGTAAATCATTGTACAAATGAAGCTAGTACACATTATTCCTGTTCTCCTTAACATATGCAATCCAGTGATTTCCAGAACCTCCTGCACACTGAGGCTCACTATGTCGCATTCGCTACTTTTCTACATCTTCTTCTGGAGTCCACCTCTCACAAACACCCCACAAAATCATACATGTGAGATTTTTTGACAAATTCAAGCAGATCTGTATTGTTAAGTAGGCTGTCAGGTAGTATGGCTATGAGTAGTTGGTCTAAGAGACTTCTGGTATAGTTTGCATTGTTGCCAGATGAATTCAAGATGGCGTATCCAAGATGGCGCCTGTGGATGTGGCAGCATCATACTGACATCATGGTGGGAAATTTAAATTTTGAGAGGAAAGTAGAGCAACTGGGCTACCTCCACTAACCTGACACCCCCCCCCTTACACCTCCCCCCACTGCTATGACGTGACCCCTTTCCAGCCCCCTACACCCCTGGAAATGATGGGTAACTGTCACTCTCTCCAGCTGCAGGTAAGGAAGGTTAGGTTAGTGTATTTATTTATTTTTAGGGGCAATCTGAAGTAAAGATTGGTCCTAATTACGCAATTCATCATAAAGATCGGTCTTAATTACTCATCTACATGCATAGTGCTACACAACATGAGCCTAAAATCGCAACACAGCTCAAAGTTGAGGATGTTATATGTAACTAGTATTATTGCACTGGAAAAAATTCGCAGTACCACACTAAACTAGTAGCAGGCGGACTCAAAATAAATAGCAACTCTACATAGAGCCCCTTCATCTACAACTCTAAATAAATAAATAAATATTTCTGTATTTATAAATAGGATGCTCACTTCACCTATCAGTCGAAATAAATGAAGCGCTCATATATTTCCTGCTGGAGACAGGGCTGTTAAGACAGTAATTTTTTATTTTCCTCGCTTTTTAGGAAGCACATTTCTACAATGGGATACCCAAACTGGTGTCTAAGCGCAGTTGCGGAAATCAGATCAATTACATATCTAAAAGTTCATGACATATTTCAAAACCCACAACAGATTGCGAATAAAACATAAACACACAGCAGATTGGATGTCTAAAAGATTATCCTAGAATTCGAAGTACTGTCCCACATCGAGAAAATTGGCTGGAATATTCGGTGAATTTTCGATGTTCTACAACTGTTGGTCTGCAGATACTCTAAACCCACAATGGTGATTTGGGGACAGCATCACATCTGTCTGAACCAGAGGATGCTGGGCACCCTGGACTCCTCTCTGAACACTCGAACAAGGAAGATATTACATGACTCTTTGACGTTGTGGAACTTTCAGTAGATGCCTTGTTCTGTCCCCAGTCTTGTTCAAACCAGTTTGTAGAGATACTGTGGTACCCTGTGCCACAGTGGCCTCCCATGTGGAACCTATAAAGGCACACACGCATATACAGAAAAGTAGCGCCGTTGCGATAGGTGTTGCAACTGTACTAGATTTACAAATAATTATAGAATACATGGCGAGAAGTGATATCATGATCACATGAGCAGAAGTGGCATAAAATAGGTAAAATTACAAAAATTGACCGAAAATACTTCAAAATGGTGGGGAAATTGAGGGAGAATGAAGGAGTATTTATGTCTGCTTGGTGCAGGAAAATTCTTGTATATGGAAACGAGTATGCAAAATGAATACGAGAAAAAGTTGACATGGAAGTACCAGAAACAGGGAAACAGTTATTTTTCGTGTAAGTGATAAGACAGCTGGAATGTATTGTTTAACATTGATGACAACAAAGTATGGAGTAATAATTAATATATATTGGATCACAAGCTTGGGTGTGATCTCAAAGTTATCAGCAACCATCTTACAGATTTTTGTAAAATGTCCTTAGCTAAAGAGCATTATATTACCAGCTCAGGAGCTGCAGTATACAACTACAGAATGGATCACATGTTTGATCCTGCTCAAGACTTGTTACGTGTTTTAAACTATAACAAACAGTATTTACAATGAGCACCTCTGTTCTCTCTCCCAATTACAACCAAGCGATGTCAGCTAACAAATACCTTACAGAACAGCTGCTGCATGGATTTTAACAACATGCTGCTGTATGTCTACTGAGGTAATAGGCATCTGACTGCAATCTTTGGTGCTTTCCTGGAGAAAAGAAGCACTTGCCTCTAAACTGACATGGATCTGTATTAAAGGACGATAGAAAGTAGAGTAATCGGTTGAGAGGGATTGTAGCAAGGTATGATTTGATGGTAGATTGATGACGCATTCTAGAGAGAAGGAGATGTTTCGGTGCGTTATTTATCACACATTTAACCATTTTTTCTATTGTTCTCTCAGGGTGTATCAGTTGTGTGGTATATTCTTCATCTGGCTTAGAGCACTATCTACCTGCATTAGTTAACCTCTCCATACACAGTCAGCAGAGGACTTTGTGATGAACCATGTCCAGCAAACCTATGGAAAACCTATTTCAGCACCCTCCTCCAGATGAATGAAGAAATATGTAAAATACTCCATTTCCCTGCCACATCTTGAACATAAATCGAGTCCTCAGTTTCATAACTGCAGTGATTATAATTTAGTGAGATAGGTTCATGAGGTACTGCAATCTATGTGTACATGTCTGCTTGACAGATGTCATGCATGGAAGAGTCCAGGTTCTGTTCACAGAATTTGAGCAGCATGGCGTGTAATTTCGCACTTCTGTTTCACCATGAGATGTCGTTGCTTCATATATTTTCCGTTGCTAACGATAATTTATGGGACTGATGCAAGCATAGTATAATTTATGATCTGCAATCGTATGTGAAAGTGGGCGCTATATACCCCTGGAAAACTATATGGTACATGGATCACAAGGAATCTATGTTCGTCTTTCCCTTTGATGTAGGAGGTAATAGTTTTATCATCTTAAAAAGTCTCACCATAATGAGTGGTACAGAAAACTTGCAGGCTGAATGTATGTCAAGTGTTGGAAATATATTTTGTGCATTGGAGTATTAACATAGTTTCATTCCACACGAGTAATATATCAGAAACCTCATTGTTTAACAAGGTTACGTGCAGAACCATGTAGTCTCAAGAGTGTGTGTTTATGTTTTATGATCGTTTCTCTCTTCCCAGAACCTTCTCGCTAAGGAATCCAAACACTACAACAGTTCTATAGAATTGACATCACAAGTGATTTACGTAAAACATTTCAAACACCTTCCCTCTGGAGCTTCATTATGCATAAGTCATACGTTTCTTCTTCTTCTGAGTCGTCTGCCATATCACTACAATACTCTCAAATGCGTCAGGCTCGTATCTGCTTTACACCAATAAGCAGTGCTAATCTGTCGGCATGGTAGTACACTATGTGATCAAAAGTATCCGGACACCCCCAAAAACATACGTTTTTCATATTAGGTGCATTGTGCTGCCACCTACTGCCAGGTAAACCAGCGACCTCAGTAGTCATTAGACATCGTGGGAGAGCAGAATAGGACGCTCCATGGAACTCATGGACTTGAACGTGATCAGGTTATTGGGTGTCACTTGCGTCATACGTCTGTATGCGAGATTTCCACGCTTCTAAACATCCCTAGGTCCACTGTTTCCGATGTAATAGTGAACTGGAAACGTGAAGGGACATGCACAGCACAAAAGCGTACAGGCCGATCTTGTCTGTTGACTGACAGAGACGCCGATTGTTGAAGAGGGTCGTAATGTAAGTAGACATCTATACAGACCATCACACAGGAATTCCAAAGTGCATCAGGATCCACTGCAAGTACTATGACAGTTAGGCGGGAAGTGAGACAAATTTGATTTCATGGTCGAGCGTCTGCTCATAAGCCACACATTATGCCGGTAAACTCCAAACGACGCCTCGCTTGGTGGAAGGAGCGTAAACATTGGACGACTGAATAGTGTAAAAACTTTTTGTGGAGTGATGAATCACGGTGCACAATGTGGCGATCCGATGGCAGGGTGTAGGTATGGCGAATGCCCGGTGAACGTCACCTGCCAGCGTGTGTAGTGCGAACAGTAAAATTTGGAGGTGGTGGTGTTATTGTGTGGTCGTGTTTCTCGCGGAGGGGGCTTGCACTCCTTGTTGTTTTGCGTGGCACTACCACAGCGCAGGCCTCCCGAGGAGATCACGAATGTAAAATTAGAGAGATTAGAGCGCGCACGAAGGCTTTCAGACAGTCGTTCTTCCCGCGAACCATACGCGACTGGAACAGGAAAGGGAGGTAATGACAGTGGCACGTAAAGTGCCCTCCGCCACACACCGTTGGGTGGCTTGCGGAGTATAAATGTAGATAGATGTAGATGTACATTGCTGCTTTAAGCTTCCCACTGTTGAAAAGCAATTCAGGGAAGGCGATTGCATCTTTCAACACGATAGAGCACCTGTTCATAATGCACGGCCTGTGGTGGAGTGGTTACACGACAATAACATCCCAGTAATGGACTGGTCTGCACAGAGTCCTGGCCTGAACCCTATAGAACACCTTTAGGATGTTTTGGAACGCCGACTTCGTTCCAGGCTTCACCAGCTGACATCAATACCTCTCCTCAGTGCAGCACTCCACGAAGAACGGGCTGCCATGTCCCAAAAAACCTTCCAGCACCTGACTGAACGTATGCCTGCGAGAGTGGAAGCTGTCATCAAGGTTAAGGGTGGGCCAACACCATATTGAATTCCAGCATTACCGATGGAGAGCGCCATGGACTTGTAAGCCATTTTCAGCCAGATGTCCGGATACTTTTGATCACTTAGTGTATCCAGAGAGATAGTGTTTCATTGGACGGGTGAAGTGAGTAAGATTTTTCTGGAACAATCTTCGCAGAATGGCAGTTACAGTGTTGGAATGAGAATACTGGTCTATATCACCATATCACCAGTACCGGTCAGTACAAGTTTGCAGGACATGCTATACTCCTTGTAGAAGCAAAATATCCACGTGTATTGATTTACATGGAACTCAGCTCGTTCTGTTTCTTCATAAGATATCGAATGTAGTGTTTCTAGTACCCTCCCACTTCCAGTCAGTTCCAAATTAAACTGGAAACAATGTTGCAGGGGGGGGGGGGGTTGGTTAAAGACAAAGGTAGGTCATCTGAAGTTTTGTTCAGGGTCGACAAATGAAGAATACTTTGTGACTCCTATCCACACTGGGGGGGATGACAAATCATAACAAAATCTTACCGAATTTATAAAGTGTTTCAGCTAAGGAATGTACAATCATGTTCATAAATTAAGGATATTGCTGATACATGGTGAAACAACGCTCTGGTGGGCGGTTTGCGGGTTTAAATCACCCCAGTGTATGACCATGCAGTGCATCTGACCTGCGGTCATCGCACGGTGGTGCTGGCCTCAGTCCACACACGCAGAGGTGTGTAGGTGCAGCTCAGAGTAGGTGCAGCGAGTAAGTGTGCATACGTTTTCAGACATGCTAATGGTGATTGTGTGTTGAAAATGACTCAAAGAACACATATTGATGACGTCATGAGGGGTAGAATACTAGGGCGACTGGAGGCTGGTCAAACACAGCAGGTCGTAGCACGGGCCCTCCATGTGCCACAGAATGTGATCTCAAGATTATGAAAACGATTCCAGCAGACACGAAACGTGTCCACGCGCTACAGTACAGGACGTCCACAGTGAACAACACCACAATAAGATAGATATCTCACCATCAGTGCCCGCAGACAGCCACAGAGTGCTGCAGGTAGCCTTGCTTGGGACCTTACTGCAGCCACTGGAACAAATGTCTCCAGACACACAGTCTGCAGACGACTGAACAGACATGATTTATACGCCTGGAGACCTGTAAGGTTCATTCCACTGACCCCTGGTCACAGGAAATCCCGTAAAGCCTGGTTTCAAAAAGCACAGTACAGGTCATTGGAACAGTGGTCCCAGGTTATGTTCATGGACGAGCCCAGGTATAGTCTGCACAGTGATTCTCGCCGGGTTTTTACCTGGCGTGAACCAGGAACCAGATAACAACCCCTTAATGTCCTTGAAAGGAACCTGTATGGAGGTTGTGGTTTGATGGTGTGAGGTAGGATTATGATTGGTGCACGCACACCACTGCATGTCTTTGACAGAGGAGCTGTAACAGGTCAGGTGTATCGGGACGACACTTTGCACCAGTACGTCCGCCTTTCCAGGGGTGCAGTGGGTCCCACCGTCCGCCTGATGGATGATAACGCACGGTCCCACCGAGCTGCCATCGTGGAGGAGTACCTTGAAACAGAAGATATCAGGTGAATGGTGTGGCCTGCCTGTTCTCCAGACCTAAACCCCATCGAGCATGTCAGGGATGCTTTTGGTCGATGTATTGCTGCAGGTCTTAAAATCACTATGACACTTCAGGAGCTCTGACAGGCATGGGTGCAAGAATGGGAGTCTTTGCCCCAGCAGCTGCTCGACCATCTGATCCAGAGTATGCCATATCCCATATCCCATATGGGGTACATGCGAAGGAAACAGTGGCGTTTTGTAGCACATGTGTTTCGGGACAGTTTTCTCAACTTATCACTAATACCGTGGACTTATAGATCTGTGTCGTGTGTGTTCCCTATGTGCCTATGCTATTAGCGCCAGTTTTGTGTAGTGCCACGTTGCGTGGCACCACATTCTGTAATTATCCTTAATTTGTGAGTGTAGTTTTTGTACCATGGCTATTTCCTACACTAAGAAACAATATTTTTGTCATGTGATGTAACAGGGTTCGCGATACATCTTGGAGCAGACAGTGGTTTAGCAGTGATACAGAAATTGAAAATCATGCTGCAGTGTCATTGGCTGAGAGCATGACGAGATATACACGATGAGACTTTTGTTGAAATCGTCGAGAATGGTGGTTTAGAGCTCGAGTAATTGGCTAAAACTCATTTTAGTTATAGGGAAACCTGGTAAAATCAAGAAAATTGATGAAAAATTCCTAAAACTGAGGTACACACGACAAAAATGTTGATGAATAGGGGTCATAATGACTACCATTTGGGACATCTAAACAGTGATCATATACCTGTGTATAATATGCAAGTGATCAATGCTCTTGGTCTCTTCGGAAATGGAACACTGAGACATCTGCTATCCCATCACTGTGAAACATGAATTTAAATGTAGAGGTCATCACCTTCAGAGAGCTGTTTTGAAATGCTCCACAATGCTGCAAACTCTTCCACTTTATGTTGCGATGTCTTCCACATGTTTGTCAATATGGAAAACTGCCTCTGTCCTTTATTTCAACCATTTTGTGTTGTGGCAGCAGCTTAATTTACACCATGCGATGTCCAGCTTTCTGTGAGAGCCAATAGATCGAAATGTGTTAATCCCAGTTTAGCGCTTGTCACAGACCTCAAAGTCGTGGTAAAAAAACAAAGTTATGGCAGTGTACAAAGCTGTAGTCATTCACAGCTTCGATGTGTTACAGGAGAAAAACAATGTATCAAACTGCTTATGAAAGAACAACACAGGAACCCTCTCTTGTGACTGATAGTCTGTGGGATATGGCCCTCCTACAGTACAGGCGAGAAATCTTTACACAGGTCTGTACAAGTGACTTCAATCGCTGGTCACATTCTCTGATGGACCAATGCGTGTATATTTAATAGTATCACCACATATGCTTCACGTCAACGCGCAGACAGTATTTGTTTTCGGCATATCAGAAGCGAGAGACGTGGTAATATCTTATCGAGTTCTCTACCAGGTGACGTTAGCAAAGTTTTTATAGTTCAGATAGTTTTACTCCGTTCGGTGTTATAAAAATAACGAGGAGAGAGAGAGAGAGAGAGACTATGCTGTCAACAAAGTCTCTGACACCATTACACTGTCGTATTTCTAATTTAGTAATCATAGGAATACGATGAAAGAGATCAGGACATGTAGAGGGTGATATTTATATACCATCAGTCAGTACTGATGAATTGTGGGTGTTGCGCTTCCAAATTCCTTTGTGCAATTTGTGTATACTCTGCACGGCTGTGAATTTCCTCCTGCAAGTTGGTCTGCTATTTTTCCCTTTGTGATAGCTCTCTACCTAGTAAGTGGTAGATGGAGGGCTAGACAGCATTCTAACTATGGATCAGTGATGTCAGAACGTGATGAGATTTCACGAGAACTGTCAGAGGTCTGTGACTTGGCTGAGTGTATCAGCTCTTCCTGCTCCAGCAAACGCCGGCTATCATGTAAGAACGTGCATAACATAAATATAAGACGTGAGGGCTTTTTAATTGTAATTTCATCCTTTGTTCTTGACAGATATGTGATACGCACAATGTAGTGCGAGGGTTTTGCTACTGGGAGTTACGAGGGTTGGAACTTAAATAGTGGCAACTATTTATTCACAACTGATACAAAAGAGTTACATGTTTGTACCTGTTGCTGTCCTTCAAAGTAGTCACCAGCGTTGTGTAGAACCCGTTGCCAGGGATGTGGAAGGCGTAGTGTATCGTTAGCAGAGCCTGTTCTAGTGATTGTGCAAATGGAGCTGTCTAAAGTTATGGTGATTCTCATGTACCAGTGTGATGGTGTTATCCTAATGCATTACGTTCCTCCACGGCAGACCGTTAATGCGCAGTATTACTGTTCGTTTTTGGAGCATCACCTGCGACCAGCTTTGCGAAAGAAGCGGCAACACTTCCTGCGCAACCCACCCATCATCTTACACGACAATGGTCGGACGCATACAGCGCAAGCTGTGGCTGCTCTGTTCGGTTGATGGGCCTGGCAAGTACTGACCATACTCCCCGGACTTAAGTCCACGTGACTTTGATTTGATTCCAAAGATGAAGGAACCACTTCGTGGCATTCGCTTCAGAACTGTTCTAGAGATTCGACAGGCAGTAGACCGCTCTATTCGCACCATCAACAGAACAGGCTCTGCTAATGGTATACTACGCCTTCCACATCGCTGGCAACGGGTTCTACGCAACGCTGGTGACTACTCTGAAGGACAGTAACAGGTGAAAACATGTAAGCCTTTTGTGTCGGTTTTGAATAAATAGTTGCCACTAGTTAAGTTCCAACCCTCGTATGAAAGACTATGCAAAACGACACCCGGCGGGTGTGAGTGTGGACATACCATAATTTTTCGGATGATATACCTATAAATGATAATAACTTGTAAATGATAACTACTTATCAGGAATGTTATGCTGGCAGAACATAACACTACTGTGGTCAGTGTTCAGAAATGTGCAAAGAAAATGGCTATGCCTGGTCGTAGGAGAGGTATAGATTTAACATGGAAAATTGCGATTTCATTGGATAGATAGCCTTAAGAAGGATGAGAGATTTTACATGGAAAATTATGTCCACTAATACGAAGGAACTAGATTTACGTGGGAAATTGATATTTCCAGAGCCACAGTCGTCAGGAGGAGGTATTCCTGATACTTCACTCATTGTCGAATGCCACCAGATTGGCGCTACGATCGTAATATTTAATTGTAATTACACTGATAAATATGTGACTGGTTTCTTAGGACGACTGTGCCTGGTGTACAAGCGAGTGGCAGAGGTAGCTGGTGATCGGAATTAATAGACATTTCCAGATTAAGGCAGGAGCAGCCACTAGCTCCCAAACTGGACAGGCAGGGTACGAGTGTATAGCTTCTTTGTGACTTAAATGTCACACTCTGGGTGGGCGAACAGCGAACTATTAATCAGTATGTGTTGGACAGCCTATGCTGTCGCGTGTGTTGCGAGTATTCCCCGATTATTTTTGTGGAAATTTGAGAAGATTCCATATGGCGAGTTTTTGTGCTGGGTAATTATTCCCCCGTCCCACGTGAATTGACTGGTTGATTGCTTGTACTGACATTATACACATTTCTCCGTCTTTGTTTGGTTCAGATAACGTCGATTATGATGTGTTGTTTGGATCTAAATTTTGAAAAACAGGTGGAAGGGACATTTGCTGGTTCTCTCGATATGAGAAGCACATACGATTATGAGTATTAAGAGCTTAGTTGACTTTGTGAAGTACGAGGATGACTTGGAATCTGTTGTATCATTGACATAAGTCTTCGTTAAAAAATACAAGTGGAAGTACCAGTTTCCTCTATTTTCGAGGTTTCACGTAAAAATCCTCACAGATGAGATAAGTTTCTAGTTACTCAGCGGTTTGCAACACATCACACATAATAACCACGCTAAAGTTTCGATTCTCGAGAGGTATAATTTCCGCTCTTTATCTTCACAATTATGCTGTGCAAGCGATCAGTAGCATATTGCTATGTGGTTGATATCGAGAACAATTGCGTAAATGGTATGACATGCTGGCAAACCACGTGAAAGTACAAGAAATTCTGAAAATTTTCATGTGCTGCTCGACGATTTCTGCATAAAAGTGCAATAAATATCTTTGTCTTTTGGCGCGTAAAATTGGATATGCAGCTGATTCTGGTAAATTAATTCACGATTGATCAAGTGTTTCTCACCAACAGAGGTTAGAGAGAAAATATTCTTGTAATCCCAGAGTCTGGTGATGGTTGCAGCTCGTTGCAAAAACCACGGCAGCAAGCAGATCCGGCTGAAAATAATACCGTGAGTGGACGCCTTTGTGCCGGAGGAACCAGCCCAGCCTTTGTACACCAGTTCAGAGAGTGGCCACTCTCGGAGAACGCCGTCCTGATCGCCCATTAGGCCAGTGTGTGTGGGGGGGTGAGGGGGGGGGGGAGGTAGCTTCCTTGTGGCCATTGGCTGCAGTGGACAACAGATCTTGCAGGGCTATCTACTGCTGCAACTATATGCAGTCCATGTGCTTCTGTTTTTGAGATCTGCGTGTCCTCATGGCATATGTATGAGTGTCTGGTGGTCGATAACTATATTCAGAGTGCAGAAGTGATGATTTCTGTTTATTGCAAGATATGAATTGTGTGTTTACTATAACGATATGGTATGGTAGTAGAACCGTTAGTAGTGATATAGTCTGGTTGAAGAATGGTTTCACGCCGAAAAATTCAAGCCATCCTCGACAGTAGCAGAGCAGTATAATTGACTAAGTGTCCTGGGCGATAGTTTCCAGCTGAGTCTTTTCCCACCATTTCCAGGGGTGGTGCGGTGGTGGGGGTGGATGACGTCATAGGAGTGTGGAAGGGGTGTGGGGAGTGAGGATAGTGGAGGTAGCCCAATTGCCTGCCAAAATCTGATCTTAGTGCCATGACGTCAGTGCACTGTTGCCACATTTATGGCCACCACCTTGCATCCGCTGTCTTGGATACATTTGGCAAAAACGCAAGCTGCGCCATAAGTCTCTTGGCTCCGCTACTGCTATGAACTTTTTTTTTCCCATCATGGCTTTAAGCAGAGTCTTTCCCAATAGCAACAGATTCCCATAAGCTTGATTCATCTTTGCAATTCATGAAGTTGTTGTTCTGCACTTTATGCATTCTTCGCTGTCTGTAGTATGGCTGCAGCGCCACCATCCAGAGACCCAGCAGTTGACAAGGCAGAAGGGCTGAGGACTGAAAATCGAATGATTCCACCTCTGCCTTAGGTAATGGTAGAATCAGAGGAGGAGATAACGCATCTTCTTCTTCTTATCCCTTTCCACTTCAGAACACTTTTAGCCACCGACAGTGATGACTGAATGCAATTTTTTAGACATTGCTCAGGTCTCCTCATGTGAAGTGCCCAAGGAATAGCATTAATGACATGTTTGAAATTTATCCCAGCATGCAATTTAAGTTTGGCAAGGATTGCATTACCAACTTCAAATGCTGCAATACATTGACCTATGCCTGAGCCCTTCTTCCACGTACTTGTTTAGCTTTAGTGGCTAAAATTCGATCTGCAATGTGACGTTCTTCTAAACCTATATTTGCAGAGTAGGCTAAATTATGCTCCTTACATGCTTTGTCTAGTGGATTAATCCCCTTATCAGAGCACACCAGACTCTTTTATAATTTTGTTCCTGATCCACAATATTGATATACCCTAGTATGTATTGGCAAACTGTCAAGAATTCTACTTTTACTGTGCACCATGTGCATCCTATGACATGCGTTACAATACTGTATTGTTTCATGCCAACCTTGTATAGGGCAGTAATGTGCGTAAAATTTTCGAAGTCCCAGAGCGAAGCTGTCTCGCTACATTACAGCAATGTCAACACAAGGCGGTAACAGTGAAAGCATTTCGCCACCGAGACTAAATCAGAGCAAAACACAACTCAGCTCTGCTGGCGAACCAGATGGCAGACCTGAGCAGAATGTAGTGGGTCAGAGCAGCCAAACAGAGTCATGTCACCTTCGTTATGTAACGAAAGAAAGGTTAAGGCGAATGCAACGGACGGTTCCAAGAGCTTCTACAAACCAGCTCTATATTGTAATAAACTCTGCAGGAGAGAAACAGCTGATAACCGTCGAAACAGCAGGCACTATGTAGTCACGATGAATGACGTCAGGTAAATATTACCGCTACTTCGCTTCGTAAATACCCCAGCGATTTAACTTGTAAGGAAGTCGGTCAGACGAATTCGTGGCATACGCAACATTCGCAATCGATTCCATGATTACAGTGAAGTGACATCTGGCACAAGTCTGTTATAAATTCCCTGCATGCCACGGACAACAACAGATGTTACTGGAGAGATGGCTACGGCGCCATAATCACCAGTCGCAGAGTTCAGCACCACAGTCTGCCGCGGTCGCAGATGAGAGGACCTGGAGGTCTTTCCGTTCCATCAGGATGAGGACATCAGCATTCCTGACATTCTGGAGGACTGAACAGGGCCTGCCTGGATGGTAGCCCAATATTGTCGAACGTCACAGCTAAACGGCAATCGTCATCGTGGTACGACGGATGACGAATAAGAGTGGTGTGCAGGAGGCATGTGTAATTTCAGTACATATGCCACCACCACCCACTGCCGTGACGTAACGGTACAGCCGCTGCTGTAATAATTTTCCGAAGTATTTTTAATCATGTCAGAAATCTGTGGCAGTGAAACAAAAAAAAAAAAAAAAAAAAAAAACCAGAAAATTAGGTTATGTAAACCTGTCCTTTTGGCTGTAGTTTCAGTTGATACTATAGATGAACACATTACAGTCCCTAACTCAAGTTTCACAATGCCAGCATGGTTATTACGTGTATTGGGCAAAAATCTGTATCTCAGAGTATTGAAGATATTGATTTGAAATTTTAGCAGTATTATTGTCATCCATAGAATTTGATATAGTAAGTATGAAAAAGTTCAATGAATATCTAATAGTACTTCTCCAAGTTCATAGGGAGCATGTGAAACGTATTGCACACAACATTAGTCAAGTGTACCGCTCGCCCAGCCCAGTAGTCAGCGTGAGAACCAAAATCTGCTCTCCTCCAGCTCCATTTCAAACTACGCTTTCAATGCAAGATGACAACTCGTAATAATTTGCTACGTTACAACAGAAAAAAACTGCACAAATGTGGCACAAATGCGAGCAGCTACGACAACAGACATGGTATCAGGTCTATCAGAACAGGCTAAATTATTAAAAGTACAGAATGAGCAAATGACACAGTACTTACATAATCAAATGGAAGACACTTCACAATCAGATCTTGTGACGTAAAGCCAATGCTGCTAGTAACTTCCTCACCAGTGGATCCTGTAGCCAGTAACCTTATTGTCCTCTTTTCTGGCAAAACATAGGAGGATGTCACTATTTTCATCCAGGACGCGTTATCCGCAGTCAGCTTCTGCAACTGGTCAGATCAAACATCATTGTAGTTGGCTAGACTGCGCTTGTCAGGTGAGGCAAAGATGTACATCATGTACCATGAGGTTTTGAGTAAAGAAACCACGTTCACAGAGTTGGCAAATCATTTACAGCAAATAATGCTCGTTTCCGTGGAGAAAAGTTAAGTAATTTGAGACAATTGCCAAATGAGACTGTCGAAGCACTCTGGGATAGGATACAAAAGTTTAACGCCCAAACTTATGAGTTGACTAACAAACGGAACATCGATGCAGTGTTATTAAAAGAGGCTGAGGATGGGGCGCTGGATGTGTTCCTAAGGGGAATTTTTCCAGAATTTTCTTGCAGAGGGAGAATGGAAAATTCAAAAGATGTAGTAGCATTGCTGCAGGTAGCTAATTATCTGCAAGAGACAGATAGTGCTATCAAGTCTCGGAATGAAGAGAAAATGTTTGCGTCGATCAAAGAATATTATCGCTTTGGAAGAAAGGGTCATTTTAAAGTACGGTGTCGTCAACTGCAAGTTTTAATTGTCAACGGATGAGGAATAAGGCACAGGAGTGTAGGTCAAAAAAACAGGATAACTATTATGAGAGAAAAAATCGTTAAATGACAATGGGAATCTTCCTTCCATCGAGAAGTATTACCATTAAACAGAAATGCATTCAATGTGCATGCATAGATATATTGTTTGTTGGTAGCTTCGTTGAAAGGGAAACAGTATGAATTTTTGGTAGATACATGGGTAATTGTATCAGTTGTCAGTCTGCACCTCATGGATAAGAACAGACTATAAGAGCCAAGATGTAAGTTGCACACAATAAACGATATTGCTGTTGATTCAGTTGGGAAAATACAGGTCTGGTTTGAAATAGGAAACACCAAGTTTCATGACCAAATGGTTGCCAACTGTGGGACAAGGTGTCACTGTCATACTTAGTTCAGATTTTCTGCTTAGACATTGTGCTAGAATCAACTTTTGGCAATGAACGATTGAACTATATGGTAAGTTATTTTCATTGGGTACAAGAGTTGCAAATGTTTCTATATCTCAAGATGCACCCACGGAAAAGGTGGCACCGATTAAATTGTGAATAAGTACATTAAAAGTTGTTTTGTATGACAAGAGTATCAGTAGGTACAGGTAAACTAATCTGGGTACCAGTAGAGGGTAACTTTCCACAGAGTGCAGTGTGTTTGGATGAGCAATATTGTTTTCTATGTAGGAGTATAATGTGTACAAGGGATATTAATGGTCAGCTTATGGTGCCAATAAGTCTGGATAATATATGGAGAGATGAAGTGAATCTGTAAACAATATGCACTAACCGATAATGCATCTGGACTGTCTTCTCAAGCCCAGGGTGTTAAACAGACATTCTAACAGACATTCTATATAAAAATGAATCTGGCCCTGTAAGGCAGCTACTATTAGGTATGGATCATAACAAATTAATTAGAAATGCTACTGTCACGTAACTAGAATGCATGAATTAATAAAAGTGAAAGTTGGGGATCTATTCTAGAAAGACAAAACAGCTGTTCTCTTTTTCATTCTAAGTATACTTTATCAACTGTGCTTTCAGGAGTCATTTGATACACAACAATCGTGTTCAATTAATTTCAACAATCAATAACAAAATATTTAACTCTTGGACATATTGAACTGACAATTATTAAATCGATATCTCTACAAATGAAATGTCATTACAGGGAAGAATGATCGGAAATTTACGTGCATTAAATTTACTTCTATGATATTGTAGCTGCTCAATGAACTAAGTTGGTAGAGAATAAATTTAGCTTTTAAACCAATGAAAAACCCTCATATACTCAATGTGAGGGTAGGTTAGTATCCTAGCTTTTCATATTCAATGGTCAAAGCATATGCAGGTTGGAGTGAGCAAAATCTCGACTCAACATTTACTGTGGCCTTATGCACGATGGAACTTTACCAACCGGGATCTGCAATGGCGTTGTGTCCATACTGGATCTGAAATGCTAATTCCCTACTCTGGCCTTGACTGAATTCATGCAGTGTCAACTTTCCTGCGTTCTGTAGAACGTTGATGTTTCCCTAGTCGAAATAATGGCTATTGCACACTTTCTAAGGGTTGGAGCGATGTGCACAATTTTATTGCCCACAAAAATTCTCGCAGGAATAATTAACTACCTCTTTGCCATCTGTTGCCATGATATGTGAAGCATATTGTCCAGACTTCGCAGATGCAAAGCTCTCAATGCCCTCGCTATTTTCCACACACTTGTGCGGTCCTCCATGAGATGAGAGAGATCTAGAATTTTTTAGTTCTCAAATGCTCTTATATAATGGAGATCTCCATACCATGTCACGTTTGCATCATCCAGTAAGGCTTCAGCCAACTGCTGTCCCGTTATAGGTGAATTTTTATTTTTCTTGCCGGGTCGCCACTAGCCCTGCTAAAGCCAAGCAGCTACTTACCCTCAGTCCTCGTCTTATTTACACTAAAAGGAATAATGTAGTGTTCTGGCCTTGTCCCTTTCTGCGCTGAAGCTTAGCGTTCTTTTGTTAAGTGTGGTTTTCCAATGCCATTAACCACCTTCTCGGTTTACCTCCAAAATGCGTTTCACATTAACTTATTTATGCATGCCCCTGTCCTTATAGTGGCAGCTATTGTTTCGTTAGTTTTCGGTATATGAGGTTACTGCAATTGCTTTTTGTTGGTAATATAGTTTTCTGAGGATCTCTTCTCATCGACTTTCCGCTTCTATCACCAGCTTGTCTTTCTTCCCCAGACGATTGTAGTGGCGTGGCTATGTGTGTGTTCTCTATTCCACCTACCACTACTTACAAGTTTCTTTATCTAAATTTACAATGAATTTTACATCAAGTAATTACATGAAGAACACAATTAATATTTCTATATGTGTGTCTCAGTACTTAACACAAAATTTATCATTTACAACTTAAGTTATTTTATTTTATAATGGTTCCTTTACTTTGTGAATGAGCATGGATTGATGATATGTAGATTAGTTAGTACATACTTCATGCAATTAGTTTTTTTTTATTTTTTGACCCACTTTAACGATTTAAATGATTAGTATTATTGTACTTATTTTTGAATAATTACGTTTCTGTCGCTCGTCCTGTCTGCCTCTAGAGATCTGCTGTTACCTGAAACATATCTACATTTTTTTGTATTATCTATGATCCATTTATATTTTTGTTTTCATGGCTAACTGCTGTATGACCACTGCAAGAATTATCACTCATTATAAGCCTGTAGGTGGCTGTCGTGATGTAGACCTATATTTTTTCCCATTCATCGGATCCCCAATTCTACTGCATTTGCTTGAACCACTTTACTAATTAACGTGGCTCCCTTATAAACGGGATAAAATTTATGACAAACCTGTTTTCCTTTATTAGATAACAAGTGAGTTCTAACAAGAACCAACTGTCCCTCTGTGAACACCTGTGTGGATGCATCTCTGTCTGCTCTGAGCTTCCTTTCCACAGATGCTCGTTCGATATTTTCAAGTGCTAATTTTACTATCTGCTGGTGTGATGGTCTTCTGGATGGGAGGGAACTGTACAACTAATCTTACTCTATCCACTGGTCTTTTCTTTTTAGCACTGTGACTGGTGATAAGCGTTTCGTATCGTGCAGCATTTCGTTAATAATAGTATGTAAATGATATAAATTGGCATCCCATGTGGTATGTCGTGAACTACAGTATAGGCGACACCATGTCCCAATACCCTTCATTGTTCGTTGTGCAAAATTGGCGCTTGGTTTCTACCTGGATATGAAGATGGGTTTATTTTTATGTCTTTAAAGTTGCCAACCAAGGTTTAGATATATATTGGGGCCCATTATATGAAATCAATCTTTCTACATGACCTACCTACTTGAGAAATCATGTTGTAGTACCTTACTGATCATAATACCAGTTGCACGTTTCAAAGGGGTCAAACTCTAAAACTACAAAGATAAATGTGTTCCCATTCCTTGTCCTTTGTAATGGTCCCATCAAATCTGTTGCTGCTAGATGTTTTAGTTTTTTTGGTATTATAAGGGTGGTCTAGTGTGAAGTGTAACATGTTTGTCTCGTTGGCAATTCTAACATTTTTTGAGTACTTCCCGAATACGTCTTCCCATGTTGCGGAAATAGGCGATTTCTTTAAGTTTCATAAAACATTTCGTCGCCCCAAATTGCCCATTACTTAAATGAGTGTACCATATACACTTGCTTTCGAGTTCATCAGGAACACAAATTGTCCATAAACTTGTACTTGGGTCTCGTCTGTAGAACAGCACATCATTCATCAGCAAATAATACTGATGAATGTCAACCGAGTTCTTGTCTTTCCACTTATGTTTGACCCTTAACACTTCTGGAACTTTGTTCTGTTCATTTGAAATGTTTGAGAAAGCTATTGTTATACAGTTTTCAGACAGAACTCCACTTATTTAATATATACCAATTTGGTATTCATCTGCTCTGAACTTTGTGTTGCTTGGGGAGTATTGGAACAAGGGGGTTTTTGGCGCAAAGTACTGTTATCCAAGATGGAGGCGATGACGTCATCCAAGATGGCGGCCGTGAAGTCATTCAAAATGGCGGATTTTGGCGGGAAGTTTGCATTTTGGCGGGAAAGTGCCACTCCCCCTCGCACAGAAAAATGGAGCGAATTTCAAATTCCAACATGATAATGCATCAATCTCCAGTTATCTCGACTAAGCAAAGAAACTGGCGGGAAAAAGGGACTAGTATTTATTATTTAACTAGTTTCAAGTATGTGTGTTCGCCACGGGGTCTGGACTCCAACTGGCTTAGTTCATTTCATCGCCACCAGAGCGCCACTGTGATGTCATTAAAGATGGTGGATTTTGGAGGGAAGGTACGACACTTGGGCTACCACCACTAACCCAACCCACCTCCCCCCAGAAAATGGTGGAAAGTTCAAATTCCAACAAGATAATGCATCAGAACTAGGAAAATAGCGGGAAAAAGGACTTGTCTTTATTATTTAACCAGTTGCAAGCATGTGCGTTATCCACTGGGTCTGGACTCCAACTGGCTTAGTTCGTATTGGTACCACCAGAGTGCGCTTTCCTGACATAAGATCATGACGCAAGTACCGTTATTCTAGATGGCTGCACCCAATGTATCCACCACGAGCTCCAGAGCTCAAGTTGTGTAGTTCAAATCGTCAACACCAGAGGACGCCACCACGACATCGGGTGATGATGCAAGATCGTCTGTGTATGTTATAACCGGACACGCACTGCGCCACCAGCCCACGGGCATTTGACTGCTTACGTCACACACCCCCAGTTGCCACCTCCACACACACGTCGGACATAGTCTGCTGTAAATACGCTAACTAAAGTAACACCCACATTGCGCATCTAACCTATCAATTACCTAAGTAATTAATACCATTTCAATTTTAATCATATTCAATAATTCAAATTACAGTTTCAATATTCAATGATCAAATGAGAAGTTCCACATTTGCCACTATCAGCGCAGTGTTCATTCACGACCTAGCACCCCCTACCCTTAGAAAGCCGCACTCCTATTGCCTACTGCATTAGTCACTTAATTCGACTTCATATAGGTATGAAAAGGTGTTCACTATACTTTGAACTATCTAGTTTCAACTACTTTTCAAGGTCCAGATCACCACCTTCTCCTAGTAACCGGCGACGAGTTTGAATTCTGGCAGTAAGGAAACGTCACTGGCGCTTTCGCTATCAACCTAAGGAAATTGGGGGAAAGAAAGGACACTTGTACTAACCTCAGCCACCCCACCGCCACTTCCTCCTAGGAACCGGCGCCAAGTTTGAATTTTGTCAGTAAACAAAGCTCACTTGCGTTTTCGCTACCAACGTAAGAAAATTGCTGCAAATGAAGCTCATCACCACCACTAACCTAAGTCGCCAGACCGCCACCTCTTCCTAGGGGCGGGTGGTAAAAGGACTCAGCCCGCAGCACGCTTATGGAGAGAGGAAGGAGTGTACTTTAATTATTTGGGAGCAATTTATTTAGGAATAGAGTATATGTATCACAGAACACACACTCCGACATGCCCCACAGCATACAGACCTGCAAACTACTCCTACATAACTCATGTTTAAGGCTCTACACACACTCTTGCTAATTGGTTCAAATGGCTCTGAGCACTATGGGACTTAACTTCTGAGGTCATCAGTCCGCTAGAACGTAGAACTACTTAAACCTAACTAACCTAAGGACATCACACACATCCATGCCCAAGGCAGGATTCGAACCTGCGACCGCAGCGGTCGCGCGGTCCCAGACTGTAGCGCCTAGAACCGCTCGTCCACTCCGGTCGGCTACTCTTGCTGATTGTAAACCGTCAAAAATAACACATTGCACAACCTACAGACATGAGAACCACTCATAAATAATGCAATACATTTACGACCATAGAGCCAAACAACTCTTAAACGACGGTAATAATAATAATCAATCCAAAAGACTCTGCTTGCTAATTGTCAACTGTCGAAATCATACACCAGCTTTTATTTAAACAATTAGAGGCACCATCACCACCAAATGTATTCGTCACTGAGCCCATAGCCCAAATGACTTAGTTGATATCGATGCCACTAGAAGACACTGTAGCGACGTCAGGTGATGATGCAAGTACCGTAATCTAAGATGGCGCCACCTAGTGCGTTCACTGCGAGCTCCAGACCCCAACTGTCTTAGTACATTTCGTCGCCCCCAGAGGACGCCTCCATGACACCAGCTGATGACGCATGTACAGTTATCCCTGATGGCGTCAAACAGTGTGTCTAGTACTCAGTACCACCAGCAGAGGACGCTGTCGTCCTTTCGTGACGTAAGCCAAGATGGTGAGGGAAAATGGTGGCAAAACGACTCAGCCTGCACTGGGCTGCTGGGGAGAGTAAGGATCGACTGCACTCTATTTATTTTCAAACAACTTATTTAACAATAGAGTATATCTATCACACCGATACAAAAGATCCACACTGATGCTGTTCAAGTGAGAGCGCGATCGTAACATTTAATGATTAATGATAAACATATACGTGACCGGTTTTCCGGAATGAATCCGTGTATGGAAAGTCAGTGGTGGTAATGATTCACGTTCCCATGTTAATGGTAGCAGTGTTCCGAATGCAGAGACCTGTTGGAGTGTAGGAATGTATCATAGTTAACTTTACCATCTCCTAGGCGACCGAATAGCGAAATAATACTTAGTATGTGCTGGGCGGCTTTCGTGATCAAGTGTAACTTTGAGAAGATGGTACGTTTGCGGTGGAGCGTTATTGCCTCCCATGTAAATTGTTTGGTCGACTGCTTCTGCACATTTGGTGCCTTTATTTAGTTGGTGGGAAGATCGATTCTTGTGTGTTGGACACACGTTTGCCTGTTCTCTAGACCTGGGAAAGACCCTAATTGGTTTGTAAAGAATATTGATCATCTGGAATCTGTTACATCATCGACTTCGGTATTCTAAAGTGCAAATATCAGTTCACTCTACTTGTTTCTACTTAGTCAATGGTTTACAGAACTCTGCACTTCGCTGAAGTTTGGTGTTTGTGGAGAAATAATTTACAGTTCATATCTTGTGTATTGTGTTGCGTTATTGACCGGGAGGCTACTGCTGTGTACTTGATATGGAGATGTACGACGAAAACTGTATAATATTGTGGCGAAAATACGGGTGTTCTTGTAATCGACGAGTCTGGAGATGTCTGTAGAAATGTGAGCAAGAAAGCGGAAACGGTAACGCATTTGTGCCAGGGTGAAACGATCCTGTCATTGCACTTCAGTTCTGAAAGTGACTTCGGTTCGCTGATGTAAAGGGTGTGAATGGAATGGTGGGGGATATGAATTGCGTGTTTACTAGATCGAGATGGTACTCGGTGATATATTCTCTGGCTGGAGATCGGTTTGACGCTCCAATATTCTGGCGAGTATCGTTTATATTTGATGACCTGTAGGCAACAATGCGATGTTTAGTAGTCGTTGCAAAAGGTGATCAGTGTAAAATAGTTTATTGCCAATGAGTGTAGCATCTGCAGAAAGAAAGAATAGGTTGGGGTTGTATAGATTGAGGGAACTGTCGGTACAATTTAGCAATCTAGGCAAAATAACGACAAAAAGCCCCAGAAAGAAAATGCTCGATTGATATAGGCTATAGGAGTGTTGAGAACATTTCCGTATGTTGAGAGCAGGAAGGCTATCACGTTTATCCGGGAGGAAGACTGGATTCGGCGATATTTTGGTGAACAGGTTCTGTTAGGGCAGGAATTTTGGTGCATACATGCTGAGACAACAAGAAAGCAGCCGTTAACTATTTCTGTGGCACTATAAAATTACGGCGAGCTGGACTTGGCTGATTTTTTTTTTTTTTTTCACAAAGCCATGTGACGTAAGAATGGAGAGTGTTTTAGATAGTGATGCTTCAGTCCAGCTGGGGCGGGTATGTGTGGTTGAATGCGTGTGTCAATACGCTCTGTGCTATTCTGCCTTCAATGGTAAAGACAAGTGGCGCCTGGAGATGCCTCGAATTTGAGACTGGCGTGAACGCGCTTTGGAATCTATGACAGTATAAGGGCGACTGTATAGAGGCATGCAACTTTCACCGGTGTTCGACAACGCCAGCTCGGGGTCTGTGACGGAGAGCGTGGGACCTGAGCTGCGGCTACCTCACTTCACGGGTGTTGTGAAGCGCAGCCCTAAATGGAGGTCTGTGAGTGCTATGACAGCTGATGGCCGCATCGACCGTACCTGCGATCACATCATCATCGGTGTCTAGCGGATAGTAATTTCTCAGATGATACGTATGAATGGGGGTGTCGCCACCTCATGCTTGCGCAAGCTGAGCAGGGGCTGCGCGCTGTTTGACATCTAACGAATGCGTCACTTACCGCTACCTCCTGTGTACTCTACTGGACTGGGGGTGGTGGACTGTGCTTGCACGCGTTGATTGCACTATTTCGTGTGCGGCTTTGTTGGCCCTGCTGTGCGCTATTTGGTCAGTTTATGAGTACTGAGCGTGCCTACACATCAGTGTGAAGAATTATTTAGGAGCAGTATGCAATTGTGTGCTGGGTTATTATTATTATTATTTAAGAGTTTTTTGGCTCTACAGTCTTAAATGTATTGCATTATTTATGAGTGGTTCACATGTCTGTAGGCTGAGCAGTGTGCTGTTTTTGACGGTTTACAATTAGGAAGCATGTCTATAGACCTTATACATGAGTTATGTAGAAGTAGTTTGCAGGTCTGTATGCTGTGGGGCATGTCAGAGCGTGTGTTCTGTGATACATATACTCCACCCCTAAATAAATTGCTCTCAAATAAATAAAGCACACTCCTTCCTCTCTCCATCAGCCTAGTGCACGCTTAGCCATTTTACCACCCACCCCCAGCAAGAGGTGGCAGCCTGGTGACTTTGGCTAGTGGTGGTGGTGAGCTTCATTTGCAACAATTTTCTCACATTGTTAGCGAAAGCCCAAGTGAGCTTTGTTTAATGGCAGAATCCGAACTTGGCGCTGGTTCTTAGACAGAAGTGGCAGTCGGGTGGCGGAGGTTAGTACAAGTGTCCTTTCTTTCCCCCAATTTTCTTAGGTTGATAGCGAAAGCACAAGTGACCTATCTTCCCACAATTTTCTTAGATGTGACGCATTATCATGTTGGAATTTGAACTTAACGCGATTTCTTGGGGGGAGGGGGGTTAGGTTAGTGGAGGTAGCCCAAGTGTCGTATCTTCTCACCAAAATCCACCATCTTGGATGACATCACTGTGGCGCTCTCTGATGGCGATGATAAGAACTAAGCCAATTGGAGTCCAGACCATGTGGCGAACACGCATGTTTGAAACTGGTTAAATAATAAAGACAAGTCCTTTTATCCTGCCAGTTTCTTTGCTTAGTAGAGATAACTGGGATGTGATACATTAGCATGTTGGAATTTGAAATTCGCTCCATTTTTCTGGGCGAGGGGTGCATTGCACTTTCCTGCCAAAATTCAAACTTCCCGCCAAAATTCGCCATCTTGAATGAAGTCACGGCCACCATCTTGGATGTCGTCATCGCCGCCATCTTGGATAACGGTACTTTGCTCCAAAATCTCCTTGTTCCAATACTTTGGGGTAGTACCATGTGGACACTGGTAAAGAAAATCTGCTAAGGTGTTTACCAGTCCTGGGATATGTTTGAAATCTAACATATGTTTCAATGGGCAATATGTCGATATTCCTACTTCAAATTGTTCAATTAATGTGCGGGGATAGAGAATATGTGCATCTTCCTTATAGTGCTGGTATTTCCGCACTGTAAGAAAGTGGTTGTCATCAAAACCTCTTGCTTCTCTCTGTGATGTACCTTCTGGGTTTTGAAGACTGGAATTCTGTCCTTGGTTTGTATCTAAACTACGCAAACGTGTGTAGCTTGGTTCATTCTGTGTCATTTGTGCCGTAGAATCACTTACAGATTGCGCAACATGCGTGCATAACGCATGCTACCGGCTCTATATCTTGAAGTGTAAGTAATTCTGGCTCGTTAGACGCCGTACTGTAACCCGTCGATATTCGTCCTACAGGTTTTGGCATTGCGTAACGCGTCTCTATGGTTTAATCAGCGAATGTCACGCTTTGGGCTTGACGTATTCAACCTTGCTGCAAATCACACTCTTGTATTCCAGATTGACCTGTTATTTTTTTTTGAACAAGTGGTCGCAATCCACACTGTTCCCTACAGTTATCGTGATGTTCTGTCATACGCTGGTTTTGGACTGACATCCACATGTGCCTTTCCGTCTTACGTCACACGTAATTTCGCGTACCCTTTCAGTAGAATTAACTACAACTGCTGATTCTGCAGTATTCACAGTAGTATCTACCGCCACTAAAGTGCATTCTGTCGTCGTCTGCGACTCCTCACTAACGCATTCTACGTCACCTCGACTTTCGATCGAACGTAAAACTTCCGATCTCAGCCATTGAAATTAATGTTCGTTTTTCTCCTGTATTTTTAAAATATGAGCATTTCTTCACTGCTGCTTTTGTCGTTATTTTGTGAGACGTCGTCTCAGCAATAACATGTTTCGCTTTCGTCGTCGCTTTGATGGCAAAAGCTTCGATCTGTTGTTTAAACGTTTTAACACTTTGTTGCGTAACATCACGTAACGTAATCATGTCTGTTTGGACAGTGTCAATGTCTGTTCTCAATTGTTTGTGCCCTGTAACGAGCGTTTGAAGCGTGATTTGTGCTTCCTTAGCTTCAGTTCGTATTTGATCTAATTTGCCTTGAATATTTTCACGTTTTCACGCGTTTTTTTGTATTTCCTTGTTAGTTTCATTCAGCCCCGATGTTATGCGCCTGTCTAAATCTTTTTGCCCTTGTGTTTGCGCCCTTCTAATTTTTTTGGCCTTGTGTTATGGGCCCTTCAACACACCTTTCTGATTCCTGAGATTGTTGTAATAGACGCTGAAACATTCCATACACGTTGGCGTTTTCATCTACACCATTTACCCCTGTTGCCATATGATGTAACTGTTCCCTAACTCATTTTTCGTGAACCATTTCCTTCATTTCCGAGCATAGTGTAGAAGCCCTAAAACTCGTTCTTTCATGCAACTGCAAGCCTGACTGATTCAATATGATTACGTTTGGTTCAATATGCTGTGGATCACTATCTATAGACTCAGCGACTGATTCATTAGCAACCCCTTTCTCATGACCATTCTTTCGACCATATTGAACATCATGTGTAGCTTTTTCGGCCTCATTCGGTATTTCTACGTATTCTGTCTTGTGTTGTTCACTCTGATCTACCAGTTGCATATCCAACTCCATCCTATCAGGATTTTCCGTGACTTCTATTTTTCTTAATCTATTATTTTCTGCCGTTTTGAGCGTTCCTCTCTGCGTTGCTGTTCGCGAATTTTTCGAGTCTGACTATGCGTTAACATCTGATCATAAGACTTGATTCTACCCCAAAATATCATCCACGGTCCTATATTCAATCTGTTTCCTCGTCTTTTATAGCCTTTTGGTTACTGGAGTTGAGACAGAACTCAACACAACCCAATTCAACGATGTGATGCCCCAGCAAATAAGAAATACATGAATACAATTCTATCTACGATTCCTACACAGTTGAGTCACATTTACATTTACATGTTTTTTCTCCAATTTGCGTCGGCCTATTATTTGGGAGGATTATGTATTTTGTACCTATCAAAAGCAAACTATCAATCTATCACAGGGTCGCCATTTGCAAGCTATATGCGCTAATGGATAATGCACCTGGACTGTCTTCTCAAGTCCACGATGTTAAACAGATTTTCTAACAGACACTCTATATAAATATGAATCTGGCCCTGTAAGGGCATTAGAAATGCTGCTGTCATGTAACTAGAATGCATGAATTAATAAAAGTGAAAGTTTGGGATCTATTCTAGAAAGACAAAACAGCTGTTCCCTTTTTCATTCTAAGTATAATTTATCATCTGTGCTTTCAGGGGTCAAGTGATACACAACAATCATGTTCAGTTAATTTCAACACTCAATAATAAAATATTTAACTCTTAGACATATTGAATTGGCAATTATGAAATCGTTATCTCTACAAATGAAAATGTTATCATAGGTAAGAGTGATCAAAAATCTTCATCTATGAAATTTACTTCTACGATATTGTAGCTGCTCAATGAACTAAGTTGGTGGAGAATAAATTTAGCTTTTAAACCAATCAAAAAACTCTCATGTACTCAATGTGAGGGTAGGTTAGTCTCCTAGCTTTTCACATTCAATGGTCAAAGCGTATGCAGGTTGGAGTGAGCAAAATATTGACTCAACATTTACTGTGGCCTAATGCGCGACGGGGCTTTCCAATGCCATTAACCACCTGCTCGGTTCGTCTCCAAAATGCATTTCACTTAAACTTATTTATGCATGCCCCTGTCCTTATATTGGTAGCTATTGTTTTGTTAGTTTTCGGTACATGAGATTACTGCCATTGCTTTTTGTCGATAATATAGTTTTCAGAGGATCTCATACTGTATCATACTGTTGTTATGGACTGGACGTAAGGTCCATAAAATCAAGACGCCTTACAAATCTTCCAACGGGATTACTGGTAGCCACTTTAGAGGTTGTCAAAGAGAAAGATATTGAGGATTCTAGGGTACAAGGCAGAACAGAGCGAACTGTCGATGTACTTATACGGCAAGAAAAAGTTACACACTTTCAGGGTGAACATAGGTCGTTAATGGAATCAGTGTTAATATGGTATAAGGATTTGTTCAGTTCACTAGGAGTGTTACCTGCAACACCAATCACACAATATAGAATACCAACAGGCAATCATCTGTCAATATTCAGATACCAGTATCGACTACCTAAGCATTTACAGCGTTTAGTAGAGGAAATGGTTAATCAGCAGTTTTCATATGGGATTATAGCACATAGTGACAGTCCATGGTCAGCGAGTATCGTGATTGTGGGTAAGAAGTAATCAGCTGTAACAAAGAAAGATCGGTATTGTTGCGACTACATATTCTTAAATGAAAAAAAAGTAACAGATGCATATCTGATCCCTAATATTACTCACACATTAGGTAATCTGGGTCAGTTCATGTTATTTCCAGGCTGGATTTAAGAAGTGGGTATCATCAGATTGAGGTACACCCTGAGGATACACCTAAAATAGCATTTTCCATGCTTTTGGTCACTAAGAGTATTGTAGGTGGCCTTTTGAGCTCAAAAACGCACCAGCTACATTTCAACACTTATTACATGGAGTCCTCAGAGGTTTAAAACCAAACAAATGCTTGGTGTATCTCGATAATACAATTACATTCACAAAAAGCCTGTTAGACGACGTTCATCATACGGAGATGGTATTTGTCAGGTTGGGAAAGGCTCGAGTTACGCTTAACATAGATAAGTGTCTCTTAGCACAATCACAAGTAAACTATCTGGGGCATATAATTGGCCAAGATGGACTAAGGACAGATCCACACCTTGCATCAGTAGTACATGACGTCCCAGTCTCTCAGATAATTAAGCAATTACAATCTTTCCTCGTATTAGCGAAGCACTATAGAAAATTCGTGAACAGGTTCGCTTAAGTGCCACAAACACTAATAAAATTATTGCAAAAAGGTATTATGTTTAGCTGAACACCTCTGTGTAAGACAATATTTCAAAATTTCAAGGATATATTAATTTCAGATACAGTTTTAATTTTTCCATATTTCACATAAGAATTCATATTATCATGTGATACAAGTGGTACCGCTTTAGGAGCGTATCTAGGCAGATCACTAAAGGGAGAGAACACCTAGTTCCCTATGCATCTTGTCAGCTTAAGGGGATGTTATGGATTTTGGTCCAAAAAATCGATTTTTCAAAAATATTATCTTCTTGATCTACACAGTTTAATCTACAGTTGTGTATGAATTTTATCGTGATAGCAGCTTTAGAAATGCCTTTCATTGTTAAACTGATTAACTCTGCACTGATGGCCACTCCCACCTTTTCCAACATTTTGGAAACTGGTTGCTTCAGCGGAATTTTTGTCAGTGTGAAGGCTATTTTCTTTCGATATCTTTGGCTGAGATCTATATCTTTGCCTGAAAACTTTCTTGCATGTGGTCTATTTGCGTTTTGACAATACTCACACATATTAGTAAGTGGAAGGCTGAATTCACAGACCTTTATGTGGAAGTCAAAATTTAGGTATAATGGGTGAAGGAAAAACTGTGTTTAGGAAACGGAGGTTACATGGAAATCGATCTACCAACAAAAAAGGGGAAGCAACTCGAAATGAAGAACAGAAGCTCTCAGCTTCAGCATCGAAACTTGGGACAGGAAAATTGTACAGGTGTGCGAATGATGTTGATATGGATTCCACTGGATTCAGGCTTATTGATTTAAAGCTTCTCTGCCAGGGTATAAAACTTTCATGTCCATGTGTTAGCTGTAAAAATACAGAATTCATGATTATTGTTGAAGGAACAGCTTGTGATTTTAAATTAATTTGTAATTCGTGTGGCTATGAATTTTCATTTTCCTCCTCCAAAAAAACTGGTACTGATACCTATGAAAGCAATTTTAGCTTATCACATGCTCTGAGATACCTTGGACAGGGCAGGGAAGGCGGTAATTTATTGTGTGGTTTTCTGAACATGCCTCCACCTTGTGCAACGTTAGAAAAAATAAATAAAGAAATGTCTGATGCTGTATACGATAGTGCCAAAGTTTCCTTGAAGAAAGCAATGGAAGAATTGGTGGAAATAAACCAAAAAAATAAATCCTTGGGTAGATATTCATGACAGTGAATCTCCTACAAATGTTACTGACCTGTGTGTATCTGTAGATGGGACCTGGATGAAAAGGGGCCACACATCTCTGTATGTAGTTGCATCTGTTATTGGTATTCACTCAGGTAAAGTTTTAAATGTAGAAATTATGTCTAAATACTGCCACCAGTGTGCAACAAGGAAAATGTCCAACAATGAAGACAGTGAGAAACTGTGGCAAGAAAAGCATGCGGTAACATGCTCTAAAAATTATAGTGGCTCAAGTGGGGGCATGGAGGCTGCTGCAGTTGTGAGGATGTTCTCCAGATCTGAAGACCAGTATGGTGTTAGATAATTTAAATACCTTGGTGTTGAGGACTCCGCTTCGTTCAAAGCTGTAATAGATAAAAATTCTTACAATACAACAATAGAAAATTTGGAATGTGTTGGCCACATCCAAAAGACGCTTGGTGGTAGTCTTCGTCGGTTGCTGAAAGAGAAGTAAGGTTTCGTACTTGAGGATGGAAAACGATTAGGAGGAAAAGATAGATTTACTCTGAAAGAAAACTGTTTTCTTCAGTTATTTTATGGGAGAGCTATTAGGAAAAACACAAATTATTTAGAGGCAAAGAGGTGTGCTGTGGGGGCAATTTTTTTTCCACAAACTATCCGCTGACTAAACGTCAACGCACAATCTGTGTCCGAAAGACAACTGGCGTAAGTTCAACAACAAAAATGAGATGAACTCACATAAACACTCATTACCAGGACCTGTTATGAATGCAATTAAGCCCACATTCAGGTTTCTTGCAAACCCTGATTTACTGAGGAAGTGTCTTCACGGAAAGACACAAAATGCAAACGAAAGTCTCAGTAATTTAATTTGGATAGGATGCTCAAAATGGACATTCTGTGGACTTGAAGTACTCAAAATAGGTGTCTATAAGCAGTTTTATGTTACAGTAACGGCAGAATTGAAGTGCTGAAGAGAGTTGGTATAGATCCTGGTGTGTTTGCAACAAAAGCATTTTACACCTTCGACGAGAGGAGGGTCAAGAAAGCTTACAGATCAGTGTCTTACCTGCAAATATAGGCCAGGCAGATTCGAAGAGGAGAGAAGAGAAACCTGGAGAATTAGGAGTACCAGTATGGAGGATTTTAAAATTGAGGTAAGCTTATAACATGAAGAAGTATGAGAAGAAAATCTTTGAACCTCATTTTCTCTGTTTTACATTTTTTACATTATTAGAAGCCTGTTCTCAATAAGTGTATGCACAAATGCTATGAAATTTTTAGCAACTGTTCGCAACTTGTTGATACCTTTCTGGAACTAAAAAATACGAAATTACATTCTGATTTTTAAATGACTGTATATAGAAAAATAGTTAATGTTGGATATACAAAATTAAAACATCTGTTAATGTTACAATTTGTACCATAAATTCATAACTATAATTCAGTGGTCTTATAATCTTCTCAGGACACTACAATAAAATTTTCAGATTAATTGCATGATTAAAATTTGTGTTATTGCTTTTTATGAACATGGCAATAAAAAATTAAAAATTCAATTTTCTAGCAAAATATTAATCCTGCATATTTTACTATATTTTTCCATTAAAATAAAGATCTTTTGCTTTACACATGCAAAATTTTAGATCTGTACATCAATAAATATGGTTTTAATGATTTTTAAAAAAAATGTTTACATTTTCCGTTACATCCCCCTTAATAAGTCCGAACAAAATTATTCAACCACTGAAAAGGAAATGTTAGCATTAATATACAATGTTTCTTATTTTAGATATTATCCGTGTGGATGTAAGTTCATGGTGATTACTGATTATGCAGCTTTAAAATGGCTACTAGGGCTAAAAGATCCTTCATGTCGTCTAACGAAGTGGACTTGGAAACTAAGTGAATTTCAATATGATATAAGTCACAAACCGGAAGTTAAACACACAAACGCAGACACATTTAGTGGGAAGGTTGAGGCATTGCAAGTATCTGGATTTGATCTAAAAGATCTGAATAAAGCATGATAAAATTATAAAGAGTGTCAGGAGTATTGAAAACAGCCACAGTTTGTCACAGAAGATGGGGTTTAGTGTAGATCAAGCAAGTGTTTACTATGTGTAATTATTTATTATTGGGTCTTGGAGATAAGAGAACACCAGGTAAAAGAGTAACAGAAATATTCTGGTAGAGAACAAGATACGCTGATGTCCTACAAAATCTCAAGAACTGTACTCCATGTGAACAACATGCTGATTTATGCCATCAAAAGCTACAATTACAAAGACTACCATAGTCAATTGGGCAACAACCATGTATTAACAATCACCCATCACTTCTCAAGATGTTTAGTAATGGTAGCAACAACAGATCAACAAAGCAAGTACAGTAGCTCACACTATGGTAAATCACAGTATACTTAAATCTGGAAAACCGCAAATGATTATTGCACACCAAGGGATAAACTAAATTTCTGATCTCATTAAGTAGTTATCACTTATTGTAACTTAAGAAATTACATATAAGTCCATTTCATCCACAGGCAAATGGTCATATGGAAATAGTTCAAGGGACTATATCAAAGATGCTAATCCATTACGTGAATTCTCAACATCTAGACAGGAATGTATGTTCAGGTTTTGTAGTTAATGCCAATAATTTGAAAACTCATACAGGAACAGGGTTATCATCTTACAATGTTGCATATGGATGCAAAATTCCATCTCTGTTTGATGTGTTTCAACCAAAGTTGAGAAAAAGTATTTGCAAAAACCTTAAAGGAAGTCTGAAAAAAGGCAAAACAGGCCAAAATGAATGCATGAGATAATCAAGAGAATGTGGGGTTAAGAAAGAGAAATTTAGCACAGTATCAGATAAGTAAATAGGTATTACTTGTGAGCACTTACGCTCCAAAAGGTAAGACAAAAAAGGTTTTTACGACGTTCTAGGGTCCTTACCAAGTGTTTGATGTAAAGTCACCTGTAAACT
The DNA here is from genome assembly GCF_023898315.1 of Schistocerca nitens. Classification (NCBI taxonomy): domain Eukaryota; kingdom Metazoa; phylum Arthropoda; class Insecta; order Orthoptera; family Acrididae; genus Schistocerca; species Schistocerca nitens. Next base: position 459,806,314 of record NC_064615.1, on the reverse strand, counting down.
TAAAGTTACAATTACCAGGAGGAACTTAAGCAGTTCATGTCAGTTGAATTAAACCTTTTCAGGAGTCATAGATTCCTTTCCCCAAGTACCAGTTGAATTGCCACAGAACAAGCCATGCAGGTTGATAGAATAATACATAGTCTGAGATTAAAATACATGAGTAATAGAACGATTCTTTTGTTTGTTTTTTATTTATTCGCGTAATGTATTTAGGAGTATGGATATTTTTTGTTTTATTCTCACTTCTGTCTAAGGAAGGAGGTAGCACATATAAATTATTTTCTCTAGGTGATGGCTAGGATGATGCTTAGATGGAGTTTAGCGAGTGTTATGCTGTTGCTCTTTCTCCAGAGCGGAAGGAATAGTCAACCAGCCTTTGCGGAATGGGGTTTTGTGCATTCAGTAGCCAGAGGCAGACCTCACATATTGCAGACGGTCACTGAGACTGACCTTCAACATATGGGAGGTAAGGAACGAAGTGAGAAAGTTGCAGGTTATTTCCCTAGAAGTGCTAAACGAAGCAAAACGGAGCAATACTACAAGGGATACATGGAGTGAGTATTATGAACTTAAATTTTCCTATGATAAGCTGAGAGAGCAGTTGCAGCAAGTAACAGGGACAATCACATATTCTGTAGTATGGAGGAACAGAGGATGGCTGAATGTGGGTGGCACACTACTAGAAACCGTGTTTGGCACAGCAGATAATGATGGTATTTCAAGTTTGAATCGTACAATAGGTCTATCTCGAAGGCAGGTCAATGTTCTCGAATTTCACAGCTAAACGCCAACCGTCGTCGCAGTACAATGGACGACGAAGAAGGGTGGTTATTGGGAGGGGACAGAGCACCTGCCAAGACAGCGTGTGTAAGTCCAATACACATACCATCACTCACTGCCGTGGCATCATAGTGCAGTCGAAGCCGGGGTCTCCGAAAGTGCAGAGCCGCCATTGCAGCAGCCACCTGGAACGGAGTGTGCGGAATCAGTAGCCTTGAGCGGGCTGGAGGCCGCTTATGACGCGATTCTTCAGCAGGCATTGACAAGACAATGCCAACCGCGATTCAAAACACTACCTGTGTTTTTATGGAAATAAATAACTAATTCTGAAACTTCTTTCACTGGGCCTACTGGCGATCATAGGTCACTAACATCCTTCTGACGAAAACTAGCAAGGAGCGTACAGGGAGACTGCCTCCTGACGCAGAGCCATCTGTACTTACACCCTCCCAATAGTCGCCTCTTGCAGTACGCTCGGAAGGTTTGCGCACATTATTATATATCGTGTCTTTCGCAACAACCCAGCTGTTATGCTTTGAAGGGTATCCCAACCATTTCAGTATTGCTATGCCCACTCTTGAGCAACGCATTGGGTTTAGAGCTAATCTGTAATTCCTCTGTGTAGAAATAATTATCCGAAATTTCTTCACCTTCACTGTCTTTTAAGATGTAAGTCCTTGGGTTTATACGCCGCACTTTGGAAACAGTAAATATTTCCGTTGATCAGTTTGGTAGGTATGATTCCTCAAACACTGTCTTGTATTCTGAAACACACAGTAAATCGCCTATGTTAAATTTCCGTCTCTGTGGATCCAGCATATTAATGCGATTATATAGTGTATTTAGAAGCTCATTAGCACGGAATCTAGTATAGAGCGCATTTTAATGGTGTTATGTCTAGAACAATTATACTGTGCAGTTGTTTGTGGGAGAACATCGAGCCACTGATATTATCCTCAAAGTTTCAACTGAACCTACATAAGGCTTTTTATACCAGTTTATCTCGGAGCTAAGAGGAATACACATTATTGAATGATTATGTAAATGCCACACAATACTCGCTTTCATGTGAGTGATGTATTCTCTAACGATCCATTACTAGACTGAAACAGCGACTGTAGAATTCATCTCAATGATCAGTTTGAAGATTGTCAGGGCATCCATGGATTCGCCCCTGTCTGGGGTAGTTGTTAAAAGCCATCCATTGCTTGCTTAGCAGCCCTCACCTTCATAGATAGGGCCAAATCTCGAATATTGATTGGCGACTCCAATGGAGTGCTGTGTGCACAACGACCATATATGTTAAATTAAAAGGAAGGTCAGCACTGGTTGTAATATTGATGTTTTATTGATGTTTTATTGATAGCAGAATCGATTTTCGATCACATAGTGATCATCTTAAGTACTGTGGTGTACAAATTAAACTCAGACACTGGTATCAAGTTATCAATAACCAATACTGAGAAGCGATCCCAATAAAACATCAATATTACGGCCAATGTTGACCTTCCTTTTAAATCAAATCTCGAATATGTATGTATAACCATTAAAATATACTTGAAACTTCTGTTTTCACTTTAATATTGTCTCATATCCACGAGGTCTGACTGCTATAAATCATCTAAATCAAGTATAATAATACATCTGCTTTCAAATGTCTTTCTCGCTGGCTTTTAGAGCTGTCGGGCAACAGTTTCCATAATCATTCAATAATATGTTAGAGATAAAGTGGTATAATTTCATGCTTGTGCTCTTTATTTCCCGTGACGGGCGATGCTGTGAGCAGGCGTAATCGTTCCATGATTCTGTCACTGTCGGCATAGTACATGTAATGTATTCCATAGTTTGTTTGTTCGTTCTGTTATGCTCCATGTCTATACTTTTATCTGCACCATGTACAGCTTCTAATGCATGTCCAATAGTAATCACATATTTCTTAGGTTTTATTCGTCTATGTGGCGTGACGTTTAGCCTGTGTGCGTAAATCACAAGTAATATTTCAGCATACGATCTTATCTCTTTGGGAAAATACGCTCCAGGCTTCGAAGTTTTGAAGAATATCTGATTCACTAAACCAAGTGTTCACTCAAACTCCTCCTCTCCAATGTGTATTAAGTATCTGGTTAAGCATATTGGATGCTTTTCCAACATATAAGGTTTATCGCTGGTGACCCCGTATGTTCTATCTACACTCCTGGAAATTGAAATAAGAACACCGTGAATTCATTGTCCCAGGAAGGGGAAACTTTATTGACACATTCCTGGGGTCAGATACATCACATGATCACACTGACAGAACCACAGGCACATAGACACAGGCAACAGAGCATGCACAATGTCGGCACTAGTACAGTGTATATCCACCTTTCGCAGCAATGCAGGCTGCTATTCTCCCATGGAGACGATCGTAGAGATGCTGGATGTAGTCCTGTGGAACGGCTTGCCATGCCATTTCCACCTGGCGCCTCAGTTGGACCAGCGTTCGTGCTGGACGTGCAGACCGCGTGAGACGACGCTTCATCCAGTCCCAAACATGCTCAATGGGGGACAGATCCGGAGATCTTGCTGGCCAGGGTAGTTGACTTACACCTTCTAGAGCACGTTGGGTGGCACGGGATACATGCGGACGTGCATTGTTCTGTTGGAACAGCAAGTTCCCTTGCCGGTCTAGGAATGGTAGAACGATGGGTTCGATGACGGTTTGGATGTACCGTGCACTATTCAGTGTCCCCTCGACGATCACCAGTGGTGTACGGCCAGTGTAGGAGATCGCTCCCCACACCATGATGCCGGGTGTTGGCCCTGTGTGCCTCGGTCGTATGCAGTCCTGATTGTGGCGCTCACCTGCACGGCGCCAAACACGTATACGACCATCATTGGCACCAAGGCAGAAGCGACTCTCATCGCTGAAGACGACACGTCTCCATTCGTCCCTCCATTCACGCCTGTCGCGACACCACTGGAGGCGGGCTGCACGATGTTGGGGCGTGAGCGGAAGACGGCCTAACGGTGTGCGGGACAGTAGCCCAGCTTCATGGAGACGGTTGCGAATGGTCCTCGCCGATACCCCAGGAGCAACAGTGTCCCTAATTTGCTGGGAAGTGGCGGTGCGGTCCCCTACGGCACTGCGTAGGATCCTACGGTCTTGGCGTGCATCCGTGCGTCGCTGCGGTCCAGTCCCAGGTCGACGGGCACGTGCACCTTCCGCCGACCACTGGCGACAACATCGATGTACTGTGGAGACCTCACGCCCCACGTGTTGAGCAATTCGGCGGTACGTCCACCTGGCCTCCCGCATGCCCACTATACGCCCTCGCTCAAAGTCCGTCAACTGCACATACGGTTCACGTCCACGCTGTCGCGGCATGCTACCAGTGTTAAAGACTGCGATGGAGCTCCGTATGCAACGGCAAACTGGCTGACACTGACGGCGGCGGTGCACAAACGCTGCGCAGCTAGCGCCATTCGACGGCCAACACCGCGGTTCCAGGTGTGTCCGCTGTGCCGTGCGTGTGATCATTGCTTGTACAGCCCTCTCGCAGTGTCCGGAGCAAGTATGGTGGGTCTGACACACCGGTGTCAATGTGTTCTTTTTTCCATTTCCAGGAGTGTATTTTGCCAGCGCTGTGAAACTAATGTAGTCGGTAACAGTATATCACTCTTCTTCTTCTTAATCCCTTCTTCTGTCTCCATCCTTCGTGTGTGAGCGTCGATAACTGTGAGTTTTACCGACATACTGCTGCGTACTAAACTGACTTCAGGGTGGTATGCAACATTTATATATAAACTGAATTGATATCTCCATACCTGTACACGTCCATCCGTTGAAATTTGAAACGAGACTCGTCCGACCAGGCAATATGTTTCCAGGCACTAACAGTCCAGTGTCTGTGTTGACAGACCCAGGCGAAGCGTAAAGCTTTGTGCCATGCAGTCATCAAGGGTACACAAGTGGGCCTTCAGCTCTGAAAACCAGTATCAATGATGTTTTGCTGAATGGTTACCAAGCTGACACTTTTTGATTGTCCAGCAATGATATCTGTAGCTTGCGTCTCGAAGAACGTTTCTCTTCAGTCATCGTAGATACCGTTCTTGCAGGATCTTTTTCCTGCCTCTGCAGTGTCCAAGATTTGATGTTTTACTGGATTCCTGATATTCACGGTGCACTCATGAAATGGTCATACGGTAAAAAACCAACTTCATCGCCACTTCAGAGATGCTGTGTCCCATCGCTCATGCGCCGACTATAACACCACGTCTAAACTCGCTTAAATCTTGATAATCTGCAGTTGTTGCAACAGTAACCGATCCACCAACTGTGCCAGACACTTGTCCTACACAGGCCCCGTATTCTGCCTGTTTTCATATCTCTCTATTTGAATATGCATGCTATACCAGTTTCTTTGGCACTTCAGTGTATATGCCAATCATACAGTTACAAAACAATATTTAAAAAATGAGTTAAACGATCTTGTTACCAAGGCAGAATAGAGAGGTATTCTAACACAAGTCAGTAACTATGTTACTAAACAATATTTATAAAAAGAATTAAAAACTGAATCTATAAGTATTCTCTTACAATTCGACACAAGAAATGCAATTTGCGATGGTGTCATAGAAGACTACCACAAAATGATAATTAATGCTTCCACAGCCCTTAATCATGAACTATACAGGCCTAATATGCTAGAGATGATGGCATATGGTAGAAAAGTGCTTGAATTTACATGTATGAAAGGAAATGAACAAAAATTATTCATTTTAAGTATCTTGTTATCCTTCAAAAGTCGTTTTTATTGGCAGAAATATAGATAAGAACCTATCACTAAATTATGTTGATTTCTCAATAAGTGTCTGTGCTAATCTTTGCTAGATAACGCCTGACAACCAGTCGACAAAATTAGTGCAAAAATAAATGTTATGCCCATAAAATTAAAAGAAGCAGTTAAAACTTATTGGTAGATTTAAAAATAATTTTATTTTATTAAATTTTATCTTTTTAAATGGATAATAATCATTTCTGCTACTTGAAATGCAAAAAAAAAAAAAATACAGAAACTCGTCTTCCTCACAGGCTAATAATTAAAACTGGAAGACAGAGGATTAAAAGTATTTGTACAATTTATAAAACTAAAAAAAAGTAAATTTGTTAAAAAGTTGGTAAATGTCCAGATAAAGTTATTACCAAATAACATAGATCAATGAGAAAAAATTTTAAAAGATGTAATGTCATTTCCATTTGTGTAGATAATTTATGCCAAGCAGATTTTGTAGAAATTAATTCAGGCAACTTGAAAGGAATTTCAGAAATAAACAAATGATGTATATATTTATTAAATGTAATTGATGTTTTTCAAAATTCGCTTTGACAAAAGCAAAACAGGTAAAAATGTTTTGGATCGTTTTGAAAAAATTTTGGTCAAGAACTCCAAGAGATCTGCAAATGGAAAAAAAACACTATTATAAAGGATTCGAATAGTTTTCAAAGAAGTACTGCATTATTCATTACTCAGCTTAGTTACAGAATTAAAAGCATCTGTTGGAAGATTTAACAGAACATTGAAGGAATAAATAGGAACCTTTGCTCTTCAAGGAAATGGTAAATCCAGTGATGTCCTTGAAAACTACATTAATGAATGCAATAATACAAAGCTTTTGACAATAAAATTGAAGTTAAAGGATGTGAGTAAGGATAATGGAAAAGAACTGCAGGTGAAGACAGTTTATGTGAGTGATGTCAAGCCCAAATATAAAGTTAGGCTCAGCAAGTTGAAAGGAATTTCCAGAAAAGGACTCTCAGCCAACTGGTCAATAGAAATTTTTATTATTGTTCACATTGTCCATTCTAATCCAATTACATATAAGCTGAAGACATTGTATGGAGAAGAAGTCAAAGGAAACTTTCATGACCATGATTTACAGAAAACTTATTATCGAGATATATACCTTTTGAAAAAGTATTGAGGAACAAAGCTGATAACGGCTATGTGAAGGGGATACGTTTTGATGAATCCTGTAATAGTTGGGTAAATAAATAAAATATTAAACCTTTAAAATTTTTTGTATATAAATTGAATTCATTATTGAATATTTAAAGTTGTTTAGTATTGATTATAGTATAATTTTTGCTGATTATGGTATTAAAGAAGGAGAGTGTATTGTGATATTATTCTAAAAGTTAATAAGAATGGCATAAGGTGAGAATTACTTGACAATTTTAAACTTTAGATGCTTGATCGATTTAGTACATACACTTTATTAACTGTTTGCAAAAATCGTTCTGCATGTTATATAAACTTAAATTATGAAAAAAGTAATTGGATCCTCCTTTTATTGAAAAATGGTCTAGTTTTTATATTAATTCAATCTAATTAAGACTAATGGTTTCATTAATTAAGTGTTCTTTTGTGTAGTTATCTAAGATATTAAAATAATTGTGCCAACAAGTAACATTCAAATTTTCTTTCAATCTCTGCTACATATTTATTAAGTTAGGATCACAGTTAACATTTCTTCACAATTTGGATGTGTGTCTTTAATTCTATATAACAGTCTTTGTAAATTTCTCCTTTGTGTTAGTTGTAGTGATCGCCAAATAATTTTTAAAAAACGGAAGTTTGCCTTAAATTCTGATCGACTGCTTCAGGTACAACATGAGGCAACAAGATATTTATTTCTCTGTTCGTTTCACTTTATTGTTCATTTGCTAGACTAAGCCTTCTTCCTTTTTTTTTTTTTGAGGCTAGATTGGTACCTACTTTGCTTTTGATTTTAGGTTGGGGTTATAAAATGGTTCAAATGACTCTGAGCACTATGGGGCTTAACATCTGAAGTCATCACTCCCCTTGAACTTAGAACTACTTAAACCTAACTAACCTAAGGACATCACACACATCCATGCCCAAGGTAGGATTCGAACCTGCGACCATAGTGGTCGCGCGGTTCCAGACAGAAGCGCCTAGAACCGCTCAGCCACACCGGCTATCTTGGGGTTATCAACCAGAGCATTTGCAGGCTGGTGTTTATCGAATTTTTTATACTTTGGTTGCTAGATTGCCTTTGTTGTTAGTTTTATTTAGGGTTTATGATTTTCTAATATTTTATATTTTCCTTTATTGGTTCATTTTGGTTCTTATAATTTTATATTTTATGTTTTTATGATTTTGGCCTTTTTAGTTAAGGTTCCAATATTTTTGGTTCATTTATGAATTCCTAAGGCCCATGTAGACGCTCCTATTTCTGGTAGAATAAGTCTTGCTGGTGTTTTATTGAAGCTAGGTGGTTATGGAATTTTTCGTGTAATAAAAGTTATTTCTTATTTGGGGTTGAAGTTTAATTATTTCTGGTTGTCTTTGGGTTTATCTGGTGGAGTTATTGTCAGATTTATTGGTTTTTGTCAGGTTGATTTAAAGTCTTTAATTGCTTATTCTTCTGTCGCTTTTGGGAGAACGACGGTTCAATCGCATGTCTGATTTAGGTTTTCTGTGATTTCCCTAAATCGCTCCAGGCAAATGCCGGGATGGTTCCTTTGAAAGGCCACGGCTGACGTCCTTCCCCATCCTTCTCTAATCCGATGAGACTGATGACCTCACTGTCTGGTCTCCTCCCCCAAACAACCCAACCCAACCTCTTCTGTTGCTCATATAAGAATGGTTTCTGTTGGATTAATGACTATGAATTGATGGGGTTGCATAGGCTCGCTTTCTATAATAGTTGGCCATGGTTTGCTAGCCCATAAACGTGTGCAGTGAGGAAAGAAGCAAGGCATGCTATCGTATCTTGCGCATGGCAACGAAGTAAATGATTAGTGAAATTTCAAAGAAACTGAACTGCACAGAGATATACTTCAAAGCATAACAGAGTTCTTGCTTTATTAGATAGCCCATACACTGGTTTCACTGTAGGCTAATCATCTTCTCACTTTCAAATCTTACATATGACATGTGATTCATAGTGTGGCCAATAATAGCAAATTAGAGGGTAAAAAAAAGATATAATTTTTAAAACATCTTCTAGCATTGTGAATGTTATAAATATGATTAAGGGAATGGTCTCAAACCCTTAAGATCCCATAAAATGAATATTTTGCTTTAACATGTATATAACTAAGTTTTTAGTAATACGTAGGCTTACCTTTCCAACAGTAGTCTATTTGCTTCTTTTCCTGGAATATTTCTTTCGAGTAACTCTTGTCAGTTTTCAGGTATAACCAAAAACAGCACAACTGGAATGTACGTTTACTTTGATCATCTGCTTGGTTTTACTTCTGAATTTCATTAGAGGTTTTCAAAGCTTATAACCCTCTACCATAATTTGTGATACACCAATAGTTAGTTAGTTAAATTCGCATACCACACATCATTTGCATGATAAATCATATTATATACTGACATCATATTTTTGTATATTTGCCTCCATTCTGATCATTTATTAGTTCTTTGGTTTAGAATAAAACACAGATAGATGTTAGTAATTCACCAGTTAACTATTAAAGTAACAGACAATCGGCAGAATAGGAGGAGTTGTCGAACAGAAATGTTTCCAGTTTATTTTCAAATTTTACGTTACTTTCTGTCAGGCATTTTATATCAATGGGTAAGTGAACAAAAATTTTCGTTGCAGCATTGTGAATCTCTGTTTGTGCTACAGACAAGTTTAATGTAATGAGTGTCATTTTTTCTTCTGGTGTTGTCATTATGTACATAATTCATTCTTCCTCTTGAAGTGCAGTGGATTATTTACAACAAATTTCATGAGGAAATAATTATATTGTTAAATGGATAGAGTGTTACTCACACACCAAACAGCAGACAGGTATGATGAAAAGAGTGTTCACAGAAGTTTTCAGCCAAAGCCTTCTTGAGAAAGGAAAGTAAAGCATGCACACATGACCACTGTCTCCAGCTGTTCTAGCTAGAATCCTTTTCAATGAGGGAGGAAATATGAACAATAAATCATTATGGTGGGAGAAATTTAGGGCATGAGATTAGACCCCAACAGTTATCATGGTTACATAGCCATGTGTTGTGCAGGAATGAGACTGCCGATACTTGGATGTCAGAGCATTTGCGATTTGGAAGGCATGAAAAACACAGGAAAGAAGAAAAAGGACAGACACTGAGTAAAGAAAAGTGAATCTAACATTCAATGATAGAAATAAAACCACTACAATTAATGCAAACAGCACAACCATAATTCATGAATACAAAAGAAAATATTGCTTGAACAGCTGCACTAATGAATGAAATGAGATTCCTTTAAAGTTTCGAATACAATCGGAACGATTAGTACACCCATAAACAATGCAAGCTGGCATTTTGATGAGACGATTACGTCTCCACATAATCAAAGCGCCCAACACAACCAAAACTGGTCATAGGCATTGCAAAATGCCGTCACGGGGAAGTATCACCACTGTGAACCATGGGGGTATGAATGCTGTGAACCTAATGTTCTTGGCTACTTAAAATGGCGGATGTTGGCTTCAAGTCTGTGACATAATGACACCCCTCTTCTATTTCTACCTCCATGCACAGCGGTACCTTAACCTCAAAAAGACGACACAGCAAAGTGCATGAGGGGCACAACACACATACAAACAGAACACAAAATGTCTACATCAATATTAGCACTTGACAGTCTTGACATGCTTAGAGCTAAGAATGAGAAAAACATGTACGAGTTGCACTGTTTTATTATTTAAGTCAGGAACATTTGAGCAATGGGAAGAGAACAGAAGTGTGAACTAGCATTGCTGGTAGTGAGACAACGAAACACATGAAACATCTGTCCAAATAAATCCAAAGGGTTCCGACAGCTGAACTATCACAAAGCTGCACATGCACAATAAAGACAGTTTGAAAACTGTTTGACTCCGTTGTGACAGCTTTACTCGAGTGAACCTATAGACTGATAATTTATGGAAAGTTCTGATTGAGAATTACGAATTATTTAGGAATAACGGAGACGTCTCATTGAAAGGCAGAAGTGCTGCCTCGTTGATAGGCACATAAACAAAAGGTATAGAGATTGGCTGGCTTTTGGAATACGCTTTCTTTTTCACGTTTGTGGGGCAAACATGCACAAAAACGCACACACTAACTTACATCGACACACATCTCCCTGGTCCACAGTGAGTGTACTAGGTTGAGGTGGGGGTGTGGGATGGGATGGGGTGAGGGATGGAGAGTGGTGGGAGGCAGGGAGAGGGTTGGGTGAAGTGCTACTGGCTCATGGGGAGGGTACAGATGCCAGGGATTGTGCTCTGCTGCATGTTGTGCCACTGGGTGGTCCACACTGTTATCGGAAACAGTTTGGCGGTCGCCTTTCATTCTAGTTGACAGCTGGTTGTTTTGCATACTAACGTAAAATGCTGTGTATTGGTTGCAGCACAGCTTGTATATATCATTGCTGCTTTCACGGTGGCTTATCCTCTGATGGGGTAGGATAAGCTTCTAATAGGACTGGATTTTATAGTGTTGGGTGGGTGAATTGGGCAGCGATTGCATCTGGGTGTCCCACAGGGGTGTGATTCCTTTGGCAGGGGACTGAGGGAGGGAGTGGCATAGGGATGGACTAAGAACTTGTGAAGGTTGGGTGAGTAGCATAACACTACTTTGAGACGGGTCAGAAGCATCGGTGGCATTGGGTGACAAGGGGAGCTCTTCTTTGTGGTTAGTTCTTTAGTTGGATGTATCAGGCATGTGTGAGGATATGGCATGAGAGGTCTGTTTGTGAATTAGGTCTGTAAGGTATTGCCTGTCTGTGAAGACCTTTATGAGGCCTTCAGCATACTGGGCGTGGGAGGGGATTTACAGACAACAAGTAGACCGAAAGTGAGAGGCGATGGGACTCACTGGAAACTAGCACCCAGAAATTCATTTACTTGCAAGTATTTGCAAATAATCAACAATAAAACGAAACCAATCATTTCTTTATAGGACCACCAAATCTTAAACAGGAATGCGTCCATCTCTAGTCAGGGAATGGGTTAGTCTTTTCTTCAGTTAGTCTTTTACTTTCTTTACTCTTTTAGTTAATGAGTACATTCGTTAGTAAGTAGGATGTTTGGTTAGTTAATTAGCTAGTCAGATTATTTGTTTGATAATTAAAAGTTGTGGGGCCTCATGACCACAAAACAAACAAAACTTATCCGAATACGAGGAAAAATTTAAAATTTGTAAGACTCTAATTACTCTCTCTCAAAACCACCCTATAGGGAGAGAGAGTGAGAGAGTTTTAGTTTTAGCGAATCAGAATTTACAAAATAAGTGAGTATGTTTTATTTATCCACAACCATTTTCCATGCAAAAATTAGAAAATGGATTTTCTTGAATTACAGCGCCAACTAACAAGAATAAAAAAAAATGTTTACGACAAAATGTACGTAGCTTTTTATGTAGAATCTGATTCTGCAAAAAAAAAAAAAATGCGGGTTCCCATTTGAAATTTTAAAGCTGCTTCCTGCCCCACCCCCAGGGGGCTGGGGTGGCGGGCTAATTTTAGCACCAGCACATGTCCCCCTCGAAAGTAATGAACTTTGGATTCTACACGTTTTTTCGTGTGAAGCTTATTTATCGAGTTATTCTGGTTTGTCGACTATACCAATATCCCACATGCCCATGGCCTCGCCATAATTAAACACTACATCACCCAGCGCCATGAAAATTCCAAACCCACCTCTTCCACACCAACAAATATCACCTATATAGCCTGGCCACACATGACAGACGTTTCTTCAGTGATGAGAACTCCCACGCCCAGTATGCTGAAGGCCTCATAAAGGTCTTCACAGACAGGCAACACCTTACAGACCTAATTCACAGCCAGACCTCTCATGCCATATCCTCACACACGCCTGATACTCACATCCAACTAAAGAACTAACCACAAAGAAGAGCTCCCCTTGTCACCCAATGCCACCGATGCTTCTGACCCATCTGAAAGTAGTGTTACGCTACTCACCCAACCTTCACAAGTTCTTAGTCCATCCCTATGCCACTCCCTCCCTCAGTCCCCTGCCAAAGGAATCACACCCCTGTGGGACACCCAGATGCAATCGCGGCCCAATTCACCCACCCAACACTATAAAATCCAGTCCTATTAGAAGCTTATCCTACCCCATCAGAGGATAAGCCACCGTGAAAGCAGCAATGATATATACAAGCTGTGCTGCAACCAATACACAGCATTTTACGTTAGTATGCAAAACAACCAGCTGTCAACTAGAATGAAAGGCGACCGCCAAACTGTTTCCGATAACAGTGTGGACCACCCAGTGGCACAACATGCAGCAGAGCACAATCCCTGGCATCTGTACCCTCCCCACCACTACCAGCTTTTCCGAGCTGCACAGATGAGAGTTATCATAACAGCACATCTTTCACTCCCCTAACCTTCCTGGCTTCAACCTAAAGTAACTCATTGCTCCCACCCCCCCACTCAATAGTGTGTGTGTGTGTGTGTGTGTGTGTGTGTGTGTTGTGTGTGTGTGTGTGTGTGTGTGTGTGTGTGTGTGTGTGTGTGTGTGTGTGCCCACACCATCACCAGTCCCAGTACCCCCTCCCCCCACCCAGTTGTGTCCTGACATTACCTAGTTTTGTGCTGTTATCTCACCCCCTAGTCTATGAAATCGCGTGCCCAGCCATCTGCCACCTACCCCGTCTACCTGCACCCCTACCCAATTATCGGTTCCTATGATTGGATCCTTGTATGGAAGAGAAAGTTATGTTGACAGAGGATAGTGAGATCCTGTTTATTTTAATGCATCACACTTTATATATGCAACACATTTCTACAGAAAAATAGCTCAAGGGAATAAAATTACACTAGCATGACCTAAATTTTCACAAGGTTTGTTTATATACAGTTCCTTTGTAAGGCTAGAAGAAACCTAGTATTTGTTTTCTTCAATGAGAATGCTACGAGACTGAACACAAAAAGCAATAGCATGCTCGTGTTGATCTATTTGGAGCAGGCTTATTAAGGATTTTGGAGCCAGTCAAAAAAGTTTCCTCTGATCAGTTGAAATTAGTTTCAACCGTCCAATGGCCGTTACCCGAACAGCTGACACCCAGTTACAAATCACAGGAACTGGGAGAACGCCAGTGTCGATCGCATTCGCGTGCTCCAACAGTTGCAACTGTATCCCAAACGAACCTTATGGGACACTACTTATCACTTGAAGATGCTGTTTAATGCAGTGAAACCAGTTATGTGAATAATCGTCGATTAACAGCTATTGCAGTTTTACTGAAGTTCAAATAACCTTTCAGAATATAAGTCGCTTCTCCAGTATCTCACGTTTTAGATACACTTCAGTGATAAATTTCCAGAAATTGTAATTCACTGTATCAGTCAACTTTTCAAAATTAAAGAGTGTTTCTCTACCTTCTACCATCTTACGCTTACACTCAATAGTTCTACAAATAACTCTTGAAATTTTCTTTAAAAAACATGGGTAAACAAAACACAGTACCACTATGTTGAACACACAAGTCATGGTGTACACAGTTTATATCGTATGTGTGCCATCGATCTCTATTTTCGATTTCCGAACAAATTGTACTTTATGGACGTGGAAATTTACATAATCTATTTTCGTAATGTCTTCCAGAGTAAATAACCTGTTGAAATATTTACTCCAATTGTAACCTCCCCCTCACTTATCGACCTTAATGACAGTGAAAAATTAAACCACGTGTACCTAATGGAAATTTGGGAAAGCAATCGTCACCAAAGTTAATCTGTCGCTAAAGAGGGAGGAAAGGGTTACATCTAAATGAAAGGAAAAATGCAAATGAAACTGGTGGAAATTAATTTTGAAAAGGGGTAAAGTTAATAAAGAAAGCAAATGTGCGGCCGTTATGTTAACAATTAACTACCGGTAATTAGATATTTGAGATTTGGGGGAAATTACGGTCGCCAGTCCTAAGGACAATTACTATAGTAACTGAAAAAAAAGGTTATTACACATATAATTAGCACTAGAAGTGTGGCAACTGAAGCTTGACACGTGTAGTGTGAAAACTGAAAGTTTGTCAGAAGTAATAAATTTCGCTACACTCTGACTTAATTTAGCAAAAGAATTAATAAAACCGGAAAATCGAAAGTTAATTTAGTGACTGAAGTTAATAGTGAGCTTTCTTTCTGAAGCACATCGAAATTCAGTAAAATACAGTTAGTCTTGGACTACCTCAACAATCATTTCAAAAGCTACTTGAATCTACGCAATTTAGAAATAAGAGATTTAACTTCGAACTTGAATTAAATGATTCTGAACAATTAACAATAGTAAAATTTAGTACGTACCAAGCTGAGCTGCAGTCACAGGTAAGCTAAAATATGCTAACAAAACTCGCACTCTTAATTTGTGCTCGTGTAATCTAAATATTGTAGCCAGCTATGAATACTTTAACTGAACTTTGAAATTAAGGCAGTGAAATTGAATTATATTATTTTAATGCTAGCGTTTGAATTTCAACGACACTCGGGTTCATTTCGGAAAAGGAAGGGACCCTGCTTGGCAATGCAATTGGGACAATGAGCAACAAAGGTTCATGCTACATTGCTGTAATTTTGTGATTTGAACAGTTTGAAAAGCTGAGATCTGCCATACAGTTCTGAAACTTTACGTGCTTTTAGTCTTCCTTGTTGGTTGATTGAAGGTCTGAAGTCGCCGATCGAGGAGGTGGCGACAGTCACTCATTGTCGGCCGTCGCTGTTGCAGAAGCTGGATGCTGGCGCGCCTTCTTCTCGACACGGTCACCAGGCGAAACGGGCTCTTGATGTGTGCCAGCTAATGCTTCCCGTCCGCGACACCGTGCTAGAAACTACCATAGCCAGTCGATCGCAATTACTTGCTGCCAAACCCCGATAGCCCGGCAACTTGCGGGAGCGTCACACAACACACCTGCTCAATCGCACTACTCCAACCAGACCCTCTCTCGCTGCCCGCGCTCCACGCGGCAGAGTTAACACTACCAAAGATCCTACACACTTTCGTTCTTCACACGACCTATCGATGTATTCGTTCGATAGCATAGTTTTCCCTAGGCAAGACCCAGCGTCAAATACAAATAATATTTACAAAACAAACCAATTATACATCGACATAAATGCATATATATACAAATATTAAAACAATTACAATATATAAAGACACAGAAATGTTATATCTTCAGGTAACAAAATAAGGAAAAAGTTACGGTACAATAGATGGAAATAGGAGGATATGCATTTCCTGCATTACACAATCATTACTTCAAAGAATGGAAGGTGAATTTTATACTTAAATTAATTCATGCTCCCATGAAATAGCGACCGACGTTTGTTGGTTCTATCTACACACAGCTCTCCCCACTGTAATTTATTCCCGTTACAGAGTGAATGAGGCTGCACAGTGATCAGCACACTGGACAGGAGGATGATGGTTCCAATCCACCTGTGGCCATCCAGATTTAGGTTTTCTGTGATTCCCCTAAACTACTGTAGGCAAATGATAAGATAGTTCCTTTGAAACGCCCTCCACTTTCCTTCCACATCCTTAACAAAAGAAACTGAGATTGTGCTTCGATCCTAATGACCTTGTAGGGAAGCAGCCTACTCACGCTGTATAAAATTCTCATCAGTCCTTCCATTGTGTGCCAGCCTAGTCCGCTGTAACTAGCTCTGACGTCATAAATGTTGCGCAATACTTTTAAAATCAAGTAAATAACCTGAAACGGTTCTAGCATGTCAGGAGTAATATTAAATTAATATGTGTTGAATATAAGTTCAATAACTTTGACCATTTTCGAAATTTTGACGTTTTTCTGTAAAAATCATTGGCGCAACAGGAAAGAGCTAGAGACTTAACAATTTATATTTAGATTCCTTTTTCATAATAATTTAATAGAAACAGTACTTTGAATTTCACAAATTAAAATTTTAGTGGAAATTCATGATTTTCTGGTTTTTGTCTTAAAAATTAAGGAAGCAAGATAGATTAAGTAGGCTAATAAATAAGGCTAGGATGTTTATATTGAAGTAGAATGGAGATCCGCTATAACCATAAAGATGTGAGAAGTTTCAATTGAATAACTATAAAAATATAGCGATAGCGTATCTCCAAAGGGCAGGTTCAGGGCTCGTCTACGGCGTATAGAGTAATTAAATTAATTCTCTCGCCCAAAATAATTGACTTAGCCACGTCAGATTTTTATTATGATTACGTACCTGGGTGCTGAATGCACATTTAAATTGAGAGCTTCATCGGCCATCAGCAAAAGAAGCTATGATTTATTCGGTAACTTAAAGTGGTGCATCACTAGCCCAGCGGCTAGTCGGGAGAGCAGATTTGATCAGGCGTTCCCTTAGCCGTCCGCACCGTGGCTTTATATATAAGAACGCTGCGCGAGGAAGCAAAGCCCCAGTTCTCTCCAGACGCTGGATAGCACACCATCTGTGTTGGGAGTCGCGTCACGTTGGCATCATTGCTATAAACAGCCTCGGATGCCGTATTAAGTTACTCGGGATACGCGTAACCATGAAATCATTTTCGAGAGAAGTGTTAATTCTGGGATAACTTTATTTTCACGTGCCGCCGCAGGACAGACATTCTACCATTATTTAGCGTGGTGTTTGATGAACATTATCATCAAATTATGGCGAGCATTCACTTAAACATTTAATTTGGACAGTTATAGTTGCATCAGCGCATTAGACTCTGAACTGCTCTGTTAGTCAGATTGTGTGGATACTTTTTTTTTTTTTCATCTGTGAATTTCAGAATATAGCGAAAGTTTTTTCACGATCGTTTTTGATTATGAATCCCAGACAATTTCCTAATTCCTCAGAGCTATAAGTTGTAGCTATAAGTGTATTTCTCAGATGAAGTGGGCACTAGGAATTCTAATTACAGGCTTCACATTTTGCTAATCACTTTCTGGTTGCCAAAATTGTAGTTAGAGAGCCAGTGTTGAGAACAGCAAAACAACAGCATAAATAATAGGAACATGTTAAACAACAAAATTTTCCACCCGCCGCCCCACATATGGTTAAACGGCAGGGAAATTGCATAATTTCTACATTTTACAAAACATTTTAACAACAATTAATTCCACCAGCCGCCCCACAACCTCAGTGTCGAAGGAATGTTAAACCCTGATCTCCTTTCATGTTTTCCTCCGTAATTATAGTTTATTTAATGTGATTCATTTTGTTTACTAAGCATTTAATTTCTAACTATTTTTATCCTTATTTCACGTGATGCATTCGGTCTTGATTTCAAGGTGATTAAAAGCTGTTAATTTTTTGCCTGTTTGTTCTAGTACATGATCAAGAAACAAAATTCTCATTTGCAACCTTTTTCGTAAGTCATCTCTAGTAACAAAATAGAAGTGTTTTCTTCCTAAGTTGAGTTCAGAGACACGTAATATATGTCGAAGGACGTTTGAGTTTCGTTAAAAATCACCACAAATGTTGCAATATTACTGTTGTTAGTATCAGAAGTGTTTTTTACCATAGATCACATACTATGATGACGTTAGACAGGCCATATTTACAAAGTTTTAAACAAAATGTATAATTTTACTATTTCTTACATAGAATGACATTTTTTGGCATGTACTTAAGTAAGAAATGTGCCCTCTGAAAAAGATACTGCAATTGTAACTGCAAAAACATTGTCCTTTAAATGAAATTAGAGTGGCATTAGAAACTCCAGGGTAAAACAATTAACAAACTACCATGAAGCACTTCTGGTGTACTCTTTCAATAAGAAACATATAAATTGTGACACATCTATTGCATGAATATTTTTGTGCATAACTATTCAGTAATAAAAATGAAGGTCTTAAAATCAGACTGAACCACGATTATCGACGTGACCTATGCCTATCGTATTTAACTTCGTCTGTTTTTGTTTAATGTGACTTCTGTATCACCAAGCTCTTTGATATAATATCTGTGTGAATGTTTTATTCATTATTTAGGACTATTTATGTCAATGTAATTAGCCTATGGATGTAATGTCAAAAGCAACATAGTGTAAAAGAATGGAAATGTTAAAACCTTACTTGTAATAACGGTTCATGCATTGTGAAAGTAGGTTTGGAATCATGTAAGACTTGGACAGAACTAGCTAGATGGGAATAGAAAAGATGGATCTGGTGGTCGAACTGTAAGGCTCCTAAGTGGCATAAGTCAATGGGTGGCTAGAAGGCATAATGCACACATCTTGTGAACCGGACGATGCAAGAGGAAGTGCAAGATTATATAATATGGCCTCAGATGTGGATGGCACACTTTGATTGGCTCTGCACTACGAAAATCCAACGCTAAGAAGAGGATTTTCAAGCTAGTTACACAGCAAGAGCCATGGATCCTTTAATGCAACTTTTTTGAACAGCACAGCTCCCCTGCTAAAATTAAATCAAATCAAACACAATAACAAGCGTCTGACTGAACACTCTGTCTTCACTTAGAAGTAAATGTCCTGTTGCCACATCATCATAATCATATATGCATGGAGTTGTAGTGTACTTAACTATGTATGCAGAGATAAATGGTAGGCAAAATGGTAAAACTTTTGTTAGTAGAAATCAGAGAGTGCTTTCTTTTACACCACATCAGATTTGCAACGGGCAGGACTGACTCAGTGTTTTATGGTAGTTTGGCGAAAATTTAGTGGTAGGGCTGAGTCATGATCACTACATATGACTTGATTCACAACTGAACTAGATAACACAGCAGGTTAGGTCCTAAAATTTTGTTGTCTGTATGTAGCTGGATTACTACAACCTGTTGAACAAGATTATGCCTCAAATTTTCAACTGGGTCACAAGAAGCACTATGAAATGTTACTTTCTGATTAAATAGTAGAATATGCTCCAAATGTTAATTAAGGAAGAATACATTTTCTCTGTGTAAATAAATCTGTAAAGTAAGAAGAAAAGGTCATGATTTAATGTAGGGAATGTATTTTTGTTCTGTTCTGATAAAGAATGTTCCAGAAAAATGTTTACATATTGCTCTGTAAAACAAGTTGAAGGGAGTCGCTGTAATTTGTTTTTGACTATATAAAAGCAGGAGCTTATGAGCTGTCTCTCTCTCTCTCTCTCTGTGTCTCGTTGTTTTCGTTGGCTGTTTCATAAAATGTAAGTATCGCTCTCATACCTGTAACTTATGGTTAAATAATAACGTTAATTTTATTATAAAAGCCTGTTTGAATTAAGAACCTTCTTTTCTCTTCGATTAATGCCATTTCTCAATTTATTATGTCGCATTTTAGGACTTTTTCAGGCTGCAGCGAGGGGGGTTGCCGGCGAATTGTTTGGTGGCGCAGCTGAATGCTAGTAATGTTCAATAGGCATTTACTTTATCAAACTTTTATTTCAGCGTCCCTGAGGTCTCATTTATCAGTCTTTTCTATCAGTATCTGGGCAAGGTAATTATCCAAAGTGGGTGATTTTTAGATCGGTCACTGGCCTCTAAACAATGCGGTTAGTCAACTTTCTCCTGGGTCTGATGGGAATCTGATGCTGGATGGCGGAATGATAATAAATTACTAAGGAAGTTAAAATTTTCCATGCTGCATTGCAGCAGAATTGTTTTAAAAGTTTAATAACACTATTTTTTAAATATCAGTAAAATTATAACTAGTAATTCTGAGATGTTCCAGAAACAAGCTAATGTAGCAGCAACACACTATCTCTGTTCATATACGTGAGTAAGCATTGCAGAGGTGCTTCTTCAACCAATTTGTGACATGGTTTTTGCAACTGCCACTCTACTATCTCTAGCTACTCCCTTGCTAAAGACTAGATTTAAAAAAGCTAACAAATCGATATTTTTGTACATCACGAATGTCAGATAAAGCGTACCACGAGATTTACTGTATGGTCGAAACAAGACAAATGCTGAATGCCTTCGATGACGTGGTGGCAGCTTTCATGTTTCCAGCATTGTCAGTTACCGTATTTGTCACTCTACCATTTAGATTCCTTTCATTTGTGGTTTCCAAAAATGATATTGCGATTTGAGAGGATGTGTTAGCATCCACGAAACGTACTGTATTCAACGACAGGCTTTGTAAGGTCAGTTATCATCTATGAAATGACACATCACTACTATGTACAGTTCAGTGGTCAAAGACGTCCACATGTCTGTTGTCAACGATATGTGCTGAGCAGCAGATATCTTGGCCTTGACATCGTTTTGTTGTGCTCATATGCTTCATCAATCATTTGATGGAGCCTCTTCCTCATCAGAATATTGTACTAAGTATCCAACAGATGTACGAAATTTTAGAAACCGGTTACCTCAACTTCTGATAAAGCCTGGTAATCGTTAATCACCATCCTGACAAATGCGTTGTCAACTTTGATCTGCCTTGGATCATTAATTAGGACAAGAAATGGCTAAAAGAGCAGAGGAGACACAACAGTTTTCAATAGAATTCTGACTGATGGCTCTAAGCACTATAGGACTTAACATCTGAGGTCATCAGTCCTCTAGAACTTAGAACTACTTAAACTAAACTAACCTAAGGACATCACACACATCCATGCCCGAGGCAGAATTCGAACTTGCTACCGTAGCAGTGGCGCGGTTCCAGACTGAAGCGCCTAGAACCGATCGGCCACAGCGGCCGGCGAATTCTGACTGAAATCGACAAAAAATGAAAACTGCTCTTTTGGTCGTCACCTTAATGCAAATTATCTGTTACGATAATAGCTCCAATAAATATATACATGGCTGCCCAAAAAAAATACCATATTATAAGCTGGAGGCGATGTGGGCAGAGCCATAAGGAACACTGAACTAGCTAGAGCCCTATGCAAACAGCCATGAGGAAAAGTACACTGTCCGTGGAGTCCGAAAACCCAGCGAGACGGCGCTAGAGAAAGTGTACCGAGTTCATCATAAGAATAAACCAAATGTAAACATTACTCCACGTATTGTTCCACGTTTGCCTAAATCTCACTGGATTTCGTTTCACGTGGACCAGAAGCCAAACTGTGTCCGGTAGTCAAGTACGATAATAAAGATACGTTTATGCTGTGTTACACGCACATGAACTGAGCGATAATGCGGGACAACAGCTTTACTCACGCATTTAACTTGGACAGCATTGGCCAGCTAGCTGGTCCAGTTAATCTGCAATGATGTGAGCAGTTGCAGTTCAGATGAAAAAAGAGATGAGCAGAGAAACAATATAGCTTCCAAGGTCATTTAATTTTTAAAGAGAATGAAATAATATTCGGCAAAACCCAGCACTACTGCGTGCTTCTTGAGTGACCAGACGGAAAGCATATAATTCTCTCGTTCTCACTTAGCGTAGTATTCCAATTACAAACAAGAATGATGAAAATTCCTAATTTAAACACAGGGTAAGTTTTCTGAGCGAGCTATGTGTGATGCAAATCATACTGCAGGGATTTCAACCTACTGGTTACTGAAGCCACTGAAGGTATTATATACAGTCAGTCGCCTGGAAATCTCTTAGGTCTTATCGTATCCGAATCCGAGAAATACATTTCAGCTATGGAACTGTCACCTGCTATGTAGATAAGGAGTAGATCAACAACAGAGACCACATAGCCACCCATGCGCCGCATTTTCTCCTCTTCTTTTATGGCGTGCCGTTCTACGAGCATATCCTGCCAGTGTTCGGCAGTGAAATGTGGAAAAGCTGTGTGCATTAGTTCCATTACGTCTGGCAGCTTAATGGGCTTGTTAATTCTGGCGCCAAATACCTCAACTTGACTGCAGATCAGTTCTGTTGGATTCATATTGTACTGATACAGCGGCAAATGTAAAAAATGCAACGTTTACATGGTGAGCTCGATGACATGAAAACGATTGTTTTTCATGTTTCTACTACTCTTATCGCTCTGGTTCTTGTGAGACTATATCTGTGGTATAAAACAATGGACATAATCCAAATAAAGAGTATTTGGTTTTTTCATTTTTATCCTAAAAATTAAATTGTTATATTTTCTTAGTTTAAGTAACCTTTATTAACAATCTTTCATAAAATATCGCTATTAAGAATTTATATTTGAAATAAACATAGGAATTTCATGTGCAATATTTAATTAGATAGAAGAACACATGCATTATTCATAAAAAACGGTGATGAATTTCACAGTTACGAGATGTAGGTATTTCGCATCGAGCGAAAGGAAAAGGATGACCAAGCCAAGACTTGAACCAGCAATCCACGAACTCCTCCAGATTATTAGTCTACTAGGCTACTGATTCCGCTATGCATCAAACGAGCATTTGTATGTCAACTGCATCAAACGCAGTCTTTAGAAAACTTCATGGCCGATTTTTTTTATAAATTTATGAAAAACGTTAAGAGCAACCCGTATCTCGGCAATTTGTAACTGGGTTCAACGTGTGTGTTTCACTACGGAGCAGGAAGCAGACTCAACCATTTTCATACCGCCTATTAACAGCGCGACAATCAAATTACATCAATACAGAGACAGTGACTGTACATGATGTTTGAAATACAAACTACATAACTAAAGTGTGATTAAGAAAAGCGTAGATGGCTGTTAATACATTATAATATCTTAAAGTTTCATTTAACGCAACTTAGTAATAAGATATCCAATATATAAGTAGGACCTACTTCCTAGAACATAACAACACCAGTGTACTGCTTCTACCAATCTTCGCATTTATGTTTGTTTATATCACACTTATTCTTATGATGAACAGAGCATAGTGCACCAAGTGGTGAAGTGTGAAAGAGGGAGAGGCGTTGTACATAAAAATAGATTACAGTTCAAGTCAACAGGTGATATAAAATATGGATGGTGCATGGATGGAAAATTAATACAGTAAATTTTGTATGATGCAGAGTATTTAATTTTTATAATGAATATTATTGTATGCAATTTGAAAACCAGTGGAGAATTTATAAGTATATAACGTTTTTACATGCAGCAAAGTTCCCTGTCGAAAACTATGAAAATGTGCTATATGATTAGGTGGTCAACATTTCCTGAAATATTACTGTGTTTCAGTTCTGTCTGTGCATGTAAGGTGAGCTCAGGAGATTTTTGCAAGGCTCTGAAAATCGCTATCTCTTCTAAAATATTAAATTGTTGCACTTATTCTCCAATTATATAATTTGCATACTTCTGTGTATGTGTGTGATCTGTTATGTAAATGCGGACTTATTGCTGGTCCTGAATTCATGAAATTGGTTTGCTCTTTAAACCGAGTTGAAAAGCTCTGTATGTTAGTTGACCACAGTATTATTGCACATGGGAATGAGGCACTTCAATTGGCTTATCATGAGATTTATCGCTGTATTTCACGAGCACATGATGAAACACTTAATGGTATACTCACAACAATGTTGAAATCATTCACAGTATAATGCGTTTTCCTTACTCACCACTGCACTAGTTTATTGTAATATCACTGTATGTTTCAGACAATGGCCACAGGAGACCAAGTGTGATAATCTCATGATCAGGTAATACATGGCATCACGTTGTTAACAAGGGATGCAGTAGACACCTGATAACTTAAACCTATCACAAAGCGTACATTCCTTGTGTCTAAATTTTTGGCTGTAGTTCTTAGGAATATAATTAACCAGGGCTATGTTTCTTGAAACTAAGCATTTGTTAGGCTATAAAAATATTAAAAAAAACAGAATCCTATGGGAGTTTTTTCTAGCGAAAGCTGTAGATTAGATTAGTACTTGTTCCATAGATCATGAATACGACACTTTGTAATGACGTGGAACGTGTCATGTTAATAAAAGGTGTTTATACAAGATATTACATTACACAAAATATTACGTGACACTTAATATTTTTAATTTTTTTGTGTGGGGTTGGGGAAATTACTCAGTTATTATATCCAAAAATTCATCTAATGTGTGGAAGGAGTTGCCATTCAGAAATTCTTTTAATTTCCTTTTAAATGCTATATGGCTGTCTGTCAGACTTTTGATGCTATTAGGTAAAAGATCAAAGACTTTTGTGGCAGCATAATTTACCCCCTTCTGAGCCAAAGTTAGATTTAACCTTGAGTAGTGAAGATCCTCCTTTCTCCCAGTGTTGTAGCCATGTACACTGCTATTACTTTTGAATTAGTTCGGATTGTTATTAACAAAGTGCATAAGCGAATTTATATACTGTGAGGCTACAGTGAAGATTCATAGCTCTTTAAATAAGTGTCTGCAGGATGATCTTGAATGAGCTCCTGTGTTGACTATTGTGGCAAGAGAGTTGATGGTCTTTGGTTGGGATGAAAATTGTGCCACTAGCAAGCTGAAGTTCGCTCTAAAATTTTTTGTTACATCTGTGGATGAATCTGGTTGGCTATACGAGGACCGAGTTATAAGTTTATGTCTGCCCTTGACACTGAGCTTTCCACAGATGATTTCACATGCAACTTCAGTGTCTATCTCTGTGGATTAGAAATTTTCTTGTCGACAGCTAGGAATGCGCCATTTCCATTTTCCGTTAGTGTAGTTGGCCCAACTATAGCAAACTGATGACACTTTATTGTAAATTCAGGCAACACAAATAGTTAATGATAGCTAGTTATATCTGTTAGTTAACGCTTTAAGTCATTATGCGGCTTCAAAGATTCTATTTTGTAATGTATATACAGTGCTTAATGAACAAAACCCTGTAACATAAGTATCTATTTTACAAACTAGCCAATCTGGTTCATCGTTCATGATTCACAGTCTCAGTTGCAATTTGCCTATCTAACGACTTCCAGGGGCAAACGCAATCTGATTTTCATATAATTATTTACTGAACTTAAAAGTCTGTCATAAACTAATCATGAAGAGATATAATTGTGTGTTAAAGGTTTAACACAGTCAAGTCTTACAGTTAGCAAAGTCAATGTGACAATTATTCAAATTACATTCATCCAGTATTTGAGAATGAGAGCACTTAGCGACTTCGTACAAACTTTATACATATTTTAAAACCTTTAACAAACTTTTTCTCGCTGGAATCCTCTCACCAAAAAAAAGATGAAAGGAAAAAAGTTCATTGCTTACTACATGTTGGATCCTCTTGCAGTAAAACTCCGGCATAAGGCTTGACGTTTTAAATTATAACTTAATTCCTACCCACATCTATCACATCTAGATCTATACTCTGCTTACCACCATGAGGTACATCACAGATGGTATGTCCCATTGTACCAGTTTCAGGGTTTCTTCCTGTTCCATTCAGGTACAGAGCGAGGGAAGAATGATTGTTTAAATGCCTCTACCCATGCAGTAATAATTCTAATCTCATGTTCCTGATCCTTATATGAGTGATATGTAGGGTTTTGTAGTATATTCCTGGAGTAATTACTTAAAGCCGGTTCTGGTAACTTTGTTAATGGACTTTCTAAGGATAGTTTACATTTATCTTCAAGAATTTTCCAGTTCACTTCCTTCAGCATCTCTGTGACACTCTCCCATGGCTGAAACAGACCTGTGACCATTCGTGTTGCCCTCTTCTGTATATGTTCAATATCCCCCATTAGTCCTATGTGGTACATGTTTCAAACACTTGAGCAATATACTAGAACCGATCACACAAGTGATTTGTAAGCTATCTTATTTGAAGATTGACTGCACTTCCCCAGTATTTCACCAATAAACGGAAGTCTACCACCTGCTTTACCCACAACTTAACCTATGCGAACATTCCATTTCATATCCCTATAAACTGTTACACTCAGGTATTTGTATGTGTTGGCCGATTCCAGCAGTGACTCATTGATGTTACTGTCATAGGAAACTACGTTTTCTTCGTTTTTTTGAAATGCAAAAATATACTTCTCTGAACATTTAGAGTAAGTTCCCAGTTTCTGTACCACTTTGAAGTCTTATGAAGATCTGACTGAATACTTATGCAGCTTCTTTCAGGTACTATGTCATTATAGATAAATGCATCATCTGTAAGAAGCCTGATTTTACTCTTAATCTTGTCTGCAAGGTGATTAATATACAACATGAACAGCAAGGGTCCCAACATACTTCCCTGGGGCACACTGGAAGTTTCTTCTACATCTGACCGTGACCCTCTATACAACATAACATGCTGTGTTCTCCCTATCCAACTGTCCTCAATCCAGTTACAAATTTCACTTGATACCCTCTAGGATCATACATTTGAAAATGACTGTAGGGGTGGTACTGTGTCAAATGCTTTCCGGAAGCAAGAAATACTGTGTACACCTGATTGCCTTGATCCAAAGCTTTCAGTATGTCATGTGAGAAGTAAGTGAGTTGGGTTCCACATGATCGATGTTTTCGAAATTAAAGCTGGTTGGCATTGATTAGGTATTTCTGTTCGAGATACCTCATTATGTTTGAGCTCAAATATGTTCTACGATTCTACAACAAATCAGTATCATGGATACTCAACAGTAGTTTTGTGGATCACTTCTACTACACTTCTTGTAGACTGACATGATATGTGTCTCTTTCCAAGAACTGGGCACAGTCTTTTGTTCAAGGGATCTACGATAGATTATTGTTAGAAGTGGGACTGACTCAACCGCAAATTAAATATAGAATTTGACAGGGATTCGATGGGGCCCTGGAACATTATTCAGTCTTAACGATTTCAGCTGTTTCTCAGCGCCACTGCCACTAATACTTATTTCATGTATCTTTTCAGTGCTACCAGAATTAAACTGGGGCAGTTATTTTGGATTTTCGTTTGTAAATGGAGTTCGTTTGAAAATGGAGTTAAATATTTCAGGTTTTGCTTTCCCACCCTCAATTTCCTGCCTCGTTTGCTAGGGACTGGACACCTAACTTTGGTGCCACTAATAGTCTTTATATATGACCACAATTTCTTTGGGTTCTGTGAAAGATAACTTTACAATATTCGGCTACAGCAGTCATTGAAGGCATCGTGCATTGCTCTCTTGACAGCCAAACGCATTTCATTCAGCATATCTCTATCTATAGCCCTAGCTTTGTTTTCCACTTATTATGCAGTTATCTTTGTTTCTTTAGAAGTTTCCTTACAGTTACTGTATACCATGGAGGTTTCCTCCCATTATGAACTGTTCAACTGGGTACATATCTATCCAGTGCATGGTCAACTATTCTTTTAAACCTGAGCCAGAGTTCCTCTACATGCCCTGCCCAGTGCTGAAAATTTCAAGTTCCTCATTGAGATATTAGACTGCTGATTCTTTATTTAGTTTACAGTTTTCTTTTGTACTTTGGTAATCATTGTTGCCACAACCACATCATGGTCACTGATACCAGTTGCGATGTGAACATCCACAGAGAGGTCAGGTCTGTTTGTTGCCACTAGATCCAATATATTTGCAGCATGGGTATGGTTCCTAACTATCTGTTCTAGGTAGTTTTCAGATGTCTTATCATGCCCACCATTAACAAAACTGTAATTTTCCCAATTAATTGTTGGATGATTAAAGTCTTCACTGATCATCACAGTATGATTGGCGAACTTATGTATAAGCGAACTGAGGTTTCCTCTAATGTTTTCTGTTACATCAAGCGATGACTCTGGTGGGTGACAGAAGGATCCAATTATCATTTAATGCCCACCCCTGATACTGAGTCTTTCCCAAACAATCTCACATGCAGCTTCAGTTTCTATCTTGGTGGATCTGAGTTTCTTGTCTACAGGAACAAACACACCACTTCTATTTCCCTTTTGCTTATCCTTCTGGTGTACACTTAAACTTCCCACAAAAATCTCACTATTGTCAATTTCAGGTTTCAACCAACTTTCTGTACCTAGTATTATGTGAACTTCACCGCTCTTCACGAACACTTCAAACTCTGGCACTATGTTGCAAATGCTTCGGTAGATTGTCATTATAATTGTAATACTCTCACTTGTGGTACTTCTTGGTTTCCTACAACTATGGTTATATGGATTGGATGGAGAGTCATCTAATCCAAAAAGCACGTGTGTTCATCCCACACACAGTCAGCCACCTGAATAGCAACCTCTGATGTCTAGTGCACATCTGGCCTATTTAGGAGGACCCTACAGTTCTCAACCCTACGGTGCAAGTCCACGAAGTCGCAGCCTAGCTGCGCACAAGATGGACAAAATCTGTGGTTCAGTCACTCTACTCGACACACAACCAAAGGGCCACAATCACACTTTGTTGCATCCTGTTCCCTCAATGGCTGCTGGAACAGCCTCTTCAACATGTTGAATGGGACCCCAAGGCAAACATACAGAGTGCACCTGGTGTTCTTTCCTGCAATTGCTGCCATTTTCCTAAGAGGTACCATCAATTGCTGAATGTTTGAACTCCTGGCAATTAATAGACCCCTACTGTTTTGCGTTTGCCTCCTCCTTACACTGGACAAAACAGGTTTCCCCAAAATAGGTGCAGTGAGTCTCATTGGCACATTTTCAGTTTCAGTGAAAGACAGCACCTCAGACTTGTTGGTTAGGGGGATCAGTACACAACCCTGAGTCCTCCCTGGTCCCCGTCCACATTGTTCAGGACGCCTAGATCTACCACCGACATGCCACTCGGAGTCAAATGGATGAGTAATGATAGATCTTGTACTTTATGCAGGGGAAACAGTATCCACTGGAGAGGATAGTACATGAAGTGTCTCTGGTATAGATACGTGAGGTATATGACTCTCAGGAGCTCTTTCAACACACTGATTTGCAGCAGCTGCCAGTCGTTTGACGGTAGCAAGTGTGATTTCCAGCTGCTTACAAACGTCACCCATGTCATTCTGTGTACCGGATTTGCATTGCGACTGCATTTTGGCTGATGCGATGTATTAAAAAAGAGTGAACAAATAACTTTAAATAAATCCCGCTGCTTATATTTTAATCTGCTGAGATAAAAGTTACTAATTCCCTGTAAGAATTGAAGCAGATACATAAAACGAGATTTCTATTACAGGCAACACAAAAACCTGTAGTAAAAATGACTAGTTTCCAAAAACGTTTTGATGTTAATTATAGTTGTTGGCAAACTCGAAGACAGAGTTAATTTACGATAAATGCAGACAGTATATAGGTCTACTCCTGCTTAAGGGAAAACTAGATGTAACATAATATGTTAGTTAGAACATCTGCTACAGTAACTAAATCACAAATGGTGATTTGCTACAAGTTATGCATAGATTATGCAAAGGAGAATGGTAGCTTCTCAGAATTCTAAAAACACATGTTTGTTTGCGTTGATACACAATGAAATTCTTGGGTGGTGTATTCTTTGTCTGAACTGATGATTTGCTACGAAACAAATTACATATCTAAAACACTCATACCAGTAACTTATGAAAATAGTTTTGTAAGCGTCCGAAAATTCTCAAGTTAACTTGTTTCTCACATAATTGTACAATGAAATTTTCTTTTGAATGAGGAAAGGCCTACTGTACCTAAATATTTTGAAAGAGCACAATTTAGTTTAAGAATAAGATTGACGATAATAGTCCTCGGTTATTGCGGCACTCGTGAATGTGCGAAATTTCACAGTAAATCACATACATGCCGGTATGCAAATTTAGAATTTTAAATCGGCACACCATTTTGTACACGCGGTCTCGCCCAACGGAAAATTCCTAAGTCATGTTTTATATATAAATAAACGTGCATATTTCACGCGTTTTTTAAATTAGGTGATTCTGTACACACTTGTACACTGGCGTGCCGACGAGGAACGCTGCAGCGAAAGTTTATCCCGATCAAAATCGCTAAAATGTGCAGCACCAACAAAGCACGTCTTCTGCTTGTTGCAGCTACCAATGCACTTCACAACACTTTTTAAATATTGTATCCACATATACATCTGAATGTACTTGGAAATTTATATCATTGTACGATACACAGACAAGACTCTTGCGACAGCAAGTTCAGAAGATGGGACGTCATAATACTCAAATGCGTGAAAAAATATCCTTTGCTTAAAATGGATCGCAAATTACACTCATTCTGGTCATCCAGAGTTTCATAGTGAGAACAGTTAGCGACTTCCAACAAACTTTAAACATAATTTCAAACCTTTCATAAATGTGAGACTTCGACTCTTTAAAGAGTCGCCGGCTTAATGGTGTTGGTAACTAATAATGAACTGAGACTCGATGAGTACGATAACTGCGGCACCAAACTGTGGGCAGTATTTATTTCCTGTTCTACTGCGTGTGAGCGGGGTGGAAAATGTGAACATCTATGAGGTAAGATCACCTTTGACTATGCATTGGAGCGTCTATGGAATCAACTATGTTTGGAGAAATCTGTGCCGTGGTCTTATTTGATAAGGTTATGGCAGAAAAGTAGAGGAAAATACCGTCGTCATAAAAATATATATACTCTCATGTATCCCTAATGGAGTAGATGGTCACGATCTATACCGCGAGAATGACGAATGTATGACTGTCAAGTCGTACTTGGAAACAAAAAACAGTTAACTTTGACCTCGTAAGGAAACAGATGTTACAACAAAATGTCGGTTGTCGATGTCATTCGACATTACCAACGCAGCATAGAAAAATGCCAGGAAGATGAGGAAAGGGTGAGAATAACACATATTAAGAACTGCAGGACGCAAACTTTGTATATCATATCTCCTGTTGAAAAAACATTTCGGAAGTTATGTTACTTTCACGTTTAATATGCGTTGGTAACAGACACTGCTTGCAGTAAGAGTTTCTCGTAGTAGGTGCCCAATGTTTTCCTTGATACCATTTACTCAAGATCCGTGACTTTTTTTTTCGTTGTTACATAAATGAACCAGCACAATGTTAAAATAAGACACGTCCGGAATCGTGCAATGTCAAATCATTTGTAGCCGTGGAATAATGTACACTTTACTAACACAAAAATTAAACCATAGCCTCAAACCTATTTCCTGAAATTATGTTCACCCTCTTTACCTCAGAGAAAAAATAAAAAAATATAAACACTGTCATGTAGGAGGATTGTTTTTCTAGTATAGTGTATCGCACATGGTGTTGTATTTGAATTTAATTTTGTGTACATTTTATTTTGCCCATCTGTACTACATCTTTAAAGTTTTTCACGTAATTGTTTCATTTAGGCTGGTAATGCGAAAAGCATATAAACGCTTCAGTTAAAAAAAATTATTTGACATTGCA
Source organism: Schistocerca nitens (assembly GCF_023898315.1). Lineage (NCBI taxonomy): Eukaryota > Metazoa > Arthropoda > Insecta > Orthoptera > Acrididae > Schistocerca > Schistocerca nitens. The sequence goes on along the minus strand of NC_064615.1, from coordinate 459,774,438 downwards.
TGCATGTTACACAGAATTTCAAGCAATACAAATGTGTACTTTGTTAACTCACCATCCTCCCAGCATTCAAATTTTTCCTGTAGTTGTTGACTGTAGTGTAGTGGAAATGATAAACAAAGCCAACACCACAACCACGACCAGTAGCCCCGTAACTGTCACTTTTGGATAAAGGTCTCCTGTACGCATTACTGTATGTTATGGACTGCGTCTATACATTTCCCTGTTACTCCTGTGTTATTTTTAACGTCTTTTCACCATCTTTGGGCAAGCAGAATGATGGTCATCAACAAAACATAGATAGATCAACATGCTCCATTAACACACATTTGCTGTTCATTTACCCAGTTTCAGGATCTGTATACTTCCTGTGGAAAGTAGTTCTGATGATCTGAAATCTATTTGCGGGTCTCTTTCAGTCCTGCACATCTTATTAACCTAATAAAGTATAACAGAAGGTATATCATTCACATGTAAAATCTTCACAATAATGACTTCGGTTCAACCAGTGCCTTGTTTATGAAGTACTATTACTAGATTTTGTTGAAATCTAGTACATGAAGTTCAACAAGCGTTTAATTGACGTTCATTACTTCATTCCATAATTTCAGTGTGGCTTGCAAGTGATCCATTGTGTTGTATTCACTTTTAAAGTATACATTTTCTTCAGTTGATTAAAATCCAATGCTGTTTTTTATGCAGTTGGTGGTGAGTTGAGCAAATATTTTGTACATTGTGGAAAGAAGGCTGATGGATGTTTTTTACTTTTATGTCTGGCAATTCCCCTTTCTTGTGAAGTAGAACAGGTACACCGTTGTTCCATTTTGGGAAATTGTCTCCTTTCCCTGCCATTCTGTGAGGTACTTTACAAGCTCATTTAATAGTACTTATCTTCCAGCATATCTATTGAAACAATACCTTAGGTGCCTTTCCATTCTTCTTACTTGTGTTGGCTTTATGCGCGTCATCTGCTGTTGCTCTCACTATTCACTGTTTGTTGTCATAATGCATCTCTTGAACTGTTCAGACATTAAAGAATTCTTTGGTTGATTACATACAGTGCATAGGTGTCTAATAAGTCGTATATTTTTAACATCATATTGGACAAGTTTAGTAATCATTGAGTATAAATGTGTCACGCTGAATGACAAAAAGAGAAACAGTATGTATAACACAGTATACATGATGAGAAACATTTTAACAAATATAAATGAGATATGCTTGATATATGTTAATCAGTGAATATAAATGTATTGTGAAAATAAAGCAAAACAGTATGATACAATAACATTTTTGGAAAAGCTAAAGTGATATAGTTGTCATATCATACAGCACCTTTAGAAGTGTACATCATTTTTATTATGTATTTTAAATTATTCTATTGTGTAGAAGGATTTTTGTTCAAGCCACCTTTCCGTAATATTTCTGAAGACGTTCAGTGATACACTTTGCTGTAAATGGTAACATTTTAAATAACTGTATCCCTATGCATGTGTAACTATTTTTTTAAAAGTTTAGTAACTGGTATGTCCATCATCTGCTTTTGACATGTTATGTATAGACTCTTGAAGTTTATGGCTATCTTTGTTTTCTATCATATGCACCAAGCAGCTGAGAATAAACAGCGATGCAACTGTCAGTATTTTGAGCTCTTCAATGTATTATCTACATGATACATGGTTTCTTACTCCAGCAGTGCCTGTAATGACCTTTATTTACCAAATAAAAATTCTTTTTATTCCAGAGGAATTGTGCTAAAACAGTACTGCTTATGTGAGAGTGCTGTGAAAAAAGTCATAATAGGAGTTCAGCAGTATCTGGTCTGTCACTCAAGTCCTAAGTTTAATTAATTAGCATATAGGTAACTCAGGCTAACTTTTTGCATACATATTTAGTGTCAGTTTCTCAAATTAATTTTTGATCAATATGAATGCCAAGAACCTTAGTTGAGGCACTACAGTTGTTATGTAGGCTGAAAAGAATATTTATAGTTTTAGAGTGGTTAGTTTGTAATTCATTTGCTCGAAACCATATACAGGATATTCAGCATTGTTCTGCACTTTTTTTTCTGTTTGAGTGTGTCCAAGGCCCTATCAACTGTAACAAAGGTGGTGTCATCTGCATTTAATATGGAACTACAGTATTTGTCATAATATTGGACAAATCATTTATATAAATGCTTGTACAGTTTTTTCTTTGTGGTTGTTTACCATACTGTTTGCTGTCTTAACTGATGGAAGTGTGGTGTTTGCCCATTGCAGGTTACTTTCTTATTTTCTTTGTACCTCTTTTGTTTTTGCTGTTTCTGTCACCTATTTTTTTAATTTTATTTCTCATATGCTCTTGAAGTCACTTAGATCACATTAATTCAGTGTATTCTATTGTTTTCCTATTTTCGTGGCCCATTCTTTAATCTATTTCAGATTTTCTTTTCTGTTTGCTTTCTTCATACCTGCAAAGTATTTTACTGTCAATGTAAGTAGTTTTGTTAAATAATATCCCCCCCCCCCTTTCCCCCATGCCTCTACCATCTCATATTTCAAAGAATTTGAACTCTTTGCTTAATTTAATCTAGCAAACTGTTCTGTTAGATAATTGTCATAATCCACATTTCTGACAGCCTGTCTGTGGGATGCTTTATTTCTAGCTTAGTATCCATTTTTACTGTGCATCTTGTGAGTCTATGACTGATTACAGCTCAAAAGTGGTTTAGGAATGCTACATCCTGTATAATTTAGCTGTTGTTTAATGAGATGTGAATAATTTTAATTTAGTTATTTTGCCTTTGACAGGCTCATTTTTGATTTCTTTTTTTAATGAAAAACTGTGTTGCAGGCAAATATATTCCACTAATGTAAGAGCTCTTGTTGTTTTTGATATCAAAACTGAAGTTTCACATCAAAGCATCATTTTGTAGTTTTTGTCTTACTTTCATATTAGCATCTCTGACTGTTATCTTGTAGTGGTACTTACTTCCATTTATCAGTAACTCCAACACACAAATATGTTGTTGGATGTATATGATGGGAAGTCTTATAGAGGTATGTGTGAATTGGATATGTGGGCTTATGTATATAATGTCTATAAATCATTACGGGAATACTGAAGTGTCAGATTCCACCCATCTGCTTTGATCCATGATGTCATCAGTATGGCGGAAATGGCTATTCTAAGCGCCTACAATATGACGCCTATGATATCACTACATACACACAGCAACAAACGCGAAAATACATATAAATAAGACAATAACATCTCCCTCCAAAAATACAATCAAACTAACGGGACAACTGTGGGAAATTGGGGGTTTTAGGGAGGGGACAAGCTAAATATAACAATAAAAAAAGAACCACAATCCCAAAACACACAAGATGACAAACAAAAAAGATAATTACAAAATCTACAGGAATCAGACACTTCCCTTGAACTATATAGGTCAACTATAACTGCTCATACGAAAAAACTAACACCTAAAACTATGAATAACAAAATCCAAAGTACCATCACACACACACACACACACACACACACACACACACACACACACACACTTATGTCATGGGTCAAAGCAGATGTGTGGAATCAGACGCTTCCGTTGACCCATCAGTACAGATGTTTACCAAATGGTTTCTGTCAAATAGGCCTCTACCAGTTGCCTTTCTCATCTTTGTTCTATGCACCAAGTGTTCCTTATGTAATGACCACATCCTCAATGGGAAATTAACCCATTAACATTTTTTTTTTATCCCAAAATTCAGTTAAAGATCTGAGTTGCATAGATGCCTTTTGAGATGTATGTCTTTCCCTAAGTTATTTTGAACCATTTGTTTCTGATTACTGTTACATGTGATTCTTTCAGCTTTATGGAAATATAAAGTTTAAAACACACACACGTGTAGCATTTTACTTTACACATATATTTTCTTGAGGTGTAATCTTATCATTCAACTTCTGTTAAAAAGTATTTTATGCAATATATGTTTTGTTACAGATGTTGCACTGCATCAATAAACTATGTCGCCTACCAATAACGGTTCAGCTTCTTAAGGAAACTGGTGTTGGCCGTACTGTAAATGCATTAAGGAAATATGAGGGGCAGGTTGGAGAAGCTGCAAAGTATACTGTGATGAAATGGAAGCAGATGGTTGCTGAAGAAGAGTCCAGTGATGATGATGGAGAAGAAGCTGGAGATGAAACTGGAACTGAGATGCACACTGAAGAAATTGATGAAACAAATGCTATAGATGAAGAAGAAGAAGAAGAAGAAGAGGAAGAGGAAGAAGAGGAGGAGGATGATGGTGATAGTGGAGGTTACACTGTTTTGGTAAAGGAGAACAGTAGGCATAGTCACAAAGAGACTCACAGTAAAAGCAGGAAGGATGAGAACCACAAGACAGACAGTAGTAGACATGAATATAAGTCACTCAAGGACAAAACACACAGGGATGTAAACAGCAGCGAAAAAAAACATAAGGACAGTCATAAAACTCAAGATTCAAACAACACACGAGAGAGACATTCACACAAGAGGAAGAGAGACTCAAGCAAAAATCACAGACGTGATGAAAAAAGAAAAAAGTATGATAGTGAGAATGAAAACCTTTCGGATGAAGGCTCAGAATCACAAGAAATGCTAATTGATGAGCGAGTGACTGAAGCAATTAATGCAGAACGTTACACAGATGAAGAACAGGAAGGGGAAGAAGGTGATGGTGATAATGATGACGACGATGACAGTAATGATGTCAGCGACCGTGACAGCACGTTATTGGCTCCAGAGCATGGGTCACATTCAAAGCAGCACAGCAGCAGTTCAAGTAGTAGCCACCATCACAAACATCACAAAGAGTCACACCGAAAACATGATAAACATAAAGAAAAGAAGGTCCACAGTAGTGATAAACATAGTAGAAAGAGTGATAGTGACAAGGTAAATGAAAGGACAGGTGCTAGTGACAGCAAAGAAAAACATTCAAAGCATAAAGATCATAAACAAGAACATAAAAATAACAAACATAAAGTCAGTAATAATACAGGTGAACTGAGGAAGGAAAAAAGTGAAAATGTGAAACAAAAAACTGATAGTGTTTTAAAGGACAGCAATTCATCAAAAACAGATTCCAAAAAAAAGCCAAAGGAGAAAACAGATAGTGCATCAAAAACCAACACTTCACACAAGCACCATAAATCGTCTGATTCTAAACCAAAGGAAGTGAAAGAGAAAAAGATAAAAAAATCTGAACATGTCAATGATGAGGATGATGATGTTGGTGGTATTAGTTCCATGTCAGGTAGGAAACTTGTATATTTTTCAGCTCTAGTAGAGACAGTGAAAGAAGATCCCTGACAGCAGACAGCACTGTCACCAGCTTTCAACTGCAAAGTGCAAATAGCTGCAAGCAAAAACAATAAAGCTGTGACAACACTGAGACGTTGTCACAGAGAGATATACAAAATCACGTGACATGACTGAGGTAGACGCAAGAAGCAGCTGCACCATGTCCTCTGCAGTTATCAGGGATCTTCGTTTGCTGACTGTGCTGTAGAGGAGTGGGAGTGGTGTGTGTTTTAGTTATTTATTTTACAAGGGTTGCCCAGAAAGTAATGCACCATATTTTTTATTCAACAGTTCTTTATGGAACATAATGAGAATTACACACATGAAAAAATGTAACAATACCAGAGAAGGAAAGTTGCTACTCAGCATATAGCGGAGATGCTGAGTCGTGATAGGCACAACAAAAATATTCACACAATTATAGCTTTCGGCCATTGAGGCCTTTGTCAGCAGTAGACAAAACGCGCCCCCCCCCCCCCCCCCCCACACACACACACACGCGCATAAACGTCTGCAGTCTCAGATCTGAAACCACACTGAGTGTATATATATATCTGTGTGTGTGTGTGTGTCTACTGCTGGTGTATATATATATCTGTGTGTGTGTGTGTGTGTGTGTGTGTGTGTGTGTGTGTGTGTGTGTGTGTGTGTGTGTCTACTGCTGACAAAGGCCTCAATGGCCGAAAGCTATAATTGTGTGAATCTTTTTGATGTGCCTATCGCGACTCAGTATCTCCGCTATATGGTGAGTAGCAACTTTCCTTCTCTGGTATTGTTACATTCCATACTGGATTTTCCATTGTTTGACACACGAAAAAATGATGTTTTATCTACACACCCCATTTTTTCACGTTATCTCCATTATGTTCTGTGGCATTCTTCCAGCGCAAAACAAGGGCGTGTATGCCCTGTTGGTACCAGTCCTTGTCCTGGTGGCGGAGCCAGTGTTTCACTGTTTGAATCACCTCCTCATTGTCCTCAAAATGTCATCCACAAATGGCGACCTTTAATGCCCCAAACAGGTGGAAGTCTGAGGGGGCTAAGTCAGGGCTGTCAGGTGTGACAGCTATGACAGCTATGGATGGTCTCCCTGACGGCTGCAAATTGTGGAGTTCTGCCAGACTGCCCTCTTATGACCTTACCCTCCATGCCCAGTGACTGACTGTACTTCTGTTGACAGCAGATGCTCCACAGACTTTGCACAAGCGTTTTGAATATTCGCCACAGTTTCTTTCTCTGCAGTGATAAATTCAGTGACAGCATGTTGCTTGTAACGTACATCATCTACAGACGCCATTTTGAAACTGTTCTGCTGGTACGCTATTTGTCGGAAGTGACGGAAACCTGGCGCGCTCTCTCAGGAGACTTCAAATAATACATATGTAATGTTGTACATTGTTTTCAGCTGAGAAAAAAAATGCGGTGCGTTACTTTCTGGGCAACCAACATAATATCATCATCAACAAACTCTGTGTGTACTCAGTAGGACACTAAGCAGGTGGGAAGGTGAAAACGCCACAAAATATGCAATATTATGAATCAACAATGCCCATACCACTGCGTTCTAATTCACATAGTTTTTTGATGTTCCAATGTTCTTTGATTGTGCTAGTATAGGTTTGTCTTACTTAAAAAATTGGAAATATTTGCCTCAATCCTTTTTAATTGTCGTCTTTGATGCTAAGTGATATAAAAAGGTCAAACACATTGTGAGGATTGTGGCATGGCCCCCAGAAATGTCTCAAAATTCATTCTCCTTCTGCCTTCAAAACCTATTCACATAATCAATGGCTTTGTGAAAGCCTTTTATCCTTGAAATGAAAACAGAAATTAAGGTACCAAAGCACAGATCTGCTGCAATTGTAACCAGACTCTCCTGTCTTAATGCTTACAGCATATCCCTTGAGATAGGTGGTTAAACATACTCACTCGGATGTGGGAGGTAAACATGATTATATGCTCATGAATCACCAGCTTAAGTTGTGAATCGTTGATGCTAGTGTTGTCTTAAAGACTATCTCTGCTTTAAAAAAATTGTTTCCCTAACACATATGTACAAGAGTAATATGATCTCGTATACTACTACTTCCCCACATTGCTGGAGGAGGAGGACGAGGGCGAGGATGATGATGATGATGATGAAAGGAAATAAAAGAAATAAAAGAAATTTAAGACTCTCTGCACTGATGGATCTTGGCTAGGAGATTCTTTAGTCTTCTGTCTTTGTTTCTCCGTCGATGATATGAGGGTATGTATACCTTTACCTGGATCAGAATAACAACAGTTGAGCATTGATGAGGGGTGGTTGTTTTGTTGTTAAACGAAAGGACTACCTGGCTCTGGTAGCAACAACTCTGTGGTTCTGTACTGTGTACGTTGTATGTTCCGCATTAACATGCAGTATTGAGTTCACTTTGCTGGGTCATAACAGCCTTATCACTTTCCCAAGGGATTTCACAGTTGGCTACCAAATACCCCGGGAGAAATGCGCCACTTGAGAAATAAATCATGGAAGAATAGAGATAGCAGAGTGATATAATAGTTGGGCGAAAGGCAGATGGTATGATCAAACTCATGCTCTGGCTGTTGTTGCTGGGGTAGTTGGCCTTATAAACACCTGTCAGGAGCATTGTTGTTCTGATCCAAGTATAACAAAAGCATTGTGTACAACCCAGTATTCGGAAGGCAATGGAGCAGATGAGATGTGAAAAGGGCCTTGAGAAACTGTGACATATCTTGGTCTATCCACAGAGGCTAGTTAAAGTTGCTTTGATCTGCCTTCATATAAGGCACTGTCCTTTAACTCAACACTTTCTTCTCAGATGAGAAGGCTAAACTCTCACTTACTATTTTTAGTATTTTGCTCTTTATTAGCAAAGTCATCTTTGATTTGATAGAGGGCTTGCCTTCTATTTTTAACTGATTATGAGAGGATTGTCCTATTCATCTCCTGCACCACCACCTTGAGAATTGCAATGTATGGCTTATTCCTACAGGGATTTATTATTTTTTTATGGCTAGCAAGACTTACATAAATTTACTAAGTTTGGTTGAAACTGTTCCAGTTGTTTGAGTTAAGCTGATTTTTTATGTATCATCATCTTCCCATCCTCTGCTCAAAAATTGCAATGTGAGCCTTACTCTCCAGTTATATTTGTTTTCAGACAGTAAAATGTGTGTGCTCGCGCGCGCGCAAGAGTGTGCCCCCCTCCCACACACGCGAGCGCGCGCGCGCGCGCGCGCGCGCGCACACACACACACACACACACACACACACACACAAAAGTGACATCATATCACACAGACTGAGGTGTATGTAATTTACTTGTGAGCACTCACTGCTTTTTCTCCTCAGCACGATCTGATTTCCATTCTTAGTCCTCTTACTGTGTGGAATAACTCTGTAAAGAAAGTACCCAGAATGGATGTGCAACATATTTGACAATGTGCTGTATATCTGCTGTTTTAATGTTGGTTTCCCATCCAGGGCTGAGTTAAATTACAATGTACATCCATCTCTGGAAACTGACATACCAGTTGTAACATATTTGCTTTAAAAAGCATTTTGTTCCAAAATAATTATACTTTTATTCTTATTTATGCTTACATATAATTTTTGTTCAGGGATAGGAAAGAAGGGATGCAGAGAGAGAGAGAGAGAGAGAGAGAGAGAGAGAGAGAGAGAGATGGCATGAGAATATGTACTGTTTATTTTCACATGTATCCTGATATATTTTGTGTTCCTTGGCCACACTTGCCAGGGAAATTATGTATGGATTCTAATAACTTAATCATTGAGAGCCATAATCCTATTCTCAACCAGCTGAAGCAAACGTGAATGAAGCAATTGATTGGAAAATGGTTTCTGAACCTGTTAACAGTGAAATACCAAAAGATTCTAAAGGTAGTGACTTTATCATGTAAATTAAAGTATTCCTAATTAACTGACTCAGCAGTCTCATTGGTATTCCCCTCTCCATCCCCTGCCCATTACAATGTCTTTGTTCTCTTGGCTGTTGAACGGTAGGTAATGTCTCACTACAAAAGGTCAAATAATGCAAAGAATCACAAAGAATCCAGGACGTATGGAAGATTTTGAAGTATTGTCAGAGGGTAGACTTGTGTTTATTTTTTGGGTATACAAATTATTACTTCACAGATGTCCTCAGGCTAAAGGATATTAAAACTTCAAAAGAAAAGTTACTAAAGGTGTCCCCTCCATGGTGTACACCTAGGCTGAAGATTTGCCTGGACCTTTCACATGGTCCTATGGATTTGGTCAACCCCGCAGCTCTCTGCTGTCACTTCCTCTCGATTCTTGACATGTATCGGCACCATGAAGTGGTTTACACTGACAGCTTGATGGCTGATGGTCACGTTGGCTTCCCGTATAATCGTAGAGGACATATTGAACAGCACTCCTTGCCAGTGTTTTCACTTCAGAGCTGACGGCCATTTCTCATGCTCTTCAGTGCATCAACTCATGCCCTGGCGAGTAGTTTTTTCTCTGTACTGACTTCTTGAGCAGTCTACAAGCTGTTGACCAGTGCTACCCCCACCATCCTTTGGTAGCGACCATCCAGGAGTCCGTCTATGCCCTGGAACAGTCCAGTCATTCCATGGTGCTTGTGTGGACGCCAGGCCATGTCGGAATCCTGGGAAATGAACTTGCCGACATACTGGCCAAACAGGCTACACCGACACCACTTCTGGAGATCGGCCATCCCTGTCACTGACCTGCGATCATTATTATGCTGCAAGGTTTTTCAGCATTAGGAGATGGAATGGCATAATCTCAGTATGTACAACAAACTGCGTGCCCTTAAGGAGACTGTGAATGTGCAGAAGACCTCCGTGCACGCCTCTTGCCGGGGCTCTGTGGTTCTCTGCCGGCTCCGCATTGGCCTTACGTGGCTAACACATAGCAACCTCCTCTGTCACGAGGACCCACCTTGATGTCACTGTGGCTCACGTATGACTGTCGTTTGCATCTTGCTGGACTGCCCACTTTTAGCTGCTCTGCGGCAGACTTTTAAATGTCCAGCACCCTACCTTTGATGTTGGGGTGACAATGCCTCAACAGCAGATTTAGTTTTACGTTTTATTTGTGAGGGTGTTCCCCCCCCCCCCCCCCCCCCCTCCCCTACCATCTAAGGGTGGGCATTTAGCCTTCTCTCTGAGGTCGCCACCCTCCCTCCATTTTAACTCCGTCGCACTTTCTTTGCCTTTGTTTGTCTTGGTGGTCGTCTTTTCCCTATATGTTGTTCATCTCACCTTGTCTCTTTGGGGTGGACATTTTAATGTGTTGCAGGGTGGCTGGCTCATCCTGTTTTATTTTTGTGATCAGCCAACCTAGACCATATGCTCTATGGTTTTAATACCTTCTTCTACTTTTCCTTGTGATGTATGTTTTCCCTGTTTTTTATTTGTTCCATTCATTTTCTTTATACGTGTGTTATTGGGTGCTTTTGTACCTTGAGCCTTGGAAAAAGAGAGAGAGAGAGAGAGAGAGAGAGAGAGAGACTAATGACCCTGTAGTCTGGTCCCTTTGTACCCTAAACCAACCAACCAGCCAATCAACTAAAGGTGTCCTACCATGGAATGTGAATGAGTGTGGTCTAAGAGCTGTCAAGTTTAGTTACGTCACAGCTTGGAATTTCACATTCTCCCACATTGTGAAGTATGAAAGGAAGAATCTCCCAGGTCAGATTTTTGAATTAGGAAGAGAAATGTGGCCAGTAAGATGTAACATTGCTAATGTATCATGCATGATGTTTTACAAAGAATTATTAAGTGGTTCTCTGGAAGTAGACTATCCCTAAATTTTGAGAAAAAAACACTATAATCAGTTATGTTCCACAAATAAAAGTTATACCAACAGTTGATGTAATATATGAACAGTAGTCAATAAATAGTGTGGAATGATCCAAATGTTTTAGTGTACATAGTGATGAAAACTGGAACTGGAAGAAGCTTATTACTAAGCTTCACAAACAAGTAAGCTCATCTACTTTGCTCTTGTATAATTGCTGGTCTTGAAAACAAATGAATTAATTTCCTGACATATTTTCCATATTTCCACACATTAATGCCTTATGGAATAATTTTCTGGGATAACTCATCACATAGAAAGAAGCATTGATTGCACGAAACTGAGCTGTAAGAATAATATTTGGTGGTCGTATGGGTAGGTCTTGGACATTTAAACTGCACCATCACAGTACAAATATTCGCCAATGGAATTCGTTATAAATAATCCATCACAATTTGAGAAGAGTAGTGATATCCAAACTGACAACAGTAGTGGAAAAAATGACCTTATTGCCCATTATTAAAGCTATCAGTGGCTCAGAAAGAAGTTCAATATGCAGCAACAAAAAGTGTTTATCTTTTGTCCAACACCATAAAAGTCTGACACATAGCAAAGCAAGTTTTAAATCTGACCTAAAATCATTTCTCCTGGACAACTTGTTCTATTCCATGGATGAATTTCTATTTAAAAATTGTTAGCTTGAAAGAAAACTAGTCTTTAAGTGTACTGCAAGGACTACAAAATAATGTCTTCATTAATGTTAACACTGATCATATATACCTGCAAACTGACTCATTCCACATCATTTTGACAGAAGAATCATTCAAATGATCTATGGAATGTGGTACTAACTAGCAGACCTCAGGAGACACAATAATGAATTAAATCAAGTGGGGTATTCTGTGGGTTTTATATTATAACATGCATGGTATGAATACAAGCTGTTTCAGAGTACTGACAAATTGAAGATTATCAAAAATGTGCCCCTTTTTTGTACAGTTTTCTGTAATAAAAGAATGGGAAACAACTTATTGGTAGTTAAAGGTTCCATGTATTTGTTGCTTTTTGTATTATAACTTGCATATCATGAAAGTATTCCATTTCTATGCTATGGCGCATTGATGATTTATCAAAAGCATGTGATTTTTGGTGTAACTGATTCTGATAGCTGTACCATAGGTGCAATCACAATGGAGAGGTATCTGTGCAAAAATTTGTAGTAGAATGCAGCAAGTCATTCCAGAGCACACAGCAACAACAATGGATACTGTGTCTGGTGTGCTTTGCAAGTAGAAACAAGTCCATTACGAGGATGGCTTAAAGCTGGAATGTCAGTCTCTCAGATAATGTAGTAGATGGCAATAAAGTGTGTATAATGTTTGTGGCAACAGGATGTTTTCCTTTTTTAACTTTTCCAGGAATTCACAGAAAAACTTTCACTTATCTCAGAATGCCATTGCCCTATTTATTTCACCTCCTTGAATGTGATTTGTAATGGTGTAACATGTGATGAAGGTCTACATCAACCTACCACAAGGACAGTTTTTCAAGAAATATATGGAGTCAGATACACCGGGGAAATGTGGTAGAGGTCTTCTCAACTGATAGGCCAGACAAATGTGTGGTTCCTGAAGAGGATCAGCAGCCTTTTCAGTAGTTGTAGGGGCAAGTCTGGATGATTGACTGAACTGGCCTTGAAACATCAATCAAAACAGCATTGCTGTACTGGTACTGTGAATGGCTGAAAGCAAGGGGAAACTACAACCATAATTTTTCCTGAGGGCATGCACCTTTACTGTATGGGTAAATGATGATGGCGTCCTCTTGGGTAAAGTACTCTGGTGGTAAAATAATCTCCCATTTGGAACTGCAGGTTGGGAGCACTCAGGAGGACATAATCTTCCAAAGAAACAAAAAGCGCATTCTACAGATTGGAACGTGGAATGCCAGATCCCTTTATCGTGCTGGTGGCTTAGAAAATTTAAATAGGGAAATGGGTAGGTTAACGATATATATATTGGGAATTAGTGAAGTTTGGTGCCAGGAGGAACAAGACTTCTGGTCAGATGAATACAGGGTTATAAATACTAAATCAAATGTTGATAATGCAGGAGTTGGTTTAATAATGAATTAAAAAAAAATATTCAGATAGTTAAGGGAGATGAAAATTTAATAGTCATGGGGGACTGGAATTCAATAGTAGGAAAAGCAATAGTAGGAAAAGCTCTAGGTGAATACGGGCTGGGGGTAAGGAATGCAAGAGGAAGCCACCTGGCAGAATTTTGCACAGAACATAACTTAATCATAGCTAACACCTGGTTTAAGAATCATAAAAGAAGGTTGTACACGTGGAAGAGGCCTGTAGACACCAGTAGGTTTTACACTGTAAGACATTTCCAGGGACAGATATGGTCTCTAACCACAATTTATTGGTTATGAATTGTTGGTTAAAACTGAAGAAACTACAAAAAGGTAGGAATTTAAGGATATGGGATCTGGATAAACTGAAAGAACAAGAGGTTGTAGAGAGTTTTAGAGGGAACAATTAGCAAGGAAAGGGGAAAGGAATATGGTAGAAGAGGAATGGGTAGCTTTGAGAGATGAAATAGTGAAGGCAGCAGTGGATCAAGTAGGTAAAAAGATGAGAGCTGGTAGAAATCCTTGGGTAACATAAGAGATATTGAATTTAATTGATGAATGGAGAAAATATAAAAATGTGGAAATGAAACAGGCAAAAAGGTACACAAATGTGTCAGAAATGAGATCGACAGGAAGTGCAAAATAGCTAAGCAGGAGTGGCTAGAGGATGGTGTAAGGATGTAGAAGCATATATCACTAGGTGTAAGACAGATGCCGCCTACAGAAAAATTTAAAGAGACCTTTGGAATATCAAAAACTCTGATGGAAAACCAGTCCTAAGCAAAGAAGGGAAAGCAGAAAAGTGGAAGGAATTTATAGAGGCTCTATAAAAGGGGGATGTACTTGAGGGCAATATTATGGAAATGGAAGAGGACGTAAATGAAGATGAGATAGGAGATATTATTTTGCATGAAGAATTTGACAGAGCACTGAAAATTACCAAACTGCCAGTTTAATAAGTCACAGCTGCAAAGTACTAATTTGAATTCCATACAGATGAATGGAAAAACTGATGTAAGCCGACCTTGGGGAATGTCAGTTTGGGTTCCGTTGAAATGTAGGAATACCTTAGAAGATATGTTAAGGAAAGGCAAACCTACATTTATAGCATTTGTAGACTTAGAGAAAGCTTTTGATGATGTTGACTGGAATACTCTCTTTCAAATACTGAAGGTGGCAGGGCTAAGATACAGGGAGTGAAAGGCTATTTACAATTTGTACAGAAGCCAGATGGCAGTTATAAGAGTCGAGGGACATGAAAGGGAAGCAGTGGTTGAGAAGGGAGTGAGACAGGGCTGTAGCCTATCCTCAATGTTATTTAGTCTGTACATTGAGCAAGCAGTAAAGGTAACAAAAGAAAACTTTGAAGTAGGAATTAAAGTTCAGGAAGAAAAAATAAAAATTTGGAGGTTTGCTGTTGATATTGTAATTCTGTGAGCAACAGTAAATGGCTTGGAAGAGCAGTTGAACATAATTGACAGTGTCTCGAAAGGAAAGTATAAGATGAACATCATCAAAAGCAAAATGAGGATAATGGAATGTAGTCGAACCAAAGCAGTTGATGCTGAGGGAATTAGATTAGGAAATGAGACACTTGCTGTTTGGGCAACAAATTAACTGATACTGGTCAAAGTAGAGAGGATATAAAATGTAGACTGGTGACGGCAAGGAGAGCTTTTCTGAAAAAGAGAAATTTGTTAACATTGAGTATAGATTTAAGTGTCAGCAAGTCTCTTCTGAATGCAGTGTAACCATGTATGGAAGTGAAATATGGACGATAAAGTTTAGACATGAAGAGAATAGAAGCTTTTGAAATGTGGTGCTACAGAAAAATGCTGAAGATTAGAAGGTAGACCATGTAACTAATGGGAGACACTGAATAGAATTGGGGAGAAGAGGAATTAGTGTCACAACTTGACTAGAAGACAGGATCGGTTGGTAGGACACATTTGGAGGCATCAAGGGAACACCAATTTAGTGTTGGAGGGAAGCATGGAGGATAAAAATCATAGAGGGAGATAAAGAGATGAGTACAGTGAGTGGATTCATAAGGATCTAGGTTGCAGTAGTTTCTTGGAGATGATGGGGCTTGCACAGGACAGAGTAGCATGGAGAGGTGCATCAAACTAGTGTTTAGACTGAAGACCACAACAACAACAGTTGTAGCCTTTAGACATTCGTATAAATTGTATACCTCATAACTTAGAGACTGTTGTTACTTTAAACTGTACTGTAGTTGATACTCATGAACTGTGAATTGAAGGTAGTTGGTTTGTGTTTGAGTTCCTTCCACCCCCCCCCCCCCCCCCCCTTGTTTTCTTTGAATTTTGTAGAAGATTTGGAGACTTTCCTATTACCTTAATAGAAGTATGATCAGCAATACTCTATGTTATATTGCAAGTCTGCTGTCTATGTCACTGGATGATTCCCTCATCCATCGACAATTGCTAGCAGCTGTTTTATGTGCATCCTTTTTTGTAAACAAACTGACTGATCTGCACACCAGTTGTAGCTGGCAGGTGCCAGTGAAGAGCTCTGCAGTCACAAATCAGAATGAGTAGCATGCTACATGAGATGCAGCAAGTCATTCCAGAGCACACAGCAACAACAATGGATACTGTGTCTGGTGTGCTTTGCAAGTAGAAACAAGTCCATTACGAGGATGGCTTAAAGTTGGAATGTCAGTCTCTCAGATAATGTAGTAGATGGCAATAAAGTGTGTATAATGTTTGTGGCAACAGAATGTTTTCCTTTTTTAACTTTTCCAGGAATTCACAAAAAAACTTTCACTTATCTCAGAATGCCATTGCCCTATTTACTTCACCTCCTTGAATGTGATGTGTAATGGTGTAACATGTGATGAAGGTCTACATCAACCTACCACAAGGACAGTTTTTCAAGAAACGTATGGAGTCAGATACACCGGGGAAATGTGGTAGAGGTCTTCTCAACTGATTAATTTCTTCCAATACATTGACCACATAGGATAATTCCCAGAAGGAAACAACCAGAATGGACATCCAACAGAACATGCAGGGTAATAAAGAAATGTGTGTGAATATTTGGGTCTTTATCCAGTACTGCATTGCATTACCACTTGCATCAGGTCTTAACCAGGAAACGTGTCTGATAAAGACAAAATTCCTTCCAGGCCTTTAAGACGGAATCTTGATTATCAGTCACTCAAAACATGTATGTGTGATTTCCTTCCTCGAACCAGGGAAGGATCATCTTCCCCCAGTAAGTGTTACACTGTACTCTTGTAAATCTAGGAAAACTCTTGGATTTGGTGACTAACAAATGGATTTAAAATTATAAGGAAACCAAATAATACCTTGTAGTCTTGCAGCGTATGTTGGGAGATATCATTCTACATTGATAGTTCAACTCTGCTGGATCTGTGAAACAGCATATCTTTGTGTGAGCAGCATTGGAGATCCTTAAGAAAGCTATCAATGTTACTTGGACACACAGTTTCCCATACCAATCTGCAAATGAGGCTTCAAGAGGTACAATATTATTTTCCTTCCATTCTAAGTGTTTTAGCTATTTACTTAGCAATGTCCAGTTGCATTCTTCAGAGCAATGTTATGTTTCATGTGTCACAGTGTTACTGTAGCTAGTAATAGTATTCATTTGCGAAAATATTTGTTCATTTATTCAAATGAATCGAAAAAGATTATATAATATACAAAACAAATGATAATATAATAGTTATTGGCCGGTACTTGTCTTCAAGAGACAAAATATTTAGTACTGCTGAAAACACACACACACACACACACACACACACACACACACACACACACACAATCACAATCACACACACACTCACACACAGGGGAGGGGGGGGGGGGGGGAGACTGACAAAAAAGTGAAACACCAGGAGAGGAGGAGGAAACGAAATAAAACTTCATGGGTTGAGTGGGTATAAAATATTGTTTCAGTGTTTACAAAATTGACTCAAATTTACAAAGAACTTCACAGTATGAGCCCAGTTGTCAATATGATGTTGCACCCTCTCTGGTCTAGATGCAAGTATTAATTTGGTGGGGAAGAGTGTCATGGAGCCATTGAATCCTCCCTTGAGGCTAGCTGGCTCACATGTGTTGTAACTGGTCCTTGATATACAGGATGATGATGATGATGATGATGGCCCGTATCGGTACTGGCACTAAAATGGAGTTGACGTCCAAACTGGACCCACATATGTTCTATCAGAGCAGATCAGGAGATCTTACTGGCCATCATCAAGTAGACAGCTCATAGGGTCATGGGCCATACGTGGACGAGCATTGCCTTTTTGGAAAAAGGGCACCATGACACTGTCACAAGAGTAAAACTAGAGGATTCAGGATGTCCGTGGCATACCATTGTGCTATGAGTGTTCCCTCTGTCACTACCAGCCATGATATGATTTGATTTCATTTACACAGGGAGCAAAACAGCAGCATTAGCCTGCTGTTTCCTGTATCAGAACTGTGTTTATTGTGTGGTTTCTCTCCCTGTCTTTCTAGTAGAGCCAGCCAGCACACTTAATTGTCCAGTCAACAAAGGAAAATTAGAGGAGAAAATCGTGTGGTCACAAAGTTTTGCACAGTGATAGGGGGGAGTGTCATGAACGACATACTAAATATTCTGACTGGTGGGGTGTGAGTGTTGGGGTGGTTGGGAAATTAAAAGACACTTTTCTTTGTTTTTCTTATATGACCTGAAATCTGTGGCTTGTAGCAGAAATGTTCACAGTGCAAAATTAAACTGCATGAAATGTCATAAAGAAAAGATCTTATTCAATTTTTCTCTATTCACACTGGTGGTGCAGTGCACAGACATGCCGAGGGAGTGTTTATTTCGCACAAAATGTGTTCACACTAAATTTAAGAGAGCCTGTGCTCAGAGTAACATGCTGCCAGTATATATCCGACAATGTCACTGGCTGGGAAACATTTTACAGCATGTGGGGTGACAAGCCTCCGCTTTCCCTACATCTGAAAAGGCCCATAGGATTAAACTGCCTCCTCCTGCAACAGAAGTAGGTCTCCTAGATTTTATGGAACTTCATATACGTATTTCAACATACTCAAGCAATGCCTTATAGGAGATACTGCTTTAGAATTGATCATGATCGGTCCCATTCCTTCAAGCACATTCTCATCCACTTGGAAGGTATACTGTGGCTCCACTCAGTACAGCCTACTGTGCAACTGTGAGCAATTCCTGAATGAAAAAGTTTGTGCAGACTACAACTGGTGCAATGAATGGTGGGAGAAGTGCAGTTACTTTCTTATCATTCATTAACTCACCACCACTGAGTACCGACAGAATTACATGGCTTTACAACACACTGTTACTGATAGATACCAGCTAGGTGCCACATTTACCAATTCAATTTGTTTCCCACCAACTCTACAAAGGTCACTGACAATGTCACATTTACAAGTAATACACATCCTAGCCATTTCTTTTAGAAACACATTTTATATAAAATCTCACTTTGCAGCTGCAAGTAAGTACTCAATATACTGAAAATAACTCTACTCTACAAACACCAGCTTAATGAAGTTATTTTGTCTACTCACATGAGAAAAATGAACAGGAACTGAAAAGTGAGCAGCACTAATGAGGGGGCAAGTTGCCTTCCCCGGAAGAACACTACAGCTGTCGTACATGACGACTAAAAATCCATTTCTCATCTAGTAGTGTAGAACGCTGCGTAGAGATTTACATTGATTCTGTCCATATGTATTGTCTGCATTAGTGTTATTAATTACTCATATCTGCATTCTGTGGTACTAAATGTACAGAAATACTCATAACTCAGGTCTTTATGAAGCTTCTGATTTTTTTTTCCGAAGTTAAGATAGGCTTGTAGTTAACAGAAGTGCAATTATTTAAGCAGTAAAGTCACAAAGCAAATTACAAAAAATATTAATGTGTGTCATTTTTAAATTTCTGGAAAAGCTACAAGGGCATTAAAAAAACGCTTGTATCACATTTCTCCAACCTTCTGGAAATCTAGCTTTGGTCTTAAATAATTCCCATGATAGTAAGGCTTCTATTAAAATAAAAATGTTTATGGGTTTTCCATGAATGATGAACATACAGTTAAAACTGAAATCAAAATCCTTTTTGCTGTGATTAAAAAAGGGTCATTCCAAGTAAGTTCATACAAGCCTTACACCACTTAAAAGCGTGACAACACAGCCATAGATTTCATGAAATGTTTTGTATTTGTTACTTTCTCCATGGTATTAGCCAGTGTAAATTTTTTCCTCATATTTCATGTAGTTTATGATGGGGGACAAATGATGAAGTTTTCAAAAAGCTGTAACTTAGTTTCAACACATCACTTTCATATTTTTCCAGATAGTAGAAATAGGATGTATCTTAATGAGAAAAAAGTTTTTAATAATTCTGCCCACCTCCTGGGAATATAGAAAATTGATGTAAGCTGTTGTGGCCCAAAAATGATTTCTTAAATAGGCAAAATACTTTCAGGCAGAGCTGTTATCTGGCCCCCATCCCTTTTTTTGAGACTCAAACATGATATGATTCCAAACAAAAAATAGCTTATATTTTGACAGACTTGGGATTTCCATGTATATATTAAAGTATTCCATACCATTGTCCAGGAGATCATTTAAAACACATTATGTAGACTGATAAGTTTTAGTACACACGTCTCATGTTCTGTTAAACTAATAAAAGTACAGAGCCAAAAGTTATAATTTTGACTGAAATATTTTAATTAATAATATTAACTTTATTTAGGGGAAACAAATGAGCACATTTCAATAACAGTTACTGCAGGTAGACAAATGTTTAAATTTAAAGTGTACATGTTCAGCAGTGAAGATCCTTGAGTTCTCGAGTGAAAGTTTTAATAGTGCCTCTGTTTTTAATTCCTTGTGACAAATTATATTCTGTTAACTTGATATTGTTTTCTTTAAAATAATACATTCTTCCTAATGTGCTTAATTTGAGTACACCAACAGTACATAAAATGTTTTACAGAGGCAAAAGAGTCTTCCTTCTCAGGCCAAAGGAGTGACATTGCTGGCCAGATGCATGGTGAAAATGTTGTTCAACATCTCCTTCATCACATATATTCTTGATGAAGGTAAAGTAGCACTTGTCATATACAGCTGCCACAAAAGAGTTTTGTTGAGGACAGATGTGCGTCCATTGCAAGGCATTTTCATTGAGTCAGAAAACCAAGGAAGGCTTTTCAGAATGAGTTAAATCTTCTAATTTCTTATTAAACACAGGAAAGTGGTTTGCATAAGTGAAAATTCCTAATACCAGGTATTGTGCAGGTTATCAGAAACCTCTTCTGGAGGTCCTTGGGTGAGAAATCAGTATTGATTTTCTCTAAGAAGTGGCAAAAACATTTGTTAGTATTTGCCTTGTAGAAAGTGTAATCACCAGGTGCATTTGTTATTTGCACATCATTGTCTAGTTGAAGACTAGCTTTTCTCAGTACACATTTTACAGTTTCTCCCAATCTATCATAAACAGATTTACTGCAGCAAGTGGCAGAAAACGAATGTTCAGCATCAACAGGAAAATCATTTTCACGGTCACGCAAATTTAGCTTTTTCTAATTTTTTGTTGCTTAGCACATCCATCTGTGAAATAATGTAGTTCAGCCAACCATTTCTTTCATGCTCCATATCATTGCTTATAACCCACTGTTCACTATCATCAGTTTATTTTCCTCATATATCACATAAACACAAACAGGATGGACTGAACACCTACTTCTTGTCCAGCAAAACTCTCAATTTCATTCTGAATTATAAAACTGTTGTTCTCAGCTAAGTCCATTTACAGAATTTCTTTTTCATAGGTTAGATTTTCTTTCAAATTTATTAGGGATCTTGCATGACGCTTGGGTATAAAGGAGTACTGTTTAAGTGCCTGTAGTTTTGTTACCAACAAGTCAGTATATTCATCAACAGTTGCAGACTGCTTCACCAGCTCTGTCTGTGTTAATCCACTTGCTGTACCCAATTTCATCACCAAAATGTTTTCAAGCCAATTTTTCTTTAAAAAATTCTGACATTGTGTCATCACAGGGACATTATCACAGTGATTAAGCATGCAATCATAGTTTTCTGAGTGACATACAAGAAATTGGGTAAGTGTTTTATGTGTTTCTTCAGCATGTTCACCATCCAAAAGTAGTTTTAAATTTTGGTGGAAACCGCAGGCCCATGCCAAATGAGCTTGTTAAAACACACCACTTCGGTGTTAGTGAACAGTATTTAGAAAAACCAATGTTAATTTCTGTGTTCTTACATTTAAAACGAGAGTATAGTTCCCTTAGGTTTCAGAGATTAAACAATGTCTAGAAAAACCAATGTTAATGTTTGGTTTCTCCCACTTAAAACAAGAGTATATTTCCCTTAAGTTGCAGAGAATAGTCTTTCTCTGCATATGTATGTACTTCTGAATGCTAACTTGTCTTTTACTCTGAGTAACATTCGAGTGTATCCATGATTTTGGCAAAACTTACAAGGTTGTATTCTCCTGATATTTTGCCATTTGTCCTTTCCTCTTTGCAAAGTTGTACAGTCTCCTTGCTCGCTTCCTTTGCAAATCCTGATTAGTGTTCCACTAAGATATGTTTCTGTTTGTGCATTTCTTGTAGAAAATCAGTTTTCCAAGTATGGGGTCATAATGGCAGATGTCAATTCATCTGTGAAAGTTGTACTGGATTTCTTATCAAAGTTTTTATGACAGATAAGCATGAGTTTAGATGTTTTGGAATGTGAGTCTGTTTGCCTAGGTTTCCTTTAGGCCAGCTCTGTTAAACACCCATTTCAACCGCAAACTTGATACACTTGGGGGTCATGTAAGAGTGGCTCCATTGCCATATGTCATTGTGCCATTGTTTGACGTAACTATCCATTAAGGTGGACCCAAAAGTATCAACTGTTCACCTTCTTCTATTCCTGAAGGTAGGTTCCCTATAGTGAACCGATAGTGATAACCAAGATGGGTGATCGAAGGAAATGGAAAACTGTAAACACAGAAGAAGGGAAGTGCAACTACAGGAGGATAAATAATGAAGTAAGAAGGGAGACAGTAAAAGCAAAGGAGAAATAGATGACAGAAAAGTGTGACAGGATAGAGAAATTAGAGAAAGAAGGAAACTATGATTTGATGTACAAAGAAGGAATGGATTTGACATTGAGGGAAAAGAGAAACAACAATGGACTAAAGGAAGTAGAGGCAGCAGATGGTAAAGTGGTGAGTGAACCCCAAGAAATAATGAGAAGATAAGAATATATAGAATGGCTATACGCTGCAGATAACTGACCAAGTGAAGAAGACCTTGGGATAGAAGAAGAAGAAGAAGAAGAAGATAAAGTTGCAGATGATGACAAAGGAAATGCAATACTAACTAGTGAGATCGAAGCTTCTATAAAGGAGATGAAAAATGGGAATTGATGAGATTCCAGCAGAACTGTTAAAGTCATTGGAGAAATAAGGGAAAAGGGAGTTGATTGAATTGTGTAACCAAATATACGTGACAGTAAAATGGTCAAAGGACTTTACAGAAAGTATCTTAATACCTATAGAAAAGAAAAAGAACAGCAAAAAGTGTGAGGAACATAGAACAGTGAGCCTGAGATCGCATGCAGCCTAGGTCTTGCTCAACAGAAGGCTATATGGAAAGCTGAATTGCCTAATAGGAGATGAACAATTTGGTTTCAGGTGAGGAGAGGGAACTAGAGATGCCATGGGGCTACTGGGAGTGATAGGGGAGAGGTACATGGAGAAGAAAAGGAAGGTGTATGTTGTGTTTATTGATCTTCAGAAGGCTTATGACTGTGTCATATGGGACAAACTAATGGAAATCCTAAGGAAGCAAGGAATTAACTGCAGGGATAGATGGCTAATTAGAAATTTATATTTGAACCAGAGAGCAAGAGTAAGAATAGGAGATGTGGTGAGAGAAGAAATTGAACTGGGAAAAGGTGTAAGACAAAGTTGTTGTTTATCACCAACAGTGTTCAATATCTATCTGGAGGAAATTATTAATAAAAGTTTTGATGGAAGGAGAGGAGTTTGTATATGGGGTCGGAGAGTGGAGTGTGTAAAATTTGCAGACGATATGGTTGTGATGGCAGAGAGTGCAAGAGAGATGGAACAAATATTAGATGATCTAAACACAAAATTAGAAGAATATGGAATGAATATTAACAAGAAGAAAACGAAAAACATGGTAATAGGAGAAAAGGGGAGAAAATGCTGTATGAAAATAGGAGGAGAGAAAATAGAGAAATCGAATAACTTCAGTTACTTGGGAAGTGTAATAATGGATGATATGTATTGCTCAACAGAAGTTAGGAAAAGAATTGCAGTGGCAAAAGAAGGATTCAAAAGGAAACAGAAATTACTTTGTGGATCACTAAACAAAAATCTGAGGAAAAGACTTGCCAAATGGTACATCTGGAGTGTTGCACTGTATGGTGTGGAAACCTGGACATTGAGGAAGGACGATGAAAGAAGATTGGAGGCACTAGAGGTGTGGATATGGTGAAGAATGGAAAAAGTGAAATGGGAAGACGGAGTAAGGAATGAAGAAGTATTAAGAAGAGTTGGTGAAGAAAAAACATGCTGAATGTCTTCAGAAAGAGAAAATGGAACTGGATTGGACATTGTTTGAGGAGGGACTGTTTATTGAAGGAAGGAATAGAAGGAATGGTGGAGGGAAAAAGTGGA
Organism: Schistocerca nitens; assembly: GCF_023898315.1. Taxonomy (NCBI): domain Eukaryota; kingdom Metazoa; phylum Arthropoda; class Insecta; order Orthoptera; family Acrididae; genus Schistocerca; species Schistocerca nitens. Next base: position 459,750,418 of record NC_064615.1, on the reverse strand, counting down.
AGAGGAAAAAGAAGATATCAAATGCTGGACAATATCAAAGGAGACAAATATTCAGAAATGAAAAGACTGGCTATGGACAGACAAAAGTGGAAGAGGCTTAACCCATAACAAGACCTGCTGTAAGGCTGTTTATTGAAGGAAGGAATAGAAGGAATGGTGGAGGGAAAAAGTGGAAGAGGAAAAAGAAGATATCAAATGCTGGACAATATCAAAGGAGACAAATATTCAGAAATGAAAAGACTGGCTATGGACAGACAAAAGTGGAAGAGGCTTAACCCATAACAAGACCTGCTGTAAGGCAGAGTACCATACTACTACTAGGTTCCCTATCTATATGCAAGATCAAGGATGAAGGATGTGTGAAAAGTTCTCGGCCTCTCATAGATTACACCACCACTTGTGTTTTTTTTCCCCTTATGTTAGTACACGTCTCGTAAAATTGCAAATCGCTCCAGACAGCAATTGACTGTAGAAAGGCATTTGAAGCAGCATGGTGTTGAAAATGGAAGAAATTGATTTTCTTGCAGTGATTAAATTCTTCATTAAAGAAGCTTTACTACCAACCGAAATTCATTTGCATCTTGTAAATGTGTATGGCAGCTCTTCACCTTCAATTTGTACCATAAAAAATGGGAGGCGGAGTTTAAATGTAGTGGCCGTGAAAACGTACAAGGTGGTGCAGCTGAAGGATGTCCAAAACATGCAAGCACACCGAAAATCATTGACAAAGTGATTTATATGATTTAGGAAGATAGGTGCATAAAGGTGAGTGAGATTGCTAATGCTCCATGGATATCAAAGGACACATCTTGCTCCAGGAATTGAACATGAGAAAGCTTTGCGCAAAATTGCTGCCGCATGTGCTCGCTACAGCTCATAAATGCATTCAAATGACACTCCGAAAAGTGCTTGATACATTTTAAGAAAATCAGAAGTGACTTTTTGCATTGATACATGACAATGGATGAAACATGGATTCACCACTACACACACAAATCCAAATAGCAGTCTGTGCAGTGAATAGAAGCTGGTTCTTCAGCTCCAAAGAAGGCAAGGGCAGGTCAATCTGTGGGAAAGATCATGGCATTGGTCTTTTTTTATGCAAAAGTAGTTTCGTTGATTGACTGTCTTGAAAAAGGTGAAACCATAACTGGAGAATGCTACGAGCATCATCTAATGAAACTGGATGCAAGTATTCGTAAAAACATACCTGGCTTAAAGAAGGAAAAAAATCATCTCCCATCAGGACAATGCATCTGCCCACAAAAGTGTCTTGACAGTGGGGAAATTGAGGGACTTGCATAAGTGCTGGAATATCCACCCTTTCATCCAGATTTGGCTGTCCCTGACTTCCATTTGTTTTCAAAACTGAAGAAATTCCTCGATGATCCTCCAAACAAGAAGCCATTGTGGCTGTAGATGGGTAATTTGCAGCACTTCTGGGAGAACACCCCAGATAGAAGATAATGGTTTTGAGACTTTGCTGGATGAAATTTATTGATATTAGAGGAGATTATGTTGAAAAATAAAACTTCTTTGAAAGCATAAATTGTCTTTTTTACTATCAGGCTGAAGACTTTTCAGACCGTTGTCAGAAATTACTCTCCAATAGGTAATCCAGGTGGTACTCACCTCAGCTATTGGTGTCACTGCTTCCCTACAACAGATTGTGGGCATTGACATCACAGCCAATGAACAGTTTTTCAGCTGCAAACAGCTATCGACCTGTCACATCACTTCCTCGGGGGGAGGAGCACTTTCCTCGTAAGGAAAATAAACTGAGGTCAAAACATATTCCCTCGTGCTTCCTTCCTTATGCTCTTTCATTCTGATGGTTTTTGGGTCCCTGGAGCAGAAGTTCACTGTTGGTGTGAATGAAATCCCATTCTTTACATAAATGCATGTTTTGGTTTTTTGTGTAAATCAGTTTACGTCCATTTCCTCCAGTGCCTGATGTGTGCCTTTTATTAAGTAGGGTTCCTGGCTCAGTGCCATGTCCACTTCCTGTCCTAGAAGGTGACTGAAGGGGCCAGTTGCCTCTGTACTGTGTCGATTACCCCGACAGCAACCTATAAAAACCTTGTATACAGTTTCAGGTCCCACTCTCCCATTGTCTTCAGGAATTCCTCCCCAACTTCGACACATTTATTACGTGACCTAAGTGGTTCAGTTTTCCTTGGAAGAAGGAGCACTTTTCTTTGCATTTTAAGCCAGGTGCAGAAGGAACTTGAAACAAATAGTCCAAATTTGCTAAATGTTCGGCAGCTGTATGACATCGACGACATTGTCATCCAAATAGTTAGTACAAGAGGGGACTTTTGCTATTAACTATTCCAGGAACCACTGAAAAATTGCAGGAGCTGAAGCACTTTGAAACAGTAGTTTCTGAATCGGGAACAAACCTAAGTGAGTGAAACTTCCTGGCAGATTAAAACTGTGTGCCCGACCGAGACTCGAACTCGGGACCTTTGCCTTTCGTGGGCAAGTGCTCTACTCCGCTGCAGAGTGAAAATCTCGTTCTGGAAACATCCCCCAGGCTGTGGCTAAGCCATGTCTCCGCAATATCCTTTCTTTCAGGAGTGCTAGTTCTGCAAGGTTCGCAGGAGAGCTTCTGTTAAGTTTGGAAGGTAGGAGACGAGGTACTGGCAGAAGTAAAGCTGTGAGTACTGGGCGTGAGTCGTGCTTCGGTAGCTCAGATGGTAGAGCACTTGCCCGCGAAAGGCAAAGGTCCCGAGTTCGAGTCTCGGTCGGGCACACAGTTTTAATTTGCCAGGAAGTTTCGTATCAGCGCTCACTCCGCTGCAGAGTGAAAATCTCATTCTGGAAACCTAAGTGAGTGTTTATCACAAATTATTGTGTCGACTGTTTGTCCAGCAGTAACTGTATGTGTATCTCTCGCAAACTTGATTTTGAGAAGTATTTGCTTTTTCCCGGTCTGTCTGTCAATTTCTCTGGATGTGGAAGGGGAAAACACTCCACTACTGTTTGTGGGTTTACCGTTGCCTTAAAGTCCATACACCAACGTAAACCACCTGAAAGCTGCTTCAGAATGACCAAGGGTGATGCCCCTTGGCTTGCAGAAATGGGTTGAATAACCCCACTGTCTAGCCACATTTGCAATTCCTGAGCAAATTGCTCATGTAATGCATGGGGGACTGCTCTCACGTGAAAAACTTGTGGCTGTGCGTAGTCTTTCACAGTGACATGAGCTTCAAAGTCTTTAGCCATTCCTATTCCTGAGTCAAATAGTTCCTTGAACTTACTACACTATCAGAAACGTTATTGTGAGGAACGGAAACACTAATTTGTAACAGACTGCTCTGAATGCACAGATTGAACAAATCAAATGAATCTAACCCAAATATGTTTGCACTGTTTTTCGAATTGAGTACATGATAAGACACCATGTCACTCTCTGTAAAGTTGCTGGCAAACTATGTGCACCGGGAAGTGGAAGTTCTTGTCCACTGTAGGCAGACGAAATAGAAGTTGGCTTCTGTAGTGGTGGACTACCAGTTCTGGCACAACTCTCTCTATTTATTAGGGAAACAACAGCACCAGTGAGCAACTGCAACTTGATCGTCTTATGTTCCAGTTTGAAATGAACAAAAAGTTTGTTCACCTGCCGATATATTGCAGCGGAAGCTTTCTGCGGTGCAGAAGTACTTGGTTTGCTTTGTACCCAAGTGAGTTGCATCACTTGCACCATGAACACTTGTTGACAGCGAAGCTGTTGCTGCCACATGCTAGCACAATGGTGGCTGTTGCCTTTAGCCTGCCTGCCACATAAGTGCACAATTTGAATGTGGCCTTCTGTTCCACGTTGGAAGCAACTAGCATTACAACAAGGACAGTCTTTCTGATCATGCCTTGAAAAACCCTTAGGACATGATTTTCTCCCAAAGTTTTGTAACACACCCCATGTGCTTTGAAATTGAAGTTTTTACTTGTACTGTTCTTACTGTTTGAGTTCTTTTCTGAACTACTTGAACACAATTCTGTACCTACACAGTTGTTTGAGAATCCACTATAGACAGAACTGTTTTTTTAAATCAGTTTACGAATTTCAGAGCAAATGTGTGGGTCTGATATATTCTGAGTAGTGGCATTATATAACATGATGTCACGCTAGTGAATTCCCACGCGAACATACAGACTTGCAGTGCTTGATAAGACCTCTGAGTTCAGCTATCTAATGTTTGACTGTCTGGCCAGACTGCTGCTTCTGAAGAAAAAAATTTAAACCATGCTGCTGCTATATGGGATTGACTGTCATAATGTTCACCTAGCAGTTTCACAAGATGGACGTACATGACTTTCTCAGAAACAGTTTCAGCACACTGTTTCATTGCAGGACCAGTGGTGGACAAAAAGTAAGCATTGTGCTCAATACCTGTTATTTTGTGGGTGGTGAAGTGTACCTCTAGTTGCACCCTGTTGTCTGACCATTCATTGTTTTGGCTGTGGTATGGGTGAAATCGTGGAGCAGATACTGGCAGTGGTGCTGATGCTTGTTCAGTAAAGAGATCAGTTGGCTGACAGTGAGCAGCAGGCGTTCAGTCTGCTGCATATGGAACTGTGCAGTTTCTGTTAGAGATGTTTCCTGTGTCAGCTCAGACATAGTGAAAGTTAGTAGAGCACATTATTCCAACAGAACAAAAATGGGTCAATAGTAAGAAAAACGTGTGCAACTTGTGCACAGATAGGTAGCCGGTGTGAAAGGTAAGTAGGTTAAGCCTCAATCATCGTCACCATTTGTTGTGACCAGATGAAACTACTTTCGTCTGGTGATAACTGCGGGTTCTTTGATAGCAACTAGAACACATGAAATATTGGTTAACTTATTACATAAATGAGTAAAAGATGTACTTAACTTGGACATAATTCTTTGCCACAGGATTACTGGATAACTTACTATTGTCATTGACTTTTAAAGCATCACTTGATGCATGATTAACAAACTGTTCTCTTGAGGTACAATGTTCGTAATTTACAACAGTACAAGTTCATCTGAAACTTTATGAGTCACTGTCCTACATTATGATATTGACTGCTGTAACTGAAGTCTCAAACTGGGCTGAGCTCTTGTATGCTCAGTACTATACTGGACTCAGAGTGAGCGCACTGCTATGCTGGGAGGGAGAATGTGTCTTCTGGAGCATCTCTCATTGGTTGTTGCAGCTTGCAGCGAGCCGTCGCAAATGTCTGTGGCATAATTCGCATTGCCGACTTTTGTGTGCCACTGCAGTTTCTGGGTATACCACACCCTCTTTGGTACTTTCCATCACAATAGGAATTATATGATAAAGTTTTGTGTAAAGTTGGTGAAAATATGATCTCAAATTTTTAATATGGCAAATGTTGATTGTAGAGTGTTCAGGGTATATTGGTACTGAATTTGAATTGGAGGAAGTTCATCTCTTTGTAAATTTCATGACCTGTCACAAATACACACAGAGTCCAAATATATGTAAGTCTTTTAAAATATCCAGCAGTAAATTTCATTTAACCTTGCAACAGTGCATGATATTATAATTCAAGAGTTGGGAATGCAGAAGATACTTGTGAAGGTGGTGTCCAAGTATGAGACATCAAGGAAAGAAGAATGCTAGAAATGTGTGTGTGTGTGTGTGTGTGTGTGTGTGTGTGTGTGTGTGTGTGTGCGTGTGTGCGTGTGTGCGTGTGTGTGTGTGTGTGTGAGAGAGAGAGAGAGAGTGTGTTTGCATTGTCTTTCAAGAGTGGATCGTTGGGAGGGAGGAAGTAGAGGTGGTTCTGTGTCGGGAGTATTCTCCCATTTCTCTCATTGGCAATTTTCTATGGAAGGATGGTGGTGACCTGTTATTGCTGGTAGGTGCAGTGAAAGAAGATTCAGAATTAATTAAATTTCCGTAAGTTAGAATCAATGCCTGGATTCACTGTTGACATCAATGCCTCTTGAGGATGAATGTCTTAAGTGGCCTTCAACCTGTCGGAGATAGCTGACAAAGCACTCATTGTTCCTGACAAGCTACTGCTGTGATGTGTCACTGCCTGCGGTGACTCTGGTACTGGCCATACCATGATGCCGTGGCAGTGAGTGAAGGTGGCGTACGTCTGTTGGACTTGAACGCACTGATTTGGGATGTACTCCATTCCATCACACACATTACCGTTCTTCTTCATCTGTTGAACTGCGATGACAGTTGCTGTGTAGTACGACAATCTTGTCCAGGCATTGAGGTAGGCTATGGTCAGTCCGCTGAAGTATCAGGGACATTGGTGTCCTGACATAGGACAATAGGGTAGACAGCAGGGTCCACCCATCTGCGACAGCAGCTGGATGTGGTGTTGAACTGTGCAGTTGGTGACTATGATGAGGTAGGTCTCTCTCTCCCAGTAGTGTGCAGGATATCCAAACAGACTTGGACAAGATGTCAATTTACTATAATCAGAGAATCGAATGTGAACATTATGTATGCCAGCAATCTGTCTGGCTGACTGCCTTACGAGCTAAAATACTCGGTATTTATGGAGTGAAGTAGTGGCTAATATTTACCCAATGTCACTTGTCATGACCAGATAGGTCTTGCTATTATGAAGGCGTCAATGGTTCTCTCTTTACCACACTTACTTAACGAATTTGTTATAGTATAGGATTGGTTCTTAAAAGTTCTTAGTGCTCAATGCTGTACAGCTGCTCTGCCCCGCTACATTTCTGCTGAGGCCTACTGCGTGGCTCACCAGAAGCACCGATGTTGTGTTTTCCCCTGCACCACTCTTGGTGGAGAAATGTTGTTCTTTATGCCTATCCGCGGTTGATACGGCTGCCATAATGTAAGTGAGATAGTTTCACTCTTGGGATCTGGAAAATTTTAACTGTTTGCTGCCTTGCGCAAGGTTGGCATGTGACATACCCCTCTCCTCTAAAAAAATTGTCCCAAATTTTAGGAAAATCAAAAAAGATCTTATGCTTTTCCATAAAAATCTTGCTTTACCTACAGAATTTTTTACCAACTTAACCTTTGTTACAATTTCTATTTTTCTTTTTGGTACAACCCATTCCAGTGGGATATCATGTGGTTTTTAATTCCTAGCAGTTACACTAATGGTAATCGAGTTCTGCTTTCACTCATGGTAATATTCCTGAATGTGTTTTAACATTTGTTCAACAGCAATTTGCCCATTTTCTACATTATTTAATATGGATTTTCCCTGTGGTACAGTAGCATCTAATGTATAATTTAGAAAGGAAATATTCTGCATAGGTAAAATGCTGAAGGGATTTTCTAGCCAATAAACTGTCGGTTGTACACTAGGAATTACTGTAGTATCTGTGGTGGTTGTGTTAGATGAAAGTCTACTCCCATTATATCACATTCTGTTGTGCTGATTAATGTACCACTAAGCTCCAGTTCCTGTCATTTGTGTAAAAATTTTGTTTTTGTAATAGTCCACTATTGCCATTTGTGGCTTGTATACAGAATAAATATAATGACTTTCAGCTCACGGGAAATCTGTTCATTGCTTCATAACTACCTTCTTAAACTCTGGTGCAACCATATAGCTGTACTTCACTTGGTCAGTTATCCTTTTGGACTATTCGTGCAGGACAAATAGTAATAATTTTATTAATGCACTTACCAAGATATGCTACTGTTAGAACTGTGTGCATCTCCCATCATTTAGGTGCAATACAAAAAGCACAGCAAACTGCCAGTATTAAATGCAGCTAACTCGTCAGACATTTGAAACTCGTGGGAAGTGGAGATGCATGGTTTGAGGAAGTTCTGGCATATGCCAACAGATGGCATGACAAGCTGAATAAGAAAGGCAGGTGAGGTCCCTAACTGTGTGCACTACAAACAGCAGTAAGCAATAATATGATTTTTGCGGTCAGAGGCCATAAATCGTCGACAAATCCACACAAGGATGTTGGAAAGGTGTGGAAATAGCTGCATGAGTGGGTTGATGCATTTAAAAGTGGATATACCTCAGTTACAGATGAGCAATATTCCGGTCATCCCAGCACAGCCATTACTAAAGAGAATGTGGGATGCGATCATGCCATGATTTGTGAGAACCAAAATATTTCTGTAGAAGCTTTAGGCAGGGAATTGAGTATCAATGTTGGATGCCCTCATACCATTGTTAGTGAGGTTCTCAAGTACCGTTTTTTGTGAGCATGTTGGCTGCCTAGGATGCTCACTGGTGGGCAGAAGACGATGCGTGTTCAGGCTGTCACAACCTTTCTGGTGCAATATAATGCTGAAGGACACAACCTTCTGACATGAATTGCCACAGGAGACAAAACCGATGTGGGTGCATCACTATGAACCAGAAAGCAAAAGACAGTCTTCAGAATGGCAACACACATCTTCTTCAGCCAAGAAGAGATTCAAGTCTCAGCCCTCTGCCTGACATGTCCTCTTCACTGTTGTCTGAGGTATGAATAGGCTGATTTTTGGAGCGCTATCAGCAAAGAGATGAAACAATTAACAGTGTCCGGTACAGCGCTATGTTAGGGAATGAGCTGAAGTCAGCAATACGGAGCCATTGCAGAGGACTTGTGTCTAGAGGCATTCTTATCCTTCACACCAATGTGTATCCCCACACCACTGCAACAGCTCTTGCCATCATTCGGAGAGTGATCTTGCTCCTTCAGATTACCATGTATTTGAACCCCTGAAGGATGCTCTGAGGACAGTGATTTGAAAGTGATGTTAAGGTTAAAGAAGCAGTATGCTCTTGGTTGCAAGCACAACTGAAAATCTTTTATTTGAATGGAATAGAAAACTTGATGCAATGGTATGAGAAGTGTATCAAAAAATAGGGTAGTTAAGTATGTTGAAAAATGACTACTTGTTTGTGTCTGTAAGTAAAATATACGCTTTACAAAAAATAGTTTTCTGTTACTTTTTGAATCACCCTCGTAGTACTTCATTAAGCAATAATTTAATCCTTCCTTCAGTAAGACTCTATCTAATTCGATATGCATGAATCATATATCATTCAAATTGTCACTCAAAGTTAGTTACTGAGAATTGTACTTTAATAAAGTGCGTTATCAGAGGAAACTTTAACTATCAAAGCATGTTAATAAATTGCTGTGTTGCTCTCATTTATGGAAACTACATGCTGCAGGTCTGTGGGAGATTCCTTTTCTGCTTGCAGTAACCCTTGCAAAAATCCTTGTGGTGTTAACAGCATGGTGCTTAATTGTTTGTGCGTAGCATGGTGAGCATATTGTACTGTTCAAACTTGAAATACCATCATTATCTGCTGTGCCAAATGGTTTTTGGTAATTTACCACCCACATTCAGCCATCCTCTTGTCCTCCTGACTAGAGAATATGGAATTGTCCCTGTTACTTGCTGCAACAGCTATCTCAGCTTATCATAAGAAAATTTAAGTTCATAATATTCACTCCATGTATGCCCTATCATGTTGCCCCATTTTGCTTCCTTTAGCACTTCTAAAAACATAACCTGCAATCTTCTCACTTCATTCCTTATCTGCAAGATGTTGAAGGTCAGTCTCAATGACTGACTATGATATGTGAGGACTACTTGTGGTTTCTGAATGAACAAAATTCCGTTCTGCAAAGGCTGATTGACTATTCCTTCTGCTCTGGAGATGACCAGCATCATGACACTTACTAACCTCCATCTGACCATCATCCTTGCCGTCACCTAGAGAAAATAATTTATATGTATTACCTCCTTCCTTAGTAGAAGGTGAGAATACAACAAAAAATACCTATGCTTGTAAGTACATTACATGAATCAATAAAAACAAACAAAAAAAGTCATACTATTACCCATGTATCTTCACATAACAGTCTACGTATTCCTTGGTCTCAATTTGTATGGCCTGTTCTGTGGCATTTCTTTGCTGTTTTGCTTCTTAGTTCTAGTGCTTGGAAATTCCATTGGTACTTGACAAAAGTAATCTATAGTCCTTGAAAAGATTTAATTGCAGTGATATGAACTGCTTATGTTCCTACTGGTAACTGTAACTTCATATTTACAGGAGACTTTATATCAACCACTTGGTAAGGACCCTAAATCCTCGTCAGATCCTTGTTTGTCTTGCCATTTGGAGTGTAAGAGTTCACAAGTAATACCCATTGACTTAACCAATACTGAGGTAAATTCCTCTTACTTAAACCCAGATGCTCTTGATGTCCAAGTGCATTCATGTTGGCCTGTTTTGCCTTTTGTTAGACTTCCTTTAAAGGTTTTGCAAGTACCTTTTATCAACTTCAGTTGAAACACTTAAAGGTTTTGCAAGTACCTTTTCTCAACTTCGCTTGAAACACATCAAACACAGATGGAATTTTGCATCCATGTACGACATCATACGGTGATAACCCTGTTCTCGTATGAGTATTCAAATTGTAGGTACTAACAGCAAAATCTAAATATACATCCCAGCCTATATGCTGAGAATTCACATAATGGCTTAGCATCTTTGATACAGTTCTAAGAATTTTTTCTGTATGACCATTTGCTTCTGAGTGGAATGGACTCATATGTAATTTCGTAACTTTCAGTAAGCAATGACTGCTTAATGAGATCAGACATGAAAATTGTCCCTTGGTCTGTAATAATCATATAAGTATCCTGTGATTTACCATAGTTAGAGCTACTGTACTCACTTTCTTGATCCATTATTGCTACCATTACTAAATACCTTGAGAAGTGATGGATAATTGTTAATACACGCCTGTTACCTGATTGACTATGGTAGCCTTTGTAATTGTATCTTTTGATGGCATAAATCAGCTTGTTGTTTACATGTAATACAGTTCTTAAGATACTGCTGAACATCAGCACATCTTGTTTTCCAGCAGAATCTTTCTGCTACTCTTCCATCTGTTGTTCTCTTACCCCCATGACCCAATAATATATGATCATGTGCTTGCCATAATGCTTCTGTTCACAAAACTGCTGGAACTACAAAACATGGTCCACGCTTGGTTGACCTACACAATATGCCATATTGTACGACAAACTATGACTGAATAATACACCTGATATGTTTTATCACCGGCTTGCACTTTCTGCAGAGCTTTGAGATCAAACCCAGAGACTTGCAATGCCCAAATCTTCCTACTAATTGTATCAGCATTTGTGTGTTTATCACCTGGTTTGTGGATTACATCTTAATGAAATTCACACAGTTTGCCGGCTGCTGTGGCTGAGCGATTCTAGGCGCTTCAGTCCGGAACAACGCTGCTGCTAAGGTCACAGGTTCGAATCCTGCCTTGGGCATGGATGTGTGTGATGTCCTTAGATTAGTTAGGTTTAAGTAGTTCTAAGTCTAGGGGACTGATGACCCCAGATGTTAAGTCCCATAGTGCTTTGAGCCATTTGAACCATTTGAAATTCACATAGTTTCAAAGCCCACTTAGTTAGACAACTTGAAGGGTCTTTTAGCTCCAGTAGCCATTTTAAAGGTGCACGATCAATAATCACTGTGAACTTATGTCCGTATGGATAACATCTGAAATAACATCTCACACACATGACCACTAACTCCAGCATCTCGGGCCGGAATTCAACATCACGTGGGATGCAAACAGCAATCTGGAGGGGGTGGGGAAGGAGAAGGAGAAGGGATAGTAGTGTACGGGTGGGGAAAGAGATGAACACTCTCTTGTGGAGTGTGCAGAGACTGAACTCCAACAGGCACAGTGTCAGGAGGTTGTGGGGCAGGGAGGTGGGGAAAAAGGAACAAAAAAATAAATAAATAAATAAATAAAAAAAATTAGAGGAGCAAGGAAAGAGGGGGGGGGGGGGGGAGGATGCATCAGCAGAGGGCTGCAAATAAACATGGTGGGAGACTAAAATGGGAAGCAGATAGGACGTATGGGGTGGAAACTGTTGGGTGGGGGGTGTGGGGACACCGTAGATTGAGGCCAGGATAATTATGGGAGCAGAGAATGTGTCATGAGTTGCACCTCAGAAAAGCCAGTGGTGCAGGGAAGGATCCAGATGGCTTGGATAGTGAAGCAGCCATTGAAATCAAGTGTGTTATGTTCCGCTACATGTTGTGCCACAGGGTGGTCTACTTTGGCCACAGTTTGGTGGGGACCGTTCATCCTGGTGGACATAGCTGGTTGGTAGTCATACCAATATAAAAAGCTGTGGAATGATTGCAGCAAAGCTGGTAAATAACATGGATGCTTTCACACGTGGCCCTGCACCTGATGGGTTAGGACTGGAATAGCAAGTGCTCAGTGGGTGGATTGGGCAGGTTTGCACCTGGGTCTTCCACAGGGACATGATCCTTGTGGCAATGGGTTGGGATTGGGAGTGGAACTGTAATGGATATTACTGCCACATGATTGAACTACATCACCTTATTTCCTCCTCTTCTGCAATTTGCATTGTATGCATGAAATACACACGTATGATCATTCCCCAATCCTCCTTGGTTATCATGCATTCTGTTGGAACCATAATGTCCCTCGGACATCTGGAGGAGTCTGTACATTGGTTCACACATAGGTGGCCAGTGAGTGGATTCTCCTTTGTATCACATTGGAAGCAATAGGAGTGGGAGTGCAGATGACCTCAGCAATCACTATTTGCAACATTTACATTCTGACTATCGAATTCCAACATCTTCCCCTCCCTTTTCTCCTAGTTGGGGCTTTCAATACTCATCACACTCTGTGATGCAGTACTTCTTTATCTGGTTGGGGCCTTCTACTTGCCCACCTTCTTACCGACCATGATCTTTGCCTCCTCAATGATGCTATTCTTACCCCCGTTGATCTAATAACCTCTTCTTGTGGCTTCACTGCGTTAATCACTACATGACAGTCTTTGTGATAGGGACTACTTTCCAGTGTTCCTGTTGCTTTGTTCCCACTACCAGATGGACCAAATACCACATTGGGTGCTTCAAGGAGCCAACTGACAATTGTGTGCCTTAGCTGTCATATCCTGTGTCCCTTAGCTGTCATATCCCGACTGGACTATGGTTGCCAGCTTTATGGCTTAGCAGTACCTTAGCCTCCAAAATTGTGGAGTTTGTCTGGCAACTGTACCTTTCTGGCAACTGTACCTTTGGGATTAGCCCTTTGGTGAAGCAGGAATATTACCTCTTCAGTAGCAACTCTTGGCCTTGTATGTGGGTGCCATTCAACAATTCCCTCATCATCCAGTGCGTCTCATTCTTTTTGCGTATGAGGTGTGTCAAACCTCCTGATACCCACTCTCGGGTGGGATTACCAGTTGAAATGCACCTCCCAGCCCTCTGCCAGGATCTCTGCATTTCCTCCCTGTACTGTGCCCCCATTTTTTTTTGTGCACCTGCACCCTCCTCACAGGTAGTCCGCCGCTTGTGGTCTTGCGGTAGCATTCTCACTTCCCGAGCACAGGGTCCCGGGTTCGATTCCCGATGGTGTCAGGGATTTTCACCTGCCCCCAGATGACTGGGTGTTGTGTGTTGTCATCATCATCATCATCATCATCATCATCATCATCATCATCATTCATCCTCATTACAATTTGAGGAAGACAACGGCAAACCACCTCCATTAGGACCTTGCCTAGTATGGCGGTGCGGGTCTACCACGTTGTTCCCCTACGCTCTGTCAAGTAGCATGGGACTTCATCATCATCCTCAAAGGTTGGTGCCCAGGCCACAAATTAGGACAGATCTATTTTAAGGTACTAAAATCTGTCACCCCCTTGATCTTTCAGTATCTGTTACAATAAGTTCTTCAGGAGTTTCAAGGTGCTACCATCCTTTACACTGATGGCTCTAAAACTGGATAAGATGGGCTATGCTTTTATTCCCCTACCAGTCAGGAACACCATTTGTTGCCAAGAATATGTTCGTGTTTTTACAGTGGAGCTGATAGGCATTAATGGAGGCCTCCATTTCGTTAAACAGGCCTCCCTTGACCATGTTTTAATATGTAGCAACTCAACGAATAATCTCCAGCCCATTGACTGATGTCACTCCTGTCAGCTTTCAATCTCTGCTATTGATGACCTTCTCGCCGAACTTAGTTGTACTGACTACTTGGTTGACTTTCTCTGATTACTAAGTCATGTGGTTATCCCAGGGAATGAATTGGTTGACCATTTGTCTAGAGGAGCGATTACTGACCCCCCCCCCCCCCCCTGCCCCGTCCCCCATCCCCTGTCCCCCTCCCACTCCACTGATTTTACCGACATCAGATGTGGATTCCTGGTGCAAAATAAGACATTTGCTCACATGGAGATGGAATGACATCTGGTTGGCTGCTAATAAACTCTGCATATCAAGAAGACTACGCCTGCCTGGTGCTTTTCTACTGTTTCTCTCAGAAGGAATTCACTATCCCATGTTGCCTCCACATTGGTCATACCAAGGACACACATAGTTTCATTTTATATAATGCACATCCTCACACTGTATTTGAGGAGGCTTACAGACAGTAGCTGATATCCTGGTGGAATGCCCCGTTCTTCTGGCCCTCCATGCTAAACAAGGCCTTCTGAATTCCTTACTTCATATATTGACAGATGATTCATGGACCATTGAACTGGTTTCCACTTTCTCCATGAGATATATAAAGTTTTAAGTTACCTTTGGTGCGGGGATGGAGTGACTGGGCTTATTAGTGTCACCACCTGCCAAGTGGGTTTGGGGGAAACCTGACCCTGCCTCCTTGACCAGATCACTCTTTCAACCCTCCCTTACTTTGTTTTAATTATTTTTAGATGCAGTTGCTCGTATTTTATGCCCCTTGCTTTCATGGTCGAGGTAATATCCATTACATTTTTAGCCATCTTACTTTTACTGTTCTGCATCTACAGAATAGAAGACATTCTTTGCTATCTAATTGTCTTTGCCTTTCATGGGGATGTTAGGTGTCTCGTGAGGGTGGGGCTTTTTTTTTGCCATTGGATGAGCCTGTGAGACTCCTCATCTACTCTGAAATACGTACTGGTCCGATCCTTATGCTTCTCCGTAAATTCTTTCTCCGCTGTGGCACCAGTATTGCCTTCAATGCCTTGGTATTACCTCTCCTTCATACTTTGATCTTTAGAGCATGTACTTCGCGGACGATACTAATTCTGGATGAACTATACCTTGATTTAGGAATTGATAACCTTGCTGTTTAGTTCCTCAACCCATCACATGTACTGTTCACTGTATAAATGTTCGTAGGCATTGATATGTGCAGAAAGTCAATGTGTACTTGTAGTAGAACTACGCTTCACCATTTAGACAATGTGTTGCTGTCCCTGTGTAGGTTGTTGAACTACACATTCAGAAAGAAAATCAAACTTGGAAGAATAGCTTTTAAAGCAGTGTGCTAAAAATTCTGCTAAACACTACAATCAGATGTTCAGCGTGTTGGACAGTGCTGAAAGTATTCTTTGACAACAGCAGAAGCACTGCTATCACAGAAGCCATAAACATACACCATAAATGCATATTCCTCATTAGTGTAGATGTGTGGCATTTTACCAACACCTGTATAAACACAGTTAACCAATGTTCCTCTCTGAGACAATCTCAGTCCCCCACAGTACTTCACTCACAACCTACCATGGACAAGTGTGCGTTCAGTCAGTTAGTTCAATGGGAGAGACATCCCAAGCAAAGACGTTGAAAGCAGTGACGTAGGTTGAGATAGAAGAAACTGTCAAAGAGCGTGGGTAGTAAGACACATACATGCATGCTACCAGCTCTAGAACAAGTGTACATTAAATGTTTTCTATCTCAGAAAACAATCAGAATAAGCATATGTCCATATGATATTTTGTGCTTCAATCCTGTCATATCCCTGAATATTGACCATTCCTCCAGGGACGATGTATGTGTCAATGGTATTAGTTTAATTTTAATGTTTAGTTTAGTTTTTGCTTCCTTTGCACTCCATGAGGTCAATGAGAAATTGGTATGCATACAACAGCATGCATACCTAATATGTTCCAAATACTGCACATAAAAATGAGATTTTCCAGTGCTCATACCTTTGGTTCTGTTGGTAATAAAAAGGTAGGGTCAAGTGTTTTAAATAGCCCTTGGGTTAGGGACAATATGTATACCCAACAGAAGGATCATCTTACTGTCACTGCCTTATTGTATGGGGTCAAAGTATGAATATTGCACACTTCATACTGATAAGGCAAATGGAGGAAATTGGTTGGTTCTTTTTTTTACATTTGATGTGGTCTACAGTGGGCTTTATGGGCCTTAAGGAGGCTCCATTAGTTCAAGGGTGGCTCCTCAGAAAAACCCCAAAAAAGGGCTTTTTTTTACTGTATTTTCACCCTCACCAGTGGGCCAAAACCCAGCTGAGGACTCCAAGATGGCTATGCACAGTAAATGACTGAATTTTTTATGATATATTCCTAATATCCTGGTCTCAAAAAATGGTGAAAAATTTCTTGATATCTTTATCCATTCTGAAGATAAAGAGATTCAAAGTTACCGTCTTGTACACATAAAACACTCTCATAAAATCCAGTGCAATGCAAAAACGTAGTTTATAGAGTGAAAGTGACTTAGCACAAATAAGTTTGCTGCAAAGTATCCCCATTATTATTTGGGAACCCCATGTTCTTGTACTGAAGCACATGCAGAATTTTTTTTCTTGTAAAATCCGGTCAGAGGTTTAAAATTAGTTTTGCATTATTTCAATTTTGCATAAGTAAACTGTCTAAATTTTACTAATCAATGCATTTCTTTTCATATGAGTGGCATGTCTCCTGCTGGGGGAGGGAACCAGTTTTTTGTTTTTTATAATGAAACATATAATGCAGAAAAATTTTGCTATGATATGTGTAAAATGCAAATGAACTATAGCAAGACCTGACTGAAAAGAAGGCAGTGCTTGTTTGGCACAAATAACCATTATTGATTTAACATGTACTGCTGGATAATGGCTTCTTGTATACTTTTTCATGTATTGTGGTAATCAGCTACACACTTCCTTATTGTTCCTGAATGTTTCCTAATGTCATCTACACATCTTCCATTAGGTCACTTTCTTGGTCTTCTCTTATTTCTTGATCTCTCAGCCATCCACTCAGATTCCTACATGTCCTGTCCGCCTTTTCTCCCATTTCATTTTCATCAATCAAAATTACGTTGTTGACTCGAAGTCCATTCCCAGATGCGTATGCTAGTTTTCCCGTCTCTCCTACTAAGTACCAATATGCATCTCTCAGTTGCTTGCCGAATAACTCTCAGTTATGAAGTTTTTACATTTAAAGCCCATATCTCACAATTATAAGTCAAAACAGGCGATATACACTGTTTACGTATTTTCTTCTCAGAAACATTAAATTTTCAGTTCAGGAAACCCTATTTAGCTCATTAAAGCACACCAAAGCCATTTTTAGTCTTCTGCTTATTTCTTTTGCAGTCCATCCTGTTGCTGCATTAAAACTGTTCTACATATAAAAGCTTATCAACTGGTTTTATGACTTTATTGTTAATTTGCAATACTTTCTTTTTGATATGTTCATTCTACATTATTTTAGTCTTATTATAGTTTTTTTCAGGTCTGGTTTTTAACTTACTGTATTAAGTTCTTCATTTTATTATTTCAGATTATCTGTACTAGAGGAAAAATTAAGGAAAGTCTTTGTTTTGTTGTTTGAAATTTCTCAATATTACTACTAGTGCTGCTGAGAACAATTTGGGTGCTGTGGAATCTCCCTGTTACTATGTTCTTTCAACTTTAAACCATTGAAAAATTGCTCCTATTTGAGCCCAAAAAATTAAAATATGTTCCTTTTTATTTAAAATAATCTGAAAACTCAGTTACCAGCTGCCTCATTTTAGCTGGCTCAGCACCTTTAAAAATTTTCCAAAAAATTTTGACTGGCAAACATATTCGTGTGTTTTATGCTGAGAGAGAAGAAGGCATTGGCAGTGGCAAAGAGATGGAAAAGTAATAAATACTGGAAGATAGTAGAACTTGGTTTTGGTATATAATGAGCAAAGGATACAACAATGGCAGTGTGGAGAGAAAGTGATAGACACAGTGACACTGAAACAGTACTAGGAAAGGACTGAAGGAGAAAGTGCCGGGGGGGGGGGGGGGGGGAATAAAGAGAAAGGAGAAGTGGGCAAGAGACAGAGTGTATGACAGTGACAACAAGTAAGAGTGAGATATTGATGGTGAAAAGAGACAGCAGCAATAGGAAGGAAGGAAAGATATATTAGTAGTAAGCAAGAGGGAGACAGTGACAGTGAGAGGAGATTGTATAGTCGGACAGAATGAAGGGGATTGTAGCTGTGTCACAGAAGACAATGATATGAGAGACACGAAGAGGTAATAACAATGAGTTGCGCTGAATGAGGGAGTGAGAAAGGGCAACGGGGAGTGGGTGGATATTAGTGACTTGCAGCAGTAGACCAGGTGGTGTGAGTGAGCTACAGTTAGGGAAACGTGTGAAAGTTTGAGGTGAGTTGCATGTTAAAAAAAGCGTGAATATGTTCGCACCCAAAATTTTTGGGAAAATTTTTAAAGGTGCTGAGGTATGTAGAATGAGGCAGCTGGTGCCTGACTTTTCAAAGTCTCCTAAATAAAAAGGAACATATTTTAATTTTTTGTGAAAGAAGAATCTGACAGGGAGATTCCACACCGCTAAAACTGTTCTCAGCAGTACTAGTAGTAATACTGAGAAATTTCAACTAACAAAGCAAAGACTTTTCTTAGTTTTTCCCCTAGTACAGAGAATCTAAAATAATAAAATGAAGAACATAGTACAGCAAGTTAAAAACAGGACCAGAAAATAAACTATAATAAGACTAAAATAATTACAATGAATGTATCAATTAAGAAAGTATTGCAAATTAACAATAAAGTCATAAAAACAGTTGATAAGCTTTTGTATGTGGTACAGTCTTAACACAGCGAGAGGATGGGCAGCAAAAGAAGTAGGTAGAAGAGTAAAATGGCTTGGATGGGTTTTGGTAAACTAAATTTTGTTTTCAAAACTGAGCATTTAATGTTTCCAAGAAGAAAATATGTAAACAGTATGTATTGCCAGTTTTGACTTATAACTGTGAGTTATGGACTTTAACTGTAAAAACATTCATAACTGAGTGTTATACAGCAAGCAACGGAGAGATGAATGTTGGTAATGATAATGTGTACAACTTTGCTTCTGCCATTTCTTCCCCCAACATTTGAGGCTTTAATGAAACAAATTGGTTACACATGTATCATTCAAAGTATTTTCCATTCTCCCATCTTTCGGGCAGTGTATGAATCCCATGTTGAAAAAATTGTTCGTCTTTTGAAGCGGTCCACGAATCGATCCAATTTGTGACTTCTTCAACAGATTGGAAGTGTTGGTCAACCAGGCCATGCGCCATTGATCTAAACAGGTGATAGAGGGAGCAATGTCTGGAGAATACTGCGGGTGGGGTAGGACTTCGCATTTTAACGTTTCCAAGTATGTTTTGACCTCTTTTGCAACGTGGGGTCGAGCCTTATCGTGCTGCAAAATCACTTTATTGTGCCTCTTGCTGTATTTCGGCTGTTTGCCTTTAATAGTGCTCTGCTCAAACACATTAATTGTGTTTATTAATGAGCACCTGTTATTGTTTCACTTGGTTTTAACACCCCATAGTACACGACACCGAGCTAGTCCCACCAAATTTAGAGCATGATCTTGGAGCCATGAGTATTCGGTTTGGCCTTCGACGTGGAAGCATGGCTGGGATATCCCCATGATTTTTTGCATTTAGTGTTATCGTAATGAACCCATTTTTCATCCCCCGTCACAATGCGATGCAGAAATCCCTTCCGTTTTTGCCTCTGAAGCTACTGTTCACAAACACCATTCAATGTCTCTTGGTTTCCGCTCATACGGTACCCAAGTTCCTTCTTTCTGAATCATGCCCATAGCCTTGAGACATTTTGAAATTTGCTTGCTGTGTCACTCCCACTAATTGTGCTACTTCTTCTTGAGTTTGACGCAAGTCGTCACTCAGCAATGTCTCCAATTCTGCATCTTTGAAAACATTCTCTCTTCCAACACTGTGCTGGTTTACGATGTTAAAATCACCGTTCTTGAAGCGTTGAAACCACTCACGACATGTTCTTTCACTAATAGCGTCCTTACCGTACATACTTGAGAGCATTTGATGAGACTCAGCCACTGTTTTCTTCATATTGGAACAAAACAGTAACACCTCTCGCAAATGACGAGAATTAGGCTCGTAAACTGACATTTTCAATCAAGAACAAGTTTATGATGCAGACACAAATCGACTAATGTTTGAATGAGGTCCAAGCTAACTGCCTGACGTCTGCAATCTGTTTCTTTCGACTACTACTTACCGTTGTCGCTATTTATCGGCAAACGGCGGAACCAAAACTGTACACCTTGTAGCAGGAGAGACAGGAAAACTAATATATGCATCAGGGAGTGGACTTGAGTGGAAGATTTAATTTTGACTGATGAAGATGAAACGAAGGTGGACGGGATTTGTAGTAAACTGAATGGATGGCCGAGAGACCAGGGAAGTTTTTTGCTGGATTCCAATAGATAAGAGAAGACCAAGAAAGTGACCTAATTGAAGATCTGTAAGTGATATTAGGAAACACTTGGGAACAGTATATAAGTTTGTAGCTGATTACCAGATTACATGAAAAAGTAGATACGAAGCCATTATCAAGCAGTGGGTGTTACATCAGTAACTATTATTTGTTGCAAGTAATCATTGCCGTCTTTTCAGATGGATGTTGTGTAAATATGTTGCTGTAGTTCATTTGTATTTCACACCCATCATGGCAAGTTCTTTTTCATATTATATGTTTCATCATAAAAAACAAAATATTGGTGCCAAAAGCTACTTCCTCTTTCACTTCATGCATTGAAAAACTGCTTTGAATTGTACACCATATGAAAAACTTTATATTCCAAGTTACTCTAATTCAAGGACTGTCATTGTAGCCTAGGACTAGGTGGTTGTTTATGCTATTTCTTTTTTGTAGTTGGTCTGCTTGGTATGTTATGTTTATTATTGTCTGCAATAATCTTATTATATTCTGAATGTCTCTGTGCTATTTAGATGGGAAAATGGGCATTTTCAGAGTCTGAAAATATTGTGTAGTAAAGTATTTATCAGGAAGCGTATTACGTTGAAGTTTGTCTTCTTTCTTATTTTATGTTTGAGAGCAAACAAGAGAGAGCAGAGCAGAAATTTCTGGTAACTTTTAATTGTTTAGCTGACTGTAATGTCAGTCACACACACTATATATGATTATTTAGTAGTTGAAGTGAGTGTATTGTGATATTACAATTAGATTTTTATTTATTTGTTTATTTTTACTGTAGTAAATTTTCGTAGGTGTGCCATTTGGAGCTCTTTGTCTGTTGAATGATGTTTTTCTCAGTGTAGCCACCCTCAAGAACAATATATTGTATACCCGTGTTCACACTTATAACGATGTGATGATTTTTACAGGAGCAAGCTTTGCAGAAGCCCTAGGTATGGTTGACCCCATGATTAAGAAGAAGTCAACAAACTCTTCTGGATCTAGCTCAAATTCAAAAACAGCACGAAGCTCTAGCAGTAAGACATCTGCAGTAGTAGAGAAAAGCAGCTCTAAGAGCAAAGAAATGAAGCCACCCAAAGTTATTCCATCTGCCAAAGATGAGGTAATTTGAATGTAAATATTTATTCTATTGGTGATTTAATGCTGTGTGGACCATAAAGTTAAGTGAAGTAGTGGCTTTCATATTCATTGGATGTCACTGTTTAAATAAGTGTATACAGTGCAATTGCATAAGTAGTTCAGGTGTGTTCAGATGAAGCTGCGACTTGGATTTTACATGCCAGTGCTGGAATTTACTGTGTGGCTGTGGACTTTACTGTGTATAATAATAATAATAATAATAATAATAATAATAATAATAACAATAACAGTAGTGTCATGCTGGTAAGTTTTTATGAAATATAAAAGATGAAATGATTGCTTTCATCTCTATTTGTGTCGATGAAAGTTCATATATAATGAAGTTGAGCAAAAGAGCATGGCTAAGCTATAATAAAGCAACAGAAGACGCATATTTAGATTATTAGAAAAAAAACTTCCTTTAGTAGGTGTGGTTGGAGAAACAAATGGAGTTGAAATTTAGTAAAATAGTAGTCGTTTTTAGATGAGGCGAAAGTGTATTGCTCGGAATATATGTTCAGCATGAGAGCCATTGAGCAGTAATGATGATTATATATAGCTGTGGCAGTTTGAGATTCACAAAAAAATTAAATCCTTGTATACAAATTATGAAAAACATTGTAAGAGAGCAACTAATAAGTTTTTACTTGGATTATGGTTCATTACTCATTCCTTTAAATATTAAATGGTGCTACTATTTAGTTGTAGATGTTCCATCCTTTGTCTAATTGCATTCCGCTTAACAGTTTTTGTGCAAAGGGTTTCTTCTCTCAATTGATTTTTGTAACATTTCATCACACTTAAGGGCACAGGAGACCCCTTATTATAATATATCTTGCACAGTATGATAACTCAGAATGACAAAGTGAGTCAGCACAGGTCTAATTCCATTTGTTAGAATGATAAATAATAGCTTGGAATATGTATTGATGTCTTCTTAGGTAATATTTCCCACCAGTTTAATTATTTCTGCATCAGTTACTAGTGGTAGAAACAGAAAATACAAAATAAAGCTGATGTTGAACACAAGAAGTACCATTCTTTCACTTACTATAATTTAGAATAAAGTAGTTTACATTTGCACTGTAGTTGGTGAAGGTGGATTGGTATGGACCTGGCAAGCTGGCATTAAATGGGCTAGGAAGGAATCTACGCAGCTGGTATGGAAAGGATCAGATTAGATGAGTAAAAATACACATTTTGATGTATAAAAAAAATTTTTTTTAGATGTCCAGGACAATGTCAGAACATGCTGTGTTCTACTTGAGGAGTCTTCGGAATATGTATGAGAAGTTTCCACAATGAGAAGTTTCTTAGGGTCACTTTCCTAGTAGTTGATGGTTGCTTTTTGAGCATCAGTAATTTCCACTTCAAAGGCTTCTTCAGTTTTTATGAAAACAGTCGTCAGTGTCAAACTGGATTAGTGTTTAGTTAAGGTGAGATTTATCACTAAATTTTTTGGTAGAAACTGACTGACGAGCTACGAGGTGTGCACTGGAGCATCATTGAGCTGTGAAACCGCTCTTGCTTTGCTAAAGGTTGGTTAGCATGCATTTGACTCTTTTGAGGTGGTCTTTTTAGTACTTGCCAATAATGGACTATCCTTACAGCATAATTTTTCTGTAAATTTTTGTATGACAGGCAAAGAATGCCATGATCATGATGTCTTGGTTGATTTTACAGTACTCACCTTTGTTGACTTTTATTTGTGCAGAATTTGTTCACTGGTTTTGTGCTTTGTGGATGGATTGGACACAAAGCACTATGTTTCATAAACAGTGATGTTGCCCTTTAGCAACATGGATTATCCTCTTTCACACAGTGAAATTTACACATGTATTTAGCCACAGTTTTTTATGTTCATGCGAGAGGGATGCAGTACATATTTTTCACACAATTTTCACTTCCTCGGAAGTGTCATACAAAATAGTGTCAACAGTTTTGCTGGTCCTCAGCTCCCATGCTACCATTTCACTTGTCAGATATTGGCTCTGCACAACATTTGGAAACTGGAACTTTAATTATAATCACCCAGTATTAGTTGTATAGTGAATGTGTAGCAAACCAATGGAGGCAGTGACAAGAGTACCCTTCATCATGCAGCTCTAGAATTCAATAATTTACAAGTTCAGAAACCATGTAAAAAATAATGTTACAGTATTCAGAATTCTTTTGGAGTAACTTCTAGTTCATGTTGAGAGTTAAAATTCTGCATAAGTATTTTCAGTAAAATTAACCAACAGTGGGGAAAAAAAATCAAAACTGGTTTCTACATGACCATTATCTTGTGAGAATAGATCAAGGTTTAATATGCTTTCAGGAACTGATTTCTATTTCCATTGAAAATATTTTGGATGTCTGTGCTTCTCAGGTGATGCTTTTTTAAAAAAGAAAACAGATTTATTTATTTATTTATCGTATGATAACAGGAGAAATTTGTTTCTACACAGATACATGCAATTTCAAGTTCATGACAGGTTCATAGCTCTAAGTAAGTCCAGGCTTGAGATCCAGTAAGGAGCTCTTACAGACAACTCATGAAGGTTCCCTGTTGTCCCTTTGAATGCTCTTAGGGAACATTCAAATATTATACAAAGTACTGTTTGCGGCTCCTCGCCAGTCACATTCAGAAGAGGAGTGCCATCGTCACTGGTGCAGCAATGCTCTATGTGTGTCCTGATCAGTTTTTATCTGATTCAGTATGCGCTTTTGCCATCTGGGTAGATGAAACATACTGGTCACTCCCAGGGAGTTTTCATAAGTTGGTGATGGCTTCAGGGAAGATTGCTCCTGCCATTGATCATCCCAGGCTTCTTGCATGTTGGAGTTACTGTCCTGCAGGCTGTTTGTTGTGCACCACGATGGTTACCCATACCTCAGTCATTGGGGTTCTAATGATGAAATTTCTGAATGAATTGGTAATTGTGGGTCATTTAATATTCTTGTCCATATGTTCAACAGTGATTGTGGTAATCTTATGCATGGTGGTGGAATGTTTCTAAGGAGCAGTAGCAAGTGCTTGTTTGTGGGTCGAATACACCCTGTGATGAGGGAGATTGATTTATTGATTGATTGAGATGTGTGTCAATTATTTTAGTGTGAGCACTGTTTAGCCAGGTGGAACAGCATTCTACGACTAAGTATGAAAGAGCAAAAGCTGATGTTCTGAGGACTGTTGCAGTGGCAACCCAAATAGTTCCTGTTAACTTCTGGAGCATATTGTTTTGAGTTTTGATCTTCATTACCACATTGAGCACTGTTTAGCCAGGTGGAACAGCATTCTACGACTAAGTATGAAAGAGCAAAAGCTGATGTTCTGAGGACTGTTGCAGTGGCAACCCAAATAGTTCCTGTTAACTTCTGGAGCATATTGTTTTGAGTTTTGATCTTCATTACCACATTCTGGAAATAGATCTTAAATGTCAAAGACCTGTCTAGGGTCACACCTAAGTATTTTGGAGAAAAACAGATCTTGTTCATTCAAACAGTCACTTGAGCTTAATAATGTCTTTTTTTAAAGGCAGTTTCACAACAGGTTTGCAAAATCCACTTAGATTGCACCTACTTTTGAATTAGCCGCACAGTATTACTAGAAACTCACCTCGGAGATATTGCCTGACTTTTAAGTTGCTTGTATGAGTAGTAGTCATAAAGTTTAAATTTTCACTTTGAAAAATCAAACAGTGATCATGAAACTTGATGGTGTTATTCCTTCTCTTCATATTCATCCTTCAATGGAACACATTTTTTCCCAATGACGGGTTGCTTAGTGGAGGCATTTATTGTAGAACCCTGCATTTTGACTCTGCAGGAAATGTTCCACCTCAAAAATCACCACCTCATTCTGCCCATGCTCTTCACACAATGGTTTTTCATCCAAAGAAAGAGGATGAAGTTGCTGGGTACCATGAGAGGCGAATAGCAGCATGTGTGACTGTGTCCTGTGCTAAATGAGCTGGGTCATTGTGGTGGAGCAAATCACCCTCTTGACAGCTTCCTATGTGGCATGGTCCCAACAGCCTTTCCAGTTGTTCCTGCAGAGTGATGTATTTTTCTGTTTATGGTGCAAATTATTCACCCTAACAGCAGAATGAAAGGAACAAAAGAAAAACTGGCATGGCAGTAACTATCCAAATTCACTATTTTGAATTTGTCACCCAAGGATTTATAGGTATCTATTCTTGTGTAATATGTGGACACTACATTTCATTTGTCTGCCTAAATGTTGTTATAGTTCTGTGTACCAACACATACTTTTGAAAAGAGAAAAGGGAAATTTCAATTGTAATTGCAGAAAGTAATTAATGTGGTGATGAACATGCCAGAACACGCATATAACTGTGGAAAAATTTTTGATCTTTTCTACCTTTCTTACAGCCAGTGCCACTCCTTTCTTCATCAGTGAAGCTGGAGCCGCTCAAGGTGGATTTGGATGCAACTCTACCAGAAATTAGTCCAAACTATAGGCCATTGCCTCATCCAACTCTTGATGCAATGCCACATAAAAAAATAAAAGTCTTGTCAGAAGAAGAAGAACTTGCTCAATTAATGTCCCAAAAGAACCAGAGGTATTGTTTTCAGTTTTCATTTAGAATTTGTAAAGCTGATATGGATATACAGGGCTATTAAAAGGAACAGATTTCAGACATTTATTGCTTCCAAACTACTAAAGATAGAAACACAATTAAAATGTTTCTGGAAAGAGAAAAGTTAAATTTTTATGCATTCAGTGTGAGCTCCTTGTGTTAACAACAAATATCAAAACAGTGGCTCATTTCCTGCCACACACGAAGCAGATGGTCTCTTGTTGTCGAATTCACAGCTTCAACAATGTGACATCGCAGACTTTCATGAGGGGGAGGGGGGGGGGGGCGATAAAAATTGTCTTTTACGTAACCTCACTGATAATTTACAAGGTGTGAGGTCTGGAGACCTGGGAGGCCAGTGCTGATGAAGCTCATCTTCTGCCCCTCCTCTTCCAATACATCGCCCCGGAATAGTGTCATTCGGGTAACATCAGATGTGCGTAGAGATTAGAGAATTTCTGTAACACGTGGTAACATGTAGTGCTCACATTGAATGCATAAAAATTTGAACTTTTCTCTTTCCAGGAACATTTTAATTATGTTTTTATCTTTAGTAGTTTGGAAGCAGTAAATGTTGGATATCTGTTCCTCTATCTATATTTAAAATATTATATTAGTACAGTGAAATAGGGTTACAGAGATTTATAAATTATAGGTCTACTGATGACTAACTTACATTCTGTTAAAATTTCAGTGTCTTCCTCAAGTTGAAATCCAAAGAGGTTTATTTAGTTTTGGATAGAATATTGTATTTATGACATTACATTTTGTGTGTGCTGCTGGCCATTCAAATTGCAACTCCAGGATGGTCTAAAAATAATGAAATTTTACTTACTGTGTGAATACAATGTAGTAGCAACTATACATCATTAGATTTGTAAATAATTTGGGGGTCTACAGAGTGCAGGCCTGCCACCACTAACAGCAGTAATAGCTTTAATCTTGTGGAGCATCAAGTTGAACTGAGCATGGATGACAGATATAGGTATCTCATTCCACACTTGGTAGTGGTTAATAAAAAAGAAAAAAGAGAAGAGAAAAGAAATGATTCGGAAATGAGGGAAGAAATGGCGAATAAAAAGGGGGTTTTAAAATCGTAAATGACCGTGAAAAAAGGGAAAGAATGAAAAGCAAATCGGACTTCGTATTACAGAAAAGCTATTGTTGGGGTGGTCCTTGTGGCATTTTTGAGCAAAAGTTAAACCAATTTCCACTACAAAAAGTATTGAAAAAGAACAGAGAATAACAAAATGTAACTGACAGGGGGAAATGACGTAGATAAGAGTTCATCCTTTACCAGGTAAATGTCTTCTTTCATGCGGCGTCCAGGTCTTCAAAAATCTCCTTCATTTCTGTGTGAAAAGTCTGCTCCGAAATCTTGCGATAAGTTTCATTGTCCAGGAATCTCTAATGTATCCAAAACCGTCTTGATATTAAATGCAATTTATTTTAGTTGCTTCTCTCCATCCTCCGAATTTCATAACAACTTCCACAATGTCTACACATTAAAATCAGATCAAGACTAGCTATTAAGTTTTTTATGTCAGCATCAGATCACGTCTGCCTTAAGCTTCGGCTATCAAGAGACAAACAAGAAACTAATAGAAAACAAAAAAAGAGTTACAATTTTAGTAGTTTCTCTGCCGTCGAGCGCTCATACTGCTGCAACGGGATATTTTTTATCTGAGGGAACGAGTGTAGCGCGGCGAAATTCAAAGTCCCGCTACATCGCCCCCTCGACTGTCACGCTAAAACATTTAGTGTGGCAGGCTAGCAAACCTGAAAGTCAATATATACATATTTTCATTGGAAAGGCCTCGTGCATCCATAGGGGATAATCTTTCCCAACACTTACTTTCTAAACCTATATACTAAATACAATTATTACAGTTTGGATCCTTTGTAGACAATTAATATATATATATATATATATATATATATATATATATATATATATATATATATATATATATATACAGTTTGTTTGAACAAGCTGCTCGCCAGCGCAATTAATATTGTGTGCTCCCAGCGTGTGCATGATCTGAAGCAACGTCCATGTCTTCTGTTATGACACAACACTCCAGGTCCTTGTGCGTTTTCATGACTATTGTTCCCGGGGCATATATGGTCGATGTAGTTTTTAGCCTCCACATCGCCTACGACAGGTGCTGAGTTTATTGTCTCCAAAGCATCTGAAGGCCAGCCAGGAACAACAGCGGCGATGTTCGCAAAGGTAGGTGTTTCACCACGTTGTTTACACTTCCAACAAATGTTCATTTGCAGTGTGAAAATCCTCATTATCGTCGAAGTAAATTGCAGTTTATATCGGTTTACAAACAGTTATTTGGTTTATGCACCATA
Organism: Schistocerca nitens; assembly: GCF_023898315.1. Classification (NCBI taxonomy): domain Eukaryota; kingdom Metazoa; phylum Arthropoda; class Insecta; order Orthoptera; family Acrididae; genus Schistocerca; species Schistocerca nitens. The sequence goes on along the minus strand of NC_064615.1, from coordinate 459,721,834 downwards.
AGTTTCACAAACAACACAAAATTCGTCGTTTATAATGTTCACAGTTTGCAACACTTTTTTGCAATATTTACTTTTTAACAAAGTTCACTGTGTCCCAGCATGTTTACATCGTTAATTATGAAAGCTTACATTTCATGGTCACATTTCAAAATATGTTGACAATATGCAAAGTTTTAACACATACACAAATACATATAAATTTACAAGTATCTGCATGTAAAATATTTACACTAAAAATTATACTAAGTCCTATTGGCTTTCTTTTATTGGTTTTTTTTTTTTTTTTTTTTTTTTTTCCAGCTTTGGGCGTCCCAAGGGATATCAGACTTAACATTTAAAGCACGGGCTTTCCTTCATTTATTATTTATCTCTTTCTTTTGATTCCATATCTTGGCTAGTGGTTGACCGGGCTTGTAATGCCATACTCAGTTTTCTTCATGTCTTTTTATTCATACCTGAAAGTTTACTGTCACACAATATATTCTTACATTCCATAAACAAACAATACCCAGCTGCAGGAGGTGGTAGGATAATGCAGAAAGAAAGAAAGATAGACTGGAAGAAACTATTCACTACCTAAAAATTACCAAATCCTACAGCTAATACATAAAAAGAGAACACAATACATTATAACATTTTCATCACCTTCAAGGGGTATGTGAAAGGAGGTGCTTACAATTTACCAAATCATGGGTAAATGTAAGTGTCCTTACATCAAGTCTGTGTAGTGTAACATCATGACAGATTCTCTGTTTGTGTTGTGATTGTTCATATGGCTTAGTGTATTATACCTTAACAAATCCTTGCATGAGTAAATCGCATATCTGCTCAGTTCTTCCTTAATATCTCCACTTCTTGTGGATACCATCTATACAAATGGAAAATATGTCTCACAGAGATTCTCTCTCTCATAATGTGTATTATATAATAACATATCAAATTCCCTCTCAAGAGTTCAACCATGAACTTTCTTCTACTTTAGTGAAGGTTAAACATCATGTATGTGGTGTATATATATCATTTCTTTCTATAAAACATAAATAAAGAACATAGTATTATAATTGACAGTAAAATGTCTCTTTCTCAGTGTCCGTTGCTCGACGTTGGTTGCACGGGTGGTCACTGCTCCTTTGCACTTACCTTACCTTGCATTGCCTGAAAAGTCAAATGTTGTCTTCAACATACATGTAATTTTGTCATCTGTTCGCTTAGGTGGAGGTATTGCACGAGTCGCAAAATGGCCTTAATAACTCTCCTATCTTTTGCTTCCTCAGGGTTTTCTGTTGTGTGTAAGCATAATAAAGGGTAACATGGCACTAAATTTCACTTTCGTATTATATATATATATATATATATATATATATATATATATATATATATATATATATATTCGCATGAGTGCTGTGTAAAAACTATATTTCTTTCAACTTAAGTTCCTTAAAATATCATTCTCCTGTCTGAACACGAACTATAAATGTTTTCTTCCACACAATGGCTTAAAAAAACTTAACAGAAGGTTACTAAGTTACACTTCTGAAATAAATTAAAGCTAATGTGTTTCCAGGTTACATTCTTATTACACTTCTTTCCACAGCTGTAATCATCATTATGTTCACTCTGCTTTTCTTGCATTCGTTCATTTTCAAGGGCACTGTAAATAGATTCACCTTTAACGCCTTGTACTCACGTGTTTTATGTCATCACAAATGTTTTCTTTCAAACTGAAATTCTTATGTAGTCTTAAAGATGTAGACTGTTTACTCACTTCTCTATGTAGCACAATATTACCAAACATTCTCACTCATTCCTTACTCACATATTCATCATAATATATATATCCTTATACATTAAACACATTCCTCATCAAACATTAATGTATCACATACGTGGGGCACTTCCATTCTCATAAACTTCCAATAATATTTTCCTCAAATAATCTCTTGTCTCCATCAACTACTTCACAGTAACTTACCTTCTTATATTAACTTAAATATTAACTCATTCATACTGATCATTCATTCTTACATCCTCATTCATTCTGCTATATACCTATGTCATTACTGATCTCAATAGCTATTATTTCCTGTCATTATAGTGCCTTGAAATAACTAACTAGTTGTTGATTCACCTTATAATTTACAATTAACAACCAATGTAACCTGCCTAGACTTCATTCCTATATGAATATCTTTTCTCATTCAGTAAGTGTACTCACCCGGGTTTACATTCTCTTCATAATTATGTGTACAAGTGTAACTGCAGTATATAATTTCCATAAATGAATGTTTGTGTTCTTAGGCTGTATAACTTAATGTTCGTGTATTCAATACAAATATTTGTGATCTCGTTTTCACAGCAACTTGCTCATGTTCAACTTAGTTATCATTATATTATGTTGTTTTAGTGCACAAAGGGTTTCAAATGTCTGTGGAGATGCAGCCTCCTCGGCTTGTGAGATAACGGGTTTTCTAGGGAGTAACAACCTGGGTGAGGTATGCTTGCTATTCTGAAAGTACCTGAATATAATAGCTGCCATTTTCTGTTTAGTTTTAATTTTGTAGACTTGGGATGTGAACGCAAAAGAACAAGGTCATCAACCTGATAGGTTGGTTAATTCCTGTTCTGCTGTCATTTTGTCGTCATACCTGAGGAAACAAATCGTCTCAGCCGTTGCGCTCTTACAACACCTCACGACCGAAGCACGAGCGCTTAGCTCGGTCGTCGACTGTTTGTTATATGGCATGTTCCTGTCAAAGTAGCCCGGGTTGTACCGGTTATTCTCACGTCTCCCATTGCGGTTGTTGTACTGTCTGTGATTTTTATTTTGCATGTAGTTACCATTTTGATATGGGTGATAATTATTATTGTTATTATTATTCCACGAATTTCTGCGGTTGTTCCTACCGTCATACACGTTTCCATTTGAATATGTTTCGCGCGCAGGCATCGTACTGTGTCGCAGCGCAGACGGATGGTTCCACCAACCACCATCACTACGGTTCCTTGCACTCCTATTAATCTGTCTCGGTATGGAAAGGGTAAGTGGCTCTTTAAAGTGTCAATTATCGCTGGCAAGTCGGCTGGTATGGACCAGTAGTGTCTTGTCTAGGTACCTCTCAAAGTATTGTCTTAATGTCTCTTTTTTAGGGTCATAGGTCTCGGGGTTGCACACTTCTCTCCTTAGACTCTGTTGTTCATTCTCGGACCAGGATTCGTCCAAGAAGGCTTGTTCGAACTGTTCAAACGTAAGGCACCGCCGTTTCATAGCGGCACCTCACTTAGCTGCTCGTCCTTTCATGAGATTGGTGACGTATCTGATTTTATCGACTTCTGACCAACTACGTGGAAAAACACCGTCAAATGATCTAATAAACACAATAGGGTGGACTTCGTGCTTGTCCTCACTGGAAAATGTCTGGAAATGCCCATGTCTTACAAACGTGTCATCGGCCATGCCGGTTGGCATAACTGTATTGACGTAGTTTGTGTCACTTGCTACTCTAGGTGTCGTGCCGTAATATTGTTCGTTTGGTGGAAAAGAAAGCGGCACATTGTAATTTTGATTGGAAATAGGTGATTCCACAATAGGTGTTCTGTCTGTGTCATTAGCCATGGTTTTAGCTGTTCTGTCGTTCCCTGACAATGCGTTTGCACCAATCGCCAAACACGGCACAACATTGTCTCATAATTTTGTCACTTCGTCTTCTATGTGTTTTGTCTCGTCTTTAACATGTGTCTTTGTTTTTGAAAGTATGTCCTGTGTAATTGTTTCAAGTTTTTTGTCCAGATAGTCGTCACACAATTTACATTCGTGTAAAATTCTTTCGGCCATGTTGGTGTCGTTGTTTAGTGACGCGAGGTCCGCTCGATCTTCTAATTTTTCTATCTTTTCTTTGAGGTGGGTTTGTTCAAGAACTACCATTGTGAGTTGTTGGGAAATATTTCCCACTTCTTCAGTCAGCTTTTCTTGGGTGGAGCCAGCTGAAGTGTGGGCCTGAGCTAACTCTTCCACACGGGTGTTCACTTCCTGCTTCACATTAACTATTTGAGTTAACTGATTCTCACATCGGGTGATATTGTTTTTTGTTTCATGTGTGAATGTAACCAAAGTGTCTTCCTGTTTAGTGACTCGGTCGGACAATGTCTCAAATCGCTGGCTGAGCTGTTGAGTGGTGTTATTTAATTCTGTCATCTGTTTTGTCGTTCGTTCAAAATTTTCGGTCATAGTATGGTTTAATATGTCAATTTTCTGACTAACGTCTCGTTTCATGTTTGCAAATAACTCTAATAGTCGGTCCAGTTTGTCAGTTTCCTGTGTCCGATTTGTGTCACATTGCTGAATTTGTCTCATATTCGGTTTTGACATTGATGTTAATGGAGCTGACAGTCTAGTCTCGCGTCCATTCCACATTTCGTCATTTAAAGTCGCCATCTGTGTATTATCACAAATGTTGCGAGTTTGAGGCAAAATCATTGCATTGATCTGTGAACTCGTCCATGAAGGGAAACACGGACTTTCTTGTTGGTTGAAAGATGAATCTACTTCACTTAACTCATCTGCCTAAACTCTCTCTACCTTACCGCGTTCCATTGTAATAGGATGTATAATCGTAAGTCAAAAAGGGAATAATATAAGTCTGATTAATAAAGATTTGACTCAAATTTAGGATGAAATATTTTCTCGTCAATGTAAATGATTGCTCTATTGCAAACAATGGTTGAGAAAGATGCAGCAGGGCGGACAAAATTTTTCATAACAAATGACTGTTTGGCGGTCAAATTCATGATCTTCATATGCTACAACAATACTATAATTACCACAAACTACAATAGAGATAGATAATTTTGGAAAAATCTAAAAGAAAACTACAGGATGCGTGGAAAGGGAAAAATGGATTCGGCAGTTGGCTATTGAATGTTTGAATGAAACATAATTGTGTGACTCACCATTAAATTTTCTGTCCTGCAGCGGCTGGTCAAACACTTCTGCGTAATTCGTATCCGCCAAAATATGGATTTTCTTAATACATCTCCATCGGATAATCACCAAAAGGTCTCAAAATAACAGTTTTGCATCAATATATGCCATGAAAAGAAAACAGGTTGAATTAGTTACAAAAATTCTTTACAATATTGTTGTATAATCATTTGCTTAGGTACAATAAAGTTGGTGTTTTAGTTACCCTTTAAACTTCAGGATTTTTGGTTATTCTCTGTTGGGAAAAAATACAAATTAAAGTTTCAAATTTGCTCAAAAACGACACATCCGAAAATTGCGTCCTGTCACGGTCGCCAGTTGTAGTGGTTAATAAAAAAGAAAAAAGAGAAGAGAAAAGAAATGATTCGGAAATGAGGGAAGAAATGGTGAATAAAAAGGGGGTTTTAAAATCGTAAATGACCGTGAAAAAAGGGAAAGAATGAAAAGCAAATCGGACTTCGTATTACAGAAAAGCTATTGTTGGGGTGGTCCTTGTGGCGTTTTTGAGCAAAAGTTAAACCAATTTCCACTACAAAAAGTATTGAAAAAGAACAGAGAATAACAAAATGTAACTGACAGGGGGAAATGACGTAGATAAGAGTTCATCCTTTACCAGGTAAATGTCTTCTTTCATGCGGCGTCCAGGTCTTCAAAAATCTCCTTCATTTCTGTGTGAAAAGTCTGCTCCGAAATCTTGCGATAAGTTTCATTGTCCAGGAATCTCTAATGTATCCAAAACCGTCTTGATATTAAATGCAATTTATTTTAGTTGCTTCTCTCCATCCTCCGAATTTCATAACAACTTCCACAATGTCTACTCATTAAAATCGGATCAAGACTAGCTATTAAGTTTTTTACGTCAGCATCAGATCACGTCTGCCTTAAGCTTCGGCTATCAAGAGACAAACAAGAAACGAATAGAAAACAAAAAAAGAGTTACAATTTTAGTAGTTTCTCTGCCGTCGAGCGCTCATACTGCTGCAACGGGATATTTTTTATCTGAGGGAACGAGTGTAGCGCGTCGAAATTCAAAGTCCCGCTACAACTTCTTCAATTCTGTGGCAGAGTTCATCAGTCCTAATGACTGGCGAGTGAGTAGTGGTGTGCCACACACTCAGTAACTTACGACTAAATATTTTCAGTGGATGAGAGATCTGGAGAACATGTTGGCAGGGCAACAATTGAACAATAAGGTGTACCTGCATGGTCAAATGAACAGTGTGTTTGTTCGGTTGGGTGCTAGTCGTGAAGGCTCACAGAGAACCTGCATGGTATTGACCATGGCCCTCCTGAACCCATCAGTTCCATATTTGCAGGACAAGTGTGGGATCTTGATTAATGCGAGTAGCAGTTTTGCAGAAAGGAAAATCATAGTTTCTATTAGACCAAGATCCTGCTGATTAGGCCAAGATCCTGCTGCTATCAAGTTCTGAAGTCCTGGTATATGTTTCTGCTTCTTACAGAGACATAACACAAACAAACAACATTGAAATGCAATTTCTGATTAAGAAACCTGCTACATAATCTTCCCTTTTATATGCAGAATGTACATGGTGTTAATTTTACACACTTCATGAGGCTGCTCTGAAATTCTGATTTGCATACCCAAGCATGTACTGCAATTCTACATCTACATTTACATCTACATGATTGCTAATTCACAATTAAGTACCTGGCAGAGGGTTCATTGAACCACCTTCAAGCTATTTCTCTGCTGTTTCCCTTTCAAACAGTGCACAGGAAAAAACCGAGCACTTAAACCTTTCTGTGTGAGCTCTGATTTCTCATATTGTATTACAATGATCGTTCCTCCCTGTTTAGGATGACACCAACAAAATATTTTCACACTCTGATGAGAAAGTTGGTGATCGAAATTTTCACGAGAAGAACTTGCCTAAATGAAAAATGCCTTTGTTTTAATGATTGCCAACCCATTTCACATATCATATCCGTGATGCTCTCTCCCCTGTTTCGCAGTAGTACAAAGTGAGCTGCCCATCTTTGAATTTTATCAGTGCCTTCCATCAGTTCCATCTGATGCGGGTTCCACATCACACAGCAGTACTCCAGAAGAGGGTGGGCAGGTGTAGTGTAAGCAGTCTCTTCAACAGACCTGTTGACTTTGTAAATGTTGTGCCGATAAATCACTGTCTTTGGTTTGCCATTGTGATTTAATGTTGCATACTGTATTCATGGTGTTGCAAATTTAACAGCCAGCAGTGTATTAATTGTGCAGCAGTTTCTCTGGTAGTGAACAATTGTTTACTTTAGGGGATTATAGTAAGGAAGCCTGTAATTGATTACTTACTGCTAGTAGTGGGTTGATAAGCATGAAAGAGTTCAAATAAAGGAAAAAGGTATCATTTTAAGTACAGCTGTTATTTAAGAGAAGTGTGTTATCAAAGACCAAAATAAAATATTAATAACAAACAAAAATTTTTTAAAAAAATTTGATGAGAAATGATAGTCAGCCCATAGAATTGTGTAAGGAATTATGTGTGTTAATGGGATTTGTGAAGTCGAGGAAGAGTTTGAAATGAAAAATTTTGGATATTGGAGCATTCAGAGAATTCCATGATGCCTGTCAACACTGTGTTGTTGGGAGGGCATAACATTTCAGCTGGATAGTAAGATTTTGTAAATTACCATTCTATGCTCAATCTTATAACATTGTTGTTCTTTTGTTGATTAAAAGCTAAAACTAATTCTCTTGTTTTGACAAATGTTCCTCTTTTGCCAGATAACAGTTTCATTTGTGGCAATGATGCATTAAAATTATCTAAGAGTCGTGTGAAGCAGATAAGACTTGAGAATAGAGGAATGAATTGTAAAGTCTGAATGTGAAACTAACAGATTGGAACTATGAAGTAAATTCTGTGTCTACTATAGTTATAACTTCAAAGATGTAGAATTCAGAGATGGCAATGCTTAAGATTTATATAAAACAATTGATCGTGTAGTGTGGGCAAAATATATAATAAGAAAAAGAAAAGTGATCAGAGGTCAGAGATGTATTGAAAAATCTGTCAAATCCTTCACATTCCAAGAAGCATAAAACTCACAGAATTGGACATAATTGTGGAATTATTGAACTTTGACATGATTAAAATTATTTGCTGGATTATAGTGTACATTTCACTATGGAATAGAAGTTCTGTATATAAAAAGTAGAGGAGAGGAACTGGCAGACTACAGTTTTGAGTCTGGCTGTGAAGCTGTTCAAACAGCTCAGTTGGTTCAAAGTTGTGCCTGAAATGCAAAAATTGGGGCCCAATTTGATATGGCATACACTTTTTCTCTTTCAGGAAATTTAATTACTGAAACTCTCTGGCAGATTAAAACTGTGTGCCAGGCCAGGACTCAAACCTGGGACCTTTGCCTTTAATATTTTCAACATTTCGCAGCCCTGTCAGCAACAGTATAAATATTAATTTTAATTTTAAAAACCAACAGCCTCAGTTGCAGCGCAACTGAGGCTGTTGATTTTTAAAATTAAAATTAACCTTTGCCTTTCCTGGTGCTCAACTGACTGAGCTATCCAAGTGTGACTCATGACCCATCCTCACAGCTTTACTTCTGCCAGAATCTTGGAAGATAGGAGATGAGATACAGATACGGATGGAGGTAAAGCAGTTCTTAACTGTAAGGGCAGGTAATGAGTTTGCGTGGAGAGCTCAGTTGATAGAGCAGTGTGAAGACAAGGCGTCAGGTTCAACTCCCAGTCCATCATGAAGTTTTGATTTACCAGGAAGTCTCAAGTCAGCATGTACTCCTCTGCAGTGTGGAAATTCGTTGTGGAGTTTCATTATTATTACGCCCTTCTCTAGACACACTTTACATCATCATACGCAGGCTTTGATGGCCAGTATTTGCATACCAGGTGATTTTTGTTTTTTGGGCTTTAGAGTGTGGTGCAAGCTCAGTTTCTCTGCCTAATTTTACACATGGAGTTTCATTATTATTACGCCCTTCTCTAGACACACTTTACATCATCATACGCAGGCTTTGATGGCCAGTATTTGCATACCAGGTGATTTTTTGTTTTTTGGGCTTTAGAGTGTGGTGCAAGCTCAGTTTCTCTGCCTAATTTTACATCTCTCATACTCAGACCTCCAGATGTCAGACACTCAGATTGGTACCAAACATTGTATGTTGATAGAGTATCAACTAAAACTCCGATTTAATTCATACTATGTGCTGTTGTCCAGCAGAATGGGCATAAACATTAATTAAAAGTAACATCAGAACTACAGAGTACATGAAAAGCATAATTGGAACTAACGAACACATGTTGCATCCACAGGGAAGTTGGTAAAGTGCTAGATCCTGATACTATGGGGCATGGGGTCAAACACCAATGGTGACAAATTTGCTTCTGTATTACGCATGAAAGTGTTGCATGGGACAATGTGTTTATGACATTTAAAAGAACTGTTTAGAGTTGTACAGCAATCTTCTCTTGGCAATCTGCTTTTGCTTCTTTTGTTTGAAAGTAGTAAGCCTATAGAGTACATTTGTAATTTGACAAAATATACAAATAAAGAAACAATTGCATCACATGTATGAAAGTAATTGTAATAATAATAATTATTATTATTATAATTAACAAAATAATAAGATCAATAATAAGTGCATAAAATTCAACTAACAAGGCGAAAGCAGACTGCCAAACGAACATTGCTACAAACTGCATAAAGTCCTTTTGCATCTCAGGAAAATGATTTCCCATATAACAGTTTCATGTGTAAACACACAAAAAAAATTGTCATCAGGGGGATTTGAACACTCTATCACCTCACCCACATGAGATCAACAATATAATCACTCACAGATATGCTTTTCCTGTGCTCCATAGCTTTGGTGATACTCGTAATTGCTGTTTATACATGTTCTACTGTACGACAGCACACAGCGTGAACTAAATCAGTGTTTTGGTTAATACTCTATCGACTCACAATATTTGGTAATGAACTGAGTGTCTGACATCTGCAGGTTTGGGTGTCAGTGCAAGAGACATCATCAGAGGCGATAAAGACACAGAAAGCAGGGGAAAGCAGTATCAGACTTAAACAAACTCAGCAAGCTGATTTGTACAAGGTAAACGTATCTACACAACTCTTTCCTACTACAAGCTCATGTTTGTGCGACTCTGTGATCATAGGCAACAGTCCTATCATATCACGAGCCAACTGCTGCATGGCTATGTATCAACAGTTCAGCTTGTTGAGCTTTATACTGCTTTCTGAGTCTTCTGATGATGTGTCTAGCACTGAGAGACGAAGCATTAGGTAGGAAAATATACCTTGGACAGTGGCTTAAAGCCCATAAAATAAAATCAGTTGCCAATTGTGTATTAATTTTCTCCCCCCACCATTGACTCCCAATCAAGAAACTTAAATTTCTAGAAGCTTGAGGCTTCTTGCCATAGTTTCTATCTCTCTACCCCAACTTCATTGGTGTTTTCTAAGTATGATATTTAATTTGATATTATAACCATAATTAAATAAGTTTTTGTACATTTTAATGGAATCTTGGAATGTTATTCTTTGATGCTTGGTCATGTACTCTGATCTATGACTGTGAATACCTTCTACAGAATTGTACTTTATTTTTCGTGTCACACAGTGAGATGCTTGTGTGGAGCGGACTTTGTTTCCAGGGGAAACCTTCATCAACATCCACATCTAGGTATATACTCCGCAAGGCACAATACAGTATGTGGTGGAGGGTACCTTGTACTGCTACCAGTCACATCCTTTCCTGTTCCACTCACAAATAGTGCAAGGGAAAAACAGCTGTCTATATTCCTCCATATGAGTCCTAATTTCTCTTATTTTATCTTTGTGGTCCTTATGCGAAGTATGCACTGGCAGCAGTAGAATTGTTCTGCAGTCAACTTCAAATGCCAGTTCTCAAAATGTTTTCAATAGTGTTCTGCGAAAAGAACATTGTTTTCTGTACAGTGATTCCCAATTGAGTTCTTGAAGCATGTCCATAATACTTATGAGTGGATTGATGTTACTAGTAACAAATCTAGTAGCCTACCTCTGAATTGTTATGATATCTTCTTTTAATCCAACCTGATGGGGATCCCAAACATAAGACCGGTACTCAAGAATCGGTTGCACTAGTGTTCTAAACTGAGGTGACGAGAGAGCGTAGTGCAGCATGTTGACGTGCCATGGACTCAATAAGTCTGTGGAAGTTTCCTGCAGAAATATTGAGCCATGGAGCCTCTATAGCCATCCATAATTCCGAAAGTGTTGCAAGTGCAGTATGTTGTGCAGCAACTGATTTCTCGATTATGTCCCATAAATGTTCGATGGGTTGCATGTCTGGCGATCTGGGTGGCCAAATCATTCACTCGAACCCGTCCAGAATTTTCAAATCAATCATGGACAATTGTGCCCCGGTGACATGACACTAGTGTTTGGAAACATGAAGGCCATGAATGACTGCAAATGGTCTCCAAGTAGATCAACGTAAGCATTTCCACTCCATGACTGGTTCAGTTGGAGCAGAGGACACCCAGTCCATTCCTTGTAAACACAGTCCACAGCATTATGGAGCCATCACCATCTTGCACAGTGCATTGTTGACAACTTGGGTCCACAGCTTCATGGAATCCGTGCCACACGTGAACTGTACCATCAGCTCTTACCAACTGAAATCAGAACTCATCTGACTAGACCACAGTTTTCCAGTCATCAGAGATCCAACCAATATGGTAACGAGCCCAGGAGGGGCAGTGCAGATGATGATGTGCTGTTAACAAAGGAATTCCCTTCTGTCGTCTGCTACCATTAATGCCAGATTTCATCACACTGTCCTAATGGATACATTTGTTGTATGTCCCATCTTGATTTCAGTGTTGATTGACAGCTCTATGCAAATGTCGCTAGTGTCATTCGTTACGTGAAGGCCATCAGCTACTGTGTTGTTACTGGTGACAGGTAATTCTTGAAATCTGATAGTCATTCCACACTCAACACTGTGGATCTTGAAATATTGAATTCCCTAACAGTTTCTGAAATTGAATGTACTCTGCATCTAGCTCCAACTACCATTCCTTGTTCAAAGTCTGTTAATTCTGTTGTGCAGTCATAATTATGTCAGACACATTTTCGCATGACTCACATGAATACAAACGACAGCTCTGCCAATGCACTGCCCTTTTGTACCTTGTTGTGTATGCGATACTGTCACCATCCATATATGTGCATATAGCTATCCTATGACTTTTGTCGCCTCTGTAGATATGTGGCCTTCTTTACAGATGAACCACATGTTCCAAAAATTCTCCAAATGAATCAGAGTTTACCATTCGCCTTCCCTACTACAATCCTTATGTGCCTGTTCCATTTCATATTACTTTGCAACATTACCCCTAGATATTTAATTGACTTGACTGTGTCAAGCAGTACACTACTAATGCTGTATTCTGGTCAGCTAGGTGCTTAAATATCAAGATGACTATGGATGTGGTCCTGCATGATGATAGATATATGTACAGTTTCTATTGTTTTCTAGTAACATTCAAATTTTCTTTATCTTCACCTTGCGTTACAAATTTACAAAGCATATAAACATGAGGAGCCAAGAGTGGAGCGTATCAGACAGACGATCTGCAGCTGTGTGATGTACATGTTATCAACATTTCGGAATATGTTTTGAATGTGGCTCTTTAAGTGCATTTCTTACATTGCGGCTTCATGCTTTGAAGGTTAAGTACTTCATCTGTTTTCTTTTGTGAAGATTTGTACTTATAAAAATAGTGACAGTGACGAGAATGTCCTGACATAACATGTGCCTTGTTTGTAGTTTACTTGGTAGATTTTCTTCATTTATGACAGTATGATATTGAATCAGAAAACAATGAATTTGTCTAACAATGTAAACTGCACAAAAACTTATTTTATTTTCACAGGACAAAGGTGTACTCTGGGCTGAAGAGTGGCAAAAGCTGGACTAAAGTGCCAACGCTCTTTGATATTTGTGTTAGAGTTCTGCAGGAAAATATAGAGGGTAAGTGCAATTTTTAATAGTATGAAAAATTATAGGTAGTGACCTGAGAAACCACTTCAGAGCCAAGCTGTTAGGTAAAGTACTGTTGCTGCTGCTGTGAGAAAAAAGGAAGTGTTCTTTTTGTGCACAATGTGAACAGTAATGAAAGATGTTCAAGTCTGCATATGACCATCCAGGTGTAGGTTTTCATGGTTTCCATAAATCAGTTAAGGGGGCGACACACACACCCATGACCGAGGGAGGACTCCAACCTCAGGCGGGGTGAGCCACTCGCTCCGTGACAAGATGCCTGGGACCACATGGTTACCCCGCGCGGCTCCAAACAGCTTCCTGCACTAACAGGCAACAATGGAACGCCTCCGCGCCTTCCAAAACTCACGCAGGGCGCAACAAAAATATATGGACTAACTTCAAGATAGTGATAGATTGTAGGCTGTGTCTTGGGAATAAACTGAGAATGGATATCCCATGCACAGAAATGACAGACAACGACATCAGCAGACAGGGCCCCACACTGGGCCACTAATTTACCGGCACACCTGAGGTGGAACGCCCTCTCCTCCGTTGCCACTGTGTTTAACGGGCTCTACACTATGGTTGTGATTTTTGTGTACTCTATTGTCGCCGTCCAACGCTCTGAAATGTCCCGCTATCAGTCCATCAATGTCCAATCTGAAGACTGCTGCCGAATATGTGACCTAGCGGTTGGGAATGGCCCCTATAAATTCGGCGCTTTGTAGCGTCATTGGATGACATTTCTAGATTTGGGTTCCACCTTCAGTTTGTTACAGAAAACAGAGTCTACAGCCCTTTGAAGTTTACCGGCACCCTTTAGTCACACTTGGGATTCATTTGTATGTGTATGTATAAATATATTAGTCTCTGTTTATAAACTAGAAAGCACAAACTGTGGATTTTCTTTCGTCTTTATTTGTTGCGTGAGTTGGGTTTCTGCTTTGAAGGCGACTGCCAGGTAAAGCAAATGTCATAGACTATACCTTTTAGTGGAACACTTCGTGAAAGATTTGACTTATCGGTGGTGTCTTGAAAAACGCACATCACGAAAGGCCTATGTGATAACACAAGCAGCATACAGTAGAAAAACATTAAAATAAAAAGTTGAGTAATTGTTGAAGGAAAGGATTCGTGGTTGGACAGGATAAGTCTAAATAGTTTCACTTCCTGTTACAAATAAATATTAACGTAACCGAAGAGTAAATGAGATAGTGTGGGAAGAGCGGAGAAATGGGAGGATTGATGGAGTTAATTATACGGTAAGTACCATGATGAATTTAAAACGATGTGTGTGCCTCTTATTTTTGTATCTGGAGGAAATTTTAACAAACTGGCTTGTTACCCATTGACCAGTTAGTAAGCATGAGGCTGAGCCTGTAAATGAGCTTACACTTTCGAAATTAAATTTAGCCTGAAACCACAGCGTGCTGCAGTTACTAGTTTTATAATTATCCCTGTCCACTCACTGACCTAGTAGATAGTGTCGGAAGTTCCATGCGGCTTTTTGCGGATGATGCTGTAGTATACAAAGAAGTTGCAGCATTAGAAAATTGTAGCGAAATGCAGGAAGATCTGCAGCGAATAGGCAATTGGTGCAGGGAGTGGCAACTGACCCTTAACATAGACAAATGTAATGTATTGCGAATACATAGAAAGAAGGATCCTTTATTGTATGATTACATGATAGCGGAACAAACACTGGTAGCAGTTACTTCTGTAAAACATCTGGGAGTATGCGTGCGGAACGATTTCAAGTGGAATGATCATATAAAATTAATTGTTGGTAAGGCGGGTACCAGGTTGAGATTCATTGGGAGAGTCCTTAGAAAATGTAGTCCTTCAACAAACGAGGTGGCTTACAAAACACTCGTTCGACCTATACTTGTGTATTGCTCATCAGCGTGGGATCCGTACCAGATCGGGTTGACGGAGCAGATAGAGAAGATCAAAAGAAGAGTGGCGCGTTTCGTCACGGGGTTATTTGGTAACCGTGATAGCGTTACGGAGATGTTTAGCAAACTCAAGTGGCAGACTCTGCAAGAGAGGCGCTCTGCATCGCGGTGTAGCTTGCTCGCCAGGTTTCGAGAGGGTGCGTTTCTGGATGAGGTATCGAATATATTGCTTCCCCCTACTTATACCACCCGAGGAGATCACGAATGTAAAATTAGAGAGATTAGAGCGCGCACGGAGGCTTTCAGATAGTCGTTCTTCCAGCGAACCATACGTGACTGGAACAAAAAGGGAGGTAATGACAGTGGCACGTAAAGTGCCCTCCGCCACACACCGTTGGGTGGCTTGCGGAGTATAAATGTAGATGTAGATGTAGACAAGGTGGTGCTTTTGAATAGGATGCTGTCAGCTGATTTCTCTAAAGACATCAAAAGTGGAATGTTAAACCATTATCCCACTTCCATTTTCCATTTATTTCAACAGTTTTGGTATTCTGAACTATTTGTTCCTATCCACAATTACTGTTCTGTCTTTCTGAGAGAGAGAGAGAGAGAGAGAGAGAGAGAGAGAGAGAGAGAGAGAGACCGAGCGTGCGTGCGTGCGTGCACGTACCTGCATACACTGAAAAAATTGCTCACCATTTTCTGCCAGACTTCTTGTTCTCTTTACTTTTTTTGTATGGGCATAATCAGGAAGATCTAGACACATGACTCATACCTTATTTATGTGTAGAATAGTTGCGACTACAGTTTTCTCACCAATTATGGTGTTGAATACTGATTTTGACATACTGGAAACCTATTGGTGTACTTGGTACATTCCTGAACAATTTTCTGAACACGAAACATGTTTTATTTGCAGTGGTTACTGATCCATTTATATAGGTAGATACATTCCTTCCAATGAGCTACAGTGAGGATGTTCTCAGCAATAAAGAACATATAAAAAATTAAAAAAACAAATGAATGCATGATTTTTCTAAAGTGCCGGGAATTTCTACGCCCGTGTATTAAAAACATAACCATTCAAAGGATTGATAAGTTTTATAGTTCCGAGGGAAGATATACAGTCATTTAATGACACGGAAAAAGTGTGTTTTCATCCGGGAGGAAGTGTATTTTTAACCGGAAAAAATCCGGGAATTTTTTTTTCCTTGTCCATGTATACAACCTGTGTTACATGGACTAATAGTTTCTGGGACAGTGCCATGAAGGAAGTGATTGAAAAAAAAATTTGTAAAACCACCCTCAATAAAGATAGCGGCCTGCAGCTGAGCACAGTTCGAGACCCAGTCATTGGAAAGTTGAAGTGGGCACACAACAAAAGCATTACATTATGCACCAGTGATGTCACAGAAGTCAGCACACCTATCTAAGGATGATAGCAGCAACCATGAGACAGTCCTCACTTAACAATGGCTGAGGAGTACTCGGTTGTAAGCATGTGGATTTTAAACCACTTGATGTGGTTGGAAGAGCGAGAGAATCTTATCAAAATATCTACAAAGTAAAAGATATGCGGATATTCCGATCTCAGATCCTAAATTAATGATTCTCATATAAATCACAAATGTGAAAATATATTATCTTTTCAAACTTTTTTCCCCTTGGTCCTGTGTA
Organism: Schistocerca nitens; assembly: GCF_023898315.1. NCBI lineage: Eukaryota > Metazoa > Arthropoda > Insecta > Orthoptera > Acrididae > Schistocerca > Schistocerca nitens. The sequence continues at coordinate 459,705,247 of NC_064615.1, read as the reverse complement.
TAAAGATATTATCAGTGGGTGTTTTGGAATTATTAGCTTCCCTAGTTGCAAAGTTCACTGTATGAATTAAGTTAGCTTATAATGCAGCATATTCGTAGTTGAAGAATTTTTAAGAAAATATGTATTAAAATCACCGGCGACCAATGTGTTTAGCTTTTTTCTGTCTTTTAAATAGGTCAGTAGAGCTTTGAGTTGATTTACAAATGTATTAAAGTTTTCTGTAGGTGCCTAATTTACACTAACCATTACAAAGGATTTATTATGAAATTCTGCTTCAGTAGCACATGCTTCCAGGTGCTATTCGTAGAAAAATTTTGTTAGCGTCTATGTTCTTAAATGCATGACTATTCTTGATGAATGTGGCAGCTCTTCAGTTCTCCATTTCCTTCTACATAAATGAGATACTAACCTAAATCCTGTGACATTTAATATATCTGTACAATGGTGGTTAGATGTTCAAGAGGCAGATTATGTCAGATGGGTTTGATGACTCAGCTTAATTAGTGCATATAAGTTGTTGATTAATTTTACTTCTCAGTGCTCAAGGATTCTGATGCTGTAACAATACTATACAGTGAATTAAAATGTAAGTGGAAAAATATTCTGGTGATTTTTCTACAAACACAGATGTTAAAATTATTCTGTTTGGTTACTACTTCAGACTTCAAGGTCGTCAGCACTGGTGTCCGACTGAAGCTGTGTTTGTGTTGCTGGTTAAAAATAGTCCATTTTCATAGAGTAAAATGATTCCTGAAGCATATTTTGTACATAAATTCATTCCTTTATATCTCCTTCTTATAGGCAATTGAAGATTTCATGATCTGAGGCTTTGTTTTTATACTGTCACACAAACCCACATCATGCATAGCAGACCACGTACTGTCAGTTGTAAACATTGTCTAATTTCAAGTAATACTCAGGATAAGTGGAGATTAAAGTTACATTTTTTGTGAACAAGTTAATTAACAGTTAAGTGGGTACTGAGTTCATTCTTTAAGTGAAAATAATTACCGTTTTATGTTACAAAAGTGTTATAACCTTTAATCACCAATAAATTGCGTGGATATACAAACGTAGAAACAATAGCTGGTTACATGCTACCAACTCCGTATCTGTCATTCGACTGCCGTGCCGTGACATGCGGCCGGCGCCGTTCGTAGCTAGGTGGATTGCAGTTTGCGCGTACTGACGTGGCGGCACTGCTAAATGTCGTGGCACTGTCACAACACTTTTCCCCCCTTGAAAAAAAAAAAAACACTTCCTTCGAGACACGGACAGTGCGGAGACATCCATGGCCTCTTGGGAGGCCCCGAGAAGATCCCGCTGAGAAACACGAGAGTATGGTCGAAAATGTCCAGGACGGAAGCTCGTGCGTGGAACGTGCCTCCTGGACGAGATGATGGGTGAAAACTCCGGAGCCGCATCCATAGGTGTCGTGGACCTGGGGGTGTGCTCCAGCGAGATGGGTCCCGGAGAAGGCAGCGTCGCGACTGGCGCCGGTTCCGGCGTACTCGGAAGCGGTAGTGACGTCGGCTGCAGCAACACGCACGGGAGATCAGCAGCAGCGACAGGACTGGCTTCTTGGGCTGGTGGAGGCGAAAGAAGGGGCGGTGGCACCGGCGTGGCCACCACTCATGGGTGCATCTGGTCGAAATGGCGAACAACCATGCCGTCGTCCGTACGTATTTCACAAAGCCGGCGGCCGCGAAGAGCCTTGACCACCCCTGGAATCCATTTAGGGCGAGACCCACCAAGTATTTTCCCGCACTAAGGGACACAGTACAAGGCCTGACAGGGTGAAGCAGGTGCAGTAGAGTGCGCAGTTGGCGGCCATGCAAGAGTTCAGCAGGGCTGCGATCACCCAGAGGCGTGAAGCGATAAGAACTCAGAAATTGCAACAGAGCGTCATCTGTGGAAAAATCACTAAGGAATTTTTTCATCTGGCTTTTGAAAGTGCGGACAAGGCGCTCGACCTCCCCATTCGATTGCGGATGGAAGGGCGGTGCTGTAACATGATGAATCCCGTGTCCAGTACAAAAATCACGGAAGGCCTGCGAAGAGAACTGAGGGCCATTGTCCGTGACGATCATGGATGGAAGACCTTCTAGCGCAAAAATTTTGGACAAAGCCAGCATCGTCGCCGCAGTGGTGGGCGACGGACATCGAACAACAAACGGAAACTTTGAGAAGGCGTCAATCAACAGTAGCCAATAAGTGCCGAGGAAGGGGCCGGCCAAGTCAGCGTGCACCCGTTCCCATGGCTGTGCCGGATCAGGCCACGGAGAGGGCATTGTACGGGGTGCAGCCAGTTGTTGAGCACACTGACCACACGCAGCGACCATGTGGGCGATGTCCGAATCAATACCGGGCCAATAAACGTGCCTGCGAGCCAGGGACTTAGTCCGAGAAATCCCCCAATGGCCTCCATGCAACAGTTTGAGAACATCTTTGCGAAGAGAGGCTGGCACCACGACCCGTGGAGATGCGCCATCCGTGGCCAGAAGAACAACACCCTCACGAACAGACGGACGAAGGCGCAAGGCATGGTAGTTGCGAAGCGGATCCGATGCCCGGCCCTTGGTCCTGTCCGGCCAACCCCGTTGAACAAAACCGATCACCTGACGCAGGACCGGGTCCCGTGCAGTAGCTGACGCGACCTGCGAACCTGTAAGTGGAAAACCCTCGACCGCACGACGTTCTTCCTCATCAATTTGGCGTGCTGAGCCGTGGGGCAATAGTGAATCTCATAGTGAAAACGAGACAAGTATAAGGCCCAACGTTGCAGGCGGTGAGCTGCCTTATCCGGAAGCGACGCCGATGGGCTGAACAGAGAGACCAGCAGCTTGTGGTCGGTGATGAGGTGAAACTTAGAACCATACAAAAAAACGCTGAACTTTTTTAGAGCATAAATGGTAGCGAGCGCCTCCTTTTCGATTTGAGAGTAAGGCCGTTGGGCATCGTTGAGGGTCTTGGAAGCATAGGCGATGGGTCGTTCCAACCCATCCTCATACCGATGGGCGAGAACAGCCCCTAGGCCATACTGTGATGCGTCAGTCGCCAGAACCAAGTGCTGACCCGGACGGAATGTGGCAAGACAAGGCGCCGACTGCAAATGAGCCTTCAGGCGGACAAAAGCCTGCTCGCACTCGTCGGACCAACAGAAAGGAACGTTTTTGCATAACAGCTGATGCAGAGGATGAGCTACCGCCGCCGCGGATGGAATGAATTTGTGATAATAAGCAATCTTGCCTAGGAACACCTGAAGTTCTTTGACCGTAGACGGCCGGGGTAGAGCGGTAATGGCCGCAACGTGCTGATGTAGAGGACGTATACCCTCACGGGACAAGTGGAAACCAAGATACACAATGGTGACTTGTCCAGATTGCACTTCAACCCAGCTGAATGCAGAACCCGAAACAGTGAACGCAAATTGCGAAGGTGCTCCTCAGTGGAGGCCCCCGTGACAACAATGTCATCCAGATAGTTGATGCAGCCGGGAACGGAAGCTGTGAGCTGTTGCAAAAACCGCTAAAAATGGCCGGCGCGTTAGTGATGCCAAATGGTAACCGCTGGTACTGATACAACCCACAAGGAGTGTTGATGACGAGAAATTCCTTGGAAGACGCATCCACCGGCAACTGATGGTATGCCTCCGATAAGTCAAGTTTGGAAAAGAACTGGCCCCCAGCGAGCTTGGTAAATAACTCCTCAGGACGGGGAAGAGGATAAGTGTCAATGAGGCTCTGAGCGTTGACAGTGGCTTTAAAATCACCACACAATCGCAGACTCCCATTTGGTTTAGAAACCACCACGATTGGCGATGCCCATTCGCTGGAGGTAACAGGAAGGAGAATCCCTGAAGCTGTTAACCTGTCTATCTCAGCCTTGACAGGTGCACGCAACGCCATCGGAATAGGGCGTGCCCGGAAAAACTTAGGGCGAGCTGTAGGTTTAAGAGTAATGTGGGCTTCAAAATCCTTGGCACAACCCAGACCAGCAGAGAACACGGACGAGAATTCAGAACACAATCCCTCCAGCTGTTGATACGGAATATCCTCAGATATGAGGTGCACATCATCATCAATGGAGAACCCGAACAACTGGAAAGCATCATAACCGAACAGGTTTTCAGTGCCCGCATTATCCACCACATAAAACGTGAGGGGCCTAATAACAGATTTGTAGGCAGTGGAAGCATCAAACTGGCCAACGATAGGAATTTTCTGCTTATTATAAGTTCTCAGATTTCGCGTAACTGGAGACAAGGGAGGGGAGCCCAACTCCAAATACGTGCGAGAATTAATGAGAGTTACTGCAGAGCCAGTGTCCACTTGCATGCGAATGTCTTTATCCAGAACACGAACAGTAACAAACAACTTATTTGTTTGAGAAAGCACACAGTTAACATCCATGTCCGAAGCCTCGTCCTCGTCGACAGGAACTTTAGGGGACTGACACACAGAAGCAATGTGGCCTTTTTTCCTACATGAATTACACGTGGCCCAACATTTTGGACACGCGGCCCTGTCATGCTGTACGAAACAACGTGGACAAGAAGGAAGTGCAGAAGGAACCTGCTTCTGTGGTTGCTGTTTTCGCTGCGAGCGTGGCGGCCCAACGCGACATTGTTGATGCGAGTGAACCGCCACCACATCGTCGTTCCCCTGGGAAACAGGCAAATTGTCCGTGTCGAAAGTTGTCTATACAGCGCCTACATCACACCACGCATCTATTTGCGCGCCAGCAGCGTGAGACACTTCAAAAAATTGAGCGATGCTTAGAACTTCCGAAAACGACGGGTTTGGCAGTTGTAAGGCACGTTGCCAAACTTCTTTTTCAGGAGCAAGCCGTAGAATAGCGTCCCTAACCATTGAATCAGCATAAGACTCATGATGAGTGTCCGTGACAAACTCACATTTTCTACTCAGACCGTGTAGTTCCGCCGCCCAAGCCCGGTAAGATTGATGGGGCTGTTTACTACACCGGTAGAACGCCACGCGGGCGGCAACAATGTGGGTGGTTTTTCGGTAATAGTTAAGACAATAAGTCACACATTTCTTGGAAGGACAGAGAGGCAGGTTCCCGCAGAGGGGCTAACTGAGATAGCAGCTGATAGATCCGTGGGGCAATCCAAGATAGAAATAACGACTTACACATAGGAGCGTCGACAACGCCGAAAGCCAAGAAGTGTTGCCGCAAACGCTTCTCATAATCCTCCTAGTCTTCAGCGGCCTCGTTGTAAGGAGGGAATGGAGGCGGAGAAGAGAAAGACAGACGATGAGTAAGCGACGTCGACAACGCCTGAATAGCAGCCGTCAGCTGCGTTTGTTGTTCAATGAGCACAGCTGTTCCATGTCTGCCCCGACACGAACACACAAATCCACAACGCAGTAAAAAAAAATATCCGACCTCGTCGCCAAAAAGTGTTATAATCTTTAATCACCAATAAATTGCGTGGATATACAAACGTAGAAACAATAGCTGGTTACATGCTACCAACTCCGTATCTGTCATTCGACTGCCGTGCCCTGACATGCGGCCGGCGCCGTTCGTAGGTAGGTGGCGCTCCCGCGCTCAGCCGAGTTGCGGAGCGCCTCTATTGCCGTTTGCGCGTACTGACGTGGCGGCACTGTTAAATGTCGTGGCACTGTCACAACACACACACACCTGGATTTTTGTACGTGTAGGCCCCATTTTTGAGGCTCATAAATTACAAAAACTTGTGTAATATAAAGTGCTTTAAGTGATTTATTTTTAAGTGTTTCGTCAGTGTTGCAATGCATGATGAGTGTGGATGTTGCCATAGGGTAGTCAAACAAGGAGTGGTATGTGTAGATTGAGGGCTGGAAATCCACTGGGATGACAGTAGTTTGGAATTAAATGGGGAACTCAAGGTTGCTCCTCCCATGGAAACAAAACTTTGTGCCCTTCAGGCTGAATTAGTTACACAAAATTTGAACTACATGGGTTAAAGGGGACAAAGATCCTGGTAAATGGGTAACAGTAACAAGTAATGGGCAAAATGGGAACAGCTCTTCAACTTAATCTACATTTGATGTTACAGTATGTAATATGTTTGACTTGTTACGTGAAGTAGGAGGGGAAGTGTGTCATGCAGCTGTAGGTCACAGTAAGGTACATCAGACTTCTAGCAAAGAAACTCAGTGTAGACCAGTACCAAAAGAGAGTAGGAGAAAAGATTCTTGCTGCTTTGCAGTAGCCATGGGAGGGGTGTAGGCCAGATGGTACAGGACAAATTAGGAACAGTGTACCAGGTCATAAGTGCTATGAAGCCAAGTGCTAGTGTTTGCCAGGTGACCGAGGTCATAGGGAATTTGTGAAAAGGTTTTGAAAAAGAGGATTAGTTTATTGTAGAAAGTGGAGCAGGGAACAGCCTGGCCAAAGACAGAGATTGTAAATTTAGGGGTGACCTGGATGAAATAGGAGTAGCAACTACACACACCTGTGCGAGTTTTGTGGAGATCCTACAGCACCATAATGAGCCTGAGTTAACACTGCTGTGAGCCATATGATAGAGCAAGCTGTTCCTGACTGAAATGAAAAAGCACATGAGTGCAGTGCTTTTTGCTGCAATTGGAAGATGGGAATATCCTAGAAATGAAATACATCTGAATAGGAGAGGGAAAGGTAGGTTGGCTGAGCTTCTTGCACATAATATACAGGGGGCCACCATCACACAAAGCAGGGTGCCTGTTGTTATGGTGTCAGAGAGAAACCTTTTTTTCCTTAGAATCGGGATTCAGGTACCATGTTTGAAAGAAGTCAAAATAACAGAAGAGCCCTACTAAATGATTAAGAATGCACAGAAAAGTTAGGTTAATTATTTCATCAAAATATTAGAAGATTGAGTAATAAGGTGGAAGAGGTTCTTGTGTGTTTGGAAAAATTAGAACGCTCTAAAAAGATAGACAATGATCTGAGCACCACATAACCACAGGGGTTGGAAAGTTATATAAAAGGTTACACTCTAGCACTGGGGTGTTCAATCTGTGTGCCGCATGTAGCTCAAAGTCAGCTTCAATGTGACCCAAGAAGTGAGCATTTAACACCCAATTGGTAAGAAAAGAAAATCTTTCCATAAAATTCTGTTAGCCACATGCAGCACAAAGCAAGTATCAGTGCGGCCCAAGAAGTGAGCATCGAACACATGATTGGTAAGAAAAGAAATAACTTTCCACGAAATTCTGTTAATGTAAAATTATGATAAATTGAATACGTTCAATCTGAAACTCTGAATTCTATTAAGTACAGTCCAAAAATACATGTCTTCTTCCAGTGTGACCCAGGTAGGCTAAAAGGTTGGGTCCCCCTGCTCTAGCAGCTTACTCCTAATATTGAAAAAGGGAACTTGTTACATGTATTAAAACACAACACAAGTTCAAGAACATTGAGACAAGTAGATTTTGTAGTGATCAGCAGATAGAAGTGTGTGCTTGTGAATTAATACTGAAAACATTTCACTTTCAGTTGTAACTGTATATTGGTCCCCAAAGGAAAATTTTGAACATTTTTTGAGGATTCCGAATTCTTTATTGTGCTATCTGTCAGAAAGCAGCAAGCAGTTAATAGTCTGTGATGATTTCATTGTAGATTTTCGGAAGGAATATGGTAAGAAAACTGATCTGGAAACCTTACTTGGATCCTACAGTTTGATCTTGGTATTCAGCTTTCCAACACAGGTGGGTAAAGATAGTAGGACACTTATTGATAATATTTCCTTTGATGAAGCTCGGAGCATGAAAGTAACTGTTAACCAAGCAGCAAATGCTCTCTCTCATCATGATGGACAGTTAGCTAGGATAAATAATGTAGTACCTTACAGCATGGATACTCCTCAGTGGAAATTTGTTAGAATAATTAATAACTCCAGGACAATTTTTTAAAGAATGGTTTACAAGAAATGACCTGGAATTAAATTTATAAGGAACCAAATGGTAATATAAAATTTAATCTATTCTATGATAAATTCGTGTAATTTTCGAAAATAGCTTTGTGCACAAGCTAAAAAGCTAGGGATCACTAGAGGGATTAAAGTATCTTCTGAAGGGAAAAGAAAAGTGTATCTGTTGGAAAGAACAAGCATAGATTCTGCAGTAGTTGCACATTACAAAAATACTCAAAATTACTAAGAAAACTCATTAAAACTTAAGAAACATGTACATTATGTCAGGAATCAGTTATTTCAGCAACCGACATAAGGCCATATGGAATGTTGCCAAACAAGAGACAGGACTTCTGGCCAAGAACAGGGTAACATCTCTGCTGAATTAAATGGAAGGGCTACAAGTGATCACTCATAGGAAGCAAATGTGTTCACTAACCATTTCTTAAATATAGTAGAAAATATGGTGACAAAAAGTTGAAGAGAGAAATTAAAGGATTCTGTTGAAAAAGCAACTCTCATAAAATTTCATCATATGAAGGTATCACACACTTCTCCCTCTGAAATTAAGAAAATTATATATTCTCTCAACAGTAAAGGCTCATCTGCATTTGATGATTTTTCTGAAGACTTGTTCGCATATAATAAGCCCTGTCTTACCTGAATTATGTTGTGCACCACTAACTTAAGGCATTCTCCAGCGAGGTTGATATACACCATTGTTAAACCCCTTTATAAGAAAGGTGATAAAAGAAGAGATGTCAATAACTACTGATGTGTTTCACTGCTGAGAACATTTTCCAACATTTTTGATAGAGTGATGCATTCTAGAATAGTATTCCACTTGACCAACAATAATATCCTCAGTAATTCACAGTTGGATTTCAGAAGAGTTGCTCAACTGTGAATACCATTTACACATTCATTCAGAAAATTTTGCAAGCCTTAGGTAACAAAATAGAACCTTTGGTATTTTTTGGTGACCTGTCTAATGCATTTGACTATGTGAATCACAATAGTCTCATAGATAAACTGAGGTTTTGTGGAATTAATTGATGGTATAGCCAACCAATGGATTATGTTGTTTCTAATCAAAAGGGTACTCAGTAATTCAACAAATGTAATTGAGAGAGATACTTCTCACTGGAGTGAAATTACATATGTGGCTTCCCCAAGGCTCATTGTTAGGTCCACCGTTGTTCCTCATATATGTAAATGATCTTCAGAGTAATATACAGCCAGCAGAATTAGTTCTTTTTATGGATGACACTAGTGCTGTAATCAATCCAAGCATACATACAGCATCAGAAGAAATGATAAACAATACTCTTAAAAGTGCCATTGATTGGTTTTCTGTAAATGGTCTCATTCTCAATTTTAAAAAGGCACAACATATTCAATTCTGCACATTTAGAGGTACTATACCAGTGATAAGTGTAACACATGGTGAGGAAATAATACATAGGATGGAAACTTCATAATGTTCAGGCGTCCATATTGATGAGAATTTAAACTGGAGAAAGCACATTTCGGAACACCCAAAAAATAAATAAATAAAAATAAAAAAGTTAGTTCAGTCATATTTGCTGTTAGAATCATTGCAGATTGTGGAGAGAGTTAAATAAGTAAGTTGGCATCCTTTGCATATTGTCATTCAATAACCCAATTCTTTTGCTTCCGAAACAGCTCTGCCATCCAAAGAAAGAGAGCATACAAGATTTAGGAAAAAGTGAAAACATAATGCATATATAAACATAAGAAATTATACCTTGAAATGAATTATGATTAGTTATGATTTTCATTCTTTTTCTAAATTATTAAAAATAATTTATGAAATGCTTCTGGTGTTTAAAGTCACATGTACAAACTAGAGGTTGCAGAAATTTGCACATTATTCATTGTCTGGCAGATGAAATTGGTACTGATAAATTAAGTTTGAATCTCTATTCAAATGTGGTGTGAACTGAACAAAGGCAGTTTTGTGTAGGGATATGCTGCCATCTTCTTCTTCTTCTTCTTCTTCTTCTTATTCTTATTTATTAAACTAAGGAGTAGTAAAGAAATTTATGTAAAAATAGAACCAGTATCAGACACAATGAACAATAGAAGACTTGTATTCTAAGGGCACCTAAAAAGGCCAGATCAAAAGAGGATAACAAAAGAATTTTTTAATGTTCCTGACAGAAACCTAAAAATATCAATCACATGAATGAAAGAAATTAAAGCAGACCAGAGAGAAATGGAAATAAAGAAGGAAGAAATAGGAGGAAGAGAAAAGTTCAGAGGAAAAGTAAAAAGTTTCAAGGGCTTCCAGCAGAAAACAAAGAGAGGTACAGGTGCAGTATGGACAGAAGAAAGAAGACAAAAACACTGACGAAGAATGAAAAACTACTGAAAAGAAAGAAAGGACAAAATAAAGAAAACAAATTATTTCATGTGGTCTGTAGTAGGCCAAACCAATAAAAAAATAACACCACCACATAGAAACATTTTTACATTCGCATATCGTTGAGCCATGCTTTTGTAGCAGACTGTTCATATTAGTTATTGTGACGTTAGCTGCTTTTATACATTTGATAATCTCACACTAATTTTTATAATGTTTATTGTTCTTGATTTCAGCAATTGAGTACACAGGAGGTGTACCATATGACTTGCTTAAACCAGTCCTCATTATTGCTACACCAGATCAGTTATTCATGCTAGAGCATTACAACCCCTACCTTATTGAAGAAACTGATGAACTGTGGGAATTCCATTGTAAGAAATCATTCCGCACAAAAGAGCGGGAAGAGATGGAGACGTGGCGAGAAATGTATATGGTGAGTTCATATAATGGTGATAAAAGTAATGTAAAGTGGATATCTCTACATATAAGTGGGAAATAAATAATTGTGCCCATCACTTTTTTCATGGAATTCTCCCCCTTTTTTAAATTTTTTTTAAAAACCTATAAAGGAATGAGCATCCATGTTATTTCATTCATAAAAAACATATGTGACCCATTGATTTTAAATATAAAATTGATGATGTGGTGGGCATTATTGATGCCAGTGTTGAAACTATACCCAGAAACATTCCACAGCTTTTCAAGTGATTGCAGGTGGAACAACTGTCTTTATTATAATTTTGTTTCTCCTGACTGTTTGGTATTTCCAGGATGATGTGCATCGGACTTACAGAAATCCTCAGAGGAAAATATATTGGTCACAATCAAATTAGGTGAGCAGGTGGTCCAACTGGGCTATCACACAAATATATCCATTGAGTGGGAGTTTTACTTTCAAACCTGAGTGTTTGGAAGACTAGTGTTACTCCCACTGCAGTTTTGGCTAAAATACTTCTCATTAACAAGGAGATGTCTCCAGTGGTGCTATTGACGTTTAAAACTATCTGTGCAGTGATGTAGGTTAAGGTCCCATGTATCACACACTGCAGCCACTCACCTTTGTGGGTCCTCATTTACGAGTAATTGATGAAAAAAAAATTCGGAATTTCTATGTCTCTCAATAGCGTTAAAAAAGTCCTATTATGTAGTCTGGTTGTGTGGTGTAATGGTTAGGATATCAGTTTCATGTGCAGGAAGTTATGGGTTTGAATCTTGGAAGGTGGTGTAAAGAGTGTGTGTGTGTGTGTGTGTGTGTGTGTGTGTGTGTGTGTGTGTGTGTGTGCGCGCGCGCGCACGCCTGCGCGCTTTTTCAAAGTGATTTAAATGTAATTTTTTAATTCCATTCTTCTGTCACGTCCTTATAATTATAATATCAACTTCTTCATTTGCTCTCATTTTTCTTCCTGTCATTCTTTCTCCACTTGAAATCTTTTTCATGTGTTTTTAATTACTTTTATGTATTAATTTCAATTTAATTTATTTATTTTTTTTTATTTTTTGTCCGCATTATTGCATTCATTATTTGTTTCAAATTTTGCCTGAATTTCATTTTACTTATAACCCCATTTTCCTTTGAAGTTTTCATGTGTGTCATTTTGCTCATTGTTGTTGTTGTTGTTGTGGTCTTCAGTCCTGAGACTGGTTTGATGCAGCTCTCCATGCTACTCTATCCTGTGCAAGCTTCTTCATCTCCCAGTACCTACTGCAACCTACATCCTTCTGAATCTGCTTAGTGTATGCATCTCTTGGTCTCCCCCTACGATTTTTACCTTCCACGCTGCCCTCCAATACTAAATTGGTGATCCCTTGATGCCTCAGAACATGTCCTACCAACCGATCCCTTCTTCTGGTCAAGTTGTGCCACAAACTCCTCTTCTCCCCAATCCTATTCAGTACCTCCTCATTAGTTATGTGATCTACCCATCTAATCTTCAGCATTCTTCTGTAGCACCACATTTCGAAAGCTTCTATTCTCTTCTTGTCCAAACTATTTATCGTCCATGTTTCACTTCCATACATGGCTACACTCCATACAAATACTTTCAGAAAAGACTTCCTGACACTTAAATCTATACTCGATGTTAACAAATTTCTCTTATTCAGAAATGCTTTCCTTGCCATTGCCAGTCTACATTTTATATCCTCTCTACTTCGACCATCATCAGTTATTTTGCTCCCCAAATAGCAAAACTCCTTTACTACTTTAAGTGTCTCATTTCCTAATCTAATACCTTCAACATCACCCGACTTAATTCGACTACATTCCATTATCCTCGTTTTGCTTTTGTTGATGTTCATCTTATACCCTCCTTTCAAGACACTGTCCATTCCGTTCAACTGCTCTTCCAAGTCCTTTGCTGTCTCTGACAGAATTACAATGTCATCGGCGAACCTCAAAGTTTTTATTTCTTCTCCATGGATTTTAATACCTACTCCGAATTTTTCTTTTGTTTCCTTTACTGCTTGCTCAATATACAGATTGAATAACATCGGGGAGAGGCTACAACCCTGTCTTACTCCCTTCCCAACCACTGCTTCCCTTTCATGCCCCTCGACTCTTATAACTGCCATCTGGTTTCTGTACAAATTGTAAATAGCCTTTCGCTCCCTGTATTTTACCCCTGCCACCTTTAGAATTTGAAAGAGAGTATTCCAGTCAACATTGTCAAAAGCTTTCTCTAAGTCTACAAATGCTAGAAACGTAGGTTTGCCTTTCCTTAATCTTTCTTCTAAGATAAGTCGTAAGGTCAGTATTGCCTCACGTGTTCCAGTATTTCTACGGAATCCAAACTGATCTTCCCCGAGGTCGGCTTCTACTAGTTTTTCCATTCGTCTGTAAAGAATTCGTGTTAGTATTTTGCAGCTGTGGCTTATTAAACTGATTGTCCGGTAATTCTCACATCTGTCAACACCTGCTTTCTTTGGAATTGGAATTATTATATTCTTCTTGAAGTCTGAGGGTATTTCGCCTGTCTCATACATCTTGCTTACCAGATGGTAGAGTTTCGTCAGGGCTGGCTCTCCCAAAGCCGTCAGTAGTTCCAATGGAATGTTGTCTACTCCGGGGGCCTTGTTTCGACTCAGGTCTTTCAGTGCTCTGTCAAATTCTTCACGCAGTATCGTATCTCCCATTTCATCTTCATCTACATCCTCTTCCATTTCCATAATATTGTCCTCAAGTACATCGCCCTTGTATAGTCCCTCTATATACTCCTTCCACCTTTCTGCTTTCCCTTCTTTGCTTAGAACTGGGTTTCCATCTGAGCTCTTGATGTTCATACAAGTGGTTCTCTTATCTCCAAAGGTCTCTTTAATTTTCCTGTAGGCAGTATCTATCTTACCCCTAGTGAGATAAGCCTCTACATCCTTACATTTGTCCTCTAGCCATCCCTGCTTAGCCATTTTGCATTTCCTGTCGATCTCATTTTTGAGACGTTTGTATTCCTTTTTGCCTGCTTCATTTACTGCATTTTTATATTTTCTCCTTTCATCAATTAAATTCAATATTTCTTCTGTTACCCAAGGATTTCTACTAGCCCTCGTTTTTTTACCTACTTGATCCTCTGCTGCCTTCACTACTTCATCCCTCAAAGCTACCCATTCTTCTTCTACTGTATTTCTTTCCCCCATTCCCGTCAATTGTTCCCTTATGCTCTCCCTGAAACTCTGTACAACCTCTGGTTCTTTCAGTTTATCCAGGTCCCATCTCCTTAAATTCCCACCTTTTTGCAGTTTCTTCAGTTTTAATCTACAGGTCATAACCAATAGATTGTGGTCAGAGTCCACATCTGCCCCTGGAAATGTCTTGCAATTTAAAACCTGGTTCCTAAATCTCTGTCTTACCATTATATAATCTATCTGATACCTTTTAGTATCTCCAGGGTTCTTCCATGTATACAACCTTCTTTTATGATTCTTAAACCAAGTATTAGCTATGATTAAGTTGTGCTCTGTGCAAAATTCTACCAGGCGGCTTCCTCTTTCATTTCTTAGCCCCAATCCATATTCACCTACTATGTTTCCTTCTCTCCCTTTCCCTACACTCGAATTCCAGTCACCCATGACTATTAAATTTTCGTCTCCCTTCACTATCTGAATAATTTCTTTTATTTCATCATACATTTCTTCAATTTCTTCGTCATCTGCAGAGCTAGTTGGCATATAAACTTGTACTACTGTAGTAGGTGTGGGCTTCGTATCTATCTTGGCCACAATAATGCGTTCACTAAGCTGTTTGTAGTAGCTTACCCGCGTTCCTATTTTCCTATTCATTATTAAACCTACTCCTGCATTACCCCTATTTGACTTTGTGTTTATAACCCTGTAGTCACCTGACCAGAAGTCTTGTTCCTCCTTCCACCGAACTTCACTAATTCCCACTATATCTAACTTTAACCTATCCATTTCCCTTTTCAAATTTTCTAACCTACCTGCCCGATTAAGGGACCTGACATTCCACGCTCCGATCCGTAGAACGCCAGTTTTCTTTCTCCTGATAACGACATCCTCTTGAGTAGTCCCCGCCCGGAGATCCGAATGGGGGACTATTTTACCTCCGGAATATTTTACCCAAGAGGACGCCATCATCATTTAATCATACAGTAAAGCTGCATGCCCTCGGGAAAAATTACGGCCGTAGTTTCCCCTTGCTTTCAGCCGTTCGCAGTACCAGCACAGCAAGGCCGTTTTGGTTATTGTTACAAGGCCAGATCAGTCAATCATCCAGACTGTTGCCCTTGCAACTACTGAAAAGGCTGCTGCCCCTCTTCAGGAACCACACGTTTGTCTGGCCTCTCAACAGATACCCCTCCGTTGTGGTTGTACCTACGGTACGGCTATCTGTATCGCTGAGGCACGCAAGCCTCCCCACCAACGGCAAGGTCCATGGTTCATGGGGGGGGGATAGTGCAATAAGTATTTAGGTTATGTTTTACATGTTTGTATGACTATTACCTTGCAAAGAACATTGCACATCTGGTAACAAAAATACATTCTTGACAACACAGCACAAACATAAATACATTATTTTGTCTTTTAACTGATAGATTGGTATTTTCAAATAATTGAATATTATAATAGATAAATATAATGAAATTCATAGACATAAAAATTCTGATTGGAAAAAGAATGATATAAAGAAAAAATGAAACAGATGAAAAAGTTCATATGGTGATTAAAATGACATGACAAAGAAATAGGAATAAAAAATATATTTAAACCAATTAATTGAATAAAAATATTGATCAAAGTAATTTTCATAAGGATTTAAAAATAAAAAAAAAATTATGCACCTGATGGGATTCGAACGCCTAACATTGTACTTGTGAAGTTGTTATCCAATCCATTATACCATGCAACCAGGCTATATAATGCAACTCTTAATGCTGTTGAATATCACACAAAATTCTGAATTTTTTTCCTTCAATTACTTGCAAACAAGGGCCCACCAGGGTGAATGGTTGCAGTGTATGATACCTGGGATCTTAACCCACATCACCATATAGATAGTTTCAAAAAGTTGATCCAATGGCTGGGAACCTCTCCTTGTAGGAGAGATTCATCATAGTATGAGAGTGGTGTAATTTTTGCAGTGGTATACTTAGCTTCAAATCGTCCAGTCTCCTCCACCAGTAAAGTCCATTACGGTATGTATATTGCAAATTTACCTGGATTTTGAATGTGATGAAAACTTGGATGTAAAAATAATATTTTCCAAAACAATGATGAATCCTTTTAACAGCATATGTATTTTCCGTAAGCATTTACAAAGATGTTCACACATAGATTGTTTTCTACCGACATGACTGACAAAACAGCTGTCATTACTTTGGCCAAACTGTCATTGACTTCAAGTGCTTTGCACCACTCAATATGTACCCTACCTTAACAATGTATGTTCTTTGGCCTATTGTCAAAAAAAATTACATTTACTATTTAGAATGAAAAGGTAATGATTTACAGCAAACTGTTAGTACAGTTTTTAAGGCAATAAATGATGATTCATTCTGTCAATACATTTTTAAATATTGTTCTCTTGACTTTTGTATGGAAATTTGGTTATGAAGTTACTGTAACACTTTTTTTTTTTTTTTTTTCCCGTCAGTCTACTGACTGGTTTGATGCGGCCCGCCACGAATTCCTTTCCTGTGCTAACCTCTTCATCTCAGAGTAGCACTTGCAACCTATGTCCTCAATTATTTGCTTGACGTATTCCAATCTCTGTCTTCCTCTACAGTTTTTGCCCTCTACAGCTCCCTCTAGTACCATGGAAGTCATTCCCTCATGTCTTAGCAGATGTCCTATCATCCTGTCCGTTCTCCTTATCAGTGTTTTCCACATATTCCTTTCCTCTCCGATTCTGCGTAGAACCTCCTCATTCCTTACCTTATCAGTCCACCTAATTTTCAACATTCGTCTATAGCACCACATCTCAAATGCTTTGATTCTCTTCTGTTCCGGTTTTCCCACAGTCCATGTTTCACTACCATACAATGCTGTACTCCAGACATACATCCTCAGAAATTTATTCCTCAAATTAAGGCCGGTATTTGATATTAGTAGACTTCTCTTGGCCAGAAATGCCTTTTTTGCCATAGCGAGTCTGCTTTTGATGTCCTCCTTGCTCCATCCGTCATTAGTTATTTTACTGCCTAGGTAGCAGAATTCCTTAACTTCATTGACTTCGTGAACATCAATCCTGATGTAAGTTTTTCTCTGTTCTCATTTCTACTACTTCTCATTACCTTCGTCTTTCTCCGATTTACACTACTACCTACTGTAAAACCATTAATTACATTTTGATTTCATGTTGAATTTTATTCTTGACATTAATTGAGGTATGGTACAAAATTCCAAAATGGAATTTCATGTTAAAGTTCGGGATGATAATTCATAGTATCAAAATGACTGAAAATCAATAGTGTTTGCATCAGAATGTTGGAGAATTGTTAATGAAAAAGTTAATTACAACTGATTTAATTGATTTTTCATTAGTGTAATGATACATAATGTGCACAAGTCACATTAAATACATCAGATGACTGATAAATGTTCCAAAAGTCTGTTTTTAGGTAAGTTGAAATTTACGAATTCTCCTAACATTTCTAGGGGAGTATAATAATGCAATTATGAGAATGAAACTATAAATTTTGCTGAAATTTATGACACTATGTTAATTCACATTATCAGGTTTTATAATTAATTATAACTTCCTGTTAATTACAATTATGTGATCTGAAATAATGTTAATGAGGTTGATCCAGTATATAAGTGAACCATACAGTTTAATTTGCTGATAGAAACTAAGAAAAACCAGGCTTTTGTAACTTTGGTCCATTACATATTGTGGATTGGGTTATATACAATCTGGTAAATTTTTATTGGTATCGAAGTATTCATTAACTACCCTATAACTTGTACTACTACAGACTGGGGATCGTGGCTACAATCAGACTCACACATTCCCTTAAAGTTTTTAGCCCAAAAGCAAGCCATCTGGACCATGCGTCATGTTAATTCACTAAGCCCCTGTAATCATGTATTTAATGAGTCTGGTGTTTTTTTACTGACAGTACAGTACCTCTACTGGTTTCAGGGTTTGTAGTTATCAACATGAACAGCTTTAAAAGTACATCATTTTCCTTTCACAGAATATCAGTCAAAGAAAAAGTTTTAATGTTGTGGACACATCCTTATCTACAATTTAAAAAAGTATCCAGTACTCTGTAAAATGCGTTTTCACTTGACATTTACAAGAGTCGAGAGGTATCGTTGATAACTGACCATGGGTTTTGAAATAGAATTCAAAGGCTTTACTACTACCAATCTCATTCTGTTGCACATAAGAATGGTTTAGTTTCTGTTAATTATGTTTTGGGATGCAACTCAATAAAATGAATTTAATAGAGACAGTACTGTTTATTTAAATCTGCTTGATTAAGTTTTTGGAATTGGTAACCACTTACATTCAGTAGAAAGTGCAAAAAGTTCATGCAAAAAGGCTTCAGATTTTTTTTAACGTATATGAGCATTTTATATAATTTTCTAAATTTTTCCAGGTAAATTTCAGCATACCTGTTACTAATAAGAGATGAGAAATAATGTCCTCATTTATTGATGTTTTCATTCCTGTTTTCTTTATGGATTTTTGTAGTTTCATGTTTAATTAATCTGCAGGGTGTCCAGGCTAGAGCTATACATTAACAAATGTTTCTAATGAAAGAACTCGACATTTTATGTTGTTGGGTAAATATGCAGAGACACTCTCCAAGATGTGATTCTCACCGTTTCATAAACAGTGCTGAGTCGTATGGTGCATGTGCACAAATGTTTACTGTGCAATTGGCAGACGTACTCATGACAGCCAACATGTGAATGCCACAATGAAAGGTGCAGTATGTGCTGTAGTTAACAGAGATAAATCCTTAACAGAGTTAAATCCTTAGCATATGTCTAGCAGCGTGCAAAAAGTGTGGAATGTGGATTCTCTCACATGTAAATCCATTTATCTGTGGGCTTGATTTCTTTGTGAAAGGGAAGTTTGATTTCAAATGCTGGAAAAATTTTAAAATGCATATGTGTTACGAGACTGTGGACACAAAGCATTCACTAGAAGCCTGTGTAAATTCATTAGACAAGTTAGTAGAGAACTAGTCATACCTCATTCCCTTGCTCCATGGTGCACTGTCGAATATGGGGAAGTGAGGTACCAGGAGAAGTGCTTGAGTACGAAAGAGAGACACCAAAAGTTGTTTTTTAATTATTATTTTAACTTTTTAACTATCTCAAAATCTTGACAGTTGACAAACTATGCCATTCCAACAGGATGGTGTCCCACCCCACTATCATGGGGGCATTACCACATTTTCCCCTTGAAATGTTTCCTGAGTGTTGGATCAGAAGGGAGGGTGCCATAACCTGGCCCCTTCCATCTCCCAATCTGATTCCACTGGATTTCAGTGCATGGGGATTTATCAAGGACATTATTTACAGCACAAAGGTTCAAGATCTGGTAAATTCAAGAAAATGGATCTACGCCACAGTAGAGGCCATAACATGTGTCATGCTTATGAACACGTGGCAAGAAGTAGAGCTACAAGCAGTGCCAACATTAAACTATGCCAACATGCACAAAAATGTTTGAGCCCCCATGTACAATGTTGGACAAATAGTTATAGTAAACCTGAATAGACAATGAAACACAAACAAATGTTTTTCTATACCTCTAGCCCAGACATCCTGCATTTTGTTTCTTTTAATACATGCATGTCATGGTATAATATAATCTGTGATGTTGATCATTGACATGGATATGCAGTTCAATAAAAGTAAGACAGTAAAATGTGTGTTGATTCAGGGCCATAATGAATGCCATATTTTCTTTCTGGAATGTATACAGGCCTCACATCCAAATTAGGGTACAGTGCACCAACTATTCACCAGTTATTACCAGTATACAATAGACAATGAATCTCAAGAGCGTCATTCCCCCTGTAATCAGTGATAAGTTTCTGCTAGCACACAGCTTAAAATGAAAACACTGGACAAGTGATCCATTGCTTCCCGCGAAGTTATCAATGAAAGGTATAAAGCCAGTAAATGAGTCTGCAGTCAGTTTAACAGACTTTATTTATAATAATTTAGACTGAAAGTTACAAATAAAATACCTGAGAAATGTGTCCCATGTTCCCCTTTATCTCGAATTCTGTTCTTGTGGTATTATCATAAGTGGTTTGCATTTAAAGGTCCTTATTCTTCTCATACTTTTGTCAGAAGACCCAGAGAAATTAATGTGTAATTAAGAGGTTGTCCAGAAATTGCAATCACCAACTGAATTTAAAATTATTGGAATGTATGGGTCAGCTGCTTAGTTTTTGTTTTAGTTCTCATTATTGATGTGTACCACACAGTTGCTTTTCAGTTGGGAATAAAAGCACACTGAATTTTATGTAGGTACGAATGTTTGCTGCCACCATCACAAAATAATTATTGTTGTAAAACATTCAATCTATGAAATTATAGAGGTAGACTGCCCAGTTAGTGATAGTAACTGACATTAAATGGGAGCACCACAGGTAACCCAGAAGAGTCTTCCCATTACTGTACCACCTCCACAGCCTATAGAGTTAATCTTCCATTTATATGTTGTTACTTCCTGTGTTTGCAAGTGCAGACATTGGGAGACTGTAAATTGCAAATAATAGTGTTGCTTGTTACAAAATCTATTCAGGAAACAACTGAACATACATAAAAATATTTTTATTTAACTTACAGATGTTGTAGTCTTTGTCTCTTCAAACTACACACTGCCTGTATTCAAATGCTTGTCCCAGCAGTTTTCCATTTTGCCCAGAAATCCTGGAAAAGTCCCTTTTGATTATGCTGTAGTATGTATGACAAATTCTCCTTAATGTCATCAGTAGTGTCAAAATGGTATGTTTTCAGTATGTATTTTAATTTTTGGAACAAGTTAAACTTCATGGAAAGAAGCCTGAGAAGTATACTGGCTGAAGACAGCCATTTGTTTTTTTTTTGGCACAAACTTCTTCACTTGGCAAAGGCAAGTGTGCAGGAGCATTTTTATATAACCTAAGAATCACAAGTTGTTTTTCTGAAACAGTGCTCTCTTTTTGTTATTGCATTTTACACAATAAATCGTAATGATGTGGAATGAATAATTTTGCGTTCAAATCACAAATTAATTCGTATGCATGGTTACATGCTGAACATTTCTAGAAAGAAGAAAGCAAAAAGATTTATAGATGTGTGTTAGTGGTTCCTACCACCACCTTTTTCAATTACAATAATAGAAATTCTTCCACGGAATTGGAGAAGTTGTCAAGGAGAAACTTTCTCAGTTTGTTGTCAAATTTTACTGTGCTGACTGTCACACATTTTATATCAGTGGAAAAGCGATCAAAATTTTTTTGTTGCAGCAGTGTACACCCATTTTTGTCCAAAAGACAACCGTAGTGTGGAGTAATGAATGTCATTTTTCCTTGTGGTATTGTACGAGGGTGGTTTGAAAAGTTCTCGGAACAACCACGAGAGGTCAGTGCTAGCGCAACGAGTTGTTCTTGTGATATTCATTGGACTGTTGCCTGTAAATACATGCCACATCAGTGCTCTTGGAAGGGAGTTGTGGCGGTGATGTGACTCTGTTATTGTTCCCATGTAGTGATTTGCGAAGATGGAAAAAAATAGAGATTCGAGCAGGGTTTAAGTACTTTGTAAGGAAAGTATGAAAGCAAAGGAGATTCATGCTGATTTCCAGAATACGCTGGGGGACTCTGTTCCTTCATATTCAAGTGTTGCCAAGTGGACAAATGAATTTAAATTTGATGATCCGCGCAATGGTCAGCCAAGACATGTCTCTACTCCAGAAATCATTACAAAAGTGCACAAAATGGTCATGGAGGATTGCTGATTGAAAGTGTGTCAAATTGCTTACTCTTGCCAGATGGCATCAGAAAGGGTACATCACATTTTAACTGAAGAAATAGAAATGAAAAAATTATCTCCAAGATGGGTGCTGCGACTCTTGACGCTGGATCAAAAACACATGAGAATGGACAAATTGGAACAATGTTTGGATTGTTTTAGGAGAAACGAACAAGATTTTTTGTGCCAGTTTGTGACCACAGGTGAAACTTGGGTGCACTACTATACCCCAGAGACAAAACAACAGTCAGAGCAGTGGAAACATGCTGATCTGACAGGAAAGGTCATGGCATCAGTTCTCTGGGAGCCGAAGGCGATTCTGTTTGTAAATTATCTCTCCACTTGGCAAACAATTACTGGAGAATATTATGCTAACCTCCTGGACCAATTTCAACAAGAGATACATGAAAAAAGGCCGGGTTTAGCTAAGAAGAAAGTCATCTTCCATCAAGACAGTGCGTGCCCGCACTCGTGCTGTCACCATGGAAAAATTACGTGAACTAAGGAATGAATTTTTGCCACACCCACCTTATTCACCTGATACGGCTGTCAGACTTCCATCTCGACCAAAACTGAAAATTTTTTGTGGTGGACGAAGGTTCACTTCGAACAAAGAATTGATAGCCGGACTTGAACATGTTTTTGAGCAACAAAGACTTTCATTCTTAAAGATGAGTTACCCCTGAACATTGTTCCATATGACATTACTGAATTAAAATATGCCATCTTACTGATTTGTCTCTCCCCAAGATTTCCAATGATTCTAAGTGCAAATGTGGCTGAACTAAGTTGTTTTAGGAGTTCCATAATATGTTTTCTCCAGTTTAAATTCTCATCAATAGGGTCACCTAAGAATTTTGAAGTCTCCACGCTTTTTATTATTTCCTTACCACGTGTTACACTTATTGTTAGTGTAGTACACCTGGATTTGCAGGACTGGATATGTTGTGTCTTTTCAAAATTTGCAGAAAACCAATTAATGATACATTTATGAACTTTGTATACCATTTTTTCTGTTTCTGTATGTATGGCTGGATTGATTACAATACTACTGTTGTCTGCAAGAAGAACTAAATCTGCTTGTTGTCTATTCATTTCCATTTATGAAGAGGAGTGGTGGATCTAAGATTGAGCCTTTGGGAACCCGTTTTGATTTCTCCCCAGTCAGAATTATATCCCCTGAATATATTGTTTGAATTAGTAAGTACAAGTTTCTGCATTTGTTGTGTTAGATATGACATTATCAAATGGTTGGCTATACCATAAATCCCATAAAAGTTCCGTTTATCTAGGAGGGTAATGTGAATCACACAGTCAAGTGCCTGAGATATTTCACAGAAAATACCAACTGACACTATTTTATTATTTAATGGTTGTAAAACCTGATTAGTGAACATGTAAATGGCATTCTCAGTAGAGTAACTCTCCTGAACTTTTTCTCACTATGCATTCTAATGTATTTAAGCAATTATTATTAAATTCATTTGCTACCTGTGACTCTACATTTATTACCTGTCCATGCAATTCAGTTGTGATGTTATTCTGTTTTGTGACCGGCTGTCCTGTGTCTCATTTCACTACATTCCATATAGCCTCATGACTGTTGTAAGAATTACACATTTCTGACATTGTGTGTATGATCCTTGTTTTTTTAATAACCTTTCTTAGTAATTTTGAGTATTTTTTGTAGTGTGCAACTACAGAAGAATCTTTACTTGTTCTTTACAACATACACATTTTTCTTTTCCCTTCACAAGATACCCCTGTAGTAATCCATGGCTTTTTAGGTCATGCACAAAGCTATTTTCAAACAGTTATATGAATTTATCGTAGAATAGATTAAATTTTCTGTTACCATTTGGTTCCTTATAAATTTCATTTCAGGTCATTTCTTGTAAACTATTCTTAAAAAAACATTTGTCCTGGAGTTATTAATTGTTCTAACAAATTTCCTCTGAGGAGTATCCATACTGTAAGGCACTAAATTATTTATCTTGGCTAACTGTCCATCATGATGAGAGAGAGCATTTGCTGCTTGGTTAACAGTTACTTTCTTGCTTTGAGCTTCACCAAAGAAAACATTATCGATTAGTGCTCTTCTGTCTCTACCCACACATGTTAGACAGCTGAATACCAGAATCAAACTTTAGGATTCAAGTAAGGTTTCCAGATCATTTTTCCTGTCAGACTCCTTCAGAAAATCTACATTGAAGTCACCACAGACAAAACTGCATGCTACTTTCTGACAGATAGCACAGTAAAGAATTCGGAATCCTCATAAAAAGTTCAAAATTTCCCAGTGGAGACAACATACAGTTACAGTTAAAAGTGAAATATTTTCAGTAATAATTCACAAGCACACATTTTCTTTGTGCTGATCGCTACAAAATCTACTTGTCTTAATGTTTTTGAACTTGTATTCTGTCTTAATACATGTGAAAACTCTTCCTTTTTCTTTATTAGTTCTGCTTAATTAACCTACTAAGAGTTTAATCTTTTACATGTAACTTATCTAACCCTGTGGTTATGCGGTGCTCAGGCGTACAGAGGATGTCTGACTTTTTGGAGCTTTCTAAAGTTTCCACCAGACAGACAAAAAACTCTTCTACCTTATTACTCAGTCCTACAACATTTTAGTGAAATAAGCTAACCTTACTTTTCTGTGTCTTCTTAAGTATTTTGTGGGGCTTGTTTCAAAACAGGGTACCTGAATCCCAATTTTAACGTAAAAAAGGTTTCTCTCTGACACCATAACCACAGACACCCTGCTTTTTGTGATGGTGGCCCCTGTTATATTATGTGTGAGAACCTTAACCAACCTATCTGTTCCTCTCCTATTCAGGTGTAGGCCATGTCTCCCAGTTGTAGCAACAGCACTTATATGAAATATAATTTCTACTTTTCAGTTGGGCCTGCAGCATATGTTATATCGTAACAAGACATACATTACATTACGATACAAAATGAGCTTACAATACTCCAATATATAGTCCAACAAAATAATTTCTGTCTGAGTATAATGCACTAACTGTACGGAGGAAAAAACACACGAAACCTAAAACACAAATCATTCACAGAGACATAACATTAATAAGAGAAAAAACTAAACAGAAAGCAAATGATATACTCAGTACAAATACTGGAATAAAATAAACCAAATCTTAAACAATAAAACCATAAAATAAACTGTCTGAACAAACAACAATCTAAAAAAGAAAATTCAATCTGGAAAAAACAAAATCCAAGCTTTTGCCATCCCAGGCATATACAAAATTTTGTATAATAACTGCATAACCCTCACCCCCATGAACCATAGACCTTGTCTTTGGTGGGGAGGCATGCGCCTCAGTGATAAGATAGCCATACCGTAGGAGCAGCCACAGTGGAGGGGTATCTGTTGAGAGGCCAGACAAATGTGTGATTCCTTTTCAGTGTGGATGATTGACTGATCTGGCCTTATAACATTAACCAAGACAGCCTTGCTGTGCTGGTACTGCAAATGGCTGAAGCAAGGGGAAACTACTGCTGTAATTTTTGCTGATGGCATGCAGTTTTACTGTACGGTTAAATGATGATGGCGTTCTCTTGGTTAAAATATTCTGGAGGTAAAATAGTCCCCCATTTGGATCTCCGGGTGGGGACTACTCAGGAGTATGTCACTATCAGGAGAAACTAAACTGGGGTTCTACGAATCGGAGCATGAAGTGTCAGATCACTTAATAGGTAAGGTAGGTTAGAAAATTTAAAAAGGTAAATAAATAGGTTAACGTCAGATATAGTGAGAATTAGCGAAGTTCGGTGATGGGAGGAACAAGACTTCTGGTTAGGTGAATGCAGGGTTATAATTACAAAATCAAATAGGGGTAATGCAGGAGTAGGTTTAATAATGAATGAAAAAATAGGAGCATGGATACGCCACTACCAACAGCATAGTGAATGCATAATTGTAGGCAAGATAAACACGCAGTCCACATCTACCACAATAGTACAAGTTTATATGCCAACTGATTTCATAGATGATGAAGGGACTGAAGAAATGTATGATGCAATAAAAGAAATTATTCAGACAGTTAATGGAGACAAAAATTTAATTGTCGTAGGGTACTGAAATTCGATAGTAGGAAAAGTAAGAGAAGGAAAAGTGGTAGGTGAATATGGAACGGGGGTAAGGAATGAAAGAGGAAGCTACCTGGTAGAATTTTGCACAGAGCATAACTTAATCATAGCTAACACTTGGTTCAAGAATCGTGAAAGAATGTTGTATACATGGAAGAGGCCTGGAGGCACTGGAAGGTTTCAGATAGATTATAGGACGGTAAGACAGAGATTTAGGTACCAGGTTTTAAATTATAAGACATTTCCAGGGGCAGGTGTGGATTCTGACCACAATTTATTGGTTATGAACTGTAGATTAAAGTTGAAGAAACTGCAGAAAGGTAGGAATTTAAGGAGAAGGGACTTGGATAAACTGAAAGAACTAAAGGCTGTAGGATGTTTCAGTGAGAGCATTACGGAACGATTGACAAGAATAGGGGAAAGAAATACAGCAGAAGATAGAAGAAGAATGGGTAGCTTTGAGAGATGATATTGAAGGCAGCAGAGGATCAAGTAGATAAAAAGATGAGGGCTAGTAGAAATCCTTGGGTAATAGAGGATACATTGAATGTAATTGATGAAAAGAGAAAATATAAAAATGCAGTGAATGAAGCAGGCGAAAGGGAGTAAAAATGTCTCAAAAATGAGAGTGGAAGCAAGTGCAAAATGGCTAAGCAGGGATGGCTAGAGGACAAATGTAAGGATGTAGAGGCGTGTATAACTAGTGGTAAGATAGATACTGCCTACAGGATAATTAAAGAGACCTTTGGAGAAAGGAGAACCACCTGTATGAATATCAAGAGCTCAGATGGAAAACCAGTCCTAAGCAAAGAAGGGAAAGCAGAAAGCAGAAAGGTGGAAGGAGCATATAGAGGATTCTACGAGAGGGGACCCAAAAGAAACTGGATTGTTGTCATAAAAAATTTATTGATGAACCTTTTTACAAAATTACTTCAGTCACCTTCAGAATACTCTCCATTACATGCGATGCACTTGTCAAGTCTCTTTTCCCACTGTTGGAAGCATGTTTGGAACTCTTCAAGTTTGATATTGTACAGTGCCCTTTGCGAAGCTGTTTTTACCACCTCCACAGCATCATAATGCTCCCCTTTTAGCGTTTTTTTTCATTCGTGGAAATAGGAAAAAGTCGCACGGGGCTAGGTCCGGCGAATATGGAGCGTGGGGAACGACAGACCACATCTGAGATGCCAAACAGTGGGTCACTCTTAAGGCCATGTGTGCTGGAGTTTTGTCGTGATGCAGAAACCAGTCACCTGATTGCCAAAGTTCCGGGCGTTTCCTCCTCACATCCTCTCGCAGACACCTTAAAACATCCAAGTAAAAGTTCTGGTTAACAGTCTGGCCAGGGGTATGAATTCCCGATGCACAATTCCACGAACATCAAAAAGGACAATGATCATAGTCTTCACATTTGACCTCACTTTCCTTGCTTTTTTTGATCTGGGAGAGTTGGGAGTCCTCCACTGGCTTGACGATTGCTTGGTTTCTGGGTCATACCCGTAACACCAACTCTTATCCCCTGTAATCACTTTGTTCAAGAAGTTTGGATCACATGCAATCTTTGTTTTCAAGTCCTGACACACATTCATGCGGACGGTTTTTTGCTCCTGTGTGAGAAGGTGCGGAACAAATTTAGCAGCAACACGGCTCATGTGCAAATCCTCACCCAAAATCCGCTGGCACAATCTCCAAATGATTCCTGTCTCTGCTGAAATTTGGTCGATCATTTGGCGACGATTCTCGTTGGTCTTTTGGTGGACCTTTTCAATGTTCTCCTCATTTTGCGATGTTGAAGGGTGTCCAGAACGAGCTTGGTCTTCAGCACACATCTCACCACGTTTTAAGTGCCCAAATCACTCGAAAACCTGTGTGCGGCTCATAGCATCCTCCTGGATAGCTTCCTGAAGCATTTGGTGTGTTTCCGTTGCATTTTTTTTAAGCAGGAAACAAAATTTCACACTCACTCTTTGTTCTTTTAAAGTTGCCATAACGACCGCAGAGGTAACCCGCCAACAGTCAGAGAAACACAATACCACACTTGCACGTTCAGCTCTACACTGACGCCGTCTGTACAGCTGTTTCATGAAGGTCTCTACTAACACCATCTAGCGTGAGAACCCTGCACTACGTCTACGAGTGGCAGCGCGCTCAGAGTCCGGTTTCTTATGGGTCCCCCCTCATATACAAGGGTGATGTACTCGAGGGCTAGATTGTGGAAATGGAAGAGGATGTAGATGAAGATGAAATGGGAGATGTGATACTGCATGAAGAATTTGACAGAGCACTGAAATACCTAAGTCGAAATAAGGCCCTGGGAGTAGACAACATTCCATTAGAACTACTGATAGCCTTGGGAGAGCTAGTCACGACAAAACTCTTCCATCTGGTGAGCAAGATGTATGAGACAGACAAAATACCCTCATACTTCAAGAAGAATATAGTAATTCAAATCCCAAAGAAAGCAGATGTTGACAGGTGTGAAAATTACCAAACTATCAGTTTAATAAGTCATGGATGCAAAATACTAACATGAATTCTTTACAGACGAATGGAAAAACTGGTAGAAGCTGACCTCGAGGAAGATCAGTTTGGGTACCATAGAAATATTAGAACACGCGATGCAATAATTCCCCTACAACTTATCTTAGAAGATAGATTAAGGAAAGGCAAACCTACATTTATCGCATTTGTAGACTTAAAAAAAGCTTTTGACGATATTGACTTGAATACTCTCTTTCAAATTCTGATGGTGTCAGGGGTAAAATACAGGGAGTGAAAGGCTATTTACAACTTGTACAGAAACGAGATAGCAGTTATAAGAGCCTAGGGGCATGGAAGGGAAGCAGTGACTGAGAAGGGAGTGGGACAGGGTTGCAGCGTATCTCTGATGTTATTCAATCTGTATATTGAGCAAGCAGTGAAGAAAACAAAAGAAAAATTTGGAGTCAGAATTAAAATCCACAGAGAAGAAATAAAAACATTGAGGTTTGTCGACGACATTGTAATTCTGTCAGAGACAGCAATGGAGCTAGAAGAGCAATTGAACAGAGTGGACAGTGTCTTGAAAAGAGGATATAAGATGAACCTCAATAAAAGCAAAATAAGAATAATGGAGTGTAGTCAAATTAAATCAGGTAATGGTAAGGGAATTAGATTAGGAAATGAGACATTAGATTAGGAACTGAGACACTTAAACTGGTAGATGAGTTTTGCTGTTTGGGGAGCAAAATAACTGATGATAGCCGAAGTAGAGAGGATATAAAATGTTGACTGGCTATGGCAATGAAAGTGTTTCTGAAGGAGAGAAATTTGTTAACATTGAGTATAGAGTGGACGATAAATAGTTTGGACAAGAAGAGAATAGAAGCTTTTGAAATGTGGTGCTATAGAAGAATGCTGAAGATTAGATGGGTAAATCAGATAACTAATGAGGAGGTACTGAATAGAATTGGGGAGAGGAGAAATTTGTGGCACAACTTGACTAGATGAACGGATTGGTTGGTAGGATACGTTCCGGGCATTAAGGGATAACCAATTTAGCATGGGAGGTAAAAATCATAGAGGGAGACCAAGAGATGAATACACTAAGAAGATTCAGAAGGATGTAGGTTGCAGTAGTTACTCACAGATGAATAAGCTTGTACAGGATAGGGTAGCATGGAGAGCTGCATAAAACCAGTCTCTGGACTGAAGACAACAACAACAACTACTACTACTACTATTACTACTACTACTACTACTACTATTACTACTACTACTGTGCAAAATTCTGTATCTGTCAAAGAGGAAGAAATTTTAACATTGGTTTCAAAGAACACACAAAAAAATTCCAACAGCAGTCTATGAAGCTTTTTCCAGCTTCTCAGAAACCAAAACCACAAAGCAGAACATATAAAAAATGCATAACAGGTTCTACACAGAATACCAAATGGACATACCATGGGCAGCTTGGAAGAATTGGAAATATATACCCACACAAAAAATTATCCAAATGATCTCCTTAATGAACAGATCAACCTCAACATTTTTCGTCGCGGCGAGGTCTACTTCCGAAATTTCTGTCACCAACTTTCTCTTCCGAATGCGAAAATATTTTGTTGAGCCCAACCTACATAGGTAGGAATGATCATCAAAATAAAATAAGAGAAATCAGAGCTCGAACAGAAAGGTTTAGGTGTTCCTTTTTCCCGCGCACTGTTCGGGAGTGGAATGGTAGAGAGATAGTATGATTGTGGTTTGACGAACCCTCTGCCAAGCACTTAAATGTGAATTGCAGAGTAGTCATGTAGATGTAGATGTAGAAACACAGAAATTATCTAAAAATTTTACTGACATTTTGAAACACAAGAATAAATAAAAATCACACTAAACAGAAAACCAAAGATTGTTGTAGTTACAAATGATAACAAAATTATAATATTAATGAAACACTACTAACATCACTGACTAGCAAAGATTGCACTGTGTAGATACAGCATCAACAAGAATAAGCTGCCATCCCAAATGTCGAAAGTATTTTGTGAAATATTCTATACAGACAAAACTTACGCTCTAGCATATAAACAGTCATCGGTTTAATCATTGATGCAGTATGGGCATCTATTCCAACTAGATGTAAGTATGTTTGCAATGTGAGCTTTCTGTGCAACATTTATAAATGTAAGTATATTCACCAAATGTGACATCTACAGGTTTTCTTGAGTGTGGTGCTGTAGCCGAAACAAGCTTGTGGTAAAGGACGACGATTACTAATTAAATCATTTACAGCTTACCCTAAATTATTCACTACAAAATGTCAGGTTTCATTTCAGTCAGTGGCAGCCTTTTCAACTCAAGTGTTGACAAGGCTCACAACAGTGTCAACTCAGGGCTGGTCATGGCACTGCAGGACCTTCACGGAACTCACATTTGTGTGTGTAGTTGCTACTATTGCTTCATACGGATCACCCCTAATGTGATAATTAATTTTCTTACTCTGGCTGTTTCCTGCTTCACCTACAACAATGACCTAATCCTCTTTTTCAAAATCTTTTCACAAATTCCCTACGTCTGATGTCACCTGGCTGAGGCTAGCATTTGCCTTCACAATACTTGTGACCTGTTACCCTGTTCCTAATTTATCCTTTACCATCTAGCAGCAACAATCTTTTACGATGGTAATCCTAAAAAGAAGGTCTCTTATTTTTTTATAAGTACATATACCTGTTTATTTCTCCAATGGTTTACATCAGTTTACAGCTTGAACATTTAGCTATTTTTTGACATATTCACCATTTCTGTCGATGCATTTTTGTAGACACTGTGGCAGTTTTTGTACGTCCATGTCGTACGAGCTCGCCGGCATGCTGTTCAGAAAGTTATGAAACTCTTCTTTCGTCTCGTCGTCAGAGCTGAATCGCTTTCTGGTCAAATGTTCTTTTAACCTAGGGAACAGGTGATAGTCACTGGGCGCCAAGTTAGGACAATAGGGTGGGTGGGTGATTATGTTCCACTGAAACTGTTGCAGGAGAGCAACGGTTCGCTGAGTGATGTGTGGGCAAGCGTTGTCATGGAGAACGTGTACGCCCTTGCTCAACACTCCTCTTCCCCAGTTCTGAATTCCCTATTTGAGTTTTTTCGGAGTCTCACAGTACCTGTCAGCATTAATTGTGGTCCCAGCGATTCAGCTCCGACGATGAGGTGAAAGAAGAGGTTCATAACTTTCTGAACAGCATGGGAGCGAGCCTGTATGACATGGGCATACAAAAACTGCCACAGCGTATACAAAAATGCACAGACAGAAATGGTGATTATGTCACAAAATAGCTAAATGTTCAAGCTGTAAACTGATGTAAACCATTGTAGAAATAAACAGGTCTATGTTCTTATAAAAAAAATAGGAGACCTTACTTTTGGGATTACCCTCGTGTTCCTACTCCCTTTTTGTGCCAACTTACAATTAGTTTCTTTGCTAGAAGTCTGATGTACCCTCCTGTGACCTACAGCTGGAGGAGATTTTTCCCCTCCTCCTTCAGGTTACAAGTCAAACTTGTTAGATACTGTAAGCTCACATGTGGACTATCCTGACTATCCTATAAATGTTTTCTCAATTATCAGGTAAGATTTCACATTGCATTTTGCTCCCATAAATGAGGCATTGCAAAAATTACCATGAATGCTGTACCACATTTCACTCAAATAACAGTTTCTGATGAACTGAACAAGATATCAGTGTGACACAATGGGATGTTTTTTGAGCCCTTGTCATAGACACAGTGTTACCAATGGCATATTGTTAGGATGCTTTGTTGTTGTGTTAATTTCATTATCTTTGAACATTTACAAGCATCCAGTTGTGCAGAATTGTGTCTTGTAGAAGCAAGGTATTAATGTAAATTGTTGTCATTTACTTGTATGTCATGGGAAAAAGAAGTGAGAAAAGATGAAGACAGGAACTGAACATGGTTTGGCTGAAAAACGAAAGTAATACATTTCCAGGTATAAAGCATAAATAATTTGGTGTTTCATTATGCACCAACTTCTTGCAGGGGGGACCCTGTGTGGTTAAAAGTAAAAATTGAAACCGTGCAAATAATGTGCACATACATGTCTATTGCTGTAGTAGATAAAGGTTTTAAATAGACAAATAAATTCAGCCACAAAGGTCTAATTGTAGTGAACGTAGTTGTCCAGGAAGAAAGAAATGCTTGAGCATGTCATCTCACAGATGGAGCATTACAATGATTAGAGGAAAGAACAAATAAATATTTTTCTTAGCAACTATGCTGGAACCCCATATATAATTGTGTGCAAACTGGGTGCCAAAATGTCTTGCAGGTGAACAGAAATATCACAGTATGTTACTGTATAACGTAATCACTTTCAAATCTCCTGCTCCATGGTACACACACACCAGAGACAATGAGATCTGATCTGACCTGTATGCTGTAGAAGCACACGGCATGTACAATGTTTTGAGTACATGTTCTCAGGTCCTCTTCTGTGTGACAACGGATGTCCTCTTCAAGGTCTACAGTGCAGCATGTCCACAGAGCATGATACCCAACCCTCATAGTTTCAAATGTACCATTTTCTTGCAGCTGTTATTGTGGTAGGGTGAACGTGTTATGTGATGTCATAATTAAAACAGTGGCTGACAACAATGTCCTCTTCTCAGCTTGTGTCTGTACTGTGAACTGGGAGATTTGAAACTGATATGCTTTTCAAACCCATTTTATATCCAAACGATACATTTCTGGACATGGGTTCCTTATCAGAACTTCATTTGCTATAGCCTCTAAAGCCTCTAGAAGCCCATAATAGGAATTTTGAATTGCTCTATAAAAAGGTCCTGTGATTGATCAAACTTATTTATCAAATTCTCTGTTTTCTATGTATGGCATTGTCAAACAAACATGTAGACCTATCAGCAAAGTTGGCCAAAATTAACCTCACTTTTGAAGCAGCTTTCATGAAATTGCAACAAATACTGGTAGAGGTCAGACCTAAACTATTCATTTACAGAATTTTCAACATCAGCTAGTAATTGCCTTATAGCCATTGCCCATTGATTTAGGTTGCTCATTAATCATTGTTTTTGTATTTTGAAGTGAGTGAAGAGACTAATCCTCAACCATGTGAGTTTTCTATGTCCAGTAATAAAAATAGGTTATCGGTACACACACAGGTGGACCAATACCATTTCTGTTCCTTGAACTATGTGGGCATGGTAAAATGTGTAATTCATATTTCTTTTTACCTCTGGGGAGTGAATGGAGGAAGCTGTGCAGGTGAAAGCATGATTCAGATTGGCTCCAACAACATGAATACACTCACCTGTGTGGGAACTTTTGTGTAGTTAGTACATACATCAAGACGTTTTGTGACTGAATATATGCAGCATTACACATTATTAAAAATGTCTGCTAGGAGATATACTTCTAACTATGTTGCAAATATTCTGTTTCACAGCAACTGAAAAATTAATAAGGATTTTGAATACAGCTGTACATATTTTATCATGTAAAATAAGAACAGCCTCATACTGCTTGTAAATTTTAACCTTCAACAATAATAGAGGGAGATGCAGGGCACGCAGAAGTGATGTATGCTTAATATGTAGACTACAAGGTGAAAA
The DNA here is from genome assembly GCF_023898315.1 of Schistocerca nitens. Taxonomy (NCBI): domain Eukaryota; kingdom Metazoa; phylum Arthropoda; class Insecta; order Orthoptera; family Acrididae; genus Schistocerca; species Schistocerca nitens. Next base: position 459,671,284 of record NC_064615.1, on the reverse strand, counting down.
TAGAATGCAGATGGAAGAGGCCCAGCATTGCTCATGCTGTGCAGTTGCTATACCTATGCTTTATGCCTCATGTCAAGTATCTACCTTCAAGAGGTTGTGAGATTACTTTTGCAAGAAACCGGCCAGACATAGTACAATGTCTTTAGCAGTGGTCACTATAGTGTTATTACACGTGTTATTGTTGTATTGTGAAAGCTGACTGTGGATACAAAACACCTGTAATGTGCCATGTCTTTCAACCCCAGTCAAGTTCAAATGAGTGTGCAGAGTACCCTAGCAAAAGTTTACAGACAGTGGTTTGATGTAACATATTTTGTTATGTTATTAAATATCTGTATTCCTTATTTTCTCTTTACAGCGCTGTGTAGAGGAACAAGAGGCTAAACTGAAGGCATTGACATCCAACATACAACAGTCTATTGCAAAATCAACACCAATTCGACAAACAAAGTTGGCATATGTTGACAGTATTGCCAAACCGCCACGGAATGTGGCAAAGCAACAGGTAAGAATATTACTGTTTTTTGTTTGCTTTTTATCTATAGTGAAATAAGTTAATAAATAGTGGGTTATTTGGTAAAACTATTCAGCATAGGTGAGTGCGGTCATATATTGTATAGATCAATCTTTTGGCCGTGGTTGCATGTGGCTGAAACGTAGGTCTGTACAAGAACAGAATGTCATGGTTGCATACTCAAAACAGTTTTATTGAAATAGCCATTGAAACCTCAGCTCACACAAAAGTAGTGGATTGTTTTGAGAGACATCACTGTGCACTGCTGTACATAATCATTATGCTAATATGTTATTTGTTAATAAACAGTACACTTGGTGAAAAGGGTTTATATCTGTATTTGGTATGGAACTTAACACCACTTGGGGAGCGATTGGTGTAATAAGTAGATAGGGAGTAATGGGAATAAGACCTTGTGACACTGGAAATCAGTGATCTGTTTTATAAGACAGTAGGGATTATATGACGTGTGTGACTGTAACAGCCACATATAATGATTGTTATTGAAATTTTAGAAAAGCTTTAAGACTTTCTTTTATAAAAGAGTGTGAAGGTTTGGCATGTTGATTTTGTAACTCGTGAGGAAGTGAGCATTACCATCTCAGAAAACTTTAATTCTCTTGCCAATATTCAGAAACTTTTTCACGTGTCTTCTAATAAAACTATGTAGAAACTTCAGAAAGTAAGTTACACACATCGTCCCACATTAAGACCATTGTGCAACAAGAGTGGCACATTGTCGGAAAAGAGTACATGTTCCAGGCTTCCAGCAGACACATTTTTGCTACAGTATAAATAATAGGTGCATCATAGTGTCAGAGTCAGAGGACATGGCAACAGAAAACGTACTGCAAAGTTGATGTATGCAGGACAGTATTATCCTCATGGGAATAACATCTAAATTGTACACTGAGTCACTCTTAAATTGAGGCGATATATGAATCAGATGCAATGTCATGTCCAGCCATAGTGAAATGGTGCCAACAGTTTGAAGAAGTCTACACAGACATGGGTGATGCTGATAGGGAAGTGCGTATCTTGCATCAAGTGACTTCTGTCTTTCCTGCAAGCTGCGAGAAAATCTTAGGGATAAGAATTTTTTTAACAATGAGGAAGTTCAAACAACAGTTCATGAGTGGTTCTGTCACTAAGGATTTCTGTTGTTAAGGAACTGAATTATTGGTAGAACATTCTGATGGGTGTTTACAAAGACTTGCTGATTATGTTGAAAAGTAGTGTCACACATCTGAGTCACTCTGTAGTGTACCACAGCTTTCAATAAAAGTCACTTTGCCTGCTACAATAATGTGTGACTTGTTGAAGTCTCCTCGTGTAATAAGACTATAATAGCATCATACAATGAGTCAAATTTTTGAATTTAGAAGAATTAAAGACAAATACAGGATGAACAGGAAAAGAAATAAACAGAAAAGTAAAAACAAACTGGTATGCCTTTGGTAAAATGGCTCTGAGCACTATGGGACTCAACTTCTGAGGTCATTAGTCCCCTAGAACTTAGAACTAGTTAAACCTAACTAACCTAAGGACAACACAAACATCCATGCCCGAGGCAGGATTCGAACCTGCGACCGTAGCGGTCCTGTGGTTCCAGACTGCAGCGCCTTTAACCGCACGGCCACTTCGGCCTCCTTTGGTAAAGAAAGTAGGGTGTCCTAAACTAAGCATCCAGTGGGTTGAAAAGGAAATTTTACATCTGTGTGTTCTTCTAATTTTGCTGCATGGTTTCAAAATTCTATGAGCATTCATAGCCATTTGACCAGATACTTCACAGCACAATAGAGAGAACTGACAAGGAATTTAGCATAGAAGTAGAACTGAAAATAACTCTATTTGCATGTTAGAGGAAGAGTTTTGGTGTAGTAGAAATACATTCTCTGGTTTTGTTTTTCCTTTTCCAACCAGTTTCTGTAGCTGCTAGTTGGCCACGAGCGTAAATAAACTAAAATTGTGACTGACAGAGGACATAGGAGTGGTGCCGCCTCCTCTCAGGGTAACGATTCTACACCGGTGTTCTATGTTCCTGTGAAAGCAGAACTTGTGCATGGTCATAGGGATTACCAATACCTCCTGGTGTTGTGAGCTTCATAATTGAACTTCGTGATTGACTAGCATTAGTCTCTTCACTCGTTTCAAAATGCAGGAATGATGATTAACATGCAACCCAAATGATTGGGCAGTGACTATAAGGCAGATGTTGCTGATCTTGGCAATGTTGTAAATGAGATAGTTTAGGCCTGACCTCTACCAGTATTTTACGAATCACAATTCAAACCACCTGCAACCTAAAACTGTCATGTTAAAAGTACCTGCGTTAGATCAACTTTTCAACTTTAGCTACCAGACAAATGTATGCATTTCTTTGTCCTATGTTACTAGGTTCCATGGCTAAGTCGTATGTTGCATTACGTGGGGTTTATCTTGGACACACCATTTGATTGTCCACTGTTGGCATGGCACCAGAGCATTGAACACACTAACACATCATTGCAGTCATCCACTTTTTGTTTTTCAAACACACTCTTATACACATTATCTTTCCAAATTGGGTTTTGCCAGTTGACACACAATACAGGTAACCAAAAATGGATTACGTTTATATGCAGAAAATAAAGCTATTGATAAAGCAATTCATCCAGATACAATTGCGCTATGAAAATGCGCTAGCATTTGGTAGGTAATTTCACATTTTGAAGGTAGAATTTGCATCTATATTTGCATTTATTGTAAAAGAGAGACAGTAAAACAAATAAATCAGGGAGTAGATAGGAGTAGAAGACAAGATTGTGAATGTAAACAAAAGCACAGTGGTTGTTTACTGTGGAACCAAGTGCACCTAAGTATTAGATGATCACACTTCTATTGTGTGTGGGAGTGAGGGCGCTTTGTGTGGTTTATCATGAGTTTTTAATTTGATATTCCATGGGGACACACTGAACCACTTGATAGTATATGCATAACTATCTTGACATAATTGACAGTGCGATACAATTTTTTTAGTCATCACTGTACATGCTTATTGTAAGGTCACCATGTGTTCCTGGTAATATCTGTGGGAGGCCAAGTGCAATAATATTGAGTCCAGATAGTACTGTGTGTGTGTGTGTGTGTAAGCTGGGTGAAATATCATATTGGGATTATTTTGTAGTCGATACCATAAGTTAGTAGTTACACATGGTTCTGAAAATAATGTTGCTTGAACACCTCCGTCTGATGAATGAGCCTGCAGTGGCTTGAAAATTATGTTATCGTAAATGGTGCAATAAATCATATCGAATTCAAAAAACAAATGGTTGCATATAATCTACATAATCCACTATTTACAGTCACAGTTCAATATCTGCAATGGATATAATTACATAGGTAGTCACTTAGTTTATCTTCATTCAATACATCTCGATTACATTACAATTTGCATGTGCAGAATCTCTATTGAAGTTACTTTCTGGACAATTTCATTAGCAAATACTCTTCCTTAATCTTTCACATATGCTGTTACCTGGCGCCCTTATAAAATGTTCACACTGACATGTCAGGGTCAGCCACTGTGTAAATTATGTGCATGACAATGTTATAAACTATTTCCAAGTGAATGTCTAAATGTTTTGTACAAAGTCTCAATAGATAAAACACCATTGATTCATCAACTGAGAGAGTGTAGAATAAAGTACAGTTCAAACACAAGAACAAGCAAGAGACTAAAACTTTGTTTAAGGAAAGTCACCAAATAGAGGAACTAATGAACAGTGCATATTGAAGTGTTATACACTGTAGTCTGTGAGAAATCTGTGTGTCCAGATTGGGAGGATTGTTACTTTTAAAGGGTCAATCAAATATAAACCATAATTTTCGTTTATGTGCCCTTTTGTAAATGGAGAGCAGTGTAATACTTGCTAATTGTTGCTTTCGTTTCCAGTGATTGTTCTTGATAGCTAGAATGTTGTTGTACTGTTTCTTTAGTCATAATCGCAATGTCAGAGCAATAGGAATCATCATTGTTGCACAGTGCATTATAATCAAGTTTCTCACAATAGAGGGCATGAAACTATTCAGAATTTTGAAAATACTTGTGCTACATATGGCACAATCAATTTTTTTAAGGACAGGAAACAGGTAAGAACGTAGCTATCTGATGTCGCTTGAGGACAAGCGTGACTGATTTTTTATTTTAAAGGAGTTCCTCTCATTGATTTTCTTCATGAACGTTGTATAGTGAGAACACCGCATACTATTGTCAGCTTTTAGGTCAAACAAAATATGCATATCAATGATATGAATATAATAGAGGGAAACTTTCCACACAGGAAAAATATATCTAAAAACAAAGATGATGTGACTTACCATACGAAAGCGCTGGCAGGTCGATAGACACACAAACAAACACAATCATACACACAAAATTCTAGCTTTCGCAACCAAACGAATCTGCTCCAGTCTGGAATCCCTGAACCATTACACCAACAACCTGAAAACAGCTTTCGCATCCCACAACTACCCTCCCGACCTGGTACAGAAGCAAATAACCAGAGCCACTTCCTCATCCCCTCAAACCCAGAATCTGCGACAGAAGAACCACAAAAGTGCCCCACTTGTGACAGGATACTTTCCGGGACTGGATCAGACTCTGAATGTGGCTCTACAGCAGGGATACGACTTCCCCAAATCCTGCCTTGAAATGAGATCCATCCTTAATGAAATCCTCCCCACTCCACCAAGAGTGTCTTTCCGCCGTCCACCTAACCTTCGTAACCTCTTAGTTCATCCCAATGAAATCCCCAAACCACCTTCGCTACCCTCTGGCTCCTACCCTTGTAACCGCCCCCGGTGTAAAACCTGTCCCATGCACCCTCCCACCACCACCTACTCCAGTCCTGTAACCCGGAAGGTGTACACAGTCAAAGGCAGAGCCACGTGTGAAAGCACCCACGTGATTTACCAACTGACCTGCCTACACTGTGAAGCTTTCTATGTGGGAATGACCAGCAACAAACTGTCCATTCTCATGAATGGACACAGGCAGACAGTGTTTGTTGGTAATGAGGATCACCCTGTGGCTAAACATGCCTTGGTGCACGGCCAGCACATCTTGGCACAGTGTTACACCGTCCGGGTTATCTGGATACTTCCCACTAACACCAACCTGTCAGAACTCCGGAGATGGGAACTTGCCCTTCAGTATATCCTCTCTTCTCGTTATCCGCCAGGCCTCAACCTCCGCTAATTTCAAGTTGCCGCCGCTCATACCTCACCTGTCTTTCAACAACATCTTTGCCTCTGTACTTCTGCCTCGACTGACATCTCTGCCGAATCTCTTTGCCTTTACAAATGTCTGCTTGTGTCTGTGTATGTGTGGTTGGATATGGGTGTGTGTGCGAGTGTATACCTGTCCTTTTTTCCCCCTAAGGTAAGTCTTTCTGCACCTGGGATTGGAATGACTCCTTACCCTCTCCCTTAAAACCCACATCCTTTTGTCTTTCCCTCTCCTTCCCTCTTTCCTGATGAAGCAACCATTGGTTGCAAAAGCTAGAATTTTGTGTGTATGATTGTGTTTGTTTGTGTGTCTATCGACCTGCCAGCGCTTTCGTATGGTAAGTCACATCATCTTCGTTTTTAGATATAAAATATGCATATCATCAGAAAAGGTGTGCATTTTGAATCTGGGATGGGACAGTCCTTCATGATAGCACACAGATCCACACAGCTGCCTGAGCTCAACAGAAAATTCAGGACTTGTTCCGGACCACGCTAGAACATCCTCCCTACAGTTCGGATGTATCGCCCTGCAATTTTCACTTGTTCGAACTACTAAAGGAAGCAGTCCAAGGACATAGATTTGATGATGATGGTGCTTTCATCCTCCCTACAGTTCAGACGTATCGCCTTGCAAATATCACTTGTTTGAACTACTAAAGGAAGCAGTCAGAGGACATAGATTTGATGATGATGGTGCTTTCAGAGGTGTTTGTGGAAAACTGGCTGCTGCCACAGCCACACTCATTTTATGAAAACAAGATCAAGAAACAGCTTATCTGCTGGGCAAAATGTATTTCCTGTTCAAGAGACTATATAGAAAAATAAGTTCCTATGTATGAATTTTTCTGAAGCTTAATTAAAAAAAAATGGTTTATATTTGCTTCACCCTTGTAAATAAGATTGCATGGAGATGCCCTGTGTCTGCATTATGGAGTGTAAAGGGTTAACTTGGACTGCTTCACTGTTGCAATAGGAAACTGGAATCTGGGAGCTTTCATAAATTTTCAACTTCATACTAAAGAATAGAAAGTACTTCTTCTAAAATTCTGTTATATTGCTCCTTCCATTACAGTTGGAATATGTAAGTTAACACTTCATATTCTGTTAATGTTCGTACATGTGATATGACACTGCATTAATTCTGTTTGGCATTAACAGATGACAGTTCTTTATGGTCTGACAGCTAACTAAGCACCACCTGTCTTCTGTGATATCAGCGCCATTGTCATTTATTTGATAGTGTGCCCTGTTTATCCAAGACAGGGTATCGTAGCATGGAATAACTGCCAAGCCAACAGGCACTGTGAAGTGTAGTAAAACTGTCCTCATCATCCCACCTTGAAGGCACTTGAGAGCCATCCGTACCCATTTACATGCGTAAACAGTAACAAAACTTCCAGGCAGTTTATGATTCTAATTTACTTAACTAATAAAATAGTTTTTAACTGTTGCAATCATCGTTTGTCACTTAGGCGGACGTTGGGTAACACATCACTTTACTCCATGTATCTCCACCATTAGACAAATGATGTTGCCACTATAATATAGTGTACATGGATAGTATTTGTAAGTATGAAATCCCATTCGTATTGTAAAAAAGTGCAGAGTAACTAGTTGTTGTTACATTTTCAAATTTTAAGCTACGTTAAGTGGAATCTCTCCACCAAGTATCAACTCATATAATCAAACTTTGAATCACTAAATATTTCACAGCTCTAACTTGGCTCATCCATAATCATTACCACAACAAGATCTGGCAAGCCAGTTTATACCTCTAGCTTACTCTGTAGTTTCATATTTAACTAAGAATAAGCATTTCTTGCATAATTATTCTAAGGAACATCGAGTAATGATCATTTCCTGTCCTGAATGTGCACTGCTTTACTTCTTCTGGAAGTTACCTATTTATTGTTTCATTTTGTCCACACATGGGGACTACGCTACAGAGAGAGCAGATTAGTCAGGTGCACCTCTCTCTTCATCGTAAATCCTTTTGGCAAATCAGAGTAAGCTATTAGCTTGATTACTGACACTAATTTAAACCAAGCTATCCTTACAAAATAATCCATGGTATACTTGCAAATTATGCCACCATAATGATTACAACACATACTTATTCATTGTCATAATTTAGCAAGAGGAATTACATTCTTAAGGCCAAGGATGACTTTTTGTAGCCTACTATACTTTCTTATTATTGCATACATTAAAATGTAAATATCATGTGACTAGGGCCTCCCGTAGGGTAGACCGTTTGCTGGGTGCAAGTCTTTCGATTTGACGCCACTTCGTCGACTTGCGCGCCAATGGGGATGAAATGATGATGATTAGGACAACACAACACCCAGTCCCTGAGTGAAGAAAATCTCTGACCCAGCCGGGAATCAAACTCGGGCCCTTTGGATTGACAGTCTGTCGCGCTAACCACTCAGCTGCCGGGGTCGGACATTGCCTACATTAAAAACAGCAGACAAAGCTCAGACAGCTGCTTTCTTATTATTCACTTATTAATCTGGTATATTAACTGGACCACTACAACTTAGGGAGGTTCCCCTACTTGGCAACTTCGGAGTAAACCTCAAAACCAACCCTATTCTATTTCGTTAGAAGTTATCAATTAAACCTCCTGTCTCTAAAGGGTGTTGTTGTCGTGGTCTTCAAGTTGTTGTTGTGGTCTTCAGTCCGAAGATAGGTTTGATGCAGTTCTCCATGCTCCTCTATCCTGTGCAAGCGTCTTCATCTCTGAATAACTACTGTAAGCTCCATCCTTCTGAATCTGCTTACTGCATTTATCTCTTGGTCTGCCTCTACGATTTTTACCCCCCACACTTCCCTCCAGTACTAAATTGGAGTTCCCTTGATGCCTCAGAATGTGTCCTGCCAACTGGTCTCTTCTTCTAGTCAGGCTGTACCACAAAGTTCTCTTCTCCCCAGTTCTGTTCAATACCTCCCCATTAGTTACGTGATCTACCCATCTAATCTTCAGCATTCTTCTGTGGCACCACATCTCAAAAGCTTCTATTTTCTTCTTGTCTAAGCTGTTTATCGATAATTTTTCATTTTCATATATGGCTACACTCCATACAGATACATTCAAATACATTCAGAAATAATTTCCTAACACTTAAATCTGTATTTGATGTTAACAAATTTCTCTTCTTCAGAAACACTTTTCTTGCCATTGCCAGTCTACATTTTATATCCTCTCTACTTTGGCCATCATTATTTATTTTGCTGCCCAAATAGTAGAACTCATCTACCACTTTAAGTATCTCATTTCCTAATCTAATTCCCTTAGTATCATGTGATGTAACTCAATTGCATTCCATTATCCTTGTTTTTCTTTTACTGATGTTCATCTTTTCCTTCATCAGAAGAATACTGCATAGCAACTACGCAGATTTTCATAGTACTATTTTCTTCCATTTAGGTGCAGGTCTCTCCTTGGTACACCTACCCTACACCTACATTTTCAAAAAGGATGACCATGCCATATTTTTGGTTATTTAAAGCTAATTGTGTTGCTGTGGATCTTAATGACCCTATGTGGATCTCACTTAGGTGTCAGCATGTCAGTCAGCTTCTGTGTAAGGGTGCCTTTCATTCTTTCTGCTCTTCCCCTCTTTGGCCTGAAGACACTAACATCCAGCATCCATATATGGGAATTTGGACAAAAAAGATTGCTTATGTAATGTACATTTCCTCTGATTTCATAGTAGCATTACCTGTCCATACATTTCAGCCCTTTCAACCAAATGCTTATCGTAAACATAAGCATTCTGCAACTGTTTATGCTAAGATTAATTATGAGAATGTCCAAAAGGAACTAGTAGTCTCTCAGTTGTAAGTGAAATACTGTATCATATGGCTACTTAAGTATAGCTAGTGAGATGATATGCAGAAAATTGTTACCTGTGAGTATTACATAGCTAAGTTGATAGTAAAGACACAACAGCATCCTTTATTTACATATATGTCTTTCATATAAGTATGGTTCTCTTATAAGAGGGAAAACAAGTCACTTTGTGGTTGAGTTTCTTTCAAAATTTCCCATGCTGAAGGTTACAAGGGAATCACAACTATATAACATTTAACACATTGTATGCGCATTATGTTAAAGAAGTACTGTAACAGACAACTGAGGTCTTGTAGTTGTCATCCTCCAAAATTGACGCAGGCAGTGAACTCTCCTGAGATGAAATCACACAACTATCATATGTGCATACATGTAGTGTCAAAAAATGTATCACAAGATATATTTCTGAATACATCCATCAACCCACACACCTCAGTTTGCTTAATATAGGCACAAGGCTGTCTCAATTCCACCTGAAATCTCCCTTTTTTTTAATTCTCCTAAAATACTTAGTTTCACTATTTCACATCACATAAGCTTCAAACTTAAATGAATACTGAACTTCAATCTGAACTATTCGTAAGTAAGTCACTTGTACTAAATCTTATAAAATATCTTGCACATCATGTACATGAACACCAAAAGCTAATTTCTGATTCAAATCTGCAATTATTTCATAATTGTTGACTAAGATCGGTCAGATACCGTAAGTGTTCCATCAGTTTAATTGTGACCATGCATTAAAATCAATTAATCTTTCCCAAATAGTTTGACTAGTTACCATACCTGGTGAGTGTTAATAGTGAACACAGCATGCTCTTGACACTGTAGTTCAAATAAATCAAGTACTACACTACTACAAAGTTGCCAAAGTGGAAAAGAAAATGTCTACTGTACTTAAATCTGTATCTTGTTTTGGAATATCAACACTGGCATTACCGTCTGAATTTTGTTAATGTACCTTTGTAAATTCCTGTTCAATTAAATCTCTAATCTATTTTATATCTGTATTTCCATCTCTAATTTTTTTATAAACTGTATTTGTCACTAAGTCATATTTTTTAAAAATCTCAGAATGTAACTCCATGATCAAAGGTGACACAGCCAATTGTAACTTACAAAGAGAGGTCCCCAGCAGTAGGATCAACTTTCTGAAACTATCTGTACAGTGATGTAGGTTTAGGATCCCAGTTATCACACCTTGCAGCCATTCACCCTGGTGTGCCTTCATTTGTGAGTAATCAATGAAAAAAGTTTCAAAATTTTGTGTGATACTTGAAAAGAGATGTGTAACTGATTGCTCATTCAGTGTAACGGTTAAGGTACATGCCGTACACGCAAAAGGCTTTGTGTGCAGATCTCGTCAGTTTCTTCAAATTTTTATATTTTTAAATCTTTATTGAAGTAACTATGGTTATTATTTTTATTCAGTTACTTGGGTTAAATGTAATATTTTTAGAATTAGATTTTCACTCTGCAGAGGAGTGTGCGCTGTGGCAGACTAAAACTGTATGCTGGACCGAGACTCGAACTCAGGACCTTTGCCTTTCACAGGCAAGTGCTCTACCAACTGAGCTACCCAAGCATGACTCACGACCCATCCTCACAGCTTTAATTCTGCCAGTACCTCATCTCCTACCTTCCAAACTTCACAGAAGCTCTTCTGCAAACCTTGCAGAACTAGCACTCCTGGAAGAAAGGATATTGCTGAGACATGGCTTAGCCACAGCCTGGGGGATGTTTCCAGAATGAGACTTTCACTCTGCAGCGGAGTGTGCACTTATATGAAACTTCCTGGCAGATTAAAACTGTATGCCGGACCGAGGTGTGAACTCGGGACCTTTGCCTTTCGCAGGCAAGTGCTCTACCAACTGAGCTACCCAAGCACGACTCACGACCCATCCTCACAGCTTTAATTCTGCCAGTACTTCATCTTCCACCTTCCAAACTTCACAGAAGCTCTTCTGCGAACCTTGCAGAACTCACACACGTGGAAGAAAGGATATTGCGGAAACATGGCTTAGCGACAGCCTGGGGAATGTTTCCAGAGTGAGATTTTCACTCTGCAGTCGAGTGTGCGCTGATATGAAACTTCCTGGCAAATTAAAACTGTGTGCCGAACCAAGACTTCAACTCGGGACTTTTGCCTTTCACGGGCAAGTGCTCTACCAACTGAGCTACCCAAGCACGACTCACGACCCATCCTCACAGCTTTAATTCTGCCAGTACTTCATCTTCCACCTTCCAAACATCACAAAAGCTCTTCTCAAACCTTCCAGAACTAGTACTCCTGGTAGTTCCGAGTTCGGGTCTCAGTCCGGCACACAGTTTTAATCTGCCAGGAAGTTTCATATCAACGCACACTCCACTGCAAAGTGAAAAATCTCATTCTGGAAACTCCCCCAGGCTGTGGCTAAGCCATGTCTCCGCGATATCCTTTCTTCCAGGAGTGCTAGTTCTGCAAGGTTCACAGAATAGCTTCTGTGAAGTTTGGAAGGTAGGAGATGAGGCACTGGTGGAATTAAAGCTGTGAGGAAGGGTCGTGAGTCGTGCTTGGGTAGCTCAGTTGGTAGAGTACTTGCCCGCGAAAGGCAAAGGTCCCAAGTTCGAGGCTCGGTCTGGCACACAGTTTTAATCTGCCAGGAAGTGTAATTTTTTTATTCCTGTTCCTTTGTCACATCATTTCAATTATGGGCACTGATGACTGCAGAGTTGAGCACCCCACAAACCGAACTCATCATCGACATCATCATTTTAATAACTTTCTCTCTCATTTCTTCTTCCTGTCATTCCCTTTTCACTTGGAATATATGTGCATGTGAGTTTAATTCTTTTTATTTATCTATTGTAATATGTTAACATTTGAATGATAATGTATGGATTAAAAAACAAAATACAAAATCTATTTATACTGTCTGTGCAATGGTGTCAAAAATGTATTTTTCATTGCAAGATGTCCATTGTTTTGGATGGTAATCATCATACAAAAATTTAAAACATAAACTCTTATTGCACAATGGGCAAAGTAACACAAATGAACATTTAAATGAAAGAAGTGATTATAAATAAAATGACATTCAAGCAATATGAGGTATGGAAATAATGAATGCAGTAATATGGACAAAAATATAGGATGATAAAATGAAAGAAGTTAAATCGAAGTTAATAAATAAAATGAATTGAAATCGCATGAACAAAGATTGCACATGGAAAAGGAACAATAGGAAGAGAAATGATAAGAAATGAAAAATTAACATGGTGATTAAAATAATATGACAAAGCAATAGAAATAAAGAACACATTTAAATCAATTAACTGAATAAAAGTAAAGACCAGTGTTACTTTGATAAAGATTTTAAAAAAATAAAAATAAAGTCCCTGAAGAAGTTTGAACCCACAACCTTTTGCATCAGAGGCAGTAATATGCTGGTTGCGAAGACAGAGAGTTGGCAGTTTGAAGTCTTCGGAGGTCCAGTAGAATCTGTTAAGTTTGCAGGAGGATTCAACACACATCCTCTACTGGCAGCCAAGGCATTACATATCAGAAATGAAACTGTAGAGGATATGTTTCAGTCTGTTAAAGCAGGGGAAAACAAACTGAAAAAAAAGAGAGGAGGATTGCATGGTAGAATGAGGAAGTAGAGAAACTTGTGAAGACGAAAGGGGAGGCCTATAATAAATGGTTGAGCACTCAGGTGGATGAAAACCATAGCATATGGATCTAAACAGAAAGCAGCACAAAGGGTCATTACTAGAGTTAAATATGAGGTGTAAGAAAAAGTCTGATTAATAAATAGAAAAAAAAATACTTTGCTAGTACTAGTGTAAGGAGAGTTTAGATTATATTAGATTAGTACTTGTTCCATAGATCACAAATACGACACTTTGTAATGATGTGGAACATGTCAGGTTAATAAAATGTGTCTATACAAGATATTACATTAGACAACATATTACATGACACTCAATAATTTTTTTTGTGGAGGTTGGGAAATTACCCACTTACTATATCCAAAAATTCATCTAATGAGTAGAAGGAGTTGCCATTAAGAAATTCTTTTAATTTCCTTTTAAATGCTATATGGCTATCTTGTCAGACTTTTGATGCTATTAGGTAAGTGACCAAAGACTTTTGTGGCAGCATAATTTACCCCCTTCTGAGCCAAAGTTAGATTTAACCTTGAGTAGTGAAGATCATCCTTTTTCCTAGTGTTGTAGCCATGTACACTGCTATTACTTTTGAATTCGTTCGGATTGTTAATAACAAATTTCATAAGTGAATATATATATTGTGAGGCTACAGTGAAGATTTCTAGCTCTTTAAATAAGTGTCTGCAGGATGATTTTGGATGAGCTCCAGCAATTTTTCTGATTACACGCTTTTGTGCAATGAACACTCTTTTACCCAATGATGAGTTACCCCAGAATATGATGCCATACAAAAGCAGAGAATGAAAATAGGCATGGTAAGGTAATTTACTCAGATGTATATCGCCAAAATTTGCAAAGACCCTAATAGCATAAGTAGCTGAACTCAAACGTTTCAGCAGATCCTCAGTGTGTTTTTTTCCAGTTTAACCCCTCATCAATGCATACACCTAGAAATTTTGAATATTCTACCTTAGCTACCGATTTCTGATCGAAGTCTATATTTATTAATGGGGTCATTCCATTTACTGTGTGGAACTGTAGATACTGTGTTTTGTCATAGTTTAATGAGAGCCCATTTGCAAAGAACCACTTAATGATTTTCTGAAAAACATCGTTTACAATTTCACCAGTTAATTCTTGTCTGTCGGGTGTGATAGCTATACTTGTATCATCGGCAAAAAGTACCAGCTTTGCATCTTCGTGAATATAGAATGGCAAGTCATTAATATATATTAAGAACAGCAGAGGACCCAAGACCGGACCTTGCAGCACCCCATTCTTGATTGTTCCCCAGTTTGAGAAATCACCAGTTTTTTGCATATTATGTGAACTGTTTATTTCAACTTTCTGCACTCTTCCAGTTAGGTATGATTTAAACCATTTGAGCACTGTTCCATTCATACCACAGTACTTGAGCTTATCTAGAAGTATTCCATGATTTACACAATCAAAAGCCTTTAATAGATCACAAAAAATCCCAATGGGTGACTTCCGGTTACTCAGAGCATTTAATATTTCATTAGTGAAAGTATATATAGCATTTTCTGTTGAAAAACCCTTCTGGTAACCAAACTGACATTTTGTTAAAACTTTGTTTTTACAAAGGTGTGAAGCTACTCTACAATACATTACTTTTTCAAGAATTTTGGATAAGGCAGTCAGAAGAGAGATTGGGCAGTAGTTGTTGACATCAGACGTATCCCCTTTTTTATGCAGTGGTATAACAATGGCATACTTCAGTCTACCTGGGAAAATATTCTGCTTCAGAGAGCTATTACATATGTGGCTAAGAATCCCACTTACTTCTTGGGAACAAGCTTTTACTATCCTGCTGGAAATGCCATCAATCCCATGTGAGCTTTTATTCTCGAGAGAGTCTATTATCTTCCTAATTTCAGATGGAGAGGTGGCTGGAATTTCAATTGTATCAATGGTATGGGTAAGGCCTCTTCCATTAACTGCCTTGCTTCTTCTAATGTACATTTAGATCCTATTTTCTCTACAACATTTAAAAAATGATTATTGAAAATGTTTTCGACTTCCGGCTTGTTGTTTATCTAGTTTCCATTCGCTTTGATGGTGATGCCGTCATCCTGTACTCTTGGTTGTCCTGTCTCCCTTGTAATAATATTCCAAATTGTTTTGATTTTGTTATCAGAGGTATTAATCTCAGACATGATGCACACGCTTCTGGACTTTTTAATAACCTTTCTTAATGTAGCACAGTAGTTTTTATAATATTTGTTTGTTTCTGAGTCATTACTCTTTCTTGTTGTTAGATACAGTTCCCTTTTGTGGTTACAAGAGAGTGTGGAAAATACTTATGACGATGAGAACTGAAAACAAAGATAGTGCTGCGATTACTCTAATAAGCATGGAGTAGTGGTTAAAGTATTACCTAGCCCTACTCACTGAGAAGAGAAAGATATGTATAAAAGGAATGTTAAATTTGATGGAAGAAGATAAACATCCATGTGCATGACCCACAAGCTCGTGAGAAATTTGCAAAGCTGTGAAGCATATGAAAAATGATAAATCACTGGGTCTGGGTGAAATAAACATAAAGGCAGCTTCTGTGGTCATATATGATATCTTGGCATACTTGTATAATAAGTGTTTGGAAGGGGACCAGATACCTCTAGGAATAGGAGAAATCAGTTATACTTCAGTGTATCAGAAGGAAAACAAAAAGGGCTGCGGAAATTAATGAGGCATAAGTGTGATGCCTCACTAGTGCAGTTATGCAGTTTAATCTCAAAAGAAAGAATGGAGATGTAGGCCATTATATCTGAAGAACAGAATGGTTCTAGACCAGAGGGCTCGTGCATCAATGGAATATTCACATCACGGAATCTAATAGGGAAGAGAACTGTCAGTGGGATAGAGACCTGGGGATAGAGACCCATTTAGTCTTCATGGATTCGTGAAAGGCCTATGATACAGTGCCACAAAACAATCTGTGAACAAATATAAAGAATAGTGGAGTGTCAACTACACTGACAGAAAAAAAAATCACAATACCAAGAAAGAGTTGTGGGACATAAACGAAAGTTGGTAGGAATTTCTACATCTGAAAGATGATGCCTATTCAGATTTTGCACCAATCACATAAGAATGATGGTAGTAGCACCACTATGAGGAAGCAAATCAAGTTTACTTCAAGTACACACTGTAACAACTGTGAGTGTTAGTTACCTTTGATACTGGCTGTGATGAATTGATGTTAGTCAAGAGTGCCTTTAATGTGACAATAATTCACTGAGTTTTAATGAGGTCATTTAGTAGAGCTATGAAACGCTGGGTGTTCCTTCTGCGATACTGCAGAAAGACTTGGCAGGAATGTAGCCACTGCACAAGATTGCTGGCACAGGTGGTCATGAGAATATACTGTCACAAGAAGACTGGGCTCTGGACAGTCACATGCCACTACCGAGAGGAAAGACCGTCATGTTTAGCATGTGGTATGGTATGTACTGCATCTGCAGCAGCAATTTGAGCGACAGTTGGAACCACAGTGACATGACAAACTGTTGCAAATTGGTTAGTTGAAGGACAGCTCTGAGCCAGACGCCCTGTAGCATGCATTCCACTGACCGCAAACCACCACCATTTGCGACCTCAGTGGTGTCAAGCGAGAGCTCATTGGAGGGCAAGGTGGAGGACTATTGGTTTTTCTGATGAAAGGTGGTTCTGCCTCAATGTCAGTGACTACTGTGTGTTGGTTAGAAGGGGGCCAGTTCAGGGTCTGCAACCAACTTGTCTGCATGGGAGACATACTGGATCTACCCCTGGAGCTATGGTCTAGGGTACAATTACATATGACAGCAGGAGCACTCTCGTTGTTATCTCATGCACACTGACTACAAATTTGTTTGTCAGTCTGATGAACTGACCTGTTGTGCTGCCTTTCATGAACAGCATACCAAGGAGTGTTTTGTGATAGGATAACTCCCACCCACATATTGCTATTACAACGTAACATGCTCTACAGTATTTGGACATGTTGCCTTGGCCTACTTGATCAACAGATCTGCCTCCAATCATCAGATGACAACTCCAGCATCATCCACAGCCAGCATTAACCACCCTGTATTGACTGACCAAGTGTAACAGATATGGAACTCCATCCCACAAACTGACATTTGGCCTTGTGCAACACAATGCATGCACTTTTACATCCTTGCATTCAACATTCTGGTGATTACACGGGTTATTAATGTACCAGCATTTCACATTTGCAGTGGCTTGCATTGCACTTACATAAACCTGTAATGTTGCAATGTTAATCAAGGTTACCTAGACAAATATATTCCTAAAATTTCATGGTTCTACATTAATTATTTTTTTGGTGTTGCAATTTTCTTTTCCATCAGTGTATTTTCTGTGCTTCATTTTAGCCATGTTATGAAACAGCATGTTACTAATGAAGAAGGAACTACTGGATTGATGCCTCATTACTACTATTGCAGGATCAGCCGTGCTTGAGTTAATTTTTTGTTTCTATTATTTTGGAGCAAAGAGCCATTGGATAGTCAAATCTGCATTTGGGGGAGCAGAATAGGGGGGAAAAAATTTTGTGGAAGGGCAAAGATTCCAGATGCAGCAAGGGCATGGTGAGGCATTCATGGAAGGTTATGAGGAGTTTATTGGGCAGGAATTGACCAGAGAGCAAGGTCAGGAAGATTGAAAGTGAGGAAATGCTGGAAAGTTACTAGGGGGTAGTTGGGCAGGAGATGCTAGGATTGAAGCTGGAAATTGACTGTGGGGGAATCTTTTACTACAGGGGGGGGGGGGGTTTATTCTTAGATTACATTTTTAAAAGAAGGAAAGATTCTTACCAACAGTTGCTGAGTAAAATGTTTGTCAAAGCAAGAAAAATGTTTATTGTACTGTACTTATCTGTGCATGCAGGTTACATTACAAGAATTTCTGCATTTGTTTTCTTACATTATACTAATTCAGCAGGATCTGTATAAAGATCTTGTAACAGGAGATAATGGGAAGAGTGGACTGCAGCGAAAAGTGAAAGGACTAAGGAATAAGTTAATGAAACAGAATCTTTACCCATGGAATTGTGGGTATACTTCCATGCAACCTATTGTTTCTTTTATATTTTAGAGGAAAGGCATTTTAATTCAACATCTTGGTCTGTCTGCTATTGGTTCATTCACAGAGTTAAACGTCATCTTATTTAGTCACATATTCCTCAATTTTTATTTCATTTCATTACTAATTTTTATACTGGTATTGAACCTGAAAATTTGAACATGTATCATATTCAGTTATTGATCAAAATTTTGTTGACACAAACATTTTCTTGGGACCAATACTTTTCTCACCTAGTCTTCCAAATTTATTGCAGAACCAAATTCAACAAATTATTATTGTGTGTGTATATTTCTTCCTTTTTTTTCTTCTTATTTTCTGTTTTCTTATGGTGTGAAACATTTATTTTGTCTTGTATTATTTATGAAATTAAGAGTGCTCAACTAAAAGTACTGTTCATAAATAAGAGTACATCACTGCTCTTGTACAGAGACGACGTAGGAGACGTGCAAGGTTAGCAGCTGAGCGAGGTGCCAAGCTGGGAACTGCTACTTTGTGGCTTTAGCAGCCTGTTAGTAATGGTATGATGTAAGATACTAAGTGTATGAGAAGTGACATAATCATCACGTCTCTCACACTCAGTGTTGCATAATTTTTGGAATTATGATACTTAAATAAGAGCACAGTTCCACATTTCTATTGGTGTCCACCAAAACTCATAATCATTCTTTCATGTTCAGATCATGTGATTTGATGCTCATTGAATATATAATTAGTTTGAATGGTTAGTCTCACTACCAAAAACAAGAGTTGTATTCTTATTTCAGTATGGCCCTGTTATATGGGAATAAATGAAGGTACTATAGAGCTTCACACTATCAAGATGGAGTCATAAAATATGTCACTGGGCCGTGACTCAGTCTGCATCCCAAAATTCATATTTACGATATCCTAAACTCCCTGAATAGTTTATTCTTGTGCATATGCTATTCTCATAATTGTCATTACTTTACCTACTATATAATTTCCTTGACAGCTAATTGTACAACAGACACAAGAAATAGACAACAAAAGTACACCATGGACAATTTTTATGGTTATAATGCAAGTGATTTCTAAACAGTGAAAGTTCAGTTTGGAAGTGCTTCTATCAGAACTCAATTTTCCCTGCTTGATTTAAAGTAAATTTTGTTATTAGGTCTAGAGTCTAATTAAGTGATACTTGATTTAGTTTTGTAACTTAGTCCAAACATTGTTATCTATGGAAGGCTTAGACAAAAAATCTCATACATGACAGTTTGGACTGCAATGGTGAGGGGAATGTCGGTCCTCTCTACCTCCAATTCTCACATGTGTTGCTGCTCTCTCTCTCTCTCTCTGTGTGTGTGTGTGTGTGTGTGTGTGTGTGTGGTTTTTTAGTAGAATAAGGGATGAAAGTAGTGTGTTTTGACTCAAATTATCTGTACTCTTATTGAACATACTTTGTAAGATTAAGCTCATACTGTAGAACATGTGACTGTCTATTAATTGAATAAAAAATACATGCATCTGTAGCTGGTTGCAGTTATTTGTATTTATATTCTTCAGTAACCATATAAATTTATAACTTCATTCTGGTTTCTTTTGTGTCATACCTCATACAGGACATTTTTCAGTGAAGTATAATAACTCATTTGTAGAAAACTGCTCATGCACTGACATTTTGGTAATTGATTTTAACGAAAATCACACAGTCGTATACCTGTAGCTTACTTATTTGTTACATAGTTTAATTCTTAATTTCTTTGCATGTTTTTGGTACTTGCATTGTTTAATTCATAAATTTCGGGCGTAATATAGTATTTGAGAGTTGTAGCATCGCGTTTTAGTACCTGAATAGTGTAAAATCGCGTAGTCTCCTTCTGCCGCCGAGCAGTGTGTCAGCAGTGCGCAAGTAGCAGCATTACTGCATTTACTAGGCAGTCTTGTATTTTAATAACCATTTAAATTTTGTGTCGAATTGTTTGTGCTCTCTGTAGATTAGTTCAGACGTTCTTTGCACAACAGTTTTTAGCACGGATAGAGACTGCAACTGCTGTGTTTGGATGCAGGCTGAGTTGGCATCCCTTCGCTCCCAGCTTCAGGCAGTGTTGGCTTCGGTCACACAGCTTGAGGCTGTTGCCAATGGGCATCACTGTGGGGGTCCGGATGGGGGTTTGTCGGGGATGGCCAGCTCGTCCCACGCATCCCCCGATCAGACTACGACTGTGGCTGCCCGGGATACTGCCCACATTGAGGCTGATCCCTCACCTGTGGTAGAGTGGGAGGTCGTCTCGAGGTGTGGCAGGGGGCGAAAGACATTCCGGAGGGCTGAACGGAAGGCCTCTCCAGTTTGTCTGACGAACCGGTTTCAGGCTCTGTCTCCGGCTGATACTGATCTTCGGCTGGACATGGCTGCTTGTCCTGTTCCAGAGGTTGCCCCTCAGTCTGCAAGATCCGGGCGGTCGCAGAGGGTGGGCTTACTGGTAGTTGGGAGCTCCAATGCCAGGCACGTAATGGGGCCCCTTAGGGATATGGCAGCAAGAGAGGGGAAGAAAACCAATGTGCACTCCGTGTGCATACCGGGGGGAAAGGGTCCTTCCGGATGCCATGAAGGGTACAGGGTGCACCCATCTGCAGGTCATCGCTCATGTCGGCACCAATGATGTGTGTCGCTATGGATTGGAGGAAATCCTCTCTGGCTTCCGGCGGCTATCTGATTTGGTGAAGACTGCCAGTCTCGCTAGCGGGATGAAAGCAGAGCTCACCATCTGCAGCATCGGCGACAGGACTGACTGCAGACCTTTGGTACAGAGCCAAGTGGAGAGTCTGAATCAGAGGCTGAGATGGTTCTGCGACCATGTGGGCTGCAGATTCCTCGACTTGCGCCACAGGGTGGTGGGGTTTCAGGTTCCGCTGGATAGGTCAGGAGTCCACCACATGCTGCAAGCGGCTACACGGGTAGCAGGGGTTGTAGGGCTTGGACTGGGCGGTTTTTTAGGTTAGATGGCCTCGGGCAAGTGCAGAAAGGGCAACAGCCTCAAAGGGTGCGGGGCAAAGTCAGGACATGCGGGGACCAAGCAGCAATTGTTATTGTAATTGTAAACTGTCGAAGCTGCATTAGTAAAGTACCGAAACTCCAAGCGCTGATAGAAAGCACCGCAGCTGAAATCGTTATAGGTACAGAAAGCTGGCTGAAGCCAGAGATAAATTCTGCCAAAATTTTTACAAAGGCACAGACGGTGTTTAGAAGGGATAGATTGCATGCAACCGGTGGTGGTGCGTTTGTCGCTGTTAGTAGTAGTTTATCCTGTAGTGAAGTAGAATTGGATAGTTCCTGTGAATTATTATGGGTGGAGGTTACACTCAACAACCGAGCTAGGTTGATAATTGGCTCCTTTTACCAACCTCCCGACCCAGCAGCATTAGTGGCAGAACAGCTGAGAGAAAATTTGGAATACATTTCACATAAATTTTCTCAGCATGTTATAGTCTTAGGGGGAGATTTCAATTTACCAGATATAGACTGGGACACTCAGATGTTTAGGATGGGTGGTAGGGACAGAGCATCGAGTGACATTATACTGAGTGCACTATCCCAAAATTACCTCGAGCAATTAAACAGAGAACCGACTCTTGGACCTACTGATAACAAACAGACCTGAACTTTTCGACTCTGTAAGTGCAGAACAGGGAACCAGTGATCATAAGGCCGTTGCAGCATCCCTGAATATGGAAGTTAATAGGAATATAAAAAAGGGAGGAAGGTTTATCTGTTTAGCAAGAGTAATAGAAGGCAGATTTCAGACTACCTAACAGATCAAAACAAAAATTTCTGTTCCGACACTGACAATGTTGAGTGTTTATGGAAAAAGTTCAAGGCAATCGTAAAATGCGTTTTAGACTGGTACGTGCCGAGTAAAACTGTGAGGGACGGGAAAAACCCACCGTGGTTCAACAACAAAGTTAGGAAACTACTGTGAAAGCAGAGAGAGCTTCACTCCAAGTGTAAATGCAACAAAAACCTCTCAGACAAACAGAAGCTAAACGATGTCAAAGTTAGCGTAAGGAGGGCTATGCGTGAAGCGTTCAGTGAATTCGAAAGTAAAATTCTATGTACCGACTTGACAGAAAATCCTAGGAAGTTCTGGCCTTATGTTAAATCAGTAAGTGGCTCAAAACAGCATATCCAGACACTCCGGGATGATGATGGCATTGAAACAGAGGATGACACGCGTAAAGCTGAAATACTAAATACATTTTTCCAAAGCTGTTTCACAGAGGAAGACCGCACTGCAGTTCCTTCTCTAAATCCTCGCACAAACGAAAAAATGGCTGACATCGAAATAAGTGTCCAAGGAATAGAAAAGCAACTGGAATCACTCAACAGCGGAAAGTCCACTGGACCTGACGGGACACCAATTCGATTCTACACAGAGTACGCGAAAGAACTTTCCCCCCTTCCAACAGCCGTGTACCGCAAGTCTCTAGAGCAGGGCATCACAACATACGTGCTCGCGGAGCAAGCTGTGAGCAGCAAGGCGCGAGCACGGAGCAGCGCGAGCACGCTACCCCCACTACCGGACCAGAGCGGAGAGTGGGGAGAGTCACATGGGGTACACAACAGCTGCCGCCAGTCAATGTAAATCCGTGGCCACCTGCAGGGATATCTCTCATGAATTATTACTGCGACAAATGAAACAAATAAAGGAGAATGTACACTGCCACATAATTTTATGAGCAAAGTGTATGCCTCTACCATCTGTAGACACTGAAACTAAAGAATTCCACGACAATCCTATATTTTCAACACTTTCTTCAACACTACTTAAAATATCACCTCCGGTTGTAGTGTTCTTCATGGCTACTACATCGAGGAGCTCCTCCCTCACCTGAAGATCTCTATTAACACCTCTAATAAATATGGCAAGCTGCGCTGTTCCAGTGATATCAACACTTTCGTCCAGAGCTAGAGAATACGCCATAAAATCTTTACCGATATTTGCAAGCTGGCTCTGGACGTCGTCTGCCATGTCCTGTATGCGACGCATAATGGTCATGTTAGATAATGGCACAATCCGAAACTGTTCAACTTGAGATGCACACAAATGTTCCGCTGCAACTACCAAACATTCCTTTATTAAATCGCCATCAGGTAAGGGGCGCAGGGATTTTGCTAAAAGCAAAGCAATTTTGTAACCCACTCTGAGAGCTGCCTCAGTTGATTTTTCTTCGTCGTCCAGATCTTCTTCGGATAGCTTCCTTTTAAGTTTAATAACTTCCTGTGCACGATCTGGTCAATCACATTTTCCACGTCCGTAGTCTTTCGCGTGGTACGACATATAATGTCGCTGCAAATTAAATTTCGTAAAAGAATTCAGCGTTTTGTGACATACTAAACATTTTGCAACACCATCTTTTTCTGTAAACAGATACAATTCCCCCCAATGGGGGTTGAACTGCGAAAGCATGGTTGGGGTTACACAACGACGACTTCAGATGATTCTTAACCAGCGAAGTGACTGTTAAGAGCTGATCGTAGTACTTTAAACGTTACACAGCCGGCGCGAATTCAATAGGCACGCTGCCGCCCTATTCAAACGTGCGCGCGCATTTCCCCTCCCTCCCCTCCCTCCCTACTCCACGACCTTGCAGCTGCTCGCAAGCACGTTCCTGAGCAGACGCGAGTACTCGCGCTCAAAACCGGCCAGTTGTTAAGCCCTGCTCTAGAGGAACGGAAGTTTCCAAATGATTGGAAAAGAGCACAGGTAGTCCCAGTCTTCAAGAAGGGTCGTCGAGCAGATGCGCAAAACTAATAGACCTATATCTCTGACGTCGATCTGTTGAAGAATTTTAGGACATGTTTTTTACTCGAGTATCATGTCGTTTTTGGAAACCCAGAATCTACTCTGTAGGAATCAACATGGATTCCGGAAACAGTGATCGTATGAGACCCAACTCGCTTTATTTGTTCATGAGACCCAGAAAATATTAGATACAGGCTCCCAGGTAGATGCTATTTTCCTTGACTTCTGGAAGGTGTTCGAAACAGTTCCGCACTGTCACCTGATAAAGTAAGAGCCTACGGAGTATCGGACTAGCTGTGTGGCTGGATTGAAGAGTTTTTAGCAAACAGAACACAGCATGTTGTTATCAATGGAGAAACGTCTACAGACATTAAAGTTACCTCTGGCGTGCCACAGGGGAGTGTTATGGGACCATTGCTTTTCACAATATATATAAATGACCTAGTAGATAGTGTTGGAAGTTCCATGCGGCTTTTCGCGGATGATGCTGTAGTATACAGAGAAGTTGCAGCATTAGAAAATTGTAGTGAAATGCAGGAAGATCTGTAGCGGATAGGCACTTGGTGCAGGGAGTGGCAACTGACATAGACAAATGTAATGTATTGAGAGTACATAGAAAGAAGGATCCTTTATTGTATGATTATATGATAGTGGAACAAACACTGGTAGCAGTAACTTCTGTAAAATATCTGGGAGTATGCGTGCGGAACGATTTGAAGTGGAATGATCATATAAAATTAATTGTCGGTAAGGTGGGTGCCAGGTTGAGATTCATTGGGAGAGTCCTTAGAAAACATAGTCCATCAACAAAGGAGGTGGCTTACAGAACACTCGTTCAATCTATACTTGAGTACTGCTCATCAGTGTGGGATCAGTACCAGATCGCATTGACGGAGGAGATAGAGAAGATCCAAAGAAGAGCGGCGCGTTTCGTCACAGGGTTATTTGGTAAGCGTGATAGCGTTAAACGGAGATGTTTAGCCAACTCAAGTGGCAGACTCTGCAAGAGAGGCACTCTGCATCGCAGTGTAGCTTGCTCGCCAGGTTTTGAGAGGGTGCGTTTCTGGATGAGGTATCGAATATATTGCTTCCCCCTACTTATACCTCCCGAGGAGATCTCGAATGTAAAATTAGAGAGATTCGAGCGCGCACGGAGGCTTTCAGACAGTCGTTCTTCCCGCGAACCATACGTGACTGGAACAGAAAAGGGAGGTAATGACAGTGGCACGTAAAGTGCCCTCCGCCACACACCGTTGGGTGGCTTGCGGAGTATAAATGTAGATGTAGAAAGGACATAGCTGAAGGTAGAGAGAGAGAGAGAGAGAGAGAGAGAGAGAGAGAGGAGGGGAAGAAGAAGAAGTTGGGTCAGTCCAAATGGAGTGGTCCAATAAAAATTAAGTTGGTTGCTTGACCATTTTTAAATATTTTAATTTTTTATATGTGGTTACCCTATATTAAGAAGTTCAAAACAGTTTTTTTTTTTAATAATTTTACCTTTCACCTTCACTGAATGGCGGCAATCTTTGTTTGTAAGCACACAACAGTGTTTCAGTTTAGAGACATTAGAAAAAATATGAATATCTCTTCACTGGGTTTAGTTAAAGTGTCTTCTACAACATTGTCTATCACACAAAATACCCTAAATTCAAAAATAACCAGTAAAAATGACCTCCCAAGTTTGGTATCCAGATTTTCTAAAATCCACTTTGTGGGCCCAAAAATAACAAATAAGGAGTGATTTATGAGAGTCTATTTTTTCCTATAGTTAGATATCATACACTACTAGCCTCATATAGAACAAGAACACTTAATTTTGTATGAATTTTTGAAGTTTGAAATTTTCATTTTTTGTTAAGTTTGGGGTTAGTTATGTCAGGTGGGGCTGACTATAAAAATATGATTTTTGCACAGTTTGTACACCAGTATGATAGCAACGTACTGTATCTCAGATGGGACTGAATACAAAAATATGATTTTTGCACAGTTTGTACACCTGTATGGTAGCAACGTACTGTAAATATTTCATATTTAAAAATTGTCGAGCAACTATCACTGGACCACTTCATATGAATTGACCCAGCTGTGATCAGTTTTTTATATGTTAGTAATATATTATGTATCTTAAAGCTAATTGTGATGCTTATGCTAATTGTTCCTAAATAACTGTTGTTATTGTAATGAAGCCTGAAAACCTGAGAGAGTTTGGATTAAAGGCAACAATTCAATTTAAAATTAGTTTTCCTTCTACATAACGGATATTGTTGGGATTATTTCAGTACTTTCTTAAGATTTTTAAAAAGATTAGATGGTAAGATATAAACACTAACAATAAACATGACTATATGTTCTGTCAATGTGACCAGTAGCATCTTTGTAATGACTTGTTTCTCATAGTAGGATCCTCTCATTTACATGTCCTATGATTCGACAATATACAGTTTCTTGCTACATTCAGTATTCCTTGAATTAAACACTGAGTTTTGGGAGAGTTTGGTTATGTATGCGTGGCCTGATTAATTACAAAACTGGCACCAGGTCGGGTGTAAATACTCTTACCTACAGCTACCTCAGAACTAAGACAGGTCTGAAGGCTCTTGTGGCTTATAGAATATCACTTTCAAGTTACCATGCATATCGTTTCAACTCCATATGGCCCCAAAACAAAAGGAAATAGGCAACAAAATTGGTCACACAATGCACCACATGCTGATAGATGCCAACAGCTGCTGATGCGCAGGTGTGGCTCACCAATAGTGGTGAAAAGCCAACATCGGCACATTAGGTGCCCAACATGGAGGAATGCAAGTTCTGCTGGCACCACACAGCATTTCAGAACAACTCTTTAATGTGAATGTAATGTGTCAGAACCACTGCTGACACTAATGTTACATGTTAGCTCCACTGTTTGACACCAATATTATGATCCGAACCAGGGCCATGTTGTTATCAGGAGGTCAGGCAAAGTGTGTGGGTGAGTGATCCTGTGGAGTGCTGGGGCACTACTGAAACATCATTTAATGAGCAATCATTTATTGGTGAGAGTTTGCAGTCACTCTGTCTTCTTCTTGGAGCTGTGCTGAGTCCACTCTGCTTGAAAGCGCGAGGTGGCATTCAGTGTCACGGCCCATAGGATGGTATGGCAGCCACGCATCGCTGCAACCCAGCGTGGCTGTGGACATCTGTCGGAGCCTCAGCCCTTTCATTGAGTGAAGCTGTGTGTAGGCTTGATTCCAGAATACTGCGTACCCCTGTAATCAGTTGCTGAGATGGCATGAAGGCGGAAGACTCAGCAGTAACATGAAGGACAGCATGAGCGGCAGTCCCAACATACTGCCGGTAACATGATACTTATACTGCCCTCTAATGGTGAAACGGATGCCCAGTGTTGAAGATGGAACAGCTTGTAGGTGGGCAGATTGGTTCTTCATCCATGGAAGATGCCCAGCCCCCATCCTCAGTCAGTCACCATTGCAATCGGCAGGACTCCAGCTTCCATGAGATAAGTTCCCTCCAATTCTGGATGGGTGTAGACTTGTAGCAATGAACTCCAAATTGGTGGGAGCATGAAGACACTTGTTGAATTCGCTAGAGCATCCTGCAGCTTCATAGAGCTGGTCTTTCATTGGCATCCGTGATTAAGATGGAATGGCCTCACTCTGAGAATGAGTTTGAGGAATGCAGAGGTTTTATAGCAGGCGATAATGTGATCACCTCCTGCTGGTATTGATGTGCTCTCATTTTTTTGGGCCTGTCAGCTCTCTCAGCTGCTCTGATGTTTAAGTTCAGGTTTTCAGAACATTTCTTAATGTGAAGTTTGCATCCTGGTTCAGCTTGTTTGTACTTCGGGTGTCCTGTGTTAACATTACGTTAATACACTGTTGTGTAGCTGGCAGACATGCCCCACTTAGCAGCAATGACATCTCGGTTGGTTTCTAACAAAATTTTATTGCTGCATTAATTGACTATTCTACTGTGCAACAAGAGTGTGAGTCCTTCAATCCTGTGATAATTCTGGTTTCTAACAAAATTTTATTGCTGCATTTATTTACTATTCTACTGCGCAACAAGAGAATGAGTCCTTCAATCCTGTGATAATTCTGGCCTCACAGTTTTGTGTGTGTGTGTGTGTGTGTGTGTGTGTGTGTGTGTGTGTGCGCGCGTGCAGATATGGGTGTGTACACTATAGCTCCAAAAAAGGATCTGTCCAAAAGCTAGAAAAGTTCACAGTTTTGCTTAAGTGTCTTTCAGTGACTCAAGAGCCCCTAATGTTTGGTGAGTATGTACATTTACTGGTTAAAGTTTGTGTGCTTGATTTTCATTTAAATATGATAATAATAGTACATTAAAATAAAATATCAGTGCGACCATACAAAACAAAAGTAAGCGATAGTAATTAAGCAAAACAGATGGAATAATCTAATCAATTATGTGGAACATTTTTTGCCACGCAAATAAATTATTACAATTGCAGGACTACATGTAATTAAAAGTGAGTGGGGCACCTTGAAAAGAGGATTTCTTCCACAAAACACAATAACAACTTTTCGAGTACGTAACATGTGCATAACTTGTAGATGATTTGGCTATGAAGCACAGCAGTGCCCTGAGTCCCACTGGCCTATGATATGGAGAAAAGATTAGTATAGTTATTTCTGTTTAATGTTGTGTTAGTGTAAAGGAAGTCCACTTGTTCTGAAGTGAAGTTCAAAATGGAGGTTACACTGTGACAAGAAATGCATTCGGTAACTTTAAGTGAAACTGTTGAAGTTTTGAAAAAGCAGGTAGCCACATTGCTCCAGGATGAAACAAAATGGAGCCAAGCTAGCAAAGAAATGCAAAGCAACTAGAAGCATTACATGCAGCAACTGAGCTGATGCAAGAACAAGGAGGGGCTACTAATGCGATAGTTAATGTACTTGTTATATCTGTTGGTACTATGCCAGCTAATCTCATAACAACTTTTCATGGGAAAACATATTAGGATGTGTCAGCTTTTCTGGATGATGTTAACGAAGCAGCCTGGTTAGGGAACTCACCTGATGCAGTATGTCATTCTGTGGTTAAGTTATGGTTAACAAGTTACACTAAAATATGTCACATACAATGAAACACTTGGTGAGGCACAGATGTGTAAGCAGCTAGCTGAAGAACTAACCCAATACTATTTTAAGCACAATAGTGCTAGATTTTTCAGAGAAAAGCTCATGTGTTTAATTCAGAAACATAGTGAATCAGAAGAGGCATTCTCTGATAGGATTTGTAAGCCGAACTTACAGAATTAACACACAAGGCAGAGGCAGACAGAAAGTTCTTGTGGAAAGCAGAGAATAGGCCCTTGGACGTATTCATGAGAGCTACTCCAGTGGAACTGTCGTGAAGGGTAAGAATGGAGAATCTTAGTTATTTGTCCTGTGCTATGAGAATTGCCATACAGAATGCCAAGGTGTCTTCTCTGATATTAATGTTATAGATATGGACAAATGGGCCACATGAAG
Organism: Schistocerca nitens; assembly: GCF_023898315.1. Lineage (NCBI taxonomy): Eukaryota > Metazoa > Arthropoda > Insecta > Orthoptera > Acrididae > Schistocerca > Schistocerca nitens. The sequence goes on along the minus strand of NC_064615.1, from coordinate 459,641,626 downwards.
AGGCAGTGTTGCCAGCCACAATGATTTGAATGTGGTAGGGTTGTACATTAGGTGTTGGCTGCAGAAATAGTAACCAGGAAAAGAGCAATAATAAGTAGTGTTTGTTAATTGCAAGCAGAGGTTCCTTGGCCATAGGAAGTCATTCCCAATATAACAGTAAACAGCAATTACAAGTGCAGAGACAGCTTGTTGCTTGTTTGGCACAGTAGGGAACAAGGAGCCTAAATTCTTGGTGGATATTGGAGGCACATGTGTCAGTTGTTAATCTGGAACTCTTAAGCAAGAGGATACTTCAGTCTCCACAGTACAGGTTACATTGTTAGGGTAACAATTAGACAGAATCGTTGAGGACAATGCTGCTCACTGTTAGAGTTGGGCCTGAAAATTTTAAGCAGTACATGGAGGTGTTGCCACACATTAGTGAAGGGTACTGTGCAGTTATGGAACTTGATTTTCTGCCTAACATTGTGCACTAATTGATCTTGCACAGTGTATAATCAAACTTGATGCAACTTTGTATCCATTATGGGAGATAGCGGCTAGTGAAACAATATCGCAAGGTGTGCCTGTCATGAAATGTGTGCACATACATTAATGGTTAATTTGTAGGCTAATGTACCAGCAGATACAGGAAAACTGATCTGGGTTAGTGTAGGTATAGACTTACTGAGAGAATTGTTATGCATGGTAGAACCAATGACATGCCGCAGAGAATTACATAAGTTGCTTTGTGTGGTGCACAGGAGTTTAGTATGCATTGCAGATGTAGACGGAGAATTTATGGTTCCCATGAATTTAGACAATTTGGCATGGATGAGATGAGTTTGCCAAAGGACGTAATGGTAGCCAGTTTGAGTGTATTGGAGGAAGACAGTATTGACAGGTCGGGTGATGACCACAGCCACAAGTACACCATTAACAGTTCTGCATTACATGATAAAGTTCAACACCTGCTAGGGAAAGATAGGGAAGTAATGAAAGCTTTATTGGTTAGGTTTGCCGATTTGTTCAGTTTAGTGGATCCGTTACTAGTGACACCACTACTACTACTACTATTACTACTACAGCTGTCGTGTGACTAGGGTCTCCTGTCAGGTAGACCATTCGCCGGGTGCAAGTCTTTAAATTTGATGCCACTTCGACAACTTGCGCTTCGATGGGGATGAAATGATGATTACGACAACACAACACCCAGACCCTGATCAGAAAAAAAATCTCTGACCCAGCCGGGAATCGAACCCAGGCCCTTAGCATTGACATTCTGTTGCGCTGACCACTCAGCTACCCGGGACGGACACCAGTGACACTGATTATACAGTAGAAAATACTAACAGGCAATAATGCTCCGATGTATAAGAAACCATACCGAGTCCCAAAGCAATTACAAGAGCTAATAGATGAATTCATTGACCAGCAGCTGGCTGATTGAATCATTGAGGATAATTATAGTCCTTAGAGGGAGTGCGAACATTCCATTGTGGCCAAAAATTCATCAAATCTTAGCTGAAAAATATAGGTTCTGTTGCAATTATCGCTTTTGAAATGCAAAAAGTGTCACTGATGTGTATCCCATCCTGAACATCACACACACACTACAGTCTGTGTCAGTGTAAATACTTCTTATCTATGAATTTGAAGAGTGGTTACCACCAGCTTTAAGTAGTTCCAGAAGACCAGCCAGAGACAGCTTTTTTCACACCAAGGGGACATAACCAGTATTTTACAATGCTGTTTGGACTAAAAAATATACTTGCTACTTTTCAGAGACTTAAATGGAGTGCTTCACAGATTAAAACCTAATAAATGCATGGTTTATCTTGATGACATAATTCTATTTGCAAAGGATACAGAACAATACGTGAAATGATTGGAAGATGTCTTTAAATGACTATGGACAGTACACTTAACACTCAGTGCCAATAAATGCCATTATGCTCAAACAGAAGTAAACTGTTTGGGACCTCATAATTAGCCAGGAAGGAGTAAAGATTGATCCACATTTAATATCAACAGTTCATGATTTGTACCACCACAGATGGCAATACACAATTTGCTTTAGGCTTCTGTAATTATTATAGGAAATACATAATTGTTTTTGCACAAATTGGTGAGCCCTTGAATTGCCTTTTAAGAAAAGGAGTAAAATATGAGCGGTCAGTAGTGTGTCAAGCCACATTCAAGAAACTGAAGCATGCTTTAGCATCCAGTCCTGTGTTGGTAACTCCAAACTTTAGAGTTCATCCTATCCTGCAACACAAGCAGGATCACAATTGGTTGTGTTTTGAGCCGAATCATGGGCTTATGCACTGAGACAGGTAAGTAGAGGGGGATGCAATTATTCACCAAAAGTACAAAGGACGTTAACTGTTATTTATTGTGTTACACCCTTTTGCTGTTGTTTGTACAGACATAATTTAAGGCAGTGACTTTTGCTTTGCTTAAGTGGCTGTTGGGATCGAAAGATCCATCTAGTAGATTAATATGGGGGGCACTTAAATTAAATGAGTTTAATTATGAGGTAGTGCATAAACCTGAGAAAGCACATACTAATGCAGACATGCCAAGTAGAAAAATTGAGAGCTCTGCAAGAACTAGGCAAAAGCTGTCAGAATGACAGAAAGTGCAGACAACGGACTTGTGCTTCTAGGTCAAAGCCACAGTTGGTATCACATCATGTTTTGCTGTACAGAAATTTGAAGTATGGACCACTCATGGTGGTTTGTGCAATATTTAGAAGTGAAGTGTTGCAACAGGCTCATGATCACTTATTGGTTGGTCATGGAGGATGTAGAATGACAGATAGACACATAGCACAAAAGTTTTGGTGGAGAAACAAAAAGGAAGATGTTGACCAAGACATGAAAGACTGTGTGACATGTGCAGATTGTGTGATGTGTGCCATTGCAAAGATTATCAGAAGTGACAAAACCTTTTGAAATGTTTGGTTGAGATATTCTTGGACCTTTTCATTGGACAGCAGCTGGTAATGATAATGGTTCATTTTTCCTGGTTCATAGCAATGATAGCAATTCCGGACCAGTGAGTAAGCACAGTCATGAATGCTAACATTTGGTGTTCCTCATACTATAACAACAAATCAGGGTACAAATTTTATGTCAGACATTTTTGAAGCAATTGTGTTGGCTGCTTGTGTCCGGAAACTTTGCACTAGTCCTTTCTGCTCACAAGCCAACGGTCATACTGGATGGATTCACCATACAATTTCGAAGATGTTAAACCATTATAATAACTGGAATATATATGTACAATATTTGTCTTAGTATATAATTAAAAAATACACAGATTACAGGTCTTTCAGTATGCAATGTCGTATATGGTGGAAATGTTCCACTTCCTTTCGAGGTTCTGAAATTAATGAAGAGTCAATGAAAAAGTTCGTGGTACAGATAAGAAAAGTTTGGTGGAAGGTCAAACGAACAAATTCAAAAGCACTTGAACTCCAAGAAAAGAAGGGTTAGTGTATGGGATAATTGCTGCAATATCGAGTAGGTTTGTGAGTCTAGGTAACTAACCCATACACACCAACACAAAAAACTAACAACTCTTTAACTACGTATCAGGATCCATATCAGGTGAAAGATGTGACATTGCTAGTGAAGGTGAAGGTATAGTTTCCAATGAAAACATCAATTATTCATGCAAGCTTAGTTAGAAATATCACTAGAGTGGTAGACACTTTGCTGCAGATTCCAACAACAGAGGTGGTACAGAATAAAAACTCTAGGAAGACAAAGAAGCCAGTAGTTAGAATTTTTTCGCAATTCACGTAGCATAACCTACACATTAAAAACAAGTGTTTAGTTTCCTTTTGTTAATTATGTACTTTTTTCCCACTCAACCACTAGGGTTTTTTTGTTTCGTTTTGGGGATTTAGTTCTGGGTGGTTAAATGAGTTTGTATTGCATAGTATTCAGTAGTACACACATCAAAAAAAGTTTTGCGTCACCTTGGTTCCAAGAGTTCCGGATCCTGCACCGAAAACTGGAATAAAGATCAACATAAACATCATTTCCACCCTTTTTATTGCTCATGAAAACCACACATTGCATGTTGTACCATCGTACAGCGAGGCCTTAAGAGGTGGTGGTCCAGATTGCTGTACACACTGGTACCTCTTACACCCAGTAGCACATCCTCTTGCATTGATACATGCCTGTATTCATTGTGGGCATACTATCCACAAGTTCATCAATGCATTGTTGGTCCAGATTGTCCCACTCCTCAATGGCGATTCAGCGTAGAGTGATTCCTCAGAGTGGTTGGCGGGTCACGTCATCCATAAACAGCCCTTTTCAATGCTGTTCGGACATGGAGGAGATACAGAGACACAGTAACTGTCCATGACATGCATTGCTCAGACTGCCCAAGGGCTACTACTGCAGTGGATGACCACTACTTATGGATTATGGCTTGGAGGAACCCTGACAGCTTAAGATCTTCGAAATTGTACAGTGAATCCATCCAGTATGAGCGTTGGCTTGTGAGCAGAAAGGACTAATGTGAAGTTTCCAGACACAAGCAGCCGACACAACTGCTTCAAAAATGTCTAACATAAAATTTGTACCCTGATTTGTTGTTATAGTATGAGGAACACCATCATCATTTTCAAAATTCAAGCATGTTCTTTAGTGTTCATGTCGGAAGAGCATGGCTGGTCATTCTAGTCGAGCGATGTCATTATGTTGAAGGAAGTCATTCACAAGATATGCACAATGGGTCATGAATGGTCGTCCATGAAGACGAATGTCTCGCCAATATGCTGCCGATATGGTTGCACTATCGGGCGGAGGATGGCATTCACATATCGTACAGCCATTACTGTGCCTTCCATGACCAACAGCAGCATACGTCAGCCCCACGTAATGCCACCCCAAACCAGAAGGGGACCTCCACCTTACTACACTCGCTGGACAATGTGCCTAAGTTGTTCAGCCTGACTGGGTTACCTCCAAACATGTCTCTGACTATTGTCTGGTTGTATCCATATGCAACACTCATCAGTGATGAGAACGTGATGCCAGTACTGAGCGGTCCATTCGGCATGTTATTGGGCCCATTTATACCACACTGCATGATGTCATGGTTGCAAAGGTGCACCTCGCCATGGACGTTGGGAGTGAAGTTGCGCATCATGCAGCCTATTGCGGACAGTTTGATTTGTAACACGACGTCCTGTGGCTACACGAAAAGCATTATTCAACATTATGGCGTTGCTGTCAGGGTTCCTCCGAACCATAATCTGTAGGTAGTGGTCATCCACTGCAGTAGTAGCCCTTGGGTGGTCTGAGTGAGGCATGTCATCGACAGTTCCTTTCTCTCTCTATCTCCTCCATGTCCAAACAACATCACTTTGGTTCACTCCGAGATGCCTGGACACTTCCCTTGTTGAGAACCCTTCCTGGCACAAAGTAATAATGCGGACACAATCGAACCGCGGTATTGACCGTCCAGGCATGGTTGAACTACAGAAACACTGGCTGTGTATCTCCTCCTTGGTGGAACAACTGGAACTGATCGGCTGTCGGACCCCTTCTGCCTAATAGGCACTGCTCATGCATGGATGTTTATATCTTTGCGTGGGTTTAGTGACATCTCTGAACAATCAAAGAGACTTTCTCTGTAATACAATATCCACAGTCAACGTCTATCTTCAGGAGTTGTGGAAAACCAGGGTGATGCAAAACTTTTTTTGATTTGTGTATTTTGTTGTGCATTGAAACTTTTCCGGAGGGAAAATGATGAGAAATTCCTTTCTCTCAGGAAGCATGCCAATATGGGCAGCCAGAAATAATACTGTAATTTTGCTGCTGCCTCATACATAAGCGAATTATGGCATCAGCCTCTTGAATCTGGAGTTGTGTTCATAAAACAATCCAGTGTCCTGTTAACCAGTCATCGGTGGACACTTGATGTAACGCTGAATGTTTGGAAGATAAGAAATGAGGTGCATGGGGTAGAAGTTACCTTTGGGGAATTGCAGGAAGAAGCAGGAAAAGAGGGAATTCCAGTAGAATAGAGGGAAATACGTGGATTGCAACACTCTTACAAGAACACTCAATAGAACATTTGAAGCAGGTAATCAACCTGCTGCCAAAGACATTGATTCAAAGAAGAGAGGATGGATAAACACAGGTGCAAAATTTTGAAGACATTGTTTGGAAAAGCAGATGATGAAGATCTCAAAATATAAATAACATTCAAGGTCAGGTACAAGCAGCAGCAGACTTTGAGGTGTAAGCCGGAATGGCATACCAGCCAGATGATGAAAATGGAACATGCTGTACTAAATAACACAAGAGTGGTATGGGAACTGGCAATGGATTTGATGCAGTACACTAAAAGCAATAAGTAGATTATAAATGAAGATCTTAAAAGGGTCCAGAAATAACTACATGAAATACTATATTTTAAAGACTGTAAGATGCACCTTAATTTTTAAGCATTTTTAATGATATTTTTACCATTTTTATTATTAGATTGCAAAGCCAGTTTATAAAACTGAACTGACCTTAAAATCCCTGAAAAATGTCATCTTCTAGTTGGCCATTTTGCATTCAGTCCTGTATTTGCTCATGCAGTCTTCCTGACTTTTTTCAGTTCATTACTAGCCTGCCAATCGTGAATGGTTTTTTCTGTTGTGGAGTGCTGAAATGCTATTCAGCTTCTCTGTTTCCATGTTGTTATAAATTTGCTATTACTTTCCATTTACAGCGTGCATCATATGAATACCTTTTATTTATTTATTTATTTATTTTTTCACTAGAAAAATAGCTACTAACAAGAATATTGTACTGTTACCGAAACACAAATCATTTTCATTTCAAGTTCACCAGCACTGTTGAGTGCAGTGACGCATCGTAGTCTGGGTTTGTGATGGTGGGGCAGGAGGCAAGCAGTGTTAGCAAGCTTATGAATACTCACAACTTACATTCATGACATCAATGCACTGTTGCTACCAGTTAAATCTGGTGTTGTCAGATAGAGATAGGTTTCCCGCAACTTCGAATGTATGGTCATTTTTAAGACTGTCATGAATTTTAAATCAAACACTGAAATTTTTATATTAATTTCAAATATAAGACACACCTGAATTTTGGAGGCAATTTTTCAAAGAAAAAAGTGTGTCTTATAGTCCGTAAAACACAGTAGATGGGCAAATAGCTGTAGCCAGACTGTTACGGATTTTAATGGATAGTGTCGGTGACGTGAGACTGGAGGCAGTAACATTGCAGGAATCTATTTTTTCATGCCATACTTGGGCAGCTAAGTGCTACACTGTTGCCACTTCAGCAGTTCGTCGCAGGAATATGAAAAGCGCAAAAGGATTTTATAACTGAGTTGCGGCATATAGTGTAACCAACTCAGGACAACTTAGCATTATTTTTCCACATGTCAGTAGTTGTGAGAACAGATGGAGCGCAACTACATGTGTCAATACTTTTCTTGTAGTAGGTTTAAACAGCCAATATCAGTGTTTTATTATACATGCTTATTCTGTGAAATGGGACACAGTAGGAAAATGGCCACAAGTACACACTAGTGAAGTACTGATAATTTCAAAAAACAGGGAAACATATGTGCTTATGATGACGAAGAAGTTATGGGATTCCCAGTTGGAGAGTAATACGCTGTGTCCAACCAGAGTGGTCCGAACTGACATGCATGCCTGTAAGTAACAATTGTTCCTGGTGAAATGTGAAGAAACAGAGTTTCAGAGGGAAGTATTAACACCTTATCTGCATTTCCAAAGAATGGCCGCACAGTGGATATATTTGTTATGTACTCCAGAAATCATAAAAAAGAATTGTTACAAAAAAGGAAAGCACCGGGTATGTCCAAAATGGAGGTAAAAAATAGTGGAATCTTAAGAACTGGAACAGTTTGTGATACACCTGGAACAACTTTTTGCTTACCAGCAAGTGTTACAAATACAACAGACTTGAAACACCCATTGCTGTTTTGGCCAGAGAAGTCATTAGAGACACTGCCAAAACCTACTATTTTTAAATGATACCCTGAACCCAGATATCTTCACTCAGCAGCTAATAGCATTACAGAAGAGAGAGATTTCCACAGAACAGATGTTACAACACATCCAACAGTACTGTGAGAGGCAGCATAATTAGGTTAGGAACATAAGTACTATAGGGGTTCTAGTTGTCATTTGTGTAATTTACACTTTCTACTAGGAAAAACAATAGAACACCCAGAATTATCTGTGCATGGATTACCCATTGCTTGGTTTGACAATGTGACAGAAAATACTACCGAGTAGTTAAGAGTGAATCATAAATCTAATCACCAGGAAGTAGGAGTAAGGAAGTGATTATGAAATAGTGCTGTATTTCAAGAGCATTAAGATTTGTGAGATTTACTTTGATTTTTGTAACAGGGATATTCCATGAAGGACAGATTAATAAGACATACAGAATAGTAGAAAGGTGTGAAAATTTGGGACGTATCTGATAAAGGATTGGGGAATGTTGCTCAGTAGAATAGTAAGTAAGTGCAGAAGTAAAATTTTATTGGAAACCAACTGAGATGTTGTTAAGTGAGGCACATCTGCCGGCTACACATAGTTTTGTAACCAAATACTAACATGAGGGGAACAAAGTACCAACAAGCTGGCAGCTTCTTTTATCAGACTATGAAACTGTGTGTGCGAGAAGCCAAGAACAGTTGAGTCAGCACTTTTACAACAGTGCAGGGCAGACAAATGCTCTACTGTAACGAGGCTAAATGTATTAACTTCATCTTGCGATGTCACAAGAATGCCTTTTGGGATGCAAACATAAAGGAATGCTCTGAAACCCTGAAGTCAAAGCAGTCAAGAGTGCTGACAGGCTCAGAAGTGAGAACACATTCAGTCACTAGTGGGTGGGGGGAATCATGTCATGGCCTGCTGTAAAACCTCCACACCCTCCACCTCCCCCTCCTATTCATTCTCAGAGTGAGACTGTTCCAGCTACATCACGGATACCAAAGGCAGACCAGCTCTATTAAGTTGCAGGATGCTCTGGTGAATTAAATAATTGACTACAAGATCTGCTGTCAATTTGGAGCCCACGGCTTTAAGTCCATCAACCGTGGATGGGACTTATGATCTGCAAGGCACAGTACTGCCAGTCATTATGGTGATGGACTGAGGATGGAAGCGGGGTGATCTTCTGCAGATGACAAACTGATCTGTCCATCTCAAAGCTGTTCAGCTTGGGTGCTGGGTGTCTGTGTTGTGACTACTGGTGCATTACAAATACTACCTTACCAGGTATATGCTGGGACCACCACTCAGGCTGACTTTCATGTTGCTGCTGAGTCTTCTGTCTTCACATCATGTCAATAACCAACTACAGGGATATGCAGTAGTCTGGGATCAAGTGTAAGCACAGCTTCATTCATCGAGAGTGCTGAGGCTCTGGCAGGCATTCACAGTCACACTAGGCTGTGAAGATGAGTAACACTGCACCCTCTCACTAGCCACAGCAATGACTACAGACACTGTCAGGACCTGTGCTCAGCAAGTTCCTCACACTTTCAAGTAACATAGTTGCTGCTAAGCATTGCTGGGAAGAAGACAGTGTGATTGTAAAATGTTTGCCAATTAAGGATTGTTAATTGAATGATGTTTCATTAGCACTCCATGTTCCACAGAATCATTCATCTCTGCTCTTTGTTACCTCCTGATAACAACACGTCCATGGCTCAGGTCGTAACACTCTACTAGCTCCGTGCCTCACACACAGCTCAACGGCTGCCCCAGGACCTCAGTTTCACTCATACTGTAACCTACCTGGAGCCAGACTGAATCACCATTCCCAGTGCTGCATTTATCTCCTGTGCAGTTATTCTCTCTTCCTCCCACATTCGTGTCCCAACTGTCAACAGTCCTACACCAACTTTCCCTCCCACTACCTACCTATTCTTCACTAACCCACTATAACCAGCATAACCCGTCACCCCTGTTGAGCTGCTGTGCCAGAATGATATAAGCAGGGGGCACAATGTGTGTGTGTATATATATATATATATATATATGTGTGTGTGTGTGTGTGTGTGTGTGTGTGTGTGTGTGTGTGTGTGTATTCTCTATAGTTAGGAAAAAAAAAGGCATCCAAAAGTTAGCAAAGTTCTCAGTTTGGTTTACATGCCTCTCAATTACTCAGCATTTACAGTATTCAGTGAGCTCTTACCTTTACTCCTTCAGTTATTTACATTCCACCAAGACTTTCCATTAAAAGATTTAAGATACGTAAGAATTTACAAATGTTGCTAAAACTGTTTTGAACTGTTATCTTTCCTTTCAGGCAAAATATGGCACTGCTGGACCTGTTGTCATTAGCAAAGGAAGCCCAGTTAAAGGAGCAAAGACAGGCATGGGGAGACAGAATTCTGGTCCTAGCACATCAGCGGCTCCTGTACCTGTTCCCCCACCAAGGAGTGTGCAATCAGGTTGAGTATCATAGCCATATAAAACAAATCACTTGTTTCAAAATAGCTACTCATTTGGAGGGAACACAAATGATATATGTATAACTCTAGCTATTGATTGATTGAAGCAAGTTAGCCACAGTCTGTGAATAAAAGCATCTACACATTAACTGAGAGGGATGTTGCAGATGCAATGATAAAGCCAGTACCTAGGAAAATTTGGATAACATTTACACTGTGAAGGGGACAATATAAAGTTCTTGTCCTGGCATAGAAAGAATGTTGATATCAGTTATCATAAAGTTGTACTGTAATGTAATTCAGGTGTAAAACTGATATATGGAGCAGCTTTTATTTGTGCAGCTTTTTAAAGGAATAGTGTTGTTCATTTTGTGTTCAAGTAGATGCAAATGAATAATATCATGTTGAAAAACTGTCATTTATGGCTTATTGCCAACTAGAATTCATGCAAAGTTGGTGGAGACTCATAAGGTATCCTGTATATTTTCAGTAGTTAAAAATGGATGATTGAGTTCAAGTTTAGTGTTACTTGTCCCAAAGATGATCCATATGAATAACAGGCTAGAGTTGCAACCACTTTTGAAAATATTGATTAAGTACGAGGGGCGTATGAAAAGTCCATGCAAAGTCTGAGAGATAGCTCCACCGGCGTGTATCGATGTCATGTTTAGTTAGTAGCATCTTTGGAAAGAACGCACACCAATTTCAGCCATATTGGTCTATTTCTTTGTGTTTGGCTTTTGTGTGAATCAAGGAAGTTGAGTGATTGTCAAAAAATGAACGAAAAAGAATTTCATGTGATAATTACACTTTATTTTATGAAAGGCAAAACGCCTCAGGAGACTAAAGAGAAGCTTGATAAACATTACGGTGGCTCTGCACCTTCAATTAGAACAGTTTATAAGTGGTTTCAAAATTTTTGGAGTGGCCATATGGACACAAGTGATGCTGAACGTTCTGGACGCCCTGTGGAGGTTACGACTCCAAAAATTATTGATAAAATCCATGATATTGCTAGTGCTGTGGGCATCTCGAATGAACGGGTACATAATATTTTGCATAAACATTTGGACATGAGAAAGCTATCCACAAGATGGGTTCCGCGATTGCTCATGCTTGACCAAAAACGGAATCATGTGAAGTGTTGCAAGGATGGTTTTCAGCTGTGCAGGAAGAATCCAGAGGGCTTTAAGCATTATTTCTGCACTGTGGATGAAACATGGATACATTACTATCCTCCTGAGACCAAAGAACAATCTTAATAATGGGTTACCAAGGGAGAATCTGCACCAAAAAAGGTGAAGACCATTCCTTCGGCCGGAATGGTTATGGCAACTGTCTTTTGGGATTTGCAGGGGATAATCCTCATCTACTATCTGGAAAAGGGTAAAACTATTGCAAGCGCATGTTATTCATCGTTATTGGACCATTTGAAAACCGAGCTACAAGAAAAACGCCAACGATTGGACTGCAAAATGTCCTTTTCCACCACGACAATGCACCAGCGCACACCTCAGCAGTTGTCGTAGCAAAATTAATGGAAATAGGATTACAACTCATTTCACATTCCCCCCATTCCCCAGACTTGGCTCCCTTGGACTCCTGTTGTTCCCCAATTTGAAGAAATGGCTGGTGGGATAAAGACGAGGAGGTGATTGCAGCAACTAATAGCTATTTTGCAGGCTTGGACAATTCCTATTATTCGGAAGGGATCAACAAATTAGAACAGCATTGGACGAAGTTTATAAGTCTAAAAGGAGACTAAATCAAAAAATGAAAAGGTTTACCCCAAAGACGTAAGTAGTTTTTATTTTTGCATGGACTTTTTAAATGCCCCTCGTATACCGTATGGCATTGCTGATAGGGTGAATGCCATAGATATATCAGGAGAAAGAGTATCAGACATTTTATGTAAAGAATTATCTGCAAGAAAGTTGTGTGTAATATGGGTGCTGTATCTGTTGTAGTCTGACAAAAAAAGAAGTGAAAACATATTTCTCAGAAATGTTGCAACTATTTTATAAAGAATCCAACCAGTCTCCTGTGCTAGTATGTAGAACAAAACGGGAATTACGAGGTGCGACAATAAAACAATGAGACTGATGTGAAAGAAAATGTTGCTTACCGTTTTAGTCAAGTTTAGTGTTGTCTCCTTCAAAGTAGTTCCCTTCTGATTGTACACACTTTTTCCAGTGCTTCTGCCATTGGTGGTAACATTTCTGGAACTCATCTTCGGTAATATCCTCCAAGACCCTTGTCACAGCTTTTTGGACATCTTGTGTTGTTTGAAAATGGTGTCCCTTGACCACCGTTTTGACTCTAGGAAATAGAAAAAAGTCGCACAGAGCAATATCTGGTGAATAAAGTGGCTGTGGTAGTACTGAAATTTGTTTTGAGGTTAAAAATTGCTGTTCTGGCAGAGCAGTATGTGATGGCGCATTATCGTGATTTTTGCACAATTCTTTCTCATACCAAGATCTCCAGCTATTATTAGACAAACTGTTTCTCGATTGATGTTCAGTTCTTCTGCAATCATTTTCACAGATTACCTTTGATCAGATTGTACGAGATCACACACCCTGGCCAAATTGACATCCGTCCGTGAGGTTGATGGTCGTCCACTGTGGTCTTCATCTTCAACATTCATTCTGCCTTCACTAAACATTTTATGCCAACGAAAAACTTGAGCTCTTGACATAACCTCCTCTCCAAAAGCCTTCTGAAGCTTACCTTAAGCTGTCGTCGCATTTCCACCCAGTTTAACGCAAAAAGAAATGGCATACGGTTGCGCAATATTATGCAGTTCCATTTCTGTAACGAGAGACACAAACATGTGTTAACTTATTACAGCACAACTCATGACTGAGGAGTTGCATCGATGTGCCGCTTGGACTAGAAGCAGCTTATAGACCAAGGTCAAAGGTATTGTGCCTACGCAAGCCTGCAGGGTTGCCACATCTTGCAATGAAAATCAGTCTCAGTACTTTATTGTGCACCTCGTATATCAAAATGTTAGAAGTAGTCACAATCAAGCTACAATAGCCCATTACAAACAGTACTGTAAGGTGCTTAAAAATGTTACTAGGAAGACAAAAAGTATGTGGTATGCAAATAGAATAGCTAATTCACAGGATAAAATTAAAACCATATTGTCCGTTGTGAAGGAAGTGTCTGGTCAGCAGCACAAAGCCGACAATATAAAGTCAGTTCATAGTAAAAATATTTTTGTTACTGTTAAATCAGATATATGAACAGTATTTAACAATCGTTTTCTGAGCATTTCTGGTGAATAAAATAAAAATTTAGTTTCTACAGGGAACCATATAACTCTCTTGGGAAAATGCCTTTCCGAGGTTGATGTCTGAAATACTCATCTGTGATACAGACAAGGGGGAGATTTAGTCAATAATTAAATCATTGAAGACTAAGGATTCTTATGGATATGATGGGGTGCCTAGCAGAATAAAAGTGCTGTGCTGCACATGTTAGCCCAGTATTTAACCATATTTGTAATTTTTCCTTTAGGAATGGTCAATTTCCTGAATGATTAAAGTACTCAGTAGAAAAGCCGCTTTATAAAAAGGGAGAAAGGGATAATGTAGACAATTTTAGACCTATTTCTATGCCATCAGTGTTTGCTAAAGTTATTGAAAAGGCTGTGTATGTAAAGATAATTGATCATTTTATATCACACGATTTGCTATCAAATGTACAGTTTGGCTTTAGAAGCCGTTTATCAACTGAAAATGCTGTATTCTCTTTCCCTTGTGAGGTACTGGATGGGTGAAACATAAGGTTTTGAAAGCTGGGAGTATTTTTTTATTTAACTAAGGCGTTTGATTGTGTTGATCACAAAATATTGCTCCAGAAGTTGAACCATTACGGAATACGGGGAGTAGCTCACAATTGGTTCACCTCTTACTTTAGCAACAGACAGCAAAAGGTCATTATTCACGGTATTGAGAATGGCTGTGATGTGGGGTCTGAATGGGGTACGGTCAGGGGGTGCCCCAGGGACCAGTGTTTGGACCACTCCTGTTCCTTATTTATGTAAATGGTATACCCTCTGGTATTAGAGGTAACTCTAAGATATTTCTGTTTGCTGATGACACTAGTGTGGTAGTAAAGGATGTTGTGTGCAACATTGGCTCAGTTTCAAATAGTGCAGTTCATGACATAAGTTCATGGCTAGTAGAAAATAAACTAACGCTGAATCACGGTAAGACTCAGTTTTTACAGTGTCTATCATACAGTTCAACAAAACCTGGCATTTTAATTTCACAGAATAGGCATTTGATTAGTGTAGCTGAACAGTTCAAATTTCTAAGTATTCAGATAGGAAGTAAACTGTCGTGGAAAGCCCACGTTCGGGATCTTGTTGAAAGACTTAATGCTGCCATTTTGACTATTCAAACAGTATCTGAAGTGAGTGATCATTTGACATAAAAATTGGTCTACTTTGCTTATGTCATATGGTATTGTATTTTGGGACCTCTCTTCCCATTCTAAAAGGATATTTTTGGCTCGGAAATGGGCAGTTTGGGCAATAAGTGGTGTAAATTCACGAACCTCTTGTTGACCCCTGTTCACAAGTCTGGGTATTTTGACATTGGCCTCTCAATATATTTACATATATTTTCCTTACTGTCATTTCTTGTTAACAATATTAGCTTATGCCCAAGAATAAGCAGCTTTCACTCAGTTAATACTCGGCAAAATCAAACCTGCATTTGGATCTGACTTCCTTAACTCTTGTGCAGAAACATGTGCAGTATACTGCTGCACCCATTTTCAATAAGCTAACACTAGAATTAAAAAATCTTAGCAGTAAACCACACACTTTCAAATCAAAACTGAAGAGTTTCCTCATGGATCACTCCTTCTATTCTGTTGAGGAGTTCCTTGAAAAATTAAAGCTGTGGCCTGTGATTTCTGGGAAGATTGTTATTGATTACCTTGGAAAGGGCAAAGCTTTTAACTGATGAATAATACATAAGTCGTCTTGACTGTATGGGTGAAAAAGAGGGTCCTGCCTATTTCCTAGAGTTGAACCCTCTGACTTCTACCTATTCCCACATGGAAAGTAATTTCATGCTGATAAATATGTTGAATCCATTGAAGAGATTATGACATCCTTTGCTGGGTATTTTGCAGACTTTCCAGAATCACATTTCAGGTATGGATTCTCCGCAGTGGGAAAACATTTGAAAAGGCACATATTGTCTTTCACTGCCCCCACAAGAATTTCCATCTTGTCCCCCACAGGAGGAGCATAGTGCAAGCACCCAGAAAGAAACATTTTGTAGAGTTCTCAGATGTCCAGCGTTTGTTACAGGAGGCCTGTGGTATGGAAAGTAAGTGTCTGTATTTAATACCTAGACGATCTGTTTATAATTTAATAGTGAAATGGAAATGTGACTAACTGTCCACAAACCTTAGAATGTTGATAACTTGCTTGAACAAGATGACAAACTTTACTATAACCATCACCAAAAAACTTCACCATCTGCCATAGTGAGGATTCAGTACTTTGACACTCAATATGCTGATTTGATGCCATCACCCTTTTAAGATTTTTAAATACTACTGTGAAAAAATTGCTTAAGCGCAAAAAAAAACAGCCCTCTCTGGCAGGAAGCCACCATAACACTTCCATTGAATAATGCAAAACCCAGGATGAAATTGAGCTGTAGTTTTGGCAGATGTTTGAATACATTAATCTGCTTCATGTAGTTTACTTCAGGCCAGATACCAATGATGAGACTTACACTGGAAAAATTGTACCTTCACTAAAAATGGATGATACAGTGAATACAAAATTAAATAGTGAGTGTGCTCTCTTTCACCTTTAATCCCTCTGCATATTTAGTGTACTGATAATCTTCAGATCTCACATACATTACTGAAAACTTGTGATACATGCCATTCTTACGCAGTCCCAACCTGCTGTACAGTGAAATATGCAGACTTTTTTGAGGGGTTTCTTTTTCAAATACTGATAGGTTTTAACAGGGCCACTCTCATCATTATTGATACAGTCATGATTTTATTTTGCTTCAGTGACTACATACTACAGTAGTGTAATTACAGGATGTATGTGACCTGGGACAACTGGGAGATCCTGGAAAAACCCTGGAATTTTTTCATCCGGGAGAAAACTGGGAAAAACCCGGGAATCTTTTAGAATTCCGGGAATTTTTCATTATTTTAGTTTTCAGTTAAATTTTTGTGAATTTGACTGCTAAGAACCAATACTCAAAACAATGGATGTTACTGTATCTCACTACTAAAGAATAATACTGCAGCAATAAAACACAAACGAGAGGAAAAAAACAAAATAAAACTTGTGACAGTGCCACGATATTTAAAAGTGCTGCTACGTCAGTATGCGAACACGGCGATAGAGGCGCTCCGCAACTCGGCTGAGCGCGGGAGCGCCACCTAGCTATGAATGGCGCCGGCCGCATGTCACAGCACGGCAGTCTAATGACAGATTCGGAGTAGGTAGCATGTAACCTGCTAGTGTTCTATGTTTGTATATCCACGCAATTTATTAGTGATTAAAGGTTAGCCGGCCGAAGTGGCCGTGCGGTTAAAGGCGCTGCAGTCTGGAACCGCAGGACCGCTACGGTCGCAGGTTCGAATCCTGCCTCGGGCATAGATGTTTGTGATGTCCTTAGGTTAGTTAGGTTTAACTAGTTCTAAGTTCTAGGGGACTAATGACCTCAGCAGTTGAGTCCCATAGTGCTCAGAGCCATTTGAACCATTTGATTAAAGGTTATAACAAAAACTTAAGTTGCAAAGGAAATGTGCCATATACAATGACAAAATACAGTGCTTATACAAGTGTCTGCCAACAGCAAAATGTGTCAAAGGTTTTAGAAAGACTATGCAATGCTTCATAACAACCAATTGCCTCTGATGAGCGTGACGTCACAACTGTTTACATTAGATTCATTTAAGCAGTTGTGAGCGAGCTCATGCGCATGCGCAGTAGGGTCACATATGGGTTGTACCTTCTGCCGTTTATGGCTACAAAAGTTAGGCTGTTAGCTGTATAAGCAGCAAGAAACAAACAGCCATATGCTACCCAGAAAAATTTTACTGCCGTGCCCAAGCTGCCAGATTTAGGCGTATGCAACAGTTCCGGATCTAGGGGGTGGGGGGGCAAACTGGTGTATCTACCCAGGGCGGCATTGTCGGGGGAGGGGGGCACGCGCCAAATTCATATTCTTGAGGAAAAAGCCTTGTTTCACAAAGCGCCTAGCATCCAGCGCACGTTGGTTTATCGATTATTCATGTAATATTGAAATGCATCCTTGTTGGTTTTAGAACATTTTTAACACATTTTGAGTTGATTTGTGAATGAATCGTAAGTTGATTATTGGATTCTTACATAGTGTACGTGATGTCTCTGCAAGGGAAATGCCGTCGCATCTAGAATTAAACTTTTCTGCAGACAAAAGGGGACGGTGCTATACGAGCTGAGTGGAATAAAGCCGAATGGGTGAATGCCAATTGCTGTTTATATGGTTGACTGGTTTTGTGAATGATCATTGTTGTTATAATTACTAGTGAAATCCATAGATTCAGGCTACTAGAGCGGAAATTAACGAGTAACAGGAATAACAGGTAAGAAAGAGTACATATTATATTCTCGGTGTATCCAAGAAAGTGAAATTTTGACAGAAAATTTTTGCCTGATTGCTACACTATTGAGGGCCAGTTGTACCGTCCCTGATTTGCTGCCGCTTTAAGTTCTATTCTCAGAATAGTGCGGAAAAGGAGCTGTACGAACTCTTAATAACGCCTAACCGGAGAATAAACGCGGGACAACTAAACTGGTGATTGTGACAGGGTTAGTGAAGTTAATCAGAGAATAAGTTTTGACACTGGCAGGAATAATTACAGAATTGGTGATGACAAGATTGTTTATTAGACTGAGGAAGGGGAAGAAATGGAGACATCACACAAACTATGGAAGAATATGAGATTCAAAATTGTATAAAAATTCTGTACTGAGAAGTTGAAGTGCATGAATGAAATGTGAAACTATTTCCTAAAATAAAGCTTTTTGCTTGTAGTCGGCTAATAGGCATTTGATATTGGTACTTCGGGAATTATATTCCGTCATGTTTAAAAATGACCATTTGTGCTAAAACAGTCTCATTTATTTGGCTTGTGTTACAATTGCTGCAATATTAGGCATGCCTATTTCATTTTATCTAGCAGTCAGTGACAAAATACACGTAATCAGATCGAGAAATGACGCCAGTCTTGGGTACTATTTTTATTAACGGCTGTTTCAGTATTAGACAGTGACATTTTGTTTTTTCATGTAGCAAAACGTTTGATGAACTTTGATAAGGTAATAGATTCTTTCACAGAAAGGAAAGCATGTCATGTAAAGCTGTAGCAACATTAGCGAGAAAAAAAATTCCAAGACTGAAGGATTGAAGAAATGTGTACTGTCGTGCTTGTCTCTTGTCTTTACTGGTTTTATGTATCCTATATTTAATTTTATGTCACACAAAACAGAAGCTATTAGCTAATCGACAATAAAGAGTGCAAATTTTCGGAAGAGTTCTTGTTCTTCTGGTTACAAAAATTCCCATTCAGTATTAATTGCAAGTTTTTCTTAAGAGATGTCAAACCAGCTGACTGGGAGCAGGAAAGGCAGAACAGGTCAGTTTAATTGCCACTGTCCTGAACATAGTTCGATGGCATCCATTATAAAATATTACACGTTTGAATTCCACAGAGAGAAATACGGTGACGTGTGATAAATGAATGCTGTGTGAAGAGGAGTGGCACACTTAAGACCAAATAACATGTCTTACATTTCCTCAAACACGTACGTTTTATGTATGAGACTCTTCAGAAAGATGTGCGCTACAAAATGAACATCTTTTTGAAAAATTGGTTTTTTAATTTTTTTGCGTTCTACGTATATTGGTGGGGAGGCTTGCGTGCCTCAACGACACAGATAGCCATACCGTAGGTGCAACCACAACGGAGGGGTATCTGTTGAGAGGCCAGACAAACGTGTGTTTCCTGAAGAGGGGCAGCAGCCTTTTCAGTAGTTGCAGGGGTAACAGTCTGGATGATTGACTGATCTGGCCCTGTAACACTAACCAAAACGGCCTTGCTGTTGTGGTACTGCGAATGGCTGAAAGCAAGGGGAAACTACAGCCGTAATTTTTCCCAAGGGGATGCAGCTTTACTTTATGATTAAATGATGATGGCGTCCTCTTACGTAAAATATTCCGGAGGTAAAATAGTCCCCCATTCGGATCTCCGGGCGGGGACTAATCAAGAGGACGTCGTTATCAAGAGAAAGAAAACTGGTGTTCTACGGATCGGAGTGTGGAATGTCAGATCCCTTAATCGGGCAGGTAGGTTAGAAAATTTAAAAAGGGAAATGGATAGGTTAAAGTTAGATATAGTGGGAATTAGTGAAGTTCGGTGGCAGGAGGAACAAGACTTTTGGTCAGGTGAATACAGGGTTATAAACACAAAATCAAATAGGGGTAATGCAGGAGTAGGTTTATATAATGAATAAAAAATAGGAGTGCGGGTAATCTACTACAAACAGCATAGTGAACGCATTATTGTGGCCAAGATAGATACGAAGCCCACACCTACTACAGTAGTGCAAGTTTATATGCCAACTAGCTCTGCAGATGATGAAGAAATTGATGAAATGTATGATGAGATAAAA
This sequence comes from Schistocerca nitens, assembly GCF_023898315.1. NCBI lineage: Eukaryota > Metazoa > Arthropoda > Insecta > Orthoptera > Acrididae > Schistocerca > Schistocerca nitens. The sequence continues at coordinate 459,621,435 of NC_064615.1, read as the reverse complement.
GAAATTATTCAGGTAGTGAAGGGAGATGAAAATTTAAGTCATGGGTGACTGGAATTCGGAAGTAGGAAAAGGAAGAGAAGAAAACGTAGAGGAAGCCATCTGGTAGAATTTTGCACAGAGCATAACTTAATCATAGCTAACACTTGGTTCAAGAATCATGAAAGAAGGTTGTATACATGGAAGAACCCTGGAGATACTAAAAGGTTTCAGATGGATTATATAATGGTAAGACAGAGATTTAGGAACCAGATTTTAAATTGTAAGACATTTCCAGGGGCAGATGTGGACTCTGACCACAATCTATTGGTTATGAACTGTAGAATAAAACTGAAGAAACTGCAAAAAGGTGGTAATTTAAGGAGATGGAACCTGGATAAACTGACTAAACCAGAGGTTGTACAGAGTTTCGGGGAGAGCATAAGAGAACAATTGACAGGAATGGGGGAAAGAAATACAGTAGAAGAAGAATGGGTAGCTTTGAGGAATGAAGTAGTGACAGCAGCAGAGGATCAAGTAGGTAAATAGACGAGGGCAAGTAGAAATCCTTGGGTAACAGAACACATACTGAATTTAATTGTTGAAAGAAGAAAACAAAAAAAATGCAGTTAGTGAAGCAGGCAAAAAGGAATACAAACATCTCAAAAATGAGATCGATAGGAAGTGCAAAATGGCTAAGCAGGGATGGCTAGAGGACAAATGTAAGGATGTAGAGGCTTATCTCACGAGGGGTAAGATAGATACAGCCTACAGGAAAATTAAAAAGACCTTTGGAGAAAAGAGAACCACTTGTATGAATATCAAGAGCTCAGATGGAAACCCAGTTCTAAGTAAAGAAGGGAAAGCAGAAAGGTGGAAGGAGTATATAGAGGGTCTATACATGGGCGATGTTCTTGAGGACAATATTATGGAAATGGAAGAGGAGGTAGATGAAGATGAAATGGGAGATATGATACTGCGTGAAGAGTTTGACAGAGCACTGAAATACCTAAGTCGAAACAAGGCCCCAGGAGTAGACAACATTCCATTAGAACTACTGACAGCCTTGGGAGAGCCAGTCCTCACAAAACTCTACCATCTGGTGAGCAAGATACATGAGACAGGCGAAATTCCCTCAAACTTCAAGCAGAATATAGTAATTCCAATCCCAAAGAAAGCAGGTGTTGACAGATGTGAAAATTACCGAACTATCAGTTTAATAAGTCACAGCTGCAAAATACTAATGCGAATTCTTTACAGACGAGTCGAGGGACATGAAAGGGAAGCAGTGGTTGGGAAGGGTGAGACAGGGTTGTAGCCTCTCCCCGATGCTGTTCAATCTATATATTGAGCAAGCAGTAAAGGAAACAAAAGAAAAGTTCGGAGTAGGTATTAAAATCCATGGAGAAGAAATAGAAACTTTGAGGTTTGCCGATGACATTGTAATTCTGTCAGAGACAGCAAAGGAATTGGAAGAGCCGTTGAATGGAATGGACAGTGTCTTGAAAGGAGGGTATAAGATGAACATCAACAAAAGCAAATCGAGGATAATGGAATGTAGTCGAATTAAATCGGGTGATGCTGAGGGAATTAGATTAGGAAATGAGACACTTAAAGTAGTAAAGGAGTTTTGCTATTTGGGGAGCAAAATAACTGATGGTGGTCGAAGTATAGAGGATATGAAATGTAGGCTGGCAATGGCAAGGAAAGCGTTTCTGAAGAAGAGAAATTTGTTAACATAGAGTATTGATGTAAGTGTCTGGAAGTCGTTTCTGAAGGTATTTGTATGGAGTGTAGCCATGTATGGAAGTGAAACATGGACAATAAATAGTTTAGACAGGAAGAGAATAGAAGCTTTCGAAATGTGGTGCTACAGAAGACTGCTGAAGATTAGATGGGTAGATCACATAACTAATGAGGAAGTATTGAGTAGAATTGGGTAGAAGAGGAGTTTGTGGCACAACTTGACTAGAAGAAGGGATCGGTTGGTAGGACATGTTCTGAGGCATCAAGGGATCACCAATTTGGTACTGGAGGGCAGCGTGGAGGGTAAAAATCATAGAGGGAGACCAAGAGATGAATACACTTAAGCAGGTTCAGAAGGATGTAGGCTGCAGTAGGTACTCGGAGATGAAGAAGCTTGCACAGGATAGAGTAGCATGGAGAGCTGCATCAAACCAGTCTCAGGACTGAAGACCACAACAACAACAACAACGGCAAATGCTTTGGGGCGAAATGGTGGTGGTGGGGGGTGGGGGTGGTGTCTCTATCTAGAATTGCTCAAATTTGGAAATATCGTAGATCCAGGGCTGATGCACAGAGCAGACTGTGTTGTAGTAGGGAGGTGGGTAGCCTCCGCCGGATCTCGTGTTTAAGTTTAGTGATTCTGCATTTTCCTTTTTGTTTATTGCTCTCATGTCAGATGAAAACAAAACTGATTTCTGTGGCCCCAGCTACCAAGTGAATTAAAATACATTCACATATCTAAAAACAAAGATCTCTGCCCAAACTCTTTGCCTTTGAATATGTCTGCTTGTGTCTGTATATGTGTGGATGGATATGTGTGTGTGTGCGAGTGTATACCCGTCCTTTTTTCCCCCTAAGGTAAGTCTTTCTGCTCCCAGGATTGGAATGACTCCTTACCCTCTCCCTTAAAACCCACATCCTTTCGTCTTTCCCTCGCCTTCCTTCTTTCCTGACGAAGCAACCGTTGGTTGCGAAAGCTTGAATTTTGTGTGTATGTTTGTGTTTGTTTGTGTGTCTATCGACCTGCCAGCGCTTTCATTTGGTAAGTCACATCATCTTTGTTTTTAGATATATTTTTCCCACGTGGAATGTTTCCCTATTATATTCAAAATACATTCACATAGTTACGGAAGGCTAAAATATGTTGTTAGTTTCAGATTTTATTTTATTTCCACCTTTCTGACAGTCATTAATTGCCTTGCAGAACAATGAAGGTATTTTTGTCGGTTTGCTAAAGAAATTTGGCTTTTATTATTCTTTCCACTGAAGCAATCAATTTATTTGAAATTTTAATTCCACACTATTGGCTACTTTCAACTGTTCACTGCGTTGCAACTGCATGTTTTCATCTTCTAGCAGGTATGGCATTATGCCATAATAAAGATCCATACATGAGATAATACAGTACTGGTACTCCAAGAAAATTTGTCAGAATCTGGACATACAAATGTGCACTTTATGCCGAATTATGCATTTTAGTAGTTCACAAAATTTTGATGCTCTTTGAGTATCCTCCAATGTCTTGTTTCTTTTATGACATAATGTAAGGTCTTTTAATGTTTCACACGTACGAACATACGGGCTTCCTGTGTCATCATAGCTGCACAAGTACGGAGACATCTGTTACCTAGCTCTCTCTGGCATGTGCTGAAACAAATCTATTTCCAACATTTTGCGGGAAAATATTGCGAATGGTTGTTTGAAAAGTGTTACCTTCAAAGTAAATTTCCTCTTACGCAAGAGGAACTATTGCAAAAATGTATGATGAATTTCTTAAGTCACAGAGGGTGTGACTCTCATTTAAAAATCAACTCTTGGGGATGACCATTTAGAATAATTTTGAACCCAGAAGATCAGACATTTATGATGTTGCTAGAAAATTTTACTGGCACATTTGTGTGATGTATCTTATAGTGTAACACACACAAAGATCAACATTATTTGTGAAAGTTTAGCTTCTCTTGCAGCTTATTAGTCTTAGAGACCAACATTATATGTGAAAGTTTTTTTTCTTGTAGCAACACTATGTATATTAATTTAAACCATTAACTTTTCCTGTTTCTGTGTTCACACTGCTTAACAGTGATGTTGCTATTGGCTGACTACATCACATGTTCTATGCTCTGACTATCCGTTGTCATCGGGTGGTGAGATCACGTGACATGAGCTATGACTGGCTTACAAAAGCACATCGCAGTCTCGATTTCAATGTCTCGGAAAGTAACATGCGGTGTTTGGTGGAATTCAAATTTATACTTTTGTAATACAAAAATAGGCAGTGTAGATGTTGCTGGACATTGTAGATCTTTTGAAACCATATTTTTTCCCTGAGTTTCGTTTTCTAAAGTGCTGGGATATTCTATGCAGATGCATAAAACCATAACCATTCAAAGGATTGATAAGTTTTACAGTTCTGAGGAAAAGTATACTGTCACTTAACACAGAAAAGGTGTATTTTCACCCAGGAGAAAGTGTATTTTTAACCAGGAAATCTGGGAATTTTTTTCCTTGTCCCCATATACACCCTGAATTAAGAAGGAAAAGTATTGTTTGCCATGTAAGCGTGTTTCCAATTATCAGGGAATGTCAGCAGCATTGAAAGTATTGAGGAATTAAATAATCAGAAACCTACCCCCTCATGTTTGAATTTTTATGGTCAATCAAAAAAAATATGTAGTAGTTCATCACATAAGCTAGCCTACATTTCTTTGACTCATTTCCACCTGTTGTTATAATTTTTGAGGGCATGGCAACAGAAAATAATAACCTATGTATTTTACATGTACAGGTATGATTTTAAAGTGTCTTAGTATCAAGCCATTTCTTCCTTCATTTTTTCTGACTCACTGTTGCAAATATCATGTGTGTTTGCTTGCGCTGCATCCTCGTTAAAAATACATTGTCTATTGTATAAGCAGCTCTTCAGTTTGTTTTCATCTATTAGTCTGGCTATTCTCAAGATTCAGTTTATATTTAAGGTTCCTTTGTTACACAGTAATAGTGTTTGTGTGTTTTGTAGGGTTCTAAGGCCCTCTGATTGCTCAGTTGCACTTTGACACTTCTCTTCCATATTAAAGTGCCCAGCTTTCTTGACAGTGTGATCATGAGGACTGGAACTTCCAAATCTGGTAGTTGTTTAAACCAAATCCAGAAGCATTCATTTCCACCCTATGAAATTTAGACCACTATCTTAAGAAAGTTCCTTAATTCATGCCGCTCTTCTGGAATACGGATTACTTTTGCAGCTTTCTAAATGAAGTATAGATGCTGCTGGATGACAATAGGTGCTCCACCTTATCTATCATTTGGGTCCAAAAATCCTCTTCTACTTGCAGAACTATATCCCATTTTGAGTGCAACACCAGGGTCCTCACATAGTGCTAGCAGTCAAGTCACTTAGATCAAGACTTAAGTGATATTGTTTCTCTTTCACCCATCGTTTTATTTGACTTGGGAAAGATGGATTCCTCCTTTTCCTAAGTACATGAGGTAGGTAAATATATTGGCAGGTTTTCTTTCCTTGTTGTTGCCACCACTACCACTACCTCTACCTCTACCACTACCCCCCCCCCCCCCCCCCCCCTGCTGCCGCTGTCTTTGTCGTATCTTGTAAAGATAATTACTGAAATAAAATAATAAGTAAACAATATCTATACTCACATTGCATTATTTTCCCCAGTTCAAAACTGAATTATGTATTCTGATGCCAAAATCATTAACAAGGTGACTAGAAATATAAGAGAGAAATTGAGGAATCCCCAGATATTTAAACAAATGTCCACCTTAGAGATGGGCCAACTTGTTCATCTTTGGGAATTAATTCATTGGTGATCGTTCCTTTTTGGAACCGTTCATTTTTACACATTCATTTTGTATCTAATTCAGCAAGCTACATGTATTTTAGATCAATTTCCAGAAAAAATATCAAGTATGCACAAAGTATTACTTCTACATGTTAAGTTCATTGATCCCACCAGGAATGGGTGGACCACATCACACAAGTAATCCATCATGCCGCTGACTTATCTATCCAATAGTCTACAGGTCACCTTAGGAGGCAACCTCTACCTTGGTGGTCTGAGGAGTGCTTTTTAGTGATCCAGGATAGGCATGCAGCTCTTTGACGATTTAAATACCACCCAACTCCAGACAGCCTCACAGCCAAGGGTTGAAGCGTAATTAAGGAGAGTAGGAAAGGTCGTGGAAAACGTTCCTAGACTCTGTCACCCATTCCACTTGTTCTACATAAGTATGGAAAACCATCTGGAAGATTTCCAGTAAACACAGGCGTTTACCAATAGCAGCAGTCTCCAAACGATGCTCAGAGACATTGCTGAGATGCTGGCAGAGCATTTTGCAAAGCTACTACCCATTCCAACCAGTATCTGGCGTTCCATCACTACTGTGCATTTGTAGCAAGGGGCAAATTAGACTTTGGAGCCAACAGTTATCTGGGCTCTACAACTACCTTTTCTCCATGTGGAAGCTGGAATTGGTCCTGTCTGAGATGTGTAACACTGCACCCAGTCATGATCAAATCAAGTACTGCATGCTTCGACATTTGCCACCAGTATCAAAGAAAATCCTCGTCAACTCTTTTAATCTTAAATGGCACACAGGCAACTTCCTCAACTTGTGGAGGGAGGCAATTCTGATATCTCTCCTCAAACCAGGAAAGTTACAGGAATATCACCTTAATGAACTGTGTAGGAAAGACCTTGGAGCGAATTGTTATCCGTCATCTGGTTGTTACAGATCAGACAACTCCTTAGCCACCCTCAGTGTGGATTCCAGAGATTTAGGTCAACTGTCAACAACCTGACCCTGCTAGAGGCAACTATTCAGCAGGCTTTCCTCTGTAAACATCACTGTATCAGCATATTCTTCGATATCAGTAAGGCATACAATACTACTTGGAGACATAGTATTCTCACACAACTCCATCAATGGGGCTTTTGTGGCCACCTTCCCATCTTCATAAGGTCTTTCCTGTCTCAGCAGTTTTTTAGGACCCAAGCTGGTGACAGGCTGTCGGATTGTTTTGAGCAGGATAATGGTGTCCCTCAGGGCTGTGTTTTAATTGTTACCTGTTTGCCATAGCCGTAAAGAGTATCACATCTACGGGAGGAGTCCTGTACAGTGCTTCTTATTTGTGGATGATTTTGTTGTTCTCTGTTGCTCCTCCAGTGTTGCAACAGCGACCTGTCAGTTGCAGCTTACAGTGTGGAGGTTTGAGGAGTGTACAGCAAATATGGGTTTTCAGTTTCCTGCACATAAGTGTGTGTGTGTGCACGTGCGCATGGGCATGCATGCATTTTAATCAATCTCATCGTATTTTTAATCTGCCCGACTTGTGGACACCATCTTACAGTTTAGAGACTCATTGAGGTTTTGGGCCTCATTTTTGACTCCAGATTGTCGTGGCTGCCGTACCCGAGAGACCTGAAAGCCAGAACCCTCAAGGCACTTAACATCAAAAAGTGCCTTAGCCACAGGTCGTGGGGAGCAGGCAGGGCACGTCTGCTCCAGTTTTATAGGGCTTTCATGCTTTCGCGGCTGGACTATAGTTTCATGGTGTATGGACCTGTGAAGCCTTCTTAATTGATCATTGATGCTGTCCACCATGAGGGGCTTCGGCTGGCCCTGAGTGCTTATAGGACCAGACCCATACCCAGTCTCTGTGCTGAGGCCAGGGAACTACTGCTCACCACCCGGCAGCAGGTCCTCATGGTGTGTCAGCCATGCAAGTTCTTTGCAGCCCCAACTTCGCCCGCATACCATACTGTTGCTCGTCCACCACTGGAACGTCTTTTCTCCAACCGTCAATAAGCTACGATGCCATTTGGAATCCGTGTGCAGTGTGTGCTGAAGTCACTTGGTGTGGAGGAAGTACAATCTCAAGTCCAGGGTTTTAACCACCTGCTGCTGTGGTTACTGGAGAGGCCCAGATTAATTTTAGATTTCGTATAGTAAAGAAGAGATTATACACCTGCTTCTGTTTTTGATGTGATGTTTTCTGACATTTTGTCTGAGCACCACAACTATGTAGCAGTCTTTACAGATGAGTCCAAACAGGGGTCTCAGTTGGTTGCTCTTTTGATTTCTCATATCATGTCCTATAGGTCTGACTGCCTGAAGACATTACTGTGTTCAATTCAGAATTACATGTGACCTTGCAGGCACTGAAGAAGATTAGACTTTCTTCCAGTGCTAAATGTCTTGTCTCTTCTTATTCTCTGAGTGCCTTTTGCTGAATACAGTGTTTGTAGACAGCTGATAAAGTAGTCTAGAATATCCAGGGTGCTCTCTTCAAGGTGCAATGACTAGTTAAGGAGGTGTTTTTTCCCTGGATACAAGGGCACGCGAGTATCACAGGGAATGAAAGGGTAGATCTAGAAGCCAAGGAGGCATGTTGTGATCCTTAGTTATTTCAGTGTGCCATCCCCCTGCATGCTATAGCCTTGCTCTTGAGATCTAAAGTCTTGCATCAGTGTGAGGATGCGTGGCTGGAAGTGATGGACAATAAGCTCCATCTAGTAAATCCCGCAGTGCAGCCGTGGCGTACCTCTCCCAGCCGTGTCAGCAGGTTGAGGTCCTCCTTACTCATCTCCTCATAGGCCACAGCCCTCTAATGCAGGACTTCTTGCTCCGGCGAGAGGACCCTCCATTGTTTGGAGCTTTTGGCGTACAGATCACTGAGTGCCATATTTTATTGGACTATGTTTTATTTTCTGACCAGCAGGCCACGGCTTATTTTTCAATGTATCTGCCCTGTATTTTAAGTATATTTTAAATGAATGTGATCCAAGTTTTAAACGTTTGTGAATTTTCCAATATTTTTCCCAAGATTTTAGGGGAATGTTGACAGTGTGACTGGCTCACCCGTGCTTTTTGTAAGTGGTCAGCCAGTCATATTGTCATGTAGAAGAAGGTGTAATTAGATGAATGACGAACACTAACTTCACTTAACGAAGGTTTATTCAGCACTTGCACATACAAGAGCGTGGAGCTAACTGCCTCTGGCCAGAACACATACAGTATATATACAGCTACAGAACATTTCAGCACAATGATTAATAATATTTGTGGATACTTCTAGAATGTACTTGAACCGAATATAGAAATTAAAATTGTACAGTCCAGGTGAGTTTTGAACTCTCGACCCTCCATGCAACAGTTTAGCATCAATAACCACTACACCACAGTGCGACAATATTTCCTTTGTCTGTCTTTCTTTTAGCTCCTCTGTCAATTTACTTGTGTTTTAATCTGCTGTATAGCACATTTTAGGGTTTCTTAGTTGTCTTAGTGCATAAGTTAACATTTTTGATCTTTTATGTACATTTGTTTCTTTTAATTTGTGTAAGGGTGCTGATGACCTCAACGTTGAGTGTGCACTTGCGCGCATGCATGTATGCACACACACACACACACACACACACACACACACACACACACACACACACGCATTCATTGATTACTGTATGTAGACACAATGTTTACTTTTATTTTCTTAGCTGAATGCATCCTTAGAAAACATCAAATTTTTGGCTAATGTGACAGACAGCGACAGGCTGAACAGAAGTATGGATTACAGAACGTGTTTACAACCTGGCACAGACCACTGATGTTGCTATTCACTTTCAAGGGAAGCTCATAGTCATAGCAAGTACAACGTCTTCATTTTCAGTTGATTTACAGGAAATAAGATATATTTGCATTTGAATAATTAGCATGAAACAGCTGGAAGTGAACTGTCATGTGTCAAACCAACATTAATAGTTTCTTTTAAAATATGTATGTATGTAAATTAACCAAACATCAAGGTGCCATACTATCAGTCTGGCAAGTCAAGATTTCTTTGAGGAGGGGGGGGGGGGGGGGGGGGACCATGATTTTCGACAAGGCAGCTGAGAAATTGTTTACTAATATCAGAAACTTTGTATCAGCAATGGGGGCAGCTACATAAAAATTCTGAGAGATCATCTTAACTGAAAAGAAACAAGTTTTTTTTCAAAACCTCGATGATATAGCACACGTCATTGCTTTGAATAGCTTTATAGTCAAAAAAGAATACCAATTTTTCATCAGTCATAAACAGAAAGAGCCCCCAAGGTTCATGCATGGAGTCAATCATCTGTTAGCTGTGAAGAGAACTGAGCTGGCACAGGTAGCCATTACCAGATGACAGTGAAATGAATAAGAAATTCAGCAATTGAATAAATTTGTACTAATGTACTTAAAATATAAATTTCACACTCGAAAGTGTTTGAAAACAAAAGAGAAATTCACTGCTAGTTCAGGGCTGATAATTTTATGCCTTTTCGGTTATTGAACTTAATATGGAATAGGGTAGGAAAAAGTTGCCCATGAAACTCTCACTGAATGGCTTTTTAGTTAAATCATTCTTTTCCATCACAACTCCATAAAATATGACTGTTTTTAGGCAGGCATGTGTTTTGATTGAAAACATTTTGGAAAAAGATCTCTTATATTTATGTTGCAGATTATATTGATAGTTTCTGAATGAACTGCAAATTCTTATCTCAAAGAACCATCTCATGGATGCATCTTGAAAGGTGGATGGAGAAAGCCATTTATGTATTGAAAAAGTTTGTTCCATAATGAAGTTGCATTATGACCACGACGAGGTACTGCAATTTGTTCTGTTTGTAGTTTCCTTTCCAGAAATATGATCCTGTGCAGCTTCAGAAGCCAAACCACTGTATTGCAATTTCAGAATTCTTTCAAAACTTTGTGTATGGATAGCAGGTTGTTGAGAGTGATACCCTGCGTATCCCCTTACAAAAACAGAAAAATAATACCTGGTTCCTCTCACCTGTTCTGTTGCCTTAATCTTTTGGAAAATATATATATTGAATAAAAAATGACAATCGTCACTGCGCTGTATTGTGAAGCAGAACCAGTGGACCAAAATATATGATTCAAGTAGGAACCAGTCAAATCCCAGACAGATTCATCATAGTGTCATGCGTATGAAAATGTCATGACAATTGAATTGCTGTTCATTCACTTCATTTGTAAGCAGTCCTAGTAAATGATAATGTTATATGTTGATCACATTCAGTCATGCTGAGGGTATTTCACTGTTGCATGATGACTTACTTTTAGTTCTAACTGTTGTATGAGAGTAGAAAACCATTTATTATATGAAAATAGTTGGAGTTCCAGATATGAGTGTAAAAAGGATGCTGAAAGCTTTAGCTCAGCTTTCAAACACACATTCTTTTTTAACCAGACTGAGATCGAAAGTAAAATTCTATGTACCGACTTGACAGAAAATCCTAGGAAGTTCTGGTCTTACGTTAAATCAGTAATTGGCTCGAAACAGCGTATCCAGACACTCCGGGATGATGATGGCATTGAAACAGAGGATGACACGCGTAAAGCTGAAGTACTAAACACCTTTTTCCAAAGCTGTTTCACAGAGGAAGACCGCACTGCAGTTCCTTCTCTAAATCCTCGCACAAACGAAAAAATGGCTGACATCGAAATAAGTGTCCAAGGAATAGAAAATCAACTGGAATCACTCAACAGAGGAAAGTCCACTGGACCTGACGGGATACCAATTCGATTCTACACAGAGTACGCGAAAGAACTTGCCCCCCTTCTAACAGCCGTGTACCGCAAGTCTCTAGACGAACGGAGGGTTCCAAATGATTGGAAAAGAGCACAGGTAGTTCCAGTCTTCAAGAAGGGTCATCGAGCAGATGCGCAAAACTATAGACCTATATCTCTGACGTCGATCTGTTGTAGAATTTTAGAACATGTTTTTTGCTCGAGTATCATGTCGTTTTTGGAAACCCAGAATCTACTATGTAGGAATCAACATGGATTCCAGAAACAGCGATCATGTGAGACCCAACTCGCGTTATTTGTTCATGAGACCCAGAAAATATTAGATACAGGCTCCCAGGTAGATGCTATTTTTCTTGACTTCCGGAAGGCGTTCGATACAGTTCCGCACTGTCGCCTGATAAACAAAGTAAGAGCCTACGGAATATCAGACCAGCTGTGTGGCTGGATTGAAGAGTTTTTAGCAAACAGAACACAGCATGTTGTTATCAATGGAGAGACGTCTACAGACGTTAAAGTAACTTCTGGCGTGCCACAGGGGAGTGTTATGGGACCATTGCTTTTCACAATATATATAAATGACCTAGTAGATAGTGTCGGAAGTTCCATGCGGCTTTTCGCGGATGATGCTGTAGTATACAGAGAAGTTGCAGCATTAGAAAATTGCAGCGAAATGCAGGAAGATCTGCAGCGGATAGGCACTTGGTGCAGGGAGTGGCAACTGTCCCTTAACATAGACAAATGTAATGTATTGTGAATACATAGAAAGAAGGATCCTTTATTGTATGATTATATGATAGCAGAACAAACACTGGTAGCAGTTACTTCTGTAAAATATCTGGGAGTATGCGTGCGGAACGATTTGAAGTGGAATGATCATATAAAATTAATTGTTGGTAAGGCGGGTACCAGGTTGAGATTCATTGGGAGAGTGCTTAGAAAATTTAGTCCATCAACAAAGGAGGTGGCTTACAAAACACTCGTTCGACCTATACTTGAGTATTGCTCATCAGTGTGGGATCCTTACCAGATCGGGTTGACGGAGGAGATAGAGAAGATCCAAAGAAGAGCGGCGCGTTTCATCACAGGGTTATTTGGTAACCGTGATAGCGTTACGGAGATGTTTAATAAACTCAAGTGGCAGACTCTGCAAGAGAGGCGCTCTGCATCGCGGTGTAGCTTGCTCGCCAGGTTTCGAGAGGGTGCGTTTCTGGATGAAGTATCGAATATATTGCTTCCCTCTACTTATACCTCCCGAGGAGATCACGAATGTAAAATTAGAGAGATTAGAGCGCACATGGAGGCTTTCAGACAGTCGTTCTTCCCGCGAACCATACGCGACTGGAACAAAAAGGGAGGTAATGACAGTGGCACGTAAAGTGCCCTCCGCCACACACCGTTGGGTGGCTTGCGGAGTATAAATGTAGATGTAGATGTAGATGTAGATACAGTTCCAACACTTAATTGATCTATGTATTTCCTACTTGGCACTTCTATACCGTGAGTAGTTTCCTTTTCTCATATGATTATACATATTCTAGTTAGGACATGTTGTTCTCATATAATGTTGGCTGATGCTACTACTAGTTGCCATATCGTTCATCTTCGGTAACTAGCCTTCTGACCATCACTTTATGGAATTTTATTGAATGTAAGTGAAGAAAAAAGTTACCATCTGTAGGATTACAACAGTTGTGTAACCTAGGAAGAAGCAACTCATTTATAGAAACATTTGAGTCCCGATAAAGCATAAAACTAAAAATACAAGGGACAAGGCTTGAAACTGTTTCATCATGTTTTGAAATCAAATGTTTAAGTCCTTTTGAAAAGACTTACTCTCCCAAAAGTTCTGTGCGCCCAAGCAACCATTCAGATAACTTGCTAAAGACTTCTCCTAAGGAGTTCTGTAGGTATGCTTCATCCATGGAGAGGGTTTCTAGAGACAGTTCAGCTGATGTGACAGAATGAAAAATACTAGGGGGCCACTCAGTAGCACCAGCAAGCTGAAACTAGTGTGAATTATAGTAGTCAAAGTCGCAACTGACCTTATTTCTTGGAAATGACAGCAGCAACTCAGAAAGCCTGTAATCTTTCACGATAGTTGTGATATGGCATTTAAGTTAAAGTAGTTTGCTTTCTAAACAGTTAGCATAGTGCCAGCTTACAGAAAGAAAAATAGAGGGTGGAAGTAAAGTTAATATAACAATAACAGGTTTTGAGTCTTACATTTATCTAAAAAAGCATAGAATTTTCATTATTTCATTCTTAAGAAAACAGCAGATAACCTTTGCCATTTGCAAAGTACTGGAAACCTTAGAATTTAGCAGTAATTCATTCTGCCAAAAATTCAACAAGATGGTAACCTCATGATATCTTAATATTTTGTAACTTTAAATTTATATTTTTTGTTACAGAAGTACGTTAATATTACCATTATTAGTGGTATAGCACAAATTTTTACACTGTACTATCTTACCAATCTTTTTGTACCTTGTTTTGTTTGCAGCTGCCAAAGTCAAACCTCGGATGGCACCTTTGATGCAGAAGACAATGAAACTTGTGAAGAGCTTCAAAAGATGATGATTCTTGTATTTAGAGAATATTTCATGGATGGCTGATCATTGTTATTTTCGTTTAGCATCTGTGAGTTTTATCGATGATTCTAATTGAGTTTTACAAAGAAAATATTCTAAATACGTTGAACCAGTGTGGAAGAGTAATGTGCTTCTGTGATGTGTTATACAAAGAAATTATGACCTCTTTCCTTTACATCTCCACTTCTTTGACAGCGGGATGCAATCTGATCCGGACTCCAATGATGTGCATATAATTTTAATCTTTTTAAATGTGAAATAATCAAAAGTAAATGACTTATGGAGGATATATATATATTAGATATATATTTATAGGAGGAATAAGTATGTGACTTACTGTGTTTGTGAAGCATCTGGAAAAAGCTGTGTATTGTATAGCAGGACTATTTTTCAGTTGAGTAGGTGAACTGAACTCTAAGAACAATGAATTTTGCATTTTTAGCAAGTTATTTAGTTCCTATAAAAAATAGATAGCCTGCACAATTGGTATCAAGTTGTGATGTGTTCTTATTGTTAAAATTTTATTATTTTAATTTATAAAGCACCCAGATGTATTCTGTTGCTAATGGATTTATCAGTTATCTCTTTTGCTGAAACAAAAGAGTCGTTGGGTTTGTTGTTGATGACTTCTGTCAGTATCTTGCTTATGCTGAGCTATCTTTATTTGACCAATGAAATAAATATAACCATTATGTAATTTTAGTGTTGTTTAAAATAAAGATACTTTTGTGATGTGAGTACTCACAATCATCTCATGCATTGACTGAAAGTCAGGAAATGAACAGAATGGACATCTAAAAATATTACCTTGTTTTCTTCCAATGCGTACTTGTTGGATAATTTATTTTTAATAGTCACTTCTAGGAGAGACTACCGTTGTGATTGCTATTGTGTTGATAAATGCAAAGAAAAAAATGTGTGAGAAAAATAAAAGCCTCAGCCAACTGTAATTTTTAATGGTAATATCCTGTGTGTGTACTCAAAAGAATGATGGCTTTTACTGGTCCCTTTAATATTGTCATATGTATACATTCTGAAATTTTCTAATGTTACAGCTGTTAACAAAAGTAAACAGAAAAAAGTAATTTTAATTGTTGGTTAATGTAATGACCAGGAGGATAAAAACTGAGGAGACATGGCATGTCAGAACTTATTTGTTTCTCAATCAGTTCATATCTTCAGATCTCCACAACCATTGGATTGCTTATTGACTGGTAAACTAAGTAAGAATGGTCAATTGGAACACCACGTTTAAGGAAAAAACTCATTTTTCATATACCAGCTTGTATCCTAATATATTTTAACATTGTTCATTGTAATAGTCACTCTAGCTGTTATAGACATTTTATTATAGTTGGAGTCTTAGTTTATTTAAAAAAAAGTGTACAGTAGCATTACATTTAAATTTCTGACAAAGACTGATTTCCAGTCCACTGTTCACTTTAAAGAATCATTCATGATGATAACATGTAATCAGGCAGTTGTTGCAAGTTTCAACGATACATCTGTTAGCCGTGTGGAAGGAGCTTTATAGTGCTCTGTACAGTAATCAATCAGCTAACAATCAAGCTGAAACACCAACATTTGTGTGTAATAATTTTACATAATTTCAGATTTAATTTGTGTGAGACTCAGTGCCTTTTGAGAATATATTGGTGTCTGGAGGTTAGCCCTCTTCTGTGGTCTCACACACAAAAATGGAACTTGGTTCTTTTACTGAAGAAGATATTTTGTGCTCACAAAATGACTGAAAAAGATGCTTAGTGCACCTTTAAATGCATTAAATTTACTCTAGATTTTTTCATTGTCTTGTGTAATTGCTTACCTCATAAAAGAATGGTTTCCAGACTGTGAATACCAACCCATTAATTGAGTAGCATATTTGGTAATGTATTAATATATATATATATATATATATATATATATATATATTTTTTTTTACAGCAGGTCAAAAGCAGTATTCAGTACTGTAACTAATACTAACCACAAAACATGGCAGAACTAATTTTATCGTGGTTTAAGGTAATACATTTGAACGAATGATGAATTTGAGTGCACAATACTGAGGCCTTTAGTACTGATGCTGATCATGTGTTTGAATATTTTCCAGTTGTGTTTGACTGAAAGAGACCAAGAAAGCAAGAACCATGGACATATTATGTTAACGTAGGAAGCACCTTGCTCCATTGTGACAAAACACTTACTCACTAGGTGATAAATCAAAAATATTTTATGAAGAATCCTCATTTCATACACATTTGCATGCACAGTATATTCAGTTTTGGCCCCATGCTTAAACGAGTCTTTGCATGTGACTGCCTCCACCTTCAAAGGGATCCCAAACAAATTTCCCAAGGTTTCATTTTACAGAACTTCCATTCTCCATGTAGTGATTTGAGGGTATGCACTTCAACTAGGAGGAAGAGTTCCTTGAGATACGAATATAACTTTAAAACTATGCTGTATTAGACACCTATCTAGTATCATATTTACCCGACTATAAAATGACCCTAATTATAAAATGATCCCTCTTTTTCCCCCCACCCCTTCCTCCCCCCCCCCCTCTCTCCAAGAGACTTACTGAAATAAATTTGTTTTTAATATATTCTGACTAATCAGAATAACAATCTGTTTTATTGACATAAAATATCTGCCTAAAGGTTAACATTATACCTATTCTAAATTTATGGTTTTCCACATTTTGATAAACCAAGCAGGAATAAAATAAATGAAAAAAAATGGTTTGCATTAATTTGCAGGCTGTTTTCTTTTCTACTTCTGCACTTACCAGCCCTGCCATCTGTGGTGTCACTATTTTTAATAATAATATTAATAATAATAATAATAATAATAATAATTGTCATCATCATAATCATAATGGCACAGCTGTGAAATTTATGTCTTTGTTGTCACAATATTTGGCTGTTTCTTGTGAATATGTTGCAATTTCTAAAGTTGTGGTTACTCGGGAACCTAAGAACACAACTATTTGTATCTGAATTCATATCGGATTTTTTGTCTGTGCTGACGTGAGAATATTACAAAGTCACTTGCTTCCAAACATATCATCTGCCTGCCACTCTCTCATTGGCTGCGTAAAACTAGTAGCTGACACACCTCCTTTCATTCCAGCCATACATCACAGCGAGTGTCAACGACTTTGTAGCACGAAAAACCTAAGTAAGCCACTGGCCCCTACCTCGACTTTTACTGTTTATGCAGAACAGCCAAAGTATGCAGTATACTTTCACATGGTTAACAACATAACATTATTTGCTGCGCGCTCACTGTTCCGCTTCTAGCACTGATCTAGTTCTTTCTGTAGTGCCGTGTTTGTGCAACTATGAAACATGTGTATGTGCGTGGATCTTATGGGTGCCCAATGGCGATGTCATCAGTGCCCTTACACTTAACAATACAAACGAATGTGGGGAGAAACTAAAATCGTTGTACACTCATGCATTCGAAATGACCACAAAGTCACTCTCTCTCATGTGCCCTGAAACCAATTAGTAGCTATACATGAAATTAAAGCACAGAGAAAACAAAACACTGAAGAGCTAAAAGAAAAGTGCAAGGAAATGTGATGGCTGACCACTTACAAAAAACTTGGGTGATCCAGCCACCATGTTGACACATTAAAAACATCTCCCTAAAAATCATGTTAAAAATGTTGGGTGATTCACAAAACTTTAAAACTTGAATGATATTCGTTTGAACGTTGCTTAAAATAGATGGGAGATCTGCCACAGTCTGCTGGTTGGAAAATAAAGCACAGTCCAGCAAAATGTTACACAAAGTGATCTGTACACCACAAGCATGACACTTTGGTGGGTCCTCTTACTGGAGTAAGAATCCATGTGTCATGGAGCTGTGGCCTATGTGAAGACGAGTAAGAAGGATGTTGTCCCATCGATGTGGCTGGAAAGAAGTATGCCATGGCTTAATTGTGGGCTTTACTACATGGAGCTTGTTGTCAGTCACTTCCAGTCACTCGTTTTCCCATTGACGCAGGACTTTGTACCTCAACAGTGTGGCGCGATAGCGTGAAGGGGATGACACACTGAAATACCAAAGGGTCACGACATGTCTCCTTGGCTTCTCAATCCACCCTTTCAGTCCCCACCATTCCTATGTGCCCTGGTACCCAGCAGAAAGACACCTCCTTCCCTAGTCGTTGTAGTTGGAGGAGGACATCCTGGATGACTATCTGCTGGGTACAAACGTTGGACAGAGTGAATAGCACTCAGAGAATCTGAACAGACAAGATCGCATACAATTCTGTGTTGAAGATAGTAAATTCGTGAGGCAATTGGACCTTGAGGACAGGCAACTGGACCTTGAGGACAAGATCCGGAAAAATGACAGAGCAACCAGTGAAGCCCCCTGCTTAAACCTGTCCGTAAAGACAGCAACATAAATCTGGTGATGATACAAAATGTCTGAAAATGTGGCACTAAAAACAGAAGCAGGAGGACAACTTCTCCCGTACTGCACTAAATCTAAAATGGCGCTGGGCCTCTGCAGTAACAAGGGTGGCAGATGGTTAGATCCCTGGATCTGGGGTTGTACTTGCTCAACACCAAGAGACACCAGCATATGCTGCATGTGGATCCCATACAGCATTGTGGCTCGTAGATGGTTGGAGAAGAGGTGTTCTGGAAGCAGACAAGCAGCAGTATGCTGTGTGGATGAAGTCGGAGCTGCAAGGATCCTACATGCCTCATGCACCATGAGGAGCTGCTGCCAGATGGTAAGTGGCAGTTTACTGGCCTCAGCGCAGAGGCTGGGTATGGGAATTGGTCCTGTAAGCACCCGTGATCAGCTGAATCCCCCCATGGTGGACAGTGTCAGTGATCTTCAAATAAGAAGGCCTCACTGATCCATATACTGTTCAACCATAGTCCAGTCAAAAACACACAAGAGCCATATAAAACTGAAGGAGACATGTCCTGTCTGCTCCCCAAGACTTGGGCTAAGGTACTTTAAGAGTTGCAGTGTCTTTATGATTCAGGCTTTCAGGTCTCTCAGGTTGGCAACTACAGCATTTTTGAGTCAAAAATGAGGCCCACAAACTGCTCTAAGTTTCTAAAATGTAGGATGGTGTCCCCCATAGACAAAACAGGAAAAATAAAAATACAACAAGAACGATTAAACTGAAGACAGACACACACTCATCTGCAGAAAACTGAAAACTCGTCATTGCAGCCCACTCCAACCTCCACATTGTAAGTTGCAATTGACGGCTTGCTGTTGCAACACTGGAGGAGGAACAGAAAACAGCAAAATCATCCACAAATAAGGAGCACTTTAAGAGACTCCTTGTCATAGAAGTGATACAGTTTGTGGTTATCGCAAAGAGGATAACACTTAAAACACTACCCTGCTCAAAATGAGCTGACAGCGTGTCACCAACTCAGGCCTGAAAAAACTGTTAAGACAGGAAAGACTTGTATGAAGATGGGGATGTAGTCACAAAAGCCCCATTGATGCAGTTGTGCAAGAATACATAGTCTCCAAGTAGTATCGTATGCCTTACTGATATCGAAGAATATACCAATACAGTGATGGTTGCATAGAAAAGACTGCTGAATAGCTGCCTCTAGCAGGTTCAGGTTGTCGACAGTGGCCTGAAATCTCCATAATCCACACTGAGAGTGGCTAAGCAGTTGTCTGGCCTCTCACAACTAGAACAGATGATAGTTAACCATTCGTTCGTGGGTCTTTCCTACAAAGCTCATTAAGGCAATACTCCTGCAACTAGTGTACTTTCCCGGTTTCAGGAAAGGTATCAGAGCTGGCTCCCTCCACGAGTGATGAAGTTGCCTGTCTGCCATATAAAACATTGAAGGAGGATTTATGTTGACGCTGCTGCGAAATATCTAAGCATGCAGTACTGGATCTGGTCATGACACGGTGTAGTATCACAAGTCTCAGACAGAGCTGATTCCAGCTCCCACATGTAGAAAGGGTAGTTGTATGTTTCAGAATCATTGGGTCTAAAGTCCAACTTTCTTCTCTCTGCTGTTGCACAGTAGCAACAAAATGCCGGGCCCTAGCTTGCATCAGCTGTAGTTTTGGCAAAACTTTTGGCCATTCGGCCATCATCTGAGCAATGTCTCTGGGCATTGTTTAGAGACATCCCTGTTTCAGCACTGATCGAGCAAGGTGGGACAGTGGTTAGCACACTGTACTCACATTCGAGAGGACGACAGTTCAAACCCGCATCCGCCATCCAGATTTAAGTTTTCCTTGATTTACCTAAATCGCTTCAGGCAAATGCCAAGATGGTTCCTTTGAAAAGACATGGCCGATTTCTTTCCCTAATCCGAACTTGTGCTCCATCTCTAATGACCTCATTGTCGACGGGACGTTAAATGCTAATCTCCTCCTCCTTTTCCTCCTCTGATTCAGCACTGTAGCTATTGGTAAACGACTTTACCATAAATCCTCCAGATAGCTTCCCATACTTTTGTCGAACTGATGGAATGGTTTATGGAGTCTAGGAATGCTTGCTATGACCATTTTCTTGCTCTCCTTGGCTCTTGCAACTCAAAAGGCTGTGAGGTTGTCCAGTGACAAGTGGTAGTCTTCTGTCCATCGTGATACAGATCACCTCCTGAGAGGACTGTGGTAGGGACAGGTCTGTGGCATGATGGATCTCACACATTATGTGGTCCACCCATTCCTGGGGGCTGCCATGGTGTTCAAACACAACCAACTGGCTGAGCTGCACCCAGTTAGCCCTGCCAATTATCCATGTTGGTGAAACAAGGACTGCTATATATTCTACAGTGTAAGTCATGTAGGAAGAGCAACTAATACATAAATAAAAGATCGCAGTTCAATTCTTGAACTTTCACCCCTCCCATGATACTGACATCTGTTGGTACTATCTCGACAATGGATCTTTCCGCTTTAATTTATTCCCACAGCAATTATAGTCATTTTAATACGAGGGATGTTGTTTGTTAGACATTTCTGTCTGGATCAATTTTCCTTCTTGTTTCATCTGAATGTCATCATCATGTTTATCTGATATTCTAATATGTGAACAGTGACTGAGTTTCTCATTTGCAATCCACGTAGTAAGTCCTTACAGTCTCTAATAATCAGTAAAATATTGATCTGGATTCAGGATCAAGTAATGTTTTTTGAAGGACAATGTTTCCATTTTTGAATGTTATCTTTACATAAAAAGGAACATTAATTTTTGTACTCGGTATCCATAGATTTATGAGAACCTTTGCCGGCCAGGGTGGCCGAGCGGTTCTAGGCGCTACAGTCTGGAACCGCGCGACCGCTGCGGTCACAGGTTCGAATCCTGCCTCGGGCATGGCTGTGTGTGATATCCTTAGGTTATAATAGAGGGAAACATTCCACGTGGGAAAAATATATCTAAAAACAAAGATGATGTGACTTACCGAACGAAAGTGCTGGCAACGTCGATAGACACACAAACAAACATACACACGAAATTCTAGCTTTCGCAACCAACGGTTGCTTCGTCAGGAAAGAGGGAAGGAGAGGGAAAGACGAAAGGATGTGGGTTTTAAGGGAGAGGGTAAGGAGTCATTCCAATCCCGGGAGTGGAAAGACTTACCTTAGGGGGAAAAAAGGACGGGTATACACTCGCACACACACACATATCCATCCACACATACAGAGACACAAGCAGACATTTTGTAAGTTTCACAAAATTGTCAAATTTTAAGCAGAGCATTAGATTGTTGTAGTGGGTAGTTCATAATTTTTTTGCATATCCCTTGCTCTAGGGCCACCCAAGTCAGAGATCATGTGATAGTTTGAGCAATGTTGATTCTGTATCAAGCACTCCAGTGTTTCAAGAAACCATAAACCTGTCCGAACGAGTATCGTTTGCCTAGTACTGCCATACTGAATTATTCAAAATAAACCTGCGTGTGACACCAATATCTGAAGTTTCATCTGTAAAGGAAAGATGACCACTAAGTAATCCATTAAACAATGTAAAAATGTTAACCTCAGCAGAAATAGTTTAATCTGCAAATACAAGATGACCGTATTTTTCAAATGATGATTTTGGGAAAAACCTCATCTTACGATCGGTAGTTTGCAATACTGCACATCACCATAATGACAGACACACATCATAGCATGATGCCTCAGGCGTAAAAGTAACATCAAACATACCCAAATGGAGTGTGATAGGACCACTACTTTTCACAATATATGTAAAGGACATGGCCATCCTCTTTTGGTGACTTGCCAGGAGGGTTGCAAGTCACATATTTAGCTACTGTTGTATGTTTACAGAGTTTAATTTTTAAATTCCTGGCATGTTTTTGTTTGCTTGTATAGTTTAATTCTTAAATTCGTTGTATGTTTCTGTATTTGAGAAGGTAGTCTCGTGATTTAGCATCTGTATAGTGTACATTTGGGCAATCTGTAGTGCATTTGTCATTTGTTTTGAAGGGTAAGTGCCCATTGATCACAGCATTCAACCACCAACCTCTGCTGGTGACACACCAGGAGAGTAGCAAGTTACATATTTAGTTTTTTCTTTTTGTTTTCATATTTTAATTATTAAGTTAGTAACCGTAGGAGGGATAGGGCGTGTGCATGCTGTGTGTGGATGCAGAAGGAATTGGCTGCATGTCACAAGCAACTGAAGACAATTACGGCCATGGTCAGCTGTCTGCAGGGTGTAACGATGGCAAAGTATCTAGCGCTGCACACGGGGCACTTCAGGTGTCGCTTGTTGCACCCACGGGCTCAGCTGCTGTGGCACCTTGCCGTGTACCTGTTGCAGGGAATTCACACTTACCACAGGGTGAATGTCAGGTTGTGACATATGCTCGCAGCACTCTGGCAGAAAGTCAAACTGCGGGCTGGACACCTGACCTCGCCCATTCACCTTGTGAGTGTACTGGTGGCTGCTTCTTCAGCAGGGTCTGAGCAGGCACATGGGATGGAGAAGTTTACTAGTTATCGTGAGCCCCAATACTGGGCATGTTAAAGAGCCCCTTAGGGAAATTGCATTCGGTGATGGAAAGAAAACTCGGTATGTCTGTTGGGGTGGGGGCGGGGGGGGAGGGGGGGGGGAGCACTTACATGCGGCTGTTGATTGTGCAGGCTGCTGTCATCAGCAAGTTGTGGCTCATGTTGGCACCAATGATGTCTGTATGTGGATTCTGATGCTCTCCTCAATTCGTATCTGTATGTGGATTCTGATGCTCTCCTCAATTCGTACGATTTACTGGCAGGTGTATTGAAGACTGTTGGCCTCACATGTGGGGTTCAAGCAGAGCTCACAATTTGCAGCAACGTTCCTAGAATTGATTGGGGACCTTTGATTTGGAGCCGAGTGAAGGGTCTTAACCAAAGGCTCCGTTGATCCTGTGATGGTCTTGGCTGCAAATTTCTAGACTTGGGTTTTGGGGTGGAGAATTGTAGGACTCCCCTTGATAGGTCATGGACGCACTAAACATAGAAAGCAGCTACTTGGGTAACAGAGTACTTCTAAAGTGTACATTGGCTTTTTTTTAGACTAGGTGGCAGTTTGAGATACTCAGGGGAGTGCTTGGCAGTCAATATCCATAGAGCCAAATCCAATTGCATATGGAGTAAAGACACATCGATTGTCAAAATAGTAACAGTTAATTGTTGAAGTATCTATAACAAAGTTACTGCCCTCCAGGAAAGTGGTCATGTCATGCTCAAATTATTCTCTGAACCAAGAGCTGACTGAAACCCAAAGTAGAAAGCTCTTCTTCTGTCATTGTATCTCTAAATCAGTACAAAAACAACAACCACCATACATAAAACCTTTGAGTCTTTTTTGCTTACACACAGCCAATCTCGCATCCTTGACAAATTTAAAACATTCTTTAAACTTAATTATTCTTTCGAAACTGACCATGAGTGAGAAATGTGGGAGCTGTTATAGGGTAGTGAGTAGAAGGATTTGTTGCCAATGTTGTAGGAAATATTTTCACTGGGGAGGATGCAGTGGGGAGAATGTTGGGAGAACAGAAGAGGCTCTCTCCAGGAACTGCAGAATATGCAGTAGGAACATATTGATTGGGGCACAGTTGGAGGAAGCAAGGAAGGAACTCTTAACGATCAAGGGAGATAGGGGGGAGGAAGGTGGTTGGGAACTGGCAGCTGGTAGGAGGATAGGAAGAAAGAGAACACAATCTGACAGTTTCATCATCAACACCAAAAACAGTTATCTACCACTGCCAGAGCTAAGTGGAAAAGAGCCTCAGGTAGAACGAGGAGCAGGACATGTGCAGCATTCTTCAACCAAGACCAAGAAGCCTAGGAATGTACAAAATCTTAGGAAGAAGAAAGTGCTGCTGCTAGGTAGTAGACATAGGCGAGGTGTAGGCCCTCAGTTACTGGAAAGTTTAGGGGCAGTGTACCAGGCCACCAATATCTTCAAGCCAAATGCAGGGCCAAGTCGTGTGAGAGGACCTAGGGTCTTTATGTAAGGACTTTACAAAAGAGGAGCATGTAGTGATAGCTGGTGCGGCAACAACAGTTTGGACAGGGATGAGGCAGATGACATAAGTGATGACCTGGACAAGATAGCTTCCCGACTCATAGCACCAACGTACACTTTGTTGATCTGTTCCGGCATCATGATTGACCACACCTTGATGGAGCTGTGAGGCAAATCAATGTGGGGTTATGGATGGCTCTGAGGAAGTTAACTTTGCTCATGTTTCGCTGGCGTCCGTCAGGACTGTCAACAGATGGGGTTTCACTAGGCATGGCCTACACCTAAGCAGGACTGAGAAGGGAAGATTGGTACAGCTGATTCATGAAAGTATATGGGGTGGATCTTGGGCCACACATGGTCAAATACCTCTTGTCATAGGTAGGAAAAGTAGATCTTTTTTTAGGATAAATCAAGACAACAGGTTCCCCTGCCTAAACAGTATCTCCAGCACTTTAAAAAATACTGAAATAATCACTCACAAGACAGATTTAAACACCTCAAATGTCACAAAGAAAAACAAACCATGGGAAGGAGTAACATGGGGCATTTCACACACTTAACAATCCTCCATCAAAACATGCAATCAATAAAAAATAAAATACAACTATTAGAAGTTAAGCTCTAATCTTTGAATTGCACATTAGTATTATCATTGTATGAAAAGGCAAACTCTTACTGCAGAACTACTTCTAGGGGTGGAGAATCATGCATTTATATCAGAAAAGGAACACAGTTCAAATCAAGACATGACCTCTAAGTGAAGACAAACACTTTGAAATATCACCTATTGAATTAACAGGGCTTGATATCACCACTTAATCATTTTGTATGTATAGAGCTCCTAGTGGTAGTGTGGACACTTTTTTCAATAAGTTAACAGAAGTTGTAGATAAATTCTCAAATACAAAAGTCAACATAATTCTGTGTGGGGGCATTAAAATCCACACTAATATCATAAATGAATCCAGCAGCACCTTCATGTCCCTATTGGTCAATAGTGCAACTAGGGTTACTATGACGACTTCATCAGTAATTGGCCATATGGACAGGGAAAAATGAGATGTAGCTGTGAAAGATCTTGGACTATTAGACCATCTCAGTCAAATAACAACAGTAAAATCAGGCATTGAATCATTCCCTAAACTACAACCACATCTGTCATGACATCTGTCATCTGTCAGAAATCGAAATAACAGATTTTTAAAAAGAACTAGAAAAACAAAACTGGGATGAATGGTGTAAGGAAACTAAAGTGAATATGAAATTCTCCACATTGTTTAAATTGAACTATGGAAAGGCATTTCCAAAAGTATGCATGCCTGTGTCAACATCTCACAAAAACAGATGGATAACAGCAGGTATTAAAAAGTCCTTTCAAACACTTAAACACCTCAGTTCCATGAAAAAGATTCACACTGATCCAGAATTCTTAAATTTCTATCATAGACACAAAAAGATCTATAGGAAGGTGCTGATTGCTGCAAAAAGTCATTTAATGCCAAAATAATATATAATGCAGAGAATAAAAGCAAAGCAGTCTGGGATGTTATAAAGAAGGAAATGGGGAGAGGCAAACAAATGCAGAATAACATAATGCTAAAAGAGGGGGATAAGGTAATAAATGACCCACAACACTTAACAAACTATGTAAACGAGCATTTTTCAAGTATTGCAGAGAAGTTACAGCAAAAATTCCCCCAAACAAATATAACACCTGTAAATAATGTTGCACTAAATACAATGGTGTTACTTCCAACCAGTCTGTCTGATAGTTGAGTTGTCAGCATGACAGATTGCTGTCCTAAGGGCCCAGGTTCGATTCCCGGCTGCGCCAGAAATTTTCTCCGCTCAGGAACTGGGTGTTGTGCTGTCTTCATCACCATTTCACCCCTCTGGTGCACAGGTTGACCAATGTGGCATCGAATGTAATAAGACCTGCACCAAGGCGCCCGGACGTGCCCCACAAGGAGCCTCCCAGCCAATGACGCCAAACGCCCATTTCCTCTTCCAACCACAGAGAATGAAGCCAATAAAACTGTTCAAAAAATAAAAAGTCAGTAGGCTTAGATTAAGTACCAATGTGTGTACTGAAACAATGCATAGGGATTATACAAGGCCCCTTAACAAATATAATAAATGAATCCTTCACATCAGGGACATTTCCAGAGCAGTTAAAACAGGCAAGAGTTGTACCTTTGCTTAAGAAAGGTAATGCAGAAGACATAGAAAATTACCGGCCTATTTCCCTGCTGTCGCCATTCTCAAAAATAATAGAAGCAATTACGAAAGACAGGTTGATGAATTACCTGAATAAATACAATCTTTTAAGCGAATCACAGTTTGTTTTCCAAAATGGCAAAAATACGGAGTCAGCCATAGTAGAATTCACAAAAGTTGTACTTGATGCCCTTGATAAAATGAGTGTCTTGCGAGCACATTTTTGGACCTTTCTAAGGTGTTTGAGACAGTCGACCACAAGATACTATTAAATAAATTAGAAGCATTAGGAATAAGAGGGGTAGGTAATGACTGGTTTCAATCATACCTAACAGATAGGGTACAAAGAGTAGAGATAACACATACTTAAAATAGATCTAAACATTTAGTAAAACAATAAACTGGTAGCCAAGATTGCAAGAATTCTTTTTATTCCATGATTACCGGTTTTGGCAAAACTAAAGCCGCCATCATCGGATCTTAGGACATAATGTCATCTCTCTTGGATGCCTATGTGCTACTTATGACAATTTTGTAAGACCCGTGTGTTATAGGCAACTATTAATATCACCATTGTTTGCCTTGATGTTGTAACCTGTATGTGTCCTAAGATCCGATGATGACGGCTTTAGTTTCGCGGAAACCGGTAATCATGGAATAAAAAGAATTCCTGCAATCTTGGCTACCAGTTTATTGTTTTACAAGCATTTAGATCACTCCCACATGAGCACAATGTGCTCCCTACAAATTTAGTAAAACATTTATCAGAACCAAAATACATTAATATAGGAGTTCCGCAAGGTAGCATATTATAAACAATACTGTTCCTGATATACACCAATGACTTTCCCAGTAGTGTCACTCATGGTGAAAAAATTCTCTACGCTGATGACAGCAATATTATAGTCACTGAGAAAACAAGAGAACTCCTTGCCGAGAAAGCAAATGAAACTCTCAAGGAAGTTTATGATTGGTCAATAAGCAATAAAGTGACATTGAACATAAACAAAACTAATGCCATGAATTTCAGTTTGAAGAGGAAAAATGACAATGTTAAATTAAATGTAGATGGCACCTCTATAGTCTATGTAACAAATGGAAAATTTCTAGGAATGAATATTTATTCTCAGTTGAAGTGGTGTGAAAACACAAGGGTACTTGCAAACAGAATGTCATCATTAGTGTGTGACATGCAGTGTCTTTTAGTTACATATTATTCATATGTACACTCAATTCTTAGCTATGGCATTCTTTTTTGGGGAACAAATGCACAAAATATGAACACAATTTTCAAACTCCAGAAAAGAGCCATAAGAATAATAACCAAAAATACTAGTCGAGCTCATTGTAAAGATTTGTTCAAAACACTGGGGATTTTAACTGCTGTATGTGAATACATTTACCAGTCAGTTGTACACATCAAAAATGACATTGGTAATTACTGCACAAACAGCTCTGTCCATGACCATGCAACAAGAGATAGACTCAGCTTACATTTACCAAGAAAAAATAAACAAAAACTCAAAACAGCATTTTCTACCAAGGAATAAAACTGTCCAATAAATTACCAAAAGAGATTAAAGAAATAGCAAAAATACACTTATTAAAAAAAGGCAGCTAAAAAGTACCTGTTACGCAATGCATGTAATACATTGAAGGATTACTTAGCTAAAACAAAGTAGGGATTTGATAAAAAATGTTATACAAATAAATAATAATGATTATAAAATATCCAACACTCCACATAACACCTTCGCTTTATGTTTCTTTTTTTTTTTTTTCCTTTCTAGAAATACTTACCCCCAAGCTATGCATATCACAATACTAACGCCTTCCTCTCTCTCTGAGCCCAACAATCACACTCATTATGGAGGGATGCTGACTCAGTTTTTCAGCATAGCAAATGGGAAGTTGTGGTACAGAAAATGGCCCAGAGTGTGTGTGTGTGTGTGGTGAGTGAAGTGTTCTGAAACAATGTGTGTGCAGTGACTGATAGTGAGATATGAGTGAACAGTATGGCATTACATTATTTAATAAGTTATTTGTAAAGAAAGTATTGTATACCAGGAGAAAATCTAATGATTGTCTCTAACTAGAAGTCTGTAAATAAATGTGTATACGAATTAGCTTATTTTAAATCGATCTAACTTTGTAAATACTTTGACATGTCCTATATCCTTGTAAAAAGAGATCTATAGATGAATAAAGCTACTACTACCACTACTACTGAAATATTTAGCAAGACATGGAAGATTTATCAAAAGGACAGATTGGATGCCACAGGAAGGCATTCATTGCTGTTGACAAAAATATTGTGTGTACTGAGGTCAAAATTGAGTCTGACTGCAAAGTTATGGAAGCGAGTAGCAGGCATAGATGTACTGAAGGTAATTATCAGAACTTTTGACTGGCTATCCAATGCTCCCATAACAGATGTAGAATCATTCAAAGAGAGTCTACAGTCAGTAGCACAAAAATACCCACTACTTATTGGGCTGTCTATTGCAGGTACAGGTAGAGAGCTGTGTGGAAGTTTTTTTGAACAGATTTTTCTGAAAACTACCTTGAACAGCTAGTTATACAACCTACTTGCAATTGATTTATTTTAGACCCTGTAGCTACAAACTGGTCTGAGCATATTGAAAGTATAGAGACAGGAATTAGTGGTAATGATACCATTGTAGTGACAATGGTTGCTAAAGTTAAGTAATTCATCAGAAAGGACAGGAGAGTAATTTTACTAGGAAGAGCAGATAAGCAGTTGTTTGCATCCCACTTAGAAAACAAATTGCCATCATTTAGTTCAAGTACGATGGACGTAGGTGAATTATGGGAAAAGTTTAAACTGATTATAAATTGTGCCATGGACTTATTGTACTGAGTAAATGGAATGAGGGTGGTAAATACCCACTGTGGTTAAAAATAAAATTTGAAAACTGCTGAGGTAGCAGCGTTTGTTGCATTCTCAGTTTAAAAAAAGAACACGCTAATTTCAACAGGCAGAAGTTAGCAAAAATTTGTGCGTCTAAGAAGATCAATGCGTGAAGCATGCAACTACTTCCATTGTCATACGTTAGTGAAAGATCTTGCCAGGAACCCAAGAAAATTCTGGTCATACATAAAATTGCTCAGCAGATTGAAGGCTTTTATCCAGTTACTCATAAACCAGTCTGATGTGTTAGTAGAAGGCAACAAAAAAGAAAGTTTAAGTTTTAAATTTCATGTTTAAGAAAGAATTCACACAGGAGGATTGAATAAACTTACCGTTGCACAGATTCCCATATGGAGGACATAATAGTAGGCATCCCTGGTGTAAAGAAGCAACTGAAGGAATTGAAAACAAATAAGTTGTCAGGTCCAGATGGAATACCAGTTCCATTTTACAGAGTATATGCTGTAGCATTGGTCCCTTATTTAGCTTGCATTTATCACAAATTAGTGCAAAGTCACGAATGATTGGAAAAAGCACGATAGACTCCCAGGTATAAGAAGGGTAAAAGAATGGACAGGTGTCATTAACATCAGTTTACTGCAGAGTTTTTTTACATATTTTAAATTCAAATATAAATTTCCTCGAGACAGAGAAGCTTCTGTTCACATATCAGCATGGATTTAGGAAGCATTGCTCATGCAAAACTCAACTTGTCCTTTTCTCGCATGACATCCTACAAACTATTGATGAAGGGCAACAGTCATATTCCATATTCCTTGATTTCCAGAAAGCATTTGACATGGTGTCCCATTGCAGATTGTTAACAAAGGTATGAGCATATGGAATAGGCTCCTAGATATGAGATTGGCTCAAAGACTTCTTATGTAATAGAACTCAGTATGTTTTCCTTGATGGCAAGTATTCATCAGAGACAAGGATATCGTCAGGAGTGCCCCAGGGAAGTGTTACAGGACTGCTTATTCTCTATATACATAAATGATCTGATGGGCAGGACTAGTAGCAATCTGTGCTGTTTGCTAATGATTCTGTGGTGTACAGAAAGGGATCATTGTTGAGTGTCTGTAGGAGGATACAAGATCACGTAGACAAAATTTCTAGTTGGTGTTATGAGTGCAGCTTGTTCTAAATATAGAAAAATTTAAGTTAATGCAGGTGCATAGGAAAACAATCCCTTGATATTCAAATACATCATGAGTAGAATGCTGCATAATTAAATACTAGGCATAACTTGGAGCACAACATTAAATGGAACATGCATGTAAGGACAGTAGTTGGAAAGGTGAATGGTAGACTTCATTTTATTGGGAGAATTTTAGGGAAGTGTGGTTCATCTATAAAGGAGGCAGTGTACAGAACACTAGTGGGACCCATTCTTGAGTACTGCTCAAGTTTGTGGAATTCCCACCAGGCCGGATTAACTGAAGACATTGAAGCAATTCAAAGGCTTGCTGCTAGATTTGTTATCGGTAGGTTTGATCAACATGCAGCAAGTATTACAGATATACAGGGCTATTACAAATGATTGAAGCGATTTCATAAATTCACTGTAGCTCCATTCATTGACATATGGTCACGACACACAACAGATACGTAGAAAAAGTCATAAAGTTTTGTTCGGCTGAAGCCGCACTTCAGGTTTCTGCCGCCAGAGTACTCGAGAGCGCAGTGAGACAAAATGGCGACAGGAGCCAAGAAAGCGTATGTCGTG
Organism: Schistocerca nitens; assembly: GCF_023898315.1. NCBI lineage: Eukaryota > Metazoa > Arthropoda > Insecta > Orthoptera > Acrididae > Schistocerca > Schistocerca nitens. Next base: position 459,590,158 of record NC_064615.1, on the reverse strand, counting down.
CTTGAGATGCACTCACATCAGTCAGTCATAACAGTGCAACGACCCTTCAGGATGAAGTTCAACAAAGATCCACCAACTGCTAACTCCATTCGGCGATGGTATGCGCAGTTTAAAGCTTCTGGATGCCTCTGTAAGGGGAAATCAATGTGTTGGCCTGCAGTGAGCGAAGAAACAGTTGAACGCGTGCGGGCAAGTTTCACGCGTAGTCCGCGGAAGTCGACGAATAAAGCAAGCAGGGAGCTAAACGTAACACAGCCGACGGTTTGGAAAATCGTACGGAAAAGGCTAAAGCAGAAGCCTTACCGTTTACAATTGCTACAAGCCCTGACACCCGATGACAAAGTCAAACGCTTTGAATTTTCGGCGCGGTTGCAACAGCTCATGGAAGAGGATGCATTCAGTACGAAACTTGTTTTCAGTGATGAAGCAACATTTTTTCTTAATGGTGAAGTGAACAGACACATTGTGCGAATCTGGGCGGTAGAGAATCCTCACGCATTCGTGCAGCAAATTTGCAATTCACCAAAAGTTAACGTGTTTTGTGCAATCTCACAGTTTAAAGTTTACGGCCCCTTTTTCTTCTGTGAAAAAAACGTTACAGGACACGTGTATCTGGACATGCTGGAAAATTGGCTCATGCCACAACTGGAGACCGACAGCGCCGACTTCATCTTTCAACAGGATGGTGCTCCACCGCATTCCATCATGATGTTCGGCATTTCTTAAACAGGAGTTTGGAAAACCGATGGATCGGTCGTGGTGGAGATCACGATCAGCAATTCATGTCATGGCCTCCACGCTCTCCCGACTTAACCCCATGCGATTTCTTTCTGTGGGGTTATGTGAAAGATTCAGTGTTTAAACCTCCTCTACCAAGAAACGTGCCAGAACTGCGAGCTCGCATGAACGATGCTTTCGAACTCATTGATGGGGACATGCTGTGCGGAGTGTGGGAGGAACTTGATTATGGGCTTGATGTCTGCCGAATCACTAAAGGGGCACATATCGAACATTTGTGAATGCCTAAAACAACTTTTTGAGTTTTTGTATATGTGTGCAAAGCATTGTGAAAATATCTCAAATAATAAAGTTATTGTAGAGCTGTGAAATCGCTTCAATCATTTGTAATAACCCTGTAGTTTGTGAACTCAAATGGGAATCCTGGAGGAAAACAACGTTCTTTTCATGAGGCACTATTGAGAAAATTTAGAGAACCGGTAATTGAGGCTGACTGCAGAATGATTTTACTGCCACAAATGTACGTTCCGTACATGGACCACAAAGATAAGATAAGAGAAATTAGGGCTTGCACAGAAGCATGGTCATTTTTCCCTTGCTCCAGTTGGGAGTGGAAGAGGTAAGGAAATCGCTAGTAGTGGTATAATGTATCCTCCACCGTGCACCACACAGTGGCTAGTGGAGTATGTATGAAGATGTATATTGATAATATTGGAAGTTCAATGAGACTTTTTGTTGATTATGATGCTGTATACAGAGAAGTTCCAGCAGTAGAAACTGTAACAAAATGCAATAGGAAGTTCACTGAAACTTCTTGCTGACTGTGATGTTTGATACATAAAAGTTGCAACACTAGAAAACTGTACCAAAGTGCTGAAGACATGCAGAGGATAGAAGCTTGTTGGGGGATTAGTATTTGAATCTAAACATAAACAGTTGTAAGATATTGTGCATTAATAAGCAGAAAGGCCAATTATTGTATATTGTGACTTCAGAACAATCACTGGATGCAGTCACTTCCATAAAATATGTAGAAGTGTGCATTTGGAGCAATATACAGCGGAATAACCACATAAAACTAATTGCAGGCAAGACAGACGCCAGATCGAGATTCAGTGGAAGAATCCTCAGGAAGTGTAGTCCATTCACAAAAGGACCAAAGGCTAGAAACTTGAAATTTGGAGAGTATATTGATCTTGCACTGTAGGCTTCATTTAAGAAGGGGTTTCTCAATATTCCACCCCTAAGGCTGTTGAGTAGCAACGACCCTAGGATCCACATGAATCATACTACACTCAGCAATGTTCATATGATTTTCTTGCAGGTATGCACCCTTCTGTGAATGAGTGACCTCTGGGTTGAATGAGGTCGTTTGCTCCCTATATAAGCGGGCAGTGTATAAACTTGGTGTAAATGGAACAACCCAAACAATTATATTAAATGGACCTATAGTAATATGCCATTTACATTGTATATACGCTCCTGTAGAAAAGTTAGTAATGACAAAAAAATACATGTATGGATGAAAGGACTTGGTGTACTTGCTGAAAATGTAACTGTAACTGAAGATATTACTTTGTACTACAATTATTAATAAAGTGAGCGCCTAGCGAGTCAGTGATGCAACCTGCACGACTTGGCGCGGCTCACCAGGGTACGCGTGCTGCGAGTGTTACTACAGCACCTGTACGGGATAACTCTCTCCTGTGGGTGCCTGCAGAGTCTTGTAGACAAGCATGCGGTGGCGGCGTTGATGATACACACGTCGATGGGGCATAGTGCTTCAATGCTGTTGCAGATAGAGCTCACAGTGGAATGGTTCTGCTGGCGTGCACTGCCCGCTTATATATGGAGCGAACGACCTTTGTTACGTAACGCAGCTTGCTGTAAATGGAACAGCCCAAACAATTATATTAAATGGACCTATATTTTTCCGTGGCTCCAGGGTTAATTTTATGCTCGACGTCGATACTGGTAATTCTGGTAGTGGATGGTTTACCCTAGCCATTGTTCAATGTGAAAATGCCTCACTTCCAGGGCTTGAATCCTTTGCTGATTGAGATGTCATCGCCTACAAGACCTGGCATTGTGGTATCAAATGAGAGGTGTTTTTTAATTATGTCACTATTATGGCAATTTTGAAGGTGGACTGGTGTTTGTTTCCTGAGTCAGAAATAAAGATATATATTTTTCGGCACTTTTGGAAATTTACCCCCTATGGGGATGAAATAGTGGGTGACAGTTTTCTTTAATACTTGTTAAAGAACTACTTAAGTATTTTTAAAGCTACATCTATGAAAACTGGTATTTGATGTCTCGGTTAAAATATATATATATATATATATATATATATATATATATATATATATATATATATATATATATATATATATATTACATGTTTCCATGATTTTGGAAATTCAACCCTCAAGGAGTTCGAATGGGAGATCAAATATTTTATGAAATATTTCATTATGAAAACATTTTTAAAACTAAATCTATGAAAATTTCAGTTTGGCTTCTCAGTTGGAAATTTAAAAAAATACATGTTTCCCTGTCTTTGGAAATTCAGTTCCTAAGGGGAGCAATTAGGGCCAGCCCAAACAGTTACAGATAGAAATTTGGAGAGGGTGTAGAACTTATACTGTATGCATCGTTTAAGTAGAGATTGTTAGAAGTTCCATTCCTAGAGGAGTGAAATAGGGGATGGAATGCTTTTTAAAAACATGTTGCTATTATGCAAATTTGAATCTAGAAGTACAAAAATTGGTACTTGGTTTCTCAGTCAGATATAAATTCATGTGTCAGCATTTTTGGAAATTCAGCCACTAAGGTGATAAGATATAAGGTGAAAGTTTGATTTGAAAATAAAATCATTATTAAGCAACTACTAAGCATTTTTACAGCTACATCTGTTACAAAAGGGTATAAATAGTTTTATGAAATAATTTCATTATGAAAGCATTTTAAAAGTGAAATCTATGAAATTTGTATTTGGCTTCTCTGTTAGAAATAAAAAATTTGTGTTTCATTGTTTTTGGAAACGCAACCAATAACGAGGAGAAACAGTGGACAAAAATCTTTAAGAAAATATTTTGTTAAATTAAATTTTTTTTTAAAGCTTAATCTCACTTCTAGCTTAGATATAAAGAAATGTATGTTGTGGGATGAAAGTTTCCACTGATTATCAACACAAAAAGTGTAATTAACAAAAACCTTTGACTCCAGCTACCAGAATCACTTTTTTGGTCAAAAATGCATTTAGAAAAGACTAGACATCTATAGCCTTAATTCACATGAAAAGTTTAAAATGTATTTCAGTTTGTGACAGTGTAAAAATTTGATTAAAGAATAACAAGGGAAATCTGTGCAGGTTGCACAGTCTACATGAGCAAGGAAATGGGTGCTAAACTAATTTATATATAAAAGCCCATGTCCTGACACATTGAACTCATTATCGCCCAACCCAAACCACTAAGCACAGCAACTTCATACTTGGAGAGGGTGTTGATATTGTGCTATAGGTGTCATTTAAGAAATGAACTTTTTGAAATTCCCTCCTGAGACGGAGGGAGGAGGGAGTGTGTAGGGGATAAAAAGTTTTTTTTCAAAATATGTCACTATTAATGCAATTTAGAAACTAGACCAACAAAAATTGGTATTTGGTTTCTCCATCAGAACTGAAGAATTGTGTGTTTCGGCATTTTTTTTTTTTTTTTTTAATTTAAAACCTATGGGGATGAAATAGTGAGTGAATGTTTCTCTTAAAAAGAATCATTATTAAAGAACTACTATGAAAATTGGTGTTTGACTTCTTGTCTACAAATTAAAAAATAAATAAGTAGGCCCTAAACAACAACTTATTTCAGAGTTGTTGCAAGTTCAAGCCCCAAGAGGGTGAAATAGGGAATGAAATGTTTTATGAAATAGTTAATTATGAAAGCATTTTAAAAGCTAATCTATCAAAATTTGAATTTGGATTCTCTATTAGAAATAAAAAAATATGTGATCACTGTTTTTGAAAATTCAGCCCTTAAGGTGGGTGAAATAAGGGATGAAAATTTTTAAGAAACTATTTCATTATATTAAAAAAAAAAAAATTGTAAAGCTAAATCAATGGAAATGGTATTTCACTTCCCGGTTAAATATAAAAAAGTATGTGTTAGGAGATGAAACTATCTGTGGAAATATCACCATAGGAGCGCTAAAAGCATGATTAACAAAAACGGACTCCAGTTACCAGAATTACTTTTTGGTCAGAAGTAAGTTCTGAAAAGACCATGTTCTACAGCCTTAATCAGTGTGAAAAGTTTAGATGATGCTGCAATTATGAACATAAAAATTCGATTAATTTTTTTTTTTTTTTAAATCCATCCAGACAATACTGTCTTTTATGTGAGTGAAGTAGCGGGCACTATACTAGTATTTGAACGTTGATCGTCAGTGTGGGATCTGTATCAGATAGGACTGACAGAGAAAATAAGGAAGATCCAAAGTAAAGCAGTGTATTTCCCTACGGATTCATTTAGTAAGCATGACAGTGTCACAAAGATGCTTATCAAACTCCAGTGGCAGATGCTGCAAGAGATGCTTTCTGCATCATGGTGTTGGTTAATGTTAAAGTTTTGAGAGCATTCATTTCTAGAAGAGTCAAGCAATATATTGCTTCCTTTTACGTATATCTTGTGAAAAGCCCATGAAGGTAAATCAGAGAGATTAAAGATCATACAGAGGTTTATCAGCAATCATTCTTCCTGGGAACCATCCATGACTGGAACAGGGAAACGGGGAAGTGACAGTGGTACACAAAGAACACTCCACGACATGCAGTAAGGTGGCTTGTGGTGTATAGATGAAGTATTCCATGAGTCTTTGCACAAATGCTGGGTAGCCATCTGCTCAGCTGACTGCCATTCACAACACAAAGAGTTTGGTCAGAGTGGCTTTGATTCGTGTGCATCTATAGGGTTATAGTTGGAAGGGGTAGTGGGAGTGGGGGCTACCCAAGTACCCTCATGTCTGTGAACCTCTTATCATTTGGCAACACTGAGGACAACACAAAGCTTGCCTGGCAATGGTCATTGGTAGACATGCGGAGAGGTTTACAAATGAAGTGGTGGCACCCATATAAACCTGACAGAGCACTTTTTTTCCAGCTGTCCACAAGCCACGATGCCATTTGGGATCCATGTGCAGCATATGATGGAGTCACTCAGTGTGGTGCCAGTGTGACCCCAAGTCCAGGGTTTTAACCGTCTGTCACCCTGGTTACAGGAGTGGCCAAAAGTGATTTTAGATTTGGTGCAGTACAGGAGAGAGAGAGAGAGCACTCCCACTTCTGTTTTTAATGCGGTCCTTTCTGCCATTTTATCTGAGCACCACAACCATGCAGTTGTTTTTATGGATGGGTCTAAGCAGGGTGACTCTGTTGGTTGCTCTGTCGTCTTCCCGGATCATGTCCTCAAGGTCAAACTGCCTCCCGAATTTACCATCTTTGACGCAAAATTATATGCAATCTTGCGGGCACTGGCACAGATGAGACATATCTCCCAGTGTGAGATTTCTCATCTGTACAGATTCTTTGAGTGCCTTTTACTCTCTCCAGCGTTTGTATGCAGCAGATAAAGTAACCCAGACTATCCAGGACACCCTCCTCCAACTACAGTGACTGGGGAAGGGGATGTCTTTCTGCTAGGTACCAGGGCATATGGGAATTGTGGGGAATGAAAGGGCTGACCAAGGAGGCATGTCATGACCAACAGGTCTTTTAGTGTGCTATCCCCCTGCATGCCCTCACCTTGCCGTTGTGGTATAAAGTCCTGTGTCGCTAGAAGTGACTGACAACAAGCTCTGTGTCATCAAGAGCCCACAACTTGGCCGTGGCATACTTCCTTCCAGCCACATTGCTGGGATGAGGTTCCATTCTCATCTTCGCATTGGCCCCAGCCCTATGACGCATGGATTTTTACTCCGGTGAGAGGACCCTCCGATGTGTGGTGCTTGTGGCGTGCAGATCATGGTGCACCACATTTTATTGGACCACATTTTATTTTCTGACCAGAAAACTGCAGCGGATTTGCCGGTGGATCTGCAGTCTATTTTATGCGATGATCAAACAAATGTGGTTCACATTTTAAAGTTTTGTGAATTGTCCCACATTTTTAACAAGATTTTGGGGAGATGTTTTTAATGTGTTAACAGGGTGGCTGGCTCACCCAAGTTTTTTGTAAGTGGTCAGCCAGCCACATTTCCCTGTGCTATTCTTTTAGCTCTTCTGTGTCTTGTGTACCCTCTGTTTTAATTTATTGATTAGCTATCTTGTCTCCTCATTGGTTTTAGTGCATGTGAGAGTGCCTGTGTGATAGAGTAACTGTGTGTTCATTTCGTGTGCATGTGTGTATGACAGTTTTCATTCTTATCCACATTTGTTTATTTTAATCATTGTTAGGGCACTGATAACCTTGCCATTTGGCACCCATAAGATCCTTAAACCACACACACACTTACTCTTTCACTGAATACAGAGAAATGTGAATATGTAGCTTGAAGCTGAAAAACAGTGTTTATGTCATCAACCATATTCATCACAGTTGGTTTGATGTTATTTGACCAACCCTGCCTGTGGTGTTTCCTTATGCTGACAGACAACTAGTGCTCTCTATGGCACAAAATATATAAAATGCCTTCCAATATAAGCAGTCATCGTGACTGTGAATGAATAATAGTTGCAACATGAGTTAACACTGTTTTTGTATTTAATCCCACTGCACAGGGTGTTCTGGGCTCTGCTAATGATTTCTGCTTGTAAAAAACTGCTACTTCCAAGATCAATTCAGTTTTATGTCAGCCTGGATGGCAGCTTTGAATATGTTTCTTGCTGCCAGCACCTCCAACAGTAACAGGTTAGCAAGTATTAGCACTCTCCTGTGGAAAGCTTCATTTGGGAAGTGCTGAATATTATTCCATGCTGAATTATGCTATTTGCATATGTCATTTTGCAGTCCACTGTTCTGATTTGATCTGGTACTGGTACTGCTTGCCTAGGCTATACAATTCTGTGAATCACTGTATATATGATTAGGTGACCATTTGGTTCCTGACAGAAAAGTAATGTTCCTTGAAAAATACTGAGACAGCTTCAGCTGATCTGCACTAAATAAAATGGGCTTATATCACTTTCAGGCCAGGATTTCACTGGGAAGCATATGCCCAGTTAGTGAGTGTGGCTATGGCCAGTAAGAAGCTGTTCATTATCCTGCTGGTCCTGGTTTGAGTATAGTTTGGTGCAGAGGCAGACATCTTACAAAAGAAAAACATCCTCATCCCATTTCTCCAAATAAACTGACCTTAAATTAAGTAATACAGTATCATTTTTGATTATGATTGCTGTTTTGGTGCTATATGTGACTTTCTGTGTAATATTATTATTGTTTGGAAGTTAATGTAAGTGTTGGAATAATTTTTGTATTATGTGTGTCATACATTTGTTTTATCTGTGTTCACCATTAAAACTGATGTTATTTTATTATTATTATTATTATTATTATTATTATTGATTGGAAATACAACACAATGCAGAAAATTCCATCTCTGAATCCAGCATCCCAGAATTACATAAATCTTCCGATCTAGAAATCAAGTGCAGAAAAAAATTTCAATTTGTTGACCAGTGTAATTACAGCAAAAATGTTGTTATGAATTGTTTGGCTGCTTATCAGTTGTTGCTCTCCAGGACTGAATTAGTGAGTGATTTGCTACACTGTAGCTCTGTCTATCCATCAATGGAAGTTTTGATAATCAATGGTAATGCCAGAAATCAACAGACCATTGTGCACATCAATTTTCTTTAGTGACACAGTTTCCTCCAAAAAGAGGCTCACATTACCTTCTTGATACGCATATAAAAATGTTGAATGATCTCAAATTTCAGAGATGGAGAGTCCAAATCTAGAACACCCAATCCAGCTGTGACCAAATTAGCTGATACTGCAAATTTTGCTCGCTCTGTGCTAAACAGCCAGTACAAGGTCCCATGACATCCTAGTCCATGACAGGCCACTGTGGTGCTCCTCCTCACCAACACAACAGATGCCTCTAATGCAGTGGCACTTGTGTGTCAGTTGGTTAGTGGCCCCCACTGCATAATTTTCTTTCAGTTTCCTATAAAGCATTATTTCATGATTTGTTGTCACAATAATTAAAAATGAATGCACATTTCATCAGTTCCCTCTGCATTATTTACATAATTTATTTGGTAAGTCATTCACATTCTCTGGGCACTGTTTCTAGTGACAAGTTCTGCAACTCATTGGCTAGAGTCAGATAATGACAGGAAACTGTCAAATGTGAGAGAATAATAAACGGTAACCGTGTTTAAGGAAGTGCTTCATATTGAAGTAATGGGCGTACAAATAACACAGAGCTCTTTATTGAAAACATGTTGAATATTGTTTATTGCATGTGGGAAATATCTATCATAAATTACCATTTTTGTTGCTGCAAAAGAAGTCATTATAATTCTACATTTTTCCAGGTGCTAATTTCATATGAAATAATGTCAGTAAATGAAATTATTTGAGTAACGGTTATGTAAAGAATTTGAGCAATAGTAGTCACTGGATTTTTAATGCTATCCAGATTGACTAATGATGATTTGGTTAATATTTTAGTTATTAATATGTTGGTGTAACAAAAAATGTGAGATATCTGCCACCCAGCAATAATTCCTTGTACTAGCAGCATTAACAGTCACTAGGAACAATGTGGCACCTATGTAGTTCCATGGAGATAGCTGCTACAAGACAGCAAAGCTGGAGATAAATTAACTTATGGAAACCCCTGTTTGTGTACTTTATGTGTCCATTTATTTTTAACGTTCTTCAGTAGAAGCATATTTCAAATATTCTTCTTCTTCGTCTTCTGTGGATATGGTGATTGACAGCTAACAAACAAAAATCATATGTACATAGCTGCAACACCAGGAAAATGTAGTTGGCTTGGGCAATGCAGCTATGCATGTTCGTGTGTGTGTGTGTGTGTGTGTGTGTGTGTATTTAAACCTTCAGATGAAAAAATCCAACAAGATGGCGGCTACAGTAAAAGTTAAGCAAGTGTCCTTCCAGAAAAACTTAAATTTTGCCGTAAAAAAGAAATCGTGTGAAAATTGCAAAGACGAAATCAAGAAACTGAACGAACGCATAACGAGCTTACAGTTCATAATCGGCAGTTTGAAAACGGACGTTTCGAAAATACAACAAGAAAATAGTGAACTGAACACGCTAAAACTTGTGCGAGATAGTTCGTCCGTTACGGAAAAGTGGTCTAATGTAAAGTGCAAGAACAGTAAGTCCAAAGTGCAAATTCGGAAAACCTGCGAAAGTTACGCAAGCTTTGTGCACGAAAACACATTTCAAGTACTTTCGATCGCCGATAGTGAAAATGCAACTTTCAGTTCGCATGAACGATGGGAAAAGCAAAAAGGCACTTTGGGGAATAAGGTAAGAGAAGAAAATTTACTGAAGCAAACAACTGTGAAGGAGGTCAATATAAATGTGCCGACCAAAAATTGTGTCGAAGTGTGTAGTAAAACAATACATAACGATTCGCAAATTGTGAACTCCAATAACAGGAAACTGTTTGTGTTTTCTGACAGCCATGGTCGTGGACTTCCGAGTAAACTAAAAGAAACAACTAAAACATTTTCGTGTGGTATAGTGAAACCGGGAGCCCCACTTAGCGAAATTAAAAAAATGACCGAATCCGCAGAGGCAAAAAATCTGCATGATAAAGACTTCGTTGTACTTATGGGAGGCGCAAACGATGTCTACAAAAATGAGACAGCGAGTGCAACGCGCGATCTTAAACAGTGTCTGAGGAACCTCACTCACACTAACGTAATACTTGTCAATATTCCGCATCGCTATGATCTTGTAAGATGGTCATGTGTTAACAGAGAAATAGAAAGTGCCAACAGTCAGTTTGCAAAAATCTGCAGACATTTTAAAAACGTGGAATGCGTTGATATAAGCAGTATTGGACGTAGATTCCACACCCAACACGGACTTCACCTGAATGGCTTGGGGAAAGAATATCTGACAAGCCTGATAACCAGGGTAATAAAAAACCATCAAAATAAATTCAAAACCAAAACGATAATTGCATTGCCATCGCCTGACTCCACAACGAAGACGCCTCAAAAAAATTCATTAGAAACTTCATCAGCAGCAGCAAAACATGTAAAAAAAGATCAAATTTTAACAGAAATAACAGTGGACATCGATTTCAACAACAAAGGAACTACTGTTCCTCATCAGCCAAGTATTATTTTAGACGAAAATAACAAAAACGAGAAGACTCCAAGTTCACAAGGAAACACAGCAGCAGTGGTAGAACCAACATTTGAAGTGTCAGAAACAGCACCACCATCAACAACAACAAATAGAAGGCTGTTGGACAGAAGAAATGCTGAGCCTCCTTCTCATCTCAACGATTTTTTATGTGTGGGCCTGAAGAAAAAGAAGGGACAACAGTAGGTAGTGTCAGGTGTCTCCTCTCTCCTGTCTCAAGGCAGACTCCAATGGATTCTCAGTCAGGTAACAGCACTAATAGAATAAAAAAGCAAGAGGAAGGCATCTCTTTCTTTCATCAAAACATAAGGGGCCTCTTAAACAAAACAGACCAACTCCTTATTAACATTAGTGAAAAGGACAGTATAAATAATGCCCAGATTTTGTGCTTAACTGAGCACCATGTTACTGATAAATGTGCCTTGCCATCTATAGTAAGTTATACTTTAGTAACATACTATTGTAGGGAAAGTAAAGATAAAGGTGGAGTAGCAATTTATGTTAAGGATAGTGTAGCATACAAAGCTATAGATATTAAGGAATATTGTGCGGAACAACAATTTGAGGCATGTGCCACAGAAATAACAACTAAATTCTACCCAATAATAGTGTTGGCTGTCTACAGGGCTCCTTCAGGTGACATAAAAACTTTTCTGCATTCAATGGAACTACTACTGTCATGGTTACATTCAAAAGCGAAGGATATTGTAGTATTAGGTGATTTCAATATAAACTTTTTGACAGAAAATAAGAATAAAATAGACTTTGAGATTGTGATGACCTTACACAATCTGACATCAGTAATAAACTTCCCAACAAGAATTACATCCGAGTGCCAAACTATGATAGACAACATTTTTTTAGATGTAAATAGACATCAGAATTATATTGTCAGGCAGGTTATAAGTGGGCTTTCAGATCATGATGGACAAATTCTCACTATTTATGACGTTAATCTGTTCAAAAAAGAATTTCCTCGATGGAAATTCATAAGAGTAATTAATGAAGAGGCGAAAGAAACTTTCAACCACAGGTTGCAGCAAATGGATTGGTCTTTAGTATATAGCCATGATGATGTTGATACTAAATTTAACTGTTTTATAAATGAATTCTGTGCTCTTTTTGAAGAAATATTTCCCAAGAAATGGGTCAGAAACAGGGCCTCCAATTCTGTAAGCAAGCCTTGGATTACAAAAGGTATAAAACAGTCATGTAAAACCAAAAGGGAAACTTATGCTGCAATAAGATTCTGTAAAGATGTAGAAAAATGGGAACACTATAGAATATACTGTAAAATTTTGAAGAAACTAATACAGAAATCAAAAGCCCTTTATTATGAGAAGAAAATAGATAATTCTAATAATAAAATAAAAGCAATTTGGAACATTGTAAAAAAAGAGACAGGAAGAGATACAACAAGTAAAGAAGATATAAATAATATCAGATATGAAGGTATCCTAGTAGATAACCCCAAAACGGTGGCTGAGATTTTTAATAAACACTTCCTATCAGTAACTCAACAGATTGGTTGCAAGCCCGATGTTGACGAAGCTGTAACTCTTTGTCAAGCCGTATATTCAAACAAAATTTCAGAAATGCACCTTAATCCTGTTACTGTAGAAGAAATTCAAAAAATCATCATGTCTCTAAAAAGTACGAATTCTGCAGGGGTTGATAATATATCTAGTAATTTATTGAAATATTCCTGTGTGTGGATAAGGGACATTCTCTGTCATATTTTCAATGCTTCCCTTCAGAAAGGTGTTGTTCCCAGTAGACTTAAGTATGCCATTGTGAAGCCCCTGTACAAAAAGGGTGATAAAGCTGAACTAACTAACTATCGACCTATCTCTTTGCTGACAGCTTTCTCCAAAATTCTAGAAAAGCTAATACATGTAAGAATTACTGTTCATCTCATGAAGAACGAAGTTCTCAGTAAGAGCCAGTTTGGCTTTCAAAAGGGCCGTTCAACAGAAGATGCAGTCTACGCACTTGCAAATGAAGTCCTAGAAACTCTTAATGAAAAAATGCTAGCACTTGGTGTCTTCTGTGATTTATCCAAAGCGTTTGACTGTGTTGATCACCAGATTCTCTTGCAAAAAGCAAAATTAGTAGGAATAAGTGGTGTTGCAGGCAATTGGCTACAATCGTACCTCCAAGACAGGAAACAAAAAGTTGTGTTGAATAGCTCGGGTGGAGTATGTGACACTTCCTCAGATTCTGAATGGAGTTCCATTACATGTGGAGTGCCCCAGGGCTCAATTCTTGGGCCACTATTATTCCTGATTTTTATAAATGATCTACCATCATGTACAAGCCTGCCGTGTAAATTTACATTATTTGCTGATGATACCACAATTTTTATGAGCAGTAGAACAGACAACAATCTTGAGGAACTCATTAATCACATACTCTCAGATATAGTTAATTGGTTCAAGGTGAATGGTCTCTCATTAAATTCCAGTAAGACCAGCTTTATTCAATTCTGTACAAAAACAGAAAAAGAGAGAGAGATAAGTGTGACATGTGGTAATCAACCAATAGTTAGAATGGAAACAACAAAATTTCTTGGAGTGCACATTGACAAGAAAATGAACTGGTCTTCACATATTATTGACCTCTGTAAGAGGCTTAGCTCTGCTACCTATGCTTTACGGGTTGTCACTACATGTGTTGAACCTAACACTGCAAAAGTGGCATATTATGGCTATTTTCATTGTCTCATTGAGTACGGAATTATTTTTTGGGGCAACCAGCCATTAGCAAGGAAAGTGTTCATTGCACAGAAGCGAGCTTTAAGAATTATATGTGGATTGCGCCCAAGAGACTCTTGTAGAAATAGTTTTCGTAATCTTAAAATATACACAACTACATGCCAATATATTTTTTCTCTCATGTGTTTTGTTTGTAAAAATATAGAGATATTTCAACCAAACAGTAATTATCACGAGCATAATACACGGAGGAAGAATGACATACACAGTGAACTCAGAAATTTGAGCTTGGCACAAAAGGGTGTCCACTACACTGGAGCAAAACTCTTCAATGCTCTTCCTCCCAAAATAAAGACAGAGATTCATAACAAGAGTGAGTTTAAGAAAGCACTAAAAATATTTTTGCTAGAAAAAGCTTTTTACAGTCTAGATGAATTTTTAACTAAATAAATTGTTAATATTTTAATATTATATAATACAAGTTGACATAATGCCACTATGAATTTTATTTAACCTGAGCTCTGTAACTGTGTGTTCTCCGTATCTGTGTTCTGTAGTGTTTTAATGATTCTAAGAAAATATGTATTTTCTTTTTCTGTATTGCTGCCCAAAGAATTTACTGTATAAATTTTTATATAATTATGTACTCAAATTTCTGTATATGCTATTAGATTATCAGATTGTATTTGTAAAAAACTGACTCGTTCCACGTCCTTGTGTATCCAACACAGTTGGACCTATGGAACACGAAATAAATCAAATCAAATCAAATCAATCAAATCTTCCAAAATAATTTTGCTTTTCTACTTTTTCAGTAATGCTTAAGTGTTTAACCATCTTCTGCATTGTTCCTCTTTGCGACTCAACAAATCCTCTGCTGGTGAATAGCAATCTATCCTCTTCATATTGTTGTTACTCCATCCTGGACTTTCCATTGTTTGTATTTTTTGTTATTTAGTTCTGAAGGAGAACATTGTATGAAATCTTAACAACATTTTCAGTCCTGTTTATGTGCTTGCAATTGCACAACATCTTTAACTATAAACTAATTAGTTATCTCCTTCCATTATAACCATTAATATTTTTTATGCTGAAGATGGATGAAAGCTTAGAAGGTCCTGTTGACATCCACCTCAATAGATATGACATGTTAGTTAACGCCTCAATGATGGTGAGATAATTAACCGTGAAATATTTAAGGTACAATTTCAATCTTTATCTGATATGATTTATGGGAATGCTTGAAAATCTAATTCAGAAATTCTCTTATCCTTTTTCCATGATAAAACTAGTTGAAAAAATTTTTAGATCTTGCACTCAGCATATGGATGAAATAGCTCTGTATTGTAAAGTATTTCCTATGCAAATGTGGAATCTATGATACATGAACCATGGATCTTGCTGTTGGTGGGGAGGTTGAAGAGGGGCAGCAGCCTTTTCAGTAGTTGCAGGGACAACAGTCTGAATGATTGACTGATCTGGCCTTGTAACACTAACCAAAACGTCCTTGCTGTGCTGGTACTGCGAACGGGTGAATGCAGGAGGAAACTACAGCCGTAATTTTTCCTGAGGGCATGCAACTTTACTGTATGGTTAAATAATGATGGCGTCCTCTTGGGTAAAATATTCCGGAGGTAAAATAGTCCCCCATTCGGATCTCCGGGTGTGGACTACTCAAGAGGACGTTGTTACCACGAGAAAGAAAACTGGCGTTCTACGGATCGGAGTGTGGAATGTCAGATCCCTTAATCGGGCAGGTAGGTTAGAAAATTTAAAAAGAGAAATGGATAGGTTAAAGTTAAATATAGTGGGAATTAGTGAAGTTCGGTGGCAGGAGGAACAAGACTTTTGGTCAGGTGAATACAGGGTTATAAATAGAAAATCAAATAGGGGTAATGCAGGAGTAGGTTTAATAATGAATAAAAAAATAGGAGTGCGGGTAAGCTACTACAAACAGCATAGTGAACGCATTATTGTGACCAAGATAGACACGAAGCCCATGCCTACTACAGTAGTACAAGTTTATATGACAACTAGCTTTGCAGATGATGAAGAAATTAATGAAATGTATGATGAGATAAAAGAAATTACTCAGGTAGTGAAGGGAGACAAAAATTTAATAGTCATAGGTGACTGGAATTCGAGAGTAGGAAAAGGGAGAGAAGGAAACATAGTAGGTGAACATGGATTGGGGGAAAGAAATGAAAGAGGAAGCCGTCTGGTAGAATTTTGCACAGAGCATAACTTAATCATAGCTAATACTTGGTTCAAGAATCATAAAAGAAGGTTGTATACATGGAAGAATCCTGGAGATACTAGAAGGTATTGGATAGATTATATAATGGTAAGACAGAGATTTAGGAATCAGGTTTTAAATTGTAAGACATTTCCAGGGGCAGATGTGGACTCTGACCACAATCTATTGGTTATGAACTGTAAATTAAAACTGAAGAAACTGCAAAATGGTGGGAATTTAAGGAGATGGGACCTGGATAAACTGACTAAACCAGAGGTTGTACAGAGGTTCAGGGACAGCATCAGGGAACAATTGACAGGAATGGGGGAAAGAAATACAATAGAAGAAGAATGGGTAGCTCTGAGGGATGAAGTAGTGAAGGCAGCAGAGGATCAAGTAGGTAAAAAGACAAGGGCTAGTAGAAATCCTTGGGTAACAGAAGAAATATTGAATTTAATTGATGAAAGGAGAAAATATAAAAATGCAGTAAATGGGGCAGGCAAAAAGGAATACAAACGTCTCAAAAATGACATCGACAGGAAGTGCAAAATGGCTAAGCAGGGATGGCTAGAGGACAAATGTAAGGATGTAGAGGCTTGTCTCACTAGGGGTAAGATAGATACTGCCTACAGGAAAATTAAAGAGACCTTTGGAGAGAAGAGAGCCACTTGTATGAATGTCAAGAGCTCAGATGGAAACCCAATTCTAAGCAAAGAAAGGAAAGCAGAAAGGTGGAAGGAGTATATAGAGGGTCTATACAAGGGTGATGTACTTGAAGACAATATTATGGAAATGGAAGGGGATGTAGATGAAGATTAAATGGGAGATACAATACTGCGTGAAGAGTTTGACAAAGCACAGAAAGTCCTGAGTCAAAACAAGGCCCCAGGAGTAGACAACATTCCATTAGAACTACTGACGGCCTTGGGAGAGCCAGTCCTGACAAAACTCTACCATCTGATGAGCAAGATGTATGAGACAGGCGAAATACCCTCAGACTTCAAGAAGAATATAATAATTACAATCCCAAAGAAAGCAGTTGATGATAGATGTGAAAATTACCGAACTATCAGTTTAATAAGCCATGGCTGCAAAATACTAACATGAATTCTTTACAGACAAATGGAAAAACTGGTAGAAGCCGACCTCGGGGAAGATCAGTATGGATTCCGTAGAAATGTTGGAACACGTGAGGCAATACTGACCTTACGACTTATCTTAGAAGAAAGATTAAGGAAAGGCAAACCTACATTTGTAGCATTTTTAGACATAGAGAAAGCTTTTGAAAATGTTGACTGGAATACTCTCTTTCAAATTCTAAATGTGGCAGGGGTAAAATACAGGGAGTGAAAGGCTATTTACAATTTGTACAGTAACCAGATGGCAGTTATGAGAGTCGAGGGGCACAAAAAGGAAGCAGTGGTTGGGAAGGGAGTGAGATGGGGTTGTAGCCTCTTCCCAATGTTATTCAATCTGTATATTGAACAAGCAGTAAAGGAAACAAAAGGAAAATTCAGAGTAGGTATTAAAATCCAGGGAGAAGAAATAAAAACTTTGAGGTTCGCTAATGACATTGCAATTCTGTCAGAGACAGCAAAGGACTTGGAAGAGCAGTTGAATGGAATGGACAGTGTCTTGAAAGAAGGATATAAGATGAACATCAACAAAAGCATAACGAGAATAATGGAAGGTAGTCAAATTAAGTCAGGTGATGCTGAGGGAATTAGATTAGGAAATGAGACACTTAAAGTAGTAAACGAGTTTTGCTATTTGGGGAGCAAAGTAAATGATGATGGTCGAAGTAGACAGGATATAAAATGTAGACAGGTAATGGCAAGGAAAGTGTTTCTGAAGAAGAGAAATTTTCTAACATCGAGTATCGATTTAAGTGTCAGGAAGACGTTTTTGAAAGTATTTGTATGGAGTGTAGCCATATATGGAAGTGAAACATTGATGATAAATAGTTTGGACAAGAAGAGAATAGAAGCTTTCGAAATGTGGTGCTAAAGAAGAATGCTGAAGAGTAGATGGGTAGATCACGTAACTAATGAGAGGGTATTTAACAGAATTGGGGAGAAGAGGAGTTTGTGGCACAACTTGACAAGAAGAAGGGAGCGGTTGGTAGGACATGTTCTGAGGCATCAGGGGATCACAAATTTAGCATTGGAGGGCAGTGTGGAGGGTAAAAATCATAGAGGGAGACCAAGAGATGAATACACTAAGCAGATTCAGAAGGATGTAGATTGCAGTAAGTACTGGGAGATGAAGAACCTTGCACAGGATAGAGTAGCATGGAGAGCTGCATCAAACCAGTCTCTGGACTAAAGACCACAACAACAACAACATGATACATGGATACGAAACATGACATACAATGATTAATTTGCTTTTGACAGAGATAGGAGCAGAGTTGTCCATAGGCAATTTTAAATTCATGCAGACAGTCAGAAGGTATAAAAAAGATAATTTTGAAATTTAGTTGCCACAGAACTCTACTAGTGCCTTGTGTCATAATAGATTTGGTTTATTTTGTAGTAAACATAATACTGTGTTTCTTGAATGTTTCTTCTATTGAGAAGGACTGTAGTAGTTTATAATCATTCATGCCATGGGCCTTGGTATAATTTCAGCCTATCACAAACGATAGGAGTGGGAGGGGAGTGGTAAGGTGCCAAGTCACTTTATAAACATACCTTAAAAACAGATTTATTGTTAGTCTCTTCAAAGTTTTAAACAAGCAGATGGTCAGTTCAGAAAACTTTAAACGAACTCTGATAACAAGCACTGGAGAACATTATTAAGTTTACAACTCTGATTTCTGACAGTAAAATAATATTGACAGTAAACAAAATGTACAAAGAATTCCAAGGATCTTCAGTATAACCTTTCTCTTAAAACAAGGAATTGTTGTTGTGGTCTGCAGTCCAGCATTTGGATACAGCTTACGAAGTCGGGAAGTGCGGTGGGGGCATCAGAGGGGGTAGGTTGTAACAGCTCCCCATGGAGGTCAGGGTTTTCACCATATAGTTGTAAGAACTCACTCATGGTGCCCTTGATATCTGGTTTGTACAACAACCGTAGGCTAAGTAGTACCCACGGGAGGGCCTCACTCCAAAGACTGTCATGAGACCACGGTGCTGTCTTGAAAGTGCAATGCCACCGTTCTACCAGTCCATTTCATTTGGGGTGTTAGGCAGTCGTGCAACATTTGTTTATACCACACATCTGGAACAGTTCGGCGAAGAGTGCTGATTCACACTGCTGGCCATGGTCGGTGGTGATGGTAGCAGGGCAACCTAAGTGAACGGAAGCCCTCTGAGGGGGGAAGGGATCCGATGAGGTCCAGGTGTATGTGGCGAAAGAGGCCAGATGGGATCTCGAATTTGTGGAGAGGTGGAACAGCGTGCCTGATGACTTTGTTGCCCTAGCAGATGATGCCATTTCGGGCCCAGGTCTCACAATTGCACTTCATGTCTCACCACACAAACTATACGGACACGAGGCATGTCAATGACTTGATGCTGGGGTTGCTAGAGAATGTTGTGTTTCAAACACTAAACGGTGTAGGGGGGTAGGGATGAGGGTGCAGAGGGTGCTGGTGGAGGAATCGCGCGAGACCTCCTCTCGGACGCCAGCAAATTTTGCTTTGGTGAAAGACAGCAAAGAGAAGGTGCTGTTAAGGAGCTGCTGTGTATCCTCGTCCTTGTTCTATAGGCATGCAAGGTCGGAAAGGTCAATGACCGTTGACATGGTGCCAATGCAGAAAAGGTAATTGCAACAATGTTGTTGGTGCCTTTGATATGGTGGACGTCACTTGAGAACTGAGAGATGAAATCAAAATGCCGAAAGCGACGGTAAGGAGGGTCAAGAGGGGGGTGGCATATGGCATCTGTTACTGGTTTTTGGTCAGTCAGGATGTGAAAAGGTCTGCCCTCGAGGTGGGGGATGGAAGTGTTTCACCACCTCATAACCTGCTAAATGTTCGCAGTGGAAGGCAGAGTATTTTTGTTAGGCGCGTGAGAGCTTCTTCGAAAAGAACTTATGTGGCATGACCATGTCAATATGCTGTTGTAGGACCATGCCTGCCATGGAGTCACTGGCATCCATGGTGATGAAGAGTTCAGCATCCGAGTTTGGATAAGTGAGGGTGACAGCTCATGCAAGAAAGTCTTTCAGGGCCTGGAAGGCTGCTCGCAATGGTTCGGTCCATGGAAAGGGTTGATCCCTGAAGTTTGCTTGCTGGCAGGGACATTAGTGAGGGTGGTCTGGATGTCGGCTGTTGCAGGCAAATGACAATGGTAGCAGTTTATTGTTCCCAGGAACCGACGGAGCTCTTTGTATGTGGTAAGCAGTGGAAATAAGACTGATTGCACCTTCGATTCAGGGAGGTGTACACTGGCAGCCAAAATTGTTCACACTAAGAATTGGACAGATTGTTGGTGTAGTTGCAGTCTGTCAGTGTTAATCTCAACTCCATTAGATGAGAGAGTGTCCTTTACTATTGTGATGTGGCATTCGTGTTCTTGTGTGGACTTGCTAAAGATCAGGATATCGTCTAGATACACAAAACAGAAGTCGAACTGGAGGAAGAGAGAGTCAATAAACTGTTGCCAAATCTGGGCAGTGTTTTTTAATACAAATGGCATGAAATAGTACTCGTACAACGCGACAGGGGTGATAATTGTCATTTTCGGAATGTCCTCAGGTGCGACTGGTATTTGGTGATAGGCGTGTTTGCAATCCTAAATGAAGCAGGCAAAAAGGAATACAAATGTCTCAAAAATGACATCGACAGGAAGTGCAAAATGACTAAGCAAGAATAGCTAGAGGACAAATGTAAGGATGTAGAGGCGTATATCACTGTGGGTAAGATAGATACTGCATACAGGAAAATTAAAGAGACCTTTGATGAAAAGAGAACCACTTGCATGAATATCAAGAGCTCAGATGGAAACCCAGTTCCAAGCAAAGAAGGGAAAGCAGAAAGGTGGAAAGAGTATATAGAGGATCTATACAAGGGCGATGTCCTTGAGGACAATATTATGGAAATGGAACAGGATGTAGATGAGGATGAAATGGGAGATATGATATTGCGTGAAGAGTTTGACAGAGCACTGAGACACCTAAGTCAAAACAAGGCCCCGGGAGTAGACAACATTCCATTAGAACTACTGAGCAAGATGTATGTGACAGGCGAAATACCCTCAGACTTCAAGAAGAATATAATAATTACAATCCCAAAGAAAGCAGGTGTTGACAGATGTGAAAATTACCGAACTATCAGTTTAATAAGCCACGGCTGCAAAATACTAACACGAATTCTTTAGAGACAAATGGAAAAACTGGTAGAAGCCGACCTAGGGGAAGATCAGTATGGATACCGTAGAAATGTTGGAACATGTGAGGCAATACTTATCCTACGACTTATCTTAGAAAATAGATTAAGGAAAGGCAAACGTATGTTTCTAGCATTTGTAGACTTAGAGAAAGCTTTTGACAATGTTAACTGGAATACTCTCTTTCAAATTCTAAAGATGGCAGGGGTAAAATACAGAGAGCGAAGGGCTATTTACAATTTGTACATAAACCAGATGGCATTATAAGAGTCGAGGGGCATGAAAGGGAAGCAGTGGTTGGGAAGGGAGTGAGCCAGGTTTTTAGCCTATCCCCAATGTTATTCAATCTGTATATTGAGCAAGCAGTAAAGGAAACAAAAGAAAAATTCGGATAGGAATTAAAATCACTGGAGAAGAAATAAAAACTTTGAGGTTTGCTGATGATGTTGTAATTCTGTCAGAGACAGCAAAGGACTTGGAAGAGCAGTTGAATGGAATGGACAGTGTCTTGAAAGGAGGATATAAGATGAACATCAACAAAAGCAAAATGAGGATAATGGAATGTAGTCGAATTAAGTTGGGTGATGCGGAGGGAATTAGATTAGGAAATGAGACACTTAAAGTAGTAAATGAGTTTTGCTATTTGGGGAGCAAAATAACTGATGATGGTCAAAGTAGAGAGGATATAAAATGTAGACTGGCAATGGCAAGGAAAGCGTTTCTGAAGAAGAGAAATTTGTTAACATCGAGTATAGATTTAAGTGTCAGGAAGTCCTTTCTGAAAGTATTTGTATGGAGTGTAGCCATATATGGAAGTGAAATGTAGATGATAAATAGTTTAGACAAGAAAAGAATAGAGACTTTCGAAATGTGGTGCTACAGAAGAATGCTGAAGATTAGATGGATAGATCACGTAACCAATGAGGAGGCACTGAATAAAATTGGGGAGAAGAGAAATTTGTGGCACAACTTGACTATAAGAAGGGATAGGTTGGTAGGACATATTCTGAGACATCAAGGGATCACCAATTTAGTGTTGGAGGGCAGCGTGGAGTGTAAAAATAGTAGTGGGAGATCAAGATATGAATACACTAAACAGATTCAGAAGGATGTAGGTTGCAGTAGGTACTGGGAGATGAAGAAGCTTGCACAGGATAGAGTAGCATGGAGAGCTGCATCAAACCAGCCTCTGGACTGAAGACCACAATAACAACAACAACAATGTTGAAAATTGTAGCACCCACGAGAAGGTGGGTGAAGTTAGAAATATTCAGTACAGAATAATTGTCCTTCACAGTTCTAGTGTTCAAGCATCTGTAGTTGCCACATATACGAAAGGAGCCGTTCTGTTTAGGGTTGAGGTGTATGGGTGGTGACCAGTTACTATAGGAGGGCTGTAAATTCCTACCTCAAGAAGTTCCTGTATTTTCTGCTGAGCCAAGCCTAACTTGAGTCAGTTAAGGCGGTGAGCCTTGTGGCAAATAGGTGAGTCTTCAGACATGACGATGGGGTGAACAGTTTCTTTCTTGACGGTGGGAACTGAATGTCCGATGACTGCACCCGGGTGGGGCACAGTGTGGGTTGAATTTTTAGGGACACTGGGCTTGGGAGCAGTGTACTTGTCTGCTTTAGAGGGGAATGGCAGCGAAAAATTCACAGTTTGCAAATGCCAAGCACGTGGCAGACATGTGCGTGGGCGTAGAGACTCTATTGTCTATAGTGTGAGAGAGAGGTGCACTCAACGGTGGTGGCATTGCTGGCACATGTGGAGCTCTTGAGTGAGCCATGCGAGAAGGCGCGAGAAGGAGGAATGTTTATCAACACAATGGGCAGGTGCATGCATGGTGGCATGGGGCGTGGTCGGAGCCCAGACAGCTGGATTGTCATGAGGTGTGCGAGTGTCAGTTTGCGAAGCAGGTGAGAGAGACATTGAGCGGAACACACTTGATGGTGGTGGGAGAGGTGGGGGTAACACTGTGCAGTTGAGACTGGAGTCACACCAGATAGGTTGGGTGTTGCTAACCTGTGTGCAGTTGACGGTGAAGCTGTCAGGTGCAGCAGATGAAGGCTCGGGTGTTCGCACTGCCGAGTGGTGTGAATTGATGTGGGTGGTGATCATGGCAAGCTCGTCCTTGGCGTGTGCAATACGATATTCCAAAATGGCGTTCTCACATCGGAGGGTGAATGCTTGATACTTTCCGCCAGGATGTGATCCATGGTTGCACGAGTCCTGCTCATGAGAATTGCGTACTGATGCACTAAATAGTTAAAGGCATTTACACTTGGAGAAGGTGGCGGAGCATGTACACATAGGATGTGAGAGTTAGAGGTGTGGTGAAACAGAGAACCTCGACACAACATTTGGAGACAGGTGGTGGTGTGATAAGAAGTCGATTCCCAGGATCAGTTCTGCGATGTCCACCAAGTGGAAGATCCACAGGAGAGAGAGGCCATTAGAGAGGTGGAGATAAAGCTCGACAGTTCTGCAGGTCTGGAGTGTAAATGAGTTCACGACTCACAGGAGAGAGCGTGTGCATGTGAGAGGGCATGTGACCATTAACTTAGGTACAATAGAGATGTCAGCCCTGGTGTCCACAAGGAAGTTGCGGCTTGAAGAATAGTCTTTGACATAAAGGCAGCAGTTTGATTGGACATAGATGTGGATGGAATGTAGTGTGGGTTGGTGCTTATCGGACAATTGGCTTTTCAGATGCTCGCAAAGAGGGCTGCACCGAATATGGTGTGGTACCAACAGTGTGGGTACGTTGAGAGAGGAGGTGGCTGATCATCCTCAATGTGTTCGGGTTCATATGCCAGGGCGTACAGTGCAGGCACGATATGCAGCAGCTTGGCAGGTGGAGAGTGCATGCGTTAGGTGCCAGGTGGTGCAGCAGTCTGAGGAGCGGAGCAGGCCTGCCCCTGCCAGTGGCCAGGTGAAGTACTTGTACAGGAGTGCGAACCTGTTGCATGAGCTCCTGCTGTGGCACTGGTGTCTGAGCAAATAGACCTGGTCAGCCATCTGCACATGCGAACCGATGGATTCCAGGGCATGGGGAAGGAGATGAACCGGGAGTTCTGAAGGCAGTATTCACAATCACACCGACCAGAGTTTCGTCTGGCATCATCTGCTCGCTGACCAGGAAGTGTAGCCAGTGCCAAAGCTCGGGAGGGGTGCGTTCGCTGAGATGTTCCTTGTACAGTATTCGCAGAATAACCTTGGGGAACGCGAGAGGCACTTGGTGATAGTTTTGCGAAATCAAAGTTAGCGGCAGCATCAGAAGTAGGTCACAGATCAGGTCTGTGCACCCGTGCAGATGAGTCATGACACTCAGGAATTTTGAATTATCATAAGAGACGTGGTACATTTCAAACAAGTTCTCCACCACTGCAAACCATGTTGCTAGGTTGTCCTTGGATAGCAGGGGCAGGGTTGGTAAGCAGCCTGGTGGTGGAAACAAGGGCACAGCTAGTTCTGTATCTGAGTCCCTCATATCACTTGTATGATGTGAATGCTGGACAGGCACGGTCAACACAGACGGCACTGCATAGGGTGCGAGCAAGCAGTCTGTCAGAGAGGATGAGAACGGCACCAAACCACTAGGAAATGATGCTGTAGAGCTGTCCAATGCAACGTTTGTGGCGCAGATGTCTGATGCAGAAGGCATGGCCAGCGCCTTGTGAAAAGTGAGCAGGTGAACAGCTGTAGCCAAAAACCCTGAAAGTTTACTTGTGGCGGCGGGGAAGGGAGGGGGGGGGGGGGGTGCGGACGCACGCAGAGAGCACACTTAAATGTTCCCACCAGGCTGTTCGGAGGTTCAGAAACCACAGTTAGTGTCAGTACATGGCACATTATTCACATCAGGTGGGGGCCTGTAAAGTGCACTGAAGGGCTCAACGATCACTGGGCGTGGAAACATACCTGGAAATGTCCATGATATACACTGGGTGTTGTCCACTTTGTAAACCAATGAAGTGGTAAAGCACTCTGGCATCATGGAAACACAATCGGTACATGTCGTCTGTCCTAACAAAGGAGAGGTTGCACACGGCACTGTTGTAACAGTTGCTTGGGAGGCCGGCATCGAATACATAGTTTGTGCATGAAATGCAGAATGCATGTTAGCATGATGAAATGCAGAAAATTTGCTTGCCTCATTATCATTTTCAAAATGCACGTGTTGATGCACACTCGCTGGAGAGGCAAAGTCTGCGTCTACAGTCTCATGTTGCACTGTTGAGTGGCAAACACGTTGAGGTGACAAAACTGCAGGAAACTTGCTGTAGAATCTAGGTGGTGATGAAGTGACAAAATGTTGCATTGTAGATGCAGGAGCTTTGATATCCACTCACTGCGTGGCAGGATACATTTCCAAGTGGAACGAATGAAGGCATAAACAAAGCCAGCATAGTAGACGTGAAAATACTTGCACTACGAGGAAATGGTGCCTGAATTCTTACTTGGGATCAAAACTGTGAGAATATGGTTGGGTTGTAGCCCAATGAAAACACACTTAATACTGTAAGACTCGATATATTTCATATCAGTAAGTACAAACATCCACATTACAGCAAGTCACACATCGAACTGAATAAGCCAAGAGTTTCATTTGAGCAGTTGCCAGCGGGCTCATGCGCATCCACAGAGCTGAATTCACGTGTGAGCAGTGCCTTCTCCCACATCTGGCTGTTTGCAGTACGAGCAGTAGCAGCAAGTAGCCAGATGCTACCCAGAAAAATTTTTCTGGCGCGCCCAAGCTGCCTGATTCGCGCATGCGCAGAGCAATCTGAGTTATAGTTGGAGGTCATTCTCCATGTGACCCATGCATATGTTTTGTGATATTGCAGTTCATTCTTCATTTACAGTTCCCACATCAAATGAAAACAAAACAGATTTCTGTGACTGGGATTAATCAAGTGAACCAGTGTACATTCTCATAATCATGGAAGATTAAAATAAGTTAGTGGGTTCAATTTTCTGATTTTGTATTATTACCACGTTATTAGAAATCAACCATTAATCATCTTAATGAAGTTATTTTTGTCAGTTTGCTGGAGAAATTTGCTTCTATTAATCTTTTCCGCCGAGACAGTCAATTCATTTGAAACAAAGTGTTTCATGACACACTATTGGCTAGTTTCAACTTCGTTCAGTTTCAAATGCACATTTTCATTTTCTGGCATGAATGGCATTATATCATAATAAAGGACCAAACATGCGATAATACAGTACTGGTACCCCAAGAAAACTGGTATCCCAAAAACTACATAGAAAAGCTGAATATCAGGTACTTCAGTGTCAATCTGGACATACAAATGTGCACTTTAAGCCAAATTAAGCATTTTAGTATGGTTTACAAAATTGCGATGCTCTTGGAGTAGTTTCTGATGTCCTGTTTCTTTTATGACACTGTAAGATCTCCTAATGCTATACAGGTTTGAACATACATAAATATTCACTACAAGCTGACTAAGCAGACAAATTTGGTCAGCAGTTTTGAATTAAATATTTTGTTTCAAATGTATTGACAGTTTTAGCAGAAATTTACAAATCTGCTTCCTGTGTCTGTGAAACACAATTTTTTTCGATCACAAGACACTTGTCTAGTACTTCCTCTAGGCTTTACATTATTTCTTAATTTGTATTGTTATGCAATGAAAAGTGTATGAGCAGGGCAAACACCAAGCATGAGCTGCCTACATCATCGTAGCTGCGCGTGCGTGGTACGCCCTGTTTTCCGGTGCTCTCTGGCAATTGCTCAAGCAAACCTAAGATGGCACATGCCATTAGTTTAAAGAAAAAGATCTTGTGATGGCAGAGATATGTTGTTCCTACTTGTCAATGCCACAGTTGCTTTTTTGTAATGATATGATTTCTTTCATGTTTTTGTAAGTATCTGCTAGTGAAACTTGTAGAATGGTGTTCAATTTTCCCATTAATTAACTTCTGTTGAAATAAATGAGCTCCATAATCACTGATTTCTGTCATCACATAAAGTAGTACAAACAAATATGGCCTGTGTAATATCTCACTGTTGCATAACTGATGCTTAATTTCACCAAAAGCTGCTTAACATGCACTAGTCCACCAAATACTACTTTTCTTTAGCAAGTTATATAAACAAAGTGCATTAAGTGCTTGTGCATTCACATGCATCGTTTAAAAATTACATAAACTGCTGAATGATCGGAGTTCCTTTTTTGATTTTTGCTTTGCGAATCCTACAGTGACCAAAAGCTTATCATTATCAGGCATAATTCCCTCCTCACTTATAATGTGACCAAGGAAATTCAATTGTTTCTCAGCAAATCTACACTTTTCCTCCTTCAAAGTCATACTTCTTTCTCTAAATTTCTTTGCTACTTCACACAATGTTTATAAATGTTCGTCCCAAGTTTTACTGTTTATTAGAATATCATCAATACAAATGACTAATTTCAACAGCAACTCACTCTCAAGACATATCACAAAGCTCTTATAAACTCAGCAACAGAAACATTAATGCCAAAAGGTACAATACAATGTTGAAATGACTTGCCATTATAAAGAAGTGCAGTGTGTTTTCCACATACCAGCAGAAGTGTAATGTGATGAAACTGGTAATGTAACAATCTAGCACTATCAAATTTGTTCAACAACTCTTCCATGTTTTAGGGGTGATCATTCTCTATTCTAAAAATTTATTTAATTACGTAAAGCCCAATACTAACCTGATGCCTCCAACTCTCTTGCATAAACGATTAGTAATGGTTTCATAAAGAATGGATCATGATTTCTGAATTTCAGCTTGCATTGGTAGTCCTTCACACACCTGGCTTTTCACTAAAAACGTCACAAAACTCCCACACAAATTTTTCTGAGTCATCTTTCTCTCCTATACTTAATTTATCAGCTGCATTAGTCTTTTCAGTAACAAGGTGTGTACATGAATTGTTTACAATGTTATCATCTCAGAAACCCTCATCCTTATCAAAATAATTGCTAACAATCATAATTTCTGTTCCTCCTACATGATTACTACAATTTTCATTAAACAGTATATGTAATTTTCTTTGTTTAATATTACCAGTCCTTGTTTCAATAAACAATAATTTCTTCTTTTCCCAACAAAAATGAGCATTTACTTTCATAAATCAAGCCAAGCCTAACAACATGCATTCATTTCAGTCATTCAACATTAAACATTCCTGTTCAAAACTAGGGTTCTCAATGCTAAACATGATCAAATCTTGTCTGTTAATTGGCTTGCTAAGTTTTCCTGTTGGATTCTAACACCTGTGATTGGAAATTCAGTATAATTCTCTGTATGTTTTATTCTGTCTCTCAATTTACATAAAATACAACATATTGAGCTACCTGTGTCAATCAAACATACTCCTTTCCAAGTATCAATCTAAATGTTAATATAAGGACTACCTAATAAGTCTTCAATATCAAGAACATCATTCACAGCTAATTAATCATTCTCAACTTCTCTAAAATTTAACTCTGTTTCTATAGGTGATACAACTGATGTGATGGGCTGTAATGCCGCTAATGGTACCTTACAACTAATTTCAGTATTCTCTTCTACAGACAAATCATGTTCTTTAATGTAGGTGTTGACTATTGAACTTTATCATGCTATCTGCATTGCAATTATTAAATCAGAATGTGGATGTTTGTCATCTACCCGAAAATCACCATGCACATCACAACTAAGTTCTGCGTTATAAATCTGACTAGCTGTAACACCAATGTGTTCATTCTGCTCTAGCTTGTAATGACTGACATCTGACTCTCACGTACTTTCCTATCCATTACCTTATTATCTCCAAGATACATCTACCCCTTTGCCACTAGCACATCATCACTGATCCCAACATAAATCATACCATCAACTATTTGCAGACCATAGCATTATACTTATCATCAGCATCAATATCAACACCACTTCTGCATAAATCAACTGATCTTACCACTAACATCAATATCAAAACAATCTTATCAATAACATCAGCATCACCATGAAAAGTAATAATATTTGTGCCATCAGGTTCACAAATGTCATCATTAAACATACTATCTTACCACTGAGTGCGTGGTTATGAACATCCACCACACCAGCTTCAGGTAAACTAGACAACTTCATCATTCATCAAACCAAATTCATCAGCATCTTTACAACTGCAGATATTACTTGATACATACTGATCTCCAGATTCATCAAAAAGATTTGTCAACATATCATCACTTAATTCTAATTCCTGACTCACTTTCCTTCCTTCATCATTCATCTCCATCAAAATATTTTCCCAAACTTCTCTATCAAAATCAACTCTATTTATTTGGTGATCCCTATTATTTCTTTGATGACAACTAGCTGTGAAAAGTAACTCCTTCTTCTAAGTCTATTTTGACTAGCCTGGTTTCTGTATCTACATCTCAATTTAGATTGACGGGCTCTCAATGAGGTGGTTATCCATTTCTCTGGTTATTATTTCTGTTCTGTACTCTCCTACCTGCATTTCTCCTTTCTTCATTCCCCCCCCCCCCCCCCTCCCCTGCCTATTTCTCAGGTAATGACCTGTGACATCACTCACTCTTTCTGGTCTGTCATAATTATTGCTGTAATTATTGCCTCTGAAATTATTCCCATCTCTTCTCCTGTTTCATTCATCTTGTTGATTACGAGAATACCTCCAACTCTGCTAATAGTTCTCCGTCTAATTACTATTAGTCTGATATCTGTCACCTCTTTCCTATGCATATCCAGTTTAGCTACAAACTTCAAAAACTCCACTATGAATCATGTGTCCCATAGACCAATCCCCACTGAAATCTACTTGGGAATCTACATTTTAAGGTGCCAGTTTGAATAAGCTCATCTAATGGTTTATACAGACGTGCTAATGTTCTTAATTGTCTCTTACAGAACTTGCTCATTCTCCTCTGTAATTGGAACATTTAAAAACTCACTCTTAATCCCAGCTTGCCAGCTCCCTAATCAAAATTCACTAAGAAACAACTTTCAAACTCTTCAAATGACATGTCTGGGTTAACACGGTGGTTAGCCCAGCCTAAAGCTTCTCCACGATTTACCTCTTCCATCTAAAAACTTCTTAACTAATCTGACTTCAAAACGATCTGGCATACTGGATGTGAAATTATCTTTGCATTGACACAAAAATTCCATCAGACGGATCTTACAATCTCCCAAGAAATATTTTAAAGTCACACTAGTGAACATATTTCCAAACAAAAAATTATTACTGAAATTAATAGTGTAAAAATTGCTTTCTAATTGATTGACTTTAGAGTTAACTACATTTATATTCTTGTTACAGTCCTCAACATTTCCACTTACAATTGCTAACTCTTTCTTTATTTCTGTTTTATTTCATTCCAATTTTTTGTCTAAATTCTGTTAATCCACCTTCAAAAAACCATGCATATGCTTGAAATTCTGATCATTCCTGTCTGAGTCTTTGATTATTGTTTCCTCTATTTCTCCTAATCTCTCTTCAACAACAGTAACCATCTCTTCCACTGCTTTCAGTTCCATATTAGTGAACTGTTTAAACACACCTAGTTCAACTTCTACTTCATCAACTCTCTCAACAGCACAATAAATTTTTTTTATTAACTTGTGTTAAGTCTTTCTTTATTTGTTTAAAACATATTCCCATTTGCTCGAAATTTTTATTTATGCACTTGTATTGTCCTGACAATTTGTTACCAAAGAATGTTGTTAAAGGTCTTTTAATGGATGAAGCTGCTGAAATCCCTGAAGAAGCAAACAATACTGCTTGTATTATCTTTGCAATCCTCTTCCTCCCAGGTGAATTTGATGAATGAAGTTGCACTTCGTTGTTATTAAGATCGGCACTAACACTTGGGGATATCTCACTTATATTGTTAATGCTCATTTTGAAAAAGTTCTACAAATTCATCACAAGTAAACTTTTCAAAAAATAGCACAAGTTTTACACTGCTAACAAGCCCTAACAAACCAGGTAAAGACATTACTGCTGAAAGTACTTGTCTTTCTTGTTACATTGGGATGTCAGGCAACAGTCTGGCAAGCAACTGATTTCGACTTAACTGTCCACAAGTCCTTTCAGTAATCATCCACAACTGTCAACAATCCAAATTATTCAAAAATATACAAACCTGAAACTTTCAGACCACATCGGCACTGCAATCAGTCTTATCACATCTGAGCTCCTACCAACAATGTGTCACATTACTTCTGGGGATGTGAATAAATATAATTATCTGAAATGTAAATAGTAATGTTCACGTTGAAATTTCATTGAGTAGTCCCAGCAAAAATAAATAATTACAAAGCTTCCTCCACCAGGTACACAACACAATGTCCTTGTGCCGAAAATTTAGACTAAAACTAATAAGAATGATAATGTCAATAAAGTTCTTGGGTGATGTAAATTCAGCAGCAGAATTTAATACTCTACTTCTAGATTATCCTATCTACTTTGCTGCTATGTCCCATTGTTCGTAATATGTTGCTGCAAGAAATTGTAGCAATTTTCCCACGTCAATTAAATCATCAGTGAAAGTTCAGGAGTTGCCTCGAATTCTTTTATTATGGCATAGGTGGTGTGCAGCAATGAACAATAGGCGTTATAAATTGACTACATCTTGCGTCTTTGAAAACTGGCTACAATCTGTAAAATGATAGTGCTCTTCCACATCCATTTATACTTTCAGTAACAACCAACGGTATTGTCTAAGATGCAAATTTACAAAATTATTATGTACTGGGAGATGAAGGAGCTTGCACAGGATAGATTAATCAGGTAGTGAAGGGAGACAAAAATTTAATAGTCATGAGTGACTGGAATTCGACAGTAGCAAAAGGGAGAGAAGGAAACATAGTAGGTGAATATGGATTGGGGGAAAGAAATGAAAGAGGAAGCCGTTCAAATGGTTCAAATGGCTCTGAGCACTATGGGACTCAACATCTTAGGTCATAAGTCCCCTAGAACTTAGAACTTCTTAAACCTAACTAACCTAAGGACATCACACACACCCATGCCCGAGGCAGGATTCGAACCTGCGACCGTAGCAGTCCCGCGGTTCCGGACTGTAGCGCCAGAACCGCACGGCCACCGCGGCTGGCGCGGAAGCCATCTGTTAGAATTTTGCACAGAGCATAACTTAATCATAGCTAACACTTGGTTCAAGAATCATAAAAGAAGGTTGTATACATGGAAGAATCCTGGAGATACTAGAAGGTATTGGATAGATTATATAATGGTAAGACAGAGATTTAGGAACCACGTTTTAAGTTGTAGGACATTTCCAGAGGCAGATGTGGACTCTGACCACAATATATTGGTTATGAACTATAGATTAAAACTGAAGAAACTGCAAAAAGGTGGGAATTTAAGGAGATGGGACCTGGATAAACTGACTAAACCAGAGGTTGTACAGAGTTTCAGGGACAGCATCAGGGAACAATTGACAGGAATGGGAGAAAGAAATACAGTAGAAGACGAATGGGTAGCTCTGAGGGATGAAGTAGTGAAGGCAGCAGAGGATCAAGTAGGTAAAAAGACGAGGGCTAGTAGAAATCCTTGGGTAACAGAAGAAATATTAAATTTAATTGATGAAAGGAGAAAATATAAAAATGCAGTAAATGAAGCAGGCAAAAAGGAATACAAACGTCTCAAAAATGACATCGACAGGAAGTGCAAAATGGCTAAGCAGGCATGGCTAGAGAATAAATGTAAGGATGTAGAGGCTTATCTCACTAGGGGTAAGATAGATACAGCCTACAGGAAAATTAAAGAGACCTTTGGAGAAAAGAGAGCCACATGTATGAATATCAAGAGCTCAGATGGAAACCCAATTCTAAGCAAAGAGGGGAAAGCAGAAAGGTGGAAGGAGTATATAGAGGGTCTATACAAGGGCTATGTACTTGAGGACAATATTATGGAAATGGAAGAGGATGTAGATGGAGATGAAATGGGAGATACGATACTGCGTGAAGAGTTTGACAGAGCACAGAAAGACCTGAGTCAAAACAAGGCCCCCAGGAGTAGACAACATTCCATTAGAACTACTGACAGCCTTGGGAGAGCCAGTCCTGACGAAACTCTACCATCTGGTGAGCAAGATGTACGAGACAGGCGAAATACCCTCAGACTTCAAGAAGAATATAATAATTACAATCCCAAGGAAAGCAGGTGTTGACAGATGTGAAAATTACCGAACCATCAGTTTAATAAGTCACAGTTGCAAAATACTAACGCGAATTCTTTACAGATGAATGGAAAAACTGGTAGAAGCCGACCTCGGGAAAGATCAGTTTGGATTCCGTAGAAATGTTGGAACACGTGAGGCAATACTGACCTTACGACTTATCTTAGAAGAAAGATTAAGGAAATGCAAACCTACGTTTGTAGCATTTTTAGACTTAGAGAAAGCTATTGGCAATGTTGACTGGAATACTCTCTTTCAAATTCTAAAGGTGGCAGGGGTAAAATACAGGGAGCGAAAGGCTATTTACAATTTGTACAGAAACCAGATGGCAGTTATAAGAGTCGAGGGGCATGAAAGGGAAGCAGTGGTTGGGATGCGAGTGAGACAGGGTTGTAGCCTCTCCCCAATGTTATTCAATCTGTATATTGACCAAGCAGTAAAGGAAACAAAAGGAAAGTTCGGAGTAGGTATTAAAATCCAGGGAGTAGAAATAAAAACTTTGAGGTTCGCCGATGACATTGTAATTCTGTCAGAGACAGCACAGGACTTGGAAGAGCAGTTGAACGGAATGGACAGTGTCTTGAAAGGAGGATATAAGATGAACATCAACAAAAGCAAAACGAGGATAATGGAATTTAGTCGAATTAAGTCTGGTGATGCTGAGGGAATTAGATTAGGAAATGAGACACTTAAAGTAGTAGACGAGTTTTGCTATTTGGGGAGCAAAATAACTGATGATGGTCAAAGTAGAGAGGATATAAAATGTAGACTGGCAATGGCAAGGAAAGCGTTTCTGAAGAAGAGAAATTTGTTAACATCGAGTATAGATTTAAGTGTCAGGAGGTCGTTTCTGAAAGTATTTGTATGGAGTGTAGCCATGTATGGAAGTGAAACATGGACAATAAATAGTTTGGACAATAAGAGAATAGAAGCTTTCGAAATGTGGTGCTACAGAAGAATGTTGAAGATTAGGTGGGTAGATCATGTAACTAATGAGGAGGTATTGAATAGGATTGGAGAGAAGAGTAGTTTGTGGCCCAACTTGACTAGAAGAGGGGATCGGTTGGTAGGACATGTCCTGAGGCATCAAGGGATCACAAATTTAGCATTGGAGGACAGTGTGGAGGGTAAAAATCGTAGAGGGAGACCAAGAGATGAATACACTAAGCAGATTCAGAAGGATGTAGGTTGCAGTACGTACTGGGAGATGAAGGAGCTTGCACAGGATAGATTAGCATGGAGAGCTGCATCAAACCAGTCTCAGGACTGAAGCCCACAACAACAAAACAATAGAAAATTAATACACAGAAATAAACTGTGGACAGCATACTTCAGGTACATTATTTCCTGGTGAACATATATAGGCAGTTTATTAAATGGGCAATTTAGAAGCATGAAACATGACAATATGTGGAAATTAACAAGGTGAATTACATTCGATTAATTTATAAGCAAAATATAAGTTTCAACATTTTCCTAACAAAAATTTGAATTACAAATTAAATACGCTTTCATTTAACAGTAGTGACATAGAGCAGAAAATCAGTATGCGTTTACATTTTTAATAAGGGACTGCATAATTTCTCTTTAATAACAAACACTATTGCAAGTATTTTACATTACTGCTGTTATTCTGCAAACTTTGATGAAATAACGCATACAATGCCAGAGAGAATATGAGGCAAATATAAATTCTAGTGAATGATGGTAGTATTAAATAATTTAGCTAACTAGTGGCTCCAATGTTAACAAAAAATATTCCTACATTCACACAGCCTGGATATAAAGTATGCTTGAATCTGATGTAGTCATGAGCTTTCTATTTGGTTTCTAACCAGAACTTTATTATTAACTGCTGTATAATTCACATAGTAACTAGTATCAAATTGCAATATTTGAATGTTTCTCAATATTTTATATGTGTATCTGAGGCTTAAATGGCTCTTCAGAGAGTGTTCTGTAAAATCAGAAATAAAAAATTTAAAAATAATAGCGTTACTCAAAATTGATAACAACCATAATGTTGAAAACTACTGACCTATGCCTCTCCTCTCAGCATCATCCAGAGTATGAGAGAGACTAAATGAAACAACAGCTTCTAAAATACTTAATGGCTACAGGCTATTAAATGGTAATCAACACAGCTTTTGCGCAGTTAGACATGCCTAAACACCAATAATTATTTACCCAGATGAAATAATTAGACACACAGAAAATAACAAAAGTGTTGTAGGAGTCATCTTAGATGTTGCTAAATTTTTTGACACTTAAGCATTAAATTCTCTTAGACAAACCAGAAACGCTAGGAGCCATATTGGTACAAAACTCTACAACATACTGCCAACCAACATCAGAAAGTTAGAAGATGAAAACAGATTTAAAGTAGAATTTAAAGAATTTCTACTTGAACCACGTTTTTATTCGGCAAATGACTATTTAGGCCAATAAATAATTCTCATAGTGTTTATATTAAGGCAAAACTGAAAACATTGTCTGTAATCCCCTAAAGTTTCTGTTAATTTTGTATATCTGATGGACAACTGTTGAGTGTGGTAAAATCTTTACTGAATTATTGTAGTGAATATAAGGGCTTCCTGTTCAGGGAAGTGTTGCGGCCACATGTAGTAAGTGTTGCTTCACGCAGTGGAGAATGGCAAAACAGAGGCATGCCGGTGACCAAGGCGTTGCGAAGTAGGCAGGCAAAGATAGCCTTGCTGACAGCAGCAGTCTACCAGCAGGCTGACGCAAGGACGCACACAGACCGAGCACCGAGCGAAGCCTGGAGAGTGCTGAGTAAGGGGAAGTGAGGCCAGCAAGCTAAGTTACGCTGCAATATACTGTGGGAGTAATAACAAAAAGCTACCACCGAGGGTAAAAAACATCCTCCTGCCAGATATAAATAGTGGAGCGCAGGCAGCAACAGACAGAAGCCATTAGGAAGCAGTTCGGATCTGAGGACGGACATGGTCCGTGTTCGAATGTTCAGTCTTCGTAGGTGACGATTCCAGAAGTCTGTTCCAGCTCGCATGAGTCATCTGTTCGCCACCAGATGTCAACTTCAGCTCTGGAGGTCAGCCCGAGTTCGGTCGGCACCATGGCTGACTAACTACAGCGAGAACTTCCAGCAGGACTGGCCGCAGTGCGGTCTTGGTCACAGGCGCCACCAGGGCTGATGCCCGGACTTCACTGCAACCCGGCCCCACAGCACGTGGTCCGTCCATGGCGGGACCTCGCGGACATCGTGACTGACTGCTTCCCAGCCACCGGTGCAGCAGACGTTGGCAGCTGACCTCACGGCGATGAGTTCATCTCAACCACAGGGCATCCTGGCTTCAGTGGAGCACTGGTGGCCTGAGGCTCCCAAGTGCAATCAGCAGCACGCGTTGCGCACATTGTTGGAGAGTCTACACAGCAGCAGCCAGGCGGAGGGATCCGCAGGGCTGGGCAGCGACGATGAGGGAGAAATTGTAAAGAAAGTTCAATAAATAATTGTAAAACTCCACGCCGTCTCAGTCCTTGGTGCAGCCACTGTGTCTGCTGCTAACAAGTGGTGTCAGGCGCACCCACGCCACGACTTTGACTAGCACCATGCGGGCAACCGAGAAATACCGAATAGGGTGAGTCCAGCAACTGCCTTCTCTCTATGTTTTCTGTGTAGGTAGACATGTCAAGGGTAATGTTAAGGGATGTGAGAGTGTCATTTGAAAGGCCTAGCAGCCCTGTAGACTTATCGCAGTTTCATGGGAATGATAGTCATGTTAACTTAGTACCATCTAAATGTGTAGTGTGTGGATTAACAGGTCACATCACTCCTTGCGATAAATTTGTACCAAGCACTTGTGATGTGTGTGGCTTGAATGGTCATGTAACGGGACAATGTGGTAAGTCTATATGGCTTGCCATTAGACGTGCTACGAATTAACTTGCTTCTGGGTAATACAATTTCAGTTTTGTGAGGTGAGGTATACCACACGGAAAATGCCAGAGACACGTGCGACCAGGACAAGTGAAGCCATAGTCACATTGACAGAGAAAGTTAGAAAAAGTTTGAAGAAAATAAGTTGCAAAAGCAGCACATGCAGAGGATCGAGCAACACAATCAGGCTCGAGAAGCAATAATGCAGAATGCAAGGGTACTGTCTTTTCTGGTGTGGCAGATTGTTCAGCGGCTAATTTGGTACCTTCCTTCTGGGGTAAAACATCAGAGGATGTGAATGTTTTCATTGGTGATGTACATAGTACGGCTAGACTGTGTGGCTGGTCGGATGAAATGTGTTTGCATATGGCAAGGTTACAGTTAGTAGGTGATGCAAAGACTTATGTGGCATACCACGAAGGGTTAAAAGATGCGACTATGTTCACAGACTTGGTGAGGGATTATTGCAAAGGTTTAGGAAACAAAACAGTGCCAGATTTTTTAGAGAAAAATTGGGGAGGATGATGCAAAAAACGGGTGAAACGCTAGAAAAATTTCAAACAGAATTAGGAGAACGAATGCACACACTTATGAATTAACGCAAGATGCGAGTGCAAATGAAGTTCTATTGAAAGATGCAGAGAATAGAGCTTTAGACACATATTTGCGAGGAGTTACACCGGATTTTTCACACCAGATACAGATAGAAAATCCAAGTGACTTAGCAGCAACATTGCGCATAGCTACACATTTGCAGGAAGTAGATAGCGCCACTAGAAGTCGCAATGACAAGAAAATTTTTTCGTCTTCCAAAGAGTGTTACCATTGTGGGAAGCAAGGTCATTTTAAGGGACAATGTCAGGAACTGCAGTGTTTCAATTGTCAGAAAATAGGGCATAAAGCATGGCAGTATAAAGCCAAAAAATGGTTTAATGATACAGCAAGTAAAAAACTGTTAAACGAAAAAGGTAGTGTTCCTGCCGTCAGGAGGCATTCCCAGTAAAAAGAGGTACTCAGAGAGTGCACGAAGAGGCAGATTGTAGTTTGATGGTTTGGATAAAAGATAAGTGGCAAAGAGTTTTAGTGGATACTGGAGCACATGTATCTGTTGTCATTGTGGACCTTATGGGCAAGAAAGGATTGGAAGCTCCGAGATATAGATTGCATGCAGAAGGTGATAAAAAATTAGATGCACTAGGAACAGCACAGCTCAAGTTTAAGATAGAGAACCTGTGGTTCTGGGAGCAAATGGAGGTGTTGTCAACTGTGGGACAGGGATTTTCAGTGATACTTGGGTTGGACTTTCTGATTAAACATCACGCCAAAATTGACCTTTCACAACATACGCTGGAACTTGATGGGAACTTGTTCTCAATGGGTACAGCCGTTGCAAATGTTTCAGAGTCACAAGGTGCACCGATAGCTAAGGTGATACCAACTAAACTGCGTACAAGTGCATTAAAGGTGATTCGTGTGACAAAGTACGAACAGGTACAGGAAGTTTATCTGGGTACTGGTGGTTGTCGATGTGCCACAGCAGGGGTTATTCTTGGTAGAGCCACTACCAAGTAATGAGGTTTTAGACGAAAAGCATTGCTTTATTCATAGGAGTGTATCACGGGTAATGGACATAAACGGGCAGTTTATGGTTTCGGTGAGTTTAGATAACTTCGGGCGAGATGATGTCGATCTGCCGAAGGGATTAGTAATAGCCACAGTAGAGTTAATGGATGAAGAGGACATTGATAGTTCGAGGCTAGACTATGATGTAAAGCAAATCATCAGCACATCTGCACTTCGTGACAAGGTAAATCAGTTGAGAGGAAATGATCATTCGGTTATGGAAGAATTATTACTAAAGTATAAAGCATTGTTTGAAGCACAGGGTATGTTACCTGCCACATCGATAACACAGCATCATTTTCCAACAGGGAATCATGCTCCGGTGTATCATAAGCCATACTCTTTACCGAAACAATTACGACTAGTAGTAGAGTAATTAATAGAGCAACAACTGGAAGATGGGATAATCCAGCACAGTAATAGTCCTTGGTCTAGTAACGTGGTCCTAGTTCCAAAGAAGACACCGGGCGGGTTGAAAAAATTTCGCTTTTGTTGTGATTACAGACATTTGAATGAACAGACAGTGGCGGACATATATCCAATTCTGAATGTCACAGAAACATTAGACAACCTAGGACAGTGTAAATTTTTCTCCACTATGGATTTGCGAAGCGGTTATCACCAGATTGAAGTATATCCGGAGGACAGGCCAAAAACAGCATTTACGACGCATTGTGGTCACTTCGAGTATAAAAGAATGCCATTTGGACTAAAAAATGCTCCAGCAGCATTTCAGATGTTGTTGGATGGAGTCCTTCATGGGTTGAAACCGAAAAAATGCATGGTGTATCTGGATGACATTATAGTTTTTTCAAGAGATATAGAGCAGCATGTGGAACGGTAAGAGGAGGTGTTTAAAAGTGTTTAAAAGATTATAGGCGGCATGGCTAACATTAAGTTTGGACAAATGCCATTTTGCGCAAGCACAAGTAAATTATCTCGGGCATGTTATCAGTCTGGACGGGGTATGGACAGATCCTCATCTCATTTCTGCAGTAAGAGATTTTCCGGTTCCGCAAAACGGTTAAACAACTGCAATCGTATATTGGTCTTGCGAGCTATTATCGAAAATTGGTATACGGGTTCACAGAAATAGTGAGGCCACTTACTAAGTAGCTAAGAAAAGGTGTTACCTTCCAGTGGATGTCAGAGTGCGAGAAAGCATTTCAAGAGTTGAAACGGATACTGACATCAGATCCAGTTTTGAAGTTTCCAGACTTTTTGAAGGAGTTTATACTACAATGTGACACATTTAATCACGCTCTTGGGGTTGTACTTGGGCAAGAAATTGATGGCAAAGAACATCCGATTGCGTTAGTGTCTCGTCAACTTAACAAGGCGGAACAAAATTACTCCACGACAGAGAAGGAATTGCTAGCGGTAATATAGGGGATTTCTTACTTTCGATGTTATCTGTACGGTAGAAGGTTTAAGGTTGTGACGGATCATTCAGCTTTGAAATGGTTATTAGGTCTGAAAGACCCAGTGAGTAGGATAGTGAGGTGGGCGCTGAAACTCAGTGAGTTCGATTATGAGGTAATACAGAAGCCAGGTGTGAAACATGCCAATGCTAATGCATTGAGCAGGAAAGTGGCAGTACTACAAGTAACAGGGGTGACTGAAGATGAGTGGAAAAGGGCACAAGCCATGGATAGTGATTGCCAATTGTTCAGAAAGCAACTGCAGTTCCTAGTACAGGACGGGTTACTTTGCAAGTCACCAAAATGTGGCCCGCGTGTCGTCGTACCAGCAGCGTTAAGATTTGAAGTTTTGCAACAGGCGCATGACCATTTTCTTTCAGGGCATGGTGGGAGAAGAGCTATGGATAGGCAGATAGTGGAGAAGTTTTGGTGGAGGACACGATGTCAAGACGTGGACGAGTACGTCAGGAATTGTGTGCCATGCGCACAGCGTGCGGACTTGAGCCATCAAAAGATTCAGCTTCAAAGATTACCAGAGGCAGACAGATCTTTCCAACAAATCGGAATTGATGTATTAGGCCCATTTAATATGAGTGCTGCAGGGAATAAGTACGTGTTAACAGTGATTGACCACTTTTCTAGGTATTTAGTCATGGTCGCATTACCAGATCAGAAAGCAAGTACCGCGGCACAAGCTTTAGTTAATAATTTGTTATTCAGGTATGGGATATCTCAGTCCTTAATCTTGGATCAAGGTACTAATTTCACGTATGACCTGATGAAGCAACTGTGTAATTACTGAAAGTAAAGAAACTACAGACTAGTCCATTCCATCTGCAAGCAAACGGATGAACGGAGAGAGTGCATCGCATGATCGCTAAGATGTTGAGTCACTATGTAAATAGTCAACACACCGACTGGGATGTGTACTCCCAATTCGTAACCAGTGCATGTAATAGCAAGGTACATACATCGACAGTATTGTCGCTGTATGAAGTGGTGTATGGGCGGAAGATGCCATGCTTTGTCCAAGGCTGGGAGCGGAGGGCGAGCATGTAAGGGAATTTGCGAAAACCATTAAGAAAGTATGGCAGAGAGTTAGTCGAGCTAACACGAAAGCATTGGAACGACAAGAACGGATGGGAGGTACGAGAAAGTTTCCACAGTACAAAGTAGGCCAATGGGTGCTACTAGCTAATCCGTACGTTTCAAAAGAGAGAACCAAGAAGTTCACAAACAAGTTCCAGGGACCATACCAGGTAGTGGAAATGACATCACCTGTCAATGTAAAATTACAATTGCCTACCAAGACAACGGTGGTTCACATTAGTAGAGATAAGCCGTTCCAGGGGGCAGTAGACCCGTGTATCTGTACTTCTCCTTCTGGCAGAAAGCTAAAAGAAGCGCTAGAAGCAGACAGTAAACCAGGTATTAAGTATAAGTTGCGTTCAAGAGATGTGTAGTTAGCAGTAATTATCATGTGTGTATTATTTTTGTGCACGGACTAGGGTTATTTTATTGGTCTAAAAGGGGTAGTGATGGGAGTTTTTTCCTTCTCTCACCATTCTGTAGGTGACACAGGATGGGGTACAAGTGGATAGTATGGGGCGTAGTCCTCTGGTAGCTGACACAAGCTGGCCAGGTACAGGACATGCCGTTGCGAAGTGGGGTGTTGTTCGGGAAACAACCGGATGTGGTCCTCACGAGTCACAAGTGGACACTTCGGCTGGCACTCAACATCCTGCAGGTATGGGACAAGATGCGGCAGCTACAAGAGGTGGTATTGAGTGTGGAAACGGTTGCATCTAAGAACGGAATATTACGGGATGTGCAAGAAGAGTATGAGGCTTTGGATAGGTCATGTAAGGAAATAAGGGAACAACTGTGCCAGGTCATGAGCAT
Source organism: Schistocerca nitens (assembly GCF_023898315.1). Lineage (NCBI taxonomy): Eukaryota > Metazoa > Arthropoda > Insecta > Orthoptera > Acrididae > Schistocerca > Schistocerca nitens. The sequence continues at coordinate 459,547,721 of NC_064615.1, read as the reverse complement.
GATTCCAGGGAGGAGAAAGAGAGTAAAGAGGAGTTGGTTGAATGCAGGTGAGAAGTTGATCAAAACAATTTTTGGAACAGCGGATAGAGACGGTATTGAGGGTTTGAAGAATTCTTTAACAGTTATTCACGACAGGGAGGAAAGCATAGGGAAGTTAGTGGATATACACACAACAGAGGTACGGGGATTAGGTACAGAGTTGTTGAATGTGACATGCGTGGTGCGTGGGATGGCTACAGGGTTATGAGCATATATAGAACAAACACAGAAATTATTGAATACGGATCTGGAACAGGTACAAACGCGATTGGATATAGTGGAAAGGAAGCTGGAAATGGCTAAATTCCTGCGGGAACTGGTTAACAGCATTGGTGATGCACGAGTGAGGATGGATGAATTGCAAGAGGCAGTACATCACGCATTGCACGGGCAGGTGAGTGTGACGTTGATGTCACCAGAAAAATTCAGACAGAGTCTGAAGCAGGCAGAGGGAGAGTTTCCAGAGAGGGTGTAGCACATAGTGCTGATAATTGAAGCAAGTATGTAACTTTTTTATCATATGTCTAGGATTAAGGTAACAATGGATCTAGTTAAGATGTATATAGATATCATATTTCCAGTAACTAGTGTGGGGAGACAGTATCACCATTATACAGTGCATCCTTATCCGGTCAGATGGGAGTGCATGGGGAAGGGCATACAGTTCAGGTCACAGGAGGTTTTATTAATTTCTAAGGAGGGGGATACTCATGCTACTATGTCGAGTTTAGAGTTGAGTAGATGTCTAAAGGAGTCAGTTTCCATTTGTCCATCACGGGTTGTTTTCACGGGCAAGGGGTCGTGTGAGATCCAGTTATTTAGGGCAGAAGCAGAAGCTTCGGAGTGTTGGAGAATAATAGTGAAGCCTACGCCACATTTTCAGTAAGTTGGGAGGCATTGGTTGTAATCAGTATTCACTGTGGAGAGGATATCAGCCAAGTGTTATGACAATGGGAATTGGACAGCAACCACGAAGACGGAATTACAGGACAGTGGTTTGCTAATCAATGGGACAAATTGTGAAATAGTAGGGGTCGTTTCAGCTTACCAGCAACAGTCACGGCAGTCACCAAGGTTACAGATACTCATCTGACATTGTACTGGCCAGATGCGTCACTGGCCAGATGCGTCATTCAGCATTGCTCCAGGAGAAAATTTGGCGTATATTAACAACACCTTGGATGCTACACTATTGCTAATGATAGATAAACTAGTAGATTCAGAGAAAGGTCAAATTTCAATGCAGCAATTATTAAGGCATGTGGACGAGTACGATACTAGGCGGAAACGTAGCATAGTGACCATTGGTATTTCAACCAATACTATTACCATGTTGATTGTATTTATCGGTATGGTATATGTCTTATTAAAACGGAGGATTCAGCATATTAATGCAAGACCACTCCATAAGATTCCTGTAGAATGGATTACCAGTAGGGCATGAGTCAGGGCAACCTGGATGTATATAGGGAAGAAGTAGAATATAGGATAGAACTAGAGTTAACGTATAGGGTAAATTCGGGGACGAATTTAATTTTTAGGAGGAGGCAGTGTTGCGGCCATTTGTAGTAAGCATTGCTTCACGCAGTGGAGAATGGCAAAACAGAGGCACGCCGGCGACCAAGGCGTTGCGAAGTAGGCAGGCAAAGATAGCCTTGCTGACAGCAGCAGTCTACCAGCAGGCTGACGCAAGGACGCACACAGACCGAGCGCCAAGCGAAGCCTGGAGAGTGCTGAGTAAGTGGAAGTGAGGCCAGCAAGCTAAGTTACGCTGCAATATACTGCGGGAGTAATAACAAAAAGCTACCACCAAGGGTAAAGACATCCTCCTGCCGGATATAAATAGTGGAGCGCAGGCAGCAACAGACAGAAGCCATTAGGAAGCAGTTCGGATCTGAGGACGGACATGGTCCGTGTTCGAATGTTCAGTCTTCGTAGGTGACGATTCCAGAAGTCTGTTCCAGCTCGCATGAGTCATCTGTTCACCGCCAGATGTCAACTTCAGCTCTGGAGGTCGGCTCGAGTTCGGTCGGCACCATGGCTGACTAACTACAGCGAGAACTTCCAGCAGGACTGGCCGCAGTGCGGTCTTGGTCACAGGCGCCACCAGGGACTGATGCCCGAACTTCACTGCAACCCGGCCCCACGGCGCATGGTCCGTCCATGGCGGGACCTCGCAGACATCGCGACTGACTGCTTCCCAGCTGCCGGTGCAGCAGGCGTCGGCAGCTGACCTCACGGCGATGAGTTCATCTCAACCATAGGGCATCCTGGCTTCAGCGGAGCACTGGTGGCCTGAGGCTCCCAAGTGCAATCAGCAGCACGCGTTGCGCACATTGTTGGAGAGTCTACACAGCAGCAGCCAGGCGGAGGGATCCGCAGGGCTGGGCAGCGACGACGAGGGAGAAATTGTAAAGAAAGTTCAATAAATAATTGTAAAACTCCACGCCGTCTCAGTCTTTGGTGCAGCCACTGTGTCTGCTACTAACAAGTGGTGCAGAAGTCATAACAGAAGACAAAAGTAAAGCCTTAGGGCAAATAGACTATGCAGTTTCAATACCGTTAGTATACATGTATAAAAAATTGTATTACTGTGTGTTGTATAACCAAGCAATATTCTTTGAACATTTTTTTGTACAATTATGTATGTATTATTCTTTGCACTACTTAATGTAAGATTTTGTACGTTCTTTTTCCAGAAACTGTTTCCCATAAATTTACATGTACTTTTGGACAACATCCATACAATATTTATTGTCCATGTATGGATAAATAAATAAAATAAATCCAGAAATAAAAAAGTGGTTTACACCGGAAAAATAGAAAACAGGTAGTAGAATTCAAATCACTTTATTATAATTATAAAGTTATGCTGATATCTGATGCAAAGAAATTAAAAAGGAATTGTATTAGAAGGTAGGTTGTTAGGTACACTTCTGTTGTCATGTACATAAATGTCTTACAGTTGTCAGAGACTACAGAGAAGATCATGGTGTTTGGAAATGACACTAGTCTAGCAATAACATATAAAACAATCTTTGTAACTTCTGCCTGTCTGCAACTCAAGATCTCATCTACATTGTGAGTAGCAATCAATCTGTTTCATAATATTATCATTAATTACAACCTGGATTTTTCACTAAATACCACTTGGGCAGTATACACAGTAATATAGTTTTGGTGCTTATATATAAAGTTCCATAAATGGCATATTACCGCTTGACTGTGTTTTGAGCTTACACTGTGACCTTACAATGTGACATTGCTGAATTAAGTGGACTGGATAAGCTGTTTACTACACATTTGTTTCTTTCCCTCTGCCAGAGGATAAAAATGGGCCGGGGGTGGGGTTAGGGGAGGAAGACATGAAGTGTTCATGTGCAGGATTAGAAAACAAGATATATAAATGTCTCAGGCTATGTAAATAAATGTAAATGTGCATGAATTTGTATCAGTCCTACTTTAAAGGTGACAATTAGTAACATATTTGTGAAGTACACCAGCTTACAGCACCAGTCTCATTTCATTTTTGAAGGACTGCTTCCATGTATAACATTACTTCTGGGAATGTGAGTAAATATAAATATCTAAAACTGCTAAATGGTAATATTCAGTTTTAAATCCCATTGAGTAGTCTCACCAAAAATTAATAATAAAAAGGTTCCTCCACCAGGCAGAGAAAATGATATGCTTGTACTGAAAATTTAGACTGGAACTATTAAGGATGAAATTGCACAAGTACTACCCACAACTCCTTTTCAGATAAAAAAGCTAATTATCCTAAATGAGCATAGCCACTTTTTACAAAACATACTTCCCCTGCATTACTCATCTCCATTGTGGCACTTGCTTGACCTGCACACAGAAACCCCATATAAAATGTGTACACTATACTATTCTTAAATCAATTGATTGCTGCACTCCTTTCTTCTGAAGTGGCAGAAACTGAAAGACTTCAGGCTGTTAATGCTTTGTATCTGACTACAGCCACTAACAGTATTCATATTCATATTATTATTATTATTATTATTATTATTATACTGTGCACAGCATCACAGTACCCCTTATGTAGTTATTGCTGTGAATGAATTCATTTATCTGTTTTCAAGTGAGTTTTGAACCAATTTCTGGAATACTGTAGATATTATCTACAACTTGGAGAAGACATTTTCTTGAGTTATTTAACATTTGTTACATACGTGTGTCACTTTTATCATCAGTGATGTAGGGACAAAGCACAAAATATGTCTGTTGTGAGTGGACTATGTGAGGAACCTGTAACCTCCACTGCATTAATGCAACTAGAAAAAGTAATTATTGATAACTTGTATAATCAGTATCTGAGTCTTAGAAAATTGTGGTAATAGTAATGATATTTTGAAAATAATTTAGTTCCGTGACTGAAACAGAATCAAATCATTTAGTTTTTACCCCTCAGAAAATTTCATTTTACCCCTTAGGGGATAATTACCCCCAGGTTTGGATCCACCGTTTTAGATCTTCGTATCTGATTTGCTGATGATGTCCTGTTGTCTGTAATATGTAGCTGTAAGAAATTGTAGCAATCTTGCCACACTGTGGAAATCATCAATGAAATCTCGGGAGTTGCAATGAATTCTTTTGTTACAGCATAGTTCGTGTGCAGCAGGAAACAACTGGCATTACAAACTGATTACATCCTGAGTCTTTGAAAATTGGCTACAACCTGTATAATTACAGTGTTGCTGCAAGTCTATTTATACATTTGGAACAATCAATAGTATTGTTTTAAGATGCAAATTTACAAAATTACAACAGAAAATTAATATGCAGAGATAAACCGTCAGGAACATTTAGGAACATTATTTCCTTATAGGTAGCTTATGAAATAAACAATTTAGAAGCATGAAACCCGATAATATATGTAAAATAAGAATGCAAATTACATTTGATTAATTTATAAGCAAACTATACATCGTATCGTTTTCCTAACAAAAACTGGAGTTACAAATTAAATATGCTTTCATTTGATAGTATTGTGAACTGTGGTTTATTTATCTCATAACAGACATAATCTAAATCATTTTATTCAGGCACAGCAGACATGTCAAATTGGGGTAAAATTTCACCATAAACAAAGAGCAACTGATGTTGACAAACAGCATCATAATAATAATACAATTTTGTTACACATACATACAATAAACTTAGTGAATTTCAGTATTGGCTGGAAAATTTAAACTGTACTGTTATTTCAATAAATGAACATTGGCTTAGCAATGATGAACTTAAGTGTACCATTTGGATATGAATTGGCAACTAGCTACTGTAGAACAAGTATTAAACATGGTGGTGTATCTGTATATGTTAAAAATAGTGTGAACCTAATCTATGAAGTTATAGATGTAAGTGGACTGTGCATATAAGCAAAATTTGAAGCTGCAGCCATAATGTTGCCAAACCAGGAAATTATAAGAGCTTCAGTATACTGCCACCACAACACAATGAAGACCTGTTTGCAGAACTTCTGGAGAAACTGATACTCTTCCTACTCAAATACAAAAACTACAGAGTACTAATATTTGGTTATATCAGTATATACATTAGGTTTAAGAACAGAAAGGTTGATCACTTCCTAAATACATAGAGTACTAATATTTGGTGATATCAATATAGACATTAGGTTTAAGAACAGAAAGGTTGATCACTTCCTAAATACATTAAGATCCCTTAACTTCTGCGTAAATGACAAACCCACAAGACAGGAAGCATGTCTAGGTAACATAATTTGTAATTTTCATCTGAACAAAACAGAATTCAACACAATCAAGCTAGGCATTTCAGATTATGAGGGACACTGGCTCAGACAAACTCTTAAGCAACTGAAACTTCCACAGACTGTAGAAAAATTATAAGACCAATTAATGAATCAAAGCTAAACAAGTTGATAATAAACTGATTTTAATAAAATGGGATAAAATAATAACGACTGCAGGTGCAAATGAATCTACCAACAAATTTCTAGAACTGTTAACTGAAAATTTTGAAACATGTTGTCCTAAACACTGTACGGGATTCTGGATACGGCTCATAATATACATAATAAACAGTTCCCAGGTTATCTATATACAGATATATTTTACCATAATGACCGATACACATGAACACTGCATGAAGTACAAAGGCAGACTGAATTAAACATGGCAGCTCGTCAGAACAGTTAATATTCCAAAGATTGTAATTTGTGTGGTCGATGTGAACTATCGACACCACACAGTGGTTTAAATGTAGAATGTAGGCACAGCAACACCCAAGGAAGTGTCTCGGACCAGAGACAGTCATGGCCCCTGAGTGCAGTTTTAAGGCTGCGGTGCCATCGTCCACCAACCCATTGCTTTGCAGGTGGTAAGCTGTCGTATGGTTCTTCTTAATACTGCAAAGATTACAGAGAATCGTAACAAGTGCAGATTCGAACTGGCGGCCCTGGTGGGTTGTGATGGTGCATGGACAACCGAACCTAGTGATCCAAGAAGAAACGAATCCTTTGGCCACAGTTTCTGCTGTGATGTTGGGTAAGGGGACGGCATCCACCCAACGAGACATTCGGTCTATTGTGGACGGGATATACCTGTGGCCCTCCGACGGAGGCAGGGGACTGATAAGGTCGATATGTACATGATGGAAACATCCCTTAGGGATGTCAAACTTTCCGAGTGGTGGAGAGGTGTGATGTCCTATTTTGATTTGTTGACAGGAAATGCAGCTGCGTGCCCTTGTTTGACAGTCTCATTTCACATCTTTCCACACAAAACGCTCGGTGATGAGGCAAGTAGTGGCTCAGATGCCGGGGTGAGCAAGATTATGCAAGCCGTCGAAAACCTGTCGGCGTAGTTTGGGCGGGAGCAAAGGCCACGGAATGCCCGTAGAAGAGTCGCACCACACTTCATCCAAAATGCCAGGGAACTTAGCCTTGGTAAACATGAGCAGAACCTGTAGCGTGGCGAGGTCGGATAAATCAATGATAGTTGAAACGGCAGTGCTCTATTGTAACACTGCCTCGACTGCGATGTTGCTGGCATCCGTAGCGATGAACAAATCGGCAGACGGATCAGGGTGGGCGAGTATGACTGCATGAGCTAATGCTGTTTTAAGAGCCCTGAAAGCTTCTAGCATGGGTTCAATCCTACGGATTGGTTTAACGCCTGAAGTTTGTTTGCCAGAGAGTGAGTCCATCAGCAGGGCCTGCACGGCGGCGGCAGAAGGTAGATGACGGCGGTAATAATTACCTAAGTACCTAGGAAATGTCTGAGTTCTTTGTACATAGCTGGGGGTGGCAATGACGTGATAGCCTGCACACAGGATTTGGGAGGCTGTATTCCATCTGTGGAGACAGTGTAACCCAGAAATGTCACAGAAGACTGATGCAATTGGAATTTTTCTTTGTTGACCTCGACACCATTGGATGCCAAAGTCTGGAAGACCTGGAATAAATTATCTTTGTGGTCTTCAGTCGATTTGCTGAAAATGAGTATGACATCCAGGTATGCAAAGCAGAACTCGAGTTGTTGTAAGACTGAGTCACTGAAACGTTGCCACATTTGCGCCGCATTCTTTAAACCGATTGGCGTGAAGTTGTACTGGAACAAACCGAGCGGCATGATGATCGCACTCTTTGGAATGTCTTCCGGGGCTACAGGAATCTGCTGATAAGCACATTTGCAGTCAATCACACTGAAGATTGTGGCACCCAATAACATATGAGTGAAATCGTTTATGTTTGGCATAGGGTAATTGTCCATGACAGTGCGAGCATTTAAACGTCCGTAATCACCACACATTCGAAAAGAACTGTCATGTTTGGTGACAAAGTGAATTGGTGAAGATCAATTGCTGTCTGATGGCAGTAGAATGCCTGCCTCCAGAAGTTCGTTAATTTGCTGCCGGGCCACGCGCAACTTAATGGGGTTGAGGCGTCTAAACTTGTGTCTAATAGAAGGGTCGGCAGTGAATTATCTAGTGTGTCGTTCTGTCAGTGACTGAAGAGACTGAGAACTGCACATGAGGCTGAGTAATGTCCTGATGTGGAGTTTTGGTACGATGGGGTGCGATGAGGTGTAGCCGTTAGTGCGAGTGGGAAAAGACAGCATGAAAGTCACATGCCTATTACAAGAGCGCGGTGTACGTTTGTTTGTAGAGGGTGGCTGTGCGTGCAGCACAGAGCAGAGTGGGGAGTGCAGCGACTGCCTGTCGTTAACTTTGACTTGGGTAACCGGCACTGGCGAGAAGCGCCGGCGTCGCCGCGAGGGGCAGCGATGGCCGCAAAGTTGCTTGGCTGACACGCGGGAGAGGGGGAATGTTGATCAACAAGCAGGGTGGCTGCCTGCATTGTGGGCATGGTCATGCTGTGTGAGCGATTGTTATTAGGGACACTGTTTGAAACAAGAAGCACTGCACTCAGTGGGTGCTTGGGCGGTGCAAAGGTCACTGAACGCGAATTGTCACATGCAATGGATGTTTTTGAACTAACATGATGAGTGTTCGAACTGACGCTTGGCGATGAAGTTCGATCCGGTGAAGGAACTCGGATTGCAGTTTCAACAGAGAGGTGCAGGCCACAGTGAGCTCGTTGTAAGTGTGAGCAATGCGTTGTTTCAGCTCATCGTTCTCCTGGCGGGGTGCACCGCTGAGTCGTATTCTGAAAATAGGTTGGTGACGCAGGTCACAATCTTGCCCGTGAGGGCGGAAGACTCGTGAACTAAATCCCATGTTACGGCGGAAAAGGAACAAGGAGTATGAGTCCCAGAGCACGATATCTGAGTGTTAGACAGGTGGTGTAACACTGAACACTGGACTATGTTCAGGGAGAGCTTGTAATGGGACAAAAAATCCATACCGAGAATTGGTTCATCGATGTCGGCGATGTATAAGGTCCACAGGAAATGCAGAGAAGGGGATAGGTGCACCATCACTTTCACAGAACTGACAATTTGTAACGTTGATGTGTTGACAGCTCGTAGGAGAGACTTCGTTGGTGAAAAGTCAGTAGGAGTCAACAATTGAGGTATGACAGACGTGTGAGCGCCAGTGTCAATTATGTAGACAAACTGCGATAAAATGTCTGTCACGTATAAATGACCGCTCAGCCAAGGGGACGAAGTGCAATGTTAGGGTAAGCCTATGGAGTTCCCTGCAGGACTCGGTGTCACTTAGTTCCTGCGGTCAGCATTTGGGTGTTGGCAAGGTAACCTGCACTTCTTGGCCTCAGCCCCAAAAATCTTGTGGTACCACCAGTACGGATGAGCTGGATGTGGCGGTGGTGGTGACTGTGATAGTGGGGGAGGCTTGTCCTCGTTGATCTGTTATGGGACATAAACCGGGACGTATGGAGTATGGGTGAGTCTTGAGTGCTCGGAAAGAGGAGAGAGCAGACGAGTACTGCCTGGTGGCATAGAAGGCGTGGAAGCAGAACGGGCCCTGCCTGCAGACGGCCAGTAAACAGGAGGTGTAGTGTCACACAGTGATGAGGTATGAGCTGGGTGTTTCTAGTGCAGGAGCGCATACAGCTGATCTGGGGTGCGTAGGCGAGAACCGATAGACTCAAAAGAGTGCAGCAGTAGGTGTATCTGTAGGTCGGTAGGTAACTTGACAGCCCATACCGCCCACAGAGTGACGTCTGACATAGTGTGTTCACTCACGAGTAACCTGAGGCAGCGCCGTAGTTGTGACGCAGTGCGGTCCCCCAGGTGCTCCTCGTAGAGAATCTTGATTATCAATTCCTGTGGCGAGCAGGCAAGTCAGTCCAATATCGTTTTCTTGGTGAACTCATGCTTCAGTGGCGGTGGAGGCGAAAGTAGGAGATCACAAATTAAATCCGAGTGGTCGTGAAGGTATGTGACCAAACATAGGAACTTGGAGTTGCCATCAATCACTTGATGCAGCTCGAAGAGGTGCTCCACCAGTGCGAACCATGAAACTGGATTGTCCTCGTATAGGAGAGATGGCTTAGGTATGCGACCTGGAGGTGGAGATGAAGGTGACTTCAGCATGTCTTGGAAGCTTGCGGTCCCACTGCACAAGAGTTCATGCTGGGATCCGGCATCACTGGAGCGGAAATGTTACTAGCACACACGTTCAGAAAAACGGCTGGTTGTAATGTCTCTGAAGACGCCCGAAAACACGATGTGGCAGGCACAGTTGGTATCATGGAAGCAAACGGGCGAGTGGTGCGTAATAAGGGACTGTAAACTGGACCGGAAATTGTAGGAATAGCACTGACATTGTCCAACTCAGAAATGACACGGAAGGCCAGCAGCAGACGCACACGGTACTGTGGAAAGGGCAAGCGATTGTATGGTTGGATTTGAGGCCCCTGTATGTGGGGGGTGGGGGGGGGGGGGTGGCTGGAGATTAAAGTGGCAACAACAAGAGTATTCCGCACACTCTGGCCACGCACCCTTTGTGGAAGGACCATAAAACACTGGTGAAACCTGTGGGTGGTCACACTGTCGTAGTACAACGTTGCTGGGTGAAGAGGCTATCTTGAGGGCACTCGTACCCATGTGATCACGAAATTGGGTTGCTGATCCGGTGGTTTGTTCTGGCGAACTGGATGCATAAAAATGTCTGTTACTGATTTGTGAGGAAGGTGAGGCCGGCATAGCTTGGTAATAGTTGACTGCGTGTGCGTTTTGCACAAATGGCGGTGTTGCACATGGCACTACTGTAACCAACATCGTGGCATGTAGAGGATCAAAGCACGTGTGCAAATTTCGGTCCCTTTGAGCTTCATATGAGCGATCGTTCGCACACTATTTAGTAGATCGTCCAATTCACTTTTCACTTGCTGTTGTGCGTAATCTGGCGAAACAAAACCTGAGTCCATTGTTTCAGGTAACTGCGTAAACTCGGTCGTTGTGGAGTTGCTAAAGTAGAGGTTATTCTTGTCGAAGATCATAGATCATTGTCCGTTAGCTGCAAAATAACCAATGGCGGAGGGTTGTGCTGGCCTGGTTGTAAGAGCTAGGCCTCCAAATATTCGTAAAGAATGTTCGGTGATGTAGCCATGGCATTGTACCTGAAACCTGTTGATTCTATATGACCGGTGCGGAAGTCGCGGAAGACGTAGAACTTTTTTGTCTGGGTGGGATTCTGGATACGGATCATAATAAACAATTCCCAAGTTTCCTATAAACACATATATTTTACCATAAAGACATGAACACTGCATGAAGTACAAAGGCAGACTGAATTAAACATGGCGGCTCATCAGAGCAGCTAATGTTCCAAAGATTGTAATTAGTGTGGTCGATGTGACTTAACGATGTCACAACTTGTTTACTTCCAGTAACTTGCAACTTATAGAATAGTTTTCTGGGGAATAATAGTTATTTAATGGAAATTTGTACTTTACAGAAAATGGCTATTCTCATCATGTTGCACCACTCTACAAAGGCATGCTGCAAACCCCTATATAAAAAGTTACATGTTCCTACGGGTGCTCTCCCTATATAGACATAAAAATTTATTGATAATTAGAGATTAATATGGAGGCCCAGAGACTAACAATGATTGTGATAGCTGCAATACATGTAACTGGTGTACTTCCAAGTGCAGTTAGTTTACAGAAACCTTAATCAGTCATGCACTTATAAAGCATATTTTTTATGCTTCTGTTCTCCTTTTCTTTGTTTCAAATGCAGTTGTAAATGCACCAGCTTGATAAAATACATCTAATATTTAAGAATGAATAGCAATAACATTTTCAACTACAGGGCAGATGTGTTGTGGAAACATATTCTGTGTCTTTAATGTAGTGGTTTGCATTGCCTTCTGCATTCTTATGTCATTAATCATTTATGATCCCTGTTCCTTTTAAGAGTAGTTTCCCATCCCAAAAGCTAGAGGATGCCCTGAACCCTTGTCTGATCCTGCACGCATTTTGGCAAGGCCATTGGCAGAACAAGACTGACTTGCGATAGAGGAAGTCTTCAGCCACCATTGACAAATATTTTTATTCAGGATTAAGCAGTGGCTGTGTATAAATCAGGACTCAGGCAATTTTTAATTACTAGCCAGAGATACTACCCATAGATGACAGTGAAGGGTGAACTTCCTTAGCAGGCAATCATAAGGACATCCAGCAGCTCTACTTATCCACAATTATATTATTTGGTTCAAAAGTTGGCAATTGTCTGATCTTTCAGCATTACTATCGTCTAACGTATTATCTTTATTATCTGATCACTTTCCCAACAAGTTGCATGTGGTAGCAATGAGGCTAGCATTCTTACAGCACTCAATGTCATACACTGTAAGTTATGCATCCTGAAATGCAAGTATGCAGTGGTTGAATAGTTAATGCAAATTCATGTATGTGTGTGGTGAATCATACACAGAAAATCTGGCATTTCACACGTGGCTCAATGCCGGGGTTATGTAATGCAGCAGGTTTCTAAAATGTACTTTAAAATAGTTAACAAACTGCATTCAGTGGTGGCTAAATGGCTCATTCTCCATGAATCTGGGATAGTACCAAGCATTGTTTATGGTGCTACACTTTGTTTCCTAATTGCACAGGCTGTTTTTCTTTGCATCCTACATGGGAATTTGTTCATATGGAGGACACATTGTAGAAGTATGCTATAGCATGGTGGGCACCAGGCACTCGCCCCACTTGATTCAAATTAATAATATTTCAGGCAGTTATAACGTGCTAGTACTACGTAAAATTTTGTTACATGCAACAATAAGGTGTTCCAGTAACTTTTCTTTTCGATACTGGCGCATGAGTCTCACACATTAACCAAAGCTAGACTTAAATCATGTGTAACTGACAGTCACTTATAATCATGTGCTTTGAACTTTGACATTTTTGTTTGTTGTAGATCCATTGGTCAAGAACATTTTCTGCGTCAAAACATATTTCACCTTTGGATTTTCTTTACATCATGAAATGCACTCCATCAGTTTGTTGGTATCCTGAGAAGCAATCAATACACTTTGTATGCACTTTTACACTACTGTATAAACCAGGTTTGGATAATGAGGAGACTTTCGGACCCACGTGTCTCAAAGTTTGCAGCAAGTCCAATATTTTGCAAAGCATGCTCAATTCCGTTGGCCATTAAGGAGGAAGTTAGGACAGGAATAGGCTGACTAGAACAGTGACACGAATTGTCATCTGTGTCCTGCAGTCAGTGGGCTTTGCCATTAGCAATTGTTAGCAAACTTAGGGGCTCTCTTTGGTCATGTAGAGACTTTAAGCAAATAATTAATGCTCAAGCATTGTCTCATCCAGATTCACTTTTTTCTAAGCATTCAGTAGGAAACCTATTTTCTAAAGTCAGTCTAGTGGAGGCATTTTCTCAGCTGCCTCCTGATGAGACTAATTAAGATTTTGTTCTGGATACGCTATTTGCACTATTAAATACCACAATTTGCCCAATAGCATGGCTAGCAGTCCCATCATCTTCCAGACATTTCTTGAACTTGAAGCATTACTTCAACAGACCCACATAATTTTATCTAAATTTAACAGCACAAAAAAGATGGAAAGAATAAAAATGTGCACTTATCTATCAAATAACTTCAAATCTAAATAACTTATGTAAATTAATTTTGTGAAATGAAAGTATTTGCAATTAAATTAATGTAAATTAGTTAAGTCTCATCAATCCTCATTTTAATAGTTCTCCTAATAGATATAAGATACATGAAATATTTTAATGTTTTATTGTTACAGTCAATGACCAGTACAAGCTTAGATCATGGTGTGGAGATGCAATGGCCGAATACAATTAGTATTCTGCCATTTATTCATGTGCAACTTGCTACAGCATCCCTGAGATTAACTGCCAGTCATCACGAAGCATTTTCCGAACATGAATGCAAGCGTGGAACCTTACATGATCTGGCCACAGTCTCCACGCTATGATTCCATTCCACATGTAAGTAACAAATACCGGCCCCGCAAAACTGATTATGGTATTTCTAAATTTTATTGCATTTTTCTAGAAGTCAATTTGGCCACTAACAAAAATGCATCCACCATCAACAATGGCTCCACATAATTATAACAGTTATCTTTCCAGTGATTAATTTCAACTTCTACTTAAAACCAAATTTTAGTAATCTTATGTGCGCAGATATGTCAAACTGATTATTGCAGGGATTCCATATTGTGAATAATATTGATGACAGAACATTTGTACAATCTCTGTCTGATTTTTTTCACCCCGAATGTGTATTTTTTCAACTAAAAGTCACTTATTTGGGTTATATGCTCAGTGAAGAGGGTCTTTGACCCCACTAAAAAATATGCAGAGGTCATTGCGAACACATTTGTCCCTAAATCCATAAAGGTTCTTCAAGTATTTCCAGGAAAAGTGGATTACTATGCCATAAAGCCTCCATAGCCCACATTCTAAACCATCTCCATAAAAGGGATTCCCCTTGCAGTGGTCACAAGAGTGTCACCTGGCTGTTCACAAATCAGCCCTCAGATCAGCTATCTGCCTTGTGACATACCAGCCCTACTTGGCATTCTTGTTGGCAGCAGTTGCATCTCCATACAGCACCAAGTTACAGGATGGTACAGACAGGCCAATGTTGTTTGTGTCAAAATCACTTACTCTAGCTCAACAACATTATTCACAGATCAAAAAGAAAGCTTTGGGCACTACTTTTTATTTTCATAAGTTTCACATTTTTCTTGTATGATAACCAGTTTCATCTTATCACTGACCATAAACCATTTTCATAACTTTTTCAATGTCAGTGAATTTATCAGTGCATACAGTGCATTGCCTTCATCAATGGGCTTTTTATGTGACAAATTTCCAATGCTTCATTCATCATCCTACTTCTGCTCATATTCTAACATGGGTGCACTTTCTTGCCTTCTGGCACATCTGTACCCTGAATTTGTCCATCAGGGGGAAGTTGTTTTCAGTTGGACAGCATACAGTAAAGTTAATCTTTCTGCTTGACTCATGTTCCTATATGAAATGGTTCCACAATTTCACCAAGAAACTTCAATTGAGGATTGTTTTGTGAGGAATTTGAGGATTGTTTGTGAGGAATAGTTTGATTAAATTAATAAATTTGTCATCAACATTGAATTCTGAGAAGAGGTTGATCTGAACATAAGTCCATACTATATTATGGGTGTTTATATATAGACAATGGCCATGGGATTTAATCCTCATGTTTGGTCAGTTAGTAGTTTTAGTCTATTGTGGGCTTTCTTTTGAATGGTTAGTGACTGAGATAAAGAAGCTTTCACAGGATAGAGTAGCATGGGGAACTGCATCAAACCAGTCTCTGGACTGAAGACAACAACAACAACAGTGAGTGAGGATTCAAGGTTAGTTTTTGATCAGTGTTAATACAAAATATTTTAGTCAAGTGGCTTTCACATTTGGGGATTGTCAGGTGAGGGTCTCTGGTATAGAATGTTTGGGCAGTTTTTCATATAACTGTTGCTTGGGTTTGGGGGAGAGGTACCACTGGTTACACCAGGGGTCAAGTTATCAACATGGAGGTGGAGATCTCTAGGATAAATGGCAAGTAGCATGGACTGCAAATATGGCAGTTTTCCTAACACACTGACAGGGCCATCTTTACCAGTGTGTGCAAGGGGTGCACGGCACCCTGGCACAGGTACCTCGCAGGTGCCTTATACGATATGTAAACTGCCAGTTTTGAAAATTATTGAGCAAACATTCATTATACCTGTGAAAATAAGGGCACCAATATTGTTTACAAATATGCCTCATGGAGCTTTCGGCACAGCTGCAACTTGCAATGGGCAAGTATAAGTGACAAACGAAGAAGACGGTTCGCATAGGTAGGTGGCGGTGTGAATGTAATAATTCCATTGCAAAGAGGGAAGACATGTGACAGGAAACGTTAACGAAATAGACACTCGACATTGCCAGCACACAATAATGATACCATAACTAATAGCCCACTGGCTTTGGGAAAAAAAAAAGAAAAAAGACAAGTAGTTCTGCTTGCCAGTTACCAACATAACCATTAGGTGTGAAATGTACCAAACATACAGTTGATGGAACACTGAAATGGACTTTTTGTTGGCACTTTGTACTCCTGATTTTCTGCAGCTGAATGTCATTTGGGAATGAATAATAAGTTACATCCATACTATAGGCCTTTCTACTGTGCGATAGACTTCCCATTCCAACAGCCAGGCATTTTAAGATGATGCTTTACATCACAAAAACAACAGAAACTAAACCAAAAAATGACAGCAACACTACCCTGTCACACCTCTCAATACATGGTGGATCTGTGTGCTCCTATGGTAACATCATGCAGAGAACAACAAACAGTTTCGCGATCTGCGCATGCCATTTGTGCTCCTACAAGATACCTGGGTATTGAAAGTAAAAGGGTCTCACTGCCCTTTAAATTTCAAATCAGTTTCAAAATGAATTAATTTTTCTCTTCCATACAAGAATCCAGTCACAGGAACTGATAATTGGAGGTCACATATTATATTCGTTACTACAAATGACATGAGCACATTAAGTTGTCTCACTTTAGAGGGCAAGTGGCATGGGTAGAAATTAACATACTATGCTGTTACACATATATCAGTGAAATTAGGCTGTATACCAGATTCTTGACCAGTGGACACATTGTGGCCACTCCATACCAACTAAACCAACTTCAAATCAGATATTTACCCGCATTTGAAATGTTTGGTTATTAACTAACTTATTGTGTATTAACATTGGTACAAGTCAATTGCAATGTATTGCCAACCAGCAACAAAATTTGTGTTACCAAAATAAATGAGGTAAACTGATATTTCATTCATTCATCATAATCAATGCTTTTGGAAAGCCTGCGACTCTCATTTATTCTTTAAATAATGAAACACTGCACCACTTACGTAGTTTTTCACACTTCGCTCGACGCATTTCGAAAACTTCTCATTATAATGATGAAATATTGACATTAGTATTGTGCGTTGGGCTGTCTGCCTTCCACTGTAACCATCGTTTCGTGGTTATAAGGCTTTTTGTCTGCAAAATGTAACCTCAAAAAGCCGACTATACAGTGGAAGAGATGCATAACAAACAAAATAATTACGTTAATATTTTTGCTTGAAAATGAGAAATTCTGAAAATGCCTACTGCAAAGCATGAAAAAAATACGTACCCGGTGCACCGTTTCATTATTTAAACCACAATCTGTGTTTTATACTCTTGTGGAAGTCGCCAGAAGAACATCTCTGAATGCACAATGAAACGCAGAATTTCTTTTTTTTTTTTTTCCTTTATTGTATTTCAATTCCCCATCGGGGCGGGCTGGCAGCAGCATAGGCGCTGCTCTTCAGCCGAAAGACATGGAACAAAAACAATAGAAGACATCTAAAAACAGCAAAGGAGAGAATAAGGTGAACATAGATATAAAAAAGGGGAACATCATGGAAGGCAATAGACAAAAAACGGGGTGACTGTAAAATGGAGATAAAAAACTGTTTAAAAGTAGCACACACAAAAAGCCACACACTGCGACGGTTAAAAGAACACAAGGCACAGTATGACTGGAGCATAAAGGTAGCGACGGATGGCATAGCACATAACGTAACACTGACGGCGAACCTCAAGGCAGGACACAATTAAAATCACACCTCATGACGCACACGAGAAACAGCACTAAACAACACCGATGTGGCACACTGAGGAAGAGCAATACAGAGGATCTGCCAGGCGCTAGGAGATGAGGGAGACCTGAAGAAGGGAGGGAGGGGAAGAGATGGGGGAGGTGAGCGGGGGGCGCGCGGAAGAGGGCCAGTTAGGGAGGGATGTGGGAAGGAGAGAGGCAAGTATGGGGTGCAGGGTCTCAGGGGAGGGGGGGACGGAGGAAAATCCGCTCTGGGAGGAGGAGGAAAGAGGAAAAGGGGGCCCTGAGGAGGGGGGGGGGGGAACAAGGCCAGGTTATAGTTGGAAGGAAGGGTAGATGTCACGGCGAAGTTCGTCATCCGGGAGGGGGAGGCGTTGGAAATTGCCCTGATGAAGGAGATCGAGGGTGTGGAGGTGGAGAGAGGGAGGGATACAGCGATAGAGGCGCAGCAACGGGCGGGGGGTGGAGAGGAAGGAGGAAATCAGAGGGTGGGGGGGATCAAGCCTGCGAACAATGTAAAGGATGCGGAGATGTTGGAGGAACAGGAGGAGGTGGGGGAAGGGGATCAGTTCATACAGGAGCCGAGTGGGGGAAGGAAGGCGGATACGGAAGGCAAGGCGGAGCGCATGGCGTTCAAGGATTTGGAGGGCCTTGTAAAAGCGGGTGGGGGCGGAGATCCAGGCAACGCTGGCATAACAGAGGATAGGACGGATGAGGGATTTGTAGGTGTGGAGGATGGTCCGGCCAGACAGGAGTTTCAGAAGGCGGAGGCGAGAATGGGCTTTCTGCTGGATGGTCAGGAGATGAGGGGTCCAGGTGAGATGTCGGTCAAGGGTGAGGCCAAGGTATTTCAGGGTGGGGGTGAGTTGGATAGGACGACCATAAAGGGTGAGGTAGAAATCATGGAGGCGAAAGGACCGAGTGGTGCGGCCTATGATGATTGCCTGGGTTTTGGAGGGGTTGAGACGGAGGAACCACTGGTTACACCAAGTGGTGAACTGGTTAAGGTGGGTTTGGAGGGTACGTTGAGACCGTTGAAGGGTAGGATAGAGAGCCAGGAAGGCGGTGTCATCAGCATACTGGAGAAGGTGGACTGGTGGGGGTGGCTTGGGCATATCAGCTGTATACAAGAGATAAAGGAGAGGGGAGAGGACAGAACCCTGGGGGATGCCAGCCGTGGGATAAAAGATACGGGAGTTGGTGTTGTGGAGGGTGACATAGGAAGGACGGTGCGAGAGGAAGGAAGCGACCAGACGGACAAAATTGATAGGCAGGGCGTAGGTTTGGAGTTTAAAGAGGAGACCTGGATGCCATACACGGTCATAGGCATGTTGGAGGTCAAGGGAAACAAAAATGGCGGAGCGACGGGAGTTGAGCTGGAGGGACAGAAGGTGAACAAGGTTGAGGAGTTGGTTGTCAGCAGAGAAGGAGGGTCGGAAGCCACACTGGGTAAGGGGGAGGAGGTGGTGTTGAGCAAGGTGCTGATGGATACGGCGGGAGAGGATGGATTCAAAGACCTTACTGAAGACGGAGGTGAGGCAGATGGGACGATAGGAAGAGGCGGCAGAAGGGGGTTTGTTGTGTTTGAGGAATAAGAGGACGCGGGAGGTCTTCCACAGGTCACGGTAGAAGCCAGTAGAGAGGACGACATTATAGAGATGGGCGAGGACAGTCAGGAAGGAATAGGGGCTTTCGCGACGCAGAATTTATTGGGACTTGGGTATCATTCATTTCACGCTAAGTGAGGAGAGCTCTACGTCATAGTGACGCACCCACGCGTCATGATGTTTCACGAGATGTCTGATCGACTGTTGTGTGTATGCTGCATACATCGACTGTTGTGTGCCTCTTCGATATGTATTGCTATTTGTTTGCAAACTGAAATACACAACTGTTTCGAAACAAATGAGACAGTATCGATATAATGTTTCGAAACAGTTTGTTTCGTTATTGTATAGGCCTACACATTATATCATATTTGGTATCTACTGTATAAATATTGTCTCATAAACACAAGTAAGGTGCGAGAGCGCCAATCATAACGCAGAAAGTATGAAAATTTCACTTAGGTGTCTTGGCAGTTCCGTATTTCCTGCAACAAATGAGCTGTTTTCGTGTCATGTGACTTTCATATTTCCCAATTGGCTCAGGTCAGACTTTGTATGTTTGACATAACAGATTTTGCCAAACAAGTTTCCCTGTATTCTAGTGCCTAATTTTGATAGGTTTTATGAGTGGTGATCTGTATGTGCTCTTGAAAAGGTATATCATGGGATATAATTTATTGAGATAGCATTCTGGGAAGAGAGGCTCTGAATTAACATTTATGAGTGTGCCACTCACACTTTTCTTACTCCTTGTTAAATTTTCCATTGTTTTCGGTATGTTTCCCTAAAGTATAAAATCCAGACTAAAATTTAAAGCAATTCACACGGTGTAATGCCTTTGTGATACATATATCATCGCAGATCTGGCTCTACACCACTTACAATTCTTGTTACGGAAGTTTGTTAGATGTACAGGTATATGGCGTTTCCTCAAGTACTCAGAGCAAGCAGATATATTATCATTTTATTACAAACTTCCCCAGGAAGTCAGAGATAAGGTTAAGTTTTTGTTGAAATGCCATTTTTATCACAGTATCTGAAAGCCAAAAATAATAGTATCAAAGTACCGTTGTTAATTTGCCTGAGAATCACCTAGAGGATAGATCCACTTGCTGGATCCAAATACTGAGATGTCTGTCACCTTTAAGCACCAGGTACCCACTGCATCTTTAACCAAATAACTGGCACAACGCCCAAAGTTTCCTTGAACCTTCTCAGCTTCAGCCACACTTTTCCTATTAAAAAACTTGCGATTGTTTGCAAAATGGACGAATGTAATAATATTCCGATGCATTAAGAATTTTCTTAGAAGCATATGAATGTCAGCCATACACCTAATAGGAAAATTTATGAGTAATTGCACATTTTGTTCATCAATACACAAAGGATGAAGTTCCTTTTAAAGAAAGTTTGTGACCAAAGAGTACTTGTGAAAGATTCTTGTACTATGTGATGTTTCATATGTGATGGTGGCATACTGTGTTTATTCTATCAATAGACATGGCATACATTTTGTGGGTGTATGACATGATTACTGTAGCTATTTCCATACTGAGTGAAAGTCATACAAAAAGTAGTTAAAAATGGCACAGTACCCCCTTTCAAATGCTTAAAATGCTGGTAAATGTGACTTACTTGTTGTTTTTTCACAATATGCAGTTTATAAAGAAAAATAATGACGCATGTTGCAAAAGGTCAGTACATTATGATCAACAGTAAACATTTATTTCTGGAGAGCAACATTTTCTTAGTTGATTTACAACAGAAGGCAAAATTAAATGGAACTAGATGGTATAATATTTCCACCAACATCGGAACCACCACAATTTTTCAGTTTAACGTTTTTTCCCACATAAATTGTGTACAATTCACTGGCTTTCCTAAAAATACAAAATACTTTAATTTCTCCCTATATCTCGTTTTTATCCACATGATTTACGCACGATTAATCGGATTTTAAAAAAATGACTATACACTTTTCTTAACTTTCGTTATGGTTATGATTCCTTTATTCAGATATTCGTTGTGTTCATGAAACACAATAAAATTTCAGTTTCTTTGGATTGCACCTTAATAATTAATTATTTCACGTTTCTGTCCACACGATTTATGCACGATTCATCGGATTAAAAAAAAAGTTTTTTTTTTTTACGTTATGGTTCCTTCAGACATTTGTTATATTCACGCGAGCAACAACACAGGACAAAAGGACCACATAAACAAATAGCAATACAGATCGAAGAGGCACCCAGTCGATATATTCGATATATACGGCATACACACAACAGTCGATCGGACAACTCGTGAAACAACGTGCTCACGTCACTATGACGTAGAGCTCTCCTTCACTTAAGGCCCGTCCACACATCTGCGCAGACAGATCGTAGCGTGTGGACAGAAGATTTGCACAAACCTAAGGTGTGTGCAAACCTGGAAGTTGGAGTTGGAGGTTTGAGCGAAACCTCTCAAATCTGTGGGTTCAAACAACATCTGTGCAGACAAGGTGGAGCGTGTGGACAGGAGATCGCTGCAAATCTGGCGCGAAACAGCTGTCTGCTCAGTCTAGTGTTTGTATATGTGCGCACAGGGCATTAAAATGGCGGATACTCGTCAGTGTTTTCGAGAGTTTGTAAGAGAATTCATTGAAATATATAGAAACCACCCACAGTAAAAACTATGCTCTAATTGAAAAATTGCGGGCAGTTGACGACTCGGCAAACAGAGAAACTGTAATAAAAAAATAATTTCGTTGCGAACTGGCGAAATTATTTACGGATGGATGTCGAAACTTATAATTATTTCTTAAAGCTTGTAACCCCTCATATTATGAGAAAAAATACTTGTATGAGAAGGGCAGTTTCTCCTCATGAACGGCTGGCGGTAACATTAAGATTCCTAGCAACGGGAAGGAGCTACAAGGATTTGGAATTTTCATCTGCAATATCGAAACAAGCATTGAGTGAAATAATACCCGACAGATGTGAAGCTATTTACGCTTTCCTGAAGGATGAGTTCATGAAGGCAAGTCAAGTAAATTAAGACTGTCAGCGAACTGTTTACCGAAAAGAGTTATCCAAAGTTCAGAAATCTAGGTGGTCTGGTGTAGGAGTAGATCAAGTATACCAGCCAACGTTATGGTATTTTGATCTGCTTGGCTTTCTTAGTGATCAACAAACGCCAAGACCAAGCAGGAGTACAATTGAAGATGAAATTGGAGTGTCAATGTGCGAGGAAATGGAACACGAGGTAATGTAAAACAAAACTGGTTCGCCTTGCAACTCTCGCAGTAAATTTACGTGAGAGAATTGCTTTCGCTTTAGCAGCCACTGTCTACACCATTTTGACCGCTTTCTCTGTTTCCTACGGTTGGTCTGAATGTTTTTTGCAACACAAGTTGCGAACACAGACAACAACAGAACTTCCTCCATTTCTATATTTCAAAATAACTTAATTAAATTTTGACGTTTACGGGGAGCGTAGTCGCTTGCCACTGATATTTCATTTCTACACCGACAGATGGCGGGCGAGTAGTAGATTGGTGTTTGTGTCGTGTGAACACACCACATTTGTAGCGATCTTTTGCATGTACAGATATCTGCGCCGATGTCTGCGCAGACAGATCGTTGCGTGTGGACCGGGCTTTAGCGTGAAATGAATGCTACCCAAAAAAAAATTCGTCTTCAAGGATAATAATCACAACGCTTACAACTGGACGTGGTAACTTCTGCGAACCCGTGTTTCGCTGTCGCGACACTTCGCCTCGATTTACTTGTCTACCGCGCCAGCAGCGCCCCAAGCGGCCCGTAACTTAAACTGTGAGTTTGGCGCGATCGTGAAAGCGAATAGTGGTTGTTTATCTTGATTTCTACAATGGTTTTTACAAGCGGTAGCGTTTGTAGCGCAAGTAATTGCAGCAACAACAGGAAGAAGACACCACAGCTGTCTGTTTTAGGTTTTCTATGGATCATGAGAGGTATATACCATCATGTTACTAAACTGTATCGTCAGGATTCACTTGCTAACTATACCCGGGCCGCTGAAACATTGCACTTGACGTTTGCGTATGAAGTTGGCAGCGTAACAGAGTAACAAGTGAAGAACGATAGGCGCTAGGCGTTCAGCCTAGGGCGCCAGCCAATCACAGCGCAGTGAGCACTGCTGTTACTCACGTGCTGTGACGTCAAAGTTCCCACGTTGCCGGCTTTGTTTGGTGAATGTGTATACAACGTGAATTGTATGTTGTTTACCGCGTGTTTTCGTTGTACTGTGTGCTATATCGTTGTGACTTTTGTTACGTTGTGAGTGTACATACTTGGAAAATGCCACCGAAAAGGCTTCGTTCACCAAGTGACAATCCTTTGCGTCGAGGGGTGCCGCTAAACAGCCAGGCACTGGAGTTGCTACGCAGAACTCGTGAGTTTTACGAGCAGGAGAAAAACTACGTAAGCATTCATGGACAGCCATCAATTCCTGCCGACAAAGTGGTGGAACGTACGTCGAAAACTCTTGGTATTAGTGCAAGAACCGTAGTAAGTAAGGGAGTATTACTACAAAACTTGGAAGATACTGAAGTGAGCCGTAATGATTCCGAGCTGTCTGGATCAAATAATACATTTTTATCAACCCCGGGAAAGAAGAAAAAGCGGCCTAGTCCTATCACAGATTCAGATTCTTTCCAGACTGATGCAATTCGTAGGCATGTTTATGCTTACTACAGCAGAAAAGAGTATCCGACTGTAGCTAAGTTATTAATCTCTTTAAAAGAAAGTGAACTCTTCAGGGGTGGTAAAACATCACTAAAAATTGTGCTAAAAAATATGGGTTTCCGTTACAAAACGCTAGACGGACGCAAAGTACTGTTAGAGAGGGCACATATTGTTACCGCTCGTAGCATTTTCTTGCACAAAATTGTGGGCAGAGACATTCATTCCATAATTTGGCTAGACGAAACGTGGGTTAATGCTGGGGAAGCTGTCAGTAAATGTTGGACGGATAACACACCCAGCAGTAGCGGCCATCAGCCGACGGGAAGAGGAGCTAGATTAATTGTGGTCCATGCAGGCTCCTCCAGTGGTTTTGTTCCTGACGCACTTTTAGTTTTTAGATCAAAAAAGACTGGTGATTACCATGAAGATATGGATCACACACGATTTGTTGAGTGGTTCAGGAACCTTTTAAAACAATTTCTTGTCCCTACAACAATTGTAATGGACAATGCTCCATATCATTCGGTGATACAGAACAAAGCCCCAACCACAAATGATCGGAAAGAAGTTATGGTGCAGTGGTTACAGGCTCGAAATATTGCAGCGGATATGAGTATGACAAAGGTTCTGTTATATTCTCTTGTTAAAGAAAATAAGCCTACGACACCTACATACGTAGTAGACGAAATTGCCAAGGAGCAGGGTCATACTGTAATAAGGCTGCCACCATATCACTGCCATTTCAACCCTATTGAGTTAATATGGAGTGATGTAAAAATGTATGTAAGGAACAACAACAAGTCCTTTACAATAACAGAGGTGGAAAAGCTGTTGCGTGAAGCTCTTGTGACTGTGGATGCAGCCTCATGGAGAAAAAAAGTAGAGCACGTCGAGAAGCTTATACGAGCAGCACAGACAATAGAAGGCATTATCAGTGGCCATGAACAATTAATGATTTGTCTTGCTGATGACGACGATGAAGACGGTTTTGGCGATGAATCGGACAACAGTGACGATGGCGAGCTGGATGGAATTGCGCCATTATCGCTGTAAATTGGTGAGTGAAAAATTACTAATATTGGTTATTTATTGCAATCTCGGTTATTATTTATTTTGTAAACTACGTACATTATTGATTTTAAAGTACCAGTCGTGAGATGCTTGTTTTTTGTATTTCTTTGCTCCGTTATCGAAAGGGTGCGCATCGTTGTGCTTTTATATGCATTATTATACGGTTGTTTACTTCCTATCATTGTAGTACAACTAAAAACGAGTTTTTATATACACTGTAATTGCTCAATCGCTTGCATTTACGAGACGGGACGGGAAACTGTGTCGTCTGCTGTGTGTATAGAGGCTGCTGTTGCAACATCGCTATTACAGTATAGCCAACCTAACTAGACAAAAAGCGAACTGTCAAGTGCAATGTTTCGCCGGCGGGGGTATACATGTGTATTAATGATTAATGTTTCGTTTTAGGGTCAGAAAATGGCTAGTTAATAGCAGACTAGAAGACCTTATGAAAAAAGACCCAGTTTACCTGTATAATAATACTAGGTTCTGTTCGCTACATTTCGAACAAAACCAGTTCATGAACGCAGACAATAATAAACTAGTGTGGAATGCAGTACCCACACTGTTTGACATCGCAAATAAGCCACCTCATCTTACGATGAAGAGGAAACTGCCACAAAGATTCGACAATCCTTCTAAAGCTGTAAAACAGTCCTATGACAGAAGCAGCCAGTTCAACTCTCCATGTATCACCGCCAGATTCATGTGAATCGTCAACACAGACCTGCTTTGACGATGAAGTGGTTAGGTTAAATGCAGTTATTCGTATCTTACAAAAGCGTAATGTTTGGTATGTATTTCATTCACTTCTGTTGTTAGTCACTTAATTTTCCTTGTTTCCTTCGTGTGATGACAATTACTTCGTTAGCACTGTAGCGACGCAGCCGCGCGCTAATTCAAGCTCGGCGATGTGTGTGTGTGTGTGTGTGTGTGGTGTGTGCGTGTGTGTCAGTGCAGTGCTGTGCGGTCGTAATTACTGTACACGACGTCTGTGTAGTTCCGTGCCCAATCTCTAGAGGCGCTGTGTTTTCTAGCTTTTATATACGTTCTGTTTAGTATTATTATTCCTTGTTTTTTGAGTTAGGGAGTAGTTCCGTGCCTCCTGGCTTGTTTGGACGAGTACTGTTTTCTCTCCAATAACTACAGAAGTTTTCCGAAGATTAAGGATCCTTCTGTAGAGGCCGGAAGCAAATTTTGTAACTCCAATCAGTCCATGCATGCCGGGCGTCGTCAGATACGCGCTCGCAATAAAGTTATTGTTGCTCAACTGAAGGTCTTTATTCTTCTGAATCACGTTAAGCAAAGGTCGGACAGCCACCAGTTTAGCTGAACCTGACAAGTGGTGACCCCGACGTGATCCAAACAGAAACCAACGTGATTAAGAAGAAGCAGGCGTGAGCTATGTAAGTGACGAGCACATAATGACCAAACAGCAGGCTGTCTCCAGGATTGCAGTCCGTTTGCCGCCGTTCTGGCCCGACAACCCGGTACTCTGGTTCGCGCAAGCAGAGGCAAGTTTTGGCTGCGCTGGAATAATGGTCGAAGCAACTAAATTTGCGCTGATTGTGAGCCAGCTCCACCAACGTTACGCAGCCAGGATGCAGGACATAATCACAGCACCACCCGAGACTGGAGCTTATGCCAGGCTAAAATCAGAGTTGATTCGACGGGTGGCCGAGTCACAAGAGCACCGGATACATCATGTTCTGACACAGGAAGAAATTGGCGACAGGAAGCCTTCCCAATACCTGAGACATCTACACAGCAAAGTTGACACCGTTACTGTGCCAGACAGTCTGCTCAGAACGCTGTGGAGTGGAAGGTTGCCGTTGCAAATGAAAGCCATAATCGCCTCACGATCGGACATGCCGCTGGATGACGTGGCACAGCTAGCAGACTGGATTCATGATGCGATAACACCGGCTCAGGTCAGCCCAGCCGCGGCGTTGGACAACAGTACAAACAGTACCGCGTCTGTAGCACGGGCCGACCATGATTCACTCGCGAACAAGGTTGAGCTTTTGTGCGCCCAGGTCAGTGCGCTGCTGGCACATGACGACGACAACAATAGAAGAAGCCGATACATACGGCGGCGTTCGAGAAGCAGATCTTCCAGCGGTACTACCACTCCGCAAGGTGAGGTATCGTTGTGCTGGTACCACCGACGATTCGGCGATCAGGCAAGGAAGTGCACATTGCCATGCTCGCACCCAAACACTAACAGTGGTCGACAATAGGCGCAACCGACTGCCAGTTATCCTCCAAGCGCCTGTTCGTTACCAATAGGAGTTCCGGCATAAAGTTTTTAATTGACACTGGGTCAGACCTGAGTATCATACCACGAACAGCCATACATCGTTGCCGGCCGACAACTGCCTTCCGTCTGACGGCTGCCAACAATACCTCCATCGCAACATATGGCACACAGAGGATGGAGCTTAATCTCGGCCTACATTGCTCATACAAGTGGAATTTTACAGTGGCTGACGTCACGGAGGCGATCGTTGGGGCTGACCTCCTGGCGCACTACCACCTGCTGCCGGACGTCGCGAACGCATGCTTGGTAGACAGCGTCACTGGCTTAGCAGTCATGGGTTTCCGTCGCAACCCCGCAACGCACAGTGCCAAGTTGGTCCATGCTACGGAGGGTGAGTACACTGAATTACTGCTTAACTATCCGAACTTGACCAGGCCGTCTGGCGCTCCCAGGTTCATACCACATGACACAGTGCATCACATTCAAACTACTGATGGTCCCCCAGTAGCATGCCGACCTAGGTGTCTCGCTCCGGACCGATTGTCGATAGCGAAGGCAGAATTTGACGCCATGATTCGCGAGGGCATAATGCAGCCATCTAAGAGCCCGTGGTCCTCCGCATTACATCTTGTTCCGAAGAAGGGTGGAGCTACGCGCCCATGCGGTGACTACCATGCGCTTAACATGTGAACAGAGCTGGACGGATATCCCGTTCCGTTACTGAGGGATTATAATCACGCTTTACATGGTGCCACGGTGTTCACAGTTCTGGACTGCGCTAAAGTGTATACACAGATTCCGGTGGCCAATGACGACATTCCAAAGACTGCAATAATAATGCCTTTCAGTTTATTTGACCTCAAATTTATGACTTTCGGTTTATGCAATGCCACTCAGATCTGGCAAAGGTTTATAGACTCGGTTCTCCAGGGGCTGCCGTTTTGTTTCGACTACCTGGACGATGTGTTAGTTTTCTCTGCTGGCCATGAACAACACAGACAACATCTGCGAGAGATTTTCGAGCGCTTGGAGCGTTACGGTGTCGTCTTGAACGTGGAAAAGTGTGTTTTTGGGCAGTCAGAGGTGACATTTCTTGGCTCTCTTCCTCTGTCCAAGAAGGTGGACGCTATCTTGCAGCTACCCCGACCAACTACGATCAAAGAATTACGTCGTTTTTTGGGGGTGCTCAATTTTTATCGACGACACCTTCCGCAAGCTGCGGAGCTGCAGGAACCTTTGACGGCGGCATTATCAGGCCCTAAAGTAAATAGT
This sequence comes from Schistocerca nitens, assembly GCF_023898315.1. Taxonomy (NCBI): domain Eukaryota; kingdom Metazoa; phylum Arthropoda; class Insecta; order Orthoptera; family Acrididae; genus Schistocerca; species Schistocerca nitens. The sequence continues at coordinate 459,519,135 of NC_064615.1, read as the reverse complement.
AAGTCTCTGATACAGTGGACAGAGCACATGTGTTCTGTGTTCGAGGTAACAAAGAAGAGCATGGCCAACGCGGCACTTCTCGCACACTCACGGCTCAATGCGCCATTAGCAGTTGTCGTAGACGCGAGCAAGACAGCAATCGAAGCTGCATTACAGCAATGGTCGGACAAAGTATGGCAGCCACTGGCGTATTATTCCCACAAGCTTTCGCCTGCACAGAGAAAACGGAGCACATATGACCGTGAGCTCCTGGCAGTATACCAAGCAGCGAAATATTTCCGCCCCCAAGTGGAAGCGCGAACTTTCACGATATATATAGACCACAAGCCACTCACATTCGCCTTCCGTCAGAATAGTGTCAGCTGCTCTCCCCATCAATTTCATGACCTTGAGTTCGTGGCCCAGTTTACTACCGACATTAGACATATTTCTGGGATCGACAACATTGTTGCGGATTGCCTATCACGGATCAGCAGTGTTTCCAGTACCATAGAGTTTGCTGCACAGACACAGAGAGATGATGAAGAACTCCTTGCCTATGTAAAAGATACGGCTTCCGCATTGCAACTGAAACTCACTGATGTTCCAGGGGAAGATACACAGCTATAATGCGACGTTTCTCGCGGCTGACCCCGTCCCTTCCTGACGCCGGCTTTTAGAAGACAAGCCTTTAATACAGTACATGGATTGTGCCATCCAGGGGTACGCCCGACATTCCGCCTAGTATCGCAACGTTTTGTGTGGCCGGGCATATAAAAAGACTGCTGCGAGTGGCTCCGATCTTGTCTTCAGTGCCAATGCTGCAAGATTAACCGCCATGTACATGCACCAATCGGCGATTTTCCTGATACCACCGCCCGCTTTGTCCACGTTCATTTGGATGTAGTCGGACCACTTCCACCTTTGAGCGGACATAGATATCTGTTTACAATGATTGACCATTTTACACATTTGCCAGAGGCAGTGCCGGTGGATAATATCACAGCAGACACGTTGGCTTCCGCTTTTGCAATGACTTGGTTGGCAAGATTTGAGTGCCCACTACATATACCACTGACCACTTACGGCAATTTGAATCGTTCTCTGGCCAAGTTCTGTGGTTACACCCACCATAAGACCACAAGTTATCACCCAGCAAGCAACAGGATGATCAAACGCTGGCACCGTTGTTTGAAGGTCGCGCTGATGTGCCACAAAGAAACCTGGACAACTGCATTACCAGTGGTCTTGTTAGTCTTACGGACGACTTTCAAACCAGACCTGGGGTCGTCAGCAGCAGAACTGGTTTATGGAGAAACACTGCGCCTTCCTGGTGACTTTGTAGACGCCGATGCCATAGAGACAGTTGCTACTGGCCAGCCGGATTTCTTGCGACGCTTGAGGGACCATGTATCGAAGATTCGTCCTCCGAAGGCCACACGTCATGGCAAGCCGCCCACTTTTGGGTACCACGACCTGGAACAACGTCGTCACGTCATGCTCCGCACTGGGGGCGTTAAACCGCCTCTACAAGCTCCTTATTCTGGTCCATATGAAGTGCTACGGCGCAGTGCCCACACGATGGATATTCTAGTGAAAGGCAAAACCACGACTGTTGTGTTGAATTGGGTTAAACCTGCGTATGTTTTTCCTGACACCTCACTAGCGGCACCTCGTCGTAGGCATCCACCTACCGCTGTTCCAGACACTGACGCCACATCTCCGACGCCGGCTCTTCCACATCCGCCGTCCAACGCAGCACAACATCCGCCTCCTGACGCTGGTACTCCTCCTCCGAAGCGGACGACCTGTTCTGGACGTCGGGTGCACTTTCCGACGCGGTATCTCGACGCCGACGCTCCGCTTCCGCCGGGGGGCTGATGTAGCGACGCTGCCGGGCGCTAATTCAAGCTCGCCGGTGTGTGTGTGTGTGTGGTGTGTGCGCGTGTGTCAGTGCAGTGCTGTGCGGTCGTAATTACTGTACACGTCGTCTGTGTAGTTCCGCGCCCAATCTCTAGAGGCGCTGTGTTTTCCAGCTTTTATATACGTTCTGTTTAGCATTATTATTCCTTGTTTTTTTGAGTTAGGGAGTAGTTCCGTGTCTCCTGGCTTGTTTGGACGAGTACTGTTTTCTCTCCAATAACTACGGAAGTTTTCCCAAGGTTAAGGATCCTTCTGTAGAGGCTGGAAGCAAATTTTGTAACTCCAATCAGTCCATGCATGCCGGGCGTCGTCAGTACGCGCTCGCAATAAAGTTATTGTTGTTCAACTGAAGGTCTTTATTCTTCTGAATCACGTTAAGCAAAGGTCGGACAACCACCAGTTTAGCTGAACCCGATAGCAACTTGTTCACTGACAGATTGAAAGTTATTCAAATATTTATTTTTGCATGAAATGTAATGTGATCAGCTCATTATAATGTTTTCAACATATTTTTCCCACTATTTGGTAGTTACTTGTACCGCTTTGAATAATATAAACATGAAGATCGTACTTGTGGCAACAGGCGACGACAATGACAAACACAGTAGGCCTACAGAACGATAAATGACCTGTCGAACGCTTTTGCATGTAGAGGTACATGTCTGTGTTTCTTACATGTGAATCTGTGTGTTTATATTCTTTTGATATCAACGTGGTAAGCTGCAGTATTATCCAATGTCACATGTGTTACTTCACGAATGTGTTGTAGCTCGCCACTCGATTCACGGTTTTTGTCCATACTTGCGTTTATTTTAGAATCATTGTTAGGAACATATATGCCTTCTGATACTACACAAATCCCCGGAGGCAAGAAAATAAGGCAAATATTTCGTAAATTACGTAGGAAATGGATGCAAAACAAACGTAATTATTACGACGCATCTGATGTTCACCTTACTCGTCTCTTGAAGCGCTAGTGTCGCTCCATCTGTCAAATGGTAACAACTTTTACAGCAGTGAGTGTCGCGACTGTTATGTTTAACTGTGGATAGAATCTAGTTCTGGCTATTGCACTTCTTTTCACACAATACATTTAATAAAACTATCTGAAAGATCATCAGTAAAAGTCAGAGTCTTTACATAAAGTACTCATATAGAAAACACCAAAGTAAAAATAGCCATACCTCATTTTCTGCACTATTTAACCAAATGAAAAATATTCTAGTCACCAGAAATATATCTATGAAGTACAAGGCAGTAAAAGAAAGGGAAAAAAATTTCACTATTGGTGACGGCATCACAAGCACCTTCAGTATTCAACAGTATCGTGAAATGCCTACAATATACTTTTACATGACACATACGTCGCTAAGAAAAATTACCCTGTGTTTATGTTACGAATTTTCATCACTCATGTGAAAAAATAGACTAGTATGTCAGGTGAGAAGGAAATTTTATGCTTTCCGTCTGGTCACCTAAGAAGCGCGTTGTAGTGCTGGAGTTTTGTCGAATATTATTTAATTCTCTTTAAAAATTAAATGACATTCGAAGCTGTATTGTTTCTTTGCTCATCTGAACTGAAACTGCTCACTTCAATGCAGTTAGTTGGACCACTGGCTGGAAAGTGCTGTCCAAGTTTAATGCGCCAGTAAACCTGTTGTATTATCAGTCAGCTTATGCGCATGTAACACAGAATAAAATGTATTTTATGATCGTACCTGACTGTACTGGCCACAACTTGGCTTCCGCTCCAAGTGAAACGATATCCAATGAGATCCAAGCAAACACTGAAGGATACATGACGTTTACATCAGATTTACTCTTATGATGGACAGAGTATATCACTGTCACCTGTTGCCACAAGTATTACTTCCATCTGTATATCACATGGGACAAGCAGCTCCCAAATAGTGGGAGAAAGATGTTGAAAACTTTGTAATAAGCTGATTGCATTACATTTAACTCAAAATCAAATAATTGAACAATTTTCAAACAATCTGTCAATGAACAGAGTGCTAAACAAACAATGTCATCACATGAAGAAAGCAATGTGACTAGCAACAGAGGTGCATCAAATACATACCAAAGAAATCAGCAGCCGAAATGAACCAACTTCTTCAGTTTCTTGTCTGATTTCTTACTGTTAGAAAGTAAGTCTTAATTCCAATATCTGAGCCAGTAAAGGAGTCTCAAATTAACAAATATTCTGGTCAACAGCAGCTTAGTTTCTTCACAACATCCAGGTGGAAAATTTAAGATAGCCATCAACAAGTCCGCAAATAATGCACCACAATTTTTCTTGTGAACATAGTCGTCAAATACCGAAGCCATCTGATCTCAATCCCTCAAAAATAAACTAACTTAATCATTTAAAATAATCAAACTTCCAAAATTGTCTGCATAACTTTTGAAATAGCGATAGAATTTGTCATTTGCATCTCAGTCCTGGTTGTTCACTACCGGTAGAGTCCTGCATTTGACACAATTATAGAAAGAAAAAAGTTCCTTGAAGATGTGGCCAAACACATAGATCACAGTATTATGTTCTCTGAGGTCTGCTGGAACTTCCACATTTGTTAGCTTCGTTATAAAACTTGTGTCACTATTGCATAATAATGGTGAGATGTGTGATGTATGAGCAGGTTTCATGTCCAGTACTGCCAGACCCTACTCAGTTCCTTCACAGTTACTGTATGCCACATTGGAAGAGTTTATAAGTTTACATAATGTACAGTTGTTAAATGCAGCACAAAACTGCCTTGGAGATGGGTTCCTGCAGAAACCACCTCTCTGCCTTACAGTTGAAAAAAAGTTTTCTAATGTGTCTTGGTTAACTTTTGTGACAGTAAGTACAATTTGGTTCTAGTCAGTACCTCGGCAGCAAGCATTTCCAAATCACCTACATTACTTAGAAGCCCCTTTAGACATTTTATCCTCTTGCAGTAATATTTCCCATCACAGTCTACCAATTTCTCAGAGTGAATCCATGGATTCATCAAATGTAGAACATGCAGATGTTTTGAATCACTACTAATACAGTTTGTTAAAGCCACAGGCCCTTAGACATTACATGTATTAAAGATATAAAAAATTGTCATTAACTATCTGACAGAAGTCTAAAATACCTATAGGAGATAATGACATACTACCACAAAAAACAAGTGTGTCAATACCCGCCCCACTGTGTAGGTTAACACACAAACTGTAATGCCAACTTTCAATTTTGAAAAAGCTGGCAGTTTCATAGCTTTTTTAATCAGCTTGGGAGCTTGTAAGGTGTATGCTTCGCCGGCGATGGGCGAGGCATGACAGAATCTCTGACCAGAGAGTAGTTCATTGTTAGTTGTTGCTTGTCACTAGTCTGTGCGAGTCAACAGTAGAAGTTAGTCTGCGTGAGTCTGCAGTTGTAGTCAGTCGGATATGGTAGTAGGGAGTCGGCATGCGTCGGCTGTGTGCTCTGGTCGCGACTCTGGTCAGGACTCTGGAGGATGAGTATTGTTGTAGAAGGTAAAGAAGCAGCCTTGCGCATATTTAATAATTATGTTAATTGTAATTTAATTTGTTCAAAAAAATGCCCCAATAATAATTTTTTCATAAAGTAACTTTTTAAAGAAAAGTATTCATTTCAATTTAAAGAATTTTTCCACTCTTTTGATGAAAAAGCATTCATTTTAATTTAAAGAATTTTTCCTATGCATTCCATCCAAGAATATATATATATATATATATATATATATATATATATATATATACACGCCAGCATTGCACGAAGCTGTGTCGATAAATAAGAGCAGATATAGTTGCAGTTTTTATTGAGGTAAAAATTTTGCTTTTGTTACTCAGAATACAGGGCCGAAGGTCAGCGCTGCTGCCCTTATAAAATTTACCAGATATTATTATTTCTGTTAGGAGGTTACACTTCGTTCACGGTTCATTATTTAAATAATATTATTGTGTGGGTTTATGGTGAATTTTCATTCTTTAATTTTTGTGGGGAGTTTACGCATGGTTCCATTTCTATTTTCATTTAACAAAATTTCGTGTGGAGAGGTTACACTTGGCACCATTACAAATTAACATTTATAAATTTTTGTGGGGAGGTTACACTTGGCGACATCCGGACCAGGATCGTATTTCTTTGTGAATCTTCTGCGAAGTAGTCATATATCTGCTCTTAATTACTTAAACATAGTTAGCATATGGCGCAACGCATTTTACTAATTTGTCACTCTTTCTTCCACAGATCATCGGCAATTTGTTGCTCATTGTTGTAATAGTGTTTGTTGCATTTTGCATTGTGTTTGTTTCATTAGTGAATAATTCTGATTTGTGTAAAAATGCTGTGAAAAACTGTTAACAGTACATCGCGATGTATAATGAGTGAAATAGCCGACTCGAATAACTTCAGCAATAGTACTTGCGACACGCAGTGTAATGACGACAATCCTCCATTTACAGACAATCAGTGTGTACCGACCACTAATGTTGATTTTTATCCTAGTGATGAACAGACTAATTCAATTGTGTCCTCTGTTAATTTAACGACAATTGATGACGGGGGCGTTCTGTTGCAATGAGCGCTGCCCAGCTTGACACACCCGGTTTGGAAAATTTAAGTAACGAACAGACAGTGTAATCAGAGTACGACAGATTTATTTAATTCCGAGGTAGTGACTAACAGTACACATCCGTTTAGCAAACATTTTCAAGAATCACAAAATGACCGAATGATTACACAAAACGTGACAATTGCAGATACACCATCACACAGCACAGAGAATAGAGTTGCTAATTTTGGCTCGGATCAAATTATGGCATTGTTGCTACAAATGAACAAACAACTTAATGAAAAACTAGACAACAATTCCAAACAACAGAATGAAAGACAAGAGAACAATCTCAAACAATTTAGTGAAAATCTCAAACAACACTTTAATGAAAAATTAGACAACAATTGCAAACAACTTAATGAAAAATATGACAACCTTAATGAAAAATTAGACAACAATTCCAAACAGTTGAATGAAAAACTAGACAACAATTCCAGACAGCTTAGTGAACAGATTACAGCCGTTGCCGAGCAATGTCATGATACTAAAGAACAATTACGTGCCGAAATTGAGGCTTGGTCTAGGAAAAGTAGCGTAGAAATTAGATCTGTTGCGCAAGAATTAAGGGATATGCAAACAGCTGCAACAGAATCACTTAGAGACGAAATTAGTTCAGTCGGTAAACAATGCTCTGAAAAAGCAACACAGTTACGCGACGAGTTTAAATTGATGACAGCAGAACTTTCGTGCACACTGGATACAAAAATAGACGCGAATTTCGACCAACAGAACAGTGAAATTGACGAACGTTTTAATCACCACCTACAAAACACTGAAACGCGTTTCCGTAAATTTATACAGGAACAAAATAAAGTAAAACGACAAGTCATGGAAACAATTACCGCACAGAGACAGGAAGATAAACGTAAATTGTTTGCGAAAGCAAAAACATACGTAGACAACAATATTGCTACTGTATCAGACGAAATTAATACTATCAAACAGTTGAACACCGAATTGCGTGATGAAATTTCCGATCTTAAATCAAAAACAGATACACACACAGTAGATTTTCAAACAGTGACCGACAGACTCGAACAATTAGAACGAACACAGGATGCCGATGTCATTAAAGCTGATGTTAAAAAATTGAACGAAATCACACGTAAAATACAAAAACAAATTAATGCTTCTGACACTAAAAACGATGATCAGGTAAAAACTCTGACTGAAAAATATGATGAATTAGCCAGTCGTATTGACGTTATTGAAAGTAATAATGACAACAAATCAGACGATACTTCACCGATTTCGTTTAATCAAACACCTGAATTCCAAAATTTACAGCAGACTATCAGTGAGATAGATTCGTCTAATAATACATTACGTAGAAAATTGTCAACATTACTGCAAGAGGTTACAGAGATGAAAAATGTTTCAGCGTTTAACACATCACAGCAGACGCCACTTTGCGAACATTTGTCAGACTCACACAGCCAGTATAACTTAAGTAATTTACAGAAACTACGTGACTTAAAATTCGAAAAGACACAGACAAACAGATTCTTATGCAATTCTGAACCTGTTCACACATTCAGTGACGATAACGTTGATTACGAGCAATTTTTTTCTGTAAGAAAATCTAAGGAATTCGAAAATGACAGAACAGATACACGCTTTGAACTGGATACGTCAATTTATTTTTGCACTTTCACCGCCGTTGCGTGTAATGCAGAAATTAGCTTTGGACTGGATACAACAACTTGCTTTTGAATTTTCACCGGGATTGCCTGTAGTGCAAAAGCTAAAATATATTTGCAGCGCGTAATTGACCTCAGGGGATTCATTACGCTTTAATGAGTATGTGCCGTAGCGTGCACAGGGCCCCGAGCCGTAGTAGTGCTGTTTCATCTTTAGTTTTCTGCACTGCTGCCTTCTCTTCTACTATCCTTTATATCTATCAAAACGGCTCTTCAACTATCGCTCTATCTAGGATTAAGAAATGAGTAAAGAAAACCGGATATGACAAATTTTACCGAAGGTGACAGTTCTCTTTAGACACTCCCGAAATGACAACTATCGCCGCAACATTAATAACAGATAAAATTATAATCATCAGTATGTGTAAAAAAATTATCAGCAACAGGAACCATATTTTAGTAACAATAGAGGTTTTTCACCGCTATAGCAACAAAACCAGCCGGTTAGCATACCTAACCAATAATGTAATGCACAAGGTCAACCAAGCTTTAATGTTTCGCCGCCTGCACGTATAGCGTCAGCCCCAACAAATAGTAATGCACAGCAATAAGATAACCGGTATGTACAGAAAACACACCATTTCAATTCGTATGGCAATGCACCGTATAGAAATGACTATCATGACAGACGTAAAATTAATGGGCATAATTTTCAGCGTACATTTAATAACAGTCTATCTTATCAGCAGCAAGAACATCAGCAACAACATATTATCATGAATGAACCAGACAGTAGATATCATCCAGAACGTAATACGTCAGGAAGAAAGAACAGTACAAATAGTGGAAATGCCACAGCATCCTCCTGAAAATAATAACACGTCAGATGGAATTTGACTAGATACAGTACAGGTTGCATATTCCAGTAACGCAAGCAATAATTTTGACACGCAGAATCTTGTTCACGAGAATGTTATTTGAAACATGCCTTGTTGAATGCACCACTTTTATCGCACCCAGATCTTACTAGAAATTTTTCCATAGCCACCGACAGTTCTAACACCGCTTTAGGCGTACATATTTTTCAGGAAATTGAAGAAGATGGTTGCACAGTAATTAAAAACATCGCTTTTGCAAGTCGCATTCTGTCACCTGATGAACGTAATTATTCTGTTACAGAACTTGAAACATTATGTGTTGTATGGGCTTTTACGAGATTTCGGCATTTTCTTTATGGAAGACATACCACCGTTTACACAGACCATAGAGCTATATAGTTTTTACTTTCGGCTAAATTTACACACGACAGATTAAGCAGATGGAAACTTTATCTACAGGAATTTAATTTTACAATTGTTCACATTCCCGGCACACAAAATATTGTAGTAGATGCACTATCCCGTTCTCTCAGCAGCAATCAGCAAGACATCGCAACCAACTTCTGCCAAGCAAATTCTAGCGTCATGTATATTCAACAAGTTGCATTCGAAAATTTTATTTCGTCGTCATTACAAGACATAGCACGAGAGCAAAATAAAGACAACGTATGGAAAGAGATTAAACACCTTTGGCAAGATAGTAATAATGTTACCATTAGAAACCATTACACTGTACGCAATGACATTCTGTTTCGCCGCTCTCATCCTGACAGCAACAACTGGTTATTATGCATTCCTGACGAACTTGTTAACAAATTAATCTGGTATACTCATTTAAGTTACGCGCATTACGGAGCTAGAAAATGTTTTCTTATACTGAGACAGAACTGTTATTTTACCAACATGGAGTAGCGTATTCGACGAGTTTTAGCGTCATGTAAAATCTGCAGAAAGCTAAATCAGACACGAATTCACATATTCCTCCATTACATCCCATTGTACCTGTTAAATTAAGACACATGGCCGCTGTAGACATTTTTGGTCCTATTCCCAGAACTAATAGAGGTTTTTGCTACATCTTTGTCGCTGTCGAACTTACTTCAAAATTTGTTACCTTCACTCCGCTACGCAAAGCTACTGCTAAAACTGTTTCGAAAGCATTTGTAAAACATTTTCTATTTCATGTACGGCATGTGTTGAAAGTAATTTCCGACAATGGACCACAGTTTCGATCTGCTATATGGACACGTATGTTACGAGCTAGAAACATTTCTCCGATATACATATCCAGGTACCATGCTTCTTCGAACCCTTGTGAACGATTAATGAAAGAAATTGGTAAACTGTGTAGAATTTACTGCCATAAAAAACAAATTGATTGGGACACACACATACTCTCATTCCAAGATGTAATTAATTCCATACCGAATGAATCTACTATGCTATCTCCGTCTGTTATACTGAAAAACGTTGAACCACCTAACAAAATTAAAGAATTAGTTACATTTCCTACATCTCGTCGACTACGACACCATGAAATAATTGACATTGCGCTGAACAACATCAAACGTTCCGCAGAGCGCCGGAGAAGACAGCAAAAACAGGTTTGTATACGCCGTGACTTTCACATTGGACAGAAGATATTAGTACGTACACACTATTTGTTGAATAGAGGAAAAGGTAGGTGCAATAAATTTGAACTTCTATACGCAGGTCCATATCGGATTCGCAGCATTCCTCACCCCAATGTAGTACACGTCGAAACTTTGAGAACCAGAAAAACCAAAGGGAACCACACGTTGTTGTTGTTGTGGTCTTCAGTCCTGAGACTGGTTTGATGCAGCTCTCCATGCTACTCTATCGTGTGCAAGCTTTTTCATCTCCCAATACCTACAGCAACCTACATCCTTCTGAATCTGCTTAGTGTATTCATCTCTTGGTCTCCCTTTACGATTTTTACCCTCCACGCTGCCCTCCAGTACTAAATTGGTGATCCCTTGATGCCTCAGAACATGTCCTACCAACCGATCCCTTCTTCTGGTCAAGTTGTGCCACAAACTTCTCTTCTCCCCAATCCTATTCAATACTTCCTCATTAGTTATGTGATCTACCCATCTAATCTTCAGCATTCTTCTGTAGCACCACATTTCGAAAGCTTCTATTCTCTTCTTGTCCAAACTATTTATCGTCCATGTTTCACTTCCATACATGGCTACACTCCATACAAATACTTTCAGAAATGACTTCCTGACACTTAAATCTATACTCGATGTTAACAAATTTCTCTTCTTCAGAAACGCTTTCCTTGCCATTGCCAGTCTACATTTTATATCCTCTCTACTTCGACCATCATCAGTTATTTTGCCCCCCAAATAGCAAAACTCCTTTACTACTTTAAGTGTCTCATTTCCTAATCTAATTCCCTCAGCATCACCCGATTTCATTAGACTACATTCCATTATCCTCGTTTTGCTTTTGTTGATGTTCATCTTATATCCTCCTTTCAAGACACTGTCCATTCCATTCGACTGCTCTTCCAAGTCCTTTGCTGTCTCTGACAGAATTACAATGTCATCGGCGAACCTCACAGTTTTTATTTCTTCTCCATAAATTTTAATACCTACTCCGAATTTTTCTTTTGTTTCCTTTACTGCTTGCTCAATATACAGATTGAACAACATCGGGGAGAGGCTACAACCCTGTCTTACTCCCTTCCCAACCACTGCTAACCTTTCATATCCCTCGACTCTTATAACTGCCATTTTGTTTCTGTACAAATTGTAAATAGCCTTTCGCTCCCTGTATTTTACCCCTGCCACCTTTAGAATTTGGAAGAGAGTATTCCAGTCAACATTGTCAAAAGCTTTCTCTAAGTCTACAACTGCTAGAAACGTAGGTTTGCCTTTCCTTAATCTTTCTTCTAAGATAAGTCGTAAGGTCAGTATTGCCTTACGTGTTCCAATATTTCTACGGAATCCAAACTGATCTTTCCCGAGGTTGGCTTCTACTAGTTTTTCCATTCGTCTGTAAAGAATTCGTGTTAGTATTTTGCAGCTGTGACTTACTAAACTGATAGTTCGGTAATTTTCACATCTGTCAACACCTGCTTTCTTTGGGATTGGAATTATTATATTCTTCTTGAAGTCTGAGGGTATTTCGCCTGTTACATACATCTTGCTCACCAGATGGTAGAGTTTTGTCAGGACTGGCTCTCCCAAGGCCGTCGGTAGTTCCAATGGAATGTTGTCTACTCCGGGGGCCTTGTTTCGACTCAGGTCTTTCAGTGCTCTGTCAAACTCTTCACGCAGTATCATATCTCCCATTTCATCTTCATCTACATCCTCTTCCATTTCCATAATATTGTCCTCAAGTACATCGCCCTTGTATAGACCCTCTATATACTCCTTCCACCTTTCTGCTTTCCCTTCTTTGCTTAGAACTGGAACCACACGTATCCAACGTCAAACCTTTTATTGAATGAAGATACTTTATGATTTATCACACTGTAATGCCATTACCTAATTTTTTTATGACCACTTATGCAGTTATATTCACATGACTACTTACTGATGATTATCGCATTTTTTTCTTGGCAAGTGCCCAGCAAGGTAAGGTTAGCAGGTCGCTTTTCTTGTCGTTATACACCCTAGACCGTAAATATTTTCCATTTTTATGTATGTATGATTGTTTTCCTGTTTTGTTTGTATGCACTATGAAATAGTTAAGATATAACAAACACCAGATGACTTTAACATTTTTGCCTTATGATATCTCAACATCGTGACTACTTTACTTTTTTTTGCTGCTACATTGTAATACACTGTATACATTTTTGCTTCTGAACACTGTCGATGTTTTTGACATATTACGTTTTCTTTCATGCTATGGTGTATGCTCAATTATGTTACTATAAACCAGTTTTTGTCTAATGGGTATATGAATTAAATGCAAGACATTAATCTTTGTTCATCATTTTCAGAAAGAAATAACGTGTAAACGAAATAAATTAAACAGAAATGGGAATTTCACCTTCGGAATGAACGAAAGAGGATGCAATAACTCATGATGAAGAGTAAATGGATCAGAATTAACAAGCATTAACAAGAATATACTATACACATCGGAGAATAGCAGTCTTAACTAATTTTTTCTTTCAGAATACGAGACGATTGATGCAGGCTGTCAGACAGAACCACACATCTTAGTTTTAGTGATGACATATGATAGAAATAAGGAATAGTTGTATAATGAATAATGAAGTGACTCTTTTGCAGATGATAATGAATGGTGATGAATAATGATGAAGAATATGCTACTATGAATATTGAAGTTTTTCTTTACAGGTGATGATAATAATAGAGTTATGGTGATATGGATAATGAAGTTTTTCTTTGCAGATGAAAATAATGATGAAGTTTATATATTTGCTGTTACTTAAGAGATGCTATGTAGTTATTTAAGTGTTTGTTGCAGTTCGTTTTGACAGTATGTATTATATAGCATGGTATGATGACTGAAGGTTTTGGAAAGGGCAGCTAGAGAACATATATTTTTTATACACATTTCACTACCTGTTAATTCGAAGTTCACTACTTTTAGCATAATATGCGTTTCTTCTTTCAGCTCAATAATCCATTTTGTATTTTTTCCAGGAGAAGCTTTTTATGATACTTACTAAACCTGTTACTTATTAAACCTGTTCTAGTACTTGCTTTTTTTTACCCAGTTGTGTCTATCATTTATGAATGTAATCGCATATACTGCCTTTGTTTCATAACCTTGCTACAGCTGACTCTTGACGAATGACGTTACACATCTTCATTTGCAGCAATAACTCAAAAGTAAACAAAGTAATTACCAGTCCCAAATAATGCTACTAGTTTAAGAGAGTTCTGAATAATACTGATCAGCTCTGAATAATATGTCACTTCAATAATGACTTCTGAATAATACAAAAAAAAATGCTTTGTAACTGGCCAATGAATGCCACTGTTTATTGTAATAAGATGACATATGATGCCAATGATTACTATAATTAGACTAATTATGTATAAATGCTATGCCAATAATTAACTCATTTTGAGTAATGGCTTCTGAAGAATACAAAAAAAAAGGAAAATGCTTTGTAACTGGCCAATGAATGCCACTGTTTATTGTAATAAGATGACATATGATGCCAATGGTTACTATAATTAGACTAATTATGTATAAATGCTATGCCAATAATTAACTCATTTTGAATAATGACTTCTGAAGAATACAAAAAAAAAAGGAAAATGCTTTGTAACTGGCCAATGAATGCCACTGATTATTGTAATAAGATGGCCAATGAGTGCCAATGACTACTATAATTAACCGAATTATGTTAATACTATGCCATTCATTAGCTTCTGTTTTGAATGATGACTTCTAATGGTTTGTAGCTGGGCAATGAGTGCCAATGTTCTCTGTAAACAAACGATTTATGTACATTATTCGGTAATACTATGTCATTTGTTAGCTCCTGTTTTCAATGATGACTTCTGATGGTTTGTAGCTAGGCAATGAGTGCCAATGTTCTCTGTAAACAAACGATTTATGTACATTATTCTGTAATACTATGCCACTTATTAGCTCCTGCTTTCAATGATGACTTCTAATGGTTTGTAGCTGGGCAATGAGTGCCAATGTTCTCTGTAAACAAACGATTTATGAACATTATTCTGTAATACTACATACAGGGTACAGAAATGTTCAGTAACTGGGCGATGAGTGCCACCAAATACTCAAATCAGTTGTTAGACTAGTGTAATTCTCAATGAAGACTACTATGTGACTTAATGTCCTTCACCTTCTGACCTAATTACCAGAAATTACTGCAATATCCATTTGTCCTGTCTATCCTCATGATCATGGAGCACTATATTTGGTTTTTGCACTAATTCTACGTTGGTCTACTTTACAAGAACATGGTGTTGACACGACATGCTGTCCACCACCTTGAGCGATGGAGATGTTATTATGGTCCCACTGTTTGGTGTACCTAGTGTACCACCAAAATGATAGCATGGAATATTATTACGACATTTCAGTGTCTTGGCTACACTGATTAATACTTCAAGGAAAAGAGCTTCAGATTGTCTCACTTGGTGTTGTGCTTCTGTAGAAAGTAATGGACTTTCAGTGCAGCTGCCTGCAACCTAAAGTGCTACAACCATGACGCAATCCTTCCTTTCCTAATTCTTGTAAAATGATAAAGGCATATACAGTGCGTGTGCACTTCATTTCATTTGTTAATAAGATCAGTTGTCCTGAAAATACTAAAGACTTCTATAGTGCATGTGCACTTTATTTCACTCCTTGATATGTTTATTTGTTGTAAAATATTAGAGAGTTTTACAGTGCGTGTGCACTTTTGCCATTTGTTAATATGTTTTGTACTCATTGTGTATACATTTTGTCTTTACTTAATATGTTCTGAACTACAGTGCATGTGCACTTTTATCATTTGTCAATATGATTTGTATTCATTAGGTTTATTTGTTGTAAAAAATATTAGAGAGTTTTACAGTGCGTGTGGACTTTATGCCATTTGTACTCATTACGTATACATTTTGTGATTCCCAGATATGTTTTGTACTACAGTGCGTGTGCACTTTCGTCATTTTGTTAACATGATTTGTATTCAGTGCATTTTGTGATTTGCTGATATATTCTGAACTACAGTGCGTGTGCACTTTTATGTCATTTCATTTGTACTCATTGTGTATACATTTTGTCTTTGCTTGATATGTCTGTACTCAGTGCGTTTGCACTATATTTTATTTCATGTTCTGCACCTATATATATCTGTAAATATTCTGTGATTGTAAAGTTAATTAATTATGAAAAATTTGTTGCTCATGGCAAGTCCAATTGATTCACCATCGCTACCAAATTTTTGCCCCCCCAGTGGAGGGTTATGTAAGGTGTATGCTTCGCCGGCGATGGGCGAGGCAAGACAGAATCTCTGACCAGAGAGTAGTTCATTGTTAGTTGTTGCTTGTCGCTAGTCTGCGCGAGTCGACAGTAGAAGTTAGTCTGCGTGAGTCTGCAGTTGTAGTCAGTCGGATATGGTAGTAGGGAGTCGGCATGCGTCGGCTGTGTGCTCTGGTCGCGACTCTGGTCAGGGCTCTGGAGGATGAGTATTGTTGTTGAAGGTAAAGAAGCAGCCTTGCGCATATTTAATAATTATGTTAATTGTAATTTAATTTGTTCAAAAAAATATGCCCCAATAATAATTTTTTTATAAAGTAACTTTTTTAAAGAAAATTATTCATTTCAATTTAAAGAATTTTTCCACTCTTTTGAAGAAAAAGCATTCATTTCAATTTAAAGAATTTTTCCTATGCATTCCATCCAAGAATTTTATATATATATATATATATATATATATATATATATATATATATATATATATATATATATATACGCCAGCATTGCACGAAGCTGTGTCGATAAATAAGAGCAGATATAGTTGCAGTTTTTATTGAGGTAAGAATTTTGCTTTTGTTACTCAGAATACAGGGCCGAAGGTCAGCGCTGCTGCCCTTATAAAATTTACCAGATATTATTATTTCTGTTAGGAGGTTACATTTCGTTCATGGTTCATTATTTAAATAATATCATTGTGTGGGTTTATGGTGAATTTTCATTCCTTAATTTTTGTGGGGAGTTTACGCATGGTTCCATTTCTATTTTCATTTAACAAAATTTCGTGTGGAGAGGTTACACTTGGCACCATTAAAAATTAACATTTATAAATTTTTGTGGGGAGGTTACAAGCTAACTTGTATTTTCTGGCAAGTCATTCGAACAGAGCTAGGATATGTCATTGCAAGAAGCAGTACCAACCAAAGCATCATTTGATGCATGAATTACATACATATACGGATTTTTTTTGACACTCTTTAACGAATGTTGTGTCTCATAGAAGAAGTAGATCTTCTGGTCGTCATACATCAAACTTGGATTGTCTTGTGTAGTTCCCAGTCTCTTTCTCCAGTCCACAAAATTTAATCCTTGGCAGTCACGCAAGTATTCAAAACCAAGCTAATTTCCTTTAGTCTTTCGACAACTTCATAAAATGTGGCAGTTAAATGCACAGCTCCCACTGTCCCTTTAATAAAACAGTAAAAATGGTTGTTTGAAACATGAAAAGTAGCCATTAATCATTATCACCAACACACTATTGGCAATTTTAACTGTGCATGTAACCCCAAGAGCTCAAAGCCAATAACACTATAAGAAGTGCTGCCATAAATTAAGTTTGCCATTAGAGACATTCATTCAATGACATGGTCACTAATATATCACTACCGGAGAAAATCTGTACCTTCTGCTTTAAAAAGTGTTATATATTGTCACTTATCCCACATTTTAGTTGCATGCCTTCCACATACATCTGTAATGTTTGCACTGATGGAAGCATAAAACATTCTGACAAAAACCTGTATGCCTGAGTGCCATAATACAAGAAATTTAGAGCAAACAGCTCATTTTTGTTTTTCCATCTTGCCACACGTTTCCCCTTCAATGGAATGCAAAATGGTTTAACAGCAAGTCAAGGGCATCTTTTTTTTAAAATATTGGGATCCTACAGCCTTCAAAATTTGTTTATCCTTCTTCACCTGATCCTTCTGATACAGTTTCTGTTGCTATCTGTACTTGAAATCATAGGCACTTTCCTTGTCCCTTTACAGTTTTGCACCTAGTCTAGTGATTTACACATTCTGACACTTGACTTGCATTTTCAAGACACGAATAACTGCACTTAATCTAACAACTTCATCGTCAATGCAGGCTCGTGTTGACGATTCCGATGAATCTGGCACTGATATATGGAGAGTCCAATTAGCTGCTTCTGTGCCATATGACTATTTTACAGCTTTAGACCGATTGACGAACTTTTGTGGCAGTTTCCTCTTCATCGTCAGTTTAGGTGGCTTATTTGGGAGTCAAAAAGAGTGGGTTTAGCTTTCTACACGTGTTTACTTATTTATTCATTTATTTATTTACATGTCAAGTTCCATATGACCAAAAAGAGGAGCAAATCTGCAAGATCATGGAACGTGTCAGTACATGGAATTACAACTTAAAAGTAATAACAATTAAAAATAAAATGTTTATGAACCCAAAAAGTCAAGCAATAAGTTTAACTTAACACAGTCAACAATACAACATGAATCAGCTTAATATTTAAAGAAACTCCTCGGCAGAATACAATGAGTAATCCATGAGGAAACTCTTCAGTTTCGATTTGAAAGCATGTTGATTACTCCTAAGATTTTTGAATTCTCGTGTTAGCTTATTGAAAATGGATGCAGCAGTATACTGCACACCTTCCTGTACAAGAGTTAAGGAAGTCCAATAAAAATGCAGGTTTGATTTCTACCGAGTGTTAACTGAGTGAAAACTGCTTATTCTTGAGAATAAGCTTATATTGTTAACAAGAAATGACACTAAGGAATATACATGTTGAGAGGCCAATGTCGAAATACCCAGACTTGTGAACAGCGGTCAACAAGATGTTTGTGAACTTACACCACTGATTGACAAACTGCCCGATTCTGAGCCAAAAATATCCTTTTAGAGAATGAAGAGTTACCCCAAAATATAATACAATACAATGTAAACAAATGAAAATAAGCAAAAATAGACTAATTTTCGTGTCAAACGATCACTATTTCAGATACCGTATGAATAGTAAAAATGGCAGCATTAAGTCTTTGAAGAAGATCCCGAACATGGACTTTACACAATAGTTTACTATCTATGTGAACACACTGTTCAGTTTCACAAATCATATGCCCATTCTGTGAAATTAAAACCACTTGTTTTGTTGAATTGTATGCTAGAAACTGTAAAAACTGTGTCTTACTGTGATTTAGCATTAGTTTATTTTCTACAAGCCATGAACTTATGTTATGAACTGTTCTATTTGAAACCGAGCCAATGTTGCACACAACATTCTTTACTACCAAGCTAGTGTCAACAACAAACAGAAATATTTGAAAGTTACCTGTAATACTAGAGGGCATATCATTTATATAAATAAGGAACAGGAGTGGCCCCAACACTGATCCCGGGGGCACCCCCCCCCCCCCATTTGACTGTACCCCACTCAGACTCCACATCACAGCCATTCTGTGAATAATAACCTTTTGCTGCCTGTTGCTAAAGTAAGAGGTGAATCAATTATGAGCTACTCCCCGTATTCCATAATGGTCCAATGTCGGGAGCAATATTTTGTGATCAACACAATCAAACGCCTTAGTTAAATCAAAAAGTATGCCTATCGTTCTAAATCTTTTGTTTTACCCATCCATTACCTTACAGAGAAAAGAATATACTATTGTCAGCATTCATGAACTAGTCTTCTTAGAAGTGCAGCAAACAAAACTTAATATTACTATAAAAGGTAAACAGGATCTTTTTCATAAGATCTTCTCTTCTGCCATTTGCTAGCCATTTTCTGCTCCTATAACGAAACATTAATCATTAATACACATGTAGTTTGCAAGCGAATCCTGACGATACAGTTTAGTAACATGTTGGTGTACACCTCTCAGGATCCTTAGGAAACTTACGAAAAATATAGATATGGTGTCATCTTCTTCTTTTAGCTTTCTCATTTGTTAAAACGTTTGTGCAAACCAAAATAAAGAACTGCTATTCGCTTTCACGATCGCGCCAAACTCAACAGCTCAACTTATTGGCAGTTTGGCACGCTGTTGGCACAGTAGGCAACAAAATCCAGGCGAAGTGTCTCGAATGTTATGTTAGACTGTGGCGTGCTGGACAAACTTGTCATATCGACCGCGAGAGTATCTTGCTGCGTGGTATCAATTGTTTCGCAACACGCACACTGTTGACTATTCTCTCGGGTGGTGTAATGCTGTTTTACATAAAAAGCTTATTCTAATCAAACGTGTTGTAATAACACTTTATAATGTGCCAGAGTTAATTCTGATATCTTAGGAACCAGTGCAGTGTTTCTTTCCAACAATGGTTAACTATAGGGCTCAAGGAACACATTTAAAAAGAGAATATTCTAACATAACACGGTGGTATCCGCATAAACGCCATAACTAAAGCAGAGCAAAACGTCCACACAACAGCAGAGAAAAAGAAGATATCGCAAAGAATAGTCTGTTAACGTTCTGGAGTATCTAACATGGCCGCACCATCTTACCATCTTCAAGCCGAAGCACAGTGAAACTCCTAGTGCCATTTCACCTTATTATACCTACATGGAACTAACACAACATGCAGTGACCCGGTTGGTATTTAATTGAGAATTGTATAGTTTAATAAGTTTGTCAGAAGTGTTTACTTCGGCCTACACATCGAAATTATCCTTACCAATATAAACATTTGAAACGTCGGCTACATCGTTTGGATTTTTACGAACATGTTGCAAACTTATTTTACTTATATTCCCATTCTTGTCAATATTAAAAAGAAATTTCCGGAATTTTAATAGACGTGTCTGTACTGTGTGGTACCAGACACCATTTGTAACTCATTTATTACAGTGTAAATTCCAGAAGAAGGTGCTATTGTGTATTGCCTTTGCGTCTACTTTACAGATAGAGCCCCATAAACAAATATGTCACAGGCATCACGTGAGTCGAGGGAAGTATTTTTGCCACCTTTCAAACTATTTTAGCTTCCTTTTATTACTTTTGTGGTAAATACGTATAGTTATGTGGGAAAAAGCTTATTATGGGTATAAAATAACGTAATAAACTGTATAAGATGATATCCACAAAATAGTCAATATCAAATACTTCATCATATTCCTGTATTTCCTCTGTTTTAATAGTGGTGGCCCTTTGGGAAACCAGATCTGGCTACCTGCCCGTATTGATGACTTATGGTATTTTGCATTTCAGGGACATCTCATCAATTTCAACAGGACAATACGAAGAGATACCTTCTTCAAAAGAGGCACCAAAGAGACAGTTACTTCAAGAAAAAAGACTTATATTTGAAAAGATATTGTCTCCACTGCGACAGACGAATCAATCACGACTTCTTCATTTCCTTTTGGTGCACGATTTTCTGAAAATATCGCAAATGATCCTGCTCTAAGGTCGCAAATAATACTCAATAAAATAGGATTATTCTTAACAGGAATTGGACCTGTTCAGATTAAAATATCTACATATCCTGCTGGTAGCAACACTATGTCGTTTAATGATATGTATTATAGTACACAGTTACAAAATAAAGAAATTATTTATCGTGATTGTATTGTTTATTCAAAATCTGCAGATTTGGTATTTTGTTTTCACACACACACACACACACAATTTAAAGAAAAACTTTATTTTTTTTGTTACTTGACAAGGTGATCTTATAATTAAATGAAAGATTCTATTTGTTAACAGAACTAGAGAGAGACCACAGAAAAATGCGATGTCTCAACCTAGAGCAAATTTAAGACACGAAAATTGATTGGACAATGATGAGGAGCTGGAATTGCTCCTTTTAATCTTTGGAAAGGAACACTACTCCACTCAGAGTGTTAAATTATATTTATTCTAATAATTTAATGTCTGTATTTCCAAATGGTTCGACATCTTTACACAAATATTTAACTCTTTTTTTGACAGGAGCAGAAGGCGAAAGGTCATTTCCAAAATTGAAAATAATAAGAAACTATTTACGATAAACCATGATCCAAACAGATTGACAAATATGGCTATTGAAAGTAGATTTCAAAACAGATGATATCATTAAAAAGGTTGCTAATTTAAATGGCATCAAAACTGAAGTTGCTGTCTGAAAATGTAAATAACTTGATTTTAGACTAAATACTGAATAAAAAATGGAACATAAAAATTAAATTTTGTCGTTTTTTTCCTCTATTGGCAAAGGGAAGGAGGGGAGCGTGAAGACTGATTTTTCACACCCTGGCGCCCAATACCGTTAAGGCGGCACTGCCTATTGAAGTAGGTTTACAGGAGGGAGTGGTTTGGTACATCAGCTGTGTATAGATAGAGAAGCACTGGTAGGATATATCCTTGGAGAATGCCGGCAGTTGCATGGAAAATTCAGTAGTAGGTGTTGTTGATACTTAGACAGCATGTATGTTTAGACAGAAAGGATTAAGTTTGGTGGATGTAATTATTTGGAGGAAATGAATACAACATATGTTTTTTATATTCATATCATGGACACTAATTTGGAATGATCTGTTTACAAGACAATGAAACTAATGTAACATTACCTGAAGGTTTAAAAAATTAGCACTACATGAACATAGGCTGGTTGCAAAAAAAAATAGAAATTAATTTTTAAATGGCATTCAATAGCTCTATATTCTGCAGATAATACTAATGTTTTTGTGGGATAGTTACCACCCTCAAGTATATGCCATTTCAACTTTTTAAGTGGTACCAAAATACTTATCCATGAGTCAGACCTGTGACGTTTTATGTCACACTTCTTTGAGTAAAATCTGTCTGCCCTGATAGTCCTATTTAGTATGTGTGCCACACATTTGTGCCGTTTCTAAGAATTTAAAACATGTTTCCAATCTCTGCATCACTTTCATATCTCATTACGATCTAACTGAATATTTTTACAGTTTTTTTCAGGTAGTATTTTATTAATAATAACTGCCATATCTGCAAAATGTATTAGTGTTGTCTACCAGGTCATTAACGTCCATGATCAGTATCATTTTCGAACTCTTACAAATGCCATGTTAAGCAAATATATACCAGGTCTCCAAGGTATTTCATGCCCTGATATTACACTTCACTCCCAGAAAGAGAACAATAGTAATACTGTGTTTCAAACTCAAGTTTGGTTGATTGCCATATATGTTTTATGCAGTTCCCAGTTAGGATTTTTTCCAAAATAAAATTTGACTGGATCTGTATTTTGGTTCATTGTCTTCTAGAAGTCAGAAGCATAAAAGTCAGATTCATTATCACTGTGTATGGTATCAATACAGATTCAGTTTTATCTCTGGAATCGCAGACGTTGTGTCATTAGGAATCCTCCAAATTTCAGCGTCTGTAAGGAGCCTTTTAGATGGTTTTTGCGAAGTCACATGACTTATACATTATTTTCTTCTTTCATTATCTAATTAGACTAACAGTCGATAACAACTTTTATAAGAAAGATTTTGCAAACTGGGTGAAACTTGACGTAAAAAGCTATAGGCAAAGAAAAATTATATCATCAGGTAACGCTGGGGGTCACTCCAAACTGCTAAATTATGGTAATTCACCTTGTAGAAACGATAATAGTAAAGGGTCAAGTCGAGTTACCAAACGAAGGTATCTTGTGTCGGGAGGATTTCCAGTTAACCTGAGTTAGATTATTAATAACTCGAATTACGGTCATGCGGAGTGTGGCGGTCGATTATCAATGACAGTGTGGAAGACTGGCTCCCCAGTTGCACCAACTGCACCTGACTTGAACTGAGTTGAATCTATGCCTACAGACTGGACCATCACTCACTACGATCTTTAAAAGTGCAGTAGCTTATTACGATTTATTTTGATTGATCGAAATTCATGAGGCATTTCACAAGTGTTATTTACAAGTGGGCCTATGCAAAACATTAGCATCATGGCAACTCGGAAATACGAGGCGTGTTTTTTAATTAAGTACCGTTTTGAAATTAAAAAAGGCGTGCTAAGATATCGCAATAATTTTATTTTTACATGAAAGCCTGTACCTTAATCTATGCACTGACGTCATTAGTTTGATTCTTCCTTGTTTACGTCGTGTACTGAGTGTTTAAGATGCCTCCGATAATCGTGAGTCCCGCTGACTGTGAAATACGGGCTGTTATAAGATTTCTTAGTGCTAAAGGCCTAAAAGTGATCGATATTCATCGTGAGATCTGTGCAGTTTACGAAGAAAACATTATGAGTGATGGAATGGTAAGAATGTGGGTGAGAGCATTTGAAGATGGCCGCACAAATGTGCATGATGAACAACAGAGTGGGCGTCCTTCAGTCGTTAATGAAAGTTTGGTGCAGGAAGTGGACAACAAGGTGAGAGAAAATGGACGCTTTACGATTTCCTCCTTACGGAATGACTTTCCTAATGTTTCTCGTTGTGTTTTGTATGGCATTGTGACCGAGCACTTGAATTACCGAACATTGTGCGCACTTTGAGTACCGAAAATGTTGACGGATGTGTACAAAACCAAACTTTTAGATAGTGCATTGACTTTCCTTGAGCGGCACCACAACGATGGTGATGATTTCTTCAGCCAAATTGTTACAGGCGATGAAACATGGGTGGCCTACGTCACACCAGAATCAAAGCAACAGTCCATGGAAGTTGAGCAAGGGCATCGTACTGCTGCAAGCAAGGCAATGCCCGTCATCATGTGGTGAATCAGACCAAATATCTCATCACATCTTTTCGATGGGAAACTCTGGATCATCCTCCGTACAGCCCCGATCTTGCGCCCAGTGACTACCATCTGTTCCTGCACTTGAAGAAACACCTGGGCGGTCAGCGTCTTCAAGACAATGAGGAAGTCAAAACAGTGGTGATGCAGTGGTTAACAAGTCAGGCTGCAGACTTCTATGAGGAGGGTATTCAAAAACTGGTACAAAATTATGACAAGTGCCTCAGTATTGGCGTAAATTATCTTGAAAAGTAGATTAAGGTACAGGCTTTCATGTAAAAATAAAATTATTGACATATCTTCGCACGTCTTTTTTTAATTTCAAAACGGTACTTACTTAAAAAACACTACTGGAATATAGACATTAAAATTTTTAGTAAAAAAGACTGAAGGAAACGATGATAGAGAGGCAGCTTTGCACCAATCCGCATCTACAGCTATAACTACACTCTGCAAACCACCAAGAGGTGTACGGCACAGGGTATGTCACACTGTACCACTTACTAGGGTTTTCTCAGGTTCCATTCACGTATGGAGTGCGAAAAGAGTGATTGATTGAATGCTTCTGTGCATGCAGGAATTGTTTCAATCTTACCCTCACAATCCCTATGTGAGTGTTACATAGGGGAGTTGTAGCATATTGCTACAGTCACCATTTAAAGATGGTTTTTGAAACTTTGTTAATAGACTTTCTGGGGATAGTTATGTCTATCTTCCAGAGTCTGCCGGTTCACTTGAGTCAGTACATCTGTGATACACTCCTACGGATCAAATAACCCTGTACCATTCATACTACCCTACCCTGTATACACACAGTATCCTCTGTTAGTCCTGTTTGGAACACGTCCCACACTCATGAGCAATATTCTATAACTGGCCGCATCAGCACAAATTCACAGTGGCCATCACATTACGTCATGTCACATCCTATCAAAACATTCTTCAGTGCATTTCAAATGGCGGCTCCCTTATTGGTCACCCTGTCCCATCCCATCCCATCATGTCACATCACCCTACCCTCAAGGTTTCTCGAGAAGAAAGTTTTGACTGCTTACATCATCCATCCGGTACTGATCGTAATGATCCCCAACCTCAATTGCTCCCAAGCTCAGCCATGCACAGATGATTAATATCAGTTGTTTTTTGTGGGTTAGTTGTTATAAATTGTTCTGTTCCGTTTTTTGTTGAAATTCATAACAAAGATGAAAGATTAATTGCAGCAGTGAGTTAGCAGTCTGAATTGCACAACACAGGCATACTACATTACTTGCTTTTTACTACATTCATAATATCGACTTTTATACATAGCGGTAGGGTATTTAATATGTTACAATGAAATGAAATGCAATATGGCTGCAACTTCAAGCGAAAAAAGTACAGTGGTTAGGATCACATTGATTAGTGTGTGGAATTCATTTGTATGTTGTCAGTCATTTGTTGCATTTCATATAGAAATGGACTGAAACCTTCAGACACTACAAGTAGTTTGTTTAAATATGTGTTTGGGGCAGGCTTATTTATTGTTAAATAACTCTCTTGATAAGTGTGAAACAGTTTAACAGGCATCAGTATCAATATTTATGTGGTATCACTAGCTGACTCGTACAAATGAAGCAGTTGAACTACCTAAAAATGTTGAAGTAAAAGGTATTAAGGGAGACATGAGTATTGTACAAAAATTTGCACTCAACCAGCAACTAAAATTAACTTCAAAAAAACCAATTTTTAGGGGCATGTGTTGGCAGCTCGTAACACTATGTTCCTTTTACTAATTCTGGGTTGCTTTCGATGTAACAAATGAAAAAAACTGATGCTTCGACTACCTAAAATATAAAATGAAGATTTATCTTCTCAAACTCCATGTATAGTTCGTGAAATTTCCCTTCTGTACCACTTAATCACGTTTTTTCGGACCCACACTCTTTTCATGTTGTTTTGCACTTATCTTCCTTCTCTAACAAACAAGCTATTACTGCAAGTTTCAAACCATTTAAGTCTAAAAAATGTAATTTTCTTATAAATGTGAATGGCAGCATCCATTTATATAAGCTACCAGGTTGTGTATGTGCATTTCAGGCGTAAAAACAAGGATTCAAATTCCTAGGGAAAAACCAGTTAAGGACAACCATGCAAGTTGAGATAAGGTGACTTGATTTGGCTTGATATAATGGACAGTGTAAATTCACCTTGACTTGATGGTTTTATGATATGACAGTGCCCTGACTGTCCTTGACTTGATGGTTTTATGATATGACAGTGCCCTGACTGTCCTTGTAAGCAATCTGCTTTGTAGACTGATTGCACTTCCCCAGCATTCTACCAATAAACTGAAGTCTACCACTTAGTTCACCCACAACTGAGCCTAAGTGATCATTCCATATCACAGCCCTAAAAGTGTTACACCCAGGTATTTGTATGAGTTGGCTAATCCCTAGAGTGACTCACAGATATTATAGTTATAGGATATTGTGTTTCTTCTTTTAGTGAAGTGCACAATATTATGAAGATCATTCAATAATTAAAGAGACAAATTGGTCTGGAGAAAAAACTGTTAGTAGGGCAAGTTTGGTACCTTTATGGTCTCAAGTTGACATCACTGAGCTGAGCCCTGATTAGCTGATGTATCGACATTGTTTTGTTTATAACCTCAACAATACAGGGCTATTACAAATGATTGAAGCGATTTCATAAATTCACTGTAGCTCCATTCATTGATATATGGTCACGACACACTACAGATACGTAGAAAAACTCATAAAGTTTTGTTCGGCTGAAGCCGCACTTCAGGTTTCTGCCGCCAGAGCGTTCGAGAGCGCAGTGAGACAAAATGGCGACAGGAGCCGAGAAAGCGTATGTCGTGCTTGAAATGCACTCCCCTTAGTCAGTCATAACAGTGCAACGACACTTCAGGACGAAGTTCAACAAAGATCCACCAACTGCTAACTCCATTCGGCGATGGTATGTGCAGTTTAAAGATTCTGGCTGCCTCTGTAAGGGGAAATCAACGGGTCGGCCTGCAGTGAGCGAAGAAACGGTTGAACGCGTGCGGGCAAGTTTCACGCGTAGCCTGCGGAAGTCGACGAATAAAGCAAGCAGGGAGCTAAACGTACCACAGCCGACGGTTTGGAAAATCTTACGGAAAAGGCTAAAGCAGAAGCCTTACCGTTTAGAATTGCTACAAGCCCTGACACCCGATGACAAAGTCAAGCGCTTTGAAGTTTCGGCGCGGTTGCAACAGCTCATGGAAGAGGATGCGTTCAGTGCGAAACTTGTTCTCAGTGATGAAGAAACATTTTTTCTTAATGGTGAAGTAAACAGACACATTGTGCGAATCTGGGCGGTAGAGAATCCTCACGCATTCGTGCAGCAAAATCGCAATTCACCAAAAGTTAATGTGTTTTGTACAATCTCACGGTTTAAAGTTTACAGCCCCTCTTTCTTCGGCGAAAAAAACGTTACAGGACACGTGTATCTGGACATGCTGGAAAATTGGCTCATGCCACAACTGGAGACCGACAGCGCCGACTTCATCTTTCAACAGGACGGTGCTCCACCGCACTTCCATCATGATGTTCAGCATTTCTTAAACAGGAGATTGGAAAACCGATGGATCGATTGTGGTGGAGATCATGATCAGCAATTCATGTCATGGCCTCCACGCTCTCCCGACTTAACCCCATGCGATTTCTTTCTGTGGGGTTATGTGAAAGATTCAGTGTTTAAACCTCCTCTACCAAGAAACGTGCCAGAACTGCGAGCTCGCATCAACGATGCTTTCGAACTCATTGATGGGGACATGCTGTGCCGATTGTGGGAGGTACTTGATTATCGGCTTGATGTCTGCCGAATCACTAAAGGGCCACATATCGAACATTTGTGAATGCCTAAAAAAAATCTTTTTGTATGTGTGTGCAAAGCATTGTGAAAATATCTCAAATAATAAAGTTATTGTAGAGCTGTGAAATCGCTTCAATCATTTGTAATAACCCTGTACATTTCAAGATGGCGAGTCTGCTTAAAACGTCCACGTTAGTTGAACAACATTCTGTTATACGTTTTTTGCTTGCTGAAGGCATGAAACCATGGAATATATACTGTAGAGTGTCTAACGTTTATGGTGAAGGTTGTATGAATCGTGCAAATTTTTACAAGTGGGTAGAGAAGTTGCGACTTAGTTGCAGTTTCAACTCTCTGATTGGATAGTTTAATTGATGACATTATTCGTGTCAACTGCCATGAAACTGTGGAAATGATTTTTGGTAAGGTTCAAGTTAATACCGGTACAGTTCTTAACATTATCTGTAACAAACTGAAGTACTACAAAACATGTGCAAAGAATTAACATTGCTACACAAGGAAACACGGTTCAGAGTGTGCACAGAGGTAAATGAACGTTATGAAAGGGAAGATGAGCAAGCCCTCAAAAAAATTTCAACTTGTGATGAATCTTGGTTTCACTATTATGAGCCAGAATCAAAAAGACAAAGCATGGAGTGGAAGCACACCAACTCACCTGTCAAGAAAAAATTCAAGCCCCAAGCATCATCAGGAAAAGTCTTGTTGACGGTGTTTTGGGATGCTGAATGTCCAGTTTTTTTGTGATTATCTCGAAGAGCAACATACAATCAACAGCCAGTACTACTCGAATTTGCTTTTAAACAAGGTGAGCTAACCATGAGAGAGAGACATCGTGGATCTCAGACGACAGGTGTGATTCTCCAGCAATACAACGCACGTCCTCATATTGCTCAACTAACCCGTGAAACCATCGACAAAATGGGCTCGGAAGAATTGACTCATACCCTTTACAGTCCTGATTTAGCAACTAGTGATTTCCATTTGTCTGATGCTTTGAAGTAGATAGTATGTGAGAAAAGGCTCCATGACAACAAGGACGTGAAAAAGTTTGTGAGAAATTGGTTCAAACATCCAGATAAAGAGTTCTTTGCAGCTGGAGTAAAAAAGCTTGTAGCCTGTTAGAACAAGTGAAAAAATGTTCAAGGGGATTATGTTGAAAAGTAGAAAAAGGATTGTTTTGTAAAAATAAACACTTTTTTCTCCTGACCACTTTTCAACTTTAAATATTGAATGACCCTCGTACATTTTTGAACATTTAAAGCAAGTTGCCAAACTTTGCACTATTTTGAAATTTTATCAAGATCTCACTGAATACTTGTGCAACTTATTTCAGACAGAACTTCATTATAGATCACTGCATTATCTGCAAAAAGTCTGAGGTTGCTAACAATATTGTCTGCAAGGTCATCAATAGACAACATTAACAACAAGGGTCCCATCACACTTCTCTGGAGCACACCTGAAATTATTTCTAACGATGACTCTCTATCCAAGATAAAATACTGCGCCATCCCTACCAAAAAATCCTCAATCAAGTCAAAAATTTCATTTTATATCCCATATAATCATACTTTTGACAATAAGCATGGGAGTGGTACTTGGGATGTTTATATTTTTCCACCTCTGCATTGCAAATATTTTGAGTGAAACGCCCAGTCGATGCGCTGTTGTTTTCACGTCAATTCTACCAACATTGAGAGTTGTTTAGTTCTCAGGGTTCTGTAAAATTTCTGGATTCATGTCTCGTCGCTGTGCAGGCTATGAAAAGGATTGCGGAAGACTCCCAAATAAATTCCAAAGTACAGTGCAGTTTTGCTGTAGTAATTTTATACTGATAGGTTTACTGGTACATCCTGACCATGTGCTACATTTCTTTCGATTAGTTACAGTATTAATTTCACATTTATATTATGTTTCTCACATAAGAACAATGTTAATCAGCAAAGCATCATTTTCGAATTAAATGTATACTGAAATAGTGATTATTTTTGTATGTAATTTGGAAACAGGTCACTTTACAATTGGACAATTAGGACTGGTGTTTATCTTTAATGCACTCCGAGGGGTTCTGATAGGTAGCAATGAGATACAGTAATATTTCAATACTCCACAAAGAGTTTTGCCTAGCCTGATAAACGAAACTCTTCTCACAGAAATATTAGTGTGATTGATGTGATACAGTACTAGTTGGACAAAATAACACAAACTGCATATATCTTAAAAGGTACAAAATTGGATCATGAAACTTTACATACAGATAAATTTTCCAAATAGCTACAAACATATACATAAAGAAAACAAGAATTAGAAATACGAGATTATAAAGAAATTTCCAAACTTTTACAAAATCAATATTTACATCAAATTTTCTGAATGAATGTTTTTCCGAAACTATAACTTCTAGGGCGTCCATTAATTTTCCCTCCTTCAAACACTCAAACACAACTAAGCTAACAAATCACAAATTTGATTGGATTGATTATGCTGCACTTTTAAAATGTCAATATGACATGTTATAGAATAATATTATCATTAAAAGACAGAAGAATAAAATTTATCCTAACAGTTTGCAATACCACAAAATATTTTACAAATCTTATCAAACATGAATATTCAATATTATATTTGTATATTTACATTGTGACTGTTCATTTATATCCAATCCGGGTTGTTGTCACAAGTATCTGAATATACTATATATAGTCAATATTTCTTGGCTTTGTATATCAAATGTAATAATGTTTCAAAATGTTTACCAGATATCCAGAAAGTCAGACCAAACTAACACTGAGAAACTGCTTCAAGATTTTATAAATTGTGACAAAATAAGTATTACGTCAATAAAATTCCTGAAAGTGGCAAGATACACTTAATCAAGTGAAAATGTAATTGTGCTATAGTTAGCAACCTTGCAATAAGGAGATTCTGTAAAAAAAATCCGGAACCTTGTCACATAGCATCTTATATTTCATTTCGTCAAAGTCCTCAGTCTGTCTATTAAAGTTGTCATTTCCTACCCCTCAATACCAAACTAATCTCCAGATTGTGTCTTGTGAGATATGAGTGGTGTAAAATAATAGTTTTTCCATGTGATTTGGTTTGCAATGAGTTGTCATAGTTGTTCAAAATAACTCTCAAGTTTAATTTCACATCAGCATTTCCTTCAATCAAAATGTATAAGAGCTCTACTTCATGCCATTCAAATTATTCACAAGTTCAGTTATGTGTGACTGCACAGTACCATCATCATCGTAATCCTCTCAATTAAACGAATCATCAAAACCATTAATAAATGAGGTTTGAATACCACCAGACCACCTCAGCAGCATTGCATATCATATAACCTAAACCTATCATCATAATCATCATCATCATCACCCAAATACCCATACGAAAATGCAAGTCAAAACGCACCATCTTCCATCAATAAACCGTAAACATCAATTCATGTGAATCAGAAACAGGAATGACCCTGCAACCTCAAATCCTTAATACAAATGCAAATCACAACATCACTTACCTTATTTCAAGACAATCCACAACAATTCATATCAATTTCAACATCTCCCTCGTGTGTACATAACTGAGTGAAACGTGTATATAGTATATCATGGCGATAATCCCCTGTTAACAGCATAAATCACTTCAACCCTTTCATAAACCACAACATCTTTCAACATCCCATGTGTTCTTATATATAGTAACACATACATTCAGTTGTCAATCGTATAATGGCATGAGAAGTAAACATAGTAATTCCTTCCATGTTAATAATATATATAAGATAAATACATTGAAAAGATGTATATAGTTCTTCGTAACTGCACAAATGTACCATAAAATCTGTAAGTATGTATTAATAAGCTTAGTGTATCTTCACACAATTCATCTTTCATTTCTGGATAAGCTGATATAAATATAGTATGGACTGTTGTCTGTAAAGATGTGTAACTGTTCCTCACTAGAAATTACATATAGGTTTTTCCTGGCAACATAAGTTCAAATCATAAACCTCACATATCAGTAATAGTCACAATCGGTAGGATGTAAATGTCAAATTATCAATACATCTGATGATGCAGATTACTCAGTCAAAACAAAATGTATCTTATACTACAAATTACATTACATGACAATATCTTACATAACAAATATAAGCAAACATAGGTACAAAAGATTAACATATGTATTGTTGGAAGTTTGTGTGTCAGAAAGGTATCGTAGAATGTGGCCTCAGTGTTTTCGAGAAGAAAATGCCACATTAGCTGTGGCACCTTGCATAAGCCACACACATAGTATTCAACGATTGTGTACCCCCCTGAGGGATTGCAATTATTGCACATAAGGTTTCAACTGAGTGACATTTCTTAAACCAAATAGCCTCTTTGATTTGGGATAGATACGTCGGTAGGCGTTTGGATGTGGTTTCTCATAAACTTCAAATGGACCAATGTAAATATCGAAAAACTTTTTGATATCTCTATTGATTGCCTTGGATTTCTCATAACTTCTTGTTAAGACTAGATCACCTACATTGTACTGTGTAAACTTTCCTTTTGAATCATGTTTAAGATTTCTCTTGGCACACTGTGTTTCAATATTTTTATTTACTATTTCCATTCTCTCGTCCGGTGTTAACTCATTACAGACACGGAAATTGATCAATTCATACAAGATTTTTGGTGGGTGTTTGTTAAAAGGGACTTCATAAGGCGTAAAGCCAGTTGTTGTATGTTGTAAGGTGTTCAAAACGTCTTCAAAATCACATATGTAATTTGACCAATTTGTATGATCTTTAGAGCAGTAAGTCCTACAAAGCCTGCCTATTTCACGCATATAACGCTCAATTGGGTTACAAGATGGAGAATAAACAGAATTAAGGCTGCGCTTAATGTCTTCATCTTTCATGAAATCTTTCCAAATGTTAGATGCAAATTGGCTCCCATTGTCTGAAAGAATGGCATTTGGTTTTCCAATCTGTGTGAAGTAATCATTAGAGAAACAGTTTAAAATTTTCCTGCTTGTTGCCTTCTTTAGTGGATAGATTTTTACTAGTTTAGTGAACAAGTCAACAACTACAAACAAATAACTATAACCCTCTTTAGTTCTCGGCAATTGGCCAACAAATCAATTCCTGTTAGTTCCAATTTGCCTTTTGGCACAATAATTTGTAAATAACCTTGGTATTTCTGATTTGTGAATTTAGTCTTTGACACTGATCACATTTCTCTATAACCTGTCTTACTCTTCTAAACATATTATTAAAATAGACATTTTCCTTAAGTTTGCCAGTGCATTTCATGATTCCGCAGTGTCCATAGGTCTCATGTGTGTAATTAATTAAAACGTCAACACATTGTATAGGCGAAAAAACCTTCCAGATGTCAGAGTCAGTGTTATGCCTCCTGAATAACCCTTTTTACCAATAAGGCTTTTCACAAGTTTCAAATCATCATCCTGGTTCTGGTATCTCCTAAGCTGACTGCAAATGTTAGTAATTTCCTTTTCGCCCTTAATCCCTCTCATGTACATTATTTTAAACACTTTGTTATAGAATAGTTCTTCTTCCTGACCACCCCCCACAGGTAATCTAGACAATGCAGCAGCAATTACATTCTGGTCCCAGTTTATATACTGAATGCTATAATCAAATTGTTGTAAAAATATAGCCCACCTGGTTAATCTACAATTGAAAAGTTTACAGTCTTGAATATAACATAGAGCTTTGTGATCCATGAGAACTATGACTTTTTGGCCTGCTAGATAGTTCCTGTATTTAGTGAAGCCCCATACAATGGCAAGTAGTTCCTTCTTAGTCACCCCATAATTACGTTCATGTTTCTGCAGACCTCGGCTGGCAAAACTGATTCCTTCTGTTGGAACAAATGTACACCCAATCCGTAATCTGAACTATCTGTCATTAGGCAAAATGGTAGTGAAAGGTCAGGTCTGTGGAGTAATTGACTATTATTTAATTGTTGTTTGATCTCATCGAATGCAGCTTGATACTGATCTGTCCATTCCCATATGGTGTTCTTTTTTAATAGCTCTCTCAAACACAGTGCATTTAAAGCTTGGGTGCTGACATACTTACGATAAAACTTATATAGACCATAAAATGACCTCAGCTGTTTCTTGTTCTTTGGACAAGGAAACTGGAGAATTGCAGAAATTTTATCACTGTCAGGTAGAATGCCTCTCTGTTAATTATATGGCCTAAAAACGTGAAGTCTGATACACTATATTTGCATTTACTTAATTTAAGGGTCATACCGCCTTGCCTGAACTTATTGGCTAATTTGTAAAAAGTATCAAGGTGTTCCTCCCAAGTTTTGCTGGTTGTTAATAAATCATCCACGTAAATAATTAGTTTAGATAGTAGTTCACTTCCAATCATATGATCAAAACCTCAAATAAACTCAGCTACAGACACAATCAAACGGAACAACACAAGACTGAAAAGATTTACCATTATATAAAAAGGCTGTGTACTGCCTTGAATCTTGTGCTAATGTGATTTGATGAAAACCTGAGTCAGATCCAGGCTATAAAAATATTTTGTATCATTGAATTTGTAGAAGAGTTCCTCCTTGGATTCAGGATGATCTGTTTCTCTTTCTATAAACTTATTCAGGTGACGTGAATCCAATACCACCCCAACACAACCATCCTTTTTTGAAATACAGACCATTGGGCTGTTATATGGACGGTGACTTCTGTCTACTGTTCTCCATTTTTGCATTTTCTGGAGTTCCCTCTCCACTTCTTTCCTTTTACAGATAGGTACCCCATAAGGCTTAATGAAAAAGAGTTCGTGTGGCTTTTTACTTCAAATGACATTCATAATCTTTGACCCTATCAGGTTGATCACTAAAAATTCCTGCTTTTCCTGCTTTTCAGACTCAGTCAAGTCATTTGCTTCTTCTACCTTTTCTGATATGGTCGGGAGTAACTATCATCAACCAAATTCTGGTTATTGTGATCCCTATTTTCCTCTTCCTCCATGTAATGGTTACACTCTGGATAAATTATTTCCCTAATATGGTTACTACTGTTTGTACTTGAATTTAACTGGATCACTACTTTTCCTAGAATACTGGCCTTTGGTTCAGTGTACAGTAATTCTGAATTTTGCCAATCAAAACTCAGCTTTGCTTTAACTATCCAGTCCATTCCTAAAATCATTTGCTCATTGAGGTCTGGAATAACGAAACAACCACGTTCAAAATAAATGTTGCCAACAGAAAATGTAATTAAAGCTTGTTTATTTATTAGCTTACTAAACTTGCCAGTGTCACCTTTAATCCGTACACCTGTGATGGGAAATTCGATGTAACTTTCAGTGTCTTTTATCCTGTTCCTCAACTTGGCTGAGATACTACTAATGGGACTACCAGTGTCAATCAAACAAAATCCTGACCAATTGTTAATGCTTATTTCTACGTAAGGGCTACCTAAGGTAATATTTGGGTCACTATTGACATTCTCTGCCAGCAAGTCAATTTCTAATTCAGTTGTATCGATGTTGTTACACACTTCTTTACCACAGGATTCAATGTCGGAATCAACATAGGATTGAGTGTCATTATGACTGGAATCAAATACACATGAAACAGATACCTTACTTTCACTAGACTTAAAATTATCTTTCATTGATGGATCTGATTTGATGATGTCACTTTCCTTATTATTTTCTAAACAAACTTCATTTTCATGATAATAGATTCCAAAATCTTCTCACCTATCAACTTAGCTTGTTCCTTCTTATTAGTAGATTTACTTAAGATTTCTTTTATACAAATTGTTACCAACACATTGTTTGCACTCTTAATATCTTCACATGAACCAATTTCACATTCAGAGTTACTTTCAGCTGCAACACCATTATCAATAACTTCAACATAAAGAATGCCATCTAATTCCTCTTTTGTACATATATCATCAAATACATCATCCTTCACAACACTATCTTTATCAAAATCATCATAAAAATAATCTGTGGGTGATGCCTCTGCATACACATCTGCCTTAACTACTAAGTGTTCTACATCTGAAGTTGCACTACTGAAATCACTACCTGTTTCATTATCCGAGTCAGGTTTTATTTCCTCCTTTTTGCTACCAATTTGTACTAATATAGATACCTCATTATCCTTACCTTCATCAGAAAACAAGCTAGTGATACCATACATATAAGTTCTGTCTACATCGGGTGTGAATGTGTCTTCAATTAATGCTAAGTCATGTTCTTTAAGTTCAAACTGTGGTCCTGCTTGAGTATGTGCATTATTCAATTCACTCAACATGTGATCCCAAAAGTTTTGCTTATAACTATTATCATCTAAGTAGTAGTCACTATTTACATTACATTTACGATTGCTTTTATGTTTCCGTCTCTTTAACCTCCTATTTGCCTGGTTTGTGCCATAATTATTCACCTCGAATTGACAGGCTCCCAACGAGGTGGTTACCTGTTTCCCTGTTTGGAATTGCTGTTGTGAGGCTGGTTACTGTTTCTCTGTTCTTGATGGTTTTCGTGCCTGTTGTAACTACTGTTTTGGTTACCACACCAGTTATTATTTCTGTGTCCATTATATTGTTGTGACCCGCCATTCCTATTGTGAGTGTTTCTGAGATTTTGATTGTACTGTCTGTCATCATTCTGCCATGCAAGGTCAATTTTGTCTACATAACGTAAAAATTCGTCAACATTGTCATCTGGTCCATATTCAAGTCCCCACTGAAAACGGTGTGGTAGGCGCTGTTTCAGTGCGTCAATCTGTATCAGTTCGTCCAAAGGTTTGCTCAAATGTGCCAATGTCCCTAATTGTTTTTCACAAAATTCTCGCATGTTAATTGCAAGACCTGTGTGATATTTGCTACCGTTAAGAAATTCAGATTTTATTCTTGCCTGTTTGTTTTCCGACCAAAACTTTGCCAAGAATTGGCGTTCAAAATCGGCAAAAGACGTAGTATTTGTATCAATGTTTTGGTTCGCCCATGTAAGGGCTTCACCATCCAAAAAACGTTTCGCAAATTTAACTTTAGCAGACTCTGCCATGTTAGGTTAGAAACTGTCTTCGCACTGATGCACAAAGTCAAATGGATGCAATTTCGCATCACTTGGGTAACATTTGAAACTAACATTGTTACAACTATGCACAAACATCTGGTTTGTATCGAAATTGGACATTATATTATTTTGCAATTTTGAAACTTCAGAGCTGACTGTTTGCAGTTCTGTTGTTACACTTTCTACTTTCTCGTCAATATGTGGTATCTTATCAGAAACAACTTCAGAATTTAATTTCAATCTTTCCCCTAAGAATTCTTTTTCTGAAACAATGAGTTCGTGAAACATTTTTAACTCGTTTTTTCGGTTCGCTAATTCATTTAAAACGACTACTTCCGTGTTTTTCACACGTTCGTTAACTAATTCAATGATTTTGTTTGTTTCTTTAAATTCGGAGATTGTGAAAGCCTCCAAACAGTCAACATTGGTTTCTATCCTTTCTATGATGCATACAACAATTTGTACTTTGTTATTTGTTGTATTGATTTCTTCTCTAAATGATTTCAAATTTTGGTCCAGCTTTTCTGTGACCTCTTCAATGTTGCTACCTAATTGGTTATTTTGAGTTACCAATTGTTGTAGTTTATTATTCAACAATTGAGATGTCTGAACAATTAAATTCGGTTGCTGATTTGCTCCCGAAAAACCATGAAAAGGCGAACAACTACTGCTCGCGGAATTTGCTTCACTGTTTAAGTGTACATTTGGAGTAGAAGCATGAAATTGATGGCCTGACCGTGTGGTCATGCCTATTCGATTTAACTGAGTTTCGTTCATTTTGATCAAAGTGGTTAAACACTCGACAAAACACTTTCCTGCCTATCAGGTGAAATTGTCACATGCACACAACGAAACCCAGATAGCACAGTAAGCCGGTTTCAAACTTGTTTCCAGATGTAAAGTTCAAGTTTATAAGCTTGATCAAAGCTGGAATATTCTGGCCTGTTAGTTGGATTCAAGCTTGAAACAAACATCAAAGTTGGCAGAGTTCAAGCTATATTTCAAGCTTGACTTATCAAGTTTGGCTCCAGCTGTATCTACACACATGGAATACAGCCTGGTATTTACAGCTTGTTTTAAGCTACATAATTATTAATCTGAATTTATTGAACCTAATTAATTAAATAAATATCAGAATGGAAATGGTGTGAAAAAAATTATCAAGACATGTATGTTTAAAAAATTTTATTTTCAAAGTGTTTAAAATTGTTTTAATTTAAAATTTAATTATTCTGAAGCCCCTCCGGCCCCAGCACACAGACCAGAGCAGGATCAAATATCGCTGACTTCTGCTGGTATAATGCTCCTGTAACAGGTAAAAGAAAATGTTAGCCATACCTAAACATAAAAAATCTAAAACGTTGAAACTGATCAACCTAAATATAATTTATGCCCCAGATTAGCAAAATAACTTCAAACTTACTGATGTAGTAAGAATCATTAACTAGTATAAACGTCACTGAGTAAGCAGCTGCTTTTGGTGACTTCATTCCAAACAGTTTTTAAAGTAATTTGAAATAACTTTTTGTTTGAAATTTTGAAAGTAAAGATGACATTTGGGTAATTTTGCGATGACTTCATGAAGAAGCCACACATCACTATTTCTAACAGTTTCAGGTCCATTTAATCTGAATTATAAAGAAGCAATTACTTGAAATCATATACACCTCATACTGTAAGCTTATAAGGAAACTACCGTTTAGAAAAATGTAGACGTTTTATTCTATCCACAATCATATTTTGGTGAGTAAAACTGAATCAAAATGAAATAAAAGATGAAATCGAAATGAATCTAAGAAATTACCAGTTCAGTGGAACTGAAATGTAAAAGAACAAAAAATGTTCTCCTTGTCATATTTTAATATTGCCTTTTATTAGATTTCAGCCACATTACAAATAGCCTAACAATAAAAGTAAGAAATACCAGTAGGCCTTGCAGTATTATTTCACCTAGGGAACAACAAAATTAAGAGCAATTGAAGACCAGTCAAAGCTACATAAATAAAAAAGACTGACACCTATGTAGTGACTGGTTCTTGATGCACTTTTCCCGTTCACCATGTCATTACTATATGTATTAGCAAAGAAACTTTTCACACTTCATGATTATTCATTCATGGCGTGACACACGCAAGTATTTACAAGTAAACAAATGTAATAGGGTGATATATATAAAAAGGCGAGATTTTAAAAAGGTAAAATAACATTAAGTTTTAATTTATTGGTGCCACGTACTAGAGAGCTAGTTTAAAACGACCTCTTTTTGCTGAACAACTTGTAATATGTTTTCTTAGCTGGTAATCCATTTCACTTTGATCCAGGTTCAATTTTTCTACGTAAAAGAATATGATATTTCTTTACGTTACGTAATAATATTTAACATTTGTAATATTAACGTACCACTAGAGAAAAAATGCACCAGCGTACCTGTAATACACTATATATCTTCTTCAGACCCGGTGTAGCAGTAAGGCAGGGGATGCCACACACTTTCCGAAATATTTTCCAGTATAAAACAAACTTCACAACAGTCAACAATCATTAACGCACGTCACAAAAATAAAATGGCCGTAAACCTAGCAGAGTCAGTGCATGAGTGCAACTGCAAGGCTTATAAACGCTTGTGGCGCTTCCCGTGGACGTCTATGGAAGCTATGCTGTGCGCGCATCTGCTGTACAGCCTTCCAGGGAAATTACAGTTTATTTCAAGCTTGGGAAAATTATTTTAATTCAAGATAAATTTTTACAGCTTGATGTAAACTGTGTAACAGGTTGATTTTTCAATCTTGAATTTTCAACTGAACCTAAACTCAATACCCACCTTGAAATAAGCTGTGTAACAGGTTAATTTTTCAATCTTGAATTTTCAACTGAACCTAAACTCAATATCCACCTTGAAATAAGCTTGAGTGCTAGCTGGGAACAAAAACAGAAAATTGTAGGACAATGTCTGCGACTGAAATAAAAACAATTAAAAACGGTACTTACCTGATTCATTTGCGATGTCATTCCAGAATATCACTTTTGCTCCTGGCGACGTCCATGGCACAGTCTGCAACGTACAAGATTATGGTTCCTGCCTCTAGTACATGGAATTTTTGCGAGTCGTCCTCAGCACAGTCTTCCACTTGATCCCAGCTCCTCCACCACGTTGGGATGTTTATATTTTCCCACCTCCGCATTGCAAATGTTTTGAGTGAAACGCGCAGTCGATGCGCTGTTGTTTTCACGTCAATTCTACCAACATTGAGAGTTGTTTAGTTCTCTGGGTTCTGTAAAATTTCTGGATTCATGTTTTGTCGCTGTGCAGCCTATGAAAAAGACTGCGGAAGACTCCCAAATAAATTCCAAAGTAGAGTGCAGTTTTAATACCAATATATTTCCAGGACTCTGGTGTCCGAGCATGGTGAACTGTACCGGTTACATCACATGTAACCAAAGTTGACATCAAACAACACAGTGTTCACAACAATCAACAAACGAGTGAGCCTACAATACATTTGCTCACAACCCTAGCCAAAAAACGAGTGCCCCTAGGCGCCTGTGTGACCTCTATTTATACTTTTGTTAACAATTACCTACAATGAAAATTACAATTTTATGTAAAATCACAATTAAAAGTTAAACCGAATGTGAGCTACACATTGCTAAAAATTTACAATCTCAGTGCTGAACAAGGTGAACCTATTTTCAACTTAGTTACGAGCTAATATAACATTTTCTGACTAATTATGTTACAGGTAACAATTACATTTCTAAATTTGTTTATAACAAATCAACTAGTGCCTGAATTTTAGTGCTAACATATATCGGAGATTCAATTAACATGCTTTATTTATATGTTCTTTTTAATTTGTTGTAGTAATTATATACTGATAGGTTTACTGGTACATCCTGACCATTTCTTTCGATTAGTTACAGTATTAATTTCACATTTATATTATGTTTCTCACATCGTTTTCGAATTATATGTATACTGAAACAGTGGTTATTTTTGTATGTAATTTGGAAACAGGTCACTTTACAATTGGACAATTAGGACTGGTGTTTATCTTTAATGCACTCCGAGGGGTTCTGATAGGTAGCAATGAGATACAGTAATATTTCATACTGAGTCAAATGTTTTTCGAAATCAATAAGTACTGATTGCCTTGATCCAAAGCTTTCACTATGTCATGTGAGAAAAGTGTGAGGTGTGTTTCACATGCTCGATGTTTCCAAAATCCAACTCCACATCTACGATATTTCTGATCTGGGGCAAAAGCTTGATAATGGTGCCCCCTTCCCCCTCGAGCTTTTGAGATGGGACGTCAAAAATGTAAAAAAATAAAAAAATCGAGTTTTCAAAAATATGTTCAGTTTTGTAATACACACTTTCTGAAGAAATGATATACTTGTTATTTGGCCTTAAGTGTGGCAAAGTGCAGTGCCATGCCTCTTCACACAGCATTATTCTATCGCATATAACTGTATCACGCACCGTGGAATTCAAATGTGTATATTTTATAATGGAAGCCACTAAACATATATTGAGTATAGGGGAAACTAAAATAAAATATCCTGTGGTGCCTCTCCAGCTCCCAGTC
Organism: Schistocerca nitens; assembly: GCF_023898315.1. NCBI lineage: Eukaryota > Metazoa > Arthropoda > Insecta > Orthoptera > Acrididae > Schistocerca > Schistocerca nitens. Next base: position 459,477,182 of record NC_064615.1, on the reverse strand, counting down.
GGCCTGTTTGATATTCTACCCCCCTTACAAAAAATTCACAAGAATAAGAACAATTCAATTGGCAATTTTTATTGCCTATTAGCTAATAACTTTCTCTTCTGTGTGACATAAAATTAAATATAGCAAACATAAAAACCAATAAAGACAAGATGCGAGCAAGATAGTACACGTTTCTTCGATCCTTAGGTCCCAATATTTTTTTCTCTCTAATTTTGCTACAACCATACACAGTGTGCTTTCCTTCCTGCAAAAGAATCTATCATCTCATCTAAGTTCTTCAAACGTTTTGCTACATGAAAAATCAAATTGTCTTTATCTTATACTGAAAAAGCTGTTAATACTAATAGTGCCCTAAGATTGACATGGTTTCTATATTTGATTATATCTACACTCCTGGAAATTGAAATAAGAACACCGTGAATTCATTGTCCCAGGAAGGGGAAACTTTATTGACACATTCCTGGGGTCAGATACATCACATGATCACACTGACAGAACCACAGGCACATAGACACAGGCAACAGAGCATGCACAATGTCGGCACTAGTACAATGTATATCCACCTTTCGCAGCAATGCAGGCTGCTATTCTCCCATGGAGACGATCGTAGAGATGCTGGATGTAGTCCTGTGGAACGGCTTGCCATGCCATTTCCACCTGGCGCCTCAGTTGGACCAGCGTTCGTGCTGGACGTGCAGACCGCGTGAGACGACGCTTCATCCAGTCCCAAACATGCTCAATGGGGGACAGATCCGGAGATCTTGCTGGCCAGGGTAGTTGACTTACACCTTCTAGAGCACGTTGGGTGGCACGGGATACATGCGGACGTGCATTGTCCTGTTGGAACAGCAAGTTCCCTTGCCGGTCTAGGAATGGTAGAACGATGGGTTCGATGACGGTTTGGATGTACCGTGCACTATTCAGTGTCCCCTCGACGATCACCAGTGGTGTACGGCCAGTGTAGGAGATCGCTCCTCACACCATGATGCCGGGTGTTGGCCCTGTGTGCCTCGGTCGTATGCAGTCCTGATTGTGGCGCTCACCTGCACGGCGCCAAACACGCATACGACCATCATTGGCACCAAGGCAGAAGCGACTCTCATCGCTGAAGACGACACGTCTCCATTCGTCCCTCCATTCACGCCTGTCGCGACAACACTGGAGGCGGGCTGCACGATGTTGGGGCGTGAGCGGAAGACGGCCTAACGGTGTGCGGGACCGTAGCCCACCTTCATGGAGACGGTTGCGAATGGTCCTCGCCGATACCCCAGGAGCAACAGTGTCCCTAATTTGCTGGGAAGTGGCGGTGCGGTCCCCTACGGCACTGCGTAGGATCCTACGGTCTTGGCGTGCATCCGTGCATCGCTGCGGTCCGGTCCCAGGTCGACGGGCACGTGCACCTTCCGCCGACCACTGGCGACAACATCGATGTACTGTGGAGACCTCACGCCCCACGTGTTGACCAATTCGGCGGTACGTCCACCCGGCCTCCCGCATGCCCACTATACGCCCTCGCTCAAAGTCCGTCAACTGCACATACGGTTCACGTCCACGCTGTCGCGGCATGCTACCAGTGTTAAAGACTGCGATGGAGCTCCGTATGCCACGGCAAACTGGCTGACACTGACGGCGGCGGTGCACAAATGCTGCGCAGCTAGCGCCATTCGACGGCCAACACCGCGGTTCCTGGTGTGTCCGCTGTGCCGTGCGTGTGATCATTGCTTGTACAGCCCTCTCGCAGTGTCCGGAGCAAGTATGGTGGGTCTGACACACCGGTGTCAATGTGTTCTTTTTTCCATTTCCAGGAGTGTATTTTGTCATTGACTGCTGGATAAAACGAAACAGGCCCTTCTAATATAGCAGCAGTTGTAACATATGCCAAATAAGCGAGACATTTTTGGCACAAATGGTCATTTTTGTCCACCTCATTTACATAAATAACATGACAGAATATAATTCATGGAGTAACAATATCAAACACTTATTAGGTCTCTTACAAGCAAAAAGCTTTATGTTAGCAAGTAGTTTCACATTTCAGTCATATGCTCCAGTTTCTCAAGTATGAGATCGAAGTGTATCAGTAGTACGAAATTTTTATATAAATTTTGAATCATCATATTCTTCCATATAATTTATGTGATGTCCCCACTTCTTCTCCTTCCTTATTCTAACAAACAATCTAGTCATCACTAATTATGTATGTATTTCTGCATTGTTGAGACTTATTCTCCAGTTAACTTCACTAACACTGCAAGAACACTGGTTTGGTTATTCCACGTTTATTCTCTGGTTAGGTGTTATTACATTATCGAAGAACGCGTTTTCCGAGCTATTCTGAGAATAGATCTGAAGTGGCTGCTAACTGTGCGCTGTACAATTGGCCCTTAGTAGAGTAGCGATATGCAAAAAAATTTCTATCAAAATTCCTTTTTTTTTTTGGATACACCAGGAAAACAATACACAGTTTTTTACCTGTTATTCCTGTTAGTCCTTTATTTGCACTCTGGTAGTCTGAATCAATGGACTTAACTAGTAATTGTAACAGTGCTTAACTTTTGCACATCCAGACAATCACATAAACAAACAGCGATTGACATTCACCCATCCAGGTTTATTTGGCTCATCCCATACAGCTCAATTCCCTTTTGTCTACAGGAAAGTTTTTTTAATTTCTAGATGTGACAGGGATTCCCCTAACAAAGACATCACAAACACTATGCATGCATTCAAAAATCAACTTAGGATTAGTTTAGAAATCAACTTAGGATTTGTTAAAAAAATGTAAAAAACAACAGGCATGTGTTTCAAAATTATATGAATAATCGAAAGACCAATGTGTGCTAGACGCTAGGCAGTTTGTGGAACGAGATTTTTTTCCTTCAAGAATATGGATTTGGCTCCCCTGAAATTGCCTCCCGGGACATATACCCTGGTTTTTTCCCCCTCTTCCCCTTCTCCCCAGTTCCAGGGCTGTTAAAATCTATGCTGATTGGCATTGAGAAAGGCACTCTACTCAAGATACCTCATTATGTTTGAGCCGAGAATATATTATAAGATTTTACAACAAATTGATGTCAGGGATACTGGATGGCAGCCTTGTTGATCACTTCTACTACCCTTCTTTTAGGCGGGTGTGACCTGTGGTTTTTCAAAATACCAGGCGCAGATGTGTTTGAGGGCTCTACAATAGATTGTAGTTAGAAGAGGGACTAATTCTGTTGTGTATTCAGTACAGAATCTGATATGGATTCTATTGGGCTTTGGCGTTTTTTCATTTTTTCGATTTCAGCTGTCTCTCAACACCACTGACGCTGACACTTATTTCATTCATCTTTACAGTGGTACAAGAATAAAATAGGGACAATTCTCCTGGGTTTTCCTTTGTCAAGAAATGGAGATAAGCGTTTGAGCTTTTGATTTGCTACCCTCAATTTCAGTTCCTGTCTCATTTGTTAGGGGCTGAACACTACCTTCGGTGCCACTAAGAGCCTTTACTTACAGCCAGAATTCCTTTGCCTTCTGTGAAATATTATTTGACAATAATCTGCTATGGTAGTTTTTGAAGACATCAAGCACTGCTCTCTTGCCAGCCAAACGCTTTTCATTTAGCATATTTCGCTATATAGTCCTACACTTTGGTTTACACCTCTTATGCAGTAATCTCTGTTTCTTTAGAAGTTTCTTAACAGTGACTGTATACCATAAAGGTTCCCTCCCATTATGAACTGTTCTACTGGGTACATATATATCCGGTGTGTGGTCAATTACTCTTTTAAACTTGAGCCTGGGTGCTTCTACATGTTCTTGTCCTGTGCTGAAATTTTCAATTTCCTCATTGAGATATGTCACTACTCTGCTTTCATCTAGTTTACTGAAGATGTATATCTTACTGCTTGTTTTAGTTGTCCTTTGTACTTTAGTAATTATTGTTGCCACAACTACATCATGGTCACTGATACGAGTTTTGATGCAGACATCCTCAAAGACGTCAGGTGTATTTATTGCAATCAGATTCAATATAATGTCATTGTGGGTGGAGTTCCTAATTATCTGTTCTAGGTAGTTTTCAGAAATGGCATTTAGTAGTATTTCAAAGGATGTCTTATCACTCCCACCTCTAAGAAAACAGTAATTTTGTCAATTAATTGTTGGATGATCAAAATATTCACTGATTATTACAGTATGATTGGGGAACTTATGTACAAGTTTTTAGTTGCATTGGGAGGTGAGTCTGGTGGACAATATTGTAGAAGGATCCAGTTATCATTTTATTCCCACCTGTGATACTGAGTCTTGCCCAAACACTCCCACATGCAGCTTCAGTTTCTATCTCAATGGGTTTGTATTTCTTGTTCACTACAATAAATACACCACTTCCATTTTCCATTTGCCTATCCTTTCGATACAAATAAAATTTTTGACAAAAAATTTCATTGTTATCAATTTCAGGTTTCAATCAACTTTCTGCACCTAATATTATGTGAGATTCACGTCAAACTCTGGCAATAGTTGCAAATATTCAGACAGTTAACTATTAGGAATTTAATACTCTCACCTATGAGAGGCATTTCTCTCGCTCTTACACTCAGAGGTGGTCGTGGGATTAGGGCCTCCTGTCGGGTAGACCGTTCACCGGGTGCAAGTCTTTCTATTTGACGCCACTTCGGCGTCGATCGGGACGAAATGATGATGATTAGGACAACACAACACCCAGTCCCTGAGCGGAGAAAAATCTCTGACCCAGCTGGGAATCGAACCCGGGCCCATAGTTTTGACATTCTCTCATGCTGACTACTCAGCTACCGGGGGCAGACGATATAACACTGATATTCTGGGTTTCCTACAGCTATCGCTATGTGTGTTGGATGAAGAGTCGCATAATTAAAAAATCCTTGTGTGCACATGACACACTATCACCTACCTAAGTAGCAGCCTCTGACATGTGGGGCACACCTGATCCATTTAGGGAGACCTACAGTTCTCAACCTTATGGCGCAAGTCCAGTAAGTCGCTGCCTAGCTTGTCACACACACAACCTTTGAAGTTCAGTGTTTCCACTCGAGTCAGAACCCAAAGGGGCATGAGCAGTTGTGGGGACAATGCTGCAAATTGTGAGCTTCGTTGAAACTCCATGCACAAGGCTGGTCTTCTCAACCTTCCCTGCCAGTCGCTGGAATGACTCAAGTATGACATTGCAGTCCATACAACAGGGACCATTTGTTCCACTATGCGCGAAAATCTGCAGTTGGTTGCACCCTGTTTCCCACAATGGCTGCCACAAATTGAATGGGGCTTCCAAGCATACCCATTGAGTGCACCTGGCGTCCTTTCCTGTCTCCTGTTGTCATTTCCCTAAGAGATATCATCATTCACCAACTGCTGGTGATTAATAGACTCCTACCCATTTACGTTTGCCTCCTCTTGACAACAGACAAAATAGGTTTCCTCAAATTAGGTGAAATGAGTCCCATTGGCTCAGTTCCAGTTTCAGTGAAAGACAGAACCTCAAACTTGTCGGTTAGGGGGATCAGTACAACACCCTGAGTCCTTGTTGGTCCCTGTGCACTCTGTACAGGACTCCTAGATCTGCCATTGAAACGCTACTTGCTTCCATATGGACGAGTGCTTACAGATCCTGTACTTTATATACAGGAGACAAGATCCACAGGAGAGGATAGTACTTTAGGTACCTCTGGTACACGACTCTTGGGCGTTCTTCCGATACAATGATTCGTAGCAACTGCCAATCACGTGACAATAGTCAGAGCAATTCCCAGCTGCTTACAAACATCATCCAACTCATCCTGTGTTTGATAACAGCATTCACAGTGGGACTGCATTTCGGCTACTGCAGTGTTTTACAGGGAATGAACAAATAACTTTAAAACCACTGATTATCTTTTAATCTAAAACTAAAACTCCACCCATACAGGCCATGAAAGGCATATGGTACCGACTGGCCACTGTGTAATCCTCAGCCCATGGGCACCACCAGATGTGGGTATGGAGGGGCATGTGGTCAGCACACTGCTCTCCCGGCTGTACGTCAGTTTACGAGATCGGAGCATCTACTTCTCAATCAAGTAGCTCGTCAGATCGCCTCACAAGCGCTGAGTGCAGCCCACTTACCAACAGCACTCAGCAGACAGGATAGTCACCCATCCAAGTGACAGCTCAGCCAAACAGCTGGAACCAGTGTTACGACCGCTACAAGGCTGTTGGCTATCTTTTAATCTGTTGAGCTAAGAAGTTGGTAAACCCCTACGAGGACTGAAGTAAATACACAAAATAAGATTTCTATAAAGGCTACACAAAACTTGTGAAAAAATTACCAGTTTCTTGAAACTTTTTGGGTTTAATTATAGTCGCTAACAAACTCGAAAGCACAGTTAATTTGCTATAAATGTAGGTAATAGATAAGGCTACACCTGTTTAAGGGAGCACTGGATCTAACACAGTATGTTAGAATATCTCTTACAGTAACTAAATCACAAATGTCAATTTACTACATATTACTCGTAGATTATCCAGAGAACAATGGTAGCTTCTGAAAATTCACAAAAACTTACATTTGCGTTGATATAGAATGAAATTCATGGGTCGTGTATTCTTTGGCAGTAACTGTAAACCTCAAACGCTCATTTTCTATGAAATACATATCCAAAACACTCGTACCGGTAACTAACCAAAGTATGGTTTTTATTACGTAACTGCCGGCCGCGGTGGTCTAGCGGTTCTAGGCGCTCAGTCCGGAACCGCACGACTGCTACGGTCGCAGGTTCGAATCCTGCCTCGGGCATGGATGTGTGTGATGTCCTTAGGTTAGTTAGGTTTAAGTAGTTGTAAGTTCTAGGGGACTGATGACCACAGATGTTAAGTCCCATAGTGCTCAGAGCCATTTGAACTATTTATTATGTAACTATACAATGAAACTAGAGAACGGTTGTTTTGAACAAAGAGAGGCCCACTGTTCTCAGAAATTTTAAAAGAACGCAATTATGTTTAACCCTACATATGACAATAACAGCACGAGTTTATCGCGGAACACACAGTGATCGAAATGTCACACTATGTCACATTACAAACGGGAGATTATACTATCAATAAAAGTTTATGGACAAGCAATGCGAACAGTAAAATATGCGAATCTTGATCTTCAACTCGGCACACGTATCATGCATACGCGGTCTCACACAAGGTAAAATTACGAAGTCGGCTTTTATATATAAATAATGTTATATATAAATAAACTAGCGTATTGCATTTTTCTTTACTTAGCTGTTTCTACGCACTCTTCTACACGGCGTGTAGAAGAACACTACAGTATGAGTTTATCTCGGTCAAAATCGCTAAAATGTGCGGCACCCAGAAAGCATGTTTTGCGGTTGGATTGTTTGGGGGAGTAGACCAGACACCGAGGTCATCGGTCTCATCAGATTAGGGAAGGATGGGGAAGGAAGTCGGCCGTGCCCTTTCAAAGGGACCACCCCGACATTTGCCTGGAGTGATTTAGGGAAATCACGGAAAACCTAAAACAGGATGGCCGGACGTAGGACTGAACTGTCGTCCTCCCGAATGCGAGTCCGGTGTGCTAACCACTGCGCCACCTCGCTCGGTCAAACAAAGCACGTTTTCGGCTTGTCGCAGCTAACATAAAGTCATGATCGAGCTGTGGTATTTGTCTGCCTTAAGACTATCCCAGCTTCGTCAAAATCATTATAGCAAATTCCAAGTATCTCATGAATGTATTTTAGAATTGCGGCCTCTGTCATGGCAACCATTCATGCATATGAACGGACGTTTGGCAACCTTAAGATCGTCCGATCCCTTCCCAAATCTTACAGCAAATTCAGACTTTTCCATGAATGTGTCTTCTAATTTCAGGCTTTAGTGTGGTATCCATTAATGCTCATGACAAGGCATTTGGCTACCTTAAGATCGTCATATCACCGACAGATTATTACAGCAAATTCTAGCTATATCACTACCGTCAAAATTTCATGTCAATAGACTCGAAATTGTGGCCTGTAGCGCGGTATGCATGCTCCTGAACAGGGTTTTGGCTACCTTACGATCGTCCAATGACTGTCAAAATATGTACTGCGAATTTCAGATGTTTCACGTGTCTATTTTCAGTGTTTCGAATCGAAAGACCCAATATTACGGTCTACAGGGCGGTATGCAGTCATAATCTTGAACAGCCATTTGGATACCTTGCGATCGCCGTCAAAATCTTTGCAACATGTTTGTTTCCTGTTTCTCACGAGACTGTCTTCAGAATTTCAAGCTGAAAGACCCAAAATTGTGCTCTGTGCAGTATCCATCACGCTTTTGATTATATAGGTTATATAATCACTGACTGGGAAACTGCGAGGCTCGAGTTGGTTCTAACTGAATTGATCCGTAATCTGGGAAGAAGTGAAAGAGAGAACCGGTTAACCCAACTGCTGCGCTGATGCGAAAGAAAGAACGGTGTTGAAGGTTATCACAGTTTTTTTTGTCCCAACTCAGTTTAATTCTATTTGAGCTCAGTTTACGCAAGCGTTCAACCCGGTTTAGCGTAAATCCGAGATAGCCCATTGCCAAGCGACAATGCACAACGCTTCCTTCAGCGTTCAAACGACAATGTAAATTAAGATTACAATATGATATTTCTCTATGGAGAAGCAATAATGCACAATATTTCCTCTAGTCTTCAAACAACGATGTAAATCAGGATTAGAATAAATTTGAATGTTTTATTTCCTTAGCGTGCGAAATATTACATGATCCATGAGGTCCCTCAGACCGCACCAGTACGGTTAAGGATTAATGGTTGATAATATGTATGAAAGTGTTCTTCCGAAATTTACATAATACTTAATATTTATATATTTTATATTTCAACTAGCGTTTTTCTACAATGAAATATGACAAGGATGACTCTTATAAGTCATCCATACGATGGTCAGGTGAATATTCATAGTGTGTCGATTTTGAATGTGCGCGTTACGCTATTCCACTTTGCTATTGGATCTTTCCCGAAGAGAAACTGAGAGAGATAGTGAGAGAAAACAGCTGTTCTAGTACTACTGGCAGTTTGTTTGGTACACACCACGAAGTTTTGACGGAAAATAAGGAGGATGAAGAAATAACTGAGAGATATAACTGTTGTCACGAGACGTTTCCTCTACGTGATTTAATTAGCAAATGTGTTTATCAAGATCGTGCAGTCGTGAGATATACAACTACGGTTACTGATCCGTTTATTTCCACTACCAGGTATGCTAGATGACATTCACTTTTACGTTTGTAATGTTTGAAACGGTATTTGTGGGCTGTCCTGGAAAATTTTAGCATTTTCTGACACTATAACAGTAATATTTTTTCTTAAAACTGTGTTTTCTGCTTGTCCACATATTATTTCTATAAATATAACTGATACGTATTAGTATCAATTTATACTTGTAGACTGAATAGAGAGTTTGGCAGTGTATCCTCAGAATCGTGCATATATGCATAACCCAAATATCTGACAGCCTGTATCCTTTGCACATCATTCTTGTGTCTGTTATGTAGGCCCGTGCGTCACAATCAGACTGATTGCTGACACGAAGGCAGTATTTAAAAATGAGAGCTTTTTGGTTATTGGCAAAATATTTCAAAACTCACCGTAATACCAAACATATGTTGAAGAATGTAGTAAAGTATATTTCGTTTCATTTTGTGTGCATTGACATGTTCGTATCTTCTTACGCCCTTTAGAGACAGCATGTATTAACTACACCACAGTACGACGGCCTAATAGGAAACAAGTACTCAGCATGTAATACAAGTTTTTTTTTTTCCCCCCCCATATCGAACTATGGTGCATACAGCGAATGCAACTGTCTGTAATGATGGATAAGGTTATTCCATAAACAAGAAATTGGATAATTTTTGTAACAGAAATCGGTATGTTCAGTGGTATGTGTAATTTGAGCAGGGGCTGCAGGAACATTGCTTCTGGTATGTTCATATACTGAAGTATCATTGCTTCAGGTATGTTCATATGCTGAAGTCTCATTCGCCAGTTTCAAGATATGTAACTGGAGGTGATTGTTTTGTGTGCTTGAGTAGGGCGGAGGGAGAGCCGTATCTGTAATGGTGGACACTTCATAACTGAAGTAGTAGAGTGTAAGTCGTCATTTTGGTTTGTTGTGTTACCACACATTTTGTAAATGACGCACTTCATGGTGCACACTAATTTTTAACAGGAAAATTTCTGCCAGCTACTGCGTCTTTGCCAATTATGTATGTGAACAAGCTGCCTGACAGAATCCAGCAGGTATTTAATTGAGTGACAACAGGTACATGAACAAAATAATCTTGCGTTTATTTCCTTATGATTGGGATGATGTAGAGCATTTCATTTTCCCCAGCTTCATTTTCATCTCTTACTTGTTGTTAGAGCTGAATGAGTTGTAAATTAACTGTTATTCTAAATGCTTTAATTACAGAGACATTGACAAAAAAAAACTATGTTTCAGTTACCGCTATGAAGAAGACTCAGTTGCTATCCCCGGGTCGTACAGAAGGGGATGGAATGGAGAATGAAGGTGACAATGCTACAGAGACAGTTTCATTTCGAAATCGGAGAACAGCTTTAGGCGACAAGTTAATTTATCGGCCAACAGATTTCAAAGAGTCTACCCCCGTGCCTCCCATTATCAAAGGACAGATTGTCAACCTAGTACCAAGTAATACTGTGTATATGAAAAAAGATAAGTTACTTAACAGTCTGAAAACAAAAGAGCCGAAGTTTGTTCCATTTGAACCATATAAAGCTGCTGTCAAACCTATTGTGCCAGTTGAAAAAAGAAATAAAGTAAAGGATGGCAAAATATCCAGGAAATGCAGCATGGACGTGAAACCTGTTTGTAGTGCTGTTTCTGACATTGTAATTGAAAAAGAAAAGGTGATTGAAGAAAGCAAAACTGTTGAGACCAGTAGCATTTACCAGGACCAACCTGAGTGGCTTCCAGAGAAGAAAGCTATGCAAGAAGAAATAAAAACACTGAAAGAAGAAAATGGCCAGCTTGAAAGCCAGCTCAAATTCCAGGCTCAGGTAATAATAAAATTGTATTTTAATCATTTTCTTGAACATGGATTAGGCTTACATCATATTCTGTCTCCACTGTCCTGGTTAATGCACATTTATCTTTTCTACTGGTTTGTAATTGCTTACGTATAATTAAATGTGATGCTATTCCCAATTTTGTTAATGTTACAGTTATGTTTCATATTGTACTTACTCTGTTTGTTTTTTCTTTATTCAAACTGTTTTGTTATAAGCTGGTTAGGCTATCATTCGTTGATTTAATCCCGCATATATTTCAACATGGAAAAAGTGGACTACACAAAAACTCACTCACGCAACCGGTGACAAACTTTATCAAAAGTGATCACAGGAGAAACGGTGAAGAAATATAAAAGCTCCTGAGAACTCACAATTTAAATTAATCCATCAGAAACAGCACATTCAGGCTATCCTGTAACTGTGCGCTAATAACAAGACAAGGATGATACAAAAATGTAAAACCCATAAATCAATGAATAAACAACACCAAAAACATATAAAATACCATACCTCTGGTGTTCAGCATGAAATGTTTGACAGTGCAGTGTTTACAAACACACACACAAACAAACAAAACACTGCATAATGGAAGATGTTCGCTACATTAGCTCCATTAGTGGAAGCGGAACACTTAAAAATGCGAGCCAGAAAATGGATGTGTTGACCAGATCTTTTAGTGCTTTCATCTGCCAGGTTAGCTGGTGCTGGAGTTGGCTCTGGTGATGGTGCTGTTGGTGATGGGGTGGCTGTTGTGTGCAGCTAGAGCCTTGGAACTTCTTATGGGTGTGCTGCTTGAAATACACATGCAGACTTGACCTTCTTGTTGGAATCTGGTCAATATCCCATTAATCAAAATGTCAAGCATTTTGCCTCCCCTTGTGAATATGTGACTTGGCCTGTGTACGGAGGCTGTAGAGATGGTTTGGTATCCTCCATGAATAGCATGACATGAGAACAGGCACTGAGGTCCTGACACACAAAGGTAGAGGCTGTTCTATGTGTGGAAGGCTGGTGGGGGCTAATCTGGCTTACTTGTGTCTCGAGTCGATGGACAGCGCTGGGCTGACCTTGATCCAATGGTGGTAGAGTGTTTGAGTCTGCAAATTCACATGATGGATTCAATGTCTCAGCATACACTAGCTCAGCCATTGGAGCACCTAAGTCCATCTTATAAATGCTCCTGAGGCCCAATAGCACCATGGGAAGGGCCTTACTCTACTCGGCACCACGGCACGTCAGTGCTTATTTAAATGAGCGGTGCCGTCTTATCAGTCATCCCCTTGCTGGCTAAGTGGCAGATCGTCGTTTTGTGGTGGACTGTACTCCAAAATTTAGTGGTCTTTGGTCTTTAGTCGTTTGTGATGTGCAGCAAACAGTCAAATTGTGATACCCACTGTGACACAAAATCAAAGGCTGACATTTTCGCTGAAATATTGTTCACTGGTGCAGCTTCTGGCAATGGTTGTATACCATTGGACTGTAGTAAAGGGTTCACTTCATCAGTGTGGACATGCGCAAAGGGGGTGGTCATGTTTGGAAAGTTTCCTACAGGTGTGTGCACATGTCAGTGAATCTTGTTGCACTGACATTTGCTGCAACTTCTTGGCCATTCATGGCAGTCTGTTTGCATCCCTGGCTGTACATATTGATTTGTTGCTAGATGGGTCATTGATTGTATGCCAGAGTAACTCAGCTCGTGTAAACACACAGATGCATCTCTTCTGATGTGGCTGGTAGCAAAGGACGAGGTTTTGAGGTAGACGTGTTGCAATACGGTTTAATGTTGGTTCTGGGAATTGTGATTTGCTGGAGATCAAATGCTGCTGCTGTTGATAGTAGTTCCTGGTCTATTTGTCATGCTTCGGCATGCTTAGTGTAATCAGTGGTGCTGGAGACACTGCCAACCTGATGGAGGCAATCAGCCACCATATTGTTAATACCAGAGACATGTTTAACTTGGGTAATATATTATGAGACGAACTTGAGTTGGTTATGTTGCCTTGCTGAACAGTTTACGTTGCTCTGACGAAAGATGCGTGTCAACGGTCTATGATCAGTATAGATGATAAAGTCTCTGGGTTCCAGCTGAGGCCTGAAGTATTTAATGGCCTTGTAGGTGGCTGGAAGTTTTCAGTCATACATACCCCATTTTTATTGCAAGGATGACAGCTGCTGTTAGAAGAACGCTAGCGGTTACCATGCGTCATCGCAACATTGCTGTAGTGCCGTGGCAATTGCTGACTGAGTAGCATCAACTCCAATGCCAAGGGCACATTAGGCTCAGGGTGCATGAGTAGTACAATTTCTGTGATACTTTTTTTGGCTACTTCAAATGCCAAACTCTTACCATCAGTCCACGATATGGGCCAGAGAGTGCTGCAATTAATGGCTCTTTTAGCTCAGCTGAGTGTGGCAGGTCGAAGCGGTAGTTTGTTGGTACAACTGTATCATTGTGTGTTTAATCTTTGTTTACTTTCCTTAAAAATTTCATTTCAGTTGACTATTCTTCTATAGTCATTCATAGTCAGTGTTCATAATTCACATCCCCATGCTGTTATGTTGGTAACCAGTACTTTATAAAATTTTAATAACTTTGTATCCTTTCTTATCTTGCCACTCAGTGTTCTGTGACTGTACCACACATCATTTTAAAAATGTTTAATTTAGTATGCCCTTTTCACACATTTGCACTAACATTATGCACAAATTAGTTATTAATATTGTGTAATATTTAATTTATTAGTCATGTTGGTTTCGTATATAAAAATCACAGAGGTGGTTAAAAATGAAGTGCAGCTACTCATGGAGGTCCAGTGTGGGCCTAATTATCGTATGGCAGTGAAACTTGGTAGATATGCTAGATAATGCATTAATGTGGAACTGATGTACGCTGGAAAAAATTAGTTCCAACAAAATCTGCACCTGGTGGCGAAAGTTGGAACTAATATCTGTTGTGTTATTCTACATGTGCCTGACACCTAGAAGTTAGCTGCACAACTCACCGAAAAATAAAATTTTACAAATTACAAGTTTAAATGTGTCGTAGTGCTTTTCAGTTTAGTGGAAGAATAGATGTTGTGGATGTTGTCATAGGTTAATTGGTATGGGAGACATATGTCCTCAGGACTGTGGCTTGGGTTTCATGGGGGTGAGTGTAGTGGGGAAGCTAAAACAAGTACCAGATGACAGAGTTGTAAATTATATAGCCAAGACAAGAAAATTGTACAGCTGGGAAGAAAGAGTTGTAACCCCTCCACCTCCCTCACATTCCTCCTGGCAGATTTAGAAATGGCATATTTTGAACTAGATAGGTAGAAGGGGAGAAAGAGACATTGTGAGCTGGGAAAAGGCGACAAGTAATAGACACAAGGAGAGACATTAGAAATCACATTTCAGATTCCAGTTGGCAGTCGGTTTGGGTTGTTTCCTGAATTAGGAGAAGAGCCTCAAACGGTTTTACCAGTTTTTGAGCTTAGTTGGATGAGTGGACTTGAAGGAATGACTTTAAGGCTAGGTTGGTAGAAAAGTCGCATAAAAAGAAGTCTTACTGCTAGGAGCAGTCACAGAAGAAGTGTATGCCAATTGCTACAGGTATGATGTTGCGTCAAAACTATCATGATACCTAGCACCAAGCTTAACCAGGTGACAGATAGCACAGGGACTGTGTGCAGAGGTTTTGATGGAGAGGATAAGGTGCTTATAGTAGGAGCAGAAGGAAACAGCATGACAAGCAACTTAGAAATATAGCTTTAAAGATTACCTGGAGGAAACAGGTGCAGCAACAGCACACACTCATATAGAGTTTTTGGAAATTTTGCAGCATCATGACCAGCCGTGTTAACAGTTTCCAGAAAAATAAAATTAATTTGTTTCATCAGAACATTAGAGGGTTGAAAAACAAGATAGATGAGCTTCTTGTATGCCTAGAAAGATGTGGAAAATTCTGAAGTGATAATGTTCTGTGTCTCTCAAGCACCACGTAACCTGAGAGAGGGAGAAGTTAAATATCAGAGATTATAGACTTGCATTGTTTTCATGTAGAGTTAACATGGAAAAAGGAGCAATTGTGACATTTATAAAAGTAGGACACAAATTAAAAAAAGTTGTTACTGCAGAATACTTCTCAGGTAATTGTAAAAGTCTGCAGAAATCTAGATGCATTATTAAGCCAGCCGTCAGACAAGAAGAAACAGTTAAGAATTTGTGGAGATTTCAATGTAGATTTCATAAAAGATGCAGAGAGGAAAATGAACTAGAATTATTATGTGGACATTTGAATCTAATTTCAGTAATCTATTTTCCATTTTGTGTGCAGCAAAATAGAAAACTGACAGGTAACATTTGTATAGACAGTTCTCAGGTTGAAACAATATGCACCCAATTGCTACTGAATTATTTGATCATGACACACAGTTAATGGGAATAACAATGTGCTGCCTTAGAACCATGAGACAGGTTCATACAGATCCAGATCAGTGAGGCTTATAAATAACAAGATAAGTGCTTTAAGAGTAAGTTAAAAGGGGTGATATAGGATTTGGTATACATAGAAAGAGATGCTAATGTCAAATTCAGTTTATTTCAAGGTAAATTTGTGCAGATATTTGAAAGTTGCTTTCCTAAAAAAATTATCCAAAAGATCCTTAAAAGAAATTGTGGATAACTAATGGAATGAAAATCTTATATGAGAGGAAGAGGGAAATTTATATAATAGCCCAGAGTAAGTCAAGATACAAAATTACTTGTACACTCCAAAAAGTATGGTAGTATTTTAAGGAAAGTCATTAAAATGTCCAGAAATATGCATGTCCTGTCAGAAATAAATAATGCAGATAATAAGATTAAATCAGATTAAAACTATATGGGATATTGTTGAATGGGAGACAAGACAGCCTGTCAGTGTACAAGGAACCATAACAGTTAAACTAAAAGACAATGTTTTGACTGATAACTCACAGACTGCAATTACTTCTAACAGTCACTTTCTAAATATAGCAGCAAAAATAGGATTAAAATGGTAAGTAATGTCCTTTATGCAGTGCATCATTGGCACAAGGAATTTTTCCAGACAGGTTAAAATATGCAGTTATTAAACTTCTTCATAAGAAAGGTGACATGCAGACTTAACAATTACCATCCAATTTATTTTTGCAAAATATTCGAAAAATTAATGTATTCAAGAGTAGTCTCACACTTAAGTGGAAACAGTTTACTTAGCATATCAGAGTTTGGATTTCAGAAGGGTCATTTGACTGAGTATAAGTCTTAATTAATAAAATATCAGCCAGTTGGTATTTTTTTGTGATCTTTCCAATGCATTTGATTCTGTAGATCATGTTACTTACTTGACAAACTCAAGTTTTCTGAAATTGACGGCTTTACACACAACTGGTTTGAATCATACTTCACAAACAGAATGCAAAAGGTTGCGATGAATAATTCAAACAATGTCAGAAGGGTATAAAATATTAGTGACTGGTGAGAAATCACAAAGAGAGTCCCACAGGGTTCAATGTTGGGTCCACTCCTATTCATGATATAGTTAATTTCTTCGATTTAATATTCAGCAAGTGATATTGGTAATTTTTGCAGATGATACTATTGTTGTAATAAGTCCCATTAGAGAGAAAGCCACACAAGAAATTGTTAATGATATTTTCCAAAGAATTAAAAAGTGGTTCTCGGAAACTGGACTCTCCATGTATTTTGAAAAAATGCACCATACCAACAATTGATATAGCACTTGAGCAGGAGTAAATAAATAGGGTAGATTTCTCCAAATTTTTGGATGTTCGTATTGATGAAAACTTGAAATGGAAGAAGCATGTTACTGAGCTTCCCAAACAATAAAGTTGAGCTGTTCTTGCTTTTCGTATAATTGCTATGCTTGGAATGAAATGAATTAACCTCCTGACACATTTTGCATATTTCCACTCAATAATGTCTGATGGAATAATTTTCTGCAGTAGCTCACCATTTAGAATGAAAGTATTGATTGCACAAAAACAAGCTGTAAGAATAATATGTGGTGTCACTGATGGACATTGTGTAGGTACCTCTTCAAGAATCTAGGCATTTCCATCGCGCTGTCACACTACGTGTATGTTACGTACATACCTACAACATTAGAGGGAAATAAAAGACCTTCATTACCCATTATGAAAGCTGTCAAATGTTTAGAAAGGTGTTCAGTATGCAGCAACAAATATCTTTGATCATTTGTCCAATATCATAAATTGTCTGACATGTAGCAAAGCAAGTTTTAAATCTAACTTAAAATCATTTCACCTTCTTCTGTTCCATTAATGAATTTCTAATTAAATACTGGTAGCCATTAATGTTAATTCTAATCATGTAAGCCGACTCATTCCACATTATTTCAATAAAAGAATCATTCAAATGATCTATGGAACATGTGACTAACTACTAACTGACTAACTATATAGCTTAACAGATTCAATAAGTTCAGATATGTTTGTTCCTAGGAGGTCTAAGTGTTACCTTCTGAGTTGGTTCTCTAATTATCTGCTCAAAGTAGTTTTGGGACTAGACATTCAGAATGATGTCATCCAAATACCTGCATCTGACACCAGTTTTGATAGCGTGATTCTCCCTATCTAAGCCTGGCAAGTTAGTCACCCCATATTACAACATCATGATCAGTAAAGGTGTTGATGACATCCTGAAAGTTCTCTGTGAAGTGCTCTACCACCGCAGCTCCTGACCCAGGCAGTCTGTAAAAGCATCTGATTACTATTTTTGTTGAACCTTAGATGCTTAACATCACCCAGATTAATTCACATTCGGAGTCCATGAGAACCTCGCTAGATATCAAATTCTTCACTGCAGTTGATTGCTGTTCATTAGTGTGTTTATTGTTCCATATTTCACTTTTAATCATTACAAAGGCAGATTAAATACAGGCATTTTATATTTGTTCTTGTGTGTTTGCTATACATAACAGAAAATACAACCTAACTGTTTGACAAGGTTGGAGAGGGAGTTCATATTTCAATAGATTGAATTTCCCACTATTGAAACATCTGTTTCACTGACACACAGCACAGACACATCAAGTTGTACTGCAGGACAGCAGCAGACACTGTTTCTCTGCATTATTAAACACAAGTGGATTGCTATTCAGTGAATACTGTTTCATGATGTGCAAATTTAAAGCTGAGCTCTGTTTCTTTTTTAGTACCTTTTTTACTTAATATTGGTATTGTATTAGTAATTTACTCATCCAAGGATCATTATACAGTGATCAAGGGTTATCAGCTGCACGCGCCCGTGTGCGCTGACACACACACACACACACACACACACACACACACACACACACACACACACACACACGTGTCTGTGTATATACATATATACTGACATGTGAAAATACGCACATGTTTAGTGATGAGAGGACAGATTATCAGCTGTGGCCATGTTGGTAGAACCACCTTGGCATTTGCCTGAAGTGATTTAGGAAAAACCTAATTCAGGATACCTGGATAGAACTTGAGCCTCCAAATTCATTAATCTGGGGCCAGTGTATTAATTGATGCACTATCTCATTTTCTTATACAAAAATACAATTACCTTGTGTTCATACATGCTTGGAACAAATTAGCTTCATAACATGAAAAATAATTCTATCACTCAAAAAGTTTATGAGACTTGCTTTCAGTAGATGATGATGTAGATATTTTTATTTATTTATTTGTGTCTAAAGCATCACAATTTAACATACAGGATATTGCATAATAAAACTTATAAACTAACTGCTAATTTAAAAATTTGAGGACTGTGTTACATCTTATGGTGTCCTGTAGTCTATCATTGGTACACAGTGAAATAATCTCAAAAGAAAAGAAATAAAGATAAAGATAACAATCTAAACAATGTTAGCCTAGTATATTGCCTTCACAATGGATTCAGAGCTTTCAGATATCAGGTCATCAAAGGTACATCTTGCGGGACATAGTCTACATTGCTGTACATGCTCAGTAGTTTGTTGAAAAAGGGGTTGATGATGTGGAATAACCTCATTTCTGCATATTGCCTTTTGACATTGTGACCCCTAATCTGAACCTACTCTGAACTTTTCAAAAAGGTCTTTTTCAGTGAAACCAGCAGCTAGATATTCCGATGGTGTCATCAGGTGGTGCTCAGACCTCGTCTTCCACATAGATAATCAGTACATGTCTGTTAACCAGTTTTATCTGCTGCCCTCAGGAAACTTTTTTTTGGTGTCAGTCGAGGAGGAGGAGGATAGTGATCGGAAAATGAGTGTTTATTGGCAGTAGGTACCTTATACCTTTCTCTGCTTGTGGGTATCTCACACTGATGTCTGGAGCAACAGTTTAAGCTAAATGGTGGAGTTTATCCTGCTATGTAGGTTTCAGGTATCCAGTAATGAGTCTACATGACTCATTAAGAGTGGCATCCACTTGTTTAGCATGGGCAGAATTTTGCCAAACAGGGTTAGCCATTTCAGCTGTAGCATGACACAGATAAAACTGTACTTCATTTTTGATGCTGCACCCAAGGATGTTCCCATAATTTTGTGCAATGTGTGATCTTGCACTTACTTTTTATTGTACTTCTGACAGTGCTGCTTGAAATGCAATATAATGTCAAGAGTGATCCCAAGATATTTGGGATGGAAACTGTATTCCAGCTGTACTACTGTCCAAGTCACTTGAAGTTTCCTGAGTGCCTGTCTATCCTTTAGATAGGATGCAAACACCTATTCTGGGATTTGGTTTTAACTCGTTCTTATAATAGCATTTATCTTACTTTTCCAAAGCAGCATTAGTCTGGCAGTTAGAATAGGCCCAGGATATTCCTGCCAGTCGTAAGAGGCGATTAAAAGGAGTCTCACATGTTTTGGCCTTTGTGTGATAGTTCCCTGTAGGGTTTGATCCCCATTTTTCAAAATTTTCCCGAAGAGCGAGCCAACTGAGGAAGGGCGCCTTACATGGCGTGTCGTATCCATTGTGCGCTGAGACCTATCGCATCTTTCGTCGACGTGGATCTGCACTTCTGCTAGTTCTCCAACTGTTGGGCGAGATCACCCTCCTGGGTGCGTTTTTTTCCAACTGTGTAGTATAATTTTCTACGCCGACGGTGATAATGGACTTGTTTGCTTGGTTGCACCTGATATCCAGCACGGTAGCCAGTCTATTGTGGTGGGGGCACCATGTACCCTGTTGGTTATAGCCCCCTGACCACACAGGGATCGCTCTGCTGATGCCTGCGTCTTTAACTCCCCACATATGCCGAGGAGTAGTGTTAGTCATCCCGGGGCATTGGGGCTCCTGGTAATGGCCATCCTGCCAGGTGGCCTTTGCTGCAGCTGGATAGCACCTGTGGGGAGGGCCCCCACAGTCAGAGTGGGTGGCATCAGGGCAGATGACACGTGATGACGCATAGTATATCATCCCTTGCTGATGGTCAAACACAAGCAGTCTCTAAGTGTTCACGTGCTCAATTCAACGCACAAATGTATGACCCCAAATCATTCCCCTCCTAGGCTACACCATGGGAGGAATGTCAGGCTGAGAATGGCAGCTGCTCTTATTCGCCCCGGTACCTTGTATGTTCGAGATCTGATGGGGAATCTTTCATGACGATGAAGCCTGTTTTTTGTTGAACATTTAGAGGACAAGTTTGGGGAGGTGGAAGACTTGTCCAAAATCAGATCTGGGTCAGTCTTGATCAAAACAGCATCCTCTGCCCATGCACGGGTGTTGCTTGCTTGCTTGCTTGCGACAAACTGGAGGATGTTTCTGTAACCATTACACCCCATAAGAGCTTAAATATGGTCCAGGGCATCATATTTCACAGGGACATTCTTTTGCAGTCTGACGATGAGCTGCACGCCAATTTAGAGTGGCGAGGTGTACATTTTGTTTGGCATGTCCACCGGGGTCCAAGGGATAATTAGGTTGCCACCGGTGCCTTCATCTTGGCCTTCGAGGGTGATACATTACCCGAGAAAGTCAAGGTGATGGTCTACCACTGTGATGTAAAGCCCTATATCCCTCCCCCATTGCGGTGCTATAAATGCTGGAAGTTTGGTCGTATGTCTTCCCGCTGTACACATGTCGAGATTGCGGACGCCCATCACATCCCAATACTCCACGTGCCCCACCTTGCATGTGTGTCAACTGCGGAGAGCACCATTCGCCTTGCTTGCCTGACTGCAGGATTCTCCAGAAAGAAAGGAAAATCCTGGAGTACAAGAGCCTGGACCGACTGACCTACTCTGAGGTTAAGAGGAAATTTAAATGCCTACATCCTGTACGTATGACATAGTCTTATGCTGCCACTACAGTTCTAGCCCCATCGGCTCCGCCAACCCCAGTCACCTCTCAGAGCCACAAGACTTCACCTGCCCCCTTGATGGTGAGGGCCACTTCCCTCCCTGTTGCCCCTGCACCACTTACTTCGGGAGCAACACCCCCCCCCCCCTCCACCTCCCCCCCCCCCCAATCATCAGGGATATCAGTCCCCACTTCTGTGCCAGAGGAGCGTAAGTCTTCTTTGGTTCCTCTCGCTAGGAAGGGGTCCCTTAGGTCACTCCCTTCCCAGGTTTCTGCTAGTGGGAAAGATGACACCCGCCAGTGGCTGAAGAGCCCAAAAGCAGCTGGTCCTAGGGTTTCACACTCATCCTCAATCCTGGGGACTGAATCAGTGAAGTCCTCCCAGCCAGGGAAAGCCAAGGAGCAGCGAAAGAAATCCAAAAAGAAGATCCCCAAGACCAAGGGAATTGTGGTGGCACCCATACCGCTACCTACAAGCTCTGCGTATGTGGATGAGATGGAGATTCTGGTGTCCGCTGAGGACCTAGATCTCGCTGGACCCTCAGACACAATGGATATAGACGGCTCAGGCAATAAGTCGGTGGCAGCAGGCGACCGTGAGGTGTAAACTGCCTCATTGAATGTTCCAAGCCTTCCCAGTCTCACGATGATGTCACCCTCCAGTGGAACTGCAGCAGGTTTTTCCTCCGCCTGGCTGAGCTACGGCAACTGTTAAGCTTCATACCTGCTTTCTGCATTGCCCTCCAGGAAACCTGGTTCCTGGCAATGCAGACCCCTGCCCTCTGCGGCTATAAGGGATATTATAGGAACCTTAGCGACTATAATTGAGTGTCAGGTGGAGTTTGCGTTTATGTCCTGAACTCAGCCTGTAGTAGTGAAACTGTGCTCCTTCGAACCCGTCTTGAAGCTGTGGCTGTCAGAATAAGGATGACACAGGAAATAACGGTCTACAATGTATATCTTCCTCCAGATGGTGCAGTACCCTTGAACGTATTAACTGAACTGATTGATCAACTCCCTAAACCTTTACTAGTTTTGGGAGCTTTTAATGCCCATAACCCCTTGTTGGGTGGCACTGTGCTTACTGGCTGAGGCAGAGATGTGGAAACTTTATTGTCTCGGTTTGACTGCCATCTTCCTGTCACTGCCCTGGCATCAGACACATGGATGCCTGCCCACATGGGCTTTAAACAAGGTGGACTGGGAAACTTTCACCTCTGCTGTCGCCATTGAATCTCCCCCACATGGGAACATCGATGTGATGGTTGAGCAGGTGACTAAGACAATCCTTTCTGCGGCAGAAAACTCGATCCCTCACTCTTTAGGGTGCCTTCAGTGAAAGGCAGGCCTTTGATGGTTGCTGGAAGTCACTGAAGCAATTAAGGAGCATCGGCGAGCCCTACAGCAGCACCCTTCCCTGGAGCACCCCATAGGCTTTAAAAGACTCTGTGCCCGTGTTCGCTAACTTATCAAGCGACATAAGCAGGAGTGTTGGGAGAGAGAGGCGTTTCATCCATTGGGTGCCATGTCACCTTCCCAAGTCTGGGCAAGGATCAAACATGTTTTCGGGTACCAGATCCCAACAGGTGTTCCTGGTGTTAACGTAAATGGCGTGTTATCTACCGATGCAATCGCGATTGCCGAGCACTTTGTTGAGCACTATGCTTGATCCTCTGCGTCAGAGAATTACTCCTTAGCCTTTCGCACTCTCCAATGGCGGCTGGAAGGGAAAGTCCTCTCGTTCACTACAAGCCACAGTGAATCCTGTAAAGCCCCATTTACAGAGTGGGAGCTCCTCAGTGCCCTTGCACATAGCCCCGACACCGCTCCTGGGCCAGATCGGATCCACAGTCAGATGATTAAACATCTCTCATATGACTACAAGCGACATCTCCTCATCATTTTCAACCAGATCTGGTGCGATGGCATCTTTCCGTCGCAATGGCGGGAGAGCACAATCATTCCGGTGCTTAAACCGGATGGGGATGTGGCCCAGATGCTGGAACATATGGTGTATCAGTGGTTGAGTTGGGTCCTGGAGTCATGCAGCCTACTGGCGCCATTTCACGGCGGCTTTCGCCACGGTCGCTCTACCACTGATAATCTTGTGTCCCTCGAGTGTGCCGTCTGAACAGTCTTTCCGAGACACCAACACCTGGTTGCTGTCTTTTTCGATTTACTAAAAACGTACGACATGACCTGACCACATCATATCCTTGTCACAGTATACAAATGGAGTCTCCGAGGCCCGCTCCCAATTTTTATCTAAAATTTCCTGTCGCGTCGTACTTTCCGTGTCCAAGTTGGTGCCTCCCATAGTTCCCCCAATATCCAGGAGAATGGGGTCCTGCAGGGCTCTGTATTGTGTATCTCTATTTTTAGTGGCCATTAATAGTCTGGCAGCAGCTGTAGGGTTGTCCATCTCACCTTCTCTGTATGCAGATGACTTCTGCTGCTCCACCGGTACTGATGTTGCTGAACGGCGCCTACAGGGAGCCATCCACAAGGTGCAGTCATGGGCTCTAGCCCATGGTTTCCAGTTTTTGTCCGCAAAGTCGTGTGTTCTGCACGTCTGTTGGCATCATACCGTTCATCCATAACCAGAACTTTACCTTAATGACAATCCACTCTCCGTTGACACTTCCTCTCAATTCTTGAAATGTACCGAGGCCTTGAAGTGGTTTACACTGATGGCTCGATGACTGATGATCATGTCGGCTTCGTGTATGTCAATGGAGGACATGTTGAACAGCATTCCTTTCCCAGTGGCTGCAGTGTTTTCACTGCCGAGCTGGTGGCTATATCTCATGCTCTTGAGGACATCCGTCCATGCCCTGGGGAGTCATTTCTTCTGTGTACCGACTCCTTGAGAAGCCTACAAGCTATCGACCAGTGCTACCCTCATCATCCTTTGGTAGTGACCATTCCAGGAGTCCATCTGTGCCCTGGAACAATCCAGTCATTCAGTAGTGTTTGTCTGGATTTGCCGGCCGCTGTGGTCGGGGGGTTTTAGGTGCTTCAGTCTGGAACAGCGCGACCGCTACGGTCGCAGGTTTGAATCCTGCCTCGGGCATGGATGTGTGTGATGTCCTTAGGTTAGTTAGGTTTAAGTAGTTCTACGTTCTAGGGGACTGATGACCTCAGAAGTTAAGTCCCATAGTGCTCAGAGCCCTTTGAACCATTTGTCTGGATCTCAGGTCATGTCGGAATCCCAAGGCAACGAACTTGCTGACAGGCTGGCCAAACAGGCTACGCGGAAACCGCTTATGGACATCGGTTTCTCTGCAATTGACCTGCGTTCAGTACCATGCCGCAAGGTTTAGCGGCTTTGAGAGACGGAATGGCATAACTTCAGTATGCACAACAAACTGCGTGCCATTAAGGAGACTATGAATGTGTGGAAGAACTTTACGCGGGCCTCTCGCAAGGACTCTGTTGACTCCGCATTGGCCACACTTGGGTGACACATGGCTACCTCCTGCGCCATGATGATCCACCTCAGTGTCGGTGCAGTACCCAACTGACAGTGGCCCATATCGTATTGAGCTGTCCTCTTTTGGCTGCCCTGTGATGGACTCTTCCATTACTGGACTCGTTGGCATTAATTTTAGCTGACAGTGCCTCATTGGCTAATTTAGTTTTTCGTTTTATAAGTGATGGTGGGTTTGATCATTCTATATAAGTTTTTGTGCATGTCCTTTGTGTTCTCCACTCTAATACTTTTAGGCTGGATGTTTTATTCTTTTTTATTTTCATGGTCTAGCCATGGTCATCTGCTCACTTGTTTTTATCCTTTCCACCTGTTTCTTGCTTCTCTCTGTGATTTTCTTTTCCTGTTTTGTCCATAATAGTGTTGGTTGTCCATCTGTCATTCTTCTGGTTCTTCCATTTTCCTGTTGTTGTGCTGTACGTCTCCTTTCTTTTCTTCTTTCCCTTGTGTAATTATTTTACAGGGAACTAGGGACCGATGACCCCGCAGTTTGGTCACTTCCCGCCCTCCTTTAAACAAACCAACCAAAGCAGCATTAAGATTTAGTTCCACCTGTTCAAAGTATCACTCAGGGAAGACAGGGAAAGATTGTCAGCATAGATAAAACTTGGTGTGTTTTTAGGCAGGGTTTGATTGTTGGTATAAAAATTAAATAACATGAGAGCCAAAATACTGCCTTGTGGTAACACATTCTTTTTGACCCTCCATTGACTGTCCTGATTTTCAAATTCTACAAAAAATCTTCTATTGTGACAGAGATCTTGAATAACTCTTGTAAGTTGGTAATCTTTAGTTATTCCATGCATTTTGTACAGGAGCATTTGATGGTATTCAGTACTGCCTATAAACACATGTTAAAGATGACATACTAACCTGGCTTTTGGAATTATTAGTCTCTTCCTTGGCGAAGAAAGAGGGGGACAGGTAGGGGAATGTTGAAAAGGAAAGGAAGGTCACTTCAAATATTAATATCCACACCCAGGACCATCATTACAAATATTTAAATTGTGTCCTTCAGAATACTGTTGAGAAATGCAACTTTAACATCAAGTTGTTTTATGCAGCAATCATGTTGAATTACAACAACCAAAAGAGCTCTCATTGTTTCATACTTGCTACAGGACTAAATATGTAGATGTAATTTATTCCAAATTGTATGTACTCTTGTGCCACCAACCAGAAATAGTCTCATATGATATATCAAAAAATGCATCAGTACTTACAATAAACATGTTTCCTGATTAATCACACAGATTGTGTTTCCAGAGAGCCTGTTTGTTTTCAAGTTTTTCAGTCCACTTCCATGATATCTCTTTTCCTATACATTTTATTACTATTTTTTAAATTTATTCTGAGCAGAAATATCTTTGGCCAGGAGCTACTTACGTGCATGATGCTTTGTTTGTTTTCCTTCCAAATACGTTTTTGAGCTACAGTATATTCTGATTGTGCTGCCTTTTATTTAGTTATTCCTTGATTTATAATGAACTAGCATCATCTCTGGTTGATGATAATTGTTTGTTCAAGTTTCCTCCATCGCAAGTGTGGATTTATCTTCATTCCTCACTTTAAAATTTCTCTGTTGTTCAGTGCCTTACAAATGGTTGCTTAAATGTTTTCAGTGTCTACACCGTGGTTAACACAATCATGTTGACTAGTCTGTTCTAAATCAACTACTTCAAATCGTTTTTTGTAGCCCTATCTGCTTCATTTATATCTGAGGTAACAACAGTCTTTTTTTGAAGTAAGCTTTTGCAGGATAGTTGGAGTCTCACATAAAGCATATTCCAATTTAGAACTTTCAGAATTTCTATGACATTCACCCATGGCTCAAACAAACCAGTACCAAATCATGCTTAATCTTCATTACACACATTTAACATTACCTGTTAATTAAATTTTGTATGGGTCCCACACAATTGAGCAATGTTTTTGGATGGGTCGCATAGCTATCTTGCAAGAAAACTCCTTTGTAGACGGAATGCATTTTCCCAGTATCCTACTAATGAACTGGGGCGTACCACCACTTGCTCTACCTATAACTGAGGCTATACATTTCATTTCACCATTTCATATACCCTACGAATTATTGCACCTAGGTATTTGCTTGAGTTGACTTACTCCAGTTGTGACTCACAGAAGTGAATGTGAAATGCACAGCTTTACATTTCTGAACACTTAAAGAAAGTTGGCGATCTCTGCACCACTTATAAATCTTATTAAGATCTGAATGAATATCTACTGCTTTTTACATATAATACTTCATTATAGATAACTGCATCATCTGCAAAAATTCTGAGTTTACTATAAATATGATCTGGCTTGTCATTAATATACTATATGAACAGCAAGAGTCCCAACACACTTCTCTGGAGCATACCTGAAGTTACTCCTACAACTGTTCTTGACTTCCATTCAAGACAATGTGCTATATCCTCCCTTCTGAGAAATACAAGTCCAGTTCATTTGATACAGTAATTACAGTTCAATAGAGGAATAATATTAGGACATAACTGCATGGAATAGAGCAAGGCATGCTTTCTTTCCTTTGCTATTTGTCAAGGCCTCTACCAGGTTGACTGGCAGTGGATGGAAACCACGTCTTGGCAGTCTGTTGCTCAGTTTTACTTGGTTTGCGCCTGTGGATCCATGCCACTGCAC
This sequence comes from Schistocerca nitens, assembly GCF_023898315.1. Lineage (NCBI taxonomy): Eukaryota > Metazoa > Arthropoda > Insecta > Orthoptera > Acrididae > Schistocerca > Schistocerca nitens. The sequence goes on along the minus strand of NC_064615.1, from coordinate 459,449,611 downwards.
CATATCTCTGGAACTTTTAAAAATAACTCAGATCACTAGCAATATTCAAATTTATGGGCCAGGGGCAGGAAAACGGGTCTGCACATAGTATAGAAAATTGATACTAAGGGGCTGTACACTTAACTGTATTATTTTGATGTGTTATTCATGAATAATGTGGACATTACGTAATTTATCCCCTGTAATGTAGTCAAACTCTTAAGTCATAGTTTGCAATTATTGCATGCAATGGGTACCATCATCAATTGGCTTATTTAACAAAGAAAACTTGATTTGTATCACACTGAACTTGGCTAGGTTTCCTTACACTCCACAAGGTGCTTTCCACTTGAGGTTATGAAAATATGTGAAAAGGAATCATTGTATTCTGTGTCCGCCCCTGGCAGCTGAGTGGTCAGCGTGACGGAATGTCATACCTAATGGCCTGGGTTCGATTCCCAGCTGGGTTGGAGATTTTCTCCACTCAGGGACTGGGTATTGTGTTGTCCTTATCTTCATTTCATCCCCATCGACACGCAAGTCCCCGAAGTGGCATCAACTTGAAAGTCTTGCACCAGGCGAACTGTCTACCCGACGGGAGGCCCTAGCCACACGGCATTTCCATTTCCATTGTATTCTGTTGTGTGAACACTGTAGATTTTAAGCAGTTTTCCCAAATATCATTGTAGATTTTAAGCAGTTTTCCCAAATATCATTAACAGTTATGTTCACATCATCTCGAAGCAAGATCTAAAAGTGTTTATAATTATTCACCAGGTTTTCCATTTTTTTTCTTACCAGTCAGCTTTTGCTTTTAATTCACCATAGTTGATTATTATGGTGTTATATAACATTGAATTATTGTTGCAAGTGTTTGCAGCTGTCACATTGTATTGCCACAAAAATTCAGTATTGTGTGCAGAGACCATGGTCTGCTACCAAATGAGAATATGACTGAATGATTATAAGTAAAATATTTGTATGCATTAAAAATTACATGATTAAGCTACAATGACGAATTTTCAACAACACAAGAATTATGTAAAAGGTTTCCCAAGGATCGACAGTTTTCATGTTTCAAAAGAATATTAATGTAAAATATTCATAGCCCCAATGCTTTCGCAACTGTGTTCTAATAAGTCAGATTTTTTCATGATTATTTTTAAAGTTTTGTACATGGTTCTCAGATGGTAATATTTGGCCATTTACTTTATACAGTGATCACATACCAAGCCTGGTTACAAAATATTATCAGATCAAAAAAATAATATTATACAATTCTTTCTTTTTTTTTTGCGTCTCTGCAGTCTTGGTACACATTGAAATCCTCATATTCCAGTGCAGTAGCATGCCGTTAACAGAACCAAACAGAAGTAATAAAGTGGAGTATATGCGACAATTTATTTTCTTTATTTGAATGGGAACAACACTGAAATTATCCTTACTAAATTGTGAGTAGTACAGTAAAATACTGTAAACTTTTTTCTTTAGTTACAAGAACACTTGATCTCTGTTTATCTGAAAAATAAAAGAATGTGTTTTATAGGTAAATGCTGAGCTGAAGACATTACTGGTTGCAGCTGTAGGGGAAGACATTGAAATGAGGGTCCACTTACTCACTGAAGACAAGCTACAACTAGCACGGGCCTTACTGAATTCAGCACAGCGTTTGTCTACACACCAAGAGCAGACGGATTGGTTGGCAGGGCAGTGTGAAGTGTGGCGCAGCAAGTTCCTGGCCAGTAGGTACGTGCTTCAAATGTTTATTTTGCTTACCATAAATCTCATAATATGCATATAAAGAAAGGTTTCAGTTGCTGATACAGATAAGTAGACATTGTTCCAGTTTTCTTAAAAAGAATATCCTTGAAACAATATCTAGGTGTCAACTTTGTCTTTGCTACATAATGCGACCTACTTTGTGTTGGAATTAAGGCATCATCATCATCATCATCATCATCATCATCCTTTTTATTTTTGTAACACATTATTTTATTGGTTTTGTGGCAACCATCAACCGCCAGTAACGGTCACCTATGAAGTGCGGAGTAAACGGTCTTAGGGGACTCATTGTTAGTTGGTTCGGTCTTGTGGACATGGGTTACGATGTGCGTGTTGTGATTTTCTGTAGTGTTTTTTCTTGTGTTTTGTGTAATTACACGACCCTTAATAAAAGTGCCTGATCGTAATAGGTCTGTGCGCGGTCAGTCGCTATAGCCGAAAACTCACATTGGTGACCCCGAGTCGCGAAAATACGTTGCATTCGCTCGCTGTGTACCACCGGTTTCGCGCCGATAGACAATGTCGCAACCCCCCCAGTTTTTCCGCCAGTGCAGGATGCTGTGACTGCGGAATGGACATTCGATTGTGAAGCACAGCACTTTACCCCGTGTGCTACTAATACACCATGAATATTCGTATCTCCGGTGTTTGCTTCAACTGGCCAGATGATCCTAACCTCCGCCGGCACACCACACTGGGCGCTGCACTTATCGGTGCGGACACCTTCTATGGCATTCTACACTCAACATAATGCTCCTCCAGCACAAGATCCCGGAAAACCCTTGCCCGAGTTTCTACCGCACAACATGGTCCACGCTGCTGTCCAGTTTTGGGGTCCACACGCATGGCTGCCCCCTCCTCAGATTGATCCGCTGTTTAATGTGTCCCCTTCCATGCCGGTCGAAGGGACACTCTTGTCAGTCGTGCTGGGCAATGTATACGGCTACCCGTCCTGCCACCCCATGCACACCTAGGGTGACGCACCTGTTGTGGTTCCACCCTGTCACTCGGTGCTCAATCACGATTTTGCACCTCTGCTTGAGATTTCGTCTGCATTGGCTGTTGATCCTTCGACGCCTGCCGCGCCGCGCTCTTTCTGTGGCCGTACAGATTTCCTGCCTACAAGGACTAGATTCACGTCTCGCACTTGTTTTGTGTGTTTAGTGAACAACCTAAATGATAACCCTGATCTCATAAGTGACTTATTGCTGAAACCACCCAAAAGCAACAAATATGCCTTTGCCCGTGCATTACTCATCGAATGCCTTTCTCGTCTGCCAGCCGATACGATTCACAAGATTATTTATGACGAGACTTTAGGCAACAGAACCCCCTCACAGCTGTGGCGACACTTGCGTGCACAGGTCAGTACTGAGATCTTGCCAAACTTATCACTCTGGGCATTGTGGTTGGTGAAGCTGCCGCAAGAGCTACAATTACATTTGCTCCCACATACCGCAGCATCACTCAAGGATAAACTACCACTAACTCCCTCCGTGTAGCACAGTGCCTCATACTACCAAGGTTGGTAATCCTGTGAATATACTTCCACCGTTGGGCGGTAGCGGCTTGGCGCGTGCGTATCACGGACAGGACACAGAACAGCAGCCATCTAGTGGCCAACATAGGGAATCACGAATGGCGAATGGGCCGGCACCAGCATCTCCCCACCCCAACTGGGCTAGCGCCTGCCCGCCCCGACTTCCCCTCGCCTGTCGCTTCGACTGGCGGGACGAGTACAGCTGACTCACACATATTCTAGTTCTACTCCACTTACAGTGACACTGCTCGCAACTGCTGCCCACCCTGTGCATTCCCAAACGCTGCACGCATGCTGCAGTAGGCTGCAAGGGTGTCCACAGACATTGCATTCTGTCAATCCCCCACCTCATGAGGACATTTGTTTGCCTTGGATTTAGGTTCGCGCTGGTATTTTCTTGTCAATACTGGAGCAGACATTAGTGTCATACCTCTCACATTTACCGTAAAGGACACAGCACCAGCTCTGTGGCAACCATCAACTGCCAGTAACCGTCACCTACAAAGTGTGGAGTAAACGTCTTTGAGGACTCGTTCTTTGGTTCGGTCTTGTGGACTTGGGTTACAATGTGCGTGTTGTGATTTTCTATAGTGTTTTTCTTGTGTTTTGTGTAGTTATACGAGCCTTAATAAAAGTCCCTGATCGTAGTAGGTTGACATTTTCTGTGCGTGGTCAGTCGCTATAGCCAGAAAACCCACAGCTTTGTTTCAGTCCAGCCCCATATTCCTTTGTATCTTCAGTAGTAATTGCAGTGATTCAAATAATATTCAATTAATTTTGCAAGATATGTAATATTCCAATAGGTTCTGTTGCATGCTTCTAGGGTAAAATGTATGACCTGTCTTTCCATCTCTTACATATGACTCATCTTTATACCTAGATCCCAGCATTAGTAAGCCATGAGTGTTCACCTCAGTTAAGCTGAATGACCTTTTATTTATTTTCCACATAAAAAGTCAGGCTGTTTTCTCAGTGCTCAAAAGGTTATGCATTGTTGTTACGGTCATGAGTATGAAGACTGATTTGACGCAGCTGTCCCTTCTAGTCTATCCTGTGCGAGCCCCATCACCTGTGAATAATTACTGCACTCTAAGTTTGTTTGAACCTGCTTACTGTAGTCATGTCCGAAAGAACAGACACCATATCCATATAAGTATGTAGTTCTGGCAATACTGGCCATGACCTCCTCCTTCTGTGCGGATGCACACTTATTACCCGAACTCTTACGGGACTTGGTAAGAATGTCTTCCACGAGTAATGAGTGTGTTGGGTAGGGACACTACAAATGTAGTGTGTGGACATATAAGATGGGAATGTGGGTCTCGCGGGAGGTGTGCGCAAGATAGTCCCTGCAGTCGCACTATCCTCTGTGCCCTCGGTAGCTCGGATGGATAGAGCATCTGCCATGTAAGCAGGAGATCCCGGGTTCGAGTCCCGGTCGGGGCACACATTTTCACATGTCCCCGTTGATACACATCAACGCCCGTCAGCAGGTGAAGGTATTAATATATAATTCTAATTACTATGAGTTTAGTTTACCATTAAGAAATAATAAACAGCACAGGAAGTTATAAGTCCATGGGTGTGCATATTGATGAATACTTAAATTGTAGAAAACCATACAGTAGATTTTCAAAACGATGAATCTACAGTGCTTTTGTAGGAAGAACAAACAAGGAATGTAAAAATAACAGTTGATCTAGAGGAAATAGTTCCCCAACTGAAACAAAGAACTGAACAAGTAGCAGAACTCAAAAAACACAGTTTAACCTAAGTGGATCCGATATTAACTTAACTACAGATAAAACTTTGGGTTGATCTAACTCTTTATTTTGCAGATCAAATAATAAAGACAAGAGAAGTCAGGTTTAAACAAATGGAATTCTCTCCACAAAGAAAACAATGAATAAACATATTACGGCTTGATATTTGTCACAGGGTAACCATCAGTGTCCACTGTATGCTTCCACTGTGTTGCTGGTGGTTCCTACACAGTCCCCCCACCCTTTGTGCTCCCATCTTGCCTGCCCTAGAGTGCTTCTGTGAGAATGATGTCTTCTCTTTTGTGATGAACCTCTGTGTGGGGCTTACTGCGCTCCTTCCTGGGGCTGTCACCTCTTCTTGAGTTTCTTCAGCTTGTTCCCGTTGTGTGTTATCTTCAGGCGGCAACATGTGTGCAGGTGTAACTTTCTCAATGGAGATAGTTTGTCACTTTGCATCATGGTCTATTTGAAGTGTATGTTTGTCTTTTGCCAAAACTTTAAATGGTCCAGTATATGGTGGCTAAAGCGGCAACTGTAAGGCACCTTTTAGCAACCAGACCTATAGGCAATTTCTTAGCCCCCTATTCACAAATGGTATATTTGTGTCGGGAATCTGATGTCAGGTGTAGCTTCGCCATGTGATTACGCACCTGCTGCAATACATAAGGCATGTCACCTACGGCCTCATCCTGTGGTTCTGTGAAGAACTCTGCTGGTAATCTTAGGGTCTCTCCATAAACCAGTTCAGCGATGGAAGTGCATAGTTCTGGCTTACATGTGGCTCTGAGGCCTAGCAGCACTAATGGCAACACCGAAGTCCAGCAGTCTTTCGGTATACGGTATCAAGGCTGCCTTTAGTATCAACTGTGCTGTTGCTCGCTGGGTGATATGCGATAGTACAATTCAAATTCTTCGTAGTAGGGCCAATTCTAGAAACAAAATCAATTCAAATTGTCACACGTGATTGGTTGTCACATGCAGTGGACACGTGAAACACACAATCCATGACAACAAAAGTACTCTCAAAAGAAAGGTCAGCAGTGATTGTTGAAGTAGTAATCTTTATTTCTCTTGCAAATCAATTTCAATCACTTCGTGATCATCATCAGTGCTAGTATTAAAGCGCTTTGGACTCATACAAACAGTAAAACCTCATCAATGAAAGTACTTGTCAGGCTAAAGGTACAAATGCAGCTGGGCAATTCCGCACTGTCCAGTTGCATTTGTACCTTCAGCCTGATAAGTACTTTTCATTGATATGTGCAGATATTGCAGTTTTACTGCTTGCATTTGAGTCCACAAGGCTTTAATACTAGCACTGATGATGGTCACGAAGTGATTGAAATCAGTTTGCAACAGAAATACAGATTTCTACTTCAATGACCAATGGTGACCCTCCTTTTGTTATTAACACTGATGTGGGAGTTGTGATGCACACAACTTTTGATGGAATCTGACAGTGGTGATACTTCCACCCATCTTGTATAACAATCTTCTGTCATCAGTAAGTATTCGTACCCTTCGGAAGATGATAATGGGCCCAAAATACCAAAGTGCACTTGTGAGAATTTCTTTGTAATTGGCAGAAACTCTCTGATACTTTTGTGTACATATCATCCAGTCTTACTACTTTGGCATGGCATACATACATTTACCCAACTGCGGCAATAATTTTTATGCCTGGCCATATGAAATGCACTGTCATAAGCTTTATCTGATACTTGGATGACTCAACCAGTGAATATTGCCAAAAAAACCTTCCATAGCTCCGTCAGAAGGGAAGGCCTAGGTCTATCCTCTGTTGCGTTACACTATATTTTAACATTTTTGCCTCCTAATTTCATCACGTCTTGCTGATAATCTTGTCACTGTGTCTCGTGTGTTTGCGGTGCTGCCAATTGTTCGTAACCAGTAGCCTGTAAAATTTTCTCAACCCTTGACAGGAAATCCACAATTGCGTTTTCAGCTCCTTTTCTGTCTCTAACATCTGTTGTGAACTATTTATTGTGAACTGATTAATATATTCCAGTTGCCAAAACTGGCAAAGAGAACAGCCATCTCTCAATTTAATGAATGCATCTTATGGTCAGTGTACACAGTAAATGCTCTTGCCTCCACATACTGGCGGAAGTACCTGATCGCTTCATAGATCGCCAACAGTTCCATTTCATAAGCATTGAGCTAGTGTTACTCCCAATGCTTGCTGGCTGGTGTCTACAACTACTGATAGAGGTGCCTGCAGTACCGTGTGAGCTATTAGTACGGCTTTTTGTAAGTTTGTTTTTATATTTTGAAATGTGGTGTCCATGCCCGCATTCCATTGTAATAGACACTTGCTATTCACGTGTTTTCCTGCAGGAACATCTGTTAATGTTGCCCTTACCTCCACTGCTTTTGGCAGATGCTGTCAATTGAAATTGACTGCACCCATAAGTCTTCAAAGTTGCTGGTTAAGGGTCTGGTCGATTGCTATCTTATCTCTGAGCTGTGTATTCCATCTGCTGAAACTTCAATACCCAAAAATGTCACTTAGTGTATTTGTATTTCACACTTTGCATCGTTGACTACTGTGCCATACTTGATACATTCAAACACATGAGACAGTTGCTTCTCATGCAGTTCTTCTGATGTCAGTGACACCAGTATGTCGTCAAGATAGGCAAAACAAACTCTTTGTGCTTCATCTGTGAATCATTCCCTGTTTGTGCTGTATTTTTCTACCCAAAAGGCATTCATACATACTTGAATAAACCAAGTAGCATTGTAACTGCCATCCTAGATACATCCTCGTCAACTACCAGTATCTGATGATTAGCTTTTTGACAGCCATAGAGGTCAAATATCTTCACCCTTGCTAACTCGTTTGTGAAATCACGAATGTTATATATTGGGTAATGGTGTGGTACGGTACATGCATTCAACCTGTGAAAATCTCCACATGGCCTGCATGACCCGTCTTTTTTTTCTTCACCACACTTACAGGTGATGCCTATGGGCTATCTAATCTATGTATTACACCTACCATCAGTAATTCCTCAAATTCTGCTCTTGCTGCTATTAAATCGTCAGGTGCTAAACTGTGAGGCTGTTGATAAACTAGTTGACTAAGTATGCTGTAAATGTAATGCATGGTCTTGTGAATCATTTTGGGCTTGCTTATCACATTGTTGGTATTTTCGACATGTGACACTGCTCTGTATTTATGTTTGTCTGTGAGCTAATTGTCTTGTCCCAATATATCAGTTACTATCTTGTAATTTCTTTTGAAATGTGTGTTATTTATGTCTGTTATGATTTTCATGTGATAAAGAAAATCTGCACATAATATTGCTTCTGAAACCTCCGTCAGAATGAAAGTCCAGCAGCTGCTTTGCTCAAACTCTAAATCCACCTTTAACTTGCACATCCATTGAGTAATTATAGCCAGTTTATTTGCTGGTGTTAATTACTTTAATGTGATGTCGTTTGTGTCCTTATAGTCTGCAAAAGGTGGTACAGTGACATCTGAATCCACTAGGTAACAGCACTTTGATTTAATATCCCTGACATACAACCTTCTGGAAGCAGTAAGAATTTTTTGCACGTTTTATTACGCAAATCCAGAATTTTGACTAGTGCCTAGCCATTATCAATGCACGTCAGTTCCCTGTTGTTTGGGCATCAGTCACAGTTATTTGAATACTCAAGAAGACTGATTGCTGCGCTCTATCATTTATAAAGAAAATTTTTGACATTTCTTGCCCTTCTGTAATCCACATTGGCCCCACCTCTCTGTTGTAGGTGCTATTCTCAAATGTCGCAGCCCACCGTGCGTACTGCTGGCTGCTGCAGCAGTTTGGATACCTGCATGGCTTTGAACATCTCCAAGCTCCCCCCTGCAGGTTTGGGGGTAAGAATAGGCCCGCAATATTCCTGCCTGTCGTAAGAGGCGTCTAAAAGGAGCCTCAAACATTTTGGCCTTTATGTGGTGGTCCCCTGTTGGGTTTGACCTCCATATCTCAAAATTCTTCCGAAGAGCGAGCCGATTGGGGAAGGGCGCCTTACTTGGTGCATTGTGTCCATCGTGCGTTGAGACCTTTCGCCAGCTTATTCATCGTTGTATTGCAGTCCTGCCCGCTCTCCATCTCTTGCGTATGGATACGTTCCTGCATGCATGTTCCGCCTCTGCAATGCGCAGTGCTGCTTTCTGCACTGACAACGAACATGGACTACTTGTTACCTAATATCCAGCACGGTAGCCAGTCCGTTGTGGTGGGGCTGCCATGTACCCTGTTGGTTGTAGCCCCCTGACAAAACAGGGATCGCTCTGCTGGTGCCTGCGCCGTTAACTCCCCACGTATGCCAAGGAGTAGATGCCTATTTCCCTGGGGCATCGGGACTCCCAACAATGGCCATCCTGCCAGGTGGCCATTGCTGTGGCTGGGTGGCGCCCGTGGGGAGGGCCGTTGGTCGGAGTGGGTGGCATCAGGGCAGGGCAGATGACCCGCAATGAAGTGTGGTACATCTTCTCTCGCTGGTGTCTCTAAGCGTTCTCGGGCTCAATTTAATGCTCAGAAATACGATCCCAAAATGTTCCCCTCCCTGCCCACACCATGGGAGGAGCGTAAGTCTCAGGATGGCAGTGGTAGTTATTCGCCCCGGTTCCTAGTTTGTACGAGAGCTGATGGGGAGTCATTCATGTCCACAAAGCCTCAGTTCTTCGTAGAGCATTTAGAGGACAATTATTTGGAGGTGGAGGGTTTGTCAAGAATGCGCTCTGGGTCAGTCTTGATAAAAACGGCTTCCTCTCCCCAGTCACGACGGTTACTTGCTTGTGACAAATTGGGGGATGTTCCCATTACCATCACACCCCATAAGAGTTTAAATATGGTCCAGGGTATTATTTTCCATAGGGACCTACTTTTGCAGTCTGATGACTAGCTGCGAGCCAATTTAGAGTGTCGAAGTGTTCATTTCGTTCGGCGCGTTCATCGGGGTCCAAAGGATTGTCAGGTTGCTACCGGTGCCGTTATCTTGGCCTTCGAGGGTGATACATTACCAGAAAAGGTCAAGGTGATGGTCTACCGATGTGATGTCAAGCCCTATATCCCTAACCTGATGCGGTACTTTAAGTGCTGGAAGTTCGGCCATATGTTTTCCCGCTGTACTTCCAGCCTCACATGTCGAGATTGCAGACGCCCATCACATCCCAATACTCCATGTGCCCCGCCTCCCATCTGTGTCAACTGTGGAGAGCATCATTCTCCTTGCTCGTCAGACTGCAGGATCTTACAGAAAGAGCAAAAAATCATGGCATATAAGACCCTGGACCGACTGACCTATACTGAGGCTAAGAGGAAATATGACCGACTACATATGACATCTTCATACGCCGTTGCTACAACAACCGTGCTAGCCCTATCAGATCAGCGAATTCCAGCCAGATCGCCGAGCTGTACCACTCCACATGCCCCCTTGCACGTAGGGGGCACTACCCACCCTGTTGCTCCTGCGCCATCTACCTCAAGAGCAACACCCCCCCACCCATCGGGGACGTCCGTCCCCGCTTCTAAGCCGGAGAAGCATCCAACTTCTTTGGCTGCTCTCACTCGCAAGGGGTCCCTTGGGTCCCTCCCTTTCCAGGTTTCCACAAGCGGGAAGGATGATGCCCGAAAGTCGCATAAGTGCCCACAAGCAGCTGGTCGTAGGGCTTTGTGATCCTCCTCTGTCCCGGAGACTGAATCGGTGAAGCCCTCCCAGCCAGTGAAATCCAAGGAGCAGCGAGAGAAGTCCAAGAGAAAGACCTCTAAGGCCAAGGAACATGCGGTGGCACCCACCCCACCGCAACCTGGCATCCGCTGAAGACCTCGATCTCGCCGGTCCCTCAGACACAATGGATAGCACTTGCACAGGTGCTCAATCGGTGGCAGTAGGTGACCCAGCGGCGTAATCTGCCTCCCCAGTCCCTTAATGCCTTTCTCAGCCATGGACAATATCATCCTCCGATGGAACTGCAGCAGTTTCTTCCACCATCTTGCTGAGCTCCGACAACTTCTCAGCCTTCACCCTTTCCTCTGCATTGCTCTTCAAGAAACTTCGTTTCCGGCAATGCAAACCCCCACCCTCCGTGGCTATCAGGGTTATTATAGGAACTGGGCAGCTTATGAAGGGTATCTGGTGGCATCTGCATCTAAGTCCTTCATTGCCTTCACAGCGAATCTGTCCCTCTACATACACCTTCAGAGGCTGTCGCTGTTTGGGTGTGGACGCCATAGGCTGTTAATGTCTGCAGTCTGCATCTTTCACCGGATGGTGATGTTTCGCAGCATGTCCTGGCTGTGCTGATAGCCCAATTGCTGCCCCCTTTTCTGTTACTGGGCGACCTCAGTGCCCATAACACTCTGTGGGGTGGATCAGTGGCAACAGGCCGAGGCGCCACCGTTGAGCATGTATTGGCACAGCTCGACCTTTCCCTTTTAAATGATGGTGACTTCACACATTTCAGTGTGGTGCATGGCACGTACTCAGCTATCGACCTTTTGATCTGCAGCCCTAGCCTCTTACCGTCTGTCCAATGGGGAGTGCACGATGACTTGTGCTGTAGTGACCACTTTCCGATCTTTCTGTCACTGCCACAGCGTCACTCTTCTAGGCGCTCCTGCAGATGGCCTTGAATAAGGCTGACTGGAACTTGTTCTCCTCCGTTGCCACTATTGAGCCTCTTTCCAATGACGTCATTGATGCAGTGGTTCACTCAGTCACCACCGGCATCGTTAGTGCCGCAGAATCTGCCATTCCCTGTTCTTCTGGGTCCCCTCGTTGAAGGACTGTGCCTTGGTGGTCGCCTGCGATTGCTGAGGCGATTAAAGATCGCAGGCGGGCACTCCAGTGTCACAAGCGGCATCCCTCATTAGAACACCTCATCGCCTTTTAGACAGCTCTGTGCGCGGGCCCGCCGCCTCATTCGCCAACACAAGCAGGTGTGCTGGGAACGGTATGTCTCCACCATTGGCCCCCGTACCTCTCCATCGCAGGTTTGGGCCAAGATTAGGCGCCTCTATGGCTATCGGACCCCTGTCAGTGTCCCTGCGCATACACTGAATGGAGCAGTTTGTACTGACCCCAACACAATTGCGAACCACTTAGCAGAGCATTTTGCTCAGAGTTCCTCTTCTGTGAATTACCCACTGGCCTTCCACTCCATTAAAGAGCGGTTGGAACATCGGAGCCTTTCATTTCACATGCGCCACCCTGAATCCTACAATGTTCCATTCAGTGAGTGGGAATTCAAAAGTGCTCTAGCCGTTTGCCCTGATATGGCTCCCGGGCCAGATCGCATCCACTGTCAGATGCTCAAACACCTCTCGGTGGACTGCCAGCGATGCCTCCTAGACCTTTCCAACCGTATCTGGGTTGGGGGTGAGTTCCCATCGCAATGGCAGGAAAGCACTGTAATCCCCGTTTTGAAACCTGGCAAGAACCCACTGGAGGTGGACAGCTACTGCCCCATTAGCCTCACCAACGTTCTTAGCAAGCTGCTCGGATGCATGGTGAGCTGGCGGTTGTGTTGGGTACTTGAGTCTTGGGACCTTCTGGCTCCGTCTCAGGGTGGGTTCCGTAAGGGCCACTCTGCTGCCGATAATCTGGTGAGCCTGGAGTCTGCCATCCGTATGGCCTTTGCCCGCCGTCAGCACCTTGTCACTGTCTTTTTTGACATGCGGAAGGCATACGATACGACATGGCGACATCACATCCTCTCTATGCTTCATGGTTGGGGTCTTCAGGGTCCGCTGCCGATTTTCATACGAAATTTTCTGTCACATTGTACCTTCCGCGTTCAAGTTGCCGCTTCCCATAGTTCCCCCCCCGTGTTCAGGAGAACAGGGTACCACAGGGAACTGTCTTCAGTGTCTGCCTGTTTTTAATTGTAATTAATGGGCTCACTGTGGCGGTAGGAACGTCTGTCTCAGCATCCTTGTATGGTGACGACTTCTGCCTCTACTATAGCTCCATTGGCATTGCAGCTGCTGAATGTCAGCTGCAAGGCGCTATCTGCAAGGCACAATCTTGGGCTGTAGCACATGGCTTCCATTCCTTGGCTGCCAAGACCTGCGTTATGCACTTCTGCCGGCGACGCACTGTTCACCCTGCGCCGTGGCTTTATCTTGACGGCGAACCTCTTGCTGTGGTGGAGACATATCGGTTTTTGGGTGTGGTTTTTGATGCCCGGTTGACTCTGCTCCCTCATATTCGGCAGCTTAAACAGATGTGTTGGCGGCATCTTAATGCTCTGCGTTGCTTGAACCACACCAGATGGGGAGCCGACCGATCTACCCTCTTACGGCTCTACCAGGCATTAATTCAGTCCCGTCTGGATTATGGGAACGTGGCTTATGGTTGAGCATCCCCTTCTGTGTTGCGAGTGCTGGACCCCATCCTTCACAGCGAGATCCGACTTGCCACTGGAGCTTTCCGGACCAGCCCTGTGAACAGCATACTTGTGGAGGCTGGTGTCCCTCCAGTGCGGTTACGGTGCCAACGTTTACTGGCCACTTATGCTACACATGTTTGTAGCTTGCCCAGGCATCCTACTTATCATCTCCTGTTCCCTTAGTCGGTCGTCCATCTACCAGAATGTCGGCTCCGGTCGGGTTGTACGGTCGCAGTCCGCGTCAGAGAGCTTCTCTCTGGGCTTGGGGATTTCCCTCTTCCACCTCCTTTCCAGGCCCCTCTGCGTACACCTCCGTGGTGTGTGCCCCGCCCATGCCTTCGGCTGGAATTGGCACAGGGCCCGAAGGACTCAGTCCCTCCTGAGGCCTTCCATTGCCACTTTCTTTCCATCCTTGCCACGTATCAGGTCTCTGGCATTGTTTACACTGACGGTTTGATGCTTGCTGGTTGTGTCGGTTATGCTCTCACACTAGGGGACCATTACGAACAACACTCATTGCCGACTGGCTGCAGTGTTTTCACTGCTGAGCTGGTCACCATCTTTCATGCCAGCGACTAGCAGTTTACGAGCTATTGACCAGTGTTTCCCTCGCTCTTGCCTGGTGATGGCTATCCAGGAGTCCGTCCATACTCTTGCCCGTTGAGGCCGTTCTGTGGTATTTGTGTGGACCCCAGGCCCTGTTGGGATACCGGGCAATGAACATGTTGACCACCCGGCCAAACAGGGCACCAGTAAACCACCTCTGGACATCGGGCTCCCGGAGACTGATTTGCGAGCTGTCTTATGCTGCAAAGTTTTTGAACTTTGGGACACTGAATGGCGCAACCTGACCACACCAAACAAACTCCGTCCCATCAAGGAGACGACAAATGTGTGGTGGTCCTCCATGCGAGCCCCTCGAAGGGACTCAGTTGTCCTTTGTCGGCTCCGCATTGGCCACACCTGCTTGACACACAGCCATTTACTGCACCATGAGGACCCGCCTCTATGTCGCTGCGGGTCAGCTTTGACGGTAGTCCACATTTTGTTGGAGTGTCCCCTTTTAGCTGTGCTCAGGCAGACGTTTGTGCTGCCTGATACGCTCCCTGCCCTTTTAACAGATGACGCTGCTATGGCAGGCTTAGTTTTGCGTTTTATTCAGGCAGGGGGCTTTTATCAGTTAATCTAAGTGTTTGTCGTTTTTTTTTTTTTTTTTTTTTTTTTTTTTTTTTTTTTTTTATTGAGTCTGGTCTCTGGCCTACGATTTTTGACTGAGGTTTTTAGTGTGTTTCTGGATGGTTGGCTTTTCCTTTTTTTTGTCTATGGTCGGCCAACCCCTGTCACACTCTGTGTGATTATAATTCCTTTTGTCTGGTCTCTGTCTGAGTCTTTCTTGTCCTGTGTCGTCTCTTGTCGTCTCCATTGTGCATTTTCTTCTGTGTGGGTGTTTAAATTTTTTGGTAAAAGGGACCAATGGCCATAGCAGTGTGGTCCTTTCAATCCCACAAACCAACCAACCAACCAACCAACCAACCAACCAACATCTCCAAGCTCTGTCCTCAGAATACTGGTTGTACCAACACTTTTATTCTTGTTGACAGCCATGGTTTGCCTCATCACTCTTTCCGTAATTCTTGAATGCTATTCTCTTTTTTCAACAGTTGTGATACCTACAGTTGTAACGATGTCACTTGCCGTGTGAGCTCTAGCAGTCATTTAGTGACATCTGTTTGTTGAATTTTCTGTATTCATGCCACCACTTGTGATGTATCTCCCTCTGTAACTATTTCCATGCATGTTGCACATGAACTGTCCAACTCAGTATGGATGTCATCGTTCCTGCAGGTTACATCCACTACTTCTACCATGCCTGACAACTGAGCCTGGCTGGCTCATGTGTCGCATCTGGCAACTCCACTTTGTTGATGATCCCTCAAAGATGACTCTAATATTCTGAAGGTGTCCTATTACCGATATGCTCCTCCATGAGCACTTCCCACATGTGTTGACTCAGTGGTTTGCGCAGTCTGCTCATTGAGAAGTTTTTTGATGTTGTATATGGTCATTCTGTTGGAGGTTTGAGTATCACCTCCTTTCCCATTGCTGCTGCTCAGGCATCAAGCACATTTACTGCCATTGTGAACTTCGTGTGTCCGTAAATGATCTCTTTCTAGGTGAAAATTCGTTTGATGATCATGAACAAGAGTTATGGTTTTTTTGATATAACTGTTGTGTCCATACTTTCAATTGTTATCTGTTTTTCATTGTACTACTGTTGTCTTCTGATGTGTGCATGCTTGTCATTGGAGTAGTTTGTCTCCCTAACTCAAGTTGTTCTTGGGGACTTCTTGGAGGCTTGCTAATTGTATCTTCTTGATCTTCCAAAAGCCTCTTGACTTGCTAATCTTGATCCCCTATGCACACTACTTCTTGTTAACCATTAGTTTTCGGGAGCACCGCTTTAGACTATGCAGCTCTTGTATTAACTTAACTACAGATAAAACTTCAGGTTATCAAACTCTAATAAAGTTGCAAAGACAAGTGAAGTCAAGCATAAAAAATGGAACACTCTCCATCAAGAAAACAAAGAATAAATGTATTATAGCTTGACATTTGCTGTTAAGTAACCACCTATGTCCACTGTATGCTTCCACTACGTTGCTGGTGGTCCTTAAAAAGGGAGACAACAAAAAAAGGAAAGATTAAATCCTAATATCAAAAAGGTATACTTCTAATGATAGAAACAAAAAGTAAGAAAACAAACTCAGGGGATTACTACAAAATATTTGGTAGATAGCTACAAACATATGACCCTCTGACATTAATGTTAAAGGATAATAATAATAATAATAATAATAATAATAATAATAATAATAATAATAATAATAATAATGTGGCCCATAGCAGTGGAAGAAAATAAAGAAATTTCAGCAGAAATATTTAAAAAATTACTAAATTGTAATTCCCTCAGAACTGCTTCAAATAAACACAGATACACCTCCAGGTAATATAAACACACCCAAAATCCATGAAGTTTACGAAGCTTTGAAAGAGCTCAACACAAGGGGAGAAAGTCAGACAAGATAATCACTTTGAAATTAGTAGAAGACAAAAACAGCATGTCATAACCTTGGTATACGTCAAAAAAGCTTAAGATTGTATCCACAAATCTTCAGCGATATAGATACTGATGAATTTCAGACTCCATCCCAAATTAATGAAAATGATAAAATTGACTCTTTATTGCTATTACTCTTCCACTGTGGTGTGGAGTACATGATGCGGGAATGGTACAAGGGAAGTCCTTAAAACATGAGAAATGGAATCAAAAAAGATTAAATAAACTTAAATTGCTTGGGATTCACAAATGGCTTAATATTATTACCTAATAACATTCAAGAAGCCAGAAAGCAAATAACAAGCGTACAAAATATAGCACAGAAAGTAGAACTGTAGATATCATTCGAAAAGACTGAAATAATGCTAGCAGTCGCCACTAGTAATCAACCACACAACAGAAAAGTAAAAGTAGTGAAACAGTTTATATATGTAGGAGAAGTTATAACATACAAGTTGGATGAGAAACTAGCACGGCAAGAAACAACTAATAAAATGATAAAACACCTAAAATTAACAGTGTGTACATACAATAAAAATGTTTATCTATCAAGACTGAATTAAATCATTACAAGATGATGGCCCAACCAGAGGTGACACATGGAAGTGAAGGTCTTTTCATGGTAACTTAGAGAGTTATAGTAAATTATAGAGAAGCTTTGGAACATGAAGCAACAAGTAGGATTGATAAAGGAAATCTGGGAGGATATGAAAAAGCTAGGATTAACCCTGGACAATTTGCAAAACAGAATAAAATATATAAAGAAATTGAAAAATATAAAAATAAGATTTAAACAAAAAATAGGCAGATGAAGGAAAAAGGGTATTTAAATATGAGGAACAACAAAAAAGATCGCAAGGTGTGCAAAGGTACTTCACAATTCGGAAAGAAAACTTATTGAAGGTGACTAGGAAATGATTGGCTGAAGTGGTCCAATGAAGCTGCAAAAGCAGCAGCAGCAGCAGCAGCAGCAGGAGGAGGAGGAGGAGGAGAGGCATAGAAATCTGGAAGTTAACATATTTTACATTTTTTCATGCACTCATCGTGCCCTGTATGACAACATGCTGGCGCAACTGCTCACTAAAGCAGCAAATACTCACTACATAAAATAAAGTAATTAGAATTATATGTGGAGTTCAGAAATGTACATTTTGCAGGCATCTGTTTTAACAGCTGGAAATATTAACCACAACCTCACAGTACATTTATTTGCTCATGACGTTTGTCGCTAATAATCCGTTGCAGTGTGAGAGTAATACAATGCCAGGAGGATAATTGAACTACACTTCCCACTAATGACTCTAATTACGGCAAAGAAAGGAGTGGGGTACTTGGTTTATTACTTGGGAATATTATTTAAGAACTTCGAGACAACAGAAATGTTTTAAAATGTAGATTAAAGGTGTTTCTTCTTAACTACTACTTCTGTACCATTGAGGAAATGTTGAATAAAAATAATCTCTCCCTTATAAACTTGTAAATGTCCAAACTTGTAAATGGTCAGCATGTTGCCATATATTGATGTTTGTATCTGTATTATTTATGTATGTGTATGTGTGTGCAAGTATATACAAATTGTCTCTGCAATTTTGTGTCCAACACATTTTACATTTATTGTGAATATGGTCTACCGAACATGAAACTAGGTACAAAGGCATTTTCAAACAGTAAAAGTACTAGATTTTTATATATTTTTAGAAAAAGTGTGTTTGAAAAAAATTGTGAGGATATTGTTGATACACTTGTGGACTATTTTTCCCCATAATCTCCATTCTGTTCTGTGTATGTTGTGAGCCATGGCACCTGCTCATCCATTAAAAATTGAATTCCACTCATGCGCCTTCAGGGAGGTGAAAAAATGATCTGAGTCCAAGAGTGCCTTTTTGGCTACAACTGTGTGGAGACGGGCATTGTTGTGGAGCAAGCACACTCCTCTCGTCAGTATTCCCCTCCTATTGTTTTGAATGTTCCTTTTGAATTTTTTTATGGTCTCTTATTATTGTTGCACATCAATGGTCTCCCTCTGAGGCAGAAATTCAACCAAAATAATCCGTTTTCGGTCCCAAAACAGTGAACCCGTAATTTTTTGCCCGAAATTGTGGTTTTGAATTTTTTGACAAATGGGGAATTGGTATGAAGCCACTGTGACAACTGGCTTTTTGTCTCAGGCCTGTAATGAGGCACCTACTTTTCATCTCCAGTCATAATAGAGCTCAGTACATCTTCACCATCCAATTACAGTTGCACAAGAAACTCACAGGCATTACTGACCTGATTTTTCTTGTACTGCTCTGACAGCTGTTTTGGGACTCGTCGTGGACACCGTTTTATGTATCTCAGCAATACTGTGAGTGTCTCATATAAGAAATTTCTGGAGACTTATGGAAACATCTCAGAAATTCCATCCACTATCATTCAGCAGCCTTCATGAACAGTTTCCTCAACTTCTTTGCACCAACTCGTCAGTCAGAAGGGAAGATCTTCCACTCCTCTGTTCGTTATGAACATTTGTTTGCCTTCACTAAACTCCCCACATCACTTAAACACAGTCATTCTGTTTGTAACATCTTTAACATAAACCACACTGATTTGCGAAAAAACTAAAATAGGTGTTATTCCTTACCTGAGTAAGAAGTGGGGCACAACACATGGCGGAATTTCTTGCCGAAATCTTTCAACAACCAGACATTACAATGTGAACTTACAGACTACTGTATTCTTGTGATGTTTGCTCAAGTCAGGGGACCCTCTGCCACTCAGCACTACCAACCCTGAAAAAAACACACGCATGCTCACACACAGCCTGTTATGGTCAGAATACACTTACTTTCTGAACATGCCTTGTAACTATCAAGCTGCTAAATTGGCATACAGGAGTTGTTTTGTGGCAGTTCAACATGATATATAAGGAAGGCTAACCAAAACTTTTAATGTTTCACAGAGGCACTGCCACAGTCTATCCCAAATGCCAAGGTGGGGTGGTACAGTGGGGAGTGTGACTGCAAGCTACTCAAGTACATTGTCTAATTCAATATCTCATGAATGAAAGTTCATTGTTTAAAAATCTGTAATCAAAGTGACAAGTTACGAACATTAAGACATTTTTAATTTTCTCTGCCCAAAAATCTCTACTGTGGAGATTATTCTTGCTGTGTTTGGGATTGTGCAGTGTAATATGAAGTTCAAGCTGTTTTGGAAAGCATGGAGTACTTGTAGGTTCTAAGTCTATGTTCATTAAGGAGTACTATCTCTGTGTTACTTTAAGAATGTGTTTTAACTTGGGTAATCTTTTTGAAAGTCTTATGGTAGAGGAACTGGCAAGATGGAAAGCAGCCTTATGTCAAAAAGCAACAGAACTTCAGGAGGGCCTCAAACGAATGTTAGAAGAGAGACCAACAGTGAGGGATTCTCTTCTTAGAGCATACACGTAAGTTGTATGGTTATTTATTACCTCACTAATTTTTACATTGTATTGATGTAATGATAACAGCTCGAAATACTCTTACTAGTAAATAAATGGTGTTGTTCATGAATGTGACAGATTATTCTGCAATTATTCTGCAGGTTGTCTGCACAACTACATTATGCTGTTACCAACAGAGTGAGGGGTGCTGGTACACACCCTGTAGGTTCTTCACAATTTACTTTGGGACAATGCTGGCATTTTATTCTACCACTAGGATGATCTGCAGAGATTCTGTACCCACATGACTTGTACCTCATCTGCCAGATGCCTGTAATTGGCCATCTTCTCAGCTACAACTGAGAATTTTTTGACTGTAGTGAACATGTTGGTGTAGTCTGTATTCCAAAGACTGATGCAGCTCTCCATGCTACTCTATCCTGTGCAAGTCTCATCATGTCTGAATAACTACTGCAACTGACATCCTCTTGAATGTGCTTTCTGTGTTCATCTGTTGGTGTCCCTCCTTAATTTTGATCCCCAGCACTTCCATCCAATACTAACATAGTGATCCCTTGATGTCTCTGAATGTGTCCTATCAACAAACCCCTTCTTTTAGTCGAGTTGTGCATCAAATTTATTTTCTGCTTAATTCTGTTCAGTACCTCCGTATTAGTTATACGATCTACCCATCTAATCTTCAGCATTCTGCTGTAGCATCACACATCAAAAGTTTCTATTCTCTTTTTATCTGAAATGTTATTCGTAATGAACCTACACACTCTTAAATGCGGACTGAGGGATTTTACCCGCACACCTTTCGTTGGCAGTCAGCAGCCTTTTATCTTCAGATGTGCTACCCACTCATTTTGAAAGCCCATTATGTCATAGAGATTTTGGTTTTTCTGTCTGAGTGGCACCATATGTCATCAGCAAGTAGTTACTTTCCATGTCGCTTGCTGTAAAAAGCACACACAGATATGAGAGTAAATGCCCCTTAAAACTGATAGTTATATTGTTTGAAAGTACTTCAAACTTTTTTCCTGCATTTATCCAATATGTTACTCTGCCCTTATTTAATACACTCTGAGATAAAAAACTTAACACAACACAAACGAATTAGCTGAATGGGATGTAAATTGGTAGATGTGATGTACATATACTGACAAACAGATGACTTCAGTTTCAAAAAATTGGATGATTTATTCAGGAGAAAGGACTTCACAAGTTTAACAAGTCCACCTCTCTCCCATATGCAAGCAGTTATTCAGCTTGGCATTGATTGATTGAGTTGTTGGTGCCAAATTCTGTCCAATTGGCACATTAAATCATCAAAATCCTGAGATGGTTAGAGGGTCCTGCTCATAATGCTCCAAACATCCTCAATTGGGGAGAGATCTTGCGACCTTACTACAAGCAAGCAGGCAAGCAGTAGAAACTCTCGCCACGTGCAGGCGGACAACGCTATTGTGCTGAAGTGTAAGCCTAGGTTGGCTTGCTGTGAAAGGCAACAAAGTGGGGTATAGAATATCATTGACATACCACTTTGCTGTAAGGATGCTGTGGGTGGCAACCAAAGGGGTCCTGCTGTGAAGTACAATGGCAACCAAAACCATCACTCCTGTTTGTTGGACTGTATGGTGGACAACAGTCAGGTTGCTATCCCACCACAGTCTGGGGCATCTCCAGACATATCTTCACTGGTCATCGAGGCTCAGTTCAAAGCGGGGCTCGTAACTGAAGACAATTCTGTTCCAGTCAATAAGATTCTATGCTGAAGAAGAGGTGCCTCAGATTGTCACTCACCATACCGCCTGACAACTAGGACTCTGGGCTGCTGTTTCTTTTCATAGCAGGACCTCTTTGGTTATCATATGCAACACCCTTACAGCACAGCAGTTCGTCAGCGATATTCTATGCCCGTTTTGTTGCCGTTCATGGCAAGCCATCCTGGGCTTACATTTCAGCAAGATAATGCCCACAAATACATGGTGAGAGTGTCTACTGCTTGTCTTCATGTTTGCCAAACCCTACCTCGGCCAGCAAAGTTGCTGGATCTCTCCCCAGTTGAGAACGTTTGGAGTAATAAGAATTATTAATATATTAAGTTTCCATTGATGTATGGTAATAGCTGCTTCAGGACTTGTGTGACTTCCTTTACATATTCTTTAGTTTTTTCTACTGGTTATTATGGGTATGATTTGCAAATATGCTTCACTGTAATGTTCATCATTAACTTGCAGTCCTCTTGTCCAAAATGTAAAACAAAGGCATGTTTGCAGTGAGAACTGTAACTTTTCTACCACTACATGTAATATGTATATAAAACACTTACGTGCCTTTTATGAAAAGGTAAGTTGCTACTCACCATATAGTGGAGATGCAGAGTCACAGATATGCACAACAAAAGACTCTCACAATTAAACTTTCGGCCAAAAAGGCCTTTGTCAAAAATAATGTCTCTCTCTCTCTCTCTCTCTCTCTCTCTCTCTCTCACACACACACACACACACACACACACACACACACACACACACACAAAAGCAACTTACACACACACACACATAACTGCAGTCTCTCGCAGCTGAAGCTACACTGCGAGCAGCAGCGTGCATGGTGGGAGTGGTAGGTGGGAGGAGGAGGCTGGGGTGGAGAGGGGGAGGGATAGTAGAGTAGGGGTTGGGGACAGTGAAGTGCTGCTGGATAGTGTGCAGGGATGAGGTGAAGAGAGGGTAGGGCAGCTAGAGGGCAGTTTGGGAGTTCAGACAGAACTTCAGACCACCATTTAAAATCTGATCCTGGCCTTATAATTCTACCCGTGGACAAAGGATCCACCACTGTTGTTTTGAACTGCATGGATTACCTGGCAGAACAACACCAGTTGTGAGATACATCCACCATCAAACCTTGCCACAGTTACCCCATTCCAAAAATCCTTAGACCCATCCCAGAACCCAGAGTCCATCTCTGCTCACTCCTACCATTCCCCACACTCCTATCCTCTACATGCTGCCTAAAGTCCATAAACCCAATGACCCAGGACACCCCATTGTGGCGTGTTACTGTACCCTCACTGAGAGAATCTCTGCTCTCGTAGACCAATACCTTCAACCTATTACCCAGAACCTATTCTTCTGTATAAAAGATATCAACCATTTTCTCCACTGACTCTCCACTGTTCCTGTCGCTTTACCGCACGGTGCCCTGCTCATCACTGTTGATTCCACCTCCCATTACACTAACATCCATAATGCCCATGGCATTAGCGGTATTGAACACTACCTTTCCCCATGTCCGACTGATTCCAAACCAACAGCCTTCTTCCTAGCTGCCGTGACCAACTATATCCTTACACACAATTACTTCTCCTTTGAAAGCATTACCTACAAACATATCTGGGGCAGAGCTATGGGCACCCACATGGCGCCATCCTATGCCAAGCTGTTCATGGGCCATCTAGAGGAATCCTTCCTAAACACCCAGAATCCTAAACCTCTTATCTGGTTCAGATTTGTTGATGACATCCTTGCAATTTAGATTGAGTGTGAGGACACTCTAACCACATTCCTCCAGAACCTGAACAACTTCTTCCCCATTTGCTTCACATGGTTCTACTCAGCCCAACAAGCCACCTTCCTAGATGTCGACCTCAACCTCAGAGATTGCTACATCAGTACTTCTGTCCATATCAAACGTACTAACCACTAGCGATACCTCTACTTCGACAGCTGCAGTCCATTCCATACCAAGAAGTCCCTTCCATACAGCCTAGCCACCCGTGGTCGTCGCATCTGCAGTGATGTACGGTCTCTTTCGAAATATACCAAGGGTTTCACTGAAGCCTTCACAAATCGTAATTATCCTCTCAACCTTGTACAAAAATATTTCTCCCATGCCTTATGTTTATAGTCTCTCTCCACCTCCTAAACTCTTGCTGTCCAGCCACAGAGGAGCATTCCCATCGTAACTCAGTACCACCCAGGTCTGGAGCAGCTGAATTACATTCTCCACCAGGGTTTTGACTACCTCTTGTCATGCCCTGAAATGAGAAATGTCCTGTCCACTATCCTTCCCACCCCCCACCTCCCTTCCCACAGAGGTAGTCTACCATCCATTGAACCTACACAATATCCTTGTCCATTCCTACAAGACCCCTGCTCCCAACCCCTTACCTCTTGGCTCATATCCCAGTAATAGACCTAGAGGCAAGGCCTGTCCCATACATCCTCCCACCACCATCTACTCCAGTCCGGTCACAAACATCACCTATCTAATAAAAGGCAGAGCTACCTGTGAAACCAGTCATGTGATCTACAAGCTAAGCTGCAACCCATGTGCTGCATTCTATGTCGGTATGACAACCAACAAGCTGTCTGTCCGCGTGAATGGCCACTGAAAAACTGTAGCCAAGAGTGGACCACCCTGTTGCTGAGCAGGCTGCCCAGCACGACAACTTTCATGTCAATGACTGCTTCACAGCCTGTTTAATATGGATCCTTCCCACCAACACCAGCTTTTCTGAATTGCACAGGTGGAAACTCTCTGTGCAATACATCCTATGTTCCTGTAACCCTCCTGGCCTCAACCTTCATTAGCCATTGTTCTCATCCATCCAGCCCCTTACTTGTTCCCATTCCAGTGCTACGCTGTGTAGCACTGGAATGGGAACAGTTAAGGGGCTGGATGGATGAGAACAATGGCTAATGAAGGTTTTTACTTCTCTCCTTTCCCGCTAACCCCCCCCCCCCCCCACCTCTCCCCTACCCACCATCTAACCTACCGACTGCACCTAGCTGCCCTACCCTCTCTCCACTTCATTCTTGCGTGCTCCGCAGCAGCACTTCATTGTCCCCCCACTCCTACCCTATTATCCCTCCCCGTCCCCGTCCCAGGCTTGTCTTTACCCTCACCCAGTTGCCGCTCCCATCATGCACTGCTGCTGTTGCTCGCAGTGTAGCTTCAGCTGCTGGAGACTGCAGTCATGTGCGTGGCAGTTGTGTGAGTGTGTTTTCTATTTTAGACAAAGGCCTTGTTGGCTGAAAGTTTAATTGTGAGAGTCTTTTGTTGTGCCTATTTGTGACTCAGAATCTCTGCTTTATGGGCAGTAGCAGCTTTCCTTTTCATAATATTGTTACATTCCATCCTGGATTTTCCATTGTTTGAAATATGTTTGTCAGTTATTGAATGGTATACATTATATTACTAGTTTGTTGCCAGATAAATTTTGGGGCATAAAAATTAAGATTAAAACATGTACACATAGAACTTCCACTCTCTCTGTGCATGTGTCTTTCTACAGATTCTCATTGTTTCTATTTTTGTAGAAGATTAGCTGTACTTCGGAAAAACTTTGACCATCCTGCCAACCGCACTGAATATCTATCTTCGACAAATATTCTGGACTTATCTGTCGCAGTTGACAGACTCAGTGAAGTGCTTCTTCAACAGTTTTTGGGCAGTTGTCCAGATCAGAGGAAAATTTATGAGCCAGACTTCACGGGGTTGGAGACTCGCACTCAAGCTGAACGCAGTGCTGAAAATGTAAGAATAATTTTGTTTCTATTTATATCTGCAATCCTTTGTTTTTGTGTTTTGGAGAGGAATTTTATCAACTACGAGGGCTATCCACAAAGTACATTACGTTTTGGAATTAAAAATAAATAAAGTATTGGAAATTTTTTTTATTATATACAGATGAAAGCCACACTTAAATACTACTTTTCTACATAGTTGCCATTTAAATTAAGGCACTTATCGTAGCGATGGACGAGCTTGGAAATTCCTTCGTCGTAAAATTCGGCCGCCTGCGCCTTCAACCCCGTGGTTACCTCTTCTTGAAGCTGTGCGTCGTCATCAAAACGCTGCATAGCCAACCACTTCTTCATTGTTGGGAATAAGTGGAAGTTGCTCGGTGCCAGGTCGAGACTGTACGGCGGATGAGGAAACAACTCCCACGTAAAAGATTCGAGAACTTCACGAGTGGCATTTGCCGTGTGGGCCCGGGCGTTGTCGTGAATCAGCAAGATCTTTGAGCCCAACTTTCCCCTGCGCTTGTTTTGTATTGCTCTTCTGAGGTTGTGAAGAGTTTGGCAATACCTTTGAGAGTTTATTGTAGTGCCTCTTTCCAGTAAATCCACAAAAATCACACCTTTTCTGTCCCAAAAGACAGTCGTTACGTGATTGAAAGCGCAGGCGGCCAAATTTTACGACTAAGGAATTTCCAAGCTCGTCAATCGCTACGATAAGTGCCTTAATTTAAATGGCAACTATGTAGAAAAGTAGTATTTAAGTGTGGGTTTCATCTGTATATAATAAAAAAAATTTCCAATACTTTATTTATTTTTAATTCCAAAACGTAATGTACTTTGTGGATAGCCCTCATAATTTCTCATATTGTCCTTAGAGTTTACATCTTGGCTGAAATTAGAATGTTGTACAGAATGCTTATTTTTACTACAAGCACTGCTTGTACCACGATCAGATCACCACATGCAAAATTAGTCAACTCTTTTTTTTCTCTTAAAAGGAAAATTCAGTGGTTAGTTCTTCCTCATCTAGCTGGGCAGTTTAAATTTTGTCTGAAAGGTCAATGAAAGAACAACATTCTGTTGAAAGAAATTTAATGTAGCAGTCATTAACCAAGCAGAAATATGGTTTTGAATTCAGCCAAGATGCATGTTTTGAATGTTCACATTATGAGCCCGTAATTATTTTTTAGTAACAGGTATTGAGAAATTAGTCATCTTAAAGATAATAGAGAATGCTTTTTGTATTTTTAAAAGACTAGAAAATGTATTGCTGTGTGGATGACTACTATTACCTTTGAAATAACACTGCTAACCACACCATGGACTTACTTTAACTGAAACACAAACATTTCAACTGTCTATGATAGGTAGATTTCCAGGGGAATGCTTTTTGATAGGTAGATTTCCAGGGGAATGAATTTAATCTGTTTTACACTTAGGTAACTCATTTATTTTTGAAACAAGATGGACCATCACTCTTTGCTTTTCACTTATTTTTCTGAGTAGGGAGAATCCAGGGTCATTTTGTAAATGATCTACAGACAGTGTCGCTATCCACCAGCCAGCGATAATTGTACTCCATAATTTACAAATGAAGTTGATAACTGAAAAGACTATTAAATAATAATGGAAAATTTTGGTTTGCTTCTCAAAATGTCCAAACATCTCAGATTTATGATCAAATATCAAACTTCCAGCTCATGTTACATAATTTACAAATGATGTGGTAGGTTATCACATTTGTCGTCTTGACACTGGTGTATCTAGACACTCCAAATATCATCACTCCTGTAAGATTGACATAATATAACATCTACATCCATCAATCTTCTTCATATCTTGTAGCGCGACTTTATCGTAACCTATCCCTGTCAAAGGCTTATATCATCCTAAGCACAAGAATAAAAATATATTTTACTGTCAGTAAAAGAAAAATTATTCAGAATCCTAGCAGCAGACAGAGGTACAAACAAAAATCAAATACAGTTTTGTTCATAGTACAAGTTCATTCATTTGATAAAAGATTGATAAGTATTAAAGGAAACAATGTTACTTAGGAATTAACTTTCAAAGTTAATGAGAACTGCTAGACAAGGGAGTGGCTGCTGGACAATTTGACTGTTATATCTGCAATGAAACTCTTGGAAGACCCTGATTTTTTGTCATAGATAGTTTGAAGTTTAAAAGTGGCAGATGGGCAGTAAACGAGCTAAAATTAAGAGAAGGTAAAATTGAAAAATAAGCTTGGATAAAATAAGAATTTTCCTAGTTTTGCAAGTGTTCCACACCCCATTTGGCAGTTAAATTACTCCTTTTTCCAAAAGATGGTGTGCTAGTTTTTTGTTTAAACCTGTCTTCCGCACTTGATAAGAATTTTTGTACCTTTATTTTACTATTGTTTGTTTTGATAGTTGTTGTAGGTAGCAGACCTACAGCCACTAGGTTCATAGATAGAGTCAAAAATCATTTCAACACACTATATTTCTTAGAGTTTATGAACAACTTGTGGATAGAAAATTAAGTCTCAATTTACTGTTGACAGGCAATCAAGAAACTGAAGGTTCCTAACAGGGTACTCAGTGGTGCCAGAATAAACTGTTCTTATAGCGAAATATTAGTCAAATGATAAGAATCATATTGTACTTTTAGATATATCAAGATGAATTTTAAATTATACTCCTACATCTACAACATTAAAGCCCAAGCCACAGTACAATGTCTGGTGTAGGGTACTTTATAGCATTGCCAGTCATCCCTTTCCTGTTCCAGTTGCAATGGAGGAAGGGAAAAATTATTTCCTGTATGTCTTGGTAAAGTCTCTATTCTGTTTTAGCTTGGTCTTTCAGTTTTTAATTGAGGTGTACATCATAAGCTATAGAATTATTTCACAGTTTGTCGCAAATGCTGATTCTTGAAACTTGTTCAACAGCATTTCACAAAATGAATGTTTTCTTCCTTCCATGGCATTCTTCAAAGATAGCTTTCAAAACTTGCAGAGAAATTCCATCTCTCTACATATCAGCCTGACCATCATAACAAATCAAGCTGAATGCCTCTGAATTGTTTTGATGTCTTACTTTAATCTTTTATCCTTCATAGTTGGGATCCCAAACACTTCAACAGTGCTCTAGGATGAGTCCTTCTGTACACGATCTCTTTTACAGGTGTGCTTAACGTTCCCAGAAATTCTCTGATAAACTGAAATTGGCCTTCTCTATAACTGTGTCGCTTAGGTACTTGTTCAATTTCTGTCCCCCTAATCTGAACTTGTGCTCTGTCTCAAATGACTTCGACATCAATGTAATGTTAAACCCTTATTATTCCTCCCTACCTTCCTTCCCTCTCTTCATGTCACTTTTAACATTGTTGTTGTTGTGGTCTTCAGATCAAAGAGTGGTTTGAAGTAGCTTTCCACACTAGTCTAAGCAAGCAACTTCATCTATGAACAACTACTGCAACCTACACCCATAGGAATCTGTTTTCTGTTTTCATGCTTCGGTCTCCTTCAACAATTCGACAATCCTCTCTCCACACACACACACACACACACACACACACACACACACACACACAAGATGCATTTCACAACACACCATTACAAATTTTATCTACGTGACAGATTCAAGGGGCATTCAGGGAATAGTGTATTTGAACAAAATTTTAATTGCTTATGTCAGTTACTGATATTAATATACTTCATCACTCCTTTCCGTCAGGCATATTTCTCTAATAATCATTTCTTTTTACTTGTTTGATGGTGTTGTAATACTTTACATTGCCTTTGTTTATTTGCTGTCATAATAGGTTATGGGCTGTTAGTTATAGTATAAAATACCAAAGAATCTTTTGTTTTTAATAGCTGTTGCTGAATCCAAACCCCCTCTTGCTGTCTGGACACCCAGATGCTGCTTGTAGTGCTGTCATGGGCGCTGCAGTTGCTGTGGGAGGACACTTATTAATGGGCCCAAACACTGTTGTGCCTGGAAGTTGTTCTCACTGCAGTGGTGAGACTAAGTTTGTGTGACCTGCACCCATCTTGGTTAGCAGAGGCATGAATATAACATTGTGTCATTCTTATATAAGAACTAGGAATTTCATGTAATGTCAGAGTTCAAAACCTATTGTGTGTCCTGTCATATTTACTTTTTCTTCCTTGTTAATATCTTGCAAAATAAAAAAGTGAAATGTATTTGTCATATGCTAACTGAGGAAAATAAGACATGAAAGTGAAAAAGTATATTATTTTCAGTGTTGCCGAAACAGAAATTGGATTTTGGTACATCAGAAAAATAGCACTTTTAGCATAACATTACGTTAACTGGCTTTGCTCTTCAACCAAACTCAGGAGTATGTTAAAAGATGGAAAAAGTCACAAGGTAAAACAGACAGAAACACAAACAACTTGTGACATCTGAATTGTTTTAGAGCAAAGGGAATCTTTTTCAAGACTTTACAGGAAGAAGGAGAAGCTGTACAAAATTGGTAGTTGGTGGTGATTTAATGATAAAAGGTATATAAATTATGTAGAATATCACATTGAGGACCAGAGAGAGAGAAATAATTTTTTAATATTTTTGTCTATTGTGTACAGTGTATAAAAGTATATTCATCAGGAATGCTGTAAACTGCTTTGCATATAGGCACAACAAAAGACTGTCAAACAAAGCTTTTGGCCTGGTGAGTAGCAACTGTCCTTTTCATAATATTGTCTTTGTATGATATTGTAATATTTATGGAAATTCCAAGATGTAGATGATAAAAATGAATAAAAGCAATATTGTTTAAGGAAATGCTTTATGCTCAGTAAATGTTTACTATAAACATTACATGAAATTTCCAAATATCTACTGCAACAAAATCAAAATACAAAAAGAATTTAGATCAGTGGTGATGAATTGATGGGCGGCATGGGGTTCAGATGATCTTTCAAAGAACAATAGGTCAATGGCAGCATCTTTCATGAAGCAAGAAGAGCAAAAGGTAGGTAAAATATATTTAAGGGAAGTTACTGAAAAGTAAGAGGCATTAGCTAGAAAAGTAGACGACAGCAGCAACTTCAGGTGGGGGCTATGTGACACATATTTGTGTGCCAATTAGTTTCCAGTTAAAGCTGCTGCAAACATAGGTATACAATAAAAGCCAATAGTGATATATATATAAAAAAGTAAAGCTCTTTAAGGATTCAATAAAAACATTAAAAGGCATTTCTGTGTTAAAAGTGTAGCATGAACATGGGCTCTTCAATGGGAAAAACGTTTTTCACATGTAATTAATTGAAACAGTAGTTAGGGTATTTTGAATGGAAAGATCTTACAAGAGGAAATCAGTGTTTTTTGGGGTAGAAACAACAACGAAGCTGTGTACCAAAAAGTGGAAGTGCACATGAAAGCTAGACAGATTGTAACAAGTGGTTGAGGGAGGTGGGATTCAAGTGAAGTTACTTTTTATGGTCCATGACCTAAGAGTGGAGCATCAGTTTTCTCTTTTCCATTAACATATATTTTTTTCAATAGATTATTGTTTCCATTGTTCAGCCAAGTTAATGACTTCTGTAATAGTGTTTCTTCAGTTTGGCTTTTCATATCTTTGCATTTATTTTGTAGAATCTCCAGAAATTTACATTTGATTCCAGGAGTTTAGTTCAATGTTGCTAGCTCCTGGATGTTGATGTTGGTCATATTGTTGTTCTATTATTTGTGAATAATATTTTGTAAATTTCATGATTCTATAACAACATGTGTTTATCAAAAAATGCATTTTTTAATTTAATGATTTAGTAATGAAACAAATTTTTTTAATTTTTTAATTTTTTAATTTAATGATTTAGTAATGAAACAAATGGTACTTGTGGACAACCACGGTATTCCTACAGTTTTATAATATGATTATGTGCCTCATGTATATTTAAACCTACAATAGTGATATGAATATAATAGAGGGAAACTTCCACGTGGGAAAAAATATATCTAAAACCAAAGATGATGTGACTTACCAAACGAAAGCGCTGGCACGTCGATAGACACACAAACAAACACACAAAATTCTAGCTTTCGCAACCAACGGTTGCCTCGTCAGGAAAGAGGGAAGGAGAGGGAAAGACGAAAGGATTTGGGTTTTAAGGGGGAGGGTAAGGAGTCATTCCAATCCCGGGAGCGGAAAGACTTACCTTAGGGGGAAAAAAGGACGGGTATACACTCGCGCATGCGCGCGCGCGCGCGCGCGCACACACACACACACACACACACACATACACACACATACACACACACACACACACACACACACACACACACACACACACACATAACCTACAATAGAATATATATAGCGTGCTGGTAGTGGGGGGAGGGGGGGGGGAAGGGAAAGGAAAATAGCTCCCTCAGTTTATGTAGTATCTCTCTCACATTCTTGAACTGAAATAGCTTTTTATACACTGAAGCAACAAAAAAACTTACGAGGATGCTACTTAGTGATGTCATCGACAACTGCCAATATTTCGACAGGAACAGTGCCTTGAAAATGGCAGGATGTGCTTTTGTCGAAACATCAGCGGTTGTCGATGACGTTACATGGCTGCATTCCTGTAAGTTTTTTGAACATTGCGTGTACCGGGAGAAACTGAGGTTTCCCATTGAAGGAAAACTTTCTAATGTATGCAACTTCCTGCCACACACAAAATGGTTCAAAACTGCTCTTATCAAGCTCATAAGTGACATACTGTGGTAAGCTCTTCACAGTGGATCTCTTCCTTTAGAACAACACTGCCAGGAATTGTGGGAGCCCAAGATAGTGAACCTATCAGCTGTTAACCTGATGTTTCAATACTTGCCACTGATTTCTGTAGTGATATGTTAATAGATCACCAAAGAAGTCAGCAAAACATTTTTAGAAATAAGATGGATGGTACCAGTAATTTATAAAATGAGCTTGAAGTTGGAATATAAAAAACTGGACTCAAAGCGTACTAAGACGACACTGCATAATAAATGAATGTACAAAATTTATTAAGGTCCTAAATGCTCCTTACCATTCTCACACAGATTAACAGTGAATATAAATATGATTGTTGAATGAGCAGCATGTTATTTATTATAGAGGGTGAGTCACTAACTATTGCCACCTAGAATAACTCCAAAAGTATGATAGTAGCTGAAAAGTTTGTGGGACAGATGTTGCATGGGACAACAGGAGCCATAATATAATGTTGATTTTTTGTTGCTAGGTGGGCTTGCATCAGAGATATGATCAACTGTGTTTTTTTTTTTTTTAAATTTTTCTATTGATAAGAGTGATTAATGTATACTAATTATTTACAAAATCAAACTTCTGCACTGTCTAAACAAGTTGATTTTTTTAAAGAAAAGAAAATTGTTCCTACCGTATTAGTTTGCTTGCAAATAAGCATTATTCCAAGTTATTTATTTTCTGATAGCGGCTATCGAGACGAATCCAATGATGTGTAACAGTAAGGTCTTGGAAGGTCAACGAAGGTTACAAATGTTGCATGAACGTCCATTTACAGAAGGTGTTTGAAGTGATGACCATTGGTATCAATGCAGTGCTGCACTCTTCTTATCAATGGAGTTAGTGGTATTCCTTATTACTTCGGCACTTATTGAAGCATATGCTCTGAAAATTCTCTCTTGTATATCGTGCAAATAGTAAATATTTGCCAAATACAGTGTATCCATTTGATGTGCCATTGACATATGAACACCATTTGCCATTTTTGCAATACTACACTAATAGGAATGGTAAGACTAGTATTGTCAGATCATGCAAATGTGAATGATGTATTCCTTCGAAGAACAAGTCAATATGCTTCTCATGTACGGAGAATGCCAATGAAGGTCAGTGAGAGCTAGAGACCTACATGCTGAAAGATATCCTCAATGTACTCACACTACACATCATACATTTAAATTTGTGTATGATACCAGAATGAGATTTTCACTCTGCAGCGGAGTGTGCGCTGATATGAAACTTCGTGGCAGATCAAAACTGTATGCCCGACCGAGTTCGAGTCTCGGTCGGGCACACAGTTTTGATCTGCCAGGAAGTTTCATATCAGCGCACACTCCGCTGCATAGTGAAAATCTCATTCTGGAAACATCCCCCAGGCTGTGGCTAAGCCATGTCTCCGCTATATCCTTTCTTTCAGGAGTGCTAGTTCTGTGAGGCTCGCAGGAGAGCTTCTGTAAAGTTTGGAAGGTAGGAGACGAGATACTGGCAGTAGTAAAGCTGTGAGTACCGGGCGTGAGTCGTGCTTCGGCAGCTCAGATGGTAGAGCACTTGCCTGCGAAAGGCAAAGGTCCCGAGTTCGAATCTCAGTCGGGCACAGAGTTTTGATCTGCCAGGAAGTTTTGTGTATGATAAATTGAGAATAACTGGATCTTTAACACACCGGAAACATATTTGGCAAGGGAAAGTTACTAGCGAGGAAATGGAAATTGGTACTCTTGCCACTGTTGTTAGAGATACTAGTGTTAGTTCGCGTCAAATCGCAAATGAATCTGGCATGAGCCAGAGTAGTGTTGTTTGTCTTCTGCATCGCCATAAATATCATCCTTACCATATCAGTCTCCACCAAGAATTAACTGGTACAGATTGTATACGTTGCATTGAATTCTGCCGATGGGCTCAACTTCAGATTCAGAGGGATGACACATTTATTAATTTGATTTTATTTACTGACAAGCCATGGAAATGTTAATTTGCATAACATGCATTATTGGGCAAATGAAAATCTATGTTGGCTGTGGCAAGTTGGACACCAGAAACTGTGGTCGGTGAATGTATGGTGTGGGATTCTATAGGACAGAATTATAGACCCCTATTTCACTGAAGGAAATCTTAATGGTAGGAAGTACACCACATTCGTGCAAGAAACATTAGGTCTGTTTTTGGAAGAAGTACCTTTATAAACAAGGAACAGAATGTAGTATCAACATGATGGATGTCCGGCACATTTTTCGCTGATGGCTAGAAACGAGTTGCAGAGACGATTCCCGAATTGTTGGATTGGATGCGGATGAGATGTGTCATGGGCGGCTCATTTGCCTGGGTTGATGCCTCTGGATTTTTATAAAGACATTCCAACTACACCTGAAGATATGCGAGAGAGAATTATCAGAGCATGTGCTTCGATAAGTGCCGAAGTGATCAGGAATACCACTCAATCCATGATAAGAAGATTGCAGCACTGCATTGATATCAATGGTCATCACTTCGAACACCTTCTGTAAATGGACGTTCATGCCACCTTTGTGACCTTCGTTGGCTTTCAAAGACCTTACTATGAAACATCATTGGATTTGTCTTCTCTATCAGAAAATAAGTACCAAACTATAGCATCTCATTTTAAAAAACAAAGTTGACCTTCATTTCTCTGAAGTGACCCCATCTAGCAACAATAAACCAACATTATATTATGGCTCCGTTGTCCCATGCAAAATTTGTCTACAAACCCTTCAGCTCCTATCGTACTTTTGGAGTCATTCTTAGTGGCAACAGTTAGTGAGTCACCCTGTCGATAAATAAATCAAACATGAAATAAATGAAATGAGACCAAAACTGAACATCACTTTTCCTTTCCCAATTTTAAATGTTTGTATTGATAAGAGGGATTAATGTATACTAATTATTTACAAAATCAAACTTCTGCACTGTCTAAACAAGTTGATTTTTTAATGAAAAGAAAATTGTTCCTACCATATTAGTTTGCTTGCAAATAAGCATTATTCCAAGTTACTAGTGAATATTCACAAAACTGACTGGAACGATCTTGGAATTATTGTCTTATTTTTCTTAAAAATGTCTCATTTTTTTAAATAAAGTAATATGTTTAAATCAATTAATACTATGTATACATGAGTGCAGTTTAATCCCTTATTTTTAGGCATATGTGATATTCTTACATTGCAATCAAACATCAATACGTACAAGGTGTGTTCAGTAAGTATCTAACCTTCTTCTTTTTCATGAAAATGAATGAAGTGTGGGAGACTTTGTTCAGTCGAGATGTTGTGAAGGACAATTTTTTCCCACCACCAAAAAGTGTCAGTCACTAGTAGTTGGTCTATGGGTTGAGAATATGTAGTGGGTGCTCTTCTGATTCCAGTAAGTTGTATAATGATGGAAAAAGTTGAGCAGTGATATTGTATGAAATTTTGCCGAAACCTACACTGAAGTGGAAACCATTTGCAAGATTCAGCAGGCTTTCGGGGACGATGCAATGAACTCCTCCTTCATAAAGGAGTGGTACAACCGCTTCTAAGATGGCTGCACATCATTGGTTCCACAATCAGGCAGACCATCAATGAGCTGAAATGACAAGTTGTGGAACAAGTGTAAACTGTGGTCATGGAAGACTATTGTGTCACAGTATGTGAACTTGTGAATGAGGTGGAGAATAGATACATTCAATTTTTACCAACAGTTTCTGTACGAGGAGAGTGTCTGCAAATTTGTGCCAAAACTGTTGACAGTGGAGCAGAGGACCACTTTCTGGAAATCATGCAGGATGTTCTAGACAATGGGAACAGTAACCCCAACTTTGTAGACATAGTGATCACTTGCAGTAAGGTGTGGCTTCATGGGTACTACCTAGAAACCAAAATGCAGTCCTCACAGTAAAAATATCTTCAAATCTCGTGGGGAGATGCACCATGATTATGCACCACAAACCATTGCAAAGAAATATGACCTGGAGGCCCATTCTTACTTCCGTGATGATTAGTCTAAATGACTAGATCTGTGGGCAGCAAAAACTTGGTAGCTCCATCATGATACCACACATGCCCCTTCTTTGCATCTGATTTAGATTTTCCTTGTCAAACAGGGCCTTCCTGTGGTTTGTCATGCTCCCTTCTCCTCTGACATGGCTCTGTGATTATTTAGCTATTTCCGAAGCTTAAAACACTCCTAAAAGGAACAGAATTGGAGGCAAATGAAGACATTAGGTGGAATGTAATCGCTTGGCTGACCACCATTCGAAAAGCCGTATTCTGGAAATGTGACCAACAGTTGGAGCACTCAGTATATGTACATTACCATGTAGACAACTTTGCAAGGGATTAAGTTTCTTTACCTCCAAATCAATAAATTATTTTACCAACCAAAGGTTTGATACTTTTTTATGTACAGGGTTATTCAAAATCACCTTGAAGTGATTATAAAAATGTTTTTTTGAGGTAAGGTATCATTTGATTGTATGGAGACAGCAACTCTGAAAGCTTTTTGTGTCATATTCACAAATGTTCAATGTGCAACCTCTTAGTCACAAGACGTACGTCCAGTCTGTACTCCAATTTGGCCCACACTCATCCCAGAGTGTCTGCATCAATGTCAGTCATAACTGACCTGATGCGCCCTCATAAATCAGCATTGTTGTGGGGAAGTGGAGGTATGAAAACAGAGTTTTTAATGTACCGTCAGATAAGTCAGATGGTGACAGCTCCGGTGAACTTGGGAACCATGCCAACAATGCAGATTGCCAGCTGATCCATGACCAACCCATCATTGTGGAAGTATGGTGGAGCACAATTCTGTTCAAAAATGAAATTATCTCTGTCTTCTTGCAGTTGTCATGAGCCACAGCTGAAGCATGTTTGGGTAAGAATGCCAATTGATTGTCGCTCATGTAAAGAGGAAGGGTCTATACACTCCTTTTTTCTTGAAAAAGCACAAAACACGTTAGCCCTTGAGAATCCATAGGTATGTTCGCCAACAGTGTGGGGTTTCTCTGCTACCCATACTCATAAATTGTGCCCGTTTACTGTACCATTCAGCCAAAAGGTAGCTTAATCACTGACAATCAACCTGTGAATGCGATCCTCAGCTCCCATTAAGAGCTGCATATCAATGCAAAATTGTTTCCACAAAATGGCTTGGAGCAACTGAATTCAATATTGTATCATTTGTAGTAATTTTGTCAGCACTCTCCTGTGAAATTCCTAGTTTGCGACTGGCACAAGACATTGGATTTCTGTGTAATTCTGAGGAATGTTTCCCTGATCTGTTCAGTATGTTCCTCAGACGTTGATGACCTCCCACCACTTTTGCTTTTACAAAGACATGCTGAACTTTCATACCCACACATGAATGGATTGACTGGTAGGTGGAGCCCTGTTAACTGTAGTCCTAAGTGTAGTCCTGAATTTCCAACATACTGAACTTGCAGTCTCGCTCGTGCAGAACTCCTTCATACAAAGTGCATTCTTTGTAGGTCCGGCAGCCACGTTGTGCAATACTATTGTAGCCAATAAACTTACTGAGTTGCTGTATCCATACATGTAATCTTGTAATACTGTACCTCAATACAAACATTTTTTCCACCACTTGAAAGTGTCTAGATAATTTTGACTAACCGTGTGTAGTATAGTAGAAAAGTAGGCAATGATGCAGAAATTGAAATCTGTAAACGGCACATTTTCATCTTAAAGGCCTGTAACTTTTCCTGGTGCATATTTACAAAAGAACTGCAAACCAACTGACCCTGTTTCACATTTGTTTAGTTCAGCAACACTTCTGAGTCCTAACATGTTCTTGGATTTTTGATCAATTGTGTGATATGAATTATTTTATGCCTTGCCCAACATCTGTTATGGATTGTTATAAGCAGTCTGACGTCTTTCAACCATCCTTGAATAAAATGTTTTTTGGCTTGAGTACTTATTGTCTGCTGCCTTGACACAGGGATAAATAAGGTTTCAGACTGTTATGGTCTTGGCTTCTTACTTCTAGGTGTTGCTGAAATTTTAAGAAAGAAAACATGGTCCAAACAGGCTGTAATATACAGAGTGTATCGATAAGAATCATCCAGTTTAAAAGAAATCATTAATATGATGTTATTTGAGATATGTGTGTGAGAAATGTACTGTTGGAAAGAACAAACTGTCAAGTTTTAGATATTTCCCGCTAGGTAGCAGCACTGTGCGCCCACTTCAGTTCTAGTAAAAATGGTGTCAGGACAACAGAAAGCATTTTGTGTTCTATGTTTTGCGCAGGGCGGGTCAGTAATAACTGCTCAGTGTGACTTTCATACTAGGTATGGTGAGGATCCTCCTACAGCATAGAGAATTAAACGGTGGCATGAACAATTCCGAGAAACAGGTTGTTTGTGTAAAGGCAAATCACCAGGCCACCCCCAAGTGTCTGGCACAGACGTCAAACGCATCCACCATAGTTTCACAAGGAGTTGGCAGAAATCCCTTCACTGTGCAGTTCAACAGCTCAACATGCCTCTACACTAATAGTGTAAGTTACCTTAGATATATTGATATATTACAGTCCTATAATTACAACCACGTGAATTCAACACCAACAAGAATGACAGGTGACTCTCAGACATGTATTGACCTTGTTATTACAAACTTAAGTAAGGAGGACCTTGTAGTTGGAACTGTTGAGAACCACATTTTGGATCATAGTGCATTAGTCCTAGAGCTTCACACTGACAAAGAAATAGTATCTCATAAGGAAGAATTTACTTATAAAAGAAAGCTTGACTATCATGCATTAAAGGAAAAACTGACACACATAAACTGGTATCAGGTAGGCCTTTATGCAACAGAAGACATTAATGAAAAGTGGGAAATATTTTATACAACATTAACCCATTGTCTAAATCAAGTATGTCCAAGGGTCAAAATACTAAAGAAAACTGACAGTTCCAGGAATCTTAAACTCCTCCCTAATCTGATGAAATTAAAGAATGACGTGAATGATCTATATATTCCTTTAAAAACACCAAACTGCAGTACTTTCAGTCTAAATACAAAGCCTGTAGAAAAACCTATAGGGAAGCACTTAAGACATTAAAGGCACAGAAGTATGCAGAACAGATGAGTCAATCCTGTAATGTTAGCAAAACAGTGTGGAATATAGTAAAGAAGGAAAGTGGGGGGGGGGGATGACAAGGCATTGTGTAACAACATAATAATAAGGGGCAATGAAAAATTGGTTAGTGACTCAAAAGAAGTATGCGAGAGATTCATAGAGTAGTTTAGTAAGATGAGTAAGGAGGATGTGATCAACCCACCGCAGGTGCTAAATCCCAGTAATGTCAGTAATTCGTTCTTCCTGAGGTGTGTTGCAGAACAGGAAATCCTGAGAACCATTTCCAACTTAAAAGCAAGTACATCCAGTGGCTGGGATGACAACTCAGCCAAATTTATGAAAGAATGCAGTAATGAGTTAATAAAGCCACTGCAACATTTAATAAACAGCTCTTTCAGACAGGGGTCATTTCCTGACTTGTTAAAAGTCACCGAAATAAGACCAGTGCATAAAAAGGGAAAAACTACTGATGTACAAAATTATAGGCCTATTTCATTGACATCAGAACTTAGTAAATTGTTGGAAAGGCTATTTCTTGATCAAATGGAATCATTTTTCTCTAAGTACAATATATTAAAAAGTTCTCAACACAGTTTCAGGAAGGGCAAGTCTACAGTAACAGCCATAGCCACATTTATTCAAGCAGTATTGAATAAACTTGATGATGGAAACAAAGTTATTAGCACCTTTCTAGACCTATCTAAGGCTTTTGATACTGTAAATTACTCCATTCTTCTACATAAGTTAGAAACGTATGGGGTCAGAGGAGTGGCATTAGATTTGTTAAGATCGTACCTTGCTGACAGGAGACAATGTGTTAAGTTGTATCATACAATTGGGGGACTTACACAAACAGTAAAATCATCTTATAAAATTCTTAACTGTGGAGTCCCTCAGGGAAGTATTATTGGGCCTTTTCTGTTCATTGTGTACATCGATGATATAATAATTCCAAAAAATGCAGACCTTGTGAATTATGCCGACGACACCACCTTCATAAGCTGGGGCCCTACAAAACAGCTAGCAGTGCAAAATAATATGAAGAACACTAGCCTCATCACAGAATATATAACTAAAAATAAATTGGCATTAAATAAGGAAAAGATAATTCTAATGGAGTTTATGCTAAATTACAAATCAAGGCAAGTGGATACTGAGCCAGAGTTATCAATTGAAACAATTGATAAACATAAATTCCTGGGTATTGTAGTTGATGAACATCTTACTTGGAAGGAGCACATCAGCTACATGTGTAAAAAAATCTCGTGTAATACCTACCTGCTAAAACGCCTTTCTAGCATAAATGCATCACCAGCCTTAAGACAAATCTATTTTGGTATTATACATGCCCACCTACAATACGGTATTGAGATTTGGGGCGGGGCACCAACGGTATACATGGATAGGGCTTTTAGAGCCCAGAAGAGATCAATTAGGATAATAGCGAATATTAGTAAACGTCAATCCTGTAGAGAATACTTCATTAAGTATAATATACTAACAGTGTATTCATTATATGTTCTAAGGACTATACTGTTTGTAAAAGAAAATATGGAGCACAGTATAATAAATAGTGATATCCATAGTTTTTTGGCTTGAGTACTTATTGTCTGCTGCCTCGACACAGGGCTAAATAAGGTTTCAGACTGTTATGGTCTTGGCTTCTTACTTCTAGGTGTTGCTGAAATTTTAAGAAAGAAAACATGGTCCAAACATATTCCCACGTGGAATGTTTCCCTCTATTATATATATATATATATATATATATATATATATATATATATATATATATATATATATAATCTAAAAACAAAGATGATGTGACTTACCAAACGAAAGCGCTGGCATGTCGATAGACACACAAACATACACACAAAATTCAAGCTTTCGCAACAAACTGTTGCTTAAAGCAACAAACTGTTGCTTCATCAGGAAAGAGGGAAGGAGAGGGAAAGATGAAAGGATGTGGGTTTTAAGGGAGAGGGTAAGGAGTCATTCCAATCCCGGGAGCGGAAAGACTTACCTTAGGGGGAAAAAAGGACGGGTATACACTCGCGCGCGCGCACACACACACACACACACACACACACACACACACACACACACACACACAGACATCTCACAAGCAGACATATTTAGGGGGAAAAAAGGACGGATATACACTCGTGCACACACACACATCCATCCACACATATACACACACAAGCAGACATCTCACAAGCAGACATATACAAATGTGTGTGTCTATCGACCTGCCAGCGCTTTCGTTCGGTAAGTCACATCATATATATATATATATATATATATATATATATATATATATATACCTCTCAACTCAAGACTGTGGTTGTCAGAGACTGCAGTCGTGTGTGTGTGTGTGTGTGTGTGTGTGTGTGTGTGTGTGTGTGTGTGTGTGTGTGTGTGTTATGCTGTCATTGGCATATTTCTCTTTCAGTATCTCTTCTACATTGTCTTTATTGGATCACAGTTGTAGAAAACTGCCCTGATAAAAATTCAAATTCAGTGCCTCCTTTAACCTGATACTATCCTTGCAACATCATTTTCTTATTTTAAAATTTGTGAGTTTTTGCTTGAAGTCCCTACAGCCATCTCTCAGAGTTTGCAGTCTTACTGAGTAAAGTTAGGTTTATTTAAAAGGACATTATATGTACAGTAACCTACAATGCTACTTATTCAGGCACTTTTTACTAAGATGTAATTGTTTGGTGCTATAAGCTTATTTCCTCTACATGGCAACTGTCAAGCTGCCAGAAAACATAGAGGGTTGTTAGTGCATCTATGTCAATCTGTAACTGATTACATTTTTGTATGTATCTCTTGTGGTTCTTACTTCCATAACATATTGTTAACGCTTTTACTGCCTAATACCATGTATTGCTGCATGTCATAGGTGAAGCACAGAAGAAACTGTTATTGTCTAGATATGTAACATCTCAGCAGTGGAATTTGTTGCTGAGCAACAATCGCTAAGACCTACTTAATATTTTTAGAAGTTTGACAGCTAAGTCAATAATATGTTGTTACATAGTTGTCTTATTCGTCTATGGAGTTGGGTGTGGTAGTAGTAAATTTGTTACTAATATTAATTGGTTTTGAAAATTTTGGAAGGTTATGGTCACCAGCCATTAAGTAATGTATAAAAAACATATTTGAACCATCAGCTGTTTGTATTTGATACTCAAATACCTACCAGTTTTGGTCTTTGATGATCTTCATGGATGAAGGGTTAAAATAATTTAAGTCACCGTATGAGATTAGTCATTAAGTATGGGTAGTGCATGCCATGAATGTAAATGTATGACAATGACTTTAAAAGCAAACATACGAATACTAAATGTATACAGACCAGTACTGTCAAGCTGCCAGAAAACATAGAGGGTTGTACTGTGTATACATTTAGTATTCATATTTTTGCTTTTAAAGTCCTTATTGTATATTTACATTCATGACATGCACTACCCATAAGTAATGATTAATGCAATATGGCAGCTTAAACCAATTTAATTCTTCATCTTTGAAGATGCTCCAAGACCAAAACCGGTACATGTTTGGCTTCAGGTAAAAGCAGCTGATAGTACAGATTTGCTTTGTATAATTGTTTTTGGGTTTACCTATAAATTTGTTTTATCTGTTATCATGTTCTATAATTTCAGTAAGGTTGTCAGTATAATTTTTATGTTTTAAGTTGGTTGGTTTGTTAAGAATTTTGTCTGGGTGTTTGGATGTGTATATATAGATTTCTATTTTTTCTAAAAAGTTCATTATGAGGCCATTTGTTAAGTGCAGGAATAGAAATCTACATACACACATTCAAATATCCAGAGAAAATTCCAAACAAACAAACCGACTTAAAACATAAACATTGTATTCACAGCTTCACTAAAAGTATAGAACACAATAATGGAGGAAACAAATTCACAAGTAAAAACAACTCCAGCGAACATCAGCGAAGAATTTGCTTTTACCGCACACAGCTCCATAGATGAATAAGCCAATTACATAGCCACATAATGTTGTTGACTTAGCTGTCAATTGAAACTGTCAAACTTACAAAAATATTAAACAGGTCTTAGAAAGTATTGCTCAGCAGCAGACTCATCTGCTGAGGCATTACATGTAATTGTTGTGGTCCTCAGTCCAAAGACCGGTTTACTGCAGCTCTCCGTGCTGCTCTATCTTTTTCTAGCCTCTTCATGTCAGAGTAACTATTGCAACCTACATCTTTCTGAATCTGTTTAGTGTATTCATCTCTTGGCCTCCCTCTATGATTTTTACCCTTCATTCTTCCTTTCAGTACTAAATTGTTGATCCCATGATGCCTCAAAACGTGTACTACCTACTGATTCCTTCTTCTAGTCAAGTTTTGTGGCACAAATTCCTCTTCTCCCGAATTCTGTTGAGTACCTCCTCGTTAGTTATGTGATCTATCCACATAATCTTCAACATTCATCTGTAGAACCATATTTCAAAAGATTATATTC
This sequence comes from Schistocerca nitens, assembly GCF_023898315.1. NCBI lineage: Eukaryota > Metazoa > Arthropoda > Insecta > Orthoptera > Acrididae > Schistocerca > Schistocerca nitens. The sequence goes on along the minus strand of NC_064615.1, from coordinate 459,405,747 downwards.
TCTTGTCGTCTAAATTGTTTATTGTCCGTGTTTCACATCCATACATGGCTACACTCCTTACAAATTCTTTCAGAAAAGACTTCCTGACACTTAAATCTACACTCGATGTTAACAAATTTCTCTTCCTCAGAAATGCTTTCCTTGCCATTGCCAATCTACATTTTATATCCTCTCTATCTACATCACATATCTGGAGAACAACAATTTTGCCTGCTCTGCACCTAAAATATGCAGCAATACAAGGTATTAGACAGCAACAGTGTTAACAATGTGTTATGGAAGTAACTACTGTAACAGATACGTACAAAACTGTAATCAGTTACAAATAGACACAGATGTGCTAACAACCCTGTATGTTTGTAGATAGCTTGACAGTGACCATGGAGCCAAAACAAGCTTATAGTGCCAGAAAATAACATCTTGTAAAAAGGTGTTTGAATATAGCAGTGTTTTGACTTTATTATGCATGTAACGTCCTTACAAGACATATATCACTGCGGGCTGAGAAGAATTTGAAATTTATCTAAAACTTTCATTATGAGGTTTAATTATTGATATATTATTTTGATTATGAAGCATAGCTATACTAGTTGGTAATGGTTGAGGAGACCTATGTATGGAGTCAGTTTGCTGATTTGCATACAGTTTACACATAACGTCTTTCATATTAAAACTCTGTTTAAGTGTATATTAAAATTCAGTTACTGACGGGAATCTGCTACATTAGCGGTCCATATGTACGCATCTCTTACTAAATGCCTTTCAATAAATGAAACCTTCTCTGTGGAGGACCAGAAGTGGGCAACATATCTTTAAAAACTTCCACAGATTCAACTGGAAGTACATTACTACTAGGGGCAGACTTGCATAAGGACTTATATCTGGCCAACATAGTGTTTTATTCATACTTAAATGTTCTAATCTCATCCATAATCTCAAATCTTTATCCCCCAAACTCCAACCTTACTTCATTACTTCATCTTACCTTATTTATTTGAGATATCATATGCTCATTTCCTACCCTTCAAGTATTGTACTAATGCCTGTGCTGCTTACAGAAGTCATGTTCTGCTGTGCTTTTGCTGGTTGCAGCTGTTCAGCCTCACCAACAGCATCTAAATTACTCATGCTGACACTGACTGTCAGTACTGGTAGTACTGTTTCAGTCAACTGGCACTGCGCACCTGTTAAATTTATTCCAGCAGCTGTTCTTGTTTACATGGTGTGGTGCTACCCTTTCCCACTGTGACTTACTGATTCAGTGTCACTTCCTCAGTCTTACCTCATAAAGGAGCTGTCCGTTGCATAGTTCAGGGGTTCCTTACACATCACTCCTCTTGTTTACGCACCATTATGGTCACAGCACATATATTTGTCAAGCTAAACTTCTATTTTCAGTTAATATGCACTATTCGATATACATGTGCTTGCCTCGGAACTTGATCTCCGTGCAGTTAATATTATGGAATGAGTTTTGCTCCTGATGTACAGGGTGGCGCAGATGGATCGGGTGCAAACTGTCAATTGTAAAGGTATTGGATTGAAATAAAGTGCAAAACGTGTAGTTACAATGGAAGTTTATTAACAAAAAAATAGTAATGTTAGTTTTTAAAAATTACATCCATCAAATGCCCTCCTTCTCGAGCGACGCATTCTTGGAGTCGGTCCTTAACGTTCCGCATTGCCCGCTCAAGCACATCACCAGGAATTGATGTGATTTCGGTGTGAATTGCTGCCTTCAACTCCTGAATGGTCCGGGGTTTGTTCATGTAGACCCTTGCTTTTAAATAGCCCCATAAGAAAAAGTCACATACCGTGAGGTCCGGCGAGCGAGGGGGCCAATGGACATCTCCATTACGGGAAATCAAACGGCCAGGGAACAGAGCGCGTACAGCTTGCATTGATATCCTAGCGGTATGTGCAGTTGCCCCGTCTTGTTGGAACCACATATTGCCCATGTCGTAATTGTTCTCTTCAAGTTGTGGGAGAAGAAAATCTTCAATCATGTTCACATAACGCTGCGAATTAACAGTAACCGCCTGCTCCCTTTCATTTTCAAAAAAGTAAGGACCAATTATCCCTACCTTAGAAACCCCACACCAAACCGTCACTTTGTCACTATGGAGAGGCCGTTGGTGTAGATCTCTTGGGTTAGTGTCGGCCCAGTAACGGCAATTTTGCTTGTTTACGTATCCGTTAATGTGAAAGTGAGCCTCGTCAGACATCATGATAATCAGGTTTACATCTTCCAATAACTCCAACATCTGTTGGCTAAACTGAAGCGTTTGAAGATGGTCTGTTGGGAGAATCTTCTGTACCAACAGGATTTTATAGGGGTGGAATTTCAGTTCTTCGTTAAGAATCCTTTGAAGGCTCCGACGTGACATTCCAAGAGCTTGAGCACGACGTCTCGTTGATCGACGTGGGCTCGCAGTGACATCGCGTCTCACACGCTCCACGTTCTCAGGCGTTGTTATTGTTGGCGGTCTAGGCGTCCATTTTGGAGCACATGAACCAGTAGTGCGGAAATTATGCACCCAACTCAATATCGTGTCTCGCTTAGGAACACTACCGCGAGGTGGGATGTTGAAACGCCGGCGAAAGGCACGCGTCACAGCAACAATTGACTCGTTATTGCGTATGAACTCTTCCACTGCGAAAACACGATGCTCAACGGACCACGTAGCCATCGCGACTGACTGCCAGCCTGCAACTGAAACTTCCCGTCCCCCCCCACCACAGGACGAAGTCGCCGAACACCTGGCTCCCCCCCTCCAGACGTACAGTCCACTTCAAAACCACCCGATCCATCTGCGCCACCCTGTACTAGTTGTAACAATAAATGATATTTGATTGTTTGATAACACAGAATGAATTATTGAAGTGAAAAATACTATACAAATAGTTTAAAAAAGCACTTTCAGATGTCTACTTCACTGCCTTTAAGCTGCATGAAAAACCAGTAAGAAGACCGCCGACAAAAAAGAAAGAAAAAGCTGCATGCGAAACAGTTTAAAAATACTCTTCAACAAGCTTCTGTGCAACCTGCTGCAGTATACTCGTGGCACTGACTTGACGCTCTTACTTCAATATTACCAGAAGGAATGAGGGAAGCAGTAATCCAAACCATGATGGCCAGCCTGATAGGTTTCAGAGGATAGCATAGCACTGGTATTATTTGTTTGAAGATGTCTTTTTCTTCTATGGTTGTGTATGGAATAGTGTTAGACTGTAGAGATCATTCTTAGTCGCAAACCCCACATTCCTGGTCACTGTTAGTTTTGAATTCTTAAATGATTTTTCTCTAATACATTAAAGATAATGACTGAATGCAGTTACTTTCCAGCCTTAGAAGACAGGTCGCAATTAGTCGTACTCGTGTAGTAAAAAAGCAGAACGCACTGCTAATTATTGTCCAAAGATTTCAAAAATAGAAGTATGTGTATTGTATGTATGTGTATGTATGTGTATGTGTATTGTATGGAACCGTTGCTGTAGCGCAGCTATGTTTAAAATACTAGTATGTGTATTTGTAAATGGACCAATTTCGACGGTGTGCAGTGCTTGCCTAGGATGCATTGAATGTATGCCACTGATCAGCTGTTGTAACAATTGTTGATTACCACCTATTATTTCATTCAAATCTGCTTTTTGTTAGTATCATCCAGTTTTTTGTTCAAATCTGTATTCAGTTTCAGAATCTCTTTTATTTTCTTGTTCCAGTAACCGCTCACGTTTTGTAAAAATTGCATTAACACATCCTCCTTCCTGCATTACCAATATGATTGTTGTCTATCATTTCCTCTTGCAGTTCAATGTCTAGGTTCAAATTTTAACTTTCATTTTCAGGTGCCTCTACAATTTGAATTATGTCCGTTGGTCCCAATTCATTACTAACATTCATGTCCAAATTATCCCGCCCAACCGTGTCCTGTACATTTTAATTTCATCATAATTGTCATTTTGTCGAGCCATTGTTATCAAATATGTACATTGCTCACACAGTTTATAACTAATATAATAGTTCACTGTCTGTATCGTTTTTCCTTTCCAACTTTGCTTGAATAAGCAAAGTAGCACTGAAAATTCCAAATACACTCACCATATGAGATTTTCACTCTGCAGCAGAGTGTGTGCTGATATGAAACTTCCTGGCAGATTAAAACTGTGTGCCGGACCGAGACTTGACCTCGGGACCTTTGCCTTTCGCGGGCAAGTGCTCTACCAACTGAGCTACCCAATCACGACTCGCGCTCTGTCCTCACAGCTTTTACTTCTGCCAGTACCTCGTCTCCTATCTTCCAAAGTTTACAGAAGCTCTCCTGCGAAGGAGAGGTGTCTGTAAAGTTTGGAAGGTAGGTGACAAGGTACTGGCAGAAGTAAAAGCTGTGAGGACGGGGTGTGAGTCGTGCTTGGGTAGATCAGTTGGTAGAGCACTTGCCCGTGAAAGGCAAAGGTCCTGAGTTCGAGTCTCGGTCCGGCACACAGTTTTAATCTGCCAGGAAGTTTCACACTCACCATATGTTGTTGCTGGAAATTAGGCTCCGGATCTCGTGATTGTTGCAGGATGCCATGCACTTGTCACCAGTCTCCAGAGATAAGATGACAGAGCAGGTGGTGCTGTACTAATTGATGCTGTCCCTCTGCTCTTCAATTCAGTTATCTATTGATGTACTTTATTTTGCTGGTAATTTCGAGGAAGCAATTAATGTTATGTTCAGTTGAGAATAATTAATAATGGATCACATATTGTATGATTTATTATGGAAACTGTATCTTGTTCTGGACCAGTTCAGCTGTGCTCAATTTGAGCAACATCCTGTATGACACAATATAACTTTAATTGCTTCATACTGAAACTTTAAGGCTATCAAAATAAAGCATGAATAATTAGCATGGGAATACATGTATATTAGCGAGTGCAGCAACCCAGTGACAATGACAGACCCTAGCCATCTCTGTACCAACACAGTGCTCCACCACGTGCTCAAAAAGCAGTAACTCTAGACTTGTCAGGGGGCAAAGATTATTCTTAAATACCAGACACGGCTAAATCAGTAGTAACTGCAGTAACGTAACTCATACTTTGTAATGACACTAATCAGTAAGCTAACAGGAAAGCCACAAAATATAACAACTATTGTGATAGCATATAGGATCCTCCCAAGAGGTCTTATGGGAAACAACTTTTTTTACAGGCTAAATGTTCACTGAAGCTTCCCAGCAATACTTGGTGTCTGTTTACTGAATTCACTGACTATGTGATGACAAGATTTCAAGAAACTAGCATGGTGTGTTGCATCCGCATAATACCCAACCCAGTAAATTGATAGTGATTTTCAACAAGAAAACCTTAAGAATTAGTGTCTCTGAGTGGAGAAAGTTATTTTAGTAGTAAATCAGATGACTGGATCATAGGCAATAAATATTGGATACACATGCTGCACCACCATCTCGTAGGAACATAACCCATAATGAAAGATGCCTAGTGTTTGTATGAAGTATCAGAGAACATTTTGTACTAAACAAAATCTGTTCCCCATGACATACTCTTATCATTTCTACACATGTGATGCAAAGGCTTTGAAACAGCCTGTATATTCACTTGGTGCTGTATCATCAACTTCTTTTGGTGCTTATTAATGTATTTTCAACTTTTGTGGTATGTATATGTTAGCTTAAACAACCATATTTCTGAAAGCTGATGAAGTTTTCAGTCTTGTTTATTATGTGCCTGTCAACACTCAATGCCTCTGCCAATCATGGAATTATTACCTTTACTCAAAAATCATTGGGTCAGCCCAAACATAGACTATGCATAGAGAGATTCACACAAAGCATTACACCAGCAGCATATAGTGAATATGTGATGAGAAATTAAACTCTGGGACTCAGATCTCGTGCTTATCATGAGCAGTTATCTTAATGATTTATGCTGTCTGAACATGCCTTCAGCAATAACTCAAATTTTCAGTGGCAAGCAACTCGTATATGGGTTCGACAGGGCAACCCAGCTAATTTTTCTGGCTTTGAAAAGATAACCGAGGCCTTCCACTAAATCTGTTCCCCCAGTTGTGCTGTTCACACATACCCTGTAGGAGAACCCCATGTGCTAGTTTTTGGAGGCAACAGGGGAAACTATTGCTTACAATGAAATTTTACTTTTGCCCTGGGTGGCATAATGGTTAAGATGACTGCTTACAATAAGCAGGTGACCCATGTTTGAATCTAAGTTTGGCATAGTCTGTCTTGTCAATTACATTTGGAGGTTCAGCATTTGTCAGTCGATTTAACTAAAATTTCATTTAACTGATTTTATCCCCAATTATTTCAATTGTTTAATTTTAGTTCACTGTAATTCAGTTGAAGAGATTTTTATTCTTTACAAACTAAATGCTGTTTCAGTGGTAATTCTAAATGCCCAGTCAATAGAGTAACATCAAATCGATCTGCTTCCAAGGAAATTTCCTTACAGTGATAACAAAGAGTAATTGTCATTTCCAAGCAGCAAGTGTGTATAGTTGCTGTGCAATATTCCACTGTGTTCACAGTCTTGAAATAAATATTACCCCATTCAAATTTCAAAATTTAGGCTGCTTTGTTTATAAGACACAAAAGTTAAAATATTAACAATATGAAAACCAAAACTAAGTTTTCCAGAGACAAAATGCTGCAAATTTTAATTTTTATGAGCAGCTGAACGGAATGGACAGTGTCTTGAAAGGAGGATATGAGATGAACATCCACAAAAGCAAAACGAGGATAGTGGCATTTAGTCGAATTAAATCGAGTGATGTTGCGGGAATTAGATTAGGAAATGAGATGCTTAAAGTAGTTAATGAGTTTTGCTATTTGGGGAGCAAAATAACTGATGATGGTTGAAGTAGAGAGGATATAAATTGTAGACTGGCAATGGCAAGGGCAGCGTTTCTGAAGAAGAGAAATTTGTTAACATCCAGTATAGATTTAAGTGTCAGGAAGTCGTTTCTGAAAGTATTTGTATGGAGTGTAGCCATGTATGGAAGTGAAACATGAACAATAAATAGTTTAGACAAGAAGAGAATAGAAGCTTTCAAAATGTGGCACTACAGAAGAATGCTGAAGATTAGGTGGGTAGATCACATAACTAATGAGAAGGTATTGAATAGAATTGGAGAGAAGAGAAATTTGTGGCACAACTTGACTAGAAGAAGGGATTGGTTGGTAGGGCATATTCTGAGGCATCGAGGGCTCACCAATTTAGTATTGGAGGGCAGTGTAGAGGGTAAAAATCGTAGAGGGAGACCAAGAGATGAATACACTAAACAGATTCAGAAAGATGTAGGTTGCAGTAGGTACTGGGAGATGAAGCAGCTTGCACAGGATAGAGTAGCAAGGAGAGCTGCATCAAACCAGTCTCTGGACTGGAGACCACAACACAACAATGTAAAAATAAAAAAGAGAGACATAGGCATATTCAATCAAATAAATTATGGTGTGGCTCTTCATTTTTCTTTGTGAAAATATCAGATCATTGTGACAGACAAGCACAATATGTTTATAACTTACCAAATACTCATCATCGAGTGCACTATGTGAACTGCACATATAACATTGTTTCGGAGTATATATTTTCTGATTTGAAGAGGTGTGTTTTGCCGCGTGTGCTGTGACGGTAGTTTTCTGAAGCTAGGATCCAACTACAGATTGGCACCGTCTGCCCTCTGCTGTGTGGAAGGCTCGGCAGTTGGTTTCTACAACCTTCTTATGGCGGAAGTGGAGCCACAGTTAGTCTGACTCAGAACTTTGAGTTCCTTCCACCAGATAGCTGTAAAGTGAAGGGCCTATAGAAGCACGATTTTCCATCTAGCAATCATGTTAGAATACGTCGGGGCGCAGATTTCTTGTAATCCAGTTTTACAATCTTTCTGCAAGTTAATGCTATTGCAACAGAACAAAAAAACTAATGTCTTCACCATCTGTTGATCATCTGTTTTCCAAAAGAAAAAGGTGTGTTTCTGTTTATACTCATTACATTCATGTAATATTATTTCCGTTTGTACTCATTACCTTCATGTATTACAGTTCTGTATTCAAACACGTTGTAGTTATTGCAAGGTTAGGCAATTGACTGTATATAGCTGTCTGCACTGTGTTTAAGGGAAAATTCAGTTGACTGTGAAAATAGCAAACATGAACAAAGTAAATGAGTTATTAAAAATGCCATTTAGCAACAAGACTCTCAGATAAAAAACGCTAGGCAGGCCATTCCCGAATCTGAATCTGCAGCAGAAAAGAAACAATCAATGCCATAAGTTCAATCCAGAAATTTACCAAAAGAAGAAATGGATTTGGGATTGTGAAAAAAGCAATGCTGTTTTTTGTTTTCCTTGTGTGTTATTTCGGGGAGATGTTCATTGGTGTAAGACCAGAATAACTGATATTGGGCATATATGGTCTAAGGTGAAAGGACATGAAATGTCAAAGTGACACATGAATAATGAACTTAGTCTTTCATTTATAGGGAAAACCAACATTCAGCAGAAATTAGATTCGCAATACAGATGAACAATTGACAGCCACTGCAAACATGTAGAAAAGGATAGATATATATTGAATTCAATTGTAAACTGTATTCAGTTCTGTGGTGTTTTGGAACTGGCTCTCAGGGGCCACGATGAATCAGATGCCTCTCAAAATGAGGGGTTTTTCGCAAGCTAATTCAGTTCAGCACTGAACTGGATAAAACTATTCAAGTTCATCTCATTCAAGCATCAGTGTTCAAAGGCATTTCTAAGACTGTTTAGAACGAACTCTGCAACGCATGTTGGAAGTGTTCCATGATGAAGTTCATAAAGAAGTAAGTTGTTGAGGGAAACCTGTTGAAAGGTTTTGGAACTTTCAGAATGCTCATGCTATAGGTGAGAGTATTCTGAAAGAAATTGAACCATTAATTGGCGATGATCAAGCAAAACTAATAGCTCAGAGTTACGATGGTGCAAACGTTATGAGTGGCAAGTCAAATGGGGTTCAGAAATTAAGTAAAGACAAATATACAGAGGCAAACTACATCCACTGTTATGTGCATCAGTTCAACTTTATGTCTATGGCAGTCTTTGTTAATCACAAATCCCACGTCTTTTTTTCCACACCTTTCAGGTAATTTTTCTTTCTTTTCTAACTCGCCACAGAGAGTGTTGCTTAGTATTGTTCAAAAAAGCTTGCCCCTTGTGTGTCACAAGATGGAATTACCATTCGCAAGTAGTAAAAGATGTTTTTGAAAACAAGGAAAAATCTTATTACTGTTATGGAAGTCACTGAAACAAGTTGCGGCAGGGTGGAGTCAGTCGTCTGTGTTTTTGTTAATGCATCGTTCAGTCCACCTACCTCGATAGGCTTCTTGCTGATGTCCCTTCACGTGGTAGCAGATACTGCTTGGCAGTGTAAAGCAGTGTTGATGAAACCACTACCTAATACCTACCACACAGAGGCTGCATAACTCTAGTTGAAAGTTAGTTCCTGAAAATCAGGCGTTCATGATATTCAATGTACTTGCAGAAAAGTGTTTAGCATTAGATTAACTCTGCTTTCTATTCATATTGAAACACGTGAAATGGCTATCAAGTCTGTATTTAATATGGGAAAACGTTATCATTCCAAATTTGCTGTCTGTATAATAAATATTCACTCAAGAAGCAGCCAGAATTTTGCAAGTCCGACCCAACCAGTTTTCACGTTCTACCAGTCACAGACCCAGAACTATTTGCGAGTTAAACATTTGGTTGTTTCAGTGGTCGTCTTCATAAGAGGTGCTCTCCAAAATATTCTGTACAGAGCATGAAACATGCCACACAGAGTTGTTACTACAACCAGAAAGCTCACACGCTCATATCTCTCAAATTATTTAATTTAGAAACACCATAATTTCATTAAAATGTTTGTAACTCCAGTCGCTTCAGTCACGATATGTTCGAACTGAAATTAGCTCGCTATTTCCTCATCTTACAGAGTATTTGTAAGGAGCGATTTGACATCGTGTTATCTGTAGACAGGCTAGCAAGCAATTCTTCTGTCTCTCTCTCTCTCTCTCTCTCTCTCTCTCTCTCTCTCTCTCTCACCTTTTACTTTCCCCTCCTTGCGGAAGTGTATAGAGGAGTTTGTAGCCTGCTGGCTCTTATTCCACTGTGTGTGTGTTGTGGGCGTGTGATTGTCTTTGACTGCTTTGGTTCTCTGTGTGTTGTACTGGTGTTCTGGTGGTGTCTAGTACTTTCCTGAGGTTGGTGAGATGTTGGGTGTTTTAAGGATTAAGGATTGGTGTTAGGATTGGGAGATTTTGTTTGATTTTTCTCTTCTACTTAGTCGTCGAAGATCGTCATGGGGTGTTTGTGCTTCTCGCGGGACACGTCATGCCGACCTACGGAGTGGATAAGGTTATTTCCAGATCTGGAAGAGCTCTCATAGAAAGCCCTTGTCAGATCCTGGAATCTTCCTTTGAGGAGTGGGATTTCAGCAGTGGCGTGCAGATCGTTGGTGGAGAATCCCACGGGTAAGTGCAGATCCCTCCTGAGGGTGCGGTTCTGCAGCCTCTGGAGTTTGTCCGGGTGCTGCTTTGCCATGAATCCCCAGACAGGGCCCGCAGTCTCCATTACTGGTCATATGTGGGCCTGATAGATGTTTAGTCCTACAGAGCAGGGAAGGGAGCTGGTTTTGTTGAAGACTGGGTATATGATGGATATTCTGGCACAGACCTTCCTGTGGATCTCCTCTATATGGGGTTTCCATGTTACTCTCAAGTTCAAGGTTTCGCCGAGATACTTGATGGATCTGCACCAGGGGAGTTGGGATCCGTGTAGGTGCAGGTGAAGGGTGGGGGAGGGAGGGGTGGTCTGCATCTCCTGAGTCTCCGGATGAGCAGCAAGCATAGCCTGTGTCTTTTCAGGATTGATGGTGATGCACCAGTGCTGTTTATACCTTGACATAGAGGGTTCTATTAGTGAGGTAGCTTTGGATTAGCCTGACTATGCTCACGAGGAACCCTTGTGTGTATAACTTGTATAGTAGCCCTTTATGCCATACTGAGTCGAAGGCCTTGGCTACATCAAGTAGCACTATCCCGCAGTAGCCTCTGTGGTTGAAGCCCTCTGTGGCTGCTTCCACTAGTCTCGTGATCTGTTGTGGAGCAGAGTGCTTCTGTCAGAATCCAATTTGGAAATGCAGCAAAAATCGCTCGTTGGTGATGTGGTCTCATATGGGAATAAGCAGGAGGCACTCATAGATCTTGCTGAGAGGTGGCAAGAGGCTAATCGGCCTCTCGTGATCTGTTGTGGGGCAGAGTGCTTCTGTCGGAATCCGAATTGGAAATAGAGCAAAAGTCGCTTGTTGGTGATGTGGTCTCGTATGGGAATAAGCAGGAGGCATTCATAGATCTTGCTGAGAGTTGGCAAGAGGCTAATCGGCCTGTAGTTCTGTGGGAATAAAAGGTCTTTCCCTTGTTTGTGTATCACAACCACTTCCGTGTGTTTCCAGTATGCTGGAAATTCGCAGGTAACAGTAGTCTCGTTGAAGACGTTTGCGAGGTGTTTGATAGCCAAGTGCGGGAGGTTTTTAACTAGCTGGTTTGTGACACTGTCATGTCCTGGCACCTTTTTTGTAGGGAGGGACCTAATTACTTTTGCCACGTCTTTGGGGGCAAAAAGCGGGAGTTCGTCCTCTGGGTCCTCCTCAGTGTTGAGGAAGATAGCCAGTTGACGACGGACTACCTCTTCATGTTCGTCATCCTGGGGGTTCTGCCACTTGAAACTGCTTCTTGAAGGTGTCGGCGAGAGCGTTGCCCTTTTCAGCATGGCTGTAGGCCAGACCCCTCTCGCCATGCATTGGCGGCAGCCTATCGTGTCTTTTGGTAAATTGTTTGGTTGCTTGCCAGAGTGTGTGATTGTCTACTTTGAGGGCTGTGAGGCTCTTCTGCCATTGCTGGTTTCTGTGCTCATTGAGCGCTTCCTTCAGCTCTCTCTGTAGATGACTGAGCAGCTTCTTGGTGGCCTGATTTATGGTGATCTTCAAAACTTTTGCCACTCTGTTCTTGTGACGGATTTGGGCTAGTAGATGTTCTGGTAGTTGTACTTGTGAGGGCAGGCCATCCCTTTGTGGGGGAGTGGCATCTTCCGCTGCTTGCAATATGGTTCCTGTTAGGTCTTGTAGTGCTTGTTCTACTGTTCCAGCAGTAGGTGGCGGAGCGCGAGCGATATCAAAGGTGACGGTTTCTCTGTATTGCTCCCAGTCTGTACGTTTGTAGGACGTCTGGTACCGTGGGTGTGTTACCCATTCTCCCACATCGACCTCTAGAATCACTGAGTTGTGATCAGAGGATATTCTGTGGATTGTCCTTGTGGCCACAAACCCCGTGATCCTCCTAGTAAGGGATATGTCTAACACGTCGGGACTACGTCCATTTTTTGGAAAATGTGTGGGCTCGACCGGACCGCATGTTTCGAAGTGGTGGTCGTGCGCTAGTCGTTGCACTTTGGCGCCTGCTCTGGAAGTTACTCTAGTGTTCCAATCGGAATGTTTGGCATTGAAGTCACCCCCTATTATGAGTTTGCCTTCAATTTGCCCTAGAGCAGGTATGTCTCCCTCCTCTATCTCGTCTTGTCGGGGGTTGGTAGATTGCAACGATTGTTAGGGGTCCGGTGGCAGTGGTTACTTCCACGGCCACTGCTTCGATTTTATTGGTAGCTGGTATGAATACCTGGTGGTGAGGGATCCCTCTTTTTATGTATATGGCCACTCCTCCAACTTGGGTTGGCCTATCTTTACAGTAGCTAACATAGTTGGGAACTGTTGCTTTTATAGCGATTCTTCTAGGTACTCTCCTATCTGCCCATTCCTCTGTTTGTGCAGGAACAGCTTAATTCTGATTGGCTGTTGATCTAAACAACCAATCAGAGCGTTTCTCCCAGATCATTCTCTCGGCAAATCTTGCCTTATCCAATCACTAATTGACAGTAATTAATGTCAGCAAAACTTCAATTTCCTGTATATTGTTTAATCAAAATAAATCAAGTGTGAAATATTCTTCAAATTGATAAATAAACTTATTTCACCTCTAACTTCCATTCTGGCTGCTTTTATACAAAAGCAAGCACACACTGACATACGTCACCTGAATCGTGGTTGCAACATAACTTTCCCATGGTTCGTTTGTACAAGGTATTACGTAAAATGAAATATTAAATTTTAACGTATGTCGCACATACACACTTTCAATCATTCTCGCACACTCACACAATTTTGACCGATTTTTGTATTACGCAATGCACAGTGACTAAAGTTTTGAAAAGAAAATTCTAATTAATTGATTTTTATGCACTGATAACTTTGCAACGGCTTCAAATAATAATGAAAGTCAATCTGTTATTGTTCCTAATGTGGTTTTAAACAACAAGTGTGTTTTAAGAGTTTTAGGTAATTCTCTTTATCTCCAGAACTATAATAAATAAAAATCTGAAATTTTGACAGCATCATTCTATTAATAACAAAAGGCTCTGTACCAAATGTGAACAACATCGCATAATAACTAATATGGATTATTTAGATTTGTAGAGAGTATGAATTTTCTTATTGACTGAATGTTACGTTATGCAGTTCTCACGGCATGCAACATCAGCTGTGCTGTGAGCAAAGCGGGAGAGAGAGAAAAAGACCACAACAACAACAACATAGCCATCGTACTAGACAGCTGCATGCTATACTGCAACGAATGTCATCTCATAATAACTTGCTGCATTATTCTATCTTCTACTATTGAAAAAGCTGATGCATCCAAACAAAGACTGCAAAATAATGAATTAATTTTCTGGCTATCATTTTTCTATAAGATAATGCCTCATGCAGACGTACTTTTTAATCAGCTTCAGAAGAAGATAACTGAACAGACCACAGCAACACAAGACAACTAGAACTTTTAAGTGGTAATGCAAAACATCAGAGATGACATTGGCTCCATCCTTAATGAGACTAGTTTTGGAAATGATGAAACAATGCCTTGCAAGAAGCCATGGATTCTTGATGGGCGTAAAAAAAGGAGATGCTTTGGAAGTGTGCGATGCCGTCCTTTCTGAAACAGAATTACATTGTCAGTTCACTGCACACCTCATTGTAGCCACTTATTTGATGTAAATCAGTTTGACAAATACATCAGATTTTCCAGACAAATACCATGAAATTAAAGACACACATACATTTCTGGGAAAAAGAAAGTTGAAGGGTGAGCTTCAAGTCTTCTATGCTAGGCCTGACTTGAGAGCAGTTGTTGACCCAGGTCCATTTCTTTCGCTGATTCAAGAGGATGAACTTTGTGACACATTCAATGAGACTGTTAAAGTTTTGAAACTGCTAATCATTATGCCCATCTCGACATCAGAAGCTGAGCAGCGCTTTTCGATGCTCAAGAGAATTTAAACAATACTACGAAACACCATGAAAGAGGAATGACGGAGTACCTTAAGGATGCTATCCTGTGGAAAGTCATTCATATGTGAAATTGAAGATTTCAATTTGAGAGTGACAGATTTATTTGCCAACAAGAAGGAGCGATGAATAGATTTCCAATACCATTCCTACTATTATTTTGAAGCTGTCTTCCCAAAGTAATGGAGTTACAGCTTTTGGTGAGGACAACACTTTTTATTTTAAATGTTGGTAATTTGATTAAATTTGCTTTGCAAAATCCAGATTACAAGTTCGAATAATTTATAGGTGCTCTATTATTTCTCATACTGGCAATCATGTTGTATCGGACACTTTTCTGGCAGTCAGCTGAGAATGAAAAACAAATAAAGAGTTGTGGCTGTTGAGGGAAGAAGAGCAGAATGGAGAGAAGAGCTACGCTTTCCTCTCACAGGGCTGGCAGCCTACGTCCATGTTCTGTGCTGCTGAGAAGGCAGAACCAATATAATAAGGTACATTTGGATTGCTGATTCAATCTGGTGTTGTGAGTTATATCCTAATCCTGTGACAGAGCACAATTGCTCTCTGCACTCATTTCAAAATAAGAAAAGGAAACAACCAGCAAGCACAACTCAAAGCAAAGTGGAGCACATAAATCATTTATTAGCAGCTAGGGCACAATTGTTAGCGGAGGTTGGTGGCGTCAGTACGTGGTAGTTCAGGCCCGATCTCCACCGGTATCTTAAGCAACTATACATCAGAACACCCCATGTTTATGACTGCCACATAAAAGTGACTGAACATACCCTGTGAGGAGTGAAGAATATTGTGCTATTGATACATGTGCATGCATGTGCATTTGTGTGTGCGAGAGAGATTTTCAGAGTTAGTGTTACATTTTATATCTCATGCAGACATGCGAAAAAGATAGCTAAAGCAGTCTCTCTCTCTCTCTCTGTCTCTGTCTTTCTCATAAAAACACTTGCAATCATGTTCTCTAGGAATATATCAAACTCTCTTACTGGTAATGAGAAGGGTGCTGTTGTGATAAGTGCTTATTTCTGTTTCTCTCTACATTTTGTTTGATATAATATCATATGAAGTATATGAATTATCGACAAATTTCTGTAAAACATTTGATGCTACCAAACAAATTTTTTTTATTTATTTTATTTTATTATTATTATTTTTTTTTTGTCTTTTTTTGACACCGCCAAATGCCCTGCTTCTCTGTGATGAATAGTGATGACTGTCAGTATGTAGATACAGGTTCATATGAGTGAATTTATGATAGATACTACGTCCAAGTCTGTTTGACTAATAAATCAAATGATAAAAGTTTCCTATCTGCTTCCACTTCTATTCTGAGCCCAAAGTTCAGATGTAGATAACTGAGATGTTATAAGAAATGTTGTAATTTGTCTTTTCCTTGAGACTAAATTGCAAATTTGACTTATGTATAGAAATAATAATACTAATAATTGTCATAATCCGTGTGGCTGATATCACTGCTTCCTTGTAGAGGTACACCCTAAACAATTTAAAGAGAAAATGTCAAGACCATTTGGCGTTCCAATGCTACTGGATTTAGGAAGTCTTTATGATCTTGGTGTCATACGTCCTTCCACACAAACCTACTTGGTGCCATCATTCAACAGACCAGATGCTTTGGAAGGAACTTTTTTGACGCTCCACATAGGATCTTAACAAGTAAATATCAATATTTTCAGTATATACATCAGCAGATGTGAATATCACATTTACAATCTGACAGTGTATTATTTCCATTGCATATCCAGTCTGATATACGACCAAATCATTAGAATTGTGAAAGTACACCAATGATGACATACTGTATGCATTTAGGTCAATAAGGATAGCTGGTGGTTGCAACAAGTGCTTGAAGATTTTATTTTAATTAATTTTTAAATAAACAGTGGAAACTCCATGTTGGAATAAAGTGTAGATTGGTTCTCAACACACATTCATTCACACAAGCAAGCACACCTCAAGCACACACAACCACCATCTGCTGCAGCTCAGACCAGAATGCAGCAATCTGGAGGGATTGGGGAAGATCTCTGTCTGGTGGAGTGTGCAGGAACTAGACTGCCAACAGGTGCTGTGGCTGGTGGGTGTGGGCAGGGTAGTGCGGAGAGGGTGGGGGCAGGGAGCAAATAAATAAGAGGAGCAGGGAAGGGGAGTGAGAAGAGGAAGGGGAAAGATGGGCGAGTGCATTGACAGTGTGTGGCTGACAAAGAGGGTTGGAGATGAGAAAAGGGAGGAGGTGATAGGACGGAGGGAGTGGAAACTGTTGGGTGAGGATCTGGGGACAATAGGTTACTAGAGTTTGAGACCAGGACAGTTTTTGGAGTGGAGAATGTGTTGTAAGGATATCTACCATCTGTGCAGTTCAGAAAAGCTGGTGGTGGAGTGGAGGATCCATATGGGTCAGAAAGTGAAGCAGCCATTGAAGTCAAGCATGTCATATTCAGCTGTGTGTTGTGGCACAGAGTGGTTTACTTTGGCCTTGGCCACAGTTTTGCAGTGGCCGTTCATCCTGTTGGACAGCAGGTTGGTATTCAATATAAAAAGCTGTGCAATGATTGCAGCAGAGCTAGTATATGGCATGACTGTTTTCACAGGTGGCCTGGCCTCTGATGGGGTAGTATAAGCCTGTGACAGGACTGGGATAGGAAATGCTGGATGGATGGATTGGGCAGGTCTTCCCTCAAAGAGATGATCCCTTTGGTAATGGGTTGGGATAGGGAATGGCATAGGGATGGACTAGGATGTTGTGGAGGCTGGTTGGATGTCGGAACATCACATTACGAGGGGTGGAAAGGATCTTGGGTAGCATGTCCCTGATTTCAGGGCATGATGAAGGGTAATCAAAGCACTGAGAAAAGTGGTTCAGTTGTTCCAGCCTGGGGTGGTATTGGGTGATGAAGGGGGCACTCCTTTGTTGCTGGTTCTTGGGCGTGGTGGGAGGATTGTGGGTGCGAGGACTAATGGCGTGGGAGATCTGCTTGTGGACTGGGTCTGGTGGATAGTGCCTGTCTATGAAGGCCTTGGTGAGTCCATCAGAATACTGGGCATGTGAGTTCTTGTCACTGCAAATACACTGTCCTTGGGTATCAGGCTTTATGGTAGGATTTTGAAACAACAAAAAAGGTGGATATAGGAATGAGTGATACTACTCAAAAGCAAAACAATGGATACAGGAATGTTTGAGGTGCTAGAATGAGTGACACTAAGCCAAACACACTGCCAGGGTGTGAAACTAATTCAGTGCATTGACCACTGGGAACGTACAGTGGTGATAGACACCCACAGATGATGCAGCCTCCTTACACAATCCATTAGCATACCTGATGTCACCTCAACCTGTTGCTAACATTTCATGCACATTTCAGCTGTTCACCTGCGAATTTTCCACTCAGGAAAAATTATGCTTTAATAGCATATTTTATGATTATGTAAGAAATAGCATTATATTTGCAGATATCAGTCAAAGGCATGACATTTATATTGATTATAACTCTTGAATTAAACAATTTGTTTGGCGCCTTGAATTTGAATTAACTAATTAACTAATTGTACATGCAAAGAACCCCTTACAATTGTTGACTGAAGATGAGATTACATTACATTACATTACATTTAGGTTTATCCAGAATGATGATTAGGGTATTATTATCTGGTGAAGTACCATGCTAAACAGTGCTTCCCAGGTCCTACACAGTGATCTGCTGATCTCAAGACTCAGATCATATAGTTTTTTTATCTGATGATGATGATAGTGTGTGTGTGTGTGTGTGTGTGTGTGTGTGTGTGTTTTGTGTGTGTGTGTGTGTGTGGTTTTGTCTAATTCCGATGAAGGTCTTTTTGTCCGAAAGCTTACTTGTTTGACATTCTTTTTATTGTGCCTTTCTGCTACTCAGCATCTCTGCTATATGGAGAGTAGTACTCTACCCTTTTCATAATATTATGAAAATGTTAATTATCCTGTGGAACTAGATTTCTTACTTTCATCTGTAACTTGCAGATAATTGCATATTTTACATTACCCAAATCAGGAAACTTCAATACAAAAAATTATGCTTAAGAGTGTTATCTCAGACTTGCTGTACTGTTATGTTACAAATTCTTTGCACCGAGGTGGTGTGCTATATTTGTTTATTGTAATATAACTTTTTCTGGATTGTCTCTGTGAAGTGTTGGAGGAGATTGGTCTTAAGAAGCCAAGTCTGTGACTTGCTTCCATGTTACATGATGTGAAATTTGTCTTGTGAGCTTCCTACACTCAAATATGTCTTTATCAAGAATATTAACATTTATAACACATCAATATGAGAAGAAAATATTATTATTATTATTATTATTATTATTATTATTATTATTTAAACCTGATAAGGCAGGGCTTCTGGAGGAGTCTTATCCCAAATTTTACTGAATGACAAGCCAATCCAACAATATCTATGAAAAATCAAGAGGGATATATTTATTAAGTGTTAATTACCCTTACAAAGAACTTGGGAATAGCCTATCTGCAATTACATTTTCCTTCTTAAAAAATTATACAATTATATGTCAGTTGTTGCTGACAGAAATGTAAAAAAAAAAAAAAAAAACCTCAATTATCTATATTTTATTATCTTCGTGATTATTGAACTGAGGGTATGGGGTTGTTAGAGTTGTGGGCTCTGCCTGTGATCTTTGTTGTTGAAAAGACATTAACTCCTCTATATGTTCCAGATAATGCAATTTATTATGTAATTCAGAGAAAGACATATTTTTTGGATTTGACACAACTTTTGTGA
This sequence comes from Schistocerca nitens, assembly GCF_023898315.1. NCBI lineage: Eukaryota > Metazoa > Arthropoda > Insecta > Orthoptera > Acrididae > Schistocerca > Schistocerca nitens. The sequence goes on along the minus strand of NC_064615.1, from coordinate 459,386,500 downwards.
ACAATGCTGTATTCAAGAATTAATAAAACAATGAATGAAATTTAAAACAGACTATCAGAGGACTTGCAAACAATGAACCGTGGGAGAAATCAAGTATACCAGAATCAAAACTCTTCAGTTTTGGCTGAGGTGGTATGTAATTACATTAACAAAGATGATAATCTGTGAAGAGGATGTGAATCAGGCAGTGGGGAAAGTGGGGGGGGGGGGGGGGGTGTTTCAGATATGAGTCAAAGTTTAGACGGTTTGCATGTTGACAAAAAACCAGACCAAGGGGCCCTGTTGAGAATATCATTAGCAAGAATGGGAGAGATGGTATTAAATATGCAGTCATCAGTAAAATGTGAAATAAAATCTTTAATGATCTATAAAAAATGAAATAAAATTTAACAGTGATTATTTGTAGTTGAAACTGGTAGGCGCCAGGGAGTCAATTACGAAAGTGAGCTTTTAAAAAGTGAAATAAAATCCAAAAGTGGTTTTTTAAACACAGAAATTTCACAATTAAAAAAATCAGTTGGTGGATGATATGAAAGGTGTGAATTCCAGAAGAGATGTAGATGAGAATAGAGTCACAGCTTCAGAAAATTAGTTTTTCACAGAAAGTTCAAAGCAGGGGAAGGAAATCGAAGAATTAAAATCTGTACAGAAAACAGTAAAGGAGAAGATGGATAATTTAAGATCTGAAACTGAGAGAAAAAATATTTAAATTAGATTTGGAAGTAAATGAGATGCATGAAACAGTTACAAAGAAATGTATTAGATTAAAAAAGGTAAAGAAATTTGGGAAAATTCAGTATCAAAGAACTTAATTATGAATAGTGGCACTATATTGTCTAGTTTACCATGGAAAGGCTTTTCTTCAGACAATTTACACCCTGTTGATTTGTTGCAACATTGTACAGATAACTTTGTGCCCAATGTGCAGATAATTTAAAGATTAAATTTGTCACAACATTTCTTGAAGGGGAAGCATTGCCTTGGGTTAATCAAAATTTTGATCAGTGGCAAACATTTAATGATTTTAAGAAAAGTTTTTTGAACAAGTTCTGGTAAGAACTGAGCAAGGTGTAAACAAGAGTGAATTTTTTAATGGACTTACTTTTAGAGGAAGGAATGGAACAATGAAAGATTTTTGCAGGAATCAATTAAAGAAATTAGCACACTTAGATAAACCTGTTGATGAAATGACTCAGATCGAAGCACTCAAATACAGGTACGCGAAAAGTTACAGAGGGATCTAGTTCATGGCAAGATGATTCACTTGATTACTTTCTCAAGCACATAGACAAATTAGATAGAGGTATGTAGGGAAATCTTTCACATAACTTTGGCCATGACAGTGATCACAATGGGTGAATTTTAGAAGAAGGAAAATTGGGAATTTTGGGCATGAAAACCAGAATAATAGGGCAAGAGACTATAATGGTAATAGAAGTGGTGGAGGCTGTGAAACAAATGGTGATAACTGAAGTGGTGGATGGGATGGGGGACATGGAATGCAAACAAACTGGAGACAAGATAACAGGGAAAACCATCCGGAAAACAGGGTCATGCCGATGAGAGTCTGCAGTTTTGGGGCTGGTTCAAATGGCTCTGAGTACTATGGGACTTAAAAGCTGAGGTCATCAGTCCCCTAGAACTTAGAACTACTTCAACCTAACTAACCTAAAGACATCACACACATTCATGCCCGAGGCAGGATTCGAACCTGCGACCGTAGCGGTTGTGCAGCTCCAGACTGAAGTGCCTAGATCCGCTCCAGTTTTGGGGTGAACAGATCAAATTACGAGGGTTGTTTTTTAAGTAAGGGCCGTTCGCGCGTATAGTCCCTTAGTTCGCGCGGACGCCGCAACAAGCCACCGTGCCACTTGCCAGCATCCTTCCCGTTCACAATGATGCAAGTTGCAGCTCTGTAGCTGACGTGTACGCATCGCTGTGCTACTTTATAATGTTTACGATTATTGAATCGCCCGCCGTGTGTGAGATACGGTCAGTGATACGTTTTTTGACCGCGAGAAGCCTATCAGCTGCAGAAATTCATCGTCAGTTAACAGTAGTTTATGGCTTGAATGCAATGACTGAAGGTAACGTGCGTCAATGGGTTAAAGAGTTTAAAAATGGCCGTCAAAACGTCCATGATGAAGAACGCTCAGGCTGGCCCTCTGTGATCACTGATGATTTGGTGGCTGCAGTCGAAACAAAGATTCGTGAGGACAGAAGATTCACAATTTCCACTCTTTCTTTGGAATTTCCACAAGTTTCAAGATCGGTTTTGTACAAAATTGTGTCTGAAAACCTAAACTTTAAGAAACTGTGTTCTCGGTGGGTACCCAGACTCCTCACAGAGGACCACAAAGGGAAGAGATTTGCCACTTCATTGGACTTTTTGATTCATTACGAGGAAGAAGGGGATGACATGTTGAGTCAAATTGTCACTGGAGATGAAACATGGGTATCTCATATCACTCCCGAAAGCAAGCGACAATCGATGGAATGGCGACACACAACCTCACCCGTCAAGGTCAAAGCCAAACAGACGCCGTCAAAGCGCAAGATTATGGCAAATGTGTTCTGGGACCGGCACGGTGTTTTGCTAGTGGACTTATGCCACGAGGAACGACAATCAACTCAGATGCCTACTGTGCAACTCTAAAGAAGCTCCGCAGAGCAATTCAAAACAAAAGGCGTGGCATGCTGACAAAAGGAGTTTTGCTCCTGCATGATAACGCTAGGCCTCACACCTCTCAAAAGACTTGGGATTTGATTGATTCTTTTGGCTTGAAAGTTTTGGACCATGCACCATACAGCCCCGACCTTGCTCCTAGCGATTTTCACCTTTTCCGGTACCTGAAACACCATCTTGGCGGGCAGCGCTTCAATGACGACAATGAAGCGAAAGCGGCCGTGAACTCTTGACTGTCAGAGCAGGCGGCCGAATTCTTTGAAGAGGGAATTAAAAACTTAGTTGTACGTTATGACAAGTGCTTAAATAAACAAGGCAACTATGTATAAAAATAGGTAAAAGTGTGTAGAATCAGAAAATAAAAGTTTTTTTACAAAAGTATTTGTATCTTTTTTAAAAAAATAAAAACAGCCCTTACTTAAAAAACAACCCTCGTATAACAGGATGTCTAACTTGTGATGGAATTCAAATAGGCAGAATAATTATGATAAACAGAGTCAAAACCTACATGTTAAGCATCAGATGAATCATGTAAGTTTGGATAAAGAATTCTGGAATTGTATGTGGAACAATGATTCATTATGGAATAAGTGCATTTAAAAAAATTAGAAAATCGAGATGTGGGTATGGAGACTAACCGATTTTTACAACAGGGCTGAAAGTGGAGTTCAAAATCATAATGAGGGGAGTGATAAGTATTTCTGAAGAGAGAGAGAGAGATTATTCAGAATAATGTTCATGACAGCATTGTGTGTGGAATGTGAATGAACATTCTCATGATATTAATAAAAAGGACTTCATCATTAATAAAATAATAAATAATTATTGTCAATGGCATACTTTAATATCTTGTAAAAAATTATATCGCAGACAGTAGACATGGAAAAAGATAATGAAAATCTCCATCTTTTGTTATCTGTGATTCTTCTAGAATAATCCTTCTTCTTGTTCAGACTGTTGTACTGATAGGATGTGATTGATATCTCGTAACACAGAGGTCTGTAAAAAAACTGTAGTATGTTGCTAATTTAATATTTGAAAAATAGAGTTTATGTGTCATTGAAATGAATTTACTTTGTTTGGAGTTTTATTTTATTGTGATTCTTGTCCTATATAAGTGTTAAGTTTTCTGACCAGCTACAGAGCAGCACAGCCATTAGTGCTATTGATCTACAGTGTGGTTTATTGGTAAATGCTGAATAATAAGCGATTAACATTGAGAAATATTTTCAAATGTTACTACCGTGAGAGCACACAAGGCAAAATGTGCCTCTTCAAATCAGAAAATACATACTCTGAAACTATGTTATATGTGCAGTTCACATAGATTTCTCTTTCTTTCTTTTTTATACAAGTGGTGCCACAGCACAGTGGCACTACCTCAGAAGCCACCCCTGTACATACGGCTCGTACCATGTCAGATGCTGCAAGTGTAATGCCCAAAATAGAAGCTTGAAAAATGGAATTTCACAGCAACAGATATGCCAAGCAAATTTTTCATGCTACCCAATCTGTACTGGCTGGCCACAGGAAGACAGTGTAAGAGGTAGGAGCCAGGAGGCAACACACACATGCTTTAGAATTATATCATTCTGTGAAGCAAGATAGTGTAGCATTAGGCGTAATGGACACTCTACCCTTCTCCCTCCCTGCTCACCACCACCACCACCAAATCATGGGCAGAGGAATGTTGGAGTTGCCGAACAGTGTGACAGGAATCTGAGAATAACATTGGGGAAAAAACAATACAGAATGCTTGGGCATTCACTCAGAGTACAGTAGAGGTTGTGAACATCTTAAAATGTAAAAGGAGACCACTCCAGCTTCCTCACATCAATCCATCAGTACATTCGATGATGAGTATTTGGTATATTATAAACATATTGTGCTTGTCTGTCACAATGATCTGACATTTTCACAAAGATAAATGAAGAGCCACACCATAATTTATTTGATTGAATATGCCTATGTCTCTTTTGTGTCTGTCAGTAGTGGTTTATCTTGTAGTGAAGTCGAAGTAGATACTCCGTGCGAATTGGTATGGGTGGAGGTTATACTTAACAGCCGAACTAAGTTAATAATTGGCTCCTTCTACCGAACCCCAGACTCTGATGATACAGTTGCTGAACAGTTCAGAGAAAATTTGAGTCTCGTAACAAATAAATACCCCACTCATACGGTTATAGTTGGTGGGGAGTTCAACCTTCCCTCGATATGTTGGCAAAAATACTTGTTCAAAACCGGTGGTAGGCAGAAAACATCTTCCGAGATTGTCCTAAATGCTTTCTCCAAAAATAATTTTGATCAGTTAGTCCACGAACCCACGCGAATTGTAAATGGTTGCGAAAACACACTTGACCTCTTAGCCACAAACAATCCAGAGCTAATACAGAGCATTATGACTGATACAGGGATTAGTGATCACAAGGTTGTTGTAGCTAGGCTCAATACCGTTTCTTCCAAATCCACCAGAAACAAACGCAAAATAATTTTATTTAAAAAACCGGATAAAGTGTCACTAGAAGCCTTCCTAAGAGACAATCTCCATTCCTTCCGAACTGACTATGCAAATGTAGACAAGATGTGGCTCAAATTCAAAGATATAGTAGCAACAGCAATTGAGAGATTCATACCTCATAAACTGGTAAGAGATGGAACTGATCCCCCATGGTACACAAAACAGGTCCGAACGCTGTTGCAGAGGCAACGGAAAAAGCATGCGAAGTTCAGAAGAATGCGAAATCCCGAAGATTGGCTAAAATTTACAGACGCGCGAAATTTGGCACGGACTTCAATGCGAGATGCCTTTAATAGGTTCCACAACGAAACATTGTCTCGAAATTTGGTAGAAAATCCGAAGAAATTCTGGTCCTATGTAAAGTACACAAGCTGCAAGATGCAGTCTATACCTTCGCTGCGCAGTGCCGATGGTACTGTTACCGACGACTGTGCCGCTAAAATGGAGTTATTGAACGCAGTTTTCCAAAATTCCTTCACCAGGGAAGACGAATGGAATATTCCAGAATTTGAAACACGAAGAGCTGCTAGCATGAGTTTCTTAGAAGTAGATACCTTGGGGATTGCGAAGCAACTCAAATCGCTTGATACAGGCAAGTCTTCAGGTCCAGATTGTATACCTATTAGGTTCCTTTCAGATTATGCTGATACAGTAGCTCCCTACTTAGCAATCATACACAACCGCTTGCTCACTGATGGATCTGTACCTGCAGATTGGAAAATTGCGAAGGTCGCACCAGTGTTTAAGAAGGGTAGTAGGAGTAATCCATCGAACTACAGACCTATATCATTGACGTCGGTTTGCAGTAGGGTTTTGGAGCATATACTGTATTCAAACATTATGAATCACCTCGAAGGGAACGATCTGTTGATACGTAATCAGCATGGTTTCAGAAAACGTCGTTCTTGTGCAATGCAGCTAGCTCTTTATTCGTACGAAGTAACGGCCGCTATCGACAGGGGATCTCAGGTTGACTCCATATTTCTGGATTTCCGGAAAGCTTTTGACACTGTTCCTCACAAGCGACTTCTAATCAAACTACGGGCCTATGGGGTATCGTCTCAGTAGTGCGACTGGATTCGTAATTTTCTGTCAGGAAGGTCGCAGTTCGTAGTAATAGACGGCAAATCATCAAGTAAAACTGAAGTGATATCAGGTGTTCCCCAGGGAAACGTCCTGGGACCTCTGCTGTTCCTGATCTATATAAATGACCTGGGTGACAATCTGAGCAGTTCTCTTAGGTTGTTTGCAGATGATGCTGTAATTTACTGTCCAGTAAGGTCATCCGAAGACCAGTATCAGTTGCAAAGCGATTTAGAAAAGATTGCTGTATGGTGTGGCAGGTGGCAGTTGACACTAAATAACGAAAAGTGTGAGGTGATCCACATGAGTTCCAAAAGAAATCCGTTGGAATTCGATTACTCGATAAATAGTACAATTCTCAAGGCTGTCAATTCAACTAAGTACCTGGGTGTAGAAATTACGAACAACTTCAGTTGGAAAGACCACATCGATAATATTGTGGGGAAGGCGAGCCAAAGGTTGCGTTTCATTGGCAGGACACTTAGAAGATGCAACAAGTCCACTAAAGAGACAGCTTACACTACACTCGTTTGTCCTCTGTTAGAATATTGCTGCGCAGTGTGGGATCCTTACCAGGTGGGATTGACGGAGGACATCGAAAGGGTGCCAAAAAGGGCAGCTCGTTTTGTATTATCACGTAGTAGGGGAGAGAGTGTGGCAGATATGATACACGAATTGGGATGGAAGTCATTACAGCAAAGACGTTTTTCGTCGCGGCGAGATCTATTTACGAAATTTCAGTCACCAACTTTCTCTTCCGAATGCGAAAATATTTTGTTGAGCCCAACCTACATAGGTAGGAATGATCATCAAAATAAAATAAGAGAAATCAGAGCTCGAACAGAAAGGTTTAGGTGTTCATTTTTCCCGCGCGCTGTTCGGGAGTGGAATGGTAGGGAAATAGTATGATTGTGGTTCGATGAACCCTCTGCCAAGCACTTAAATGTGAATTGCAGAGTAATCATGTAGATGTAGATGTAGATGTACATTGTTGTTGTTGTGGTCTTCAGTCTAGAGACTGGTTTGATGCAGCTCTCCATGCTACTAGATTAGATTAGATTAGATTATCCTGTGCAAGCTGCTTCATCTCCCAGTACCTACTGCAACCTACATCCTTCTGAATCTGTTTAGTGTATTCATCTCTTGGTCTCCCTCTATGATTTTTACCCTCCACACTGCCCTCCAATATTAAATTAGTGAGCCTTCGATGCCTCAGAGTATGCCCAACCAACCAATCCCTTCTTCTAGTCAAGTTGTGCCACAAATTTCTCTTCTTCCCAATTTTGTTCAATACCTCCTCATTAGTTATGTGATCTACCCATCTAATCTTCAGCATTTTTCTGTAGCACCGCATTTCGAAAGCTTTTATTCTCTTCATGTCTAAACTATTTATCGTCCACGTTTCACTTCCGTACATGGTTACACTACATACAAATACTTTCAGAAACAACTCCCTGACACTTTAATCTATACTAAAAGTTAACAAATTTCTCTTGTTCAGAAACACATTCCTTGCCATTGCCAGCCTACAATTTATATCCTCTCTACTTCGACCATCATCAGTTATTTTGCTCCCCAAATAGCAAAACTCATTTACTGCTGTAGGTATCTCATTTCCTAATCTAATTCCCTCAGCATCACCTAATTTAATTCGACTATGTTCCACTATCTTCGTTTTGCTTTTGTTGATGTTCATCTTATATCCTCCTTTGTTTCAAGACACTGTCCATTCCATTCAACTGCTCTTCCAGGTCCTTTGCTCTCTGTGACACAATTACAATGTCATCGGCGAACCTCAAAGTTTTTATTTCTTCTCCCTGGATTTCAGTTCCTACTCCAAATTTTTCTTTTGTTTCCTTTACTGCTTGCTCAATATACAGACTGAATAACATTGGGGATAGGTTACAACCCTGTCTCACTCCCTTCCCAACCACTGCTTCCCTTTCATGCCCCTCGACTCATAACTGCCATCTGGTTTCTGCACAAATTGTAAATAGCCTTTCGCTACCTGTATTTTACCCCTGCCACCTTCAGAATTTGAAAGAGAGTATTCTATTCTACATTGTCAAAAGCTTTCTCTAAGCCTAAAAATGCTAGAAGTGTAGGTTTGCCTTTCTTTAATCCATCTTCTAAGATAAGTAGTTGGGTCAGTATTGCCTCACGTGTTCCAACATTTCTACGGAATTCAAACTGATCTTCCTCAAGGTCATCTTCTACCAGTTTTTCTATTCATCTGTAAAAAATTCGTGTTAGTATTTTGGAAACATGACTTATTAAACTGATAGTTTGGTAATTTTCACTCCTGTCAGCACCTGCTTTCTTTGGGATTGGAATTATTTTATTCTTTTTGAAGTCTGAGGCTATATCCCCTGTTCATACATTTTGCTCACCAGATGGTAGAGATTTGTCAGGGCTGGCTCTCCCAAGGCTATCAATAGTTGTAATGGAATGTTGTCTACTCCCAGGGCCTTTTTTTGACTTAGGACTTTCAGTGCTTTGCCAAACTCTTCACGCAGTATTGTATCTCCCATTTCATCTTCATCTACATCTTCATCCATTTCCATAATATTGTCCTCAAGTTCATTGCCCTTGTATAGACCCTCTATATGCTCCTTCCAACGTTCTGCTTTCACTTCTTTGCTTAGAACTGGGTTTCCATCTGAGATCTTTATATTCACGCAAGTGGTTCTCTTTTCTCCAAAGGTCTCTCTAATTTTCCTGTAGGCAGTATCTATCTTACCCCTAGTGATATGTGCCTTTACATCCTCACATTTGTCCTCTATCCATCCCTGCTTAGACATTTTGCACTTCACTTCCTCTCGATCTCATTTTTGAGACGTTTGTATTTCCTTTTGCCTGCTTCATTTACTGCACTTTTATATTTCCTCCTTTCATCTATTAAATTCAATATATCTTCTGTTATCCAAGGATTTTTACTAGCCCTCATCTTTTTACCTACTTAATCCTCTGCTGCCTTCACTAATTCGTCCTTCAAATCTACCCATTCTTCTTCTACTGTATGTCTTTCCCCCATTCTTGTCAATTGTTCCCTAATGCTCTCCCTGAAATTTTCCACAATCTCTGGTTCTGTGAGTTTATCCAGGTCCCATCTCCTTAAATTCCCACCTTTTTGCAGTTTCTTCAGTTTTAATCTATAGTTCATAACCAATAGATTGTGGTCAGAGTCCACATCTGCCCCTGGAAATGCCTTACAATTTAAAACCTGGTTCCTAAATCTCTGTCTTACCATTATATAATCTATTTGAAACCTTCCAGTATCTCCAGGCCTCTTCCATGTATACAACCTTCTTTTATGATTTTTGAACCAAGTGTAAGCTATGATTAAGTTATGCTCTGTGCAAAGTTCTTCCAAGTGGCTTCTTCTTTCATCCATTACCCCCATTCCATATTCACCTTCTACTTTTCCTTCTCTTCCTTTTCCTACCATCGAATTCCAGTCACCTGTGACTATTAAATTTTCGGCTCCCTTCACTATCTGAATAATTTCTTTTATCTCATCATACATTTCATCAATCTCTTCATCATCTGCGGAGGTAGTTGGCATATAAACTTGTATTACTGTGGTAAGTGTGGGCCTCGTGTCTATCGTGGCCACAATAATCACTATGCTGTTTCTAGTAGCTGACCCACACACCTATTTTTTTAATTCATTATTAAACCTACTCATCCATTATCCCTATTTGATTTCGTATTTTATAACCCTGTATTCACCTGACCTGAAGTCTTTTTCCTCCTGCCACCAAACTTCACTAATTCCCACTATATCTAAATTTAACATATCCATTTCCCTTTTTAAATTTTGTTGCATACCTTCCTGATTGAGGGATCTGACATTCCACACTCCGATCTGTAGAACACCAGTTTTCTTTCTCCTGATAATGATGTCCTCCTGAGTTGTCCCTTCCCAGAGATCCAAATGGGGGACTATTTTACCTCCGGAATATTTTACCCAAGAGGACGCCATCATCATTTAACCATACAGTAAAGCAGCATGCCCTTGGGAAAAATTATGGCTGTAGTTTCTCCTTTCTTTCTGCCGTTCACAGTACCAGCACTGCAAAGCTGTTTTGGTTAGTGTTACAAGGCCAGATCAGGCAATCATCCAGACTGTTGCCCCTGCAACTACTGAAAAGGCTGCTGCTTGTCTTCAGGAACCACACGTTTGTCTGGCCTCTCAACAGATACCCCTCCGTTGTGGTTACACCTACTCCAGTTTGGTTTTCGTGCCGGTCTTTGTACTGAACAGGCAATATTCTCTTTCAGCAACCAAGTTTTGGAAGCCATTAACAAAAGAATGTCTCCAGTGGGTATTTTTTGTGATCTTACGAAAGCCTTTGACTGTGTAAACTACCAAATTCTTTTGAAAAAGGCAGAATACTATGGTTTATGTGGTACTGTTGGCTTGTGGCTACAATCATATCTACAGGATCGGAAGCAGACTGTAATGCTGAATAGCTCTTCTGGAGAACCTGCCTCGTGTGAATGGGGCACGATAACGTGTGGTGTGCCTCAGGGCTCCGTTTTGGGCCCACTGCTTTTCCTCATCTTTATTAATGATCTTTCTCTTTGTTCTGAGACAAACAGCAAATTTACCCTGTTTGCTGATGATACCACAATTCTGATTGACAATTTGATAGATCACGATCTTGAACAAACTACAAATACTGTTTTTAATGACATCTTAAATTGGTTCTCCTCATATGGTCTCTCACTCAATGCAGATAAAACTCATTATATGAAGTTCCATACATCACAAAGTAATCTCGATGAAATTAACATAAAATGTAGAGATCAACCAATACAGAAAGTTGAAGATACAAAATTCCTGGGTGCTTACATAGACAGCAAATGTAATTGGGCAGTTCACATTCTTCATCTATGTAAAAAACTTAGCTCGGCAACATTTGCATTACGGGTAATTTCTTCAGTGGCTGAACTTGACACCATTAAGGTTGCCTACTTTAGCTACTTCCGCTCATTGATGTCATTTGCTATCATATTCTGGGGGAACCAATCACTTGCAAAAAAAGTTTTCACCATTTAAAAAAAAAAAAAAAAAAAAAAAAAAAAAAAAAAAAGGCAATCAGGATAATGTGTGGGGTCCATCAAAGACACTCTTGAAGGCAATTGTGTCGGAAGATAGGTATCCTAACAACTGCCTCACAGTATATTTTTTCCTTGCTGACCTTTGTGTGCAAAAATTATTCTATCTATCAAGACAACAGTAAATTCCATGGCTATGACACCAGACACAAAAACAATCTACATTTCGAAATGAAACGTCTCACTCTGGTACAAAGAGGAGTTTACTACTCCAGCATTAAGCTGTTCAATGCTCTACCACTACATATCCAATGTGTTCATACAGAACTGCCAAAATTTAAACAAGTTCTCAAAGATTACCTGACAGGGAAATCCTTTTATACTGTGGATGAATATCTGAAAGAAAATGCATACCATCACTAAACTTATTGTGTCTAGAAGTAGTTCAATTGATTTTATTGTGCACTTGAGCATTAGCACACTTTTTGTAACAGCAAATTGGCTGTACCTGTATTTACTCTTGTAGGCCTAATATCTGATTTAACTTTGTGCTCTTATCTTTAAGCTTTATTTGAAACTTCTTTTTCTGTTAAATGGTTGTTATGTTATCTAGCTGACATTGTATCTATTACTGTATTTATAGTGTGTCCTACTAATCTATGTACAATTTGGCATTGAATTGCCCTTGTATTTGTTGTTGTTGTTGTTGTTGTGGTCTTCAGTCCTGAGACTGGTTTGATGCAGCTCTCCATGCTACTCTATCCTGTGCAAGCTTTTTCATCTCCCAGTACCTACTGCAACCTACATCCTTCTGAATCTGCTTAGTGTATTCATCTCTTGGTCTCCCTCTACGATTTTTACCCTCCACGCTGCCCTCCAATACTAAATTGGTGATCCCTTGATGCCTCAGAACATGTCCTACCAACCGATCCCTTCTTCTGGTCAAGTTGTGCCACAAACTTCTCTTCTCCCCAATCCTATTCAATACTTCCTCATTAGTTATGTGATCTACCCATCTAATCTTCAATTGTAAGTTTAAATTGAAACCTGTACAATTTGACACGTTCCATATCCTTGTGATTGACTCACTAATTGGATCTACGGAACATGAAATAAATAAATAAACATTCTGGAGCCAATTAACAAATAGAACTTTATACCCCAAATGGGGGAAGGAAGTGAAAAAGGGATAGAGTGAAAACTATATAACTAATAATAAATTGTGTTATGTTCAGACAGTTTCAAAAATTGGAGCCAGAAATGAAGATTCTGATGCCTCTGTAAATTTAGTTAAAATTGAAATGGATGGAATTCAGGGAAATTTTTAAGATGTTTAGTACAACTAATTATTTGAAATTTGTGAATAAAAGGAAGTTAGGAAAGAGTTAGATTGTTCTCACATTAAAGATAAAATAGGTCAGTGGGAAGGTAAATACTTAATTGACATAGGGAGTCCTGTATCTGGAATATCAGGAAAAAAACTTAAGGAGAAAATTCATGAGTGGGAAGAGAATTATTTAATTGATGTAGGTAAATACAGTGTTCCCATTTTTAAGAAAGAAGCAGTGGAAAGAAAATTATAGAATACAAAAAATGGGAATATAATAAATATTCAAGGTACAGAAATTTAAGAAAGAACAAAGAACTTTCACCTAAAAATGTATTATCTGTAACTTCTGGCTTTTCAAAATTATAACTTTTCAGAAAACAAGAAAAACTTTTCTCAAAGTTTGAAAATCATACTGTCTTCTTTTAAACCTGAAAACCTGTTACTTGCAATACATATACACTTATATTTAGAGTTGTGTCCCTACACCATTAAATGCCATGCGAATGAAAATATCTTTTTAAACTGAACTTAGTATTCAAAAAGTTGCATTTGAACAAAACTATGTTTGAATTTTTGAGATACGATTTTCATATGAACACCAATTGTGTCCATGGAAATCACAAATATTTTATCTTAGTGTCCTATAAAAACCCCACCTCTCAGTTGTCGGTACTTTTGGGAAAGAATAATAAAACAGGTGCTTAGAAGTATTTTGGAAAGTGAGGTGTCCCTGTGAAACTGAAATGTATTTTCTTATTGTCAATCAAAATCCTCAATTTTATTTGGTCAGTATTCTCAGGGGAGGGGGAAGTGGGGAGAGGAGGGGGATGTATGCGAGATGAAAGGAGAGGAGAAAGTGGGTTAACTCCATGCAGTATTTCTTTACTGTTTCTTCAAAGAACTTTTTCATTCATTTGTCAATAGTAAAGAAGTAGAGGGGTGGTGAAAGTGATAATGTACCTCTTGGCAATGGAATTAGAAGTACAAGAGATATGTTTTCACATTATTAATTTTTCTTGGGTCATTTATATTTATCCCTTGGGTTAGTAGTAAATGATTATGAAGTAAAAGTCACTACCTTTCAATCCCATTGCAGGCTATAACAATGCATGTTTAGTAATCGGTATTTTTGTTGCCTTTTCATTTCTATATATCATTTGCTCTGTAATAAAAATGAATATTTTGTGAAATATATACCTGTAGGGTCTTGAGGAAAACTGTGCACCAGGTAGACATCAATCTGGAAGGGAAGGGAGGGATTGTACATTGCTTAAAATCTCAGTGTGAATTGAAAACATAAATTTTATCCATTTGCCAAATGAGAAAATGGTGCTTATTAGTCATATCCATTAAGATGAAACAGATTACAACTTATTCTGTATGATGTGTGTCTTACAGTTAAAAGAATTTTATATCCCTTTGAAAGGTAGGTGTGTTGCTATGCTGTATTATGCAGGGGGGACTTGAGAATTTGACATTTGTATGTACTTAGTTACAGTAACTTATGGAATTCTCACCTATTTGAAACTCTTACTTTCATAAAAACTTACTCTTTTTATTAAATCATGCCAGTCTTGAATGCTAGTACAACGAGAAAAATATTTTCAAAAGCATGATTCTGATATCACTGAAAAGATGAAACTAGAGGAAGGAGCATGCTAAGGACAATTTGAGTAAAGGTATGATTGGGAACACAAAGAAGGGACTAAAAGAGGTCAAGGAAAATGACAGCATCACTGTGGATGAAAGTGGATATTTAAATAAAGTCAATCATTTTGTTTCTTATAAATATTTGTAAATCAGTTGATACATAAATCATTATGGACCTATGTTTGAAGAGAAGGGAATTTGTGGAGAAAGGAACTTAAGTCTATTTGCATAATTTCCTGTATTATTTGTATTTTCTTATTAGGTCTACAACTTTGCTTCCGCCATTTTACAATAGAGGACAGTAGTGGCAGGTTGTTTAATACCATTAGCTTAGGCATGTGTAAGTGTAACACCATCAAAATGTTAATCAATTTGTGATTGCATCATAAAGTTACTCTTGATAGAATGTCAACCGACAACACCGTTCTTGTCGTTTGCAGGAAGTTTTAATTTTCTGATTTAATACGAAGAAATCTGTGGCTGAGGCTCATAAAATGCAGGGTAAGACCTATGGTGAGGCACTTACTAGTGAAAGAACAGGCAGAGAATGGTTTCAATACTTTAAGAATGACAATTTTGATGTCAAAGACTGGAATGGTATTGTAAGAGAGAAGGTTTTCAAAGCTTCTGAAACCAATGGAAACAATTACAGTAGATCATTATCAAAGGCAATTGATGCATTTGAGCCAGCCATTGTGGCTGAGCGGTTCTAGACGCATCAGTCTGGAGCCGCGTGACCGCTACAGTCACAGGTTCGAATCCTGCCTTGGACATGGATCTGTGAGATGTCCTTAGGTTAGTTAGATTTAAGTAGTTCTAAGTTCTAGGAAACTGATGACCACAGATGTTAAGTCCCATAGTGCTCAGAGCCATGTTTTGATGCATTTGAGCTGAACACTGTAAGACAACTGGCTGTAATACAGTGATATACATGAAAAGATGATTTGCAGTAAGACAATGCTCAACTCCATGTTGCAAAATCTGTAAAACCATACTTGGAAATGTTGAAATGGGAAGTCCTGCCCTACCTGCCATATTCTCCAGATATTGTTCCCTCTGACTACCACTTTTTTCAATGGGTGGCACACAGCCTTTCCAGATCAGCATTTCCGGTCATATGAATAAGTGCAAAACCGGATGAATTCATGGATCTCCTCAAAAGACATGCAGTTCTTCCACCACAGAATTTGTATGCTGCTCAAAAGATGGGAGAAATTAATGGCCAATTTTAATCATATATTTTTTGTAAGTTTTTCAGGTAGTGAAGGGAGACGAAAATTTAATAGTCATGGGTGACTGGAATTCGTCAGTAGGAAAAGGGAGAGAAGGAAACATAGTAGGAGAATATGGATTGGGGGGAAGAAATGAAAGAGGAAGCTGCCTTGTAGAATTTTGCACAGAGCATGACTTAATCATACACTCCTGGAAATGGAAAAAAGAACACATTGACACCGGTGTGTCAGACCCACCATACTTGCTCCGGACACTGCGAGAGGGCTGTACAAGCAATGATCACACGCACGGCACAGCGGACACACCAGGAACCGCGGTGTTGGCCGTCGAATGGCGCTAGCTGCGCAGCATTTGTGCACCGCCGCCGTCAGTGTCAGCCAGTTTGCCGTGGCATACGGAGCTCCATCGCAGTCTTTAACACTGGTAGCATGCCGCGACAGCGTGGACGTGAACCGTATGTGCAGTTGACGGACTTTGAGCGAGGGTGTATAGTGGGCATGCGGGAGGCCGGGTGGACGTACCACCGAATTGCTCAACACGTGGGGCGTGAGGTCTCCACAGTACATCGATGTTGTCGCCAGTGGTCGGCGGAAGGTGCACCTGCCCGTCGACCTGGGACCGGACCGCAGCGACGCACGGATGCACGCCAAGACCGTAGGATCCTACGCAGTGCCATAGGGGACCGCACCGCCACTTCCCAGCAAATTAGGGACACTGTTACTCCTGGGGTATCGGCGAGGACCATTCGCAACCGTGTCCATGAAGCTGGGCTACGGTCCCGCACACCGTTAGGCCGTCTTCCGCTCACGCCCCAACATCGTGCAGCCCGCCTCCAGTGGTGTCGCGACAGGCGTGAATGGAGGGACGAATGGAGACGTGTCGTCTTCAGCGATGAGAGTCGCTTCTGCCTTGGTGCCAATGATGGTCGTATGCGTGTTTGGCACCGTGCAGGTGAGCGCCACAATCAGGACTGCATACGACCGAGGCACACAGGGCCAACACCCAGCATCATGGTGTGGGGAGCGATCTCCTACACTGGCCGTACACCACTGGTGATCGTCGAGGGGACACTGAATAGTGCACGGTACATCCAAACCGTCATCGAACCCATCGTTCTACCATTCCTAGACTGGCAAGGGAGCTTGCTGTTCCAACAGGACAATGCACGTCCGCATGTATCCCGTGCCACCCAACGTGCTCTAGAAGGTGTAAGTCAACTACCCTGGCCAGCAAGATCTCCGGATCTGTCCCCCATTGAGCATGTTTGGGACTGGATGAAGCGTCGTCTCACGCGGTCTGCACGTCCAGCACGAACGCTGGTCCAACTGAGGCGCCAGGTGGAAATGGCATGGCAAGCCGTTCCACAGGACTACATCCAGCATCTCTACGATCGTCTCCATGGGAGAATAGTAGCCTGCATTGCTGCGAAAGGTGGATATACACTGTACTAGTGCCGACATTGTGCATGCTCTGTTGCCTGTGTCTATGTGCCTGAGGTTCTGTCAGTGTGATCATGTGATGTATCTGACCCCAGGAATGTGTCAATAAAGTTTCCCCTTCCTGGGACTATGAATTCACGGTGTTCTTATTTCAATTTCCAGGAGTGTAGCTAACACTTGGTTCAAGAATCATAAAAGAAGGTTGTATACCTGGAAGAATCCTGGAGATACTAAAAGGTATCAGATAGATTATATAATGGTAAGACAGAGATTTAGAAACCAGGTTTTAAATTGTAAGACATTTCCAGGGGCAGATGTGGATTCTGACCACAATCTATTGGTTATGAACTGCAGATTGAAACTGAAGAAACTGCAAAAAGGTGGGAATTTAAGGAGTTGGGACCTGGATAAACTGAAAGAACCAGAGGTTGTAGAGAGTTTCAGGGAGAGCATAAGGGAACAATTGACAGGAATGGGGGAAAGAAATACAGTAGAAGAAGAATGGGTAGCTTTGAGGGATGAAGTAGTGAAGGCAGCAAACGATCAAGTAGGTAAAAAGACGAGGGCTAATAGAAATCCTTGGGTAACAGAAGAAATATTGAATTTAATTGATGAAAGGAGAAAATATAAAAATGCAGTAAATGAAGCAGGCAAAAAGGAATACAAACGTCTCAAAAATGAGATTGACAGGAAGTGCAAAATGGCTAAGCAGGGATGGCTAGAGGACAAATGTAAGGATGTAGAGGCTTGTCTCACTAGGGGTGAGATAGATACTGCCTACAGGAAAATTAAAGAGACCTTTGGAGAGAAGAGAACCACTTGTATGAATATCAAGAACTCAGATGGAAACCCAGTTCTAAGCAAAGAAGGGAAGGCAGAAAGGTGGAAGGAATATATAGAGGGTTTATACAAGGGCGATGTGCTTGAGGACAATATTATGGAAATGGAAGAGGATGTAGATGAAGATGAAATGGGAGATAAGATACTGCGTGAAGAGTTTGACAGAGCACTGAAAGACCTGAGTCGAAACAAGGCCCCGGGAGTAGACAACATTCCATTAGAACTACTGATGGCCTTGGGAGAGCCAGTCATGACAAAACTCTACCATCTGGTGAGAAAGATGTATGAGACAGGCGAAATACCCTCAGACTTCAAGAAGAATATAATAATTCCAATCCCAAAGAAAGCTGGTGTTGACAGATGTGAAAATTACCGAACTATCAGTTTAATAAGTCACAGCTGCAAAATACTAACGCGAATTCTTTACAGACGAATGGAAAAACTGGTAGAAGCGGACCTCGGGGAAGATCAGTTTGGATTCCGTAGAAATGTTGGAACACGTGAGGCAATACTAACCTTACGACTTATCTTAGAAGAAAGATTAAGAAAAGGCAAACCTACGTTTCTAGCATTTGTAGACTTTGAGAAAGCTTTTGACAATGTTAACTGGAATACTCTCTTTCAAATTCTGAAGGTGGTAGGGGTAAAATACAGGGAGCGAAAGGCTATTTACAATTTGTACAGAAACCAGATGGCAGTTATAAGAGTCGAGGGGCATGAAAGGGAAGCAGTGGTTGGGAAAGGAGTGAGACAGGGTTGTAGCCTCTCCCCGATGTTATTCAATCTGTATATTGAGCAAGCAGTAAAGGAAGCAAAAGAAAAATTTGGAGTAGGTATTAAAATTCATGGAGAAGAAGTAAAAACTTTGAGGTTCGCCGATGACATTGTAATTCTGTCAGAGACAGCAAAGGACTTGGAAGAGCAGTTGAACGGAATGGACAGTGTATTGAAAGGAGGATATAAGATGAACATCAACAAAAGCAAAACGAGGATAATGGAATGTAGTCAAATTAAATCGGGCGATGCTGAGGGAATTAGATTAGGAAATGAGACACTTAAAGTAGTAAAGGACTTTTGCTATTTAGGGAGTAAAATAACATGATGGTCGAAGTAGAGAGGATATAAAATGTAGACTGGCAATGGCAAGGAAATCGTTTCTGAAGAAGAGAAATTTGTTAACGTCGAGTATAGACTTAAGTGTCAGGAAGTCGTTTCTGAAAGTATTTGTATAGAGTGTAGCCATGTATGGAAGTGAAACATGGACGATAACTAGTTTGGACAAGAAGAGAATAGAAGCTTTCGAAATGTGGTGCTATAGAAGAATGCTGAAGATTAGATGGGTAGATCACATAACTAATGAGGAGGTGTAGAATAGGATTGGGGAGAAGAGAAGTTTGTGGCACAACTTGACTAGAAGAAGAGATCGGTTGGTAGGACATGTTTTGAGGCATCAAGGGATCACAAATTTAGCATTGGAGGGCAGCGTGGAGGATAAAAATCGTATAGGGAGACCAAGA
Organism: Schistocerca nitens; assembly: GCF_023898315.1. Lineage (NCBI taxonomy): Eukaryota > Metazoa > Arthropoda > Insecta > Orthoptera > Acrididae > Schistocerca > Schistocerca nitens. The sequence continues at coordinate 459,367,140 of NC_064615.1, read as the reverse complement.
GATGAATACGCTAAGCAGATTCAGAAGGATATAGGTTGCAGTAGGTACTGGGAGATGAAGCAGCTTGCACAGGATAGAGTAGCATGGAGAGCTGCATCAAACCAGTCTCAGGACTGAAGACCAACAGCAAACAAGTTTTTCATAATAAAACCTTGACTTCAAGAAAAAAAAATGGGGGGAAAAGGTTGTAGGCCTAATATGTGAATGTAAATGTACACCAATTGCTTGAACATTGATTCAAAAATGATAAAAAATCAGAATAATAACCTATTTTATAATTTTGAACAAGTTAGCTAAATGTTTGTAAACTTTAGTTTAATTATTCGGTTTTTGTTTAAGCTAAAGAAAATCCATGATTAAAGTTCACTTAGTTGTAACGTTATGTTAAATCACATTGTAGAGAAATGTCTGCCTAAATGTCTCTTTGATATCCGCTTCAATATATCATTATGCTACTTTCAAAATTAACAGAAACGTATGCAAAGGATTATATGTTTGAAAATCACCACCCTGTGTTAGATATATCAGAATTTGTTTTTATTATACTTGCAAGATGTTACAAAAATCTTTCAATACAGAAACCAAACCTGCCTAAAATTAAGAATAATATTGTCAGAATTTAAGTACATGGGATAATTAATGTTATAACAAATACTTATGCTCCATAAGGACACACAATCCCATAAACCATAAATGCGTGTGTGTCAGATGGGATGGAGGTGGGGTGTACTGAAATGAATCTGCCTATACCACAGTGTCACATGTTCAATAGTAGATGATGATTCATCTCTGTTTAATGAACTGTTCTATACCATTCATATGTGATGATGTTTCTTTGAAAATTGCATATCTTATGTTCATTATGGAGGTTTCAGAATCATTATGTTGTTTGGTGACATTTGAAATTTCATTTATCTCTTTATATTTTTCCTCTTAACTTTGAAAGTCTATTTCTTTCATTTTTTGTCACTCATGAAATTGTTAATTATCCCACAAAAATAGATTTGGTTCTTTGTCAGTAACCAGATAATTGTTTATGTAACATTACCAGAAGCATTAAAACTTCAGTACCAAAAATTATGCTTAAGAATTTATAATTGTTCTTTCTTCATAAAATACTTTTGTGTTCTGATTATTGTTTTCTTTATAAATATTGTCTCAGACTTGCTGCAATGTTATGTTAAAAACTCTTTGTACTGACAAGGTGTGCTGTCATTGTTTACTATGCATAACTTTGTCTGGAGAGCCCCTGTGAAGTGTTGAAGAGGATTGATCATAGGAAGCTGAGTCTGTGACTTGCTTCCATGTTAGATGGAGTGCAATTTCTATTGTGATCATAGGAAGCTGAGTCTATGACTTGCTTCCATGTTAGATGGAGTGAAATTTCTCTTGTGAGCTAACAAATGAATCTTTATCAAAAATGTTAACATTTGTAATGCATCAGTATGAGAAGAAATATAAAGCCAGACAAACCTAAAAGCAGTGTTTAATTTGAAAGTGATCATTTTTAACCTGTTTCATTTATTACATAAATGAAGAGAATCATATTACTGACAGAGCTGAGTGCAAGAACATACTTTGTTAATCTATCTTTAACAAGTTAATGGTTTTTCATAAGCTTGATAACACTAGTACCTCTGGAGAAGCTATACCTCATTGTTTAGTAGATGAAGACCTGAGCCAACAGTATCTACATAAAATTGTGGTGGATATATTTATTGTCTGTTAATTACTGTTACAGTCACTTAGGAATAGCCTATCTATAATTCTGTGTTATTTCTTAAAACATTATACATCAGTTAATGCTGAGAGAAATGTAAAAAACACCCTCAATTATCTATATTTTATTACCTTTGGATTATTGAACTGATGGAATGGGGTTGTTGGATGGCGGAATACCAATTGTTAAAGAGAAAAAGAACTGTTACTATAATAAATTTCTGTTAGTGGGACATCCACAACTTTTACGTGCATTGTTGAAAACTGGGTCCCCCATTTCTGCTGATAGACGGGACAAACTAACAGTTTCTATGAGTAATTGTTATGTCAGTTTACATTCAGCTATCACTGACAATGCTGTACAAACTTGGCACCTGTTTGGACTTCCTCTGTAGACCCTCACTGGTGCTTGCAATGTATGATTGACCTTTGTCATGCACGTTTGAAAGATGGTTTTAGCATGGTCACTTTTCCATGCTCCTTCTGATGAGGCATGTACATTAGAAGTGCTGCCTTTTAACTTAATTTGGACATGTACACATTGTACTGATTTTAGTTGCATCTGAAGATGAGACTTAGACCACAAAACTGGGTTGTGTAAGACATCAGTAATAAAGATTTTGTACAACTGTAACTGAAGTTTCAGTTATGAAAATGTTACTACAATACCGGAATCATGAGGACAATACAATGACCAATGAAAGAGTCTGTCAACCTCAAAGAGCACAATGCATCAAAAAGCTACCTAGATTTTGTGGTGAAACAGTATTTAGTCTGTCAGCAGTTGGTCAGATGCTGCACCAAGTTTTACTAAACTTACTAAAATGAATGGGACTATATCTGGTTGTAGAAGGTGTAATCAAAGAATATGGTGAATGATTTTTTTCTTGTAGCAGCAGCTACTAATGCTACAACCATTTTATGTAATTTGTCTGATAGCCTGATGCATTGTGACAGCCAGCATCAAGTTCGAACACATTCTGACTTGTCAGTCAGTGTCCAGAGATGCAAGACTGAGATTGTGTCATACGTTATGCATTTTGAACAATGCATGAAAATTAAGTTCTGTTTCAAGTTGCAAAAAAGTGCCAAAGAAACTCAAAAATTGTTGAAATTGGTATATGATGATAATGCTGTAACTGTGAAAACTGTTTACAAGTGGTATAACAGATTTAAAAAGAGAAACTAGTCGCTAGAAGATGAGCAACATTTGGGACAGCCATTAATCTCAAAAACAGAAGAAAATGTGCAAAAAGTAGCAAAAATTATTTTTGTAAACAGGCAAATAACTATTTGAGAGCTTACCAAATGACTTAGCATCTTGTACAGATTGCTTGATAATTTGCAGCCTGATATTTTGCAAATAAGACCAGTGAATGCAAAATTGATTCCCAGACTTTTGAGTGGTGAATGGAAGGGAAATATTGAGTGTCAATTTGCACTGAGTTGAAAGATCGTCTTCATTCAGATTTGGGCCAATGGCTTGCCTTCCTTATTTATTATGACAACATGCGTGACACATTACTTTGGATTCGTGAGTTTTTGGGTGGAAAAAGTGTTCCTATCTATCCACATCCATCCTACTCACCAGATTTTGTTCAATGCAAGTTCTTGCTCTTCCTAAAAATTAAAACTGTGCTTAAAAGAAAACATTTTGACACCATTCGTGACAGTGAGGGGGGTCACGACAGAGCAGCTGAATGCCCTTCCAAAAGAAGCCTTCGAGAAATGCTTCCTGTCACAGATCCAACGTTGGGATATTGTAGTGTTTCAAGAATTTCCGCATAAATTCTAGAACCACTTGGCCTTCCATCGTCTCGCTCTTACAGTATTTTAGATGTGAGTGGGAGAAAGGAACCCTATCTACTGGGCATAACCTGTCTGTGATTGCAGGTGTGATATCAGTCGCAAGCAAAAGGTTGATGTGGCGGTTGAATGCACCGCCAAGTACTGGTTGGGCGATTCATGGAAATTGTAGTGAAAGCACATGGAAGAACTAAGGAACTTCTGTGTTATTCTGTGCTGTTTGTAATTGTGACTATTGTTAGTGACAAAAGAACAATTGAGATTTGCAATTGTGAAAAAACTCTTATCTTGGGCTTGCTGGAGGCAAGGCAAAATTTACGATTTGTTGGTAATAGAGTTATGGTTGTTAAGACAACTCTTTGCTAAACATACTGAAATCTCCAGAATGAGATTTTCACTCTGCAGCGGAGTTTCATACTTAAATCTGTTTCTAATGTGAGACGATATGAGTGACTTACAAGAAGTCTAATGTTTATGTGCGAAGTGTGAATTTTGTTCTTTATGAAGCTCAAGTATACCGATAGTTGTTGGAAAGTATTCTACAAGTACATAATTATTTCAAAATAGAGAAACAGTCTTTAAGGTTCCTTTAACTAGCATCATTCTTCAGAGAAGTAGTTTATAGAGATTCCAGAAGCCAGCTATCCAGAGAAGAAGATCAGCTGTGAACACCAAGTAAGTCGACTTGTATAAGAGAAGTGGGAAGTTTGCACGTACACTTCACACACTCTTAGTCGTCAAAATGTTAGAATGTGGCGACCGGTGTGAAAGGACCGAAGAAAGCAGGAATTTTGAGATGAAAAAGGGAGAAAAATCTATCAAGTCATGCCATAGCAACTGAGCATAACAAGACAAGAGAACTATTAAGAGAAACTGGATTATGCTGGAGTATCCGCGGGAGAAAATTTTTAAAGGCAAATAAGGGAGAAGACGTAAGAAAGTCACAATGTGAAAAACCGGAGAGAAGATCTCGACGTATTAGGCTAAGAAGAGATACGCCTAGAATGATACAACTTAGAAGATCTGGTGCAGGGAGTATAGAGCTCTCGCAAGCATCGCAGGGACACAGACATGGAAACCATCCTACATCCGACACCACTGGCACCAGCTGCTGTTCACCAGTGCTGACCTGCCGTCTCATTCACTCACCTACTCTGCGAGAATTCTACGCCAGGTGAGCGTAAAACAGAACTTTAGTACCTTAGCGAGAAGTGGTACAAACTATTTAATGAACTTATTAATGTAGTTATTGTACTTAAAGTTAATTTTTAAATGCTCACAAGATCTAAAGCTTGTAAAATTATGGACCACATTCAGCAAATTGGAGAGACATCAGAACCAGCCATGGCAATGTGAATTACCAAAGAAAGGCCTGACTGGTCTGATTTAGTAAATCTAATCAAAACTCAAAATGCTGTTCTAAGTAAGGAACTAAATGCGACTCTAAGTAAATAACTAAGCTTATACATTATAGTTTAAATGCTCAGAATGAAACTTTAGGATTGTTAAATGCCAAAGTTGACTCACAGACCAAAGAATCTGGTAATCTATGCAAAGGAATGGATGCTTTAAAGACTGAATTTGACACCTTGAATAGTAAAGTAGAGGATTTTAAATTAGACTTAAAGAAAGAATTAACCAATTCCTTGGACATTCATGTAAATCAACTGTTCAGTTACTTTAGTCAGAAACAGAATAATCAATTACAAGATTTAGCAAAAAATGAGAATCTGATATTGAGGAAAAATGTAATACTGTAGAATCAGAAATCAATGAAAAGTTAGGATTATTTGAAAATGTATGCAATGTTAAATTTGATGCTGTAAAGCAGTGATGTGTTGAAAAGCAAGAAAAGTTAATGCCAATAATTCAATTGCAAATTACAGGTGAAAGTATGTGAGTGGATAATGTAGAAAGAAGATTCCAAGAGAAGATAGCAAACTCTGATATAGTAAATATAAGTAGTTTGGAAGAACAAGTTGAAGAAATTATAGAAAGAACAGTTACCGAGAGAATAACATCCGGGAACGTGTCGCCTATGGCTTCACCTGAACTTACTGATACCAGAAGGGCGTAGATGATCTGTGGAGAGAAGTTAAGCTTATCCAGGACAAAGTAGAAAAATGGGTAACGTCACCTAATGTTGTGTTAACTAGTGAAGTGGTGACTGATTTGCAGTGGGGAGACTATCAAAAATAGTTTAAAGAGAAATACTGGGCTGCCAGTGCCTAAGAAAAGTTAATATCAGACCCATGGGACCCAGGCGGAGTCATCTATCCGCCATGGATGTTAACATTCTGAGTTAACGGGTGGAGTGACGATTGTCGGATCCCGAGTTGTTTTTGGTGTTTCTTCCAAAATAGTTTTCCTGCACCAAATTCCTTCAAAATCTTAAACTATTCTGTCATCTGTTCCTAAAATCATAAACTATCCTGTAATCTTATAACTTAGAAAACCGGATATGACAGTCAAATAAAAAACAACCCTAGAGAATCACAGGTAAAAATTGATATTTAGATAAAGTGAACTGAATGGAATATCATGTTTGTAGAAAATATAATATTGTGTGACTAGTCGAACAATATTGTATAGAATATTTTATACCTCTTATGAGATGTGATGCAGATGGGATGGTTTATATCAGTTCTGAAAGGGGTGGGTATAGTGGATAAAACATGATTTACGAGAACACATAAATCGTGACTATCACAAAACACACATCACACCTTTCAAACAACCTTTACAAACAAGTGTGTCTGATTCTTCATCACTTGCAATTTCCATAGGGTTACTAAGATTTCCTTCGGTGACCTCAAGGGTGACGGTGGTAATGTCCGTTCTGTACGAGATTATTTAACACCAAACCTACCTACACACACACACACACACACACACACATATGTGTGAAAACTATGACGGTTCTACATCGCCTCTAAAAACTAGGATGAATCTACCCTGAGTATACATAAGAAGAAGGTGTGGGTGAATGGGAAAAGAAAGAAAAAAAAAAAAGAAAAACCCTAAGCAAGAGTGGAATTGGTCATGGTAGTCATCTAAGAAAAGTCAGCATAATAAATACTCCAATAAAGTGACGAATTGTAGGATAGTGGGACTCGAATAGCCTAAATAAGCATATTATCTGCTGAATAGTGTATATAGACATGGTATCTACTGGAAGTATAGAAGTTGATAAGTAGAGGAGAACTCTAGGGATTAGGTGAAGTGAACATGAAGTGGACATCAATAGCCACTCAGGGCTGCATGCCGGCCCGTTGCATTATCTTTGGTCCCGTGCACTCCCTGGGATGGATGTAGCCTATTTATTGTTTTGTGCCGCTGTCCCTGCTATCTGGGAAACACACTGCTACGGATTTTGATCTTCTGCGTTGTGCTTGTGTGGTGTCATTTAGCTATCTGCTATTTCATCAGGATTTTTAGAGTGCTGTCACTTTTGAGTTCCACAGACAAATGGCACATCAGCGTCATTGCACTGACGAAGAGATACTGGAGATACTGACAAGGAGTGACAGTGACAGTGAGTGTCACATCTTCAATGAATGTAGTGACGATGAAGATTTATCAGAAGAATCTCGTAGTAATACATCTCCACATACTTCACCTATTAGAGCCTGCTAGGACAGTTCTTCTTCTGATTCTGGAAGTGAAGATGAATCAGTCCGTAAAAGGCCAGCCATAGTGAGAATGAGAAACTTGATTGGCGAAAACGTGATTTCAGTCCAGCACTTCATGCATTTGATGACTCACCTTCAGGACATAATTGCCAACTAGCACCTGATTCAAGCATTCTGTCCTTTTTCCTGCTATTTCTATCACAAGATCTGTTGAAATTTATAGCACTTGAAACAAACCGATTTTTCTCTTTCACCATGGAAATACGTTGGAATCAGTTCATTCTTGACTATCCACCTGGAAAGATACAGGTTTTAAGGAAATGTATAGCTTCATTGGTATTTGGCTTCTCATGGCTCATGTTAAAAAGTTGAGAATAAAGGATTATTGGTCCAGAGATGTACTTCTGATTACTCCAAGTTTTGGCGAAGTTATGTCCCATGACCGTTTTAAATTACTTTTGAGAATGTTGCATTTTAGTGACAACTCGGCCAATCGTGGAGATGACAGTTTGTTTAAAATTACGAAAATAATTGATACAGTTCATGTGGCATTCCGCAGTGCATTTAATCCATACAGAAAACTTGTGTCGATGAAAGCCTATTTTTGTTCAAAGGTCGCTTATCTTTTTAACAATACATTCCTTTGAAACGAAATAGATTTGGAATCAAAACATTCGTGTTGTGCAATTGTAAAACTGGATACATCTTGGATTTCATTGTATACACCGGCACAACAACAGAAACTGAAATCCATAATTTGGGGAAATCTGGTGATATTGTGGCAACACTAATGAAGCCATACCTTGAACATGGACATACTCTGTATGTTGACAATTGGTATACAAGTCCAGCCTTGTTCCTCTGGCTTCACAACCAGAGGACAGCAGCATGCGGCACTGTACGTAGGAACAGGTGCAACTTTCTGAAGTTACAAAAGAAACTGAAATGAGGAGAAGTTGAGTTAATGTCAACTGATGCAATGCTTGCCATCAAGTGGTGGGACAAGAGAGAAGTGTTCATGCTGACTACCTGCAACACTACAGAAATGTGTGACGTGGGAAAGGCAAACAGGACGACTGGCAAAAAAGTAATAAAGCCGCAATGTGTTGTTGATTACGATGCAAATATGGGAGCAGTAGACCACTCCGATATGCTATTAAACTCTGTTGCATCTGTGCGTAAATCTGTTAAATGGTACAAAAAGTTTTTTTTTTTTCGTGTTGTGGACCTTTGTGTTTTCAATGCTCACTCTCTTGACAGATCGGTGACAGGGAGCAAAATATCATTAGCGGATTTTCATTTATGTCTGGTATGAGAACTTGTGGAAAAATTTGCTACAGACCGGAGAAGAGATAGGAAAGGAAGATGTTCTGACGAGAACCCTCTTTGCTTTACTGGGAGGCACTTTCCACATGTCATTCCAAGTGACGAGTCCAAGAAATGCGGACTATGGCGTAGATGGGCAGTCTGCTCGAAACAGAATGTGCGTCGAGAAATGAAATATGAATGCAAAACATGCAATGTATCTTTGTGCGTTGACCCATGTTTTGAAACATACCACACAAAGAAGAACTTTTAGCCAAGTTGCTACAGTTGGAAGATGAAATGAAGCACTTACTTCTGAAAAAAAATTACTTAAAAATTAAAAAAAAGAAAAATAATTACAAAAAATAAAATATTTCGTTGTCGGTCCAAAGCCCGGATGAGAAAGAAGGATGGGAAATACAACTCTGTGTGTGTGTGTGTGTGTGTGTGTGTGTGTGTGTGTGTGTGTGTGTGTGTGTGTGTGACAGCAAATTATCTGAGCTTGAAGAGCCTCTCCAGATGAAATACTTTGCTGACAAACACCTTACGTACGAACATGTGAAACATCCAGTCTGTGCTGACAAACACAGACTGGATACTTCAAATGTTCACACAGAAGGTGCAAAAATAAAAACTTAGTACAAATTTATGGATTCTTCCATAACTTCTTGGTAGAAGTTAAACCTTAAACTTAGTGCAAATATTATTAATTAAACAAAAAATTCCAGCATTATTATTATATTATTACTACAAAATTGTAGCCTGGGTTGTGGTAAAAGATATTTATTTAAGCAGCAACTAGTTTCGAGCGAATATCATTTTCAAACCACCATGTAAAACAAAGACAGTGAGAACCACATTATAGCTGTTAATAAAGCCATAGAAGATGGATAACTATTGATATTCTATGGTTTTATTAACAGCTATAATGTGTTTGTCGCATTCCTTTTTGACATGGTTGTTTGAAAATGGGCTTCGCCTGAAACTAGTCACCGCTTAAATAAATATCTTTTATCACAACCCAGGCTACAATTTTCTAGTAATATTCAGTAATGGATTATTGTCCTGTTTTTCCAAGACACTGGATTTGTGAAAAAATTCTAGGCCTACACTTGGAAAGGGCGTCTAGGCACACGTTGGTCAGTAGCACACACTCGCCTGTTTCTGAAACACAAAAGGCCATTAGGAATTATATGTGACATTTAATTAGGTAGTTTAGAAACTTGGGTATTTCCTTATCTAATTCTTAAACAAAAGTTATAAATCATTGTTTATTTCTACTGTACAATAACAATTGTGTCCCGGGGATAATTTATTGGGTTAATGCTCTCAAAATATAGTGATTAGCTTCAAAAGTGTGTCTCAGCATCCAGACACTTCCCTTGAAGGTTGTTTGTGGGCGAATTATTGCGCTAGTACAGAAGAATGTCAACGTTTGGTCATTAAGGATTCTACAGTGTTTACATCGTGAGTCACATACAAAAATCTGATAATTAAGTATCAGTATGCCAAATAAAACATAGATGTATACTGAGACCTTATGATGATTCTCAAGAACTAATTGCAAATGAAAGAAAGCCTTTGATAAGGAGTTACATGTCAGCAGCGTAAGCAGTTTCAGTGTACATTAGGTCTGTCTAGCACTTCATCTCCAGATATCCTGCATTTATTTGTAATGTCAGTGATCACACTAATTGCAAGACTGTGATGACCGCCGTGGTTCCAGAAATACTCAGGCCAGGGCGAGGACGGCTGAGTGGAGAGCTCAGGCACACACAGTAGTCCGTGGAAGTGGCTGCCAGCGCAGGTACACAGATAAGGGGGCCCCAAGGGCTGGCTTGACACGGCCAACCACAGGCACCGGTGCAGCACTCAAAGGGTTAAGGTTCCTGCAACTAGCATCATTCTTCGAAGAAGAAGTTTACAGAGATTCCAGAAGCTGGCTATCCAGAGAAGATCAGCTGTATACACCAAGTAAGTCGACTCGTATAAGAGAAGTGGGAAGTTTGGACATACACTTCACACACTCTTAGTCATCAAAACATTAGAATATGTGCAGTTCTAGCCGAGGACAGTACTCTGAATGAGAGTAAATCAAATTCCATGTAAACTCATACTTTGTTTCTAATAAAAATTTTCGTCGTAATTTTTGATCACATCTCATATATCTCATATTTTCCTGTCCGTCAATACTCATAAAACAATATAAACTTAACCAATGCAATTAAGAACAGTGTCAGTGGTTCAAGCAGGCAACTGGATAGTGTTAGTAACTGACAGACTAGTGAGAAAACTCGTTGTGGCTGGGAGCATGAACAAGAAAAGAACTGGGTTACTTTTATGACCATAGAGACTTGCTCCTCAATTTGGTTCCTACCAAAATAGACATATAAAATAAAAAATGATTGATAGAAGTTGTTGTATTATATTTATTTTTTGGTATATACATACATGAGTGTCAGCAGTAGCACAGCCAGACCATTTATAATGTATACAAGAAAATTATTTGCATTACCTGTTACACAGATATTGTCTTAAGTCGCTTATTTGTAATGTAGTATGTCTGGAATCTCCATATATTAATCTACACATTTGACATGAAGACTGTTGCACTAGTTTTTGAGGAATGTTTTACTGCTCACATAGTTTTAGAAAACGTGTTACACTATACATTACTTATGTTAGTTCTTTGATATGTATTTAGAATTTTTTCTGTTTTTGATTAAAGTTCAGTTTCTGTTATCATGGCAGAGAGAGCTGATCTGGGATTTCTAAGTAGTCGAGCAGGAGTATCATATTCAACAACCTGTAGAAGAGAAAGTATCATTTTTCACATTGTTCCTTCATAATAAATACTAAAATCCTGTTTAATACGAATCTTTAAGCCCTTATTACAGTTTCTCTTCACGTTTTATTAATGATATGTGTTAAGTGGTTTTTATTTATTTATTTAAATCAATAAAAAACACTTAGCAGAAAATGATCTCATTCTGTGGACAATCAAAACTGAGATTTTCATTAGAACACTCGATATGAAAAAGGAGACTCTGAAGTTGTAGCTGTAAATACTATGGATTTCTTCTGTGGTATGAGGGAGGGGTATGTATACAAAACAAACAGAATATTGTACAAAACTAAATGTAGAACACCTTCATTTTTACTTCAAAAGTGACAACATGCTTGAGAGAGAAACTGAATGCAGACTTAGTAGATAATAATTCAAACTCTAAGCAGTTGAATGTATTGTAGAGAATAAATCATATGATATTCAGTACAGGCTAAAAATATTTATTACCAAAGAAAAATATTCTCAGTACAAGTCTATGATTGTGTATAACAATTTCTTCAATGCTTTGAGAAAGCAGTTTTTTATTTTTATGGTGTAGTAATAATAATAATAATAATAATAATAATAATAATAAACCCCGTGGAGGCCCGGGAAAAGAATAGGCCTCCGGTATGTTCTGCCAGTCGTAAAAGGCGACGAAAAGAACAAACCACTAATAGGGCTAACCCCCCTTTTAGTGTGATTACTTGGTTCAGGACAGAACTAAAGAAGCCTCGGACAAGCGCCGTCATGGTCGGGGACGGCGCTTGAACCCTATGCCCGTCCACAATGGTAATGACACTGTTAGCCAACTGGAAAATGATTTAAATCCAAATAGAGGTGTTTTGCAGGATATGCTTCCTGCAACCACCCTAGAAGGAAAACAAAGACAGAGGATGAGATGGTCAGATGAAGTTAATCGACACCTCATGTTCTGTTATTACCAAGCAACAAACCTAGGAACCAACACAACTGGATACAGATCACAAGTATACACAACATTTATTACCAGATACCCAGAATTAAAATTTTTAACAGAACAACGTCTAGCTGATCAGATTCGTGTAATAATAAAAAATAACAGGATACCCCAGTCAGAATTAGAAAACATCAAACAACAAGTACAACAAATACTGGAACAAAATAATGTGCAATTAGAAGAAGAAGAAAATACAGTAATGGACTCAAACATCCCAGAGCAAACAAACAAAGAACAACACGCATCAATTAAACAATCAGAGGAAAATGAAATTTTAAGACAGCCACCAGCACAAGCACAAATAGAACACGAAGTGACACACATGTTAGATATAGAAGAAAAATTTCAGTTGACATCTATAGAATACAAAGACACAAATACAGACATTAGACCATTCTTGCATAGACCACCAAATAGCCCACAAGTCGAAACAACAATAAAAACTATCAACACAATCATACACAACAAAATAAATGAATACACAACTATGGAAGAGTTACAACTACTGGTTTATGTAGGAGCACTCACTACACTAAATATACACACTAGGCAGATATCAGAACCAACCAACACACAGAAGAAACCCACAAAACCAGCATGGCAACACAGGCTACAGATCAGAATAGAAAAACTGAGAAAAGACATCGGACAGTTAACACAATTTATAAGAAATGAAATATCAGACAAAAAACGAAAAAGGTTAGGTAAAATCTCACAACAAGAAGCAATAGAGCAATTAGATGAAAAGAAGCAAAAATTACAAGCTTTGGCGAAACGACTTAGAAGATACAAAAAAAAGTGAAAATAGAAGGAAACAAAACCAAACATTCAACACAAACCAAAAGAAATTTTACCAAACAATAGATAACACACACATAAAAAATAGACAATCCACCAAACATAAGAGACATGGAACACTTCTGGAACAGCATATGGTCAAACCCGGTACAACATAACAGGCATGCACGGTGGATACAAGCAGAAACAGATACATACAAGATGATACCACAAATGCCTGAAGTGATAATTTTGCAACATGAAGTCACCCGAGCAATTAATTCTACGCACAATTGGAAAGCCCCTGGAAATGATAAAATAGCAAATTTCTGGCTAAAGAAGTTCACCTCAACACATTCACATCTAACTAAATTATTTAACAGTTACATTGCAGACCCATACATATTCCCTGATACACTTACACATGGAATAACTTATCTGAAACCTAAAGATCAAGCAGACACAGCAAACCCAGCTAAATATCGCCCCATAACATGCCTACCAACAATCTACAAAATATTAACTTCAGTCATTACACAGAAATTAATGACACATACAACACAGAACAAAATTATAAATGAAGAACAAAAAGGCTGCTGCAAAGGAGCGCGAGGATGTAAAGAGCAACTGATAATAGATGCAGAGGTGACATATCAAGCTAAAACTAAACAAAGGTCTCTACACTACGCATACATTGATTACCAAAAAGCTTTTGATAGTGTACCCCACTCATGGTTACTACAAATATCGGAAATATACAAAGTAGATCCTAAATTGATACAGTTCCTAAACATAGTAATGAAAAACTGGAAAACCACACTTAATATCCAAACAAATTCAGATAATATCACATCACAGCCAATACAGATTAAGCGTGGAACATACCAAGGAGACTCATTAAGTCCTTTCTGGTCCTGCCTTGCTCTGAACCCACTATCCAACATGCTAAATAATACAAATTATGGATACAATATTACTGGAACATACCCACACAAAATCACACATTTGCTATACATGGATGATCTAAAACTACTGGCAGCAACAAATCAACAACTCAACCAATTACTAAAGATAACAGAAGTATTCAGCAATGATATAAGTATGGCGTTTGGAACAGACAAATGTAAGAAAAATAGCATAGTCAAGGGAAAACACACTAAACAAGAAGATTACATATTGGATAACCACAGCGACTGCATAGAAGCGATGGAAAAAACGGATGCCTATAAATATCTAGGATACAGACAAAAAATAGGAATAGATAATACAAATATTAAAGAAGAACTAAAAGAAAAATATAGACAAAGACTAACAAAAATACTGAAAACAGAATTGACAGCAAGAAACAAGACCAAAGCTATAAATACTTATGCCATACCAATATTGACCTACTCATTTGGAGTAGTGAAATGGAGTAACACAGACCTAGAAGCACTCAATACACTTACACAATCACAATGCCATAAATATAGAATACATCACATACATTCAGCAACAGAAAGATTCACATTAAGCAGAAAGGAAGGAGGAAGGGGATTTATCGATATAAAAAACCTACATTATGGACAGGTAGACAATTTAAGAAAATTCTTTATAGAACGAGCAGAAACTAGCAAAATACACAAAGCAATCACTCATATAAATACATCGGCTACACCACTACAATTTCATAACCACCTCTACAACCCGTTAGACCACATAACATCAACAGATACGAAGAAAGTAAATTGGAAAAAGAAAACACTTCATGGCAAGCACCCGTATCATCTAACACAGCCACACATCGATCAAGACGCATCCAACACATGGCTAAGAAAAGGCAATATATACAGTGAGACAGAAGGATTCATGATTGCAATACAGGATCAAACAATAAACACCAGGTATTACAGCAAGCATATTATTAAAGATCCCAATACCACAACAGATAAATGCAGACTTTGTAAACAACAAATAGAAACAGTAGATCACATCACAAGCGGATGTACAATACTAGCAAATACAGAATACCCCAGAAGACATGACAATGTCGCAAAAATAATACATCAACAGCTTGCCTTACAACATAAACTTTTAAAACAACAAGTTCCTACATACAAGTATGCACCACAAAATGTACTGGAGAATGATGAATAGAAATTATACTGGAACAGAACCATTATAACAGATAAAACAACGCCACATAACAAACCTGACATCATAATCACCAATAAAAAGAAGAAATTAACACAACTGATCGAAATATCCATACGCAATACAACAAATATACAAAAGAAAACAGGAGAAAAAATTGAAAAATACATCCAACTGGCTGAGGAAGTCAAAGACATGTGGCATCAGGATAAAGTTGACATCATACCAATTATACTATCAACTACAGGAGTCATACCACACAATATCCACCAGTACATCAATGCAATAGAGCTACATCCAAACGTATATATACAACTACAGAAATCAGTAATTATTGATACATGTTCAATTACCCGAAAGTTCCTAAATGCAATATAACACATATCATACAGTTAAAAGGAAGTGACGCCTGATCAAGGTCCGTGTCACTTTTCATTTTTAATCAGACTTAACGTCTGAGAAAGTAAAGAATAATAATAATAAACATAACAATAATGACACAGTTACAGTCAATTGAAGATATAAACTGTTATAGTCGGCTACAGCATTAATGGCCTCTGAAAACACAGCTTGCAAGAAATGCTGTCCACTCAGCTGAAAGTGCATAGACAGCAACTATGTTACGTTTCTGCACCTTGGCAGTGTCACAGGATGGCTGGCCTGAATCTGCCTCATGTTTGAAGAATGAGTACACTTTAAAAATAAGGTCCCTTGCCTGTTTATGAAACACTTGGTGCTTTCCAGGTGTTTCTGGTATTATGAGAAAACTCACAGAATACCACAGACATCAGTTAATCATAGTTTCACACACGTAAAACCTGATAGAATGCTCAAATATGACAGAAGTTTACACAGCACAGAATGCAGAAGCAGATTGAGCACTGGCTGGCTAGCTGTGCTGCTGTCTGCTGAGCATCTTTGGCTCAGAGGCCATAAATGCTGTTGCAGTCTATAACCCACGTGGAAAGTGCTTCAGAGGCTTCGGTATTCTGTGTTTCTCATTCTAGCATGTTTTTAAACATTAATGTCATTAACAAAATATTTTTCAGCATTAGAAACAAATCCATTTAGCTGATTTCAAAACAAAAAAATTAGAATCATTTAAATTTTACACATCATAGATTGAAAATTCTTAAACAACAATATCATGAAAAGGAAAGTTGCTACTCACCACATAGCCGAGATGCTGTGTTGCAAATAGGCACAATAAAAAGACTGTCACAAATATAGCTTTTGGCCAGTAAGGCCTTCATCAAAATTAGATGACAGACACAGACATACACACTCGTGCTAATGCAACACTCACACACAGACTGCAGTCTCAGGCCTTACTGGCTGAAAGCTATGTCTTTTTATTGTGCCAATCTGCAACTCAGCATCTCCACTATATGGTCAGTAGCAACTTTCCTTTTCATAATATTGTTACATTCCATCCTGGATTTTTGATTGTATGAAAATTCATAGATATTATTCAAAACATTAGAAGCAGATATTTCAAAAGACAAGGTTAATTTCACAGTGCAATGCCTTACCTACCAAATGACATGGCCTGTAAGAAAACATTCATCAATTGACAAGTGGGTTGATGCCAATGATGTGTTATGAGCCCATACATGAGTGATTCTCTAGTGAAACATATAAATACTGATACAACTGGCTACTATCTGTGGAATATCTAAGGATTTTTTTAGAACATGTGAATGTTTGGAACATTAATAAAAGAAAAGGCAGTTAGGTTCGTATCTTCATTTTTCCATTCATAAGAACAATGGTGGGTGTGGGAAAACATTTGCAAAGACTTTACTATTTTTACTTTAGTTACATTTATGATCAGTTAATACTGGTAATTTTTACCAGACAGTTATCTCCGTGTTTTAAAAACACTGACAACCTACCTCATAATTTCAGGAAGCCAATTGTCTATGAAATTCTAGAATAAAGAAGTGCTATGAAAGTCTTAAAGTAAGTCAATGATAAAATTAAGCATTGGTTTGTAGACACTGTGATACACTATGCTTATTTGTATTTGAGATGAAA
This sequence comes from Schistocerca nitens, assembly GCF_023898315.1. Lineage (NCBI taxonomy): Eukaryota > Metazoa > Arthropoda > Insecta > Orthoptera > Acrididae > Schistocerca > Schistocerca nitens. Next base: position 459,349,925 of record NC_064615.1, on the reverse strand, counting down.
TACTATTTCTTCCTGAGATATCTGATCCGGCTGAGTTATGTGGTTATGTGTAATATCTACAGTTTAATGTGAAATCCAAATGATGGTGAAACCTGGCATTTTTCACAAAAACAAAGCATTGTTAAAGAAGAATTACATTAAATATCAGAAAAAGCTAGGAGCACTAAAGGATCTGACGTTTGACTTTGGAGAGTTTTAGTTTGATAATTTGTCATAGATCCACCAAATTGCAATGATGACGACACCATCATAAAAAACTGTGCTCATAGTGTCATAGGTAGAAATTTCTTATGAGATTTATATGTGTTTGTACTCTGTAAATTATTATGAAGTAGCATGGCAGTGTGTGCTTTTTATTGTACTGTTCATTTCACAGTTGTATGTTTCAAGTGTATTGTTATTAGCATAATTTAGTTTATATTGTCTCCATGGGAGTACTGCTTAAGGAGTTGAAGAATGGTTGTATCTTCTGCCCTAAAAACTGGCCATGGAGAAATAAATGACCTAGCATCTGGTTTGAGATCATGTGCTTATCATTGTAGCTAATGAAACAGAAGTAGCAGACTTCTGTATAAATGTTGATATACAGAAAAGCTGCGACTCAAGCTTATCAGTGCCAGGCCTCTTAATGACTTTCACTTTGCACAGCAACACACTACTAGGAATACGTGTCAACAATGTGTCATTCCTGGTTGCACCTTTAACACTTGCACAATGCTTTCACTTTCTCCACTTGAAAAATATTTTCATCATTTGCAAATTAAGAGCAATGTCTTCAGACTTTAGCATCAACAACGAAGCATACGAGTGTGGGATTTGTGTCTGTGTTGAGACGCCATGATCGGCCTCATTTGAACTCTTCTGTAGGGAGGGTGAACTTGGAATTGGAGTGGCTGCTTAGGACGGATATAGGGTCCCATATTGGTTTGATTCCTGGATGCTATCGATAGATGGGACTACACTAGGCATGGCCTTCACCTCAATAGGAAAGGGAAAACTGTCCGGGTTGATTGCAGAAAACTTAAGGGGGGACACTGTCACAAGTGGTAAAATACCAGTGCCTTTTTTAGGATAGGGAAGGGGGAGAGAAAACGAGTTTTAAGAGAGATTGGCAGACACACTCAGTTTGAGAAAACAGATGAACAGGAGTCAGATTTTAGCATACAGCCTCCATTTAAACAATGTTTAACAGAAAGTAATCAGAAACTGCCAGTTCATCTTCGCCAAAGCAGTTATAATCCCATTAGTAGACAGTATCAGTTATCTCTATTACACCAGAACATTCCGGGACTCAGAAATAAAGTTGATGAACTACTCATTTGTATCGATGAAATGAATTCATCTAACCAAATTGACATAATCTGCCTCTCTGAACATCAAGTGACCACTGGTATAGATATGTTAGACATTTCAGGATTTAAGCTAACTTCCTACTTCTGCAGAGTAGGTATGGATGGAGGAGGAGTTGCCACATTTATTAAAAACTACCATAAATTCAAGAACATTGACATTGATAAATTCTGTTTAGAGCAGCATCTAGAAGCATGTGCAACAGAAGTTGAGTTCCATAACAGATCCTATATAACAGTAACTATTTATCGAGCACCTGCAGGAAATTATAATCTATTCATAAATCATTTAGAAGCTATTTTGGGTTATTTAACAGGAAGAAACAAAGAAATCTTGATTGCTCGTGACATTAATACAGATTTTTTAATGCAATCTTCCAGTAAACATTTACTGCAGTTAGTAATGTTGTCTTTCAATCTAACTCACACTGTAAACTTTCCAACTAGGATCACTAAATCCTCAAGGACAGCCATTGATAACATCTTTATAGACAAATCAAAGGAGCAAAATCATATCATAAAACCTGTAATAAATGGACTATCACATCATGACATGCAGCTCCTTGTTTTAGATGTCAATTCTAAGCAGATTATGAAGACTGCTAAATCTGAATACAGGAGAGTAGTCAATCAACCAAAAATTGTTTTAGAAAACTGCTCAAATATATGAACTGGAAAGATGTTTATAGTGCTCATGACATGAATGAAAAATATAACACATTCATGAACAATGTCAGTACCATGTTTGAAAACTGTTTTCCTCTAAAAGTTACTCAAATTAATCAGAAGTCTATAATAAAACCATGGATTACACAAGGAATAAAGATTTCCTGTAAGACAAATAGGAAAATGTATCTGTCAACCAAGAATAGCTCCAATGCTGATGATTTAGCTAAATACAAGGAATACTGTAAAACATTAAAAAAAGTAATTCAGACATCTAAACAAATGCACTATGAGAAGAAGATAGCAATGTCAGGGAACAAAATAAAAACAATATGGGATATAGTGAAAGAGGGGACTGGTAGAACCAGACAGGAAAAGGAGCAAATAACACTAAGGGTAGATGACACATTAGTAACCGATGGGCATAGTGTGGCAAATTTATTTAACAAGTACTTTATATCCGTTACTGATAGAATGGGATTGTCAGGATCAGTAAATAATGCCCTTGAATATCTGAAACTAGCCTTTACAAATAGCTTCATGTACATGAATATGTCACTCACTTCATAAAAAGAAATAACTTCCATAATAAAATCTTTAAAAACAAATCATTCTAGTGGTTACGATGAAATATCAACAAAGTTAATTAAGGCATGTTCTTGTGAGTTTAGTACAATTCTAAGTTACTTGTGTAACCAGTCAATTTTAACTGGGACATTTCTTGACTGGCTAAAATATGCAGATTTTAAGCCTCTATTCAAGAAAGGGGATAAAGAGATACCATCAAACTACAGACCGATTTCACTTTTGCCAGCATTCTCAAAAATTTTAGAAAAAGTAATGTACAGGCAGCTTCTCAACCATCTGACCACAAATATCATATTATCAAGAACACAGTTTGGATTTCTGAAGGGTTCTGATATCGAGAAGGCTATTTACACCTACGGTGAAAATGTACTTAATTCATTAAATAACAAGTTACAAGCAGCAGGTATTTTCTGTGATGTGTCAAAGGCATTCGATTGTGTGAACCACAACATCCTTTTAAATAAATTAGAATTCTATGGTGTCACGGGCAGTGCTGCAAAATGGTTCAAGTCATACCTCGCTAATAGGAAACAAAGGGCGTCAGTGCAAGGGACTGGTGAATTAAGTCATCAGTCATCATCAGAATGGGAAGAAATTACATGTGGTGTCCCACAAGGATCCATCTTAGGGCCATTGCTTTTTCTTGTGTACATTAATGATCTCTCATCAGTTACACTTGCAGAAGCAGGGTTCATTTTGTTTGCAGATGACACAAGTATTGCAATAGATAGTATGTCGAGTGTAGTTCTAGAAAGATCTGCTAATGATATTTTCATGGATATTAATAAATGGTTTAAAGCCAACTCACTGACATTAAACCTCGAAAAGACTCACTATATGCAATTCAGAACCTGTAAGAGGTTTCCACCCAGCATATGCATAAAGTATGAAGAAGAGCAGATAGAAGAGGTTGACAGTCTTAAATTCCTGGGATTACAACTTGATAATAAATTCAGTTGGGAGGAGCACACCACAGAACTGCGGAAATGCCTTAACAAATCTGTATTAGCAATTCGAGTGTTAGCAGACATAGGCAACATAAAAATGAAAAAGCTTGCATATTTTGCCTACTTTCATTCCATAATGTCATATGGTATAATATTTTGGGGTAACTCTTCAAGTCAAACAAAAGTTTTCAGAGTACAAAAGCGAGTAATACGTATTATTTGTGGAGTAAATTCACGGACGTCCTGTAGAAACCTCTTCAAAGAACTGGGTATACTAACTACTGCCTCTCAGTATATTTACTCCTTAATGAAATTTGTCATAAATAATATATCTCTTTTTCCAACAAACAGCTGTTATATCATCAGATGTTGTGATCTGTCCCCAATATGGCTACTGTGCGTTAGGACATAAATATTGTAGCGACCGCTACGCACGTCACCTGCTCTGTGATCATGCACATTAGCTCCATTCATGTCATCCAGAGGTGCACTTATGGCATGAGTCGAGTGACTGCATGGTGATAAATGAAAGATGTCAACTGCCAGGTTTGTGTCCACAACTTGGAGCTCTGTGTTAATGTTTATTACTTACTCCCTGGAGTTGTAATTCTTTTATTTTATTTTTATTCTGTGCTCTGCTTGCTGCATATTGAGAAGTCACCTATAGCAATTGATTTTTTCCATTGTGTTTTCGAATTAATGAAGCTGTTCAAGCCTATTCTCAGCATGTGGTTGAGCACTTATTAAGTGTGGGTAGCACTACATGATCTACACACATCAAAAAAAGTTTTGCATCATCTCGGTTCTGAGAGTTCTGGAACCGGTACAGAAAACTGGCATAGAGATCAACATAAACATCATTTTCGCCCTTTTGATTGCTCATGAAAACCACACATGGTATGTTGATCACCATACAGCGAGACCTTCAGAGGTGATGGTCCAGATTGCTGTACATACTATTACTTCTAATACCCAGTAGCACATCCTCTTGCATTGATGCATGACTGTATTCATCGTGGCATACTATCCACAAGTTCATCAAACCACTGTTGGTCCAGATAGTTCTACTCCACTCCTCTATGGCCATTTGGCATAAATCCCTCAGAGTGACTGGTGGGTCACGTCATCCATAAACAGCCATTTTGCATCCATCCCAGGTATGTTTGATAGGGTTCACATCCGGAGAACATGCCAGCCACTCTAGTCGAATGATGTTGTTATCCTACAGGAAGTCATTCACAAGGTGCCATGATGGGGGGTGCGAATTGTCGTCCATGAGGGCGAATGCCTCGCCAATATGTTGCTGATACAGTTGCACTATCGGTCGGAGGATGGCATTCATGTATCGTACAGCCATTGCGGCACCTTCCATGACTACCAGCGGCATGTGTCAGCCCCACATAATGCCACACCAAAATAGCAGGGAACCTCCAACTTGCTGCACTCACTGGACGGTATCTCTAAGGCATTCAGGCAAACCGGGTTGCCTCCAAACACATCTCCGATGATCGTTTGGTTGAAGGCATATGCAACACTCATTGGTGAAGAGAATGTGATACCAATCCTGAGCAGTCCATTCGGCATGTTGTTGGGTCCATCTGTACCATGATTCATGGTGGTGTGGTTGCAAAGATGGACCTCCCCCTGGACGTTGGGAGTGAAGTTGCGCATCATGCAGCCTATTACGCACCATTTGAGTCATAACATGACGTCCTGTGGCTGAATGAAAAGCATTATTCAACTTAGTGGTGGTGTTCTCAGGGTTCCTCCGAGCTATAATCTGTACGTAGTGGTCATCCACTGCAGTAGTAGTGCTTGGGCGGCCTCAGTGAGGCATGTCATCAACAGTCCCTGTCTCTCTGTTATCTCCTCCATGTCTGAACAACATCTCTTTGGTTCACTCCGAGATGCCTGGACACTTCCTTCCCTTGTTGAGAGCCCTTCCTGGCACAAAGTAACAATGTGGACATGATTGAACTGTGGTAGTGACCCTCTAGGAATGGTTGAATTACAGACAACACAAGCCGTAGACCTCCTTCCTAATGGAATAACTGATATTGATCAGCTGTCAGACCCCCTCCGTCTAATAGGGGCTGGTCATGCATGGTTGTTTACATCTTTGGGCAGGTTTAGTGACATCTCTAAACAGTCAGAGGGGCTGTGTCTGTGATACAATATCCACAGTCAACATCTGATGTTTTTGATGTATGTAGTATTGCCATAGGTAGTGACCCTGACATAATTAGTGCTGAGAAGACTGGTCCGCAAAATATTGATTACAGGATGGAATTGTCTGCAGTATTGTGACTGGCCATTCACCTTCCACAATTCTGCATGGATAATCCAGTTCTCTGGTTTACACAGGTTGAGGCCAGCTTTTGCTATGCCAGAATTACAGTGGATTTGACTAAATTTGCACTGATAGTGAGTCAGCTCAATCAACATCATGCTTCTGAAGTTCAGGATATAATCATGGCTCTACTGGCAGAGAACACCAACAAAAGATTAATGGTGGATGTTATTTGTATAGCTGTGGCATCCCAGAAAGACTGTATCAGACAAGTGCTGACTCTGGAAGACATAGGTGACAGAAAACTATCCCAGTACCTGCATCACCTCTGCAGCAAGGTGGACACCAGAATGGTGAATGACATTCTCTTGCTCTCTCTGTGGAGCAGCCATCTACCATTGCAGGTAAAGGTGAATGTCACATTGCAGACAGAGATGTTCTTGGACACTGTTGTAGATCTGCCTGACTGAATTCAACAAGGCATTGCTCCGAGCCAACAGATTAGTTCTGTGACTATGTCTGGTAGTGGCGTGTCCACGACCTTTTCCATTTCTGCCCGCCAAAGTTGATGCACTGAGTGTATGGATTGGCACATTGAGGTTACACGGAGGTCCTAGTTGCTGCAGAGGATATAGCCACAAGCGGTCTAGGAGCCATTCCTCTACTTGGACCACACCAGTCCGTCAAACTGCTGGTATCACAGAAGGTGCAAAGAGCAGGCTAAAGTGCACTAGCCCCTGCACCTATCCAAATGCAAATGGCGATCAGTCATAGTCACTACCAGCTCTCCAACTTCATCCTGGCACCTATTCATTACGAATAAGGTATCAGGACAGAAGTATTTAATAGACATATTGTCTGACCTTAGTATCCTGTCCAGAGCATTAATGCGCTGTTGCAGACTGCCCACTGTGCTTAGCTTGTCCACCACAAATAATTCACCAACTGCAATATACGGCATGAAGAACTGAATTTGGGACTCTGCCATCAATTCACATGGGATTTTACTGTAGCGGATGTGGCCAAAGCAATTGTAGGTCCTGATTTCCTAGCTCACTACCAGCTCCTGCTGGACGCAGCTGATGCCTGCCTAGTGGATGATATTACCAGACTAGCACTACCAGGTACCATCATGATACCAGAACATATGATGTCAAGGTCATGTAGGTTGCGGATGAAGAGTAGCGCCCGTGCTCTGTGAATTACCATTCTTAACAAGACCTCCAGGCAGGCTACAATAGCTTTTGCATGAAACGATCACCACATAATAACTTGCTGCCTGAGAAGACTGGCTCCAGGATGCCTCGCCATTGCTAAAGTGGAATTCGACACAATGTTGCAAGAAGGCATCATACAATGTTCCAGAAGTTTATGGGTATCCAAGTTGCATTTAGGAGGGCAGAGTCTGGCATCTGTGTGGTGATCACAGAGTACTCAATTCACAAACCGTGCCTGAAAGGTACCCAGTGCCACTATTAAGAATTACAATCATGCACTGTGCCCAGATTCCCATGCCAGCAGAGGACATTCCGAAAACTGCCATTATCATGCTGTTTGGGTTGTATGAGACCAAGTTTATGACATTAAGCACAAACCTGGTAGCAGTCCATTGACTCTGTCTTGTGCAGGTTGACCTCTTGTTTTGCCTGTTTGGATGACGTATTAGTGTATTCATCAACAAGGATCAACATCGCCAGCATCTGAGAGACATTTTACTGTTTTGAAAAGTATGGCATGGTGTTAAGCATAGTGAAAGGTGTGTTTTGGCAACCTGAAGTTGAATTCCTGGGTCATCAAACATCTTCAGCAGGCTCATTATCACTCACTGAGAAGGTTGAAGGCATATTGCAGCCACAGGAGAAGAGCTATGTAGATACTTGGGAGTGCCCAGTTTTTACCATTAGTTTTACCACACACTGTGAAACAACAGCCAGCATTGAATGCAGCACTGGCTGGTCCCAAAATTAAGAACAGTTCTCCTGTGCATTGAACCAAGGAGATGAATGCAATCTCTGAAACAACCAAAAGGAGCCTAGCACAAGCAGCACTGCTGTGCATCCCAAGCTTGAAGCTCTACTGGCATTAGTGGTGGATGTCAGTCAGTCATTCAGCCATTGGTGTAGCCCTCCAACAAAGACTGGATAATGCATGATGGCAGCCACTGGTTTATTTTTGGAATATGCTCTAACCTTCCCAGCAAAGATGGAGTATATATGTTCAGGAAATTTTAGCTATATATCAAGCAACCGAGTACTTTCAACAGTGGATTGCAGTGGGAGAGTTTGTGATATACACCAACCCCAAGCCTTTAACATACTCTTTCAGGAAAAACAGCAACACTTGCTCGCTGTGGCAGTACAGCCAATTGGAATTCAGTTTAAATATAGATTTTTGCTACATGTTGGGCATCACCAATGTTGTTGCTGACTGTCTCCCTCGAGTGGCCCGTGTCTCACAGCCTGTGGACATGATGTCACTTGCCAAGGCACAGTAAGAAGATTCTGAGCTGCGCACCATATTACTTGATGACACTGTGGCACTTAAGTTACAGCTGGTAGAAATGTACAAAATTTTCTTGTGAGCTGTCACATGGCAGATCATGCCCTTTTGTCCCCATCGCATTTCACAGACCAGTGTTCAAGGCCTTACATAATCTTTGTTATCCTGGTGTCTGGTCAAATTCAAGTTAGTACCTCAGCAGTTCATGTGGCGAGAGGTAGAGAGAGACTGCTGCAAGTAGATGAGAACTTGTCAGCATTGTCAGCTTTGCAAAATCACGTGCCACATTCATCCCCCAATCGGAGAGTTCGGTTGCTTCTTGATGTTTCGCCCATGTTCAGCTTGATGTGGTGGAACCACTTCCTCTGTTGGATGGCCAACATTATATATTCACAGTGACTGAGCCACAGCTTTCACATTGACCTGGCTGGTGTGGTTCTGCTGTCCACTCCATATCACTACCAGCAGAGGCCGACGGTTCTAGTCAGACTTGTTTGCACAGTTGGCAAAGCTCTGTGGCTACGTCAATCACAAGAGAACCAGTTATCATTTGGCCAGCAATGACATGGGCCTATAAGCAACATACAAACCTGATATAAAGTCCTTGGCAGCGGATTGGTTTATGGCAAGACTCTGCATGTGAGACATGGGAGTTAGTCGATGCCAGCCTACTGTCAGAAATGGACGACCAGCCGGAGTTACTTCACAAGTTACAGGAGCATGTAAACCACATCAGACCATCAAAGACCTGCAAGCATGTTATGTACAGACTGTATCAAACCACTACTGCAACTACCTTATACTGGACCCCACTGTGTCCTGCTTAGAGACACACACCTGATGGTCATCACAGTGAACAGAAAACATACCACCTTGTCTCTTAGCAGAATGAAGCTCTCTTACATTTTCAAGGAAGCATCACCAACTTGTTGTCAAGAGCTACACGCCAGGCAGATGCAGCACTCCAACTTCCTACCCTGCCGTTACAACAAGTCGATGCAGTACCAGTTTACAGAAGATGTTCCATGCTGTGCTTTCACTGAGGGAGCTTCTGTAACAAATGCTACACACATTGTCTGTTGTGATCTCATCTGTTGTAATTTCATGCATTAGCTCCATTTGCACCATCCAGATATGGAGCTGTGGCATGAGGTGAGTGACCATGGGGTGATAGATGAATGGTGTCACTGGCAAGTTTGTGTCCACCGTTTGGACTCCGTGGCATTGCAATTTTTTTACTTTATGTTTATTCTGCACTCTTCTTGCTTTATTGTTCTGTTTTTGAGTTAATAAAACTGTTCAAGCCTATTCTCAGACTGTGATTGAGCACTTATTAAGTACAGCTAATATTCCTGTCAATATGAAAGTTATATACAAAGACATCATCTGTCATTTCTAATGTTATTACCTCCTGCTTCCTACAAAAGTATAAAATGAACCAGAGTAGTACCAAGATTTAAGAGAGTTCAGTGATGTCTTTCTCTCATTTCTTCCATTTCCTTTCATTTACAAAATGGAATCAAAAGGAATGCAGAGGGTGAGAAAAGAGAAAGGTCAAGTCCCTCCTAGTAACTTACAATCTCGTGTCTACATATTCCTGTCAGAAAACTCCCAGGTGTCAGACTTTCAAATTCAAGGAATACAAATTTTTATCTCATTGATATCTGTTAGCTATGAACAATGTTAAATGCAGAAGTAAAGGAATTTACAATATTTACTGTAATATAAACTACTATAATTGATGTACCTGTCCATCTCTAATGAGCAACAATTTGTCACAGTACTCAACAAATTTGAAGTGCTGTGCTATTGTTATCACCGTCGTTTTTTGAAATGCAGTTTCTATGACCTCTTGAAGCTTGCGATGAATGTTTTTGTTTATGGGAACCAAAGGTTCTTCTACTATTAAGATCTGTGAACAATACACATTGATATAATAAATTTAAAAGAAAGAATCAGCAATAATCGGTAGTTCTGCACACAGGCTGACTGGGTCACACAGGTACAAGTCGGACTTCAGACAAAGAATGACGTTATTGATCCTTGTCTGATGTCTGACTTTTACCTGTGTGACCCAGTCAGCCTGTGTGCAGAACTACTAATTACAGTATTATAATAACAGTCACCTGCCTTCTATGTGACATATTATGCTGCACCAAGATTTAAAACATAAACTTGCACATACATCATTGAGTAATAAAGGGGCGTGTTTATTTGACTGTATCACTAAACTATGGCAAAATTTATTTATTTTTTATAACATCTTCATGCATTTCATGAGTATACAAAATGTTTCAGAAGGTAAGAACACGTTGAAGGGATCACTGAGGCAAAGCAGACAGAAAACATTTGATACACTGGTGTAGAACAGTGAAAGGGGAGAAGTGAAGTTCATTGCACATGACTTTAGTTTCCCCCGCCGAAGGTTCGAGTCCTCCCTTGGGCATCGGTTGTGTGTGTTGTTCTTAGCATAAGTTAGTTTAAGTACTGTGTAAGTCCAGAGACTGATGACCTCAGCAGTTTGGTCCCTTAGGAATTCACACACATTTGAACATTTTTTTGACTTTAGTTCAAAAATGATCAGCCATGGAAAAAAAGGTAGAGATCAGACAGAAAATTTGGAAATAGAAGAGTAAAGAGAGACAAGGTAAAGAGAAATGTGAAATACTTAGACTTAACTTATAATAATGTATTAATATAACCAACAAAGCCAACCACAAAATGATTGCCAGACACTTGCCAATAAGGCAGTTTTCACTAGTTGTTATGAGCCTTCCATCAGCAGTAGTCTTCAAATGTATGCAGTATGGTGCACAACAAAACTTATTATATGTGTTTGTGGACCAATAAACAATTCTACAGAAACCAGAGTATTAGAAGGTTCTGTGTTACGTAGCATATTTTTCATTAATGTAAATCGTGTAACAGAGGCCATCCAATATGAGGGAGCAATGCTGACTGTGCACATAATAATTTGGGATTTATTTCTCTGCTCTATTATTACTAATCCTATCTTGTCCAGCCTATTTAAGCCTGAGGGGATATGTCTATAGTTAAGTTTCATTCAAAATATAACTCATTAAATTAAAAGAAACTTCCATCTCCAAAATTCTGTGCATTTACTTCATCCATAATGTAAAGAACAAAGATATTGTGAAATTGGGTTGGCTTGAACAATGATGTGCTTTACTGAACATGATCCTATTGGGGGCAGGAAAACCTTGCCTTTCTCCATCCTTTAAACTGACTTGCCCAGCCAGTTATTGGGGGGACATGCAGTTTAAAGTGGCCAACCACACAGTAAAACTTGGCATTTTCCCCATGCATAAATCATTTTCAGCAGAAAAAAAGTGACAATGAAAAATCCCAGGATAAGGGATTAAACCACGTCTTTCAATTTATGGTCAGACACTTTATCACTCAGCTACAAAGCCATACCTTTCATCAGTCTTTTTTATTAATGCTCATGCTCCTGTATTCCTTTCTTTCTGCTTGCTCATTCATTCACATCTTATCTTCCCCTTTACACTATATTTTCCTCCTTCATTCAATCTTTGATATCAACTTGTAATATTGTCTTATCTTTTCAGTTGCTTTTGTTTGTGGAAATTGAATAGTCCCATAGAGCAGCTGCAAACCTGTAGTTATCAATCACAATTCTGTAGAATTTCAGTCTTTCTCAAACACTTTATACCCAGTTTAATAATGCTGGACTCATCAAAGACAGACTTCTTCATTTGACTTCTACCATGTATTTTCATTCATGATTACTTCCCAGAAATTCTTAATCTTTAACCTTAGTTCATTTTTCGTCACTAGATCACTCTTCAATGAGATAAACCTCCAAACCACAGAAACAGCCACTTTACATCTCTCCATTGAGATCAACCTCCAAAATACAGAAAGAGCCAGTTTCCATTAATGGCCAGTTTAAGGCCCAAGTGACACAAGTCATCACTTGAGTTACCAAGTTGAGAAGGGTGCCAAAGGTGCCGCAACTGTAAGATTTCTATACAAGGCATATCACAGTTGGCTGCAGCCGCTTGAGATGCCAAGCTGAGCGGGGCACCAGGAGAACCAAAGAGCAAGATTTGTGTACAATGTGTATTGAAATTAGTAATGAAACCTGGTGCAGTCAAAGTGCATGAGGCAAAATGGGGGAGGGGAAGGGTACCACATATAAGTCACTTGTGTGAAAAAATGTTCTCAAATTGGCCCTATTTCCATTCCTCAAAACAAATTCTGACCAAGAGCATTTTCACTGTTGGTCAAGGCTCTGCCACTATTGTTAGGAACAGCAAGTGATCTGACAGAGACCTTTGCTAGTCTTCGGACACGCCCATCTTCCAACTCTGTTGCAGTAACCAGGCTCCAGTAGTCCAGCACCACCTCTAAACATTTCTCAAATTATTAGGCCACTCCTAAAACCTCTTTCCTGAGTCTTTCTCCTCTTTCTCTTTCATAATTTCCCGGACTCCAACTTTCTACAGGTTTCCAAAAATCTATAACCCCAACCATCCAGGATACCCAATTATAGATGATGTACTTTCTCCTTGGAATATTTATTCTTAGAATCATAACAGTAAAATTGCCAGTAACACATGATAACTCTCTTGTACACCCTGTCACAGGAGTTGTATGATAAGCTCTGTGGCACTTTCATGCTTATAAAATGATCATATGTCAAAGCATGTTGCTCTCCTGTGGATCTTTTTCATGTTGCTATTCCACATAAAAAGCTCTTGACACACAGTCTTAAGTATTTTATATTTTTGCCTTTTTCTACTGAATAATTGCTAATAATGTAATAAAAAATATAAAACATGCTCCATAATTCTACAACAGACTGGCATCAGCAATTAAGGCCCATAATAGCACACATTTATCTGATCCCCATTCTTGAAAATATATGTGCTTTTTTTACAGTTACTTGGAACTCTTTGTCTTTCTGTTGTTTGCACAACCTGTTATAAAGAAAAGGGGAACAAGCAACACACCTTAACAAAAGTGTGAAATTATTATAATGACTTCTTATAGTACACCCACTGAGAATTGTACAATACCTTATTAACAAAATAAACCTAATTCCTTCTGAAAACAAGAATGATTTTCATAAGTTACAAAAAATCATTACTAAACAAAGCAGTCTTCTCTCCTAAGTGCACATCTAAAAACAAAAATAGTGAAAATTGTTATCTCATGACGATGGAGTCTTTAGTAGTGAGTATGTCCTCCCTGCACACGGATGAGTTCTTCCACTCTACAAGGCAACTCTGGATGAGACCATCAAGTTTACCTTGGGGTATGAAGTCCCACTCCTCAGTGGAAGCTTCAGTGAGGTCCTGAAGATTGTCTGGATTCAGTCACTGTGCAATGACCCTAGCAGGTCTAGTGTCTGGTCATAAAACAATCCTGGTCTCGTCAGCAAACATGGCATTACTCCATTCTGCAGTGATCCAATATTGATGTGCAAGAGCCCAGGTCCTTCAATTGCATCAGTTTCATTGGTTCAATGCAAAATGTCTCATTGGTCTTCTGGAATGAAGACCATCTTGATGCAATCTTCTAAGCACTGTTTGGTCTGAGATAAGAATCCCTGTTGCTTGGAAGGAGTCATTTCCAATATGTCTGGCAGCTGATGATGAGCACATGATGGTGTTGTCATATGAGGACAATGACTGTGAGGTCTATCATTCACATTTCCATCTCTCTGTACTTTCTCCACACCTTAGACATACAAATGTGAGTGACATTAACTGATTGGCAATATCTTGCTGTGTATGAACTGCTGAAAGTAAAGCCACTAACCGGACTCTGTTGTATGCCTCTATGTGGCATGTTACTGCAGTGCCAAACACAAACTGAGTGAAGCTGTTGTTGATACTGGCCTGCTCGTAGTGTTTCTCTACAGTAGTGACATGTTTGCATGACTGGGAAATGCCCCAAAAACCAAGCCAATAGTAAACACAGTCCAGATTATAAAATTACCATTTTTCTATATAACTGAGTTGCTGTGTTTGGATATTTACCATGCCACAAGAACAAACATTTATATGATATGTAGAAAACTTATTATATCCCAGAGAACTGATGAAGCTCAGGTTTTTTCCAAGAGGCTTGTGTATCACTCATTTGATAGAATTTTTTTATGAGAATGTATTATAGGCCAGTTTAATTGAAAGAAGTTTCAATTTATGTTGGAAAGAATAGCATCTTCTCTGTCAGAAAATAGTAGGAAAGGTTAAAAGAAGGTGTTAGATTATGGAGCTGCCGTACCATGCAACAAAGGAAGCTGCAAAAAGAGTCACTCTTTTGGGCCATGCTACCTTCCATTACTGCCTTCTTCAACATACTGTTGTTGAGTGGACTGTGAGGTTTAGCCCAACTATTGTGGGCAATGACATTCCCCTCACTTTACATCACTAAGTTATACTATGGGGTATAGTGTAGGCTCTACATCCTACATGATTTTCCAAAGTGTGAATTGTTTGCTGTGCACACTATAAGAAGACTGTCATTGAGGTAGTTGCTGGGACTACTTGAACTGATAGAATTTAAATGATGGTGATGTGTATTAACTATTTCTGATCATTGCTAACGCGAACTAACAAACAACACTAGTGCATCTACATCTACAAGAACAGAAGTGATACACTGAGTTAATGACTGATGAAATGTTATGTGTAAATGAATTTGAAATCAACTTATTTTGTGATATATTAGACCCAGTAATCGCACTATTGCCTACTGTCTGAAATTGCTACCAAGCAGAAATGAGTCAGCTCTATTTACAAGCAATCAGTTTAATTGATGCAGTTAATCTCACCTATCACCTCGCTGAGAGTCTTCTTAGAGTGTGCATATACTATTGTTGGAATGAAATGACACACTAATTACTGTTTCAAGCCTACTTACTGACATTTAAAGAGGATTAACAAAGGTAGAACTTTTTACAGCCATGTCAGACAGCATTATGTGACCTCCCACAGGGCCATGGAGCTTGGCCTTTATAAGTGACTCACAAAGCACAAAGAAACTAATGATGCCCTTGAAAGAGCAAAAAAATACAGAAAACTGCAATAAACAATTAACTGCAAGTTACAAATGACAGATTTTTCGGAAAAGGTAGAGAAATAAAGCTTATGTATAAAATTGATTGTGAATACTATGGAATATGAGAGAGATAAAAATGTGTGTATTAATGTTTTAGAAAACATCTTATCTTTCAGAAGATGACCCATTTCACACAAAGCATTTGATGTGATTGAAACAAGCACACCTGCTGCACAACATGACCAGATTCTTCAGGGACAGTTCAGTGATCTGCTATGAAAATTAAATAAACTTACATGCTAGGTCTGTATCCAAATATAGTGAGAACAGAGAATCGACAAAAATTGATGGGGCTCTGTTATCTATTCTGAAAATGTTCACACATGTCTTTAGTTTAGGTCAGTGCAGAAATGAAGCTGCATGAAAAGAAAGTGCATAATTTCCCATGAATGTTATGACAACCAAAGATACATAAGGTATGCAGCAATTGGTAAAGACATAGTATTTTGTTAACAGAATCTTCCATCGGTTCTTGATAGAACAACATTATAATAAATGAAAAGTACCAGTTTGCTTTTATTCTACAATATTACTTTTATCGTGTTAACCAGTGTTTGGCTTACAAGGCCATCTTCAGACATTTACTGAGTATTGTCACCAAAGAAGTAACACACCTAGACTGAAGCCAAAACATACAGTAAGTAACATCTTTGACATTGTGTTGGAAATGCAATGTAGAAGTAAAAAATTGAACAGTAAATAAATAAAAATGGAGTAGACAGGAAAACCTTAAACACAAAATAGGAACAGCATGCCTACATAACAGTTTTTATTAATAAACAAAACTAATAAAATAAAATAAGATCAGTACTTGAGAAGGCTACATCAGGAGGTACAAAACTTGGAGAGTGATACACAAACCAATTAAAAGAAGAAACAATTATCAATGTAACTACAGAATACATAAGGAACTTAAGCAATATCAGAAAGATAAACAGAAATAAATAAATGCAGGAAAATGGAGGCATTGGAGGGAACATACTGTAAATGTACTCTTTGAGAGTGTGCTGGTACTGCACTTTAACATTAACATTATATTGAAAACTGTGGCTATGTAACAGTTTGCATTAAATAAATGAATCAAGTAAGATATAAACAATATTTGATGAGACAACTACAAGTGATGTTAAACATGGACAGTAATGCAAGTACCAGTTAAAAGAAAGCCTTAACAATTGGAACTACAGTCTATATGGAATATATAGCCAACTTCAATAAAACAAAAGAACTTAATTAATACAGGAAAATGGGAATATATAGGAGCAGACAGTGTGGGAAGTAATGAACAACAGATATGATTATATGAGGTTTAGGAGAGGGGAGGTGTTGAGCTTTGTCTGTCATTTAGGATTAGGAGAGGGGAGGTGTTGAGCTTTGTCTGTCATTTAGGATTAGAGCTGGATTGTGAGCAAGATGTTTGTTAATTTCCAGGGCTTCCAGCAGGTTGAGTTTAAGGCCTTTGTTTGCTAAGTGAAGTACATAGGGCACTGACTGGTCATTGTGACCCTTACTCAGTACATGCTCAGCAAATGCGGAGTCAGAATTCTGCAACCTCCAGCTGCGTTCATGTTCAGCCAGCCTAGTTGCTATGACATAGCTATTTATTTTCTGAGTATGTCAAGTGTGTGTTTTGCCCTCCATCCAAAACGAAAACAGTATTAGGATCAGTCAAGGATGACTCAGGTTTCCGGAAACCAGGAGTTTACAGCACCCCTCGCCAGTGCAGTGAAATGTATGTATGCCAGACCATCCAGACGGTACAGGAGAGATGCAGTGAACATAAACGCCGCACAGACAAGGCACAGCTGACCAAGTCCACCATGGCAGGGCACTGCATCTCACGCAATTGAACACCTTCTGGGACTGTATCCTCAAAGAGTCAGTGGAGATCTGGCTGCATGATGAACTAATAAATAAAGACAGCGGTTTCCAGTTAAGTAAGGCCTGGGATCCAGCTTTGAGTATAATTAAAACATGACAGTCTACATTGAAATCCACTCCTGTCAGGACACCTGATGAATAAGAAGAAGAAGCATTGTCACCAAGACGGCAGAGTTCCACAAGTGGCCCTGGCCGCAGAAGGACTGTGGCCCATGATCTGTCGCAGGGAGCTGTGCTTCCCCCAGCACCCAGTGCTGCCCTTCCCCACCGCTGGCTGTGGACTGCTCGGAAGTGCCCAGACGGAGGCTGTGGGAGAGGGGTGGAGATTATATAAAGTCGGCATCCATCAGAGATCAATCAGACTCCCAGAATGCCTGAAGATGGCAAGAAGTTGGCTTGCCAAAATATCCCACTTTTTGGACAGCACTACACGGCTGAATACCCAAGAAATTTTCAAGATTTCTGTACACCGGGAAAACCTCAGATCACACAAATATGTTTGCCTCTGTTGCTAAGGCTGTATGGGAGGGAACATTTGATGTGGAAAGGATGACAACTGTCAAAATGTAAGTACTGTTGTTTTTTGGTAGGTTTAATGTGGATAGAAGTGTGTTGCTGCCCTTCAGTGAGGATGAGATCAACATCAAGGAAAGTAGTATGGGGTTCAGAATAGGACCATGTGAAATTTAACTGGGAGAAGGTATTTAGAGATTACAAGAATTTTAGCAGGTGAGCCTCACCATGTGCCCATATGCTAAAGATGTCATCAATGTATCTAAACCAAACCAGGGGCTGATAGCTTATGGATCCCAGGAAAGCCCCCTCCAAGTGACCCATGAAAAGGTTGGCAGAGGAAGGAGCCACTCTGGTTCCCATGGCTGCACCCTTGATCTGTTTGTATGTCTGCCCCTCAAAGGTGAAGTAGTTGTTGGTAAATATAAAGTTGATTAAGGTGAGTAGGAAGTATGTCATAGATTTGGAATCAGGTTAGCACTGACTGAGGAAATGTTCAATAGCAGACAGACCATGTACATAGGGCATGTTGATATAGAGGGTGACAGCATCAATGGCGACAAGGAAGGTGTGTGGTGGGTGTGGGACAGGTGCAGATTTCTGATGATCTAGGAAATGGCTGGTATCTTTGATGTAGGAGAGGAATCTTTGTACTATGGGTGCAGGTGTTAATCAACTAAGGCAGATATATGTTCAGTGGGTGCTTTGAAGCTACCAACTATAGGACGGCCAGGATGATTGGGTTTGTGGATCTTAAGAAGAAGGTAAAAGGTGGGGGTACATGGTTTGTGTGGGGTGAGAAGTTCTACAGATTGAGGTGATCATCCTTGTGAGAGGCCTGAGGTTTTAAGGAGTGACTGCAGATCACTTTGAATCACAGGGCTGGGATCTTGATGGCAGATGCTGTATGTAGAGGTGTCAGACAGCTGGCATACACCTTCACTAACACACTCCTTTCAGTCAAGTACTACAGCGGTAGATCCTTTGTCTGCTGGGAGGATAATGATGGAGTCATCAGCTTTTAGGGAACACAGAGCTTGTAGTTCTGCCGAGGACAGATTAGGGTCATGTTGTAGGGACCTGAGGAAGGATTGTGAAGCAATGCTGGATGTGAGGAATTCTTTGAACGCTTGTAAGGGATGATTTTGAGGTAGTGGTGGTGGATTAAGTTGGATTCATGGTCTGAACTGTTCAAAGCAGGGGTCAGTGTCTGGTTTGCTATTAGAAATGTTTTGGGATTGGGTTGCAAAGTGATATGTGCAATCGATATTACGTGTGAATTAGGTCCTTCACCAAAGCAGCACTATCACATGCAGGTTTAGGGCTGAAACTGAGACCTTTAGATAATACAGATTATTCAGGAGGGGAGAGTGCTTTAGATGAGAGGTTAATGACACTGTACTATTGTGACTGGTTCTTGTGATTATGGATTATTCTTGGTCTGGGAGGTAGTGGTGAAGGCTGTGGGATATTAAGGAGGTTGGCCAAGTGTTGTTTGTAGGAGAGGAGTGGGGGTTGATGATGTGGCTGTTTAGGGACCTACAGGAAAACAGGAAGGGAAACACCACTGTTCAGGTAGTTTACGAGAAGGCGGGATAGCTTTCTGAGGTAAAGTGTGGCATGTTGCTGCAGTTTGAAGTTGGCATGATGGATGATACTATTCAAGAAAACATGAGGGGCAGATAACTGCAGGATTTTGTAGAAGGAGAGAAGTCTGATAAAATGGAAATTGGCTGATGAAGCATATAGGTCAGAGATTAGCCAGGTAAGAGGAGAATATTGCTGTATTTGAAATCGTAAAAGAGCTTGGTGTAGGGTAGGACTCCATCCAGAAACAGGGACTTTCAGTGGTAGTCCTTTTGGAGTAATCCGAAGGGACAAGTAGATTTCAAGAAACAGAATGTGGGACCTTAGTTTTGATAGTGCAAAAGTGTGTTTTCGAAAATGACGGATGTAATATGAGATGGGATGATGGCAAGAGAGGACAGGTTGGAGAGTTAGAAATCGTGGGAGTGGCAAAATAAATAAATAAATAAGCAGAGAGTGGAAAAGATAGAAAAACGGAAGAAAATCAACGAGAAAAGTCAGAAAAAATTAGAAAAATTCGGCCGAAAATCGTTAATAAGAGGTAATGAGTGGGCAAAATGTATGATACGAAAAAAATGATTGGATATGAGAAAGGGAAAAAGTTGATTGGGTAAGTCGTGAAAACGGCTGAAATTTTAAAAACTGGGTAAACAGAAAGCGAAAGTCATAGGAGAAAATGTAAACTACCGTACTTAGCTTGGCAATTAAAGAGACGTAAGAGATGGCAATAATAGTCGATCAGAGCATTTTGCCAAAAAAAGATGTACAAAAACATGAAGGAATTACATATAAACAAGTTAATTTGATGTTGGGGAAGAAAATAACTGTCAAGTTTGCGAATAAATCGGCGAAAGATGATCGGGAGAAGGCCATGTAATGTAATGAACCGTAAATTGTTATATGCAAATTGGTAAATGACAATGGAATTGTTACATACAAATAAAAATGGACCCATCTACGAGCAGTACTAGAAAAGATGAAGGGGCAAAGTGTTAATTAATCTTGGTGATACAGATAAATAAACGAATGGATTAGCACATAAGATAGAAAAGAGATGACAGTTTGAATAAGAGAGACAGCAACAAAGACTGACAAGAGGGTTACATAATAAGGAATGATGATCACATGGGCTAATATAACTACAAAAACAATTAATTATTGACAAAATTGGATAGATAATCTACTTACTAAGTAGCGGCAGAACACACGCATGAAAGACAGTTGCAGTTGGCAAGCTTTTGGAGCCAGTGGCTCCTTCTTCAGGCAGGAGGGTTGAAGGGGAAGGAAGAGGGTTGGAGGATAAAGACTGGAGAGGTCTAGAACAAGAGGTAGATTTTGGGGAAGCCACTCAGAACCGCATGTCAGGGGAGATGTACCATATGGGATGAGAAGGAAAGACTGGTTGTTGGAGACTGCATTGGACGAGATTTGAAAACTTGAGAGCTTCAAGGTTGAAGACAGGGTAGTATTAAGGCAGAGATTACTGCTTAAACATCATGCATGAGTTAATAAGAGTGAAAAGTGAAAAGTGCAGAGCCACTGGCTCAGAAAACTTGCCAATTACAACCGTCTTTTACATTTGTGTTCTGCCATTGCTTGGTGAGTAGATTCTTTATCTAGCCAGTTAAATAATAGCAAACAGATAAATATACTAGAAATAAATTTTGAACATAGGTGACAAGAGTTGTCACTGGGAGAGACAGAATTTGAAAGCAATGCAAACACAATAAAACGATTGCTACAGAGTAACAGCCACTTTGAGACAAACTGACATATGAGATTTGCAGCTGGAAGTCCAGGACCTAAACGTGGGGCATGGAGAAACACAATGTCAAACTTGTGTGGTACAAGAACTTACAAATTTACTGTAGCAAAATATAAAAGTTTTGCAGATGAAAAGAACACTGGAACAAGAGTCACTGGTGACATTAATTTAAATTGAAAAGATGAATAAATTTACATAAATAATTCCCTACCTTGAAGCTTCAAGTTGAAGTTCTTTCAATGCTATTTTAAAATCATTTCAGGGGACATTATATGACATATAGTCAGAAAAAGAGATAGAGAAGCCAGTTTTTTGATAAGCTTTGTAAAGATGGCTATTTGAGCATGTTGTAATGGGTAGGTTTCATGGATTTCTAAGAAATTTGAAAGAGTTTTCAAAGCAAAGTATTGGTCCAGAGGCATTCAAAGAATGCTCTGATTACAGGTATTAGAGAAGAGGTGGGGTTAGTGGGATAGGACAAGAGTTGGAGAGTCCTATGTTCTTTCTTTGAGTGCCACCTAAACCATGCAAAGCACTTGGAAGAGGAAGTTAAGTAAAGTGACTTTGCCAGAATTATGATTGGTCAACTATCAATGAAGGTCAAGGACAAACTCAACAGAAAAGACTGGAGTCAAGTTAGTAGTAAAGTGAAATATCTAGAGGAGTAATATGAACTGGAAAGCTCAGATTCCTTGCTGACAAGAAGGTGAAGAGGAGAAGAAGTTCAAGAAGGTACAAGTCACTGAAATTACAAAATGTCACAAAAGTTAAACTTTAGACAGTTGGTAAGTAAATGGCAAAATAGTTCCCTGTGAGTCAAAGGTGAGAGAAATAGAAATAAAAACAGGAATGTGGGAGCTATATTTCATGAACAGGTAGAGAAGAAATACTTAAGAAACATTGAGGAGTCAAAGGGAACAGCATGTTCCTTAACAAACAAGACAAATACAAGATTATTTAGTTTATGAACTGGGATTTACTTAGAAGAGAAGTCAATGGAGGAAGCTGAGAGAGGCTACACTCCAGTCCATGGGCGAAGGCTATGATTATGAATAAAGCAATCAATACTGTAATCAATGGCGATAGCATTGTTGTAGTGGTATCACCACTTCTATTAATTATGAATCAATATAAAGTAAAATTTCCAATGTTTCCTGTAAGGTGAATGAAAGTAGTAGGTACTGCAGGTTATGAAGGCATTGTACTAAAACAGAAATTTCTATGTCATTGGAATTTTGTAGGATCTGAATGAGTCAACTTGTCTTTAGTAGTATAGGGTTTGGATAAACCAGTTTTTTTAACTGATTGGATTAATCAGAATATAGCAGTAAACAATCTTAGAAAAAAACTATCATGATTCAAAATGGTTGGAAGGGAGGGGTTTCTTCCTTTTTGCAAGTCTATAAAAGACAGACATCAAGGAAGGCAAAGGTCAGTTACTTCACGCAAAACAGAAAAAGTTGGAGGAAATGCAACTGGCATCTGGTGTCTGTTAAATTGGTCCAAAAGGTTACTGAAATGTATGTAGAAGTACTATTATTGAGACCAAGACTAATAAAGGCATGTGTGTGCAAACTTAAAATAACATTAATAATTAAATAACACTATCCTTTCTCTAACAATCATTCCATTGATATAATAATAAATGCTAACCTTGGGATTACTGAGAATTGCTCTTGCCAAATATAGTAACTGACATTCCCCTGTGGTGAATAAGTTGGTGCCCGTTTGCACTGCTGTTTCAGCCTGCTCAGGCAACTCCTC
This sequence comes from Schistocerca nitens, assembly GCF_023898315.1. Classification (NCBI taxonomy): domain Eukaryota; kingdom Metazoa; phylum Arthropoda; class Insecta; order Orthoptera; family Acrididae; genus Schistocerca; species Schistocerca nitens. The sequence goes on along the minus strand of NC_064615.1, from coordinate 459,326,963 downwards.
TACTTTTTCTCTCATCCCAACTGCTTCCAGTGCTTCATATATATTACAAATACTGCTGTCATTGTTGTCAATGAGATTTGATCTGTAAAAATAAAAACTGAATTAGTAAATCAAAACTTTCTGAAATAAAATGCTTAACATGAACTTAATTAGACTTTTACTCAGTTCTCACACTTCACAGCAAATTGCATGAAATAGTGCATTTCTTAGGCAGTTGCTGAAGCTGCTCTCAGAAAATGACAGTCACTCACCAAAACTAAGGCTGGTTTGAATACCACAGCACATTACTATGTTCAGTCCAAAAGATCAGATCTAAAGGCTTTGCACTTGCAGTCTCAGAACTGACCACCGTGCCAGTAAGAACAGAATGGAACAGAATACATTATATTCAAATTTCTTGTTGTACATGTACTAAAATATATTACTGGAATATACTTATATGGATCTTTATCTAATTAAAGATAGGATTATGTTATTGGAAGGTATTCATGTGCCTCACTACATTAGTGAGGTACATTATGTCAGTCATTAACAACCAACAGGATACAACATCTGAGTACAAAAAACAACATTTCGTTTTAGCACCTGACAAGGTGAACTGTATTCTACACTACAGCAGCATCATCATCATATTTATTCCAACAAAATAGGGAAATGGAAATACCACCACAGTTGTGGTATACTTACAAATGGAGCACTGTCAAAAGCTCGAAATCAGGCAAAAATATATATTGACTGGCATTATTTTTCAACAACACACCTAGCACTGTGGTATTTACTTTTTTTAAGGAGTATGAATCCCTGTCTTGTTTGAATAAATCATGGAAAATAAGTTTGTAGGCTTTTATAGCCAATTCCAATTTGAACAAAATCATTTAGGGTTTTGGGCTGTATCATTATGAAATATTAAAGCGTCTAAAATGCCAATGTTTTTACTGACTTTGCACTGGTGGTCTCTTCAGGGTGGCTAACCACTAGCTGTCTGAACCAGATGCTTCATTTGCCATTAACATCTGAATTAATATTATCTCTCCACAGCTATGTGTTCTTGTTCACATATACTCACTTAGTTCTCAACTGGCTTAGTTTAATACCAAATTCACTATATACATCAATCTTTTTAACAGTTTCTTTGGTAAAATTGAGTTGTGATTCAGTGTGATAAAGGCTGTGAAATTTTCACCAAGTTAATATCTCAACATATTTTCCATAGCATTGCAGAAATTGTTGTGTAACAAAACATTTATGTATATCACCAATGAAGTACTCCATGGAGTAAGTATTTGAATCCTACATTTGTCAGCATTGTTTCTGTTCTCCAGTAATTTGTGTAACATCAACTTACTCAACTTTGACACTTTGCAAACATTCTTTCACATTCTATATTGGTACCATCACTGTTTCTTCTTCTTAGCATCAATAAATAAATAAATAAAATCAATTAATAGCAAGACACATATGAAGACATTCTCTATGATCACTGCTTGCACCAAATAATAGATTGAATTAATAGAAGGCTGTAACACATGACCAAGTTAATCGCCATGACCAGAAACACAGAATATTTGGTCAAGTAATACATAATATTGTTATTGCTTCCTATAGATGTCCTTTATCAAGCCAATGCTGGGCCAGAACTGCTATGGTACTTTTTCTATTTTGTGGAGAACAAGCCATACTCATATATAGGCTATTTTTATGATGGGATTGGCTTCCCAAAGACATTTTAATGCTACAGTTACAGAGGGACTTTAATTTTAACATGGACTCCAAACAAGATTGGAACTTGGCATTTTCTACAAATCAAAATCATTGTCAGAGGTGAAAGAAGCAATAAGTTACAGAAAAATCCAAGAGGGGACTACACTTGTCATTTCCAAAATTTTTCTAGTTTGCTTTATAGCTCTCTAGCTGAGGATCTGGAGTTGAAAGGTAGGTATTTAGTCAAATCTTCTATTAGCCTTGCTGCTCTTTCCCCTCTCTCTGTCTATCTCCTTCTTCACCCCCACTCTAACCATGTCCTCCTGCCCCTCTTTCTGTCTATCTACTCCTCCCATTCTCTCTGTCCACCTACTCCTCTTCCTTCTGTCCATCTCCTCCTCCCTCCTCTAATTCCACATCCTCCACCTCCTCTCTGTCCATATCCTCCTTTCCCTCTCTGCCTCTCTTCTTCTTCCTGTTCATTTTCTCCTCCTTCCTTTTTCTGTCCATCTTCTCCTCTCTCTTCTCTCTGTCCATCTCTTCCTCTTGCCTTTCTCTGTTCATTTCATCCTCCCCTCTCTTTGTTCATCTCCTCCTCCTCCCTCTCTCTGCCTATGTCTTCCTCTCTCTGTCTCTGCCATCTCCTCCTCTTTCCTTTCTCTGTCCAACTCTTCCTCTCCCTTCTCTCTGTCAGTTTCACCCTCTCCTCTGTCTGTCCATCTCCTCCTTGCCCCCTGTCTGTGGCCATCACCTCCTTCCCTCTCTCTGTCTGTCCATATCCTCCTCCCCCCTTCTCTCTCCATGTTATCAACCCTATAGGAGGCTTGTGGTTCTTAGCCCCACAGTATTTCTTTACAAATCGTAACTTATATATGTACCAAATTTGGTTGAAATCATTCCAGGGATTTAACATGAGTTTCTTGTCCATGGCTTTGCTCATCTACACACAATTCACATATAGTTCTCATATATTTAATGTATTTCACTCATATTTGTTTACATTGTTGTCTGTATCTCTAGCAAATTTTGCCCTGTGGTTTCATTTTCATGCAGCTCAATGTTTATGGTATCATAAGTCCTGAACTATAAGCTGTACAGTGATATAATTTTGCAGGTACATCCAGTGGTATGTGTGGCTATGGCCTGCGAAATGTGTTGCAAATAAAGTTACAAATAAAGAAGCAACAAATTAAAACATCTTGAATGATGTACCAGTTTTTCATGCATCTCAGTATTTGACATCATGTCTCCTAGACTATGTATCATACATTGCTAGATTTTTGTAATTCCATTCAGCAAATTTATGTTGATACTGTCTGCTAAATGTGTAGCAAACAGGGTCTGAAATATTGCTTTTTGAATAATTAATAGTATATGCCCCACATGTTTAGTTAATGCTAAAAGACCTTAAGAATAAATTTTCTCTGTGTAAATAAATCTGTAAATTAATGAGAAAAGATCATAATTTAATATAAAAATTACTTTTTAAAGTTCATACAAAGAATGTTCAAGAGAAATGTTTATATAAAGAAACTTTATAAAAGACGCTCTATAAAGCAAGTTAAAGGCAGTCACCGTAATTTATTTTGACTGTCTAAAAGCAAGATCTGTGCTCCTGCTCTCTCTCTCTTGTTTGTTACTTCTTGCTGTTCCATAAATGTTACTATTGATTAAATAATTATGTTAATTTAATGGTAACAGTTGTATTTGAATCAAGAAACCTACTTTCCTCTTCCGTTAATGCTGTATCTCAATTTATTGTATTGCATTTTAGAACTTTTTCACGCTGCTGCAAAGGAGAGTTGCCAACAAATTTACTAGTGGCCACAGCCAAATACTGCTAGTATTCAATTGGCATTTACTTTATCAAACTTCTATTTCAGCATTCCTGAGATCACTTTTACCAATCTTTTCTATCAGTATCTGGGCAGTGTAATTATGCAAACTGTATAATTTTGAGATCAGTCATGGACCTCTGAGCAATGCCATCAGTCAATGTTCTCATTGGTCTGATGGGAAACTGATGCTGGATGGTGGAATGCACATCAGTTAATAAGCAAGTAATAATTTTTTGTGCACTGTTTTACCACTGCAGAAGCTTTTCCACCAACAGAAATGATTAAAAGTTTTATAAATTCACTTACTAACTGTTTAACAATCAATAAATGTCTTTTAGGGAGTTAAATTTATTTCAATCAGGAATATTTAAAGCAGATATCAGAAATTAACTTTCAAGGCTAATATTAAACTCAATATTTCAAATTAACTTCCCTACCTCTAAAAAATCATAATACAATATTTTAATATTAGTAATATTGTAGGTCAGTATTAAAGAAGTAGTAAACTGAAATATCATGCATGATTCAGTAGTTTTTCATGCATCTCAGAATTTAATGCCACATCTCCTGCACTGTGTATTGTACATGAATCAATTTTTCTTTTACATTCAGCAGTATGTGTGAATACTGACTCCAAAATGTGTTGCAAATACGGTTAGTAATAAAGAAGTAATTAATTAAAATGTCATACTTTATGCATTAGTTATACTAAAAGAACAGCTAAAATGTAGTAAGCAATAAACTTTTTTCCTTTCATCTTTTTGTGGGGGGGTCATCAATAACAAAAAGTTTTCTTAAGGTTGTGTAAAGGGTGTTGCAAGTCTCTAACTGCCCTCATTCTCAAATACTGGATGACTAAAATCTGGGTAGTTGTGCATCATGGGCTACTCTGCTTTTCCACCCCCACACCCACTCATTTGATATGTAGATGGTTTACCCCTACACAAATTATTTCCAGACAGTAGGTGATGTGTGTACCAAGTTTGGTTAAAATCGGTCCTGTGTTTTAGGAGCAGATGTGGGCTATATATATATATATATATATATATATATATATATATATATATATATATATATATATAAAAAGAAAGATGATGAGACTTACCAAACAAAAGCGCTGGCAGGTCGATAGACACACAAACAAACACAAATATACACACAAAATTCAAGCTTTCGCAACAAACTGTTGCCTCATCAGGAAAGAGGGAAGGAGAGGGAAAGACGAAAGGATGTGGGTTTTAAGGGAGAGGGTAAGGAGTCATTCCAATCCCGGGAGCGGAAAGACTTACCTTTGGGGGGAAAAAAGGACAGGTATACACTCGCACACACACACATATCCACATGTGTGGATGGATATGTGTGTGTGTGCGAGTGTATACCTGTCCTTTTTTCCCCCAAAGGTAAGTCTTTCCGCTCCCGGGATTGGAATGACTCCTTACCCTCTCCCTTAAAACCCACATCCTTTCGTCTTTCCCTCTCCTTCCCTCTTTCCTGATGAGGCAACAGTTTGTTGCGAAAGCTTGAATTTTGTGTGTATATTTGTGTTTGTTTGTGTGTCTATCGACCTGCCAGCGCTTTTGTTTGGTAAGTCTCATCATCTTTCTTTTTAGATATATTTTTTCCACGTGGAATGTTTCCCTCTGTTATATATATATATATATATATATATATATATATATATATATATATATATATATATATATATATATATATATATATATATACAGATCCATTTTTATAATATGTATGTATTTGCTTGGTATGTATTCCAAGGAGTTTGTTGAAATAAGTATCGCCAAGAACTTTATATCACGAAGGGGAATAGTTGTCTGCACCTGCAATAACCAATACAGAGGATGGCAGTTCAGTCTTTTGAGCTAACCATATGCATCTTCAGTACTCATATCCAGTGACACATTAGGCAGAAGATGAAATGTTATTCAATTAGCATCACATAATTCCCTGTGTGTAATTCTGGAGACTTTTTCTGTTTTGCAGTACAGAACTACACTCCTGGAAATGGAAAAAAGAACACATTGACACCGGTGTGTCAGACCCACCATACTTGCTCCGGACACTGCGAGAGGGCTGTACAAGCAATGATCACACGCACGGCACAGCGGACACACCAGGAACCGCGGTGTTGGCCGTCGAATGGCGCTAGCTGCGCAGCATTTGTGCACCGCCGCCGTCAGTGTCAGCCAGTTTGCCGTGGCATACGGAGCTCCATCGCAGTCTTTAACACTGGTAGCATGCCGCGACAGCGTGGACGTGAACCGTATGTGCAGTTGACGGACTTTGAGCGAGGGCGTATAGTGGGCATGCGGGAGGCCGGGTGGACGTACCGCCGAATTGCTCAACACGTGGGGCGTGAGGTCTCCACAGTACATCGATGTTGTCGCCAGTGGTCGGCGGAAGGTGCACGTGCCCGTCGACCTGGGACCGGACCGCAGCGACGCACGGATGCACGCCAAGACCGTAGGATCCTACGCAGTGCCATAGGGGACCGCACCGCCACTTCCCAGCAAATTAGGGACACTGTTGCTCCTGGGGTATCGGCGAGGACCATTCGCAACCGTCTCCATGAAGCTGGGCTACGGTCCCGCACACCGTTAGGCCGTCTTCCGCTCACGCCCCAACATCGTGCAGCCCGCCTCCAGTGGTGTCGCGACAGGCGTGAATGGAGGGACGAATGGAAACGTGTCGTCTTCAGCGATGAGAGTCGCTTCTGCCTTGGTGCCAATGATGGTCGTATGCGTGTTTGGCGCCGTGCAGGTGAGCGCCACAATCAGGACTGCATACGACCGAGGCACACAGGGCCAACATCCGGCATCATGGTGTGGGGAGCGATCTCCTACACTGGCCGTACACCACTGGTGATCGTCGAGGGGACACTGAATAGTGCACGGTACATCCAAACCGTCATCGAACCCATCGTTCTACCATTCCTAGACCGGCAAGGGAACTTGCTGTTCCAACAGGACAATGCACGTCCGCATGTATCCCGTGCCACCCAACGTGCTCTAGAAGGTGTAAGTCAACTACCCTGGCCAGCAAGATCTCCGGATCTGTCCCCCATTGAGCATGTTTGGGACTGGATGAAGCGTCGTCTCACGCGGTCTGCACGTCCAGCACGAACGCTGGTCCAACTGAGGCGCCAGGTGGAAATGGCATGGCAAGCCGTTCCACAGGACTACATCCAGCATCTCTACGATCGTCTCCATGGGAGAATAGCAGCCCGCATTGCTGCGAAAGGTGGATATACACTGTACTAGTGCCGACATTGTGCATGCTCTGTTGCCTGTGTCTATGTGCCTGTGGTTCTGTCAGTGTGATCATGTGATGTATCTGACCCCAGGAATGTGTCAATAAAGTTTCCCCTTCCTGGGACAATGAATTCACGGTGTTCTTATTTCAATTTCCAGGAGTGTATTTGCATATAATGATGAACTGATGCTCAGTATGGTTCTCAGAAAGGAAAATGTACTGTAAATGCCATAAGAGTTTACTAGAAAATATGCCCCAGTTTTGATACAGACAAAAAGTCAAAGGGATATTCTATTACCTGTCAAAAGCATATGATTCAGTGAACCACTCCTTACTTCTCCACAACTTACATACATATGGAATCAGGGAAAAAGCTTTGCAGTGGTTCAGTGCACACTTAACAGATAGGCACTGATGGATAATTATCATATCAAATGCAAAAATGCAAACAGTTCCCCTTCTAATGGGAAAACAGTTCTGCAAGGAGTACCACAGGGTTCAATATTGGGGTCCTATCTGTCCCTGTTGTATGTAAATGATCTAACAGTTATTGTAGATGCTCATGTATGTTATTTGCAGATGGCACACCATTTGTAGTTGAAAATGAGATGACTGATAAATTTCAGAAAGTGATGAAAATGCTTAATAAAAGCTTGAATGCTGAACCTATCAGAATGGACTAAAACAGAATATCACTAAAACACAGATGATGACACTTGGAAGTAAATAACTAGAACAGATAGATTGCAGTGATCAGATCACAGAAACAAACCATGTGAAGTTCTTAGCACTAAATCTTGACAAAAAATTAAATCAGAAGGTTCATATAAGCTACAAATAAAGTTAATGTCTGACAGTTAGTGCAACACTAACACCCCAAGTGGCAGAAAGCAGCCATAAAATAAAGGTTTGTTTTAAATTATTTCTCTTGTTAATTTGCTTAACAGTTATTATGTTTTTGCATTTGAAGCATTAGTAAATTATCAAGAGATATGAATGATCATGAAATACATTTAAAAACAGCTGTATCTCCATGATTCAGTAACATAAGCTACAACTTAATTATGAAGAAATACTTTCAACTATGTGTATAATTGCAGCTTACTCTACTGAAAACAAGAGAATATAAACACATACTGATATTTCATGCATAAGACTATATTTCTTTTGTTATCTGTTGTTATTATGATAGGCACTTTCCTTGACACATGAGAACTTTGTATGGAGCCTAATGTTTCACATAGTCTTACACTTCACTCTATTTTATAATATGTTAAGAATATAATAGAGGGAAACATTCCACGTGGGAAAAATATATCTAAAAACAAAGAAGATGTGACTTACCAAACGAAAGCACTGGCAGGTTGATAGACACAAACAAACACAAACATACACAAAATTGAAGCTTTTGCAACCAACGGTTGCTTCATCAGGAAAGAGGGAAAGAGAGGGAAAGACAAAAGGATGTGGGTTTTAAGGGAGAGGGTAAGGAGTCATTCCAATCCCGGGAGCGGAAAGACTTACCTTAGGGGGGAAAAAGGACAGGTATACACTCGCATACACACACATATCCATCCACACATACACAGACTCAAGCAGACATTTGTACCCTCTCCCTTAAAACCCACATCCTTTCGTCTTTCCCTTTCCTTCCCTCTTCCCTGATGAAGCAACCGTTGGTTGCAAAAGCTTGAATTTTGTGTGTATGTTTCTGTTTGTTTGTGTGCCTATCAACCTGCCAGCGCTTTCGTTTGGTAAGCCACATCTTCTTTGTTTTTATAATATGTTAATATTTTTGTAAATGTATTACTGTTGCTTCAAAAGTGTATGTGATGAAGATTCTTGCCATTTATGGCTCAGATGCAAAAACAGTTGTGAAATTGATTTCTTCTGTGCTGGGAAACAGTTTTATTGCTTTTATTCTTTTATTATCACATCTGTGACGTTTTTCCTTCACCTACAGTTGTGGTAGCCTATCTGTTACATTAAATAATGGAGGTAATGAATTCTATACATGTATCTTATGTTCCATATTCACTGATTTCACTGGAACTGTAGTGAAGAAAAATTTACATTTTTGAGTAGATATACAATGCCTTTCTGCAAAAGGTCAGGTCTTCTGCTGTATACTAGCAATTTTTGTGTTCTTGAACAACACAACATTCTCCAGAAATTGTAAATAAAGTGTTGTGTAAAGTAGCAGTTCACACCTCTTAGTGTTGTTTGGAAACCTAAAAAAATGCAAGTATGGTATATTCTTGTTGCTGTTGCTGCAATTTATTGTTCTACAGATACTACCATTGGTAAAAAGTGTTCTACAGACCAATATAAACAATTATGATCTGTTTATGCTTTCACAAGATCTTGCTGAACTCAATAGTGTATCTTCCTGGCTGCCTGACATGCTGCAGTTGCATTGGGTAACACAAAAGAGATGGGGTGTCATGACTATTACAGTAGACTGTGCCCTTACCCTGTGTATTTTATCAGTTACCATAAACATGGACATTCAGAAGATAGCCTATGCTTATTAGTTTGAACTGGTTATTAGTCATGTCATAATCTTTATATGGAGGGATTGGATGCACCACTTATAACTGTTTCTAAACATCAGAGTGATCAGAGTGTATGGTATTCATAATAAACTAAAAGACCTGATCGTATTCAAAAGGAGCTAAGTTTACTGGAAAGATTGCTCACAGATGACAATTTTTCAATTCATTCAAGGGAATTTTTTCCTGTACAATAAATCAAATGATTTGAAAATTGTATATCATGGGATGAATATGAGGAGCAGTCTAATGAAAACCAAATACCTGCCACAATTGGACTGCGGAACAGTTCCATTCAAAAGTAATCACCACAAGCAGTAAGATATTTAGTCCACTGTAAGACAAGATGATCAGTTCCTGTTTTGTAGAGTGCAATCACCCACTAACAGCTGCACAACTACATTCACTCTTGCACTCCCTTGTCTGCCTCAAACTGGCACCCACTCATGACTTTCTTCAGTTCACCAAAGATGTGAAAATCACATAGTGAAAGACCTGGCATTCACCAAAGATGTGAAAATTACATAGTGAAAGACCTGGCCTGTACAGAGGATGTTGTCGTGTTTCCCATCCAAGTCACTGAAGTGTAGCCTTCATGAAGTTGGCAGTGTGGGGGTGAGCATTATTGTGCAACAGGATGATTCCATCTGACAACATTCCTACAGCCCCAGGGCAAATGACAAAGCCAAAAGTAAGTCATCTCACATCTCCCCCACCAAAGAAATCCAAAGCTCTTCACAAAAGTTCCCGTAAGGACATGATGATCACCAGCTGCAGGGGCCTTCTGCTTGTCAAGTTCTTTGAGCATGGAGCCACAATCAGTGTGTAGTGCTATGAAAATACTTTGCAGAAACTGCGACAAACCATAATGTCAAAACACTCAGGTATGCTGTTCAACAGAACCATCTTGTCACATGATAACACTCTCTTCCCACACACTACCAAACTGATGAAGGCTACTCTTCAGCAATTTGGTTGGGACACACTGCAATAGCCTCCATACAGCCCAGACCTTTTACTGTGTAATTTTTGGATCAGGAAGTGCAAGAGTGGCTGTGGTTGTGGATTTGTCAGTGTGTGGCTGCTTTCTATGAAATAGGAATTGATCACCTCATCTCCCTGTGAGGCAAATGTCTTAACACATGTTAGAATTACTTTTGAATGGAACCATTACACGATCCCATTTTGATGGGTGTTTGCATTGAATTACACTTATTTTTACTACTTAAATAATATTTTTGAGTCAGTGGGCTTACCTTTGCAGAAGGATTTTCTAAGCTAGATGAGCATTTCAGAAAAGCAAAATATGTAAAGTTTTACAAACATAGTATTTCAAATTGAGGAACAGAAGATCACATGAGGTAGTCTGATGAATAATTGTAAAGGTCACTGATCAATTTGAAACCCAAGAAGTTAGACTTTTTTTAATGTCCTGATTGGAGACATATAAACAAAATATAATGCACTCTCTTTTGCTGTTATTTAGCATTAATACCTTATGCTGAAATCAGTTGCTAAACCTAGTTATTGCTGTTTAGGTGTTATGTTTCCAGTCATCTAGGTTGACTTCTTGAACAGAGTTGATTTGAGAACATTTTTCTACACACCAACTTATCATTTGGTGCATCCCTTCCTGCCCTTTTTGCTTGTATGCTGTCATTCTTGTCAGTTTACACAAATAATTGTGATAAGTACTGTACACAAATCTTGCTCTTGGGTGCCTCTGATACCATTCTCAGCTTGGTGCCACAAGTGACTACTGCTAATTGTGATACATCTTGTATAGAAATCTTACAGTTGTGGCATCTCTCTCAACTTGGTGCCCCAGCTGCAACACAACCTTGTGTTGCTGATGCCTTGAACTGACACTGATCTTGAATAATGTTATGTCATCTGTAAATAGTACTGTCTGAACTATAGAAACAGCATCTAAGAACAGCTGTGTGTGGCCCATAATTTTTAACTGGTAAGAAATCTAGTTGCTGATTATTTGGATGCACAAACAGTATCTTCTCAGTTAAACAGATGAAGAGTATTCACTCATACTTCACAGAGCTTTGTGATTATGACATTGTGGGGTCCGTACATAAATCATACTTTACATCAAACAGCATCACACAGTTAATGGTCTTTGTTCTCAAAACAATCATATATTTTTCATTCTCTACTCTCAGATGCTTTGACAGTAGAAAAATCGGGTTAGAAACCATTTGTGTGGAATAGAGCAGGTTGTTTTAATCTAACTACTGGTCAATATAGTAGTGAATAAAGTTATTATACATGGTTTGGGGTTAATGAGATGGACTGATAATCACCATGTAGGGTTGCATCATCTTTCTTATGAATATATGTGATTAAGGGATTAAAAATATTATAAATATTCTGGATGTAGACATGCATTTAATATCTTTTTGCTGATTTTTTATTGATATTGCAATGACTTTTCTATTCCTAGTGTCTGTGGAGGGGGGGGGGGGGGGGGACCGGAATAACATTGTCGTGGATGATGGAGCTTGTGTAATACGCATTTCTGCCACTACACGTGTATAGTGCAACTCATTGCTCAGTTTAGTGCCACCTTTATTGTTGACCTGGTTTGTTCTGTTCATCTGCAGTGACTGTTTTTGCTAGCATTGTTTTGTTCTTGTTTCATTTTTTATGATGGCAAGTTTAAGTGAACAATGTGCAGTTGTGAAATTTTGTTTTCTACTTGGAAAAATGCTGCTGAAACTGTTTTAATGCTGAAAACAGCTTACCAAGATGATATTACGGGAAAAACTCAAGTGAATGAGAGGTTTTCTTGACTTAAAAATCACGACACGTTGATTGATAACAAACCTCATTTTGGACATCCATCAGCTACCAGAATTGATGAAAATATTGAGAAAATTCAAGAGCTTGTGCTCACAGACCATTGACAGACAACTAATCAACTGTCAGAGATTATTGCATAATCTTGGAGCTTGGTTCAGCGAATTTTAATGGAAGATTTGGGAGTGAAAAGGTTTGCTGCCAAGTTCCTCAGGTTCTGACCAACAATCAAAAGGAACATCAAGTTGAAACACATTGTGCTTTGAAACAACAGCTTGAAACTGACCAGATTTTCTGTCAAAGGTCATTACTAGTGATGAGTCATGGTGCTATGGTTACAACCCAGAAAAAAAGCAGCAGTCAAGCCAATGGAAGACCCCATCCAAAAAAATGTCATCAAGTGAAATCAAACATCAAAACAATGCTGATTTGCTTTTTTTATACCAAGGGCATAGTTCATTCAGAGTTTTTTCCCACAGGTCAGAATGTCAATCAAACCTCTTATTAGGAAGATTTAAGAAGACTGTGCAATACTGTAAGTAAAAAAAGACCTGATTTGTGGCAGACAGGAGACAGGTTCTTCCACCATTACAATGCACCTGCATACACACCATCTCTCTTAGACAGTTTTTGGCTAAAAATGGTTTGGTTCCACTACCCCATGCACTTAATGCCTGATCTGGCTGTGTGTGACTTTTTTTTATTTCCTCACATGAAAAGGGTATGAAAGCAAACCGATTTGATAACATTGAAGAAGTCAAGAAAAAAATGAGGAAGGAGCTGTCAGGCATTTCTAAAGATGACAACAAAAATGTTTCAAACAGTGTAAGCACCAGTGATACAAATATATTAGTCATAATGGAGAGTATTCTGAAGGGGATAACCTTGTTTTGTAAACCATTTGAAAATATGTAGCTCTAAAAAATTCAAATTTTTTTTGCGTACCCCCTCATACTAAGATCAAATAAATTGATTTAAGAGTATCCTTGTTCCATTATAAATGGAATTTTACTGTGTTGGGAGTTAAAATGTTGATATAATGTATTTTCATTGCCAATTACTACTGCTCCACAACATAAGTAAGATGGCGGTGAAAAAAAGGTACACAAAAATCGAGTTCTGTGAGAAACATAAAAAAGAGTGTCCCTATGTATTCAGTGCAAAACGTTTCGTGGTTCAACCTGGAAAATGTGACTGCTGTGAAGTTAAAGCAAAAAATGCAAACGAGATCATTACAAGATCAAAATCTAGTGAAAAAACCATGGCAAATATAAATTCAGTGACATCCATATGTAAACACTGTGAAGATTTTCATCTCATTTTAACTACAAAAAACAGTGATATCCATGAACTTAAAAGGACTGTAGCCTTATTGGAGAAACAGCTGCAACATCCTGGTTGTAAAACTCAAGAGAGCTTCGACTGAATCTTAAACAAATATCGGCTACCAATGATATAAACAAAGGAAGAATGACTGTGGAAACCAGCACAAAACTTGGAAATATAAAAGTAAGTGCATCAAATAGTTATAATGAGAAACATGATTCTACAAACAATGTCACTCATAAACATATGAGTCCAGATGACAATTACAAACAACAACAGCTGTGCACGGTAAATTTTTCACACAACAAAGAAATATGATAAAAAATCAGTCGACTGGCCTGAAGTGTGCAAAAAAGAATGAAAATCTTAATTTTTGACAATAATTGTGGATGTCAGATAGCAGAAACGGTGGCAGATACACAAACTAATGCAAGTGTCCAAGCCTTTGTCAAACCAGTAGCAGGCATTGCAGAAGTGACAAAAACAGTGGTGAAATTGTATGAAAACCTTGACTCAGAAGACAGTGTCATAATTTGTGCAGTTGCAAATGATGTTCCCAGAGATAAAGATAGTGAACTCATCACTGTTCATGAAAGTGTGCTACCCAAATTAGGCAACACAAATGTAGCTGTTGTAAATCAGCCACACAGATACGAACTACCTCCCTGGTCATGTGTAAACAAATTAATAGGAAGAGTAAACGTAGAGATACATGAAGTATGCAAAAATTTCTGTATGTGAACTTAATAAGTGTAAGCACATTAGACAGATCCATGCATAACAGCCATGGCGTTCATTTAAATCACAGTGGGAAATAATTTTTGGTTGAAGAAACCTGTCATTTAGCAAATTTGAGTCACAACAGGCATAGTATAGAAGCAGTCCAAAGTACTTTGGACAGACGGGTCATAAAGAAAGATGTGATGTCTTATAAAAAAAAAAATGTGATGCAGAATTAAATTGCAAATACACATTGAAGATTGTACACCAGAATGTACAGTCATTAACAAACAAAGTTGATAAAATAAATATACTCCTTAATAGGGAATGGAAAGATGTTTCAATATTATGTTTTTGTGAGCATTGGTTACAAAACGAGTATTTTAAATACTTAAAAATATTGCAGTTTAACCTTGCAAACTGCTTTTGCAGAATGGAATCAAAACATGGGGGAACTTGTATATATGTAAAAGAAAATGTAGATTAATCAAAAAATGGAAAATCCAGAATGGAATTAGAGAAGGGAAGTTGCTACTCACCATATAGCGGAGATGCTGAGTTGCGATAGGTACAACAAAAGTATTCACACAATTATTTATAGCTTTTGGCAAAAACGCCTTTGTCAGCAATAGACACACATACATACATACATACATGCGCGTGTGTGTGCGCGCGCGCGCGTGCGCGCTCGCGCGCGCGCACACACACACACACACACACACACACACACACACACACACACACAAACGCAACTTGCACACACGTCTGCAGACTCAGAGAACTGAAACCACACTGCAAGAAGCAGCAGCAGCAGTGCATGATGGGAGTGGTGACTGGGTGTGGGGAGGAGGAGGCTGGGGCATGGAGAGAGAGGGATAGTATGGTGGGGATGGTGGACAGTGAAGTGCTGCAGTTTAGATGGAGGGCAGGAGAGAAGGTGGGGAAGGGAGGGGGTAGGGGGGTGTAAGTGGCAGAAAGGAGAGAAAGAAAAAGAAATTAAAAGTCTGGGTGTGGCAGTGAAATGACGGCTGTTTAGTGCTGGAATGGGAACAGGGAGGGGGCTGGATGGATGAGGACAGTGACTAACAAAGGTTGAGGCCAGGAGGGTTACAGGAACATAGGATGTGTTGCAGGGAAAGTTCCCACCTGCGCAATTCAGAAAAGCTGGTGTTGGTGGGAAGGATTGACAAGGCCCAAGCTGCTCTGTTATGATGCAGATATGAAGCTCACAGTCACTCATTACACACAGCACACATCTAATAGAGAAGTTGGTAGAAAGTCTCATTTGGGTAAATATAATGTGTGTTATTGAATCACATTGGTGAATAATCTGCAAACTACAATTTCACCAGAAACTAGAGATATTACCTTTTGTACAAGATAAAAAGAAAGTTAGGGTACCTCTCTTTAAACAAATAATGCAGTTAAATACTCTGGAAAATGTGGAGACTTAAAACATACCATGGAAAGAATTTCAAAGAAGTATCAATTACTGCCATTGGTTTGTGTCTCTCTTTTCAACAAAGTACTTCAATAACACAGGCAGCCAGAAGATTTTACTGAGAAACTTCTTAACTTCCTGAGGCACATATTCCAAATGTGGCAGTGGAAATCTTACTTTCTACACAAGAGCAGCAACACTGACGAGATTCTCATTTAGTTTTCAGTTGTTCTAAATGAAATATTTATTGCCCCTTTATAATGGTCTGTCATATTGCTTGGCATGTATCAACAGATGATAATCTCATCTGTGTTGCTGATCTTGTGTAGGGTAAGATTCTTGCTGAGAATGATGCATTTGGATAGCATCACTCAGGTAGTTGAGGAGTGTATAATACTTATATCTGGTGCCACAGCAATGGGACAGCAGCAGACATTGACACCTATCATTACAGTGCTTTGTTGCACTGTTCGATCACATTTCTGGACACGAGTTTCAGTTCTCAGTTTATTTCATTACTTATCCTCTACAGAGTCTCAAAATTTATTGGTATTGTTTTGGTACACTGTGCACCTGTGCCCACGCTGAAGTATGCTTGCGGGAAGTGGCAGGTAGTATTGGTCAACTTCAAGATGGCATGACTGCAAGTGTCTTGTGCATGTGTGACCTGCTTGACCACACCTGGATGCCTGCACTTACCCAATGGAGTATGATCATATGTACTGAGGTCCCACTGCAAGACTGCCCATGCATCAGCTGTTTGCCCAACCATGCCCACCTGCATACATACCCTCTCAAATGGTCCTGGATAGGACACAAGCTGGAGCAGTCTACAGTAGACATAAGACTTAGCAAGTAATGTTTGAGACTTTCATAAGTTCTTTGGACATAATTCAGTTGTTGACAGAGAGCTCATGTTGCTAAAACAAATATATCAAATGCAAGAAATAAATATAAAGTACTGCACATAAGTAGGTGGAAATGTTAAATGACTGGCAATCAATCACTTTAATTACATGTAACTATTAAATTCATTATTTGTAATTTTATAAATCTCTCAAGTGATTTTTCAGTTTGGTGCATAGATATTTTGTGAGCATATTTCAAACACCAATCTTGGTGACAATGCACAGGCATTAATACCAATAACTGGCAGTAAATCAGCTGACAGTATAGCTGAATTTGCATAACTTTTATACAAGCCAGTGAATCAATAGTAAAGTCTAGTAATTCTAGAGCAGAAGTTTGGTAAAGCCCTGATACATTTGTTACAAAACACTTAGTTAGAAATTACAACTGCTACCAATATTGTAATCTCTGCAAACTCCCAGCACCCACAAAATCGCAAACATGTAGTACCCGCTCCACAGTGCATTGCCTAATACATGTTCTGCCTTTTAGAAAGACTCGTGGACAATCAAACTCATCACTTTCAGTAATGGCTGTAGTGCTGAGCTAATTGATGACAGTCTATGAAAAAAGAAAAGGCATAAAACTTATATATACCACTTCTGTACACAGGCTTACAGGAATGAGTAAGTAGTGACAAAAATGGATGCACAATTCCAGTTATTAGAAAAATTTTAGGTAGTCTTGCAAAAATGTTAAATGTCACGACTACAGACCTGCATTCTTCAATACCAACAATGCAGCTAAATATTATTGCATAGCAATTGCAAGTACTGTGCAAAAGTATTTGTTGGTCAAGATGCCAGAGCTGTGGCAGTTAAGCTATCGGAACATGAGAGAAGCTGGAGAACAGGAAAGACAGATTCAACATTTGCAGAATATATTTTTGCTTTCTATTATTTAGAAAATTCAACACAGGGGTTTTACATTTTTGTGGTTCACTCAGTTATGGCAATGTACAATAAAAGAGATAAACTACCAGCACTTTGTAATTTTAAATCCTATTTTGTTGTGTACTGTCGTCTCTGATGGTCTTGTTTTGTTTCAGACTCAAAAGAATCTTATATGAGGACAAAGATGAATGGGTAAATTATGACAAAGTTTTGAAAAAAAGTGTTACATATTTTTCTCGGCACATAATGGAAAATAAGAGAGAGTGAGGGGGATGTAATAGCTCGTGAGTTTTGGGAATAGTTTAACTGAATAACAATATGTGACAAACAATATTTTACAATGGATATAATATTTTAGAGATTTAAAAACAGCTTTAGAATAACAAATATTACATTTAATCAATCTACCTTATAGTTCCCCTGAACAGAATAGGGTTGTGTGGTACAACTGCGATTTTGGATCTGAGAACACTCAGAGGAATTTTTTCAATGTTCACTCCTCCAATGAAGATGCGTCCTTCAGATAATTCTACCAGACGATACAGAGCTGCTCCTATGGACTTTCTTCCAGCATCAGGGTAGCCAAAAATGCCTATGTGACAAAATATTTAGGGTTAAATCATTGTTGAAAAGTCTGCCCTACAAACTGCTTCTTAACAAAATAAACAATCCAAAATGAAAGTGTAGCAAAATAAGACAGAAATAATATCTGTTTATCAGATAACAAATGACCAAAAGACACACTTCTAAAAATAAAAGTTACAGGACTTCAAAACTTTCAAAATGATGGGTCTCCTGTTGGAGAAAAGGGAGAGGAAAAATTGTGAAAAAAATGAAACTTTTTAACTTATTAGACAGAAAACTCACGCAATAGATAGTCTGACCAATTAAATGAATTAAATGAAAATTTAACACTGATATCATTTGTGTAGTGCCACAAAACTGTTGACACAAAATTTATACTACTATCACTGGCACAATCACAGGTAATGTTACATTTTGCTGTGCTTTGTATATTCATGGTGAAATTGATAGATACTGTGTTTTAATGCACTACTATTTAATGTATATAATTTTTCTTTCATAAAGATTTGGTTTTAGTTGTTGTTTTTTCTTTTTATTCCCTGTGTGTTGAGGAAATATCATGGCTGACTGGGGTTCATCCACTGCATATTGTAGACTGGTTGCACAGATAAAATATGTTGTGAGGATGAGCTCCATGATGTTGTGTTGATGCTTGTCTTTGTATTTTTCCCCCTTTTTTTTAACAATAATCAGTGTTTATGTTTTTTTTTTGTTTTATTGGGAGACATTTGTTAAGAAGGAATGGAGACAGAAATTAGCTGTGCTGAGCAGTGTGTAATCTTCTTAGCTCCTCAACCATCAAGTTGGTTAGCAGACGTTTGCCATGCATTTCTGTATTCAGCATTCGTCTTGAGAGTGTTACAGGTGGTGCAGCTAGCATCCTCCATGATCTGGTTCATATATTCTACTCAGTCTGCCTCTTGGTATTTTTCCCATCTACTGTCCCTTCAATCATACTTTTCATGATACCATCATGTCTCAGTAGATGAACAAACCATGTGTCCCTTCTGCATTTGATTAACTTCAGGAGCCAAAGCTTCTCTTCCTCCAATCTGCAGAGCACGTCTTTTCTTGATGTCTTGTGTACCCAGGAAATCTTGAGCATTCTGTGGCAGCACCAAAACTTGAAGGCTGTTATTTTATGTTTTTCTGCTGCTCTGAGTGTTCATGTTTCACTTCCATACAGCAGTACACTCCAGACAAATGTTTTTATTAGGTTTTTTCTTAAATGTTTGTCTGTGCAGCTGGACATGAAAAGGTTTCTTCTCTTGTTAAAAGCAGACTTTGCCTGGGGGATATGGCTTGCAATGTCCTTCCTTGACCTTCTGTCTGACGTAATTTTTCTCCTTAGTTAGGCAAAGGATTCGGCAGTCTCTAGTCAGTCATTGTTAAGTGAGCATTGGTCAGTAGTGTTCAGTCTGCTTATCACTAAGATTTTTGTTTTACCTTTATTAATTTTCATATTATAGTAAGAGCTGAGGGTGGTTTCCATCTGGGCTAGCATCATTTTTAATTGTTCTTCATCTTCACTTAGCACTGTGATATCATCAGCAAATCTCAGCATGTCTACAGTGAAATCCCTATTTAACATCTTCACGTGGTCCAGACTTAAAAATGTAAAATTGAGGAAAATGCATACTTGAGGAAAATATAGACTTGAGGAAAATGTTAAAACCCCTAAATGTGAGCAGAAACATATATAATTGGTATATGTGAAAACATATGTAATTGGCATATGTGATTAACAATTGTAATCCTCTCCAACACATTGTATAAAACCTGAATAAGTTAAGGAAATGAAATGTACAATACAATATTTATACAATAATTTGTGGTAATGAATTTCATCAGTTCGTAAAAAAAAAAAAACACAGATGTATAACAGCAAGTAAAAACTGTGAAAAAATTGGAATTGGTATCTGGGCACAACATAATTGAGCTATTTTCCGACATGTTATGACCACAAATTATATACATCAAAACATGCATTTTTGAGAGATCTTTCCTTTGTGATCGCCCAGAAAAAAGCAAAAATTGATGAACATGGTGAATTAAACTGAAAACTGTTAAGTATGGTGAAAGGCATCAGAACATGTGGGGGTGTATGTTTTCCTTCTGCAGCTAATAGCAGTGTAGCATATGCTGGTGATGTGAGTACAGTGACCTCAAGTGTATTTCTTGCAAACTTTTCCTTGTTCATTGTCCCAAGTAGTTGAAGTGGAGCACTCTGAAGTATTACCAACATGTGCCATTACACTCTGAACTTGTCGATTGCTATAGTGTGAACACAGCAAGTTTCGTGAAAACACATGTGAGGGCTGTTCAAAACATTCTAGAACTTTTGCCAAAAAATTTTTATACACTTACATTTTACATATTGTGCATGGTCTCCATCTAAATACTCTCCACCACAATTGATACACCACTGCCAATGCTGTTTCCACTTTCAGAAGCAGTCTTGGTACACCTCTTTCTGGATCATGTGACGTGCAGTCAGCAAATTTTCTTTTATCTCATCTATCATTGCAAATCTTCATCCTTTCAATATGGTTTTCAGCTTTGGAAATTAAAAAAAAAGTTCACAGGCCCCAGGTCTGGAGAGTACAATGATGAGGCTGCCCAGTGATTTTGTTTTTTGTGCAATAGTCATGCACCAACATGGATGAATGTGTGGATGCATTATTGTGAGGCAAAGGCCATGAATTGTCTCGCCACACTTCAGGCCATTTCCTTCTCACATATTCTCGCAGGTGTCACAACACATCCCAATAGTACCATCGACTAACAGTTTGTCCCTGTGGCACAAATTCATGATGAACTAATTTTTCAAAGTCAAGGAAAACTATCAGCATGACTCTGACATTTGACCTGACCTGACCAGCTTTTTTTGATCTTGGAGAAACTTTCCTGATCAATTGCGATGATTGAGCCTTGGTCTGAACATCATAACCATAGACCCACATTTCATCAGCAGTTACAATTCTCTTAAGGAACATCTCATTCTCATCTGTATGATCCAGAAACTCTTCACAGACTGTGAGGTGAAGGTCTTTCTAGTCATGGCTCTTGAGCTGTGGGACGAACTTGGCAGCAACATGATGCATTCAGAGATGTTGTGTCATGATTTCATGACATAATCCAATTGAAATGTTACATTCTTCTGCAATCTCTTGGACAGCCAGTCTTAGTTTGGCATGCACAGTTCTGTTGACATTCCTGACATGAACGTTATCAGTGGACATCAAAGGGTGTCCTGAACAAGGGTTATCTTTAATGTCTGTCTAGCCATTTTTAAACCATGTGAACCATTTGTAACACTGAGGATGGTGTAAGCACTTACCAGTGCAGGTTCCTGCATCATTTGGTGTGTCTTGCTAAATATTTTCTTGAGTTTCATGCAAAATGTGATGCAGATGCATTGCTCCTCTAACTCTGCCATCTTGAAATTAGTAAAGTATGCAACAGAATGCTCTACTCAATATAGCACTGAACAATAACTAACAGACCCACAACAATGAAACTTCAGGCAGTTAAACATTAAACATAGGTGTTTGCAGGGATTCTAATGGCTTTGGATGATGATTTACGTGTGAAGTAGATATACTAACTTCCACTTCTTTTATGAGATGACTAACTTGAGATGTTTGACCGAACTCCTTTGCTGGATAGCCTGCTGCTGCAAACTCTCTCTTCTCTTCTTCTCCAAAGTATGTTGCTAGGTACAGGAATTTCTTGAGTCACTTTCTACTTATAAAAATAAGTAGACATACAAATTTTCATTTCCTTCAATTAATGATGTATATTAAACTTCAGATATATTAAAACAGTAGAAATACAGTAGACGAAGAATGGGTAGCTTTGAGGGATGAAGTAGTGAAGGTAGCAGAGGATCAAGTAGGTAAAAAGACGAGGGCTAGTAAAAATCATTGGGTAACAGAAGAAATATTGAATGTAATTGATGAAAGGAGAAAATATAAAAATGCAGTAAATGAAGCAGGCAAAAAGGAATACAAACGTCTCAAAAATGAGATCGACAGGAAGTGCAAAATGGCTAAGCAGGGATGGCTAGAGGATAAATGTAAGGATGTAGAGGCTTATCTCACTAGGGGTCAGATAGATGCTGCCTACAGGAAAATTAAAGAGACCTATGGAGAAAAGAGAACCACTTGCATCAATATCAAGAGCTCAGATGGAAACCAAGTTCTAAGCAAAGAAAGGAAAGCAGAAAAGTGGAAGGAGTATATAGAGGGTCTATACAAGGGCGATGTACTTGAGGACAATATTATGGAAATGGAAGAGGATGTAGATGAAGATGAAATGAGAGATATGATACTGCGTGAAGAGTTCGACAGAGCACTGAAAGACCTGAGTCAAAACAAGGCCCCGGGAGTAGACAACATTCCATTAGAACTACTGATAGCCTTGGGAGAGCCAGTCCTGACAAAGCTCTACCATCTGGTGAGCAAGATGTATGAGACAGGCGAAATACCCTCAGACTTCGAGAAGAATATAATAATTCCAATCCCAAAGAAAGCAGGTGTTGACAGATGTGAAAATTACCGAACTATCAGTTTAATAAGTCACGGCTGCAAAATACCAACGTGAATTCTTTACAGACGAATGGAGAAACTAGTAGAAGCCGACCTTGGGGAAGATCAGTTTGGATTCCGTAGAAATATTGGAACACGTGAGGCAATACTGACCCTACGGCTTATCTTAGAGGCTAGATTGAGGAAAGGCAAACCTACATTTCTAGCATTTGTGGACTTAGAGAAAGCTTTTGACAATGTTGACTGGAATACTCTCTTTCAAATTCTGAAGGTGGCAGGGGTAAAATATAGGGAGCGAAAGGCTATTTACAATTTGTATAGAAACCAAATGGCAGTTATAAGAGTCGAGGGACATGAAAGGGAAGCAGTGGTTGGGAAGGGAGTGAGACAGGGTTGTAGCCTCTCCCCAATGTTATTCAATCTGTATATTGAGCAGGCAGTGAAGGAAACAAAAGAAAAATTCGGAGTAGGTATTAAAATCCATGGAGAATAAATAAAAACTTTGAGGTTCACCAATGACATTGTAATTCTGTCAGAGACAGCAAAGGACTTGGAAGAGCAGTTGAAAGGAATGGATGGTGTCTTGAAGGGAGGATATACGCTGAACATCAACAAAAGCAAAATGTGGATAATGGGATGTAGTCAAATTAAGTCCGGTGATGTTGAGGGAATTAGATTAGGAAATGAGACACTTAAAGTAGTAAAGGAGTTTTGCTATTTGGGGAGCAAAATAACTGGTGATGGTCGAAGTAGAGAGGATATAAAATGTAGACTGGCAATGGGAAGGAAAGCATTTCTGAAGAAGAGAAATTTGTTAACATCGAGTATTGATTTAAGTGTTAGGAAGTCGTTTCTGAAAGTATTTGTATGGTGTGTAGCCATGTATAGAAGTGAAACATGGACGATAAATGGTTTGGACAAAAAGAGAATAGAAGCTTTCGAAATGTGGTGCTACAGAAGAATGCTGAAGATTAGATGGGTAGATCACATAACTAATGAGGAGGTGTTGAATAGGAAGAGAAGTTTGTGGCATAACTTGACTAGAAGAAGGGATTGGTTGGTAGGACATGTTCTGAGGCATCAAGGGATCACCCATTTAGTATTGGAGGGCAGCGTGGAGGGTAAAAATTGTAGAGGGAGACCAAGAGATGAATACACCAAGCAGATTCAGAAGGATGTAGGTTGCAGTAGGTTCTGGGAGATGAAGAAGCTTGCACAAGATAGAGTAGCATGGAGAGCTGCATCAAACCAGTCTCAGGACTGAAGACCACAACAACAACATATTAAAACTCTCACTCTTCACATAAACATATACTGCTTTGTAAGTCTCTCATGTCTCTAAACATCAGAAACAAACTAATTTACATTTAAGAGAAAGGTGGCTTAAGCACCATGTTCATTCTCCACATGAACCATAATACACGTCTTCCCTTCAACAAGGCTAAGACAAAAGTTTTTCACAAGGGTACCTTCTCAACTGTTCTCGTTATTATAACAATGGTCACTGACACAATTAGCACAGAATAACATAGAAGCTCCATGGTCCTTCTTTACGCTTTCACTAAAACTTCCATGGATCGCCCGACAAATACTTGTCATTGCCGTTTGACCGCCACGTGTACATTCTTCTCGTGACTGAATTTCAAACCTGCACACACAAACATGTGACACGCAGTAGGTAGGATTCTATCATCCCACACTCACTTCTAAAATGTCACGTGTTTGAGATGGTAGATGGCCGAGTGGTTCTAGAATTTACACCAACATTCTCGAATCACTACAGGATGCTACCCGCATATCGCTCCAACACACCATTAGCAAAAAATTACAAATGTTCCAGAATTTTTTGAACAGATCTCATATATACAAACAAGTTGTTATTCACATGTGACGCTTATGTAAATCAGTGAATACGAAATAAAGTTAAGCCTGCTGTAATTTCAATGTTTCTCTGTCCCAGCAATCCATTACATTATAACAATCTGTTCGCCATCACAATGCATTGAACACCACTGAGGACTGCAACGAAGCCAAACAAGCCATTGCACAACCGTTCACTGAAGACATTCTGTTAATGTGGTGCTGCACAAGGCAAATGGAGTAGCCTACATTGGCTGCAATCGGTAGAGGCACAAAATGTTTTGGATTCTGTCGACAGTTTCTGAGCAGAACTACAGTAAGTACAGTAAGTAAAATTAATGCATGTTAGTGATGGGTGTATGAGGTATAAATATATAAATTAAAACTAAGTGGAAGCCATTGTCATTCGATTGACTGTAAACTGATCACATCGGCCATACTTTGGAACAAGCCACCAAGTAAGCTTGGCTTGCATTTTATCACTCTATATGCTAGAAGCCACTGCATTAGCATCATAACCAGGCTATACAGCTATTGGTTGCAAGTGGAAAACAAACATCAAAGATGTTGTAATCCGGCAGCACTCACTGCATTTCACAGTTTTTGTTTTATTTCAGTATGTAGGCTATACGTTTGTGCTACTTTCCAGGTGAACATAAAGCGAAAGAACCCTCAAAACTTCATGTTTTAAGGTATAATTTGTGGCAGTTGTGTGTTGGGAAATGACTCAATTTCCTTGTACATCATTAGCAAAATTGATAATCTTTTCAATTATGCATGGTACCCTACAGTATTAGTAGTGGCAAAACCCACTTTTTTCCCTAATAGGTCTATTATGTGACATAAAATTTTGAAATTCCCTTCTTGTTTGTTTATGGATTTATGATTTGGTTATGTCAGTTATGAGTGTTGATAAAGTTGCTACCTAGGAGGAGAAGAATGAAATTCGTGCACCAACATTGATCTATAGCTTCTGTGCCTGTTTATAACCCAGTACTTTAGAAATTTTGAATGTTTCATAAGCTATAAACTTATTACATGTGTTAGAGTGGTGTGGTGGCTGTGCTGGCTGTTAGGTGATGTAACAAGTCACCAGCCAACAAGAGCTCACTAGCTGGGTATGGGTGACATTTTCTTTATTCTGACCAAGCCTATTCTTTGAGACTCAATGTTTGAATTTAAAAGGTTGATGAATGATATTGTTGCTGAATACAATGCATTGCAAATACATGACGAAAGACAAGACCGAATTATAAGTGGCACAAGAAAACTTGGTGGATGGGTCCCTTTGTCATATATTGGCTCAGTCCAGAACACTTTACATAAATTGTCCTGTTTTTCCATTGCTGCTGCAACCTAGAAGTACTTGTATCATAATTTCATGATGCAGCTAAACATTGCAAGTTGTGCTGGCAGTGCCGATCATGGAGTACATAATCATTTCCTCTCTCAAGTCTCCCCTCTTGTGCAATGGCCTAAAAAATTGCTTTTACTCTGCCACCACCTGCAACCTGAACCATCTGTCTTTTGTGCCACTTATAAGTCATTCAGTCACATCAAATGTCAACAGGAAGCAAACGGAACAAAATCAAGTGAGATATTGAGTAATAATGTAGAATCAAGGTAACCTTACAAGGAATAAACATAGAACTGGAAATTTTTTTATCATTTATCTTATGGATTTTTCACAAGGACTATGAATTTATGGTGTAGAATAATGAGAAATGTAAAATTGGAAAACATAAAATTGAATTTCGACTGTAATTTCTTTCCATGGCTTTTAATTCTTCCTATAGCTCATAGTTCATCCCTAGTTTGATCTATTGCCCTATGAATGGATTGCTGAACAAGACAGGAGAGAGTAAGCAGCCCTGTTGTACACCCTACTTAACAGTAGCTCCTACTTCATGTTCTACACACTTTAAAAAGCTGTCGCCAGTCTTCCCTGTCATATGCTTCTTCTAAGTTGATGATGCAATATATGTGTCTTGCCACTTCATTAGTCTTTTCTCAAAAATTAATATAAGCCGAGTATTGCTCCTCAAGTGTCTACACCTCTTCTACGGCAAAACTGGTTGTCTGTGAACACTGTATGTATCCTGGCTTCTATCCATCATAAAACGATAGAGGTCAAGATCTTTGAGTCATATGTTACCAAATTGAAGGTCCTGTATTGTTCATCTCTGTTTGCAAATGCTTTCTTTGATAATGGAACTGCGATACATTTTTAAAGTCTGTTGGGTGCTCTCCAGTTTTGTATATAACTTGTATGAGATGGGACAGTTCTTCATGTAACACTGTGTAATATAGATGCAGGAACTATATTTATATATTAGCAGTAAACTGGACTATATGTTATGATAGCTATGTAAAAGGAACTGAAATTATTATTATTATTATTATTATTATTATTATATTATTTAGTTAGCTTTGAGTTGTAAAATATAGTCATGGAACCTGCTATTTGAGAAAAAAGTTAGAGAGAAAGAAAGAGAACCACTGTAATAGACAAGGCTTGAAAACATGAGATGGCAAGGATGGTATAAAGGACAGTCATTAAACAAGGACTTGGAAAAAAAAGTACTGAGAAGGGAAAGTGGGGCAGGGAAAGATGGAGAAATTTGGTGGAAGAAACAAAAAATGCAATAACAACATAAAATCATAAAGAGTACAGGGAAGAATAGGGTATTTGCAACCAGATACTCATATTCCAATGGCTTGATCAACAATTAATTATAGACCAGTAACAAATACTTTATTCATAATATGACTCTGGCAGTGAAATGCTTTCTCCCCTCTGGCTACAATGAGATTTCTTCATTCATCACTCAGTGATGTGGCACAGTTGCAGAAAATAGCTTCCTGCATCTGCAGACTATAGCAAAATCTTGTGAGCTTAGTGAGAAATGCTTATAAGAATACAAGGAGCTGAGGATGAAATCTAATGCTCCTTCCAAAAATTGTTATAAAATGAAAAGAATGTACTACAAAAGGCGTAACTCCTTTTTTAAGCTAGAATTTAAAAAAAGGCTGCAGCAGATGCAGTGTCCGAGAAATGAAAAATGTTCACAAAGTATGAAAACTGGTGTTCTGTGGGATCACAAGCCCCATTCATCACATCTCACATATGGAAACATGCTGTCTCAAGTTAAGAGCACTGACTCATTTTGTGATAAGTGCAATAGTATGGGGTCTGTTACTGATTTATGAAGAACCAGAAAAGATGTAAATCACAAGAGAGTCATTTATGAAAGGCCCCAAGAAATCAGCTCAAAAATTCCCAATGAAAAAATTTAACCCCAAAAAATAATTAAATCAAGTATTAGGAAATCGTGGGAAATATGATAGTGTCTTCAGAATGAGAAAGAACCAGCTAGAAAACAGGCAGAAGCATAAGCATCTGCAGGGGGGAGGGAAAGGGGGGGGGGTGGAGTGAAGGGCAAAAGAGGTACTTGCCCCCACCCCACTTCCCAGAAATTGAGTACAGAATTTTTATGCATTACATAATTCTCATACACTTTTAGAAGTGGGTGGATATTTTCTAGGATAGAGTAAGTTTTTTGTGTCACCTATAAAATTTAGTTCTTGTGGCATGAAGCATCTTGAAACTGACTACCTCACTTGGCAAATATGGAAATTGTAGATTATTCCCCTGAACTGGAAGAATGAGGGAACTGAAAAAACTGAGTAACAAGACAACAAACACAAGTGATAAGATGGGGAAATAATGGAGGAAATTAATGATGAACGAACGTGGCAGATAATAACTGCAATTGAAAAACTTTTAACTTCTACAGTTTGCTTTCAAATTTAACTTTGCCCTCTGTCAGACATTTTATATCACTGGGCAAGTGATCAAAAATTTTGGTGGCAGCATTGTTCACACCTTTATGTGCTAAAGAATACCCTAATGTTGAATAATGAATGTCATTTTTTATGGTATTGTAATTACATACATCAATGTTCCTTTTGAACTGTGCTAACTTTTTTGCATCAAACTTCATAAGGCTAATATAACAATGAAAATAATCAATTTTTGACAACATGATTTTTGATGACAGACTGTAATTGGATAGATAAATTATCTGAAATATTTATATCATGCAAGGGTCTCACTTTCAACCCTAAAGCTGCATTTAATAGTGCTGCTTTGATGAAGAACATACTTTCCTTCACATGTGATATCAGCTGGAAATATCACTTTGCAACCCCATTCCCAAAACCTTTCCAACAGAAAACCTGATTCTGATGTAAATCACAATTTCTACGCCGGAAATCTTAATACTGGCTTCAGTGATCACTATGCACAGTTTATTGCTTTGCACACCCCAAGTGAAACAACTGAGAAAGAGGAACTCGTAAAAGAAGCAAGGAAATTCACTAACATACAAATAAACCTTTTTGTACAGAGACTAAGTGAAGAAACTTGGTATGAAGTGCATACTTGTGAAAATACTAACAAAAAGTTTCAAAAAATCATGGAAATCTTCATGTCATACTTTGAAGCTGCATTTCCATTAAAAAAAACAAAAATGTCAACCTAACTTCAAAAAGCACAAATGGATTACAACAGGTATTAGAATCTCTTGTGCAGAGAAAGAGATTACACGATATAGCAAAGACACAGAACATGCCTCCTGAATTTCATTTGTACCTGAAGAATTACAAGAGGATCCTCAAAAATGTTGTAAGGAAAGCTAAAACAATGGCAAATGACAAATAAATTGAAAATTCAAAAAAAAAAAAAAAAAAAAAAAAAAAAAAAAAAAATCTAAAGCTATATGGGAAGTTATAAAAAATAAAACAACATGTGAAACTAAACAATATAAAAATATGAAGTTATGTTATGTAGGACAAATAATTTCTTGCCCAACAGAAATTGCAGGGACCTTCAACAAATATTTTGCAAACATAAGTGAACTGTTGGTGAGTGGACTGGAAGAACACAACAAAATATGACCTCTATCATGCAATAGTGTGAGAAATGTGTCTACATCTTTGTTCCTTTCACCCGCAAATACTGAAGAAATTTTATCAGTTATAAAAACCTTGAAAACAGGGTACTCATGTGGAATTGATGGAATACCAGATGCAATTATTAAAAAATGCTGTCTTGCCTTAGCCGAACACTTGACACACTTGTGCAACAGCTCACTGGCATCAGGAACCTTCCCTTTATGCTTCAAAACAGCAAAACTGAAACCACTGTTCAAAAAAGGAAATCCAGAATGTG
Organism: Schistocerca nitens; assembly: GCF_023898315.1. NCBI lineage: Eukaryota > Metazoa > Arthropoda > Insecta > Orthoptera > Acrididae > Schistocerca > Schistocerca nitens. Next base: position 459,297,277 of record NC_064615.1, on the reverse strand, counting down.
TTTCAAATTATAGACCAATAGCCCTACTGCCTGTATTTTCAAAAATTTTAGAAAATGTTTTTTTTATAAGAGATTGTCTGATTTCCTAAATAAAAATAAAATTCTCTCTCCTTCACAGCATGGCTTCAGGAAAGGCTATTCAACTGAAACTGCAATATTTGAATTTCTTAATGAAATATATACTAAACTGGATGCAAGTGAGTTTGTGACAGGCATATGTCTGGATTTATCTAAAGCTTTTGACGTCATTGACCATAATGCCCTACTGCAGAATCTTGACCAATTAGGAATTAGAGGTATATCCAATGAGTGGCTCAAGACATACCTATGCAGTCGCAAACAGGTGGTTAAAGTGCAATATACTGACCATAAAAAAATCAGGTACTACTATTCAGGATATGAAAATGTGAAATATGGCATGCCTCAAGGATCAGTATTAGGACCCATTCTGTTTCTCCTGTATGTCAATGATCTTATGTACAACAAGTATTGCCAAACTACCCTCCAATTTGCAGATGATACAAGCTTCCTTATTAGTGGTAAAACAGAAAAACTAAAGAGACTGTTCCACTCCAATGATATGAGTTTAACACCGCTGGACCCAACTCATCACACGCCACACAGCCATACACTCATAGATATAATAGCAACAAAGCGACCAGATAAAATAATTCGCGCCAATCAGACATCCGCTCCAGGACTCTCTGCTCATGACGTGATATTCTTAAATTACTCAGTACATACTACCAAAGAAAAATCTCACCTGGTAACCTACAGAAACCTAAAAAATGTTAACCATGACGCTCTTCAAAAGGATTGCTCAGACATCCCTTGGCATGATATAAGCAATGAAGAGACTTTAGATTGAAAAATTCGGGAATTATGTCGCAAAATTATTGCACTGCATGATAAACATGCACCTCAACGCACTGTCAAGGTAAAGAGAGCTCCCGCTCCGTGGCTCACCACTGCATTACGCCAGTTAATGAATAAACGTGATGCTGCACATAGGGCCTTCAAGCTTAACCCAACTCCCGAGGCGTACGAAGCTTATAGGAAACTCCGAAATAGAACCAAGCAAAGCGTGAGGAATGCCAAAATCAGACATGCCTGCTCTGTCGTATGCGGCATATCAAAACCTGCTGCACTGTGGAAAAAGCTGCGCAGTTTCGGTATAGGGAAGCGAAGATCTGACGCTGTTTATCAAGTGTCTGCAGAAGAATTAAACGATTTCTTCTCAACAGCTGTAAACTGCCACGCAGTGACAAATTACCAGCCCCAAGATATCAATCTCTCGAGAGACAAGTTTTTCCTAAAACATGTCACTACCGGCACAGTACACAAGGCAATTATGAGAATCTCTTCCAAGGCAGTAGGAAATGATGGAGTGAGCATTGGCATGATTAAGAACGTCGTAAACACTATTACTCCAGTTATCACAGACATCTTCAACCTGTCTCTTGTCAGTAGTACATATCCTACTGAGTGGAAGCAAAGTTTAATTCAACCTATACCCAAGACTGACAACCCTAAGTCGCCAGGTGACTACAGGCCGATCAGCATACTTCCTGCAATATCTAAAGCCCTAGAATAAATCGTCCATGAACAGCTGATGGATTACCTCAAAACTCATAACATCCACGACAAATATCAGTCAGGCTTTCGAAAGCACCATAGTACAGCAACTGCATTAATCAAAGTAACTGATGACATTAAACATGCTATGGACAGACGTGAAGCTACCATCCTAACACTGCTTGACTTTAGCAAGGCTTTTGATACAGTTGACTTCGATATATTACTAATTAAAATGAAGCAACTGAATTTCTCAAACAGCGCAATACACTGGTTCGACAGCTACCTCAAAAACAGTAGTCAGCAAGTCATTTGTGGGTCGGAAAAGTCATCATGGAAAAACGTGCGCTCTGGAGTTCCCCAAGGCTCCGTCCTTGGTCCATTACTCTTCTCACTGTACATTAATGATATTTCTTCAGTGATTCACTCCTGCAACTACCATCTATATGCCGACGACATCCAACTGTACATAAGTGCAAGCCCCAAGAACATTGCTAACGCAGTAGCGAGTATGAACGCAGATCTTTGCTCTGTCTCTCGATGGGCACAGAACCTAGGTCTGAAACTAAACCCCAAGAAATCCCAGGTCATACTTATATCTCATCCAAAGTTAATTAGTCGTAATCAGTCGGTACTTTCGCGAAACAGTCCCTCAAATACTCCTCAATGGTACCCAACTACCATACCAAAAAACAGTAAAAGACCTTGGAATAATCTTGGATGAACACCTAAACTGGGAAGAACAAACAGTCACAGCTTGCCGGAAATCGCTCTCCTCCCTACACGCAATTCAAAAATTTAGAAAAATATTTCCAACCCATGTTAAACAAAAATTAGTCCAAACACTAGTCTTGCCTAATCTTTACTACTGTGATGTAGTTCAACACGGCACAAATAGTGAAAATTCGAGACACCTCGAGCTAGTGATGAATGCATGTGTTAGATACGTATGCAATATACGGTTGTATGATCATGTCAGTCCTTCATACTCCCAGCTAGGTTGGATACGCCCACATAAGGCACGCGATCTCCACATGATGTGCTTTCTTCATCGATTTCTTAGCCACTGGTGCCACCAATACTTATCTTCTCACATTAAACACCTCTCATCATTCCACAACCGCAATACCAGATCAGATACGTCTAGCATCTTGGCTGTACCTTTACATAACACAAAATCTTTCTCCGTGTCATTCTCCATCTCAGCTATACGACTATGGAACGTGCTCCCCTGTGATCTGCGTCTTATCCAAAACCACTCAGCATTCAAGAGGGAACTCAAGACTTACATATTAGGGACGCTATAGCCACCATTGTTGTGCCCCTCTCATCTTTTTCTTTCTCCTCTCCATCATAGCTTCGAATTTTACCATTCTATTTCTCTTCCTCTAACCTATCTACCTCTTCTATATCTCTTTCACCCCATTCCATCGTCTTATGTCTCTGCTTGATGAGAATAACTCACAAGCTGCAAGAATATAACGAGAAAATTCCCAACTAGCAATAGGACTGACATTTATAAAAGAAAAATATGTTTACTTTCATATACATAGTCATTATTATTATTATTATTATTATTATTATTATTCTTGATCGTTATAATTATTTTTTGATTGTTATAATTATCATTGTACTACTTTTATAATCTCTATTTTTTTCTTTAACATTAATACTGTATAACATGTTATATGTCCTTAATGTTCTGTAGAAACTGAAATTTGTTGAATCTGAGTATGCCTGGTTAGGTGTAAGAGAGGGCCTGAAGGCCCTAATCTTGCCAGGTAAAATAAATGCATAAATAAATAAATAAATAAAATAAATAAAGACTCCGCTATCCAAACAATGAACAGTGTAAAACAGTGGTTCAGCTACAACAAGCTAATTATAAACAAAGAAAATGTAAAAGGAAGACACCACCCCAAACATAGAACTTGGGGACAGAGTTCTTGAAAGTGTTGACAGCACTAAATTTCTGGTGCTCTGGCTCCAGAACAACACAAAATGGGAGGTACACATTGAATATTTGCAAAGAAAACTAAGCAAAACCTGTTACAAGATATGGATCTTACAAAGTTGTTGCAGCAAAGCCAGCCTGTTAAATGTATACTACTCCTATGTGCATTTTGTAATTAAATATGGCTTAATCTTCTGGGGAAATACAACAACAAATGTTAAACTTTTCAGGATGCAAAAGAGAATACTAAGAATTATTGAAGGGGTAAACAATACGAAATCATGCAGACCCATATTCAAAAAACTGTCAGTTCTTCCTCTTCCTTGCATTTTTATCTACGAAACATCAGTTTTCATCAGACAATATATCGATAGACACCCAGATATCTTATTAAAAAATGAAGATATACATGCACACAATACAAGGCAAAAATCTGACCTTCATATGAAACAGGTGAGAACATCATTGTGCCAAAAAGGCACGCTACATACTGGAATAAAGATTTTCAATAATCTACCTAACCATATTAAATCAATAGGTAAACTCTGTAGTAAAGTCTGAAGTAAAGGCATATTTAATTGATCATTGCTTTTACAGTCTGACAGAATATATAAAAGCCAAACAACAAAAATAAAGATGCATTACTAATATTCTACTTTGTATTTTGCCTGTAAGGTTTGTTGTAAGTATGAATCTTTACTAAATTACTTCAATATCTAGTGCTTAGGATTGCAATACAAACTGTATTTTATCTTGTAAATACCTAACCAATATCTGGCTAATATCCTTGTATATATTCTATACATATAGGATTTGAAGGACTAAATAAAATAAAAAATAAAATCCCAACTTGATCCACCACCATTACCTCAAAATCATCCCTTATACACCTTCCAAGAATTCCTCACATCCAGCATTGCTTCACAACCCTTCCTCAGGTACCTACAACATGACCCTAATCTGTCCTCTGCAGAACTCCAGGCTCTGAATTCCCTAAAAGCTGATGATTTCATCATTATCCTCCCAGCATACAAAGGATCTACCACTGTAGTACTTGACTGAAAGGAGTGTGTTAGTGAAGGTCTACACCAGCTGTATGACACCTCTACATACAGTGTCTGCCATCAAGATACAAAGTCACCTGCAGTCACTCCTTAAAACCTCAGGCCCCTCACAAGGACTATCACCTCAATCCGTAGAACTTCTCACATCACCCAAACCATGCACCCCCACCTTTTACCTTCTTCTTAACCTCCACAAACCCAATCATCCTGGCCATCCTATAGTTGGCAGCTTCAAAGCACCCACTGAACATATATCTGCCTTAGTTGATTAACACCTGTACCCATAGTACAAATATTCTTCTCCTACATCAAAGGATTGAAACTGAAGAAACTGCAAAAAGGTGAGAATTTAAGGAGATGGGACCTGGATAAACTGAAAGAACCAGAGGTTTTACAGAGTTTCAGGGAGAGCATAAGGGAACAATTGACAGGAATGGGGGAAATAAATTCAGTAGAAGAAGAATGGGTAGATCTGAGGGATGAAGTTAGTGAAGGCAGCAGACGATCAAGTAGGTAAAAAGAAGAGGGCTAATAGAAATCCTTGGGTAACAGAAGAAATATTGAATTTAATTGATGAAAGGAGAAAATATAAAAATGCAGTAAATGAAGCAGGCAAAAAGGAATACAAACGTCTCAAAAATGAGATCGACAGGAAGTGCAAAATGGCTAAGCAGGGTTGGCTAGAGGACAAATGTAAGGATGTAGAGGCTTGTCTCACTAGGGGTAAGATAGATACTGCCTACAGGAAAATTAAAAAGACCTTTGGAGAGAAGAGAACCACTTGTATGAATATCAAGAGCTCAGATGGCAACCCAGTTCTAAGCAAAGAAGGGAAGGCAGAAAGGTGGAACGAGTATATAGAGGGTTTATACAAGGGCGATGTACTTGAGGACAATATTATGGAAATGGAAGAGGATGTAGATGAAGACGAAATGGGAGATAAGATACTGCGTGAAGAGTTTGACAGAGCACTGAAAGACCTGAGTTGAAACAAGGCCCCGGGAGTAGACAACATTCCATTAGAACTACTGATGGCCTTGGGAGAGCCAGTCCTGACAAAACTCTACCATCTGCTGAGCAAGATGTATGAGACAGGCGAAATACCCTCAGACTTCAAGAAGAATATAATAATTCCAATCCCAAAGAAAGCAGGTGTTGACAGATGTGAAAATTACCGAACTATCAGTTTAATAAGTCACAGCTGCAAAATACTAACGCGAATTCTTTACAGACGAATGGAAAAACTGGTAGAAGCGGACCTCGGGGAAGATCAGTTTGGATTCCGTAGAAATGTTGGAACACGTGAGGCAATACTAACCTTACGACTTATCTTAGAAGAAAGATTAAGAAAAGGCAAACCTACGTTTCTAGCATTTGTAGACTTAGAGAAAGCTTTTGACAATGTTAACTGGAATACTCTCTTTCAAATTCTGATGGTGGCAGGGGTAAAATACAGGGAGCGAAAGGCTATTTACAATTTGTACAGAAACCAGATGGCAGTTATAAGAGTCGAGGGGCATGAAAGGGAAGCAGTGGTTGGGAAGGGAGTGAGACAGGTTTGTAGCCTGTCCCCAATGTTATTCAATCTGTATATTGAGCAAGCAGTAAAGGAAACAAAAGAAAAATTTGGAGTAGGTATTAAAATTCATGGAGAAGAAGTAAAAACTTTGAGGTTCGCCGATGACATTGTAATTCTGTCAGAGACAGCAAAGGACTTGGAAGAGCAGTTGAAAGGAATGGATGGTGTCTTGAAGGGAGGATATATGCTGAACATCAACAAAAGCAAAATGAGGATAATGGGATGTAGTCAAATTAAGTCCGGTGATGTTGAGGGAATTAGATTAGGAAATGAGACACTTAAAGTAGTAAAGGAGTTTTGCTATTTAGGGAGTAAAATAACTGATGATGGTCGAAATAGAGAGGATATAAAATGTAGACTGGCAATGGCACGGAAAGCGTTTCTGAAGAAGGGAAATTTGTTAACATCGAGTATAGATTTAAGTGTCAGGAAGTCGTTTCTGAAAGTATTTGTGTGGAGTGTAGCCATGTATGGAAGTGAAACATGGACAATAACTAGTTTGGACAAGAAGAGAATAGAAGCTTTCAAAATGTGGTGCTACAGAAGAATGCTGAAGATAAGGTGGGTAGATCATGTAACTAATGAGAAGGTATTGAATAGGATTGGGGAGAAGAGAAGTTTGTGGCATAACTTGACTAGAAGAAGGGATCGGTTGGTAGGACATGTTTTGAGGCATCAAGGGATCACAAATTTAGCATTGGAGGGCAGCGTGGAGGGTAAAAATCGTAGAGGGAGACCAAGAGATGAATACACTAAGCAGATTCAGAAGGATGTAGGTTGCAGTAGGTACTGGGAGATGAAGAAGCTTGCACAGGATAGAGTAGCATGGAGAGCTGCATCAAACCAGTCTCAGGACTGAAGACGACAACAACAACAACATCAAAGATACCAGCCTTTTCCTAGATCATTGGAAATCTGCACCTGTCCCTCTCCCACCACACACTTTCCTTGTCACCATTGATGCCGCCTCCCTCTATATCAACATCCCCCATGTACATGGTCTGTCTGCTGCTGAACATTTCCTCAGTCTGTGCCCACCTGATTCCAAATCTATGACATACTTCCTACTCACCTTAATCTACTTTATACTTACCAACAACTACTTCACCTATGAGGGGTGGACATACAAACAGATCAGGGGTACAGCCATGGGAACCAGAATGGCTCATTCCTCTGCCAATCTTTTTATGGGTCACTTGGAGCGGTCTTTCCTGGGATCCATAAGTTATCAGCCCCTTGTCTGGTTTAGATATACTGATGACTCACAGTGAGTCCATATGGAAATTATCCCACCAGCCTAGTTAAAAAGCAGATTTCCCAAGCCATCACATTCAATTCTGGTACTACTAATCCCTCCAAACAACAATTTTAGAACACACCATTGGTGACTCAGTATAATCCTAGTCTAGAATGTGTTAATCAGCTAGTTTTCCATCACCCTCCCAATCTCTGCAATATTCTTGTTGGACTCTATACAGTTTCTACACCCATCTCCCTATCCTATGGCTCCTACCCCTGTGACCACCCCAATGCTAGATTTGCCCTATTCACCCACCTACCACCACCTATAAAAGCTCTCTAACTGGCAAAACATATACAACCGAAGGGAGAGCCACCTGTGAAATGACATGTCATTTTCTAGCTGTTATGTAAACACTGTTTGGCCTTCTACATTGGCATGACTACCACCAAATTATCAATTGGGATGAATGGGCATAGGCAGAGAGTATATATAAGCAATACACAACATTCTGTAGCAGAGCATTCTCTACAAAATGACAGTCATGACCTCAGTGCCTATTTCACCACATACGCCATCTGGATTCTTCCCCCAAACACCAGTTTCTCAGAACTCCGCAGGTGGGAACTAGCGCTAAAACATGGCCAAGGGTCTTACCACCCATCTGGCCTTAATTTACGTTAATTTTTTCCATCTCAGCATTACTTCGCAGTAACTACTCCTATCTTCACTCTGTTTTAGTTTTCTGCACCTTTCATTTTCTGAACTATTCATTTTTCACCACACCCCTCCCACCCATGTTACAAATGATTACTTAGCTTTTCTGTATTACAACTCATGCATGATATTTTAGTAGTAATCTCTGTGTTGTATATTACACTGTCTTCCACCTTTAAACTCTCAGGTTTTCAAATCTTGTCCAGTGCAGTCCCCAACAATCAGTCTTTCCTTTTCATCCCATCTGGTAAGTCTCCCCTGACTCAGGGTTCAGGCTGACTTTTCTGACCTCTACCCCTTTTCCTAAACCCCTCCAGTCCTTTTCCTTCAACCCTCTTCCTTCCTCTTCAACCCTTCTGCTGAAAAAGGAGCCACTGGCTCTGAAAGCTTGCATAAGTGTGTTCTCCTGCTGCTGCTTGGTGAGTAGATTTTTTTATCCGTCCAATTATATTATATTGTCAGACTTTGTAAGGGAATAAATATACTGTGAAGCAGAAGTCAATATGCTTGACTCTTCAAACAGATGTTTGCAAGATGATTATGGTTAGCACCACATATTATTCTTACAGCACATTTTTGAGCAATGAAGACTTTCCTTCTTAAAGTTGAGTTCCCTAGAACATTACTGATCTTATTGAATGAAAATATATACACATGACAAATTGCTGATTTGCCTCTCTTCAAGAGATCTGCAAAAGTGGCTGAACTAAATTGTTTTAGATGTTCCTAAATGAATTTTTTCCAGTTTGAATTCTCATCAATATGAACCTAAAAATTTTGATGTTTCCACCTTAGTTATTATTCTTCACCATGCGTTACACTTATCAATGGTGTAGTATTGCCAGATGTGCAGAACTGAATATATTGTGTCTTTTGGAATTGAGGAAAAAACTGCTCAATAATACTTTAAAGAATATTAATTACTATGTCTTCTGTTATTATAAGTTTTTTGATTGATTACAATACTAGTGTTATTTGCAAAAAGAAATGATTCTGCTTGTTATAATTAGATAGAAGGTCATTTATGTATATGAGAAACAATAGTAGATGTAAGATTGAATCTTGTTGAAACCCATAAGTGTTTGCTCCCCAATCCGACACATACACCTGTACAGTTACATTGTCCTGACTGCTTAAATAGAAGCAGCACTGAACCTTGACTTGGGTGAGAGATTATGCCAGGTGGATTGGGTGAGTGGAGAAATGAGACAAGGAGCAGTAGGGAGGGTTGGGAAGGGCAACTGCTGGTTAACAGGGAGAGACAGCATCCACATAGGATATGAATGTGGCACCAGTGAGCTTTCTGGCTGCAGGAGGAAGAGTTGAGCATTGTGCACAACATACATGATTTGAATGGCTGTTTCACAATCCGTGCCATCTTGATACACCCCCATAACACTAGCTTCTGTGAATTATGTATATTGGTATTGTCCTTGCAACGCATCCTTTGATGCCATAATCTTCCTGGCCTCAGTCTCCACTAACTGCTGCACCACACCATCCCCACCCCTGCCCCATGACTCTTTCTTTGCTCACCCTCCTCCTCTGATCTCTCTCTTTCTCCCTCTGTGCCGTCTTCTCTCCAAATCTTCTCCTCCACTTCACTGGAGAAGATCCAGCTGAAAGCTATCAAATGATCTCAGTCTTGTTTATATGCCTATTAGTGACTCATTTCTTCAACTGTTTGGTGAATTGTTACTCCTACTTACTAGAACAGATATATCAAGTAATCAAACAGAGCTGCTTGCTGGGATGAATGATATTGTAACTCATGTTGGAAACTTTAATGTGTCTGACGTCAATATGATGAAAGATGAGGTAGATATTATGAAGTTATAGAGAAAGCTCTGATTAAAGTTGAGAATGGGGTGTATGACTGTTTTTGGAAGTCATCTTATATGTTTGATTGTGTTGTTTTATACTCATAACATGCTCTTTTCCTCATGAAAAGAAAGCCATAAATTAAAATCAAGTAATTTGAAAGCCCACTAAAACACTTCATTTGAGTCATGTGATGCCTGTGACACCACTGGCTAGCATGTTGTTCGCAGCTATATTGTTTTGGAATTTATGTTTTGAAAAATAGGTTACAAGTGGTGTGTGGTGCCACATTGTACAAATACATCTATAAAAACTCCCCAAAAATTGTTTTTGAATGTTCCAGAGAATGAGGAGATACATGAAATGTGGATGCTATTTGCTCATAGGGATGCAATTTTTTTCTTTCTTCATTTTCTTTTCTGTTTTCCTCTTTGCTTAATACTATTTCCTTCTTAAGTTTGCTTTATTTAGAATACAGTTATGTGAGAGATTTATAAATTCTGTATCATATTACGTTTTAGTAGCTATTTTCATTTATTAGCTTCATTTTACACCAGATTAAACTGAGATGAATCATAAGGATGGTGTTGAGAACCTGTGTTTCATGCCTGATGTATATTTTAGAGAATCAGAGAAATCATATAACAACATTTGACCACATTATTATTCCCAAACATGCCATTGAAGATACTAATTTGCCACTTCTAATTGTCTCCACTGAGCCTATTATAAAGCTGTATGATTGAGAAAAAGAGAAAAATTGGATATTGCTTGGAATGTATGAGGAAATGTAATAAGACCAGGGCATTATGATAAAATGAATGTTGCTCATGCCTAAGTACTTTGAAATCATATTGCTTCAGCAGCAATTAAGTAGGTGGTAGGGCAACAGATTCTTTAAGAGTTCACTGCATCAATGCACATTTTGTACACAAAATTAGCCAGTAGTTTAAATCAATGACCTGAAGATACAGAAAAACTGCAATGTGTAAAGCTGTTGAAGGGAAACAAGTTTTGCAATTCCTCACAAGTATTATTAAGCTATATAAAATTTTGAGAATTGAGAAAAGAGGTACATGGAAAACAATGGTAGTTCTGGTAATAATGACAGCAATTAACTGTCAGAATTATCTTCTGAATCAAAAAGATGTCACTATGTTTTATTGTGCATGTTTTCACAAGCTGCCATGGAAAACCTTGTCAGTATTGTCTGAGCAAACAATTCAGTTCCAGATTCTCTCAGTTTTAAGACTATTCTGTAACTTATTACTGTGTCATAGTACATCTGTACAAGTTTCCATGCGATGCAGTTTTCACATTTCTTATTTCCGCAAAATAAAAACCTGGGTTGTTTTTCAAGAATGAAGAGACCATAAACACATCAACTTTCAGAAGATTTCCCCTACCAGCCCTCACAAAATTCCTTTGTATTGTTACTTAAAAATTGTAAATATATTTCCCATCACTAAATAACTAAAATGTTTGCAGAAAAGAAGATTTCCCCTACCAGCCTTCACAAAATTTCTTTTCATTGTTACTTAAAAACTATAGATGTGTTTCCCATCTCTAAGCCATGCAGTCTGAGGCACCTTGCCATGGTCTGCGCAGCTCCCCCCATCGGAGGTTTGAGCCTTGGGCATGGGTGTGTGTGTTGTCCTTAGCGTAAGTTAGTTTATGTTAGATTAAGAAGTGTGTAAGTGTAGGAACTGATGACTTCAGCAGTTTAGTCCCATAGGATCCTATGACCACCCCATCACTAAATAATTAAACTGTTTGCAGAAAAGATACAGAAGAACAGTAGTAAATTTTGGCTAACATTACTATAGCAAATATGTAGCTTTGTCTTACTCCTAGCTTGTGATGTTTCCAGAATGTCAGCCAATAACAGAAAATTTTTGATTATGTGACCATATCTTTACATTTAATGATTTTAACCTTTAATTACATAAAAATAACATGTATTTTGTTATAATATTGACCAAAAATGCTATCTGTATGCTATAGCCATTCAGAATAACAACTGAACCATATTTTTAACATAAGAAAATTACTTGCACAGATGAGAATGTAAAATGTTTTGTTAATTTGAATGAAGAATTTTTGTGAGAGAACAGAAAAAGTAATATATCTGATATAATGATGCTGCCAAAACCAGATGGATTTACAGCAGGGATAGCTGACAGTAACTCAAAATCTATTGTGTTTGAAGAATCAGTGTGGCAAAGACTATCTATATTTTCATAACAATTGCATCACAACCAGTGGGAGAAGTATTGGAGTGCATTTTGGAAATAGCTTAAAAATAAGTGGAAGGAACTTGGTAAGTATGTAGTGAATGATGATTTATTTTAAATGTGCACTTGTGGTGAAAAGGTACTCAATTCTGATTTGTCTGCTATGCTGAGAAAGAGAGAGAGAGAGAGAGAGAGAGAGAGAGAGAGAGAGAGATAGTGAGAGTGAGAGTGGAGGGGGGAAAAGGGTTAGGGAAGGAGGGAGGGAGAGAGAGAGACGGAGAGAGAGAGAGAGAGAGAGAGAGAGAGAGAGAGAGAGAGTAATTGACGAGTGTGCAGTTAGTATTATATGTGGTGACAGAATTGTGAAAGAATTGAATTGTGGAGAACTGAAAAAGCCTCCAGATAAAACAGAGATCTGTATGGAAGTACAGTAGCAAAGTTGAAGTATACAGATTTTGTCTATGGTGGAGAATTTTTACTGATTCATCTATTAATTATAGTGTATTATATTTTATGTTAGAAATACTAATGGTTGGTTGGTACAGTAAATTCTGACATAATATTGTGTTTGATTGGAATGATGTTTTGTAATGAACTGGTATGTAGGATTCTATATTTTGATTATTGAAGATGTTCACCGCTAGTATGATTCATATTTTTGTGAGTTTTGTGCTTGGTGCGAATAAGGCTCTGGGACATGTTGAATTAGTTCTCACATCAACTTCCTTGTTACATCATCTCTTCATTCCGATCATTTGTAACAGTTATTTTTTCTGTTACTGCATCCTCTTTTAACTAGGATGAGATGATGATTTTATGAACCATCACAAAGCAGAAATATTTTTTCTTTGTCCTTTTAATGATGTGTAATAATAATAATAATAATAATAATAATTCTGGATTCTTTCATTTTCACCCCAACAGGCTTAGTGTTTTGCCATTATACTACTTTTACTGAAACTCAGCCACATGATAAGATCAGTTTATTCACTTAACCTTCAACTTATGACATGATGTGCATTTTGATAAGAATCTATCTATTTTATGTACTAAATTATTGCTGTCTTTTGACTAATTTATGACATTGTGACCTTGTTATTTGTTTATTTAATCCATTATTCCAACATCCATACCACACAACATAATTTCTCATGATGATATTTTGCTTTGAACATGACAATTAGTCACTTGCTAAAATATGAACACTAGCTACTTAAGAGAAGATGATGAGAGATAAGTTGGTTTGAGATGATTTGGAAGTATGATGGTGGTGATGGTGGTGTTATGGTATAGTTTGCTCTGATGAGATGCTTTAGAGTTTTTAATATATACTCCTGAAGTCCGATTTTTCTTACTGCTTTGGTCTCTGTATAAACATTATGAACATGTATTGGATTACTCTGTTGTCATACATAATACAGTATGAGATAATTTTAACTAAAGCTAAAGAACTGTATGCTTGTGTCTGTATATGTGTGGATGGATATGTGTGTGTGTGTGTGTGCGAGTGTATACCTGTCCCTTTTCCCCCCTAAGGTAAGTCTTTCCGCTCCCGGGATTGGAATGACTCCTTACCCTCTCCCGTAAAACCCACATCCTTTCGTCTTTCCCTCTCCTTCCCTCTTTCCTGATGAAGCAACTGTGGGTTGTGAAAGCTTGATATTTGTGTGTGTGTTTGTGTGTTTTTTATTGTGTCTATCTACCAGCACTTTCCCATTTGGTAAGTCACAGCACCTTTTTTTAATGTATATTTCCCATGTGGAATGTTTCTTTCTATTATATTCATAAAGAACTGTAATGTTTTATAAGATATACAACAAAACTAGTTTAAATACAAATATTTATGGTTAAGTTTTAATGTGACTACTATTGGTATCAAATGATGTAGGAAGTATGTGCTGTATGTGATTTAACAGACAGGCAAAAGAGCCTGTATCACTGGAGACAGTCCCACTGGTTAATCCAAAGTCAAAGCACAGCATCTACCAGCCATATTAATTCAGATAAACCCTCTTGATGCCAAAGTTTAAACCTCTGAAACAAACTGTGGGAATAAATAAACAGTGATTGGTAACAGTAAACGTGTTGCATTCAGGTGATTACTGTGAGTGAAGATGCAATCTCTGGGAAAATGTGAGCTTAATGAACACTTCTTGATACATGAAAACTTTCGCTATAAATGACAAATGCATTATAAATTATAGCATTTACTATTTTGTTACTACACTTGTAGTTTTCTTAATAAGGTTTGTGCTCTGCAGAGCCATACTGAAACAATGCTGCACCTTCAGCAGAACTGCCAAAGCTGTGCCTAGTCTGCCCTGGTTTTAGTGGTTTTATGACGTGAGATTAAGGATGTTGCATTTTGCTGGATCTTGTATGACCTGTAGGCTTTAACACAAAATATTCCATCAGAACCAACAAAGATAAGTACTGTACTTTTCATTATCACATAACTTCATTTTTAGTGCATAAAAATTGTTTATTCTCAGATCTTTATGCACAGATGGAATTGATGTTATTTAGCCAAATGAAGGATGTGAAATCACTGTGGTGCAGAGATCCACACCTTTCCTAACATGAATTTCTCATTATTCTACAAATAAAATTTTAGGTCAGGCAACCACAGCTACAGAACTTGTACATCATGTGAAGAACAATCAAACAATTTAAAATCAGAGATGGTAAAATAGTCTATATTAAACTGAGTGAAAGTCCAAATCTGCAATAGCTGTTTATTGTGTTTTTCCATGTATGATGACCAGTTTCATATCCTGGAGGTATATCTTCACATCATATCTGCATACAGAATGAAACTACATAAGAAAAGGTGACAATAATCAACATAACCTACTGAACAAAACAGACAGTAAAGCTGGGTTCACACACACAAGAAAAGTGCCACCACAGCTAATGGCATACTGCAGTTGCAATGCAATTGCACATGCGAATGCCCAGTTTTTAGTGGTGCAACTTAAGAGATGCAACTTTTGTCACGCCACAAAAAGTTCAGCTCAGTTTTACCACTTTCCTACCACCAGTGCTCCCTGCTGGCAGTATTTCAAAACGTGATCATTCTGTCACAGTTATCATTTACTAATTTCAGCTGTAATTCATTCGATTTCAGTATGTTTTTAATTTATTTCTAAAAAGAACTGAAAACAGTTGTCAGCAGGTACACTTTCACAGCTACTGGAACTACAAGAATAGCATTGTGTGTGTGTGTGTGTGTGTGTGTGTGTGTGTGTGTGTGTGTGCGCGTGTGTGTGCAATATTTGCTTGACATATCCCACACTCTTAAAAGATTTTTGAATACGTAAGTAAATAATCTTAATATATGTAACCAAAAACAGTGAGTTGTACAAGCTTCATGATTTGTGAGACCAAACATTCCATAAATTGCGGATTTTATACAGGAAATAGCTCCAGACTGTCATGAAGCAGCTGTTAAACTAAAAATTAGTTATTTGAAATGCCTATAACAACAAATTCAATGAGATTCTAAATTCTTGAAGAGTGGTGTGTCTGCGGATGATATTTACATGCCAGCTGGTAGTTAGTTTGGCACTGCAGATGGCATTTTTGTCTCTCAATGTTATTTATATTATAAAGATGTTTGTGGTCCCTGATTTATCCCTGTGCAAAATCTATTGTTGGATACAACATTTGGGTTTTGTCTTTCTTGTATTTAGCTCTTTGACACAGCTCTAAAAAGCCATAATATACACTATAACATTCATATCCACTGATATGATTTCAATTGATGCCATATTGAAAGCTGTGGCATCCTGTATGAATGGTAGCTCATGATGCCACTACAGAAAGCCACAATCTTTGACACCACATTAGGTGTGTGTGTGTGTGTGTGTGTGTGTGTGTGTGTGTGTGTGTGAACCTGGCTTAGATGTAGTCACATGTGCCATGACTTCCAAGATGCAAGTGTGCAGGACAGAAAGAAAGCAAATTTTAAGAGAGGTTAGAACTGAGACAAATCTTCAGTTTGAGAAAGAAATCAAAAAACATAATTCCAGCTTATTACATCAGCATAAACAGCCATTGGTTAAGAATTTTCAACTGTCAGCAGATATTTTAACTCCACCCAATCTTAACTCAGTCAATGAGAAATGTCAGCTATCTTTATTGCATCAAAATATTCGAGGACTGAGAAATAAAATTAATGAATTAACTATCTGCATAGATGAATTAGAGTCTTCAAACCCAGCTGACATAATCTGCCTCTCTGAACATCATGTGACCACTGGTATAGAACTTTTAAGTGTTACAGGGTTTAGGTTAGCATCTCACTTTTGTAGATCAGAAATGGAGAAAGGAGGAGTTGCCACATTCATCAGGAACTGTCATAAATTTAAGAACATAGACATTCATAAATTTTGCCTAGAACAGCATATGGAAGCATGTGCAACAGAATTAGAATTTCACAAAAAATCCTTCATAATATTAAGTGTATATCGAGCACCTGCAGGTAACTTTAATCTGTTTGTCAACCACCTTGAAGCTGTACTGGCCCATTTAACAACCAAAAACAAAGAAATAGTGGTTGCTGGTGATTTCAATGTAGATTTCCTTAAAGACTCTCCCAATAAGAACTTGTTTGAGTTAGTAACACTATCATTCAACTTAATTCCCACAGTAAAGTTCCCCACTAGGATAGCCACTTGCTCACAAACAGCCATTGATAATATCTTTATAGAAAAGTCCAATGAACAAAATTATATTACAAAACCAATAGTCAATGGCCTCTCAGACCATGACATGCAGTTCCTTCTGTTAAATGTTAATACTGAACAGGATATAAAATCTGTTAAATCTGAGCTCAAAAGGGTAATCAGTAAGCCAAAAATTGATTATTTTAGGACACTCCTCAGAGACATTCACTGGACTGATGTTTACAGCGTTCATGGCATGAATGAAAAATATAACATTTTTGCTAATAAAGTGCTTACCTTATTCGAACACTGCTTTCCCCCAAAACTTACCAAGGTTAGAGCAAAGTCTACAAAGAAGCCATGGATTACTCGAGGAATAGGGGTATCTTGTAAAACAAAAAGAAAACTGTATCTGTCAGTCCGAAACATTTCCAATGTTGATGCTATAGCACATTATAAGAAATACTGCAAAATATTAAAGACTGTAATACGGATGTCAAAGCAAATATATTACAAGGAAAAGATAGTCATATCAGATAACAAAATAAAGACAATATGGGATATAGTGAAGGAGGAGACCGGTAGAACCAGGCATGAAGAGGAACAAATAGCATTAAGAGTAAATGATGCATTGGTGACAGATGTGTATAGTGTTGCAGAACTTTTTAACAAACATTTTATAACTGTTACTGACAAGATGGGGTTGTCAGGTTCGGTAGATGCTGCTATGGATTACCTTAGACCAGACATTTCAAGTAACTTTCTTAATATGAATTTGACCCTCACTACCCCAACAGAAATAATGTCCATCATAAAATCTTTAAAATCAAAAACATCTAGTGGGTATGATGAAATATCAACAAAGTTAATTAAAGAATGTGATTCTGAGCTAAGTAACATATTAAGCTATCTGTGTAACCAGTCGTTTATTAGTGGAATATTTCCTGAATGGCTGAAATATGCTGAAGTTAAGCCACTGTTTAAGAAGGGAGATAAAGAAATAGCATCAAATTTCCGTCCAATTTCACTGTTGCCAGCATTCTCAAAAATTTTCGAAAAAGTAATGTACAGTCGTCTTTATAACCATCTTATCTCAAATAACATACTGTCAAAGTCACAGTTTGGATTTCTAAAAGGTTCTGATATTGAGAAGGCTATCTACACTTACAGTGAAAATGTGCTTAATTCATTAGACAAAAAATTGCAGGCAACTGGTATATTTTGTGATCTGTCAAAGGCATTTGACTGTGTAAATCACAATATCCTTTTAAGTAAACTAGAATATTATAGTATAACAGGAAATGCTGCAAAATGGTTCAAATCTTATATCTCTGGCAGGAAACAAAGGGTGTTATTAGGAAAGAGACATGTATCAAGCTATCAGGCCTCATCCAACTGGGAACTAATTACATGTGGGGTCCCACAAGGTTCCATTTTGGGGCCCTTACTTTTTCTTGTGTATATCAATGACCTTTCATCAGTAACATTACCAGATGCCAAGTTTGTTTTGTTTGCCGATGATACAAACATTGCAATAAATAGCAAGTCAAATGTAGTCTTAGAAAGATCAGCCAATAAAATATTTGTGGACATTAATCACTGGTTCCTAGCCAATACTTTGTCACTAAACTTTGAAAAAACACACTACATGCAGTTCAGAACTTGTAAGGGGTGTCCCAAGAGTATATGTCTAACATACAATGACAAGAAGATAGAAGAAGTGGACAGTGTTAAATTCTTGGGATTACAGCTTGATAATAAATTCAACTGGGAGGAGCACACCACAGAACTGCTGAAGCGTCTTAACAAATCTCTGTTTGCAATGCAAATTTTGTCAGACATAGGGGATATAAAAATGAAAAAGCTGGCATACTATGCTTACTTTCATTCCATAATGTCATATGGGATTATTTTTTGGGGTAATTCATCAAGCCAAGCTAAAGTTTTCCAGGCACAAAAACGTGCAGTGAGAGTTATATGTGGTGTGAACTCAAGAACATCCTGCAGAAGCCTGTTTAGGGAACTAGGGATACTAACTACTGCTTCCCAATATATTTATTCCTTAATGAAATTTGTCATTAAAAATATATCACTTTTTCAAACCAACAGCTCAATTCATGGAATCAATACTAGAAATAAGAATAATCTTCACAAGGATTTAAAGTCACTTAGTCTTGTACAAAAAGGTGTGCATTATTCAGGAACACACATTTTCAATAACTTGCCAGCAGCCATAAAAATCTTAACAACCAATGAAATTCAGTTTAAGAGAAGCCTAAAGGATTTATTGGTGGCCAACTCCTTCTACTCCATTGATGAATTTCTTAGTAAAACCAACTGATTTGTATATAAGTACAACATAACTTCTGCACAATTTCAGTGCAGTAATGTGTTCATTGAAAATTTGTGTGTGTGTGTGTGTTAGTATAATCTAACTTCTGCACCATTTCAGTGCAGTAATGTGTTCATTGTAAATAAGTATCACAGTAGTTGTATTACCTTATAAATAAATAAACTTTTTTATTTTAAATTCAGTGCATTAGTATTTGTAAAATTACTCTTAGTGTTCATTAAAAAATGACGATCATTCCACTTGGGACCTGTGGAATGGTACATTAGCTTATTTGTTTTAATTGTAAATATTTGTCATGTATTGTTGTTTTTCTGACATGTTCCACATCCTGGAGGACCTCCTCACTACGGATCAATCGGAATGAAAGTAAATCTAATCTAATCTAATCTAATAAAAACAAAACTCTGTCAAAAAACAAGCCTGGACAGCACATGACAATCTGCAGCGGAAACAAGGAATGAAAGAACATACAATCCTTGGGAGCTGTTAACATACTAAAAATATTTAAATATATTGGATATAATAGAGGGAAACATTCCACATGGGAAAAATATAACTAAAAACAAAGATGATGTGACTTACCAAACGAAAGCACTGGCAGGTCGATAGACACACCAACATACACACAAAATTCTAGCTTTCACAACCAACAGTTGCTTCATCAGGAAAGAGGGAAGGAGAGGGAAAGACGAAAGGATGTGGGTTTTAAGGGAGAGGGTAAGGAGTCATTCCAATCCCAGGAGCGGAAAGACTTACCTTAGGGGGAAAAAGGACAGGTATACACTTGCACACACACCCATATCCAACCGCACATACACAGACCAAATATATATTGGCATTCATCAAATAGAACTGCATCTTACAGTGCTAGCCACACACAGAATACTGTGAGGCTGAGCATGCGCCAACCCATTATGGGTTGAAAATTGCTATATCTAGCAGTAGAACCCAAATTAAAGGACATGCAGATTGGACATTGGAAATCGCAGTAACAATATTGATTTCAGTCTTAAATAACAGTCCAGTACAAGAGATCAAAAATATTAACAATTACACTTATGAGAAGAAAGTACACTTAAAATTACAGCTAAGAAAACTAGACTGCCTAGTTAAATCCACAACAAGATAACAAAACCCGAATGAAGGCTTACTCCTAGATGGCAAAGTATATTAAACCAACAAAACTACAAAAACAAATTTTTATAAAAAATATAAGAAGTATAAAAATAAACAGCTATTGTGGATTTGGACTTTCATCTACATCTACATCTACATCTACATCTACATCTACATCTACATCCATACTCTGCAAGCCGCCTGACGGTTTGTGGCGGAGGGTACCCTGAGTACCTCTATCGATTCTCCCTTCTATTCCAGTCTCGTATTGTTCGTGGAAAGAAGGATTGTCGGTATGCTTCTGTGTGGGCTCTAATCTCTCTGATTTTATCCTCATGGTCTCTTCGTGAGATATACTTAGGAGGGAGCAATATACTGCTTGACTCTTCAGTGAAGGTATGTTCTCAAAACTTTAACAGAAGCCCGTACCGAGCTACTGAGCGTCTCTCCTGCAGAGTCTTCCACTGGAGTTTATCTATCATCTCCATAACGCTTTCGCGATTACTAAATGTGGGCGAACAAGCGTACTGTAACCTACTTCCTTTGTTTTCGGATTACATTTCCTTAGGATTCTTCCAATGAATCTCAGTCTGGCATCTGCTTTACCGACGATCAACTTTATATGATCATTCCATTTTAAATCACTCCTAATGCGTACTCCCAGATAATTTATGGCATTAACTGCTTCCAGTTGCTGTCCTGCTATTTTGTAGCTAAATGATAAGGGATCTATCTTTCTATGTATTCGCAGCACATTACACTTGTCTACATTGAGATTCAATTGCCATTCCCTGCACCATGCGTCAATTCGCTGCAGATCCTCCTGCATTTCAGTACAATTTTCCATTGTTACAACCTCTCGATACACCACAGCATCATCTGCAAAAAGCCTCAGTGAACTTCCGATGTCATCCACCAGGTCATTTATATATATTGTGAATAACAACGGTCCTATGACACTCCCCTGCGGCACACCTGAAATCACTCTTACTTCAGAAGACTTCTCTCCATTGAGAATGACATGCTGCGTTCTGTTATCTAGGAACTCCTCAGACCAATCACACAATTGGTCTGATAGTCCATATGCTCTTACTTTGTTCATTAAACGACTGTGGGGAAGTGTATCGAACGCCTTGCAGAAGTCAAGAAACACGGCATCTACCTGTGAACCCATGTCTATGGCCCTCTGAGTCTCGTGGACGAATAGCGCGAGCTGGGTTTCACATGACCGTCTTTTTCGAAACCCATGCTGATTCCTACAGAGTAGATTTCTAGTCTCCAGAAAAGTCATTATACTCGAACATAATACTTGTTCCAAAATTCTACAACTGATCAACGTTAGAGATATAGGTCTATAGTTCTGCACATCTGTTCGACGTCCCTTCTTGAAAACGGGGATGACCTGTGCCCTTTTCCAATCCTTTGGAACGCTACGCTCTCCTAGAGACCTACGGTACACCGCTGCAAGAAGGGGGGCAAGTTCCTTCGCGTACTCTGTAAAATTGAACTGGTATCCCATCAGGTCCAGCGGCCTTTCCTCTTTTGAGTGATTTTAATTGTTTCTCTATCCCTCTGTCATCTATTTCGATATCTACCATTTTGTCATCCATGTCACAATCTAGAGAAGGAACTACAGTGCAGTCTTCCTCTGTGAAACAGCTTTGGGAAAAGACATTTAGTATTTCGGCCTTTAGTCTGTCATCCTCTGTTTCAGTACCAATTTGGTCACAGAGTGTCTGGACATTTTGTTTTGATCCACCTACCACTTTGACATAAGACCAAAATTTCTTAGGATTTTCTGCCAAGTCAGTACATAGAACTTTACTTTCGAATTCATTGAACACCTCTCGCATAGCCCTCCTCACACTACATTTCGCTTCGCGTAATTTTTGTTTGTCTGCAAGGCTTTGGCTATGTTTATGTTTGCTGCGAAGTTCCCTTTGCTTCCGCAGCAGTTTTCTAACTCTGTTGTTGTACCACGGTGGCTCTTTTCCATCTCTTACGATCTTGCTTGGCACATACTCATCTAACGCATAATGTACGATGGTTTTGAACTTTGTCCTCAACACTATCTGTACTTGAGACAAAACTTTTGTGTTGAGCCATCAGGTACTCTGAAATCTGCTTTTTGTCACTTTTGCTAAACAGAAAAATCTTCCTACCCTTTTTAACATTTCTATTTGCGGCTGAAATCATCGATGCCGTAACCGCTTTATGATCGCTGATTCCCTGTTCTGTGTTAACTGTTTCAAATAGTTCGGGTCTGTTTGTCACTAGAAGGTCTAATATGTTATCGCCACGAGTTGGTTCTCTGTTTAACTGCTCAAGGTAGTTTTCAGATAAAGCACTTTAAAAAATTTCACTGGATTCTTTGTCCCTGCCACCTGTTATGAATGTTTGAGTCTCCCAGTCTATATCCGGCAAATTAAAATCTCCACCCAGAACTATAACATGGTGGGGAAATCTACTCGAAATATTTTCCAAATTATCCTTCAGGTGCTCAGCCACAACAGCTGCTGAGCCAGGGGGCCTATAGAGACATCCAATTACCATGTCTGAGCCTGCTTTAACCGTGACCTTCACCCAAATCATTTCATATTTCGGATCTCCGTCAATTTCCTTCGATACTATTGCACTTCTTATATCGCTATAAACACGCCTCCCCCTTCACTGTCCAGCCTGTCTCTGTGGTATACATTCCAATCTGAGTTTAGGATTTCATTACTGTTTACATCTGGTTTCAGCCAACTTTCTGTCCCTAGTGCTATATGGGCGTTGTGACCATTTATTAATGAGAGCAGTTCTGGGACCTTTCTATAGATGCTCCTGCAGTTTACTATTAGCACATTAATATTGTTATTCTCTGTTGCATTTTGCCAACTCCTACCTTGCCACGTCTCAGGAGGCATCTTGTCGGGTCTAGGGAGGGAATTCTCTAACCTAAAAAACCCCCAAGTGCACTCCACATGTACTCCGCTACCCTTGTAGCCGCTTCCGGCGTGTAGTGCACGCCTGACCTATTCAGGGGGACCCTACATTTCTCCAGCCTATAGCGGAGGTCGAGAAATTTGCACCCCAGATCTCCGCAGAATCGTCTGAGCCTCTGGTTCAGTTTAATACAGAGTATTTTATTATCTTTGATTTTAAATTGTTTGATTGTTTTTCATTGTTGATGGTGTGGTCTTTATGGATGACAACTTGAGCTACATTCACTTATCAAATGGTAAAAGCCTTAAATAACAATATTCTGCCAGTTGGTATTTTTTGTGATCCCTCCAAGCCCTCTGATTGTGTAGAACATGATAGTCTCTTATTGTTAGAAAAAAATACGTTTTATGGAACTGATGACTTTACACACAGCTTGTCTGAATCATACTAGACAGACAGAATGCAAAAGGCTGTGCTAGATAATTTAGACAATTTCAGAAAGGTAGAAAATTTTAGTTTGTTAGTTACTGTGGTAAAATCACAAAGGGAGTCCCAGAGGGTTCAATGATATCATATGGAATAATTTTCTTTGGTTCACTTAAAAACATTATTGATTGCATAAAAGTGAGAAACGACAATAATATATGGTGTTCACCCATGGACATCATGTAGATACCACTTCAAGGAACGATGTGTTTTAACTTCTCTTTCACATTACATTTTTTCCCTAATGAAATTTGTCATAAATAATCCACTACAATTTGAGAAGGACACTGATGTGCACCCGTATCACACTAGAAGGAAAAACTGACCTATATTACCCATTGTTAAAGCTGCCAGTAGCTATTTTCAATCATTTGCCCAATTGCCTAAAATGATTAATGGAAAATCTCATATAAAGATGTGAAACAAATGCTAACAAAGAGATAGAGGGGCTGCCCAGTACTTACCTCAGCTCAGTACAGCCGATAGATACACAAAACAGAACAGAAAATTTACATTCCTAGCTTTAGAAAGAAACACTCCTTAATTTCTTCAATAACCTCAACTCCTTTTCGAATCTGAATTTCACCTGGTCCTTCTCCAAAACCCAAGCCACCTTCCTGGATGTTGACCTTCATCTTGTGGAAGCTCACATCCACACCTCTGTCCACATCAAACCCACAAACAAACAACAGTACCTTCACTTTGACAGCTGCCATCCATTCCACATCAAACGCTCCCTTCCCTACAGCCTAGGTATTCGTGGCAAACGTATCTGCTCCAGTGATGAATCCCTCAACAATTACACCAATAACCTGACCAGGGCTTTCCACTCCCACAACTATCCTGCAGACCTTGTCCACAAACAGATCTCCCGAGCAATACATTCTTCCCCATTCAACAACAATGTTCCTACACCCAGACCATACAGATGCATCCCCCTTGTCACCCAGTATTATCGTGGCCTTGAATACATAAACAAATTACTCCGCCGGGGATATGACTTTCTCAAGTCAAGCCCTGAAATAAGATCATCCTTTGACAATATTCTCCCCACACCACCCAGAGTTGCCTTTCATCGCCCCCCCCCCCCCCCCCCCTAACCTCCGTAACATCCTTGTCAAACCCTACGATATTCCCAGACCACCTTCTCTACCCAGCGGTTCCTACACCTGTAACCGATCCCGTTGCAAAACCTGCCCCATGCATCCCCCCACAACCACTTACTCCAGCCCCGCTACTGGTAAAACATACACAATTCAAGGCAGGGCCACATGTGAAACAACACATGTCTTTTATCAGCTGACATGCCTGCACTGCACAGCCTTTTACATCGGTATGATGACAACTAAACTGGCTGAGCGCATGAATGGGCACAGACGAACTGTCCGCCTAGGAGATGTCCAATACCCAGTAGCAGAGCATGCCCTCCAGCATTATTCTAGGGACCTAGGAACCTGCTACACTGTACGTGCCATTTGGCTTCTCCCACCCAACACCAGTCCCTTGGAACTGCGGATATGGGAACTTGCACTCCAACACATACTTCCATCCCGCCATCCCCCTGGACTGAACCTACGTTAACCAACCTCACTCCCATTTACTCTTCAGTTTTCTCCTTTTTCCCTCTCCTCTTTAGCCATTCATGCATCTTTTCTTCCTACATAGTTGTGTTTATCTTTATACTATATACCTCTTTACTTCTGTATGCATCCTCTTTGGTTTGAAGCTGGCACAGTACTTACAGTAGAATATCTTTGGCTTCCCTCTGACAACCATGCCTCCATCCTTACTACCCTCCCTGTTTACCTTTCCCTGTTGCTTCATATCCTGGGTTGTGAGTAACTGAATCTACTTTCCCTTCTTCCCTTTTTCCCCTCTCTCCTCCCTGATGAAGGAACAAAGTTCCGAAAGCTAGGAATGTAAATTTTCTGTTCTGTTTTGTGTATCTATCGGCTGTACTGAGCTGAGGAAAGTACTGGCCAGCCCCTCTATCTCTTTGTTAACAATAGCCTAAAATGTCTCACAGGCAGGTACTGAAGTAAGTTTTAAATCTAATTTTAAAATCATTTCTTCTGGATAACTCCTTCTGTTTCATTGATGAAGTTCCAAAACTGGTAGCTAAACAAAGTTTTTAAATTAAAATTGCATGAGTAGGAAGAAAATGATACTGTGTTCATTATTGTTAACACTAATCATGTATACACATCCTGTAAACTGACTTGATCCACATAATTTTGATAAAAGAATTGTTCAAATGATGTTACAGTGATGCTGGATAAGGGATGGGTTAATTGAATATCAACTAGAAATGCTATCCACTATCAAGGGTGCTCATTTCAAGATTCACTGCTTTTAGTGTTGTGCCATAAACATCATTCCATAATTTTCACTGTTTGACATTTGTTTGAGCAGAAATAAATATTCTTTATATTCAGCAATGACTTTACAGTCATTCTGTGGTTTTGTACTAACAAAATAAATTTTTCAAGCAACAGATTAGTCGTTATTCAATGGAGCAGTATTTCTGAATTAAGTAAAATTTACCAATCTTCTGATTGTTCTTTATTTTGAAAGTTAGTGCTTTATGCCCTGGAGGCCAGAATTTTAATTTCACATTGTGGAAGAATATACTTCCTTCTTCCGCCCATGTATATGCTGATTTGTTGTTAGTTGGTACCACATCAATATTCTGAAAAGAGAGACAACTATAAATGTTTGCATGTAATGCAATGAACCAGTACACTTTGGTACTTAACAAAATGTTTCTATTATGAATAAATAAAAAAGAAATAACACTTACTATGCTACAAAAACAGAAAAGTTATTTTTTGTTACAATAGTCTTAGCATAGGCTTGATTGTAATAAAATAATAAGAATAATAATAACAATAATTTAAAAACAGCATTGGAGATACTGAATAAATCTAGAAAAGAATAAACAAATGATATTCAATGAAAATCATTAACCTATGCACCAATGTAACCACATGCTGATGAAGACATAAATGATCTGTGTGAAAGGATATAGAAACTAAAACAGACACCAAAACCCACTACAGGATGATGATGGGATATTTTAATGCAAATTTAAGAAAAAAATTTAGGAAGTATCCTCACTGATGTACAATTTGAATTGACAAACTACAAATGGAAGGAAAAATGAAAGATTATATTTTATCAAACACTAAACAAATTGTACATATAGTGATGTAATCAACTATTGAAAAGGATGAATATGTGACAGGCATATTCTTAGCTCTTTGCATAAACTACAGGCATATTCTTCGATCGTTACAGAAACTACAGATAAATCTTATATCATAAAGAATAGTCTCTCACCGGACTTCATTTTGGTCCCATTTTTATTTAACTTATACACCGGCCAGTGACCTAATGATAGTAACTCAAAGAAACTTATTTGAAGAGGTTGAAGAAAAAGTTACTAACAGTCTAGTAAAGCTTGATCAGTATTACAAAACACTTAGACTTTGCCTCAACCACAATAAATAAGAAGTCAGCCCATTCCACCTAACAAACATGATGACAAAGAACTGAATTTAATCTTCCACAACAAATCTTCCGCCACAAATATTTAGATGTAACTTTTGACAGATCTCAGACTTTTAAAAAAACAAATAGAACTAAGAGGAAAAAAAGCTAAAATCAAGATATAATATATTAAGTAAACTTGCTGGTGCAAGCTGGGGATCTAAAGCAAACACATTATGAACTACAGCACAAGCAGTTGTGCGACTTGTCTCTGAGTACTGTTCTCCTGTTTGGAGTAGAAGCAGCTATGGCAATGAAATATATATTTATCTAAATGACATAATAAGGATTGTGATAGGAATTCTTAAATCCACACCAATATTCTTGTTGTTAGTTCTCACTGATATTGTTCTGTCAAATTTTTGACAACAAAAATAAAGAACACTTGAATTGACAAAAATCAAAAGATCCAGACACTTACAAATTCTTGAAACAATGCAGAATACACCATACATCTGACTAAAATATAGAGAAACAATCTGGTTAAAGAATGGTCAACCCTCTTGAGCAAACTATTATCTAACAAAAGAATGGAGAAATAAGTGGCCATTCTTCCTTGACTGTGAGAAGATAGGCAAAGCAGGTATGACCATACAACTCCCAGAAGAGGTTCTTAAAGGAAAAGCATGGAGTTCCCTCAATGGTGTAGGAACTAGCCATGCCACAACTAAAGCAGCACTACATGAATAGGAATGACTGATGTTGACAAATTTGACATTTAGAAAGCAGCACAGTGCCTGCAGCTTAGTTTGTAGAGCACAACATGAGAGAAGAGATTCTCTCTGTGGGGGCACAGTAACCAGCTGCAACTGGGGGTGGGAGGGGGGGGGGTCCTGGATGAAAGGGTTTATGGACTTTAGGAAGCACGTAAATTATGGAAACCAATCTTACATCTGCAGAAAGAAAAGCAACTCGCAACCTAAAAACTGATCCCGACCTTATAAACATCCATGCTGACAAAGGCTGCAGGGATTAACTGGCAGAGAGACTTCACCAACTGTCTCATACAGCCACCTAGAAACCCAAGCACAGTGATCACATGCCAGAAATCCAGCAGAATATCCAGTTATTCTCAAATCATTAGGTCCAGTCCTGAACCTCCCCTGAGTCTTTCTCTCTCCTCGACCCCATCACTCCCCACACTGCTACCTTCTACATGCTTCCTAAATTGCATAAACCCAACCACCCAGAAACATGCCCCTGTGGCACCCACAGAGAGAATCTCTGCTCTTGTGGATTAACACCTTCAGCCTATTACACATAACCTATCCTACTATATAAAAAACACCAACCATTTCTTCCATTGAATCTTCACAGTTCCTGTTCCTTTAAAAGTTGTTGCTCTGATCCTCAGCGTCAATGTGACCTCCCTCTACACTAATATTTACAATGCCCATGGCCTTTCTGCTACTGTACTAACTTTCCCAGCAATTGAGTAACTACAAACCTACAATCTCCTTCCTGGTCACGATGACAAAGTGTATCCTCACTCACAAATACTTCTCCTTTGAAGGCATCACCTAGAAACAAATACTTGGAACAGCAATAAGCATCTACCTGGCACCATGTTAATTGGACATCTAGAGGAATCCTTCCTGACAAGACAGAATCTCAAACCCCTTACCTGGTTCAGATTCATGAATGACATCTTCATGACCTGGAACAAGGGTCATGACACCCTTTCCAGTTCCTCCAGAACCTGAACACCTACTTCCCCATTCACTTCATATGGTCCTCCTCAACCCAAAAACCCACCTTCCTTTATGTTGATCCCCTCCTCAAGAATGGCTATATCAGTACCTCCATCCACATCAAACATAACAAACGGCAAAAGTACCTCCACTCCACAGCTGCCACTGAAATGAATGTCTACCATAACGTTGCTTGAGCAATGGTACAAGACAATATATCTCTGTTTAATGAACCATTTGATACCACTCATTTTCAGATGATGTTTCTCTGAAAAATGCATATTTTATGTTCATTATGGGAACTTTCATAATTATTATGTATTGCATATCTTATGTTTCATAACTGGAGTTTGTTATTTTGTTGTTTGGTGACTATTATTTGAAATTTCATTTACCTTTTTACATTTTTCGTATTATATTTTGGAAGCCCATTTCTTTAATTTTATGTTACTTATGAAAATGTTAATTATTCTTTGTAATTGGATTTCTTTCTTTTGTCAGTAACCAGGAGATAATTACATATTTAACATTACCCAAATCACAAAACTTCAGTACTAAAAATTATGCTTATGAGCATATAATTGCTTTTTTTCTGTATAAAATATGCTTGTGTTCTGATTATTACTTTCATTATAAATGCTGACTCAGACTTACTGCAATGTTATGTTTCAAACTCTTTGTACCAACAAGGTGTGCTATCTTTGTATACTGCTTTATAACTGTGTCTAGAGAGCTTTGGGAAGTGGTCAGAAGAGATAGTGGAAGGAAGCCAAGTCTGCAGCTTGCTTCCATATTAGATGATGTGAAATTTGTTTTGTGAGTTGACTATGGTCAAATATGTCTTTATCAAGAATATTAGTTTGATTTATTATGTGAATGTTACTGACTGATTTGAGACCAAGAATATACTGTGAAACGAGTTAATGTTTTTTTCATGAAATTGTTAACACTAGAGACTCTGGAGTACTTGTTCCCCAAATTTTACTGGACGACAAGCCAAGCCAACAACATCTACAAAAAAGCAAGATGAGCATATTTACTGACTGTTAATTATTGCTTCAATCAAATTAGGAACAGCATATCTACAGTTCTGTTTTTATGTGTAAAACATTACACATTTATACATGCTGAAAGAAATGTCAAAAAACTCAGTTATCTATGAAATACAATAATAAACAGATAGAATCTAGAATGTGAAGTGGAAAGGGGGCTGGGGAGTTCAGTTCAACAGTGAAAGCTGACAGTGATCATTTAGAGTCGACTATAAAATCCAGTAGTGATCTCTTAAAGCTGAAAATTGTAAAGAACAGTGAGTAATCCAATAAAAGAACAATAGTTTTAGAAAATGCGTTTGGCAAAGAAAGGCAATGTAAGGACATTGAAGAATTAAAATCTGTACAAAAAACATTAGAGGGGAGGGTTAATAAGTTAAGTTCTGAAACTGAGAGAATAATAACTAAATTAGAGTCAAACATAAATGAGGTACATGGAACTGTTACAAACAATATAAATGTAATCAATAAAAAGGTAAATGAGATTCCACAGAATTTAACATCAAAGTTATGTATTAATAGTAAAGCTATATGGGTTAGGTTATAAGAGAAAAGCTTTTCTTGTGATAATTTACAAACTATTGATTTCTTGCAACATTGTAAAGATAGCTTTGTATTTGGTGAGTTAGATAATTTAAATATCAATTTATAAAAAGTTTCGTGAAGGGGAGGGATTGTCTTTGGCTAATAAACCTTTTCATCTGTGGGAAACCTTGAATGATATTACAAAAAGTTTTTGAACAAGTTCTGGTCAGAATCTGAGCAATGTAGAATCAAGAGTGATTTTTAAATGGACCTATTTTTAGAAGAAGGAATGGAATGATGAAAGATTTTTGCAGGAACCAATAAAAGAAATTAGTACACTTAGATAAACTTGTTGATGGATTGACTCAGATATATGCACCCAAAAGGAGGTTACCTGGAAAGCTACAGTGGGATCTATTCTGTCGGCCAGAATATTTACTTGATCAGTTTCTTAAGTATGTAGACAAATTAGATAGGGCAATGGTGAGAAATCTTTCACATAACTTTGGCCATGAGAATTATCACAATGGGTTTGTAATTCTGGTTTCAGTGGGGAGCATTTCAGAAGAAGGAATAATGGGAACTTTGGGAATTAAAATCTGAATAATAGGGCAAGAGACTACAATGGAAATGGGAGAGATGGAGGCTGTGAAAGAAATGGTGATAACAGAAATGGAGAATGAGAACAGGAAATAGAATGTAAACAAACTGGAAACAAGATAATAAGGCAACACATCCAGAAAACACAGGGTCATGTCAGTGAGGGTCTAGAGTTTTGGGGTGAACAGATCAAATTATAATAGGACCTCAAACACCTGGTGGAATTCAAATAACCAGAATAATTATGATGAACAGAGTCAAAACATATACTACAAGCATCAGATGAATCAAATAAATTTTGGTAGAGAATTCTGGGATAGTATGTGGAAGAATGATTCATAAGTGTGTTCAAAAAAGTAGAAAATCAAGGTTGGGTGTGGAGGTGGTGAGTGATTTTCACAACTGGGCTGAAAGTGAAGTTTAAAAGTAATAACGAAGAGAGTGATAAATACACAGATTCTGAATTTTGGGAGGGGGTATTTGGAAAAGAGGATGATGATGACTTAGAGAATGATAGTGCTTTGCCAACTTTAGTGAAGGTAATGATCTTATAAATACTATTGTTAGAGGAGAAAAACTTTAAGGATTCTGAAGCTAAATGCAAAATTAAAGTTGAAATAAATGATGATGAATTGTTGAAGCTAAGAGTTGATAATGTTTTTGTTAATGAAATTGGTGAAATGCAGTAACCGATGAAGTTGTGTCTGGAAAACAGTTTTTGCCTGTCCATGATGATCAGTCCATAGTAATTAGAGAATGTAGAGATAAGAGTAGAAATAAAGAACATGTATTGTTTAAATTTGTACGTAAGTTTAGAGGGTAAAGGGGGAAGAAATTTATAAGATTGTTATGAGGTCAATTTGAGAACAATGTTGAAGTTGCAGTTGTGCAATTCTATATTTGAATCATTGAGCTGTGATTTTCATATGAAAACAAATTTTGCTCCTGTAAATCACAAATATTGTTTCGTACTGTCATACAAAAACCCCAAATCTCATTTGCAACTATTCTGGGGGAAGAAAAGTAAAACAGATCCTTAGAAGTATGGCAAGTGGAAGGGATACCTATGAAACTTTAAAAAAAAAAAAAAAAAAAAAAAAAAAAAAAAAAAAAAAAAAAAAAAAAAAAAACCAATTCTTGCTGTCAAATATTATTGGGTGAAACTGATGTCCTAATTTTAGGGGAAAGGAAAGGAAAAAGAGGGTTAAAACTATGCTATAGTTTAATTAATGTTTTTTCAGAGTACTTTCTGACTCATTTGTCATTAGTCAGGAAGTTGACAACAAATGAATATTTTTATG
This sequence comes from Schistocerca nitens, assembly GCF_023898315.1. Taxonomy (NCBI): domain Eukaryota; kingdom Metazoa; phylum Arthropoda; class Insecta; order Orthoptera; family Acrididae; genus Schistocerca; species Schistocerca nitens. Next base: position 459,264,825 of record NC_064615.1, on the reverse strand, counting down.
TGCCTTATGGTAATGGAATGAGTAGTAAAAGAGATATTGTATATTATTAATTTTTGTTATGTCATTCATATTCAGTCATTGATTTAGCAACCAGAACTTATGAAATAAAAATAAATTTGCAACCCCAATGTGGTTTATCACAATATATGTTTAGTAATTAGCATTTCTTGTGCCTTTTTATTTCTACATCTCTTTTGATCTTCCATGAAAATAAATATTTTGAAATATTGTCTTGTGCAGTCTTGACGAAACTGTATGCTGATGTACATCAGTCTGGGGTGGGGGAAGGGTGGAGAGGGAGGTTGACGTAGAAACTGTAAATACTGTTCTTTGATGAAAATATATCTCAGTTGAATCTAAAACATAAATAGTTTTACCTGAACGATGTGCTTTTGAAGATATAAAGGCTGGAAAGTTCTTGCCTCTAGAAATTTTTAGAACATTCCAGAACATTTGAGAGTATTCAAGAACATGCCAGAACATTTGAGAGTACCTGGAAGCATTCCACAAGATTCCAGAATGTTCCACAATGCTCTGAGATGTTCTAGAATGTTTGGGAATAATCTGGAACATTTGTGACAATTCCAGAATGTTCAGGAACATCCCAGATCATTGCAGAACATTCCAGAACACTCTTGAATGTTGTGGAATGTCATGAAAAATTGTGGATGATGCAAAGCCATTTTGGTATGTACTGGAAATAGGCACAGTGGGGCTACCCATTCATAGGGGTAAATAATGTTAGACCCATCATGGGTTTGAATGCACTTTCTTATCAGTGATGAAGGGAGGAACCAAAAACATAGTGTAGCAAGTGATTAAAAAAAACTATGAAGTGTGAGTAATCAAAGTGATACACTGGCTGAATGTACATAAAAAATAAAGTATGAAAAGTGTGTAAAGTGTACTAAATTTATTTGTTAATAAACAGTTGATTTGATTTATATTTTGGACAATGCCAAAACATGAAAGAGGAGGAGTTCTTGCCAGTTCTGAAGCAAAACATTGAAAACAAAAAGAACAGCACAAATGTGAAACAGATAAATATTGCGAAGTATGTTTAAGTTCCCAAAGAATGACAATGAGTATCGTGAGAAGCAGAGAAACCAATGAAATGAATGGATTGCACAATCAAGAATGATTCTTGAAATCCATAAAAATTGTAAAAATTGATGTACATGTATGTGTGCATATGTATGTTCCACATCTCCTCCTAAACCAATGGTTTGATTTCAATGAAACTTGATACATATGTACCATACTGTTGAGCAAAAATCACTGTGGGGGAAAAAACCACCTATCTATCAAAGGGGTAAGGGGTGACAAAGGAGTGTAGCCCACAATGCATGAATTCATGAATTCTCAGATTTTATTAATCCAGTATTTGAGAAAGAGAGTACTTAGCAATTTGTAACAAACTTTACACATAATTTCAAACCTTTACAAAATTTGTTTTTGATGACAACCGTTAAAAATGATGAAAGAAAAAAAGTTTATCACTTACTACTTTTCCACTGTTTATGCATGACATGATAGTTTATTACTTATTTACTACTAATTGTAGTCATGATACATATTACAGATGGCACACACACACACACACACACACACACACACACACACACAGATATATATATATATATATATATATATATATATATATATATATATATATATATATATATATAAAAAAAAAACAAAGATGATGTGACTTACCAAATGAAAGTGCTGGCAGGTCGACAGACACACAAACAAACACAAACATACACACAAAATTCAAGCTTTCGCAACAAACTGTTGCCTCATCAGGAAAGAGGGAAGGAGAGGGAAAGACGAAAGGATGTGGGTTTTAAGGGAGAGGGTAAGGAGTCATTCCAATCCCGGGAGCGGAAAGACTTACCTTAGGGGATGTGTGCGCGAGTGTATACCCGTCCTTTTTTCCCCCTAAGCTAAGTCTTTCCACTCCCGGGATTGGAATGACTCCTTACCCTCTCCCTTAAAACCCACATCCTTTCGTCTTTCCCTCTCCTTCCCTCTTTCCTGATGAGGCAACAGTTTGTTGCGAAAGCTTGAATTTTGTGTGTATGTTTGTGTTTGTTTGTGTGTCTGTCGACCTGCCAGGACTTTCATTTGGTAAGTCACATCATCTTTGTTTTTAGATATATTTTTCCTACATGGAATGTTTCCCTATATATATGGGACTTACCAAATGAAAGTGCTGGCAGGTCGACAGACACACAAACAAACACAAACAAAGTTTGGTACAGATTTATTGATGACATCTTCATGATCTGGACTCACAGTGAAGAAGAACTCCAGAATTTCCTCTCCAACCTCAACTCCTTTGGTTCCATCAGATTCACCTGGTCCTGCTCCAAATCCCATGCCACTTTCCTTGACGTTGACCTCCACCTGTCCAACGGCCAGCTTCACACGTCCGTCCACATCAAACCCACCAACAAGCAACAGTACCTCCATTATGACAGCTGTCACCCATTCCACATCAAACGGTCCCTTCCCTACAGCCTAGGTCTTCGTGGCAAACGAATCTGCTCCAGTCTGGAATCCCTGAACCATTACACCAACAACCTGACAACAGCTTTCACATCTCGCAACTACCCTCCCAACCTGGTACAGAAGCAAATAACCAGAGCCACTTCCTCATCCCCTCAAACCCAGAACCCCCCACAGAAGAACCACAAAAGTGCCCCACTTGTGACAGGATACTTTCCAGGACTGGACCAGACTCTGAATGTGGCTCTCCAGCAGGGATACGACTTCCTCAAATCCTGCCCTGAAATGAGATCCATCCTTCATGAAATCCTCCCCACTCCACCAAGAGTGTCTTTCCGCCGTCCACCTAACCTTCGTAACCTGTTAGTTCATCCCTATGAAATCCCCAAACCACCTTCCCTACCCTCTGGCTCCTATCCTTGTAACCGCCCCCGGTGTAAAACCTGTCCCATGCACCCTCCCACCACCACCTACTCCAGTCCTGTAACCCGGAAGGTGTACACGATCAAAGGCAGAGCCACATGTGAAAGCACCCACGTGATTTACCAACTGACCTGCCTACACTGTGATGCATTCTATGTGGGAATGACCAGCAACAAACTGTCCATTCGCATGAATGGACACAGGCAGACAGTGTTTGTTGGTAATGAGGATCACCCTGTGGCTAAACATGCCTTGGTGCACGGCCAGCACATCTTGGCACAGTGTTACACCGTCCGGGTTATCTGGATACTTCCCACCAACACCAACCTATCCGAACTCCGGAGATGGGAACTTGCTCTTCAATATATCCTCTCTTCCCGTTACCCACCAGGCCTCAATCTCCGCTAATTTCAAGTTGCCGCCACTCATACCTCACCTGTCATTCAACATCATCTTTGCCTCTTCACTTCCACCTCGACTGACATCTCTGCCCGAATTCTTTGTCTTTAAATATGTCTGCTTGTGTCTGTATATGTGTGGATGGATATGTGTGTGTGTGCGAGTGTATACCTGTCCTTTTTTCCCCCTAAGGTAAGTCTTTCCGCTCCCGGGATCTGAATGACTCCTTACCCTCTCCCTTAAAACCCACATCCTTTCGTCTTTCCCTCTCCTTCCCTCTTTCCTGATGAGGCAACAGTTTGTTGCGAAAGCTTGAATTTTGTGTGTGTGTTTGTGTTTGTTTGTGTGTCTATCGACCTGCCAGCACTTTCATTTGGTAAGTCACATGTGTGTGTGTGTGTGTGTGTGTGTGTGTGTGCGCGCGAGTGTATACCTGTCCTTTTTTCCCCCTAAGGTAAGTCTTTCGGCTCCCGGGATTGGAATGACTCCTTGCCCTCTCCCTTAAAACCCACATCCTTTCATCTTTCCCTCTCCTTCCCTCTTTCCTGATGAAGCAACCGTTGGTTGCGAAAGCTTAAATTTTGTGTGTGTGTTTGTGTTTGTTTGTGTGTCTATCAACATGCCAGCGCTTTCGACTGGTAAGTTACATCATCTTTGTTTTTAGATATATTTTTCCCACGTGGAATGTTTCCCTATATGTATATACCACTGAATATAACTGCAAAATTATATCACTGTATGACACGTAGTTCAGGAGGTATGATGTCGTAAACAATGAGATGCGTGGAAAACAGTCACATAATGCATGATGTTTAGCTTTATTATCTCTTTCTACTAACTCTATTCATACGAGGGCAGTTCAGAAAGTAACCTCCGATTGGTCACAGTGCGGGTTGTGGGGGGAGTAGCGACACCATCTGTGCGTTCACGCACTCAACAGGTCAGTCGGCATCAAGCCGTGGTCGAGTGAACGTCGTACCTGCGCTAGTTTAGTTTTTGTGGCAGTTTGAAATGTGTGCTGCAATAGAAAACCCCGCCAAATGTGAAGTGCGTGCTGTCGTAAGGTTTTTTACAGTCAAAGGATATTCTGCAGCAGCTATTCATCGTGAGCTTTGTGCCGTGTACGGACCAAGAGTTATGAGTGAAGGAGTTGTCCGTGAATGGGTACGTTTATTTAAAAGTGGACGAGAAAACGTTCATGATGAAGAGAGGAGTGATAGACCATCATTGGTGACTGACGAACTCGTTCAGACAGTTGATGCAAAAGTTCGTGAAAATCGATGTTTCTCAATGTCGGAGTTGTCTACTGGTTTTCCACAGATTTCTAAGACTCTCTTGTACGAGATAGTGACAGCAAGATTGGGTTACTGTAAGTTCTGTGCATGATGGGTGCCCAAAATTCTTACCGACCACCACAAAACTCAAAGAATGGCCTCTGCATTAGACTTTCTGTCACGTTATGAGGACGAAGGAGAACCATTGTTAAACAGAATCGTGACCGGTGACGAAACCTGGATTAAGTACGTGAACCCTGAGACAAAAGAACAATCAAAGATGTGGGCACATTCAAATTCGCCTACCAAACCAAGAAAAGCCTCGCAAGATTTTTCTGCCAGAAAACTGATGGCAACGGTGTTTTGGGATGCCAAAGGGGTGTTGTTGGTTGAATTCATGGAATGTGGTACGACCATTAATCAAGACGTGTACTGTGAAACAATAAAAAAGTTACGGCGGGCTATACAGAACAAACGCCGTGGTATGCTGACTTCCGGTATCGTTTTTTTGCACGATAACGCCCGTCCTCACTCTGCTCGCAGAACAACGGCCCTTCTTGAGTCCTTCAAGTGGGACGTTATCAACCATCCACCTTACAGCCCAGACCTGGCGCCAAGTGATTATCACCTCTTCATGCATTTGAAGAAATGGCTCGGGTCACAGCGGTTTGATGACGACGAAGAGCTCAAAGATGCGGTCACAGGCTGGCTCCAGGCACAAGCGGGTGATTTTTATGCAGAAGGAATTTCAAAGCTTGTGAAGAGATACGATAAGTGCCTCAATCGCTATGGAGACTATGTAGAAAAATAGTGCAAAGATGTAGTTGTAAGATGTATATATTAAAATATTTTTATTTAACTTGGTGTATTTTTTTAAATCAACCAGAGGTTACTTTCTGAACGGCCCTTGATACGTTTTGCAGACAGCATCCACATATGATATTGAATGTACCTACAAAATTATATCATTGTATGATACTTAATGCAGGAAGTATGATATCATAAACATTAAACGTCTGAGCAGATGTTATGGGATACAGGCATGGATGCTCAGCTATAAATAAATACCTGGGCAAAGCCAAGTTTCTCTGATAGTGTTATAATAAATACTTATGTTCCATAGGGACATACATCAATAGTAGATGATGATACATCTCTGTTTAATGAACCATTTGATACCATTCCTATTCTGACGGTGTATCTTTGAAAATTGCATATCTTATGTTACAGTTTTGGAGTTTTCAATGTTATTATGTTGTTTAGTGACTATTATTTGAAAATTCATTTAACTTTTTACATTTTACCTATTTAATTTTGGAAATCCATTTCTTTCATTTTTATGTTACAGTATATTAATTATCCTGTGAAATTGGATTTGTTTCTTTCATAGTAAGCAGCAGATAATTACATATTTCACATTACCAAAATCATGAAACTTCATTACATTACAAACTCTTTGCACTGACAAGGCATGCTGTCTTTGCTTACTGTAATATAACTGTGTCTAGATAGCTCTGGGAAGTGTTTGGAAAAGAAAGGTGGTATGAAGCCAAGTCTGCGACTTGCTTTCATGTTAGATCATGTGGATTTTGTTTTGTGAGTTGACAATGGCAAAATAAGACTTTATCAAGAATGTTGACATTTCTAATGCATCAGTAGGAGAAGAAATCTTAAAAGCAGTGTTTAATTTGAAAGTGGTCATTATTAACCAGTGCCATTTATTATGTGAATGAAGAAGATCGTATTACTGAGTGAGCTGAGTTCTTGAATACACTACAATAATCCATTGTTAACAAGTTAATGATTTTTCCATAAACCTGATAACACCAAAGTTCTGTAGGAGTCCTACACCGAATTTTGCTGGACTACAAGCTGTGCCATTTGTATCTATGAAAAATCAAGATGAGTATATTTATTTTCTTTTAATGACTGCTGCAGTGAACTTGGAGGGAGGGGGGTGGGGGGTGGGAACATCCACCCGAATAGGCCATTGAAGGCCGAAAAGTACCAAGCAGCCACCATGTCATTCTCAGCCCACAGGTGTCACTGGATGCAGGTATGGAGGGGCATGCAGTCAGCACACCACTCTCCCGGCTGTATGTCAGTTTATGGGACCGGAGCTGCTACTTCTTGATCAAGTAGCTCCTCAGTTTGCCTCACTAGGGCTGAGTGCATCCCGCTTGCCAACAGCACTCAGCTCACTGGATGGTCACCCATCCAAGTGCTAACCCAGCCCAACAGCACTTAACCTTGGTGATGTTTTGGGAACCGGTGTTACCACTGTGGCAAGGCCATTGGCCAACTTGGGAATAGCCTATCTAAAATTCTGTTCTCCTGCTTAATTGTACATTTATACACATCAGTTGACGCTGACAGCAATGTCAAAAAACTTCTATATTTCATTATCTTTGTGATTACTGAACTGAGGCAATGAAATAGCCCTTCCATACAATCTAGCCATTCATTGTTGTCACATTTGTAACAAAGAGCAGTGCCTCTCCAAATATGCCAGGAGCCTCACTGTGGCCTTCTCACATCAGTATTATCCTCCCAACCTTATCTAGAGACAAATCTTCCATGTCTTGTCTCTCTAGTCACATACCACCTCCCACACAACCACTAACTGCCCACAAATGAGCACTCCTCTCATGACTCAGGACTAGAGCAACTGAATCACATTCTCTGCCAGGATGTCAACTACTTCTCATCATGCCCTGAAATGAAGAATATTCCCCCAACCCTTCCAACAGTTGTATTCTGAAATCCATCAAACCTACACACTTTCCTATTCCATCCCTACTGCAACCCTGCTTCCAACCCCTTGCCTCTTGGCTCATATTCCTGCTATTGACATAAATGCAAGAGCTATTTCATACATCCTCCCATTACCACCTGCTCCTGTCCCATCCCAGGCATCTCCTGCCCCATCAAATGCAGGGCAACCTGTGGAAGTAACCATGTGATCTACAAACTAATGTCTAACCACTGTGCTTCTTTCTAAGTGGGCACTGAAACTAACAAGCTGTCTGTTCTCTTTAATGGTCACCACCAAAATGTGACCAAGAGACTGCTGGACCAAACAGTCACTGAAGATGCTGATCAATATGATGTGCTTCACTTTAATGACTGCCACATAGCCTACATCATCTGGTTTCTATCTAACAACACCAGATTTTCCAAACTGCACTGGTGGGAACTTTCCCTACAACATATCATTCATTCCTGTAAATCCACTGGCCTCTACATTCAATAGTCCCTGTTCTCCACTTTCCCTACATTTCATTCATTCCTGTAAATCCACTGGCCTCTACATTCAATAGTCCCTGTTCTCCACCTATCTATCCCCTTCCCCACTCCCATTTCAGTGCTACACATGCTTTCTATCCCACCAATGAACCTACCAGTCTTTTCCCATTCTCTCTCTCTCTCACCCCCCCCCCCTTCCCCCTATCTCCCACTGGCAGTACAGCATATTCCTCCACCTGTATCCTGCTATTCCTGCCCCTGTCCACCTCATATCCCCTCCTTATCCCCACCTCCCATCCCTGCAGATTGCTGCTCATGTCAGATGCAGTTGCAGTGGGAATCCAGATCCAGAGAAAGTGGGCATATGTGTGTGAGTTCTTCTTGTGTGAGTGGGTGTGTTTTTTTCTATTCTGGAAGAAAGACTTTGTGCAAAATCTTAATATTTTAGCACTCTTTTTCTCATCATGCCTGCCAATGTCCTTGCCAAAGTGGTAACACCAGTTCCCATCAAATTAATGAAGTCGAACGCTGTCGGGCTTGGCTAGCACTTGGATGGGTTGCCATTCAGGTCTGCTGAGAGCTGTTGGCAAGCAGGGTGCACTCAGCACAGCACTTATGAAGCTAATTGAGGAGCTACTTAATTGAGAAGTAGTGGCACCAGCTATGAAAACTGACACTGTCTAGAAGAGCAGTGTGCTGACCACATGCCACTCTGTATCCACCATAGCTGATGCCTAAGCACCCAAGGGCAGAGGATGACATGACATCTGGTCGGTACCATTGGGCCTTCAAGGCCTGTTTGGATGGTTTTTGTTTTCATTGTGCCTGTCTGTGATTCTACAGCTCCTCTATCTGGTGTGTTGCAATCTATACTTTCTACACTACTGGCCATTAAATTTGCTACACCACGAAGATGATGTGCTACAGACATGAAATTTAACCGACAGGAAGAAGATGCTGTGATATGCAAATGATTAGCTTTACAGGGCATTCACACAAGGTTGGCGCCAGTGGTGACATCTACAATGTGCTGACATGAAGAAAGTTTCCAACCGATTTCTCAAACACAAACAGCAGTTGACCGGCGTTGCCTGGTGAAACGTTGTTGTGATGCCTTGTGTAAGGAGGAGAAATGTTTACCATCATGTTTCCGACTTGTAGCCTATCGTATTGTGGTTTATCATATTGGGACATTGCTGCTCGCATTGCTCAAGATCCAGTGACTGTTAGCAGAATTTGGAATCGGTGGGTTCAGGAGGGTAATATGGAACGCCATGCTGGATCCCAACAGTCTCATATCACTAGCAGTTGGTATGACAGGCATCTTATCCGCATGGCTGTAATGGATCGTGCAGCCACATCTCAATCCCTGAGTCAACGGATGGGGACGTTTGCAAGACAACAACCATCTGCATGAACAGTTCGACGACGTTTGCAGCAGCATGGACTATCAGCTAGGAGACCATGGCTGCAGTTACCCTTGAAGCTGCATCACAGACAGGAGCACCTGCGATAGTGTACTCAACGACGAACCTTGGTGCATGAATGGCAAAATGTCATTTTTTCGGATGAATCCAGGTTCTGTTTACAGCACTATGATGGTCGCATCCATGTTTGGCGACATCGCGGTGAACGCACATTGGAAGCCATTCTGGCATAGCACCCTGCATGATGGTATGTGGAGCCATTGGTTATACATCTCGGTCACCTGTTGTTCGCATTGACGGAACTTTGAACAGTGGACATTACATTTCAGATGTGTTACCACCTGTGGCTCTACCCCTCATTCGATCCCTGCGAAACCCTACATTTCAGCAGAATAATGCATGACCGCATGTTGGACGTCCTGTGCGGGCCTTTCTGGATACAGAAAATGTTCGACTGCTGACCTGGCCAGCACATTCTCCAGATTTCTCACCAATTGAAAACGTCTGGTCAACGGTGGCCGAGCAACTGGCTCGTCACAATATGCCAGTCACTACTCTTGATGAACTGTGGTATTGTGTTGAAACTGCATGGCCAGCTGTACCTGTACATGCCATCCAAGCTCTGTTTGACTCAATGTCCAGGGGTATCAGGGCCGTTAGTACGGCCAGAGGTGGTTGCTCTGGGTACTGATTTCTCAGGATCTATGCACCAAAACTGCGTGAAAATGTAATCACATGTCAGTTCTAGTATAATATATTTGTTCAATGAATACCCGTTTATCATCTGCATTTCTTTCTTGATGTAGCAATTTTAATGGCCAGTAGTGTATGTTGTTATTTCATTCTGGACTTATATATAATTTTGCTGTTTCATATTGTCTTATCCAGTATCAGTTTAATGTATATTCTTGTATGCTATAATTCAGTAAACAATAAGCTGAACAAATAAATAAATTAATTAATCAAATAAAATTCTTAGAAAATGTCAAAACATTTTTTAAACTACAGGAAAGGGTCTTAAGAACAATGATCAAAAGTAGTAATCAGCCTCCTTCTAAGTATCTGTTGAAAACAAAAGGGATGTTAACTACACCATATGAGCACATTTATCTCTGTTATGCACATCAAAAAAGATAATTATTGCACATACGATCCTTTCCAATACCAAGGAACAAGATCTGGACTGAAAGAATAAACATAAACTGAAAATAAGTTTTCTACCATGGGATGAAACTGTAGAATAAACTACCTGAGGAGATTAAAGAATTAACTAAAACCAACTTAATTAAAAAGTCAGGTTGAAAGTACATATTAAGCAATATATTCTGTACAATGAAGTATCAATTTGATAGCACAAAGTAGGAGTTTTGTAAAAAATGTAACCCAAGTACATATCGCTACCTTAGAAGAAAATCAGCACAACTCGAAAAATGCTGATTTTTCGCTCATGTCATCAACAAAACAAGAAAGTGGAATACTTTTATGTGGAAGAGTGTCACAAACGTAACTGGCATTATCTGTCCACTAGAGAGCAGTTATGACAGTGATGCATTAACAGAACCTATACCAACAATTGGAAAAAGAGTGTCGCATTGTCAGTTGTGCAGAAGCATTCGGCCAGTGCTCATGCGGATGTTGGAAGAAAAGAGTCACATTTTGAATAGTGCCTGTGTTCTCCATGTGAAAGTAAGTAGGCACAGTACATTTATATGACAAATAATGTTTTATTTTGAGATCAATCAATCAATCTCTTTATTCATCTGTTAACAATATACATTGTATGGATGTAGTCAATTACAATATATTTTCTTATCTTTAATTTGTTTCAAAAAGTTGGAGAATAAATACAAATATTTTATATCAGTATATATAAATAATATTACTTTTCCATATTCAGATGTTCTTCAATGCCATAGAAACTATGTGTTAGTAAAAATTGTTTAAGATCTACCCTGAATTTATGAAATTCTTTAATTTTCTTTATTGTAGAAGACAATGCACTAAAATGTATTTTGGGCTGGTAGTTTACACTTTTTTGGTAGAGTGCTCCTTTGTGGGTGTGTCTGTGAAAATCATCACTGTTCCTTGTTTCATGGTTATGAACCTGATTATTTAATGTTGAAAATTCCTGGTGAGTTTTCAGAAAGCATACACATTCATAGATGTATAAGCTAGGGAGAGTCATTATTTTAAATTCTTTAAATATTTCCCTGCATGACACTCTGCAAGGAACCCCTTTCATTATCCTAACAGCCATTTTTTTGAAGTTTGAAAGCTTGTTTTGCTGTACCTGTATTTCCCCAGAAGATCACACCATATCTAAGCAAACTGTTCATGTAAAAATAATAGGCACACTGCAATGATTCAGTGTTGCAGCATTCCTGAAGCATTCTTAGCACATAGCAGCATTTACTTAATTTTTTACTCAAAACTTTTAGATGCTTTTCCCATCTCAAGTGCTCATCCATCATATACCGAGGAATTTTGTGTATGGAGCTTGTGCAATAACATGGTTCCCTAACTCAGCTTTTACTCTTCTTCTAGCTTTACTTTTAATATTACTGAAATTCATCAATACCATTTTATCCTTATTTATGATCAAAGCATTATCACTAAACCATTTTCTTGTCTCATTTATTGTCCTAGAGACACTCTGCTGTAGATCATCCTCAGTATATCCTTTTATAAAAATGCTAGTGTCATCAGCAAACATCACCGTTTCTGCAACTGTCAGATGGTTTGGCAAATTGTTAATGTACACCAAGAACAACAGAGGACCTAACATGGAAATTATTGTGACAGTTTTGTTTATAGAATGAGTTTACATACTATTTCCTTTCCTGTTTTATTTTGAGATGTGCCACTCCTCTAAAAAATTATTCATAACCTTTTTTTGAAACTGTAATGTCATGCTCTAATATTTTGTCTTGTGCCACTATTGAACAAAGAAGTACATGTAGTGATGAATCTGTTTCAGTTGCAACCATGTCAGCTAGTTCATGAAGTCCACTAATTGTCATGTTAGCTGTGAAACGAAATGATCAAAATGCTACAATTTGGGAGCTTCAACGTCCAAACAATTCTGAAGAAAATGTACAGCATATTATGACCAGCTCTCAAGGTCAGTTTTGTGCAATGACAAATCATGTATTATGTTAAGTACGTTTTATGCAATTCACATGAAAGGTACTTACTTATTTTGTTTATTGCAGCTGTTCCAATACACTATGGTGATACTGAGGTTTTACAAGGCAGTATCGTTTTGAATGATTCTGGTGGTCAGAATGATAACAACCTCAGCAGATACACATCTGCTAAAAACGATTGTAGTGATCTAGGTGAAAACAGTACCTCCACGTTTTTGAAGAGTGTTGCACATAATAGACTTTTTGAAGATTTTGATTCCGATGACACAGATGCTGACCCTAACTTTGTTGCCTATTCTAGTGACTCATCATCCACTTCAAATTCACAATCTGCTCAAAGAATTACGAAGTCTAAACAAGGGGGAAGAAAAGGGAAAAGTAAAGTGTTATTCCCATGTAAATCTAAAAAAAAAAAAAGGACGATGGAACAATTGAAAGGACTCTAGTAATGAGAGAAGCTCAGAAAATGATGCCTCCATGTGGGGAAAAGTGTCACCTTAGATGTTCAAAAAAATTCTCTGATGAAGAGAGACAAAATATTTTTCAGTATTACTGGAAAATGGGAGACTTACAGAGGCAACGTGATTACATCACTATTAACATGACAACCACGTAGCCAAGGAACCACTATCAGAAGGAAGATAGTCGTCGTCGTCTTAACACTGCTTTTTATTTTGATCATAATAGTGAAAAAGCAAGAGTTTGTAAACAGTTTGTTACTGCTACTTTAGGTATAAGCGGACAAATGGATAGAGCTGTTGAGGAATAGAGAATTTCTGTTCAAGGAGGACTTATTTCCACTGATTTACAGGGAAAACATGGTAAACAACTGACTGTGTCAACAGAAATAAAATAAAACCTTAGAAAACATATCAGCTCAATTCCAAAGATTCCTAGTCACTTCTGCCATGCCAGAACTTCTAAAGAATACATTGAAGGTTGTAAAACAATAAGTGACCTTTATGGAGATTAAAAATCTGTGCAAAGAAGAAAAGTTGGAGTATGGTAAGTACCTCATGTATTACACAGTTTTTACCAAAGAATTTAATCTGGCTTTTTTTTACCCCAAAGAAGGATCAGTGTGAGCTCTGCACCAAGTTTGAAAATGCATCTAATGAAGAACAAGAAAAATTTGCAGTGCAATATGAGAACCATTTGAAAGAGAAAGCTCTGTCACAAATTGAGAAAGAGAAAGATAAGAAATCTAGTAATACAGTAGCAGTGTATGACTTACAAGCTGTATTACCATGTCTTGTGGGTGATACCTCAACGTTTTACTACATTTCCAAACTGAACGTTTTCAATTTCACAATTTTTCAGCTTAACAGAAATTACGTTAATTGCTGTGTTTGGCACAAAGGACAAGCAAATCAAGGTTCTGTTGAAATTACTTCCTGTGTATGACATTATTTAAAACAACTGCATCAAGAAAGGGGTAATGAGTCATTTTTTATTCAGATAAGTGTGCCAGTCAAAATAAAAATAAAAACATTATTACTATGTACTGTAAAGCTATACTGACTTTCAAGTGGATTAACGCCATAATGCACAAATATTTAATCTCTGGGCATATCAAAATGGGGAAGACAGTGTACGTTCTAATATTGAGAAACAGATCAGGAAAGCTTGAAAATCTGGTCCTATCTATGTTCCTCATCATTATGTAAGCCTAATAAGGTCAGCAAAAAAATCTGGCATGCCATATACTGTGCACGAGATTTGTTATGATGATTTTTATGACTTTCAAAATTAAGGCATGGAGATCAATAAAAGGAATGCTGACAAAGAAATATTCAATATTTCTGAAGTTAAGATTTTTAGGATCGGCCAAGATAAACCAAATGAGTTGATGTATAAGAACTCTTATAGTGAACAAGATTTTAAAGTAGTATTATTAACCAGTAATCATAAAACAACTCGATAACAAACATCAGAAACTGACAAGCAGAAGATGTATCTGGCAAAAGCCTATAATGCTAAGAAATGTGTATCAGATGCTAAAAAGGCTGAACTGTTGCAGTTAATACATAAAAATGTAGTCCCAAAATTTTATTTTGATTTTTTTAATAACTTGTAGGTTAATTTTTCTGTGCTAACTATTTTATGTAAAATGTAAAACAAACCAAAAAACTGAGTTGATTAATTTCTTGATTTGATTCAAATAATTTGTGCTGTGTTATGTTGTATTTTTTACAAATAAATATTTTCTTATAATTATTTCTTTATTAAATTATTTATTTCATACCCTTTACAGATATAAGAGCTGAAATTTATATTTTTATGTGTCACAAGTCAAAGCCCTTTAACTAAAATTGAAGTTTTATTTGTAGAAAAGCGTCACAATTGAAGCCATTAGGGTTAATTCATCACTCAAAATGAAAGATAAACTATGTAAAAGTTACCTCTGAGTATGTGCTACTTAGAAAGAAAAAGACAGTGCTGCTGTGATTTCATGGAGAAAAGTAATGTTGACTGAAACTTTGGTTGCTATCTGTAAGTGGAGATTTCACTAAACTAGTGGTTTTAGAGATGTGCTGGTTCTCCTCAAGGTAGCGATATATAATAATATCATACCTGTCTAATTTCGCAACACACCTTTGCCCTATTAGTCTTTTTTATTCTTCTTCCTCTCCAACACCCCCCCCCCCCCCCCCGGTCCCCTCCTCCCACTACCCCTCACCTTTTCTGAAAAACTTTACACAAAAACTCTGCAATGGATAGTACAAACTACTTATCCTCTTTCTTGGAAATTACATTAGGCATTAGGTTAGATTATAGGTTATATGTCCCATCAACAGTACCCTCTTTCTGAGTTCAACATCTCACTCATTATGGAGAGATACTGACACAATTTTTCAGGGATTAATTGGGAAGCTGACAGAAGACAGCAGCAGACAGAGATGCATGTAAACTCCTCTTAAAATTGTATTTAATAACTTAAAGAGTCTACATCTTGTATAGATTCAATTAGCTGGACAATAAATAAGTGGGAAGCTGCAGTGCGCAATATGCAACTAAAACATCCCCCAACATCATTTTCATGAACCTGATATTGCCTGATCATGTGTGTAGTGTATGGAGAAATTAATGAACACTGTCACTAGCATATTACATTAAAACCTTCCTTCCTTAAATGTATCCTACCACTCATTAATTTCAATACACCCAGTAAATGACATCTTGTTCTCTATAGATAAGGTCTAATACTGTTGTACACATGTCAGGATTATTGTTTGTGATCATTGAGATAGAACAGTACCCAACAAACAATGTTGTGTACATAAACATTATGTACATATCTGATATGTTTTTTTACCTATTTGCTGAAGGATGTCATATTTGGTGCACCTATGTTGTTCCCTTTAGTGATGTGATGTCCACAGCGAATGGCAAACATTGCTACGATACATAACAAGTGTTTCTTGCACGTCATGACATTGAAGTGTGCACATCATTAGTATGTCTCCATGAGTGGAGATATCCATAGAAAAACCTGCTGTTGAAACTTTCTGGCAGATTAAAACTGTGTGCCCGACCGAGACTCGAACTCGGGACCTTTGCCTTTCGCGGGCAAGTGCTCTGCCAACTGAGCTACCGAAGCACGACTCACGCCCGGTACTCACAGCTTTACTTCTGCCAGTACCTCGTCTCCTACCTTCCAAACTTTACAGAAGCTCTCCTGCGAACCTTGCAGAACTAGCACTCCTGAAAGAAAGGATATGGCAGAGACATGGCTTAGCCACAGCCTGGGGGATGTTTCCAGAATGAGATTTTTACTCTGCAGTGGAGTGTGGGCTGATATGAAACTTTCTGGCAGATTAAAACTGTGTGCCCGACCGAGACTCGAACTCGGGACCTTTGCCTTTCACGGGCAAGTGCTCTACCAACTGAGCTGCCGAAGCACGACTCACGCCCGGTACTCACAGCTTTACTTCTGCCAGTACCTCGTGCTAGTTCTGCAAGGTTCGCAGGAGAGCTTCTGTAAAGTTTGGAAGGTAGGAGACGAGGTACTGGCAGAAGTAAAGCTGTGAGTACCGGGCGTGAGCCATACTTCGGTAGCTCAGTTGGTAGAGCACTTGCCCGCGAAAGGCAAAGGTCCCGAGTTCGAGTCTCGGTCGGGCACACAGTTTTAATCTGCCAGAAAGTTTCATATCAGCGCACACTCCGCTGCAGAGTGAAAATCTCATTCTGGAAACCTGCTGTTATTTTAGCACTTAGCCAATTATCTATTCGCCAATTGTGAAACAGTGTAGTGTGTCTATAGGGGGAGTGCAATACACCCTTCAATGCCAGAAGACAACAGATAGCAAAAATGACATACCACGACCAGGACAACCTCATAAAACAACTAAAAGTGATGATAAATATATGAGAATTACCAGTAAGAGAAATAGATTCAACACAGCACCACAAATTTGTATATAATCAATATCTGTTGCAACAATATAAAGGAGACTGACTGAAGCCGGCTTGAAAGGATGTGTCACAGCAAGAAAACTGCTTCTAAGACCCATAAATAAACAGAAGGGGCTTGAATGGGCTAGAAAACATTGTAATTGGACATTGGAAGAGTGGAAGAAGGTGTTATTCACTGATGAATCGAAGTTTGAGATTTTTTGGAACCAGATGGAGAATATTTGTTCGCTGATTTGTAGGGGAAAGTGTAGCCCAGCAGTGTGTTCTACCTATAGTTAAACATGGTGGTGGTTCTATTATGGTTTGGGGATGTTTTGCTGGAGATAGAGTTGGCAACATCGTGAAAATAGAAGGATGTATGGATCAGAAGCAGTACCACTGCATACTTCAGTATCGTGCAATACAAAGCAGATTGCACTTAATAGGGAAAGGGTTCACCTTACAAAAGGATAATGACCCAAAACATCTGTCAGCATACTGTATGAACTACACTGCATCAAAGGAAAAACAGAAAGTACTGAATGATATAGTATGGATGTCTCAAAGCCCCAATTGTAATCCCATTGAAATGGTCTAGGATGAAGTGGACAGATGTATCAGGGAAGTTAATATATCCAGCAAGGAACATCTCTGGAATATTGTTAAGGATGTGTGGAATAATATAGATTCACAATACCTACAAAGGCTAACTGACCGCATGCCTTGAGTTTGTGAGGCAGTCATCCAAAGGAGGATACCCTGATGAAAGTAAAATATAATGATTGTGATTGTATTATGTATGTGGAAATTAATATAATTATATTTTGTGAGAAATAATGTTTGGTTTTTGTTGTAAATATGAAATACCAGGGTGTATTGAAATTAATGAGTGGTAGTGTATAAACAAAACGGTATTTTTAACTTAAGATACGACAAATGAATTACACACATTTTAACACACTGGCCTTGTATTTGGAAGCATGGAGGCTCTAATCCACATCTGTTCATCCTGTTTTGGCTTAACGCAATGTCCCTAAATTACTTTGAGTCAAATGCCACAACAGTTTTTACTATAAGGTCAGGGCCAACTACCTAACTCATTGTTACTAGACATGTAACTATGTATATGTCTGTGTATATGAGATGTTTTTTGTTCTTAAATTGTCATACCAAACAATGTTCATCATAGTAATTGTTCATACTACTTAAATTTCAAGTTATCATAGCCTAGAGAAAAGCATAGACTTCAAGGCAGAATGAACTCAACTCACCAGGAAGGAAATCTAAACAATAAACATTTATTTATGAAAATAGAAGTATGTCAGATTGAACTACACAATATGTTCAGTGTCTTAGGAAATGAAGTTTGTACCAACACAGACAACAGGGACAAATATTTATCATATGTACTGATGCATAATTAGTTTGAAGGAAAACACATGCAGCAGAAAACTGCTTATCATTTTTATCTATCTATATTTATAAACTGATGCTCCCTTTGTGGGTTTCTCTTTAAGTGTATCATTGTTAACAGTAAGTGAAAATATAAATGAAGATAATTTTGAGAACCTCTGTATTCATTTTAAAATTCTTACCTGAAGTTTAGAATTAGCTTCAAAATATTTGAAATACTGGAGATATTCTGCTATGTCCTGTGTTAAATTCTGTATGACGGTGCTGAGCAGATTAATACATACAAAAATGAAACCCACAGTAGTTGCTGTGAGTTTGTGGGCACTAATTATGAGCACTTCATGATTTCTCATCAGAGCAATCATTAACATCACTAACGTGATGAGCAGCACTAGAAAACATAAAAATTAGTCATTCAGTAGATAATGAACACTGTACAGCCTTGATTAAAAAGACTTATTTTATTGAATTCACTTTTTATGAAGGTTATCCAGAATACAGGTGTCATACACTAGTGGGGGGTTGCTATTGAGTTTGACAGTTAACATTTCCATATTGTTTGTAACATTCCTGTTCGTGTGGTTGAAAATTGTGGCTGTGATTCTTTCTTCTACCAGGTGTAAAGTCTGTGATGACTTTCTAATCTCTCTCATTGTAGCAACTGAAACTCATCTTCAGCTCTATGTATGGGTCAAATACCATGAACCAGCAGAAATAATAATGTAATCAACACCTCTGCATATATTAAAAGGTGTAAACAACTGTGACATACTGGTTATAATTTGATATGCTAATCTTCTACGTCAGGGATGTACAAAGACTGATGCTGAATGTATTGAGAAACAGTACAACAAATTCAGTACCAACTCTGATAAATGTTTCTGTGCAACTATACTTTATTTCAATTTTTGGCACTAGGAAAACTTACTCTCTCAATGAAACTTGAACTGTAAATTATAGATTGCAGCGATCAGTCATCCTTTTTAAATTTTACTGTGTAGATCTAGATTTCAGCTAGAAACTAGCCATTCTCAATGCTCTATTATTTTTACTCAATGTATGTAATGCCTGTTGCTACTCACCATATGGCGGAGATGCTGAGTCGCAGATAAGCACAACAAAAAGACTCTCACAATTACAGCTTTCGGCCGTTAAGCCATTTGCCAACAATAGACACACACACACACACACACACACACACACACACACACACACACACACACACACACACACAAAGCAACTCACACACATGACTACAGTGTCGGGCAACTGAAACTGCACTGCTTTACTGCTGATACATGTATGTATCAACAGTATTAAATGTTTTGCCTTGTGAAGGTAAGTAATGGCCACTACATATTTAATTATTTCATATATTTAAAAAAAATGGTTTGTGAAAAAATGTTGACTTGGATGTTTTTCTTTACATCCTTGGTTTATAAAGGATATTGTTCAAAAAACTGTGTGAAAGCTACCAGCAACTTTGTTCTCTAAGTAGAAAGTATTCTGTAACTGTGTATTCTCTGTTCTGCATTTCTGCATCTAATGCAAAAACATTCATTAATCCACCCACTACTTTCATCAAATAGCTTATTACACTGAAAAGAATAAGTTTCTGTACCTTTCAGCATACTTATCCAGAATGAAATGCATCCAGAGGTAGCTTTTATTAGGTATACACTTGCAGCCTTCTGGTCATTTTGTTTCACAAAACTGAAAATAAAAGTTATGTTAGAATAGGGCACATAACAAATTAAACTGGAATTGGGGTGAGTATTGATACAATAAAGTACTGATAATCAGACAAAATACCAGGATGTGATGATTCTACACATCCACAAAATGATAGAAACTAAGGCTGAAATGCTATTCAAGGAACAATAAGTCAAACACTGATGTTAGCTATCTTAGTAGACAACAGAGTTAGAAATTTCAGTTATTTTTAATATACTTCACTTTTGTGAATAATTTCCGTTTTCTTTTATAAGTAAATTTCATTATGTAAAGTACATATCTCTAGCGCAATACTGAACAGAAATGGTGACAGAAGATCACATTGTTTCGACCCATTCTTAACTACGAAGGGTGCTGACAACTGATTTGCAACCTGGCACTGGAATCATTGTAATAGGGTGCAAACAGACTAATGTACTTCAGTGGTATGCTGAACGCTTGCATTATCCTTCATAGTGTTGGCCAATTAATGCTGTTGTATGCCTGCCAGGAGTCAATGAATATAAAGTGTAGGTCTTTATCATATTCATAAAACTTCTACTTCATTTGTCTCAGTGTGAAGATATGGTCAGTGGCTGAGTATTCCAGGATAAATCCTCACTGGTATTTGCCTACAATTCGTCTGAGCAATGGTTTTGGTTAGCTTAGTATCAGAGTGGTGTAAAATTTATACCCTGTCTCCAGCAGTGAGATTTCTCTGTAATTATACATGTTCATGACATCATCCTTTTTTAAAACTGCATATAAAATTGGCCTTTTCCATTCTGTGGGGATCTCCTCAACTAATTATAGTTCTACTACCACTGCCTCCTTCCTCCCCCCCCCCCCCCTTCCTCCCTGCTAGCCTCCCTACTGTTCTTTGGTTTCTACTTGGTTTTCATGATTTAGTATTCTGTCAAAGTATCTTCCAAAGGTATCTGCTTGCTCCACTGAAGAAAATGTGAGATGTGCAGTTGATAGTAATGGAGTGATGGAGATCACTGGAAGTGAGATGATCCTTGCATTTGCAGATGATTTGGTGATAGTGGGTGAAACTTTGAGTGAAGTGACAGCAGATACGTCTTGATTTTTGCTAGAAGTAAGTAAACTAGGGTTACTGGTCAGTAATGAAAAAACAGAGTATTTGGTAGTATTTTGTTGACAAAATTATATGGATGCCATGAGCATAGATGGTGGAAATTTTGAATGAGTTGAAACATTCAACTACGATGGGTCAATACTGTCAAATAAAAGTGAAACAGAGAAGGAAATTTGACAAAGAATAATAAATGTGAACTGGGTGGACTATAGTTTAAACCACCTATAAATGTTACACACTGGATCCCAGGAAAGCAAGATACAGCTGTATATATCACTAGTGTGCCCAGTTATATTGTATGGTCATGAGACATGGGTATGGCACAGACAATGGAAGAGCACATTCCTGCATTTGAGAAGAAGATTTTATGGAAAATTAATAGTCTGGTATGCAGTACAGAAACTGGAAGACAGGAAAGAAGGCAAAATGAAGATCTGTATTGGCAGTTTAAGAAAGCTGATACTTGGAGAGTGACTGCAAGAAGAAGAATAGAGTGAGCAGGATATGTTCTCCGAGCAGAGGGTACTGTTCCTAACAAAGTATTAGTACATCAGCCAACTAGTAGACATCCGAGAGGTCATCTGCAAATGAGGTGGAAAAACAGAACTTTAGTGATCCTGGAAGAGGTAGATCCAACAGCCAGTATCGAAAATTTCTAAGACAGAAGTAAGTGAATAAACACACATAATCAGATTACACTTACCTATTACGAATATTTTAGAACCTGTGGCTTTTAATTGAATGTCAATACATAAAGCTGCTATCAGTCACTTTTCTGAATAGTATTTATTAATCCATGAAACGATTTTTGAACATTTTCAGGTTCATCTTCAGATGGTTTTCTGGAAGTTATGTCACTATGCTAGAAATAGCAATGTAACTTCCAGAAAACCATCTGAAGATGAACCTGAAAAGGTTTGAAAACCGGTTCATGGAACAATAAATAACTATTCAAAAAAGAGACAGGTTGCAGTTTTATGTATTTACATATGTAATCAGTTTTTGTGATGTTACATTCTATTTATTTATGATTCAGGTACTAGATGAGTTGATCATTTCATTGTTTTATGTTTATGTATTTGCATATTTTTGTCTTCAGTCGCAGGCTTAAATGAATTGTCTGTGTGCAATAAATTATGATGATGATGATAAAAGTTGGTATTTAAACTTAAAAGATAGGCTACATTAAATTAAACAATGCAATTGTTACTAAATAATTATTATTATTTTAAAAAATCTGAAAAATTAGTTTTATTATTCCGGTATGTGTTACCTTTCTTGAACAAAGCTTTTTAACAAAATACCTTGGCTGTCACAATAGACAAGTGTGCAGATTGGCACAGAATCATCAAGAGTGGTTATCAGTGTGGGGAATTCCAGCATTATTTTTATGTGTGATGCTGAAATGCAACCTGCATGAGGAATAATGTTAGTCATTTCCAGATATGCCATGACTGTCACTACTGCTATACAATACTAAGAAAAAAGCAGCTTATCTTGAAACTTTGAGCTGATTTGACAGTGGCACAATGAAAGTTAACAATTCTGCATGTTGCCATGTGTAATAGTAATATTAGGTCTAGACCAGCCGTATCCAATAGCTGTATCATATCCAATAGCTTAATTGCTTTGGAGACTAAGACAAAAACATTCTGATAACCCAACAAATTCCAAATCCGTCTGACAGTATAAGGCATAAGGTGCAAGCTAAGCCTAGGAAGGAAAGTTTGTGGTGACCAAGAAGGTCTTATTGCTTGGTGGTAGTCACACGAGAGGAATGTCAGAAATGGTTCAGAACTCTTTGGGAAGTGACTACCAGGTATCTTGTATTTTTAAGCCAAGTGTAGGGCATACTGATGTCAGCTGTGCTTTATGTTCTTTGTGGAAGGATCTTGGAAATGAAAATCATGTTATAATACAAGCAGATTTGTTGTGCATAACAGAATGTCACATGAAACTCACTGACACTAAACAGATTCATATTGATGGAACCAATAAGAAGAAAGGAGAGTGGTTATGTATGCAAAAAAAGTTGGTGTCAAGTCCGAGGTCCTTTATGTTAATGAATGTTGTGCTGAACAATTTTTTGAATGTAATGTCACAATAGTATAATGGGAAACATATATGCTTGTAGTACTGACAGTTTACACATGATTGACAGGAAGTATCTTAAGCATCATACACAGCTAGAAACAGTTTTAATAAAATTATGTAGACTTCTTTGGAATACATCATTTTTAGGGACTTTAATACTGATTTTCTGTCAGATGATACTGATTAAGTACATCTAGAGTTACTGATGTATGGCTTTGGATTATTTTCTACAGTAAAATTCCTTACAACGTTTGAATATCAAAAATCTCAAAAAGTTCTTGCCTGATTTACTTAAAAGTTTTACACAATACTCTAACAAACAATGAGACAGGCATAGGCTATATAATGGCTTATCAGCTTATGTTTAGAATACTGCTACAGTATCTGAATTTACAATAACAGTAAACAATGCTCAAGGTCAGAGAGAGAGGGGGGAGGGGGGGGGGGAGAAGAGGAAATGGACAAAGGGGTCAGAGGAAATGGGCATAGAAAGTGGAGAGGAGATAAATAGAGAGAGAGGGGGGCAGGAGGAGATGGAGAGAGAGAGGGAGGAAAAGATAAACATAGAGAGGGGGAGGAGAAAATGGACTGAGACAGGTGAGAGGAGGAGATCAATGGGAGGTGTAGATGGGCAGAGAGAGGGGGAGCAGTAGGTGGGCAGAGAGAGGGCTGAGGAGTTGATGAACAGAGAGAGGGGAGAGAGTGATGGCAGGAAAAGATGGAGAGAGAGGGGAAGGGGAAGATGGACAGAGAGAGGGGCCAGATGTGATGGACAGTGAGAGGGGAAGGAGGAAGAGATGGAAAAAGAGAGATGCAGAAAAATCTGAACAGAGACAGGGGAGAGGGTAGAAGGAGATTACGATCTATATACAAATCCTGTACATATCAGAAATGTGGGCTTTTTCTTTCGCATTTAAAAAGACTGAGCCACAGCAATGTATGAGCGGGAAATTTACTGACCATTTAGGTACAGATCATAGAAGAAAAGTATTATGTTGTAGAATCATAAACAATGACTCAATCACAGTATTTAAAAAGCATTTATGGGAAAAACACTAGTGAGGAATTTATAAATCAGACAGAGTTAATGTAAAATTTAACTCTCTTGTAAATGTATTCCTGTAGCACTTTGAAGCTCATTTTCCACTTGTAAAATGGCGAACTTGAGAACAGAAGAAAGAATAAAGAGTGGATAACTCCTGGGATTAAAGCATCTTATATGAGGATGAACTCAGGCACGGAAGTAACCTCAGTTTTGAGAAAAATAACATGTGGAGTGCCACAAGGATTGCTACTGTGCCCCCTCTTGTTTCTAACCAAAAGAAATGCTCTTCCAACAACTTTAAATGGTGGTTCAAAAACTGTAATGTTTGTGATACAAACATACCAATCAGGGTCCAGACTCAGCCTTAGTAGATAATTTTCAGATGATAGCTGAAAACATCTACAAGTTGTTTGCAGCTAAATCAGCAATAATGGCCAATAGCACCAGAAGTAGACATTAGGATAACATTTTAAAATGGAAGCAACACATAAATAAACTAATCAAGAAGCTCAGCTTATCATGTTATGTACTTAAAAGCATCTCCCACTGTGTTACCCAATTGCAAGAGCATTGCTTTATTTTGCATATTTTTGCTCTCTGTTGCCTTATGGAATTATCTTCTGGGACAGCACACCTAAATTAAATAATGTATTTGTTCTGAAGAAGTTAGCAGTAAGAGTATTGTGTAAAGTAGATAGTTGTAGATCTTGTAAAAGCCATTTTAAGGATCTTGGAATTCTTACACTCACATCCCTATAAATTTAATTTTTAATGGTTTTTGGTGCTAGTAATAAAAAAACAATTTCAGCTGAACCGTGTTACACGCAGTCACAATACAAGGCACAGGAATAATTTTCACTTGTATTTTGCTTCCTTGTTCAAGGTTCAGAATGGAGTTATTACCCTAATGGTAAGATGTTCAACAAGTTTCCACCTTTCATAATGCAAGAAAATAGGAATTTCTAACAGCTCAAAAGAAAATCAAAAAGATACCCTATTAGCCATTCTCTAAAAATTACCTGAATACCTCAATTCAGGGACTGAAAAGTTCTGTTAGCCACATGACAAGTGACAGTGTTTGTTACGAAGCTGTATGACAAGTAATGATGTGCAGTAAATAGGACTCTATATTTATAGAAGTAAAAACATTTTCTTTGAAACATACTGTAGTAATCAAGTAAATATTAAGCCACCCATGGCAGACAAACAGCAACTACTGTATATAACACAACTGAGGAGACAGCAGGTTTTATCAAAGCACCAGCTTTCCTACTAATTTAATAACATAATATCTGTGAATAGCATTAAGACATGCAGTGATAGTTTGTTGTTAATACAGCATACAGATTAGGTTTTTATATCTTTGTCTTATATTAATGCGTACCTTGACTCATTCTGCATCCTTGAAGGTTGTCCTCGTTGATAAGGCAACTAGAGTTTGATAAATGAATGAATGGAATTAGTCCATCAAGTGCCATTTGAAGTTATCTGATTTTCAACATTATTGTTCTTGTCTTGAATCTTCTGTTCCCTTCCTACTTCCAACTTTTCTCTCATTTCAGTCATTATCTTCATTGCTAATTAACCTGTACACTAATAGGCCTGTAGTTCTCCAAACTACAAAACACATCACTATCAGTGATCCAATATTCTGGTCATGATGCATTGTAAGCATTCTACACTCACTATTCTTTGCTAATTCATCACTCTCATCTGAAAATACAACCTGTTTCCACCACCACTGCACCACATATGAGCTCCCTGTGGTTACTTCGTTTCACCACACTGGTTGGTTGTTGGGAACTGGATGCAGATTCTAATATCTCAGTTATACAGGCTGTTACAAAAAGGTATGGCCAAACTTTCAGGAAACATTCCTCACACACAAATAAAGAAAGGATGTTATGTGGACATGTGTCCGGAAACGCTTAATTTCCATGTTAGAGCTCATTTTAGTTTCATCAGTATGTACTGTGCTTCCTCAATTCACCTCCAGTTGGCCCAACTGAAAGAAGGTAATGTTGACTTCGGTGCATGTGACTCATTGCTCTACAGTACTAGCATCAAGCACATCAGTATGTAGCATCAACAAGTTAGTGTCCATCACGAATGTGGTTTTGCAGTCAGTGCAATGTTTACAAATGTGGAGTTGGCAGATGCCCATTTGATGTATGGATTAGCACGGGGCAATAGCCGTGGCGCGGTACGTTTGTATCGAGACAGATTTCCAGAATGAAGGTGTCCCGACAGGAAGGCGTTTGAAGCAATTGATCGGCGTCTTAGGGAGCACGGAACATTCCAGCCTATGAATCGTGACTGGGGAAGGCCTAGAACGACGAGGACACCTGCAATGGACGAGGCAATTCTTCATGCAGTTGATAATAAGCCTAATGTCAGCATCAGAGAATTTGCTGCTGTACAAGGTAACGTTGACCATGTCACTGTATGGAGAGTGCTATGGGAG
Source organism: Schistocerca nitens (assembly GCF_023898315.1). Lineage (NCBI taxonomy): Eukaryota > Metazoa > Arthropoda > Insecta > Orthoptera > Acrididae > Schistocerca > Schistocerca nitens. The sequence goes on along the minus strand of NC_064615.1, from coordinate 459,238,173 downwards.
AACCAGTTGTTTCCGTACCATGTACAGCGTGTGCAGGAACTATCAGCAGCTGATTGGCCTCCACGGGTACACTTCTGCGAATGGCTCATCCAAAAATGTGTCAATCCTCATTTCAGTGCAAATGTTCTCTTTACAGATGAGGCTTCATTCCAACGTGATCAAATTGTACATTTTCACAATCAACATGTGTGGGCTGACGAGAATCCACACGCAATTGTGCAATCACGTCATCAACACAGATTTTCTGTGAACGTTTGGGCAGGCATTGTTGGTGGTGTCTTGATTGGGCCCCATGTTCTTCCACTCAATGGAGCATGTTATCATGATTTCATACAGGATACTCTACCTGTGCTGCTAGAACATGTGCCTTTACAAGTACGACACAACATGTGGTTCATGTATGATGGAGTTCCTCCACATTTCAGTCGAAGTGTTTGTACGCTTCTCAACAATAGATTCGGTGACCAATGGATTGGTAGAGGCAGACCAATTCCATGGCCTCCATGCTCTCCTGACCTCAACCATCTTGAATTTCATTTACGGGGGCATTTGAAAGCTCTTGTCTTCACAACCCCGGTACCAAATGTAGAGACTCTTCGTGCTTGTATTGTGGACAGCTGTGATACAATACGCCATTCTCCAGGGCTGCATCAGCGCATCAGGGATTCCACGCGACAGATGGTGGATGCATGTATCCTTGCTAACGGAGGACATTTTGAACATTTCCTGTAACAAAGTGTTTGAAGTCACGCTGGTACATTCTGTTGCTGTGTGTTTCCTTTCCATGATTAATGTGATTTGAAGAGAAGTAATAAAATGAGCTCTAACATGGAAAGTAAGCGTTTCTGGACACATGTCCACATAACATATTTTCTTTCTTTGTGTGTGAGGAATGTTTCCTGAAAGTTTGGCCGTACCTTTTTGTAACACACTGTATACATACATAGTTATATACATGTATAGTTGCTACCATGAGTCAAATGGTAGAGCCACATCATGTTGCAGCAAAAGCAAACATCAAGCATAAGAATTTACCATATTTTACTATACTGCAGTATCAGCTTTAAATGCAATATCAGCTTGATTTGTTTATGCATTTACTTTCAGGCAAAGTCTAATAGCTTCCAACATTTATCAATGAAAGTCACCACCTGACAGCATTTTCACTTAGTTATTAATAATTGACCTTTACCATGCTTGGACACCAATGTTAACTGGCTTATGACAGTTTCTATTCTTCTGTGTTGTTAACTCTCTCCTGTGACCTCACAGTTTTTTTTCTGATAGTAAAGTTACTGAAGCTATTAGCTGGCAGTTCAGTTTTAACAGGTCCTGCAATGGAGTATTTGTCAAACCACTCCTATTTACACACCCATGTCAGGCGTGATTACCATCCTCTTTACTGCATTCACACAGTGGGTATGGTATAAGATTGATGCAATGCAGATGTTTCTTGAAGCAGCTGTGATTGAAGCTCAGATAAGCAATGGCAATTCTGAACCTCCATGGATATTGGCAGCTGTCATACTAGTGACACAAAAGCAACAATGATTATGTTTGTATGTAAACTTTTATATCTAATCCCAAGAGATTCTGTCATTCTTTGCATCAGAATTCCCTGGCTGTGCTGTAACTCTTCACCAGAAATAACACAATCAGTAATATCTGTACTGGGAGGGAACTCCTTAGCCAAAATTCTATCATTTTGCTTCCTTTAATATTGTAAACATGCCTTTATTCAGTAATGACTGACATGTTGACAATTGTGGAATAATGTTAACAAATCCTTTATATTACACACAGTAAACCTTTAACTACATAAATGCTTCAGGAGAGGAAGACTTGAACTGACATTCAGTAATATGATGATTAGTTCTTCCACTTGTTGCTAAGAATTTCAGAAACCCAATAGAAAGTCTGTTAGTTCTGCTGTTGGGAGAGTGATTTCCAATGGAAGTATACATTTTCCTTTGCTTTTGGCTAGGATGTCACTAAGTGTTCCTGTGCCTTGCCTCATTTAGTGAGACTTCATTATAATTAGATCTGAAGCTTCTTCATTTACAGAGGTTTTTTGCTAGGGTATTATGTACCTACAGATATGAATGTGGTCTAACAAGATGTCTGATAGCTATCAGCTGTCTACATATGGGAAGAAATCAAAACCTTTTTAAAATAAACATTAAAGTTATGCAGAATCTACAACCCCAAACCACATGTCCTCATAAATTGTTTAAGGAGTCATGAATATGGTTTTATTTACTTTGTTTTTGATGTCTGCCTGATGTCTACTGGTAACCTGTTACAGACTTTCACAAAATGTAAAGCTCCACTTTCAACTGTACCTAAAATAAAGGAAAGGCAGCTACTCAACTGTGGCAGACTGAAGTATAGTGCATAGACACACATAACACAACACAGTATTAGCTACCTTTCAAGCTCTGGTTCTTCCTCTAGCAGAAAGTAAACATATTCACACAAAAAACCACACAGCCAATGAAGTGCACACTACACAGCCACTGTTGTTGTTGTTGTTGATTTTTGGGGAAGGAGACCAGACAGCGAGGTCATTGGTCTCATCGGGTTAGAGAAGGACGGGGAAGGAAGTCGGCCGTGCCCTTTGAAAGGAACCATCCTGGCATTTGCCTGGAGCGATTTAGGGAAATCACGGAAAACCTAAATCAGGATGGCTGGACGCGGGATTGAACCGTCATCCTCCCGAATGCGAGTCCAGTGTCTAACCACTGCGCCACTTCGCTCGGTACACAGCCACTGTATAAGATTACAGTACCTCTATGGGTTGATTTGGAGGCCTCATTACTTAATCAGTTACATCAGCAATTTTAAGGTGTCCAACTGAAAGACTTAGGGAAGTTTAAAATTGAAGTTTAAATAATGATGAAATTATTACATGCACATTGATTCTGAAAACTTCAGCTTGGCTCAATGAGTTCCCTCAGAAAATGATCCCGTATGATGGGATTGACAGTAAGTGAAGTATGTTAGCTATTTTATTTTTATATCACCTGTGTCTGTCAACATCCACATTGCAAAATAAAGATTTGTTTCGCCATATCTGCAGTTCTGTTGTATCCTCCTTTCAGTTGAATTTATTATCAATCAGTAAACTCACTAATTTGAAACTGTCAACCTCTTCTATCTGCCTGTCATCATCTTTTAGAAATATTCTCAGGGGAAACAACTTATAAGTTCTGAACTGCATATAGTGTGTTTCTTCAGAGTTTAGTGACAAAGAATTGTCTTGGAACCATTTATTAATATCCTTTAAAATTTCATTAACCAATCTTCCTAAAATTATACTTGATATGCTGTTTATTGTAATGTTTGTATCATCTGCAAACCAAATGAACTTTGTATCTGACAGTGTTATTGATCACTGTAAGGTGTGTGAACTCATCTTGCATCATGTACAGGCTCTACAGAAAACATAAATCTAGAAGGTCTGACAAAAGATTTCAGGCCCACTTCCCTGAAATCAGCCTTAAAATATTAACCACTGGCTCACTTCATTCATTATGACAATCTTCAATGCACTGAAATTCTGTATTTCTTCTTCAATCTGTAATCCATAAGATCTTCCCATGTGAAGGCTAAGTTTGAAACTGGATTATAGCCTATACATTCTGCCATCACCATCAACATAAATATTAAATAATCTAGTGTAATTGGACACATATCTTTAGTAAGTTTCAAAGATACTTAATTTTATGGGGGTCACAGGGCCTTTGTTAAATGTGTAAGACAACTCTGACTTTGTTATAAGTGAGAATAAAGATAAGAAGTAGATTCACTGATAAGCAGCACATTTCAGCAGTTGTTAAACAAAGAAGGAATACTTTAGAGTTCATGGGAACTGTAATGACAACCAAATATTTATATTTTTCTTTTTTCAGTTGATCTGCAGCCAAATTGTTGGGGCAAAAGTTGCTCTCTGTCTTCCACATGTGCCTTAGATATCACACCTTAATACTGATTTGGCTGTTAATGAAACTATATTTTCCAATGATTTAACTGGCTCACAATACTTTCTATCATCATTTCTTACATGTATTGTGATTTCTTACACCTTTTTAACATTGTCCTTCTTTTATTGTTTACAAACACGACTGATATTCCTGCACTTAAAAATATGTAGCACTTTTGATGCTTGTGCATTTGCTGTTTCTTGTTTTATCTTCAACCGCTTTTTGTTTATTAATACAATGAAGTTGGCACTATGTTGTTGTTATTGTTGTTGTTGTGGTGGTGGTGGTGAAGGTAGTTCTCGTTCCAAAGGCTGATTTGATGCAGCTAATATGGAATAGAGGAAGAAGACACACTTCTTACATGAATTCTGTAAAGGAGTTGCAGATCTTTTTTTTATTGCAGTCTGTTAACAATCATTGTACTTTGAAGTTGCTGCTACTGAATGAAAGCAAAACAAATACATGCTCATAGAATTTTGCAGTATGTTGGTTTCTGGTCTGACCTTGCTGGTGGAAGCGCTGACGTGTGCTCTCCCTGTGGCCACTTTATTGCTGTAGGGTCAAGTTTCCTGGCCCAATGTGGATGCTTTGCAGTGAATACATATGGCAGTGACTCACACCAGCAACACAGGGTGAGAGTGTTCCTCATTTGAACCTAAGCAATGCAGAGCTCACTGGATCCCCTGTGTTGTAATTCCATGGAGGTGGCAAGATGGTGTGCTGTCCAAATGCCCAAGTGATCAGGCAGAGGCAGATGTTTAAGCCTGGAAACATTAGTGGTGGTAGCATCATCAGTAAGGCCTTGATCATCACAGACTGCATGCGGCAATGCTGCCCAGCTGTTCAACAATGATGGCTGTCCTGGGGAGTTTCAATGCAGTTGCTTGCACCTGAGTTTGCAGAAGTCATATAGAAATGTTTTGAAGCAATGACTGAAGTGGCTTTTATCACATGGAAGTACATCAAACCAGAGTGACTTTCTAAAGTCTGACCCCTAGGTGTTGAGAAGTGTCTTGCTGATGCTGAAGGGTGCTGATGAGGCAGGTTGGTGTCTGGCAACAATCAATGCCCATTTCCTACTTCTCTACCATTCCCTCCAAGTACTGTTAGAGTCCATTCCTCTGAAGAAAAGTCTGGTCTCCAGATTACCATTGGAAACTGGCTGTAATGTAAACACTGATTTATTTACAAGCATTTACACTTTGTGTCCACTACTTCACTCACAGTTACACATAATCCTTTACACTACTTTTACTTCATTGTGACCTCACTAGCACTTGGCTCACACATGTATTTTTTGCTCATCATTGATTCTTTCCTCTGTAAGATTGTTTCCCACTGACATGGTTATTACTGGTTTGAACCAGTAGGTTGGATGTTGGCAGTGACAGATTTTGGGTAACATTCCACTTGAAGTGATAGTATGAAATACCTATTATGGCTAAAATCATGCAGACAGCTGATGCTGAGGTTCCTGTGGTTATGAGTTGGCACTTATGTTCAGAATGATACTTTTTCAAGTGGTCTAAAAGGTACTCCCTTGATATGTGGCCATTCTGTGCAGGTAACATCTGATCTGCAGAGGCAAGTGGTGTCCGGTCTAAAGTGTTATTCAAGTACATCAGATTTTTAGTGGCTAGGATCTCTAAGGGTAAGTCAGGTTGGTAAATTAAAATATGGCTGACATTTAGATTGGTGGTTCCAGTGATGGAGGCAAATAATTGAAAAGTTGGTCTAGAAGTATCACATCAGGTGCTGTTGATCAGTAACCTTGACCCTGTAGCTCTATACACTGTGTGCCTCTGTAATCTCCTCACTTGTAACAACTGAAAACAATAACCACTGGGTTTGCATAACCAATGCAGGTTGATTGGTTGATTCAGGGGAGGGGACCAAACTGCAAGGTCATCAGTCCCATCGGATTAGGGAAGGATGGGGAAGGAAGTTGACTGTACCCTCTCAAAGGAACCATTCTGACATCCCAATGCAGGCCACCTCTTTGGAAGGCTTATGTTTTGTCTGTGATTATCTCTTTACGAAATTCTGTTGCAGATTTCTGGGGTTGAACAAGGTGAACTCATGTGACCAAGGGGTGCTGTGTACACATTGTGTAGGGTAGATGGTGACTAGCTTGGCTCAGCAGTGTAGAAATTCCTTGTTACTTTATTATTCCTTCTCATGGCTTAAGTGCAAAGTGATGTGTCAGTCTAACTGTAGGAGTGTCCTGCTTTTCTTACCTGCTTTTACCCTTCTTTTCCTTTTTCTCTAGGCACTGCCCTCTCTTCCTTCTGAAACTGGTGCCAGAAATGGAGGCAGCACCTCTAGGGTCCTTTTATAAGGGGCGGAAATTTTTTTATGTTAACTGCCATGGCATGAGTTGGAAGTTGTAGTTTAACACAAATAAGTGACATTACTTCTACCACTTGGTAGGGTCTTTGGTAACACATAAAAAATTATTTAGTCTTTGTCTTGGCTTCATAGGGACGGGAGGACACGGCCTGATGCGACACTCTGGTAATACTGATTTTTGATTAGGGGTATTTTCCTCCTGTTCCAAGGCTTTTGCATTCATCTTTTTAACCTGGTGCCAAATATTTTTTAATTTGTTCAAGAAATTTTTTCCTGATCACACATTTTTTCCTGGAAAGCTCTTATATTGCTCGAAAGCACTTGGCATCTTCTGATCAAAAGCAACTTCATAGGGGATAAAACTGTTCTCTCATGGATTTTTGAGATATATGCCGCCATTACATAAGGCCAATTCCATTCAGTATGATGACTATTAATGTATTAATGGAATATTTTTCCTACCACACAATGGACATTCTCAGTTTGCCTGCAGGTGTAATGCATTGGTTGTAAGTTTCTTAAAGCACAGTACTCAGCAGAACCTCTTTATTAAATCATAGATAAAATTTGTTCCTTGGTCAGTTATTACTATCTTGTGTGTTCCAAACTTAAATTACCCATCACTTGTGCCACAGTTTCTGTCTGATGGTTAGGTATTGTTATCATGGACATGAAACATAAAAAATAATCAATCATTGTCTGCACACAATAGTTTCCTTTTGGTGTTTGAGCAAATTATCTAAGTATATCCATGCCAATCATCAGAAATGGTTTAATGTCACTGGTAACCACTGAATTTTAATTTTTTTATGACTGAGTTTTGCTCTTCTAGTGCAGGGGACACAGTTTTTTACCTACTGATTGATGTCTTTTTTACATGTTGTCCAGCAGTAATTTTGCACAATTCTGCATTCTGTTGTTGCTGTGTCCAGCTAAAATTGAAACATGAGCCTACCTCAGCATCTTGTAATTTCTCTGGTAGCTCTATACATAACCCACATCTTGTCTTCCTGTAGAGCATTCCATTTCCTGTACTGAGTTATGGCTGCATAGTGAACTGCTCACAATCTGGGTCAATGCTTTATGGTTCTCTCCATTCATACATGTTCACCCCGGCATGTTCTGTGGTGTGAATTTTTCAACTGAGGCCATCAAGATTCCTGTATGATTTAACTAGTTGATATGCTACTTCAGAATAGAATTCACACAGTCCCCACACCCATCAATTTCAATGCCTCATTGGATCTTTAAGTCCTAGTAACTATTTCAGTGCTGCATTATCAGTTATTACTTTGAAGTGCTGTCAGTGGCAGTTGGTCATAATATGCTAATATATTTCGGCACACCATAAATATTGCACTTAAGTCATGAAATGCAGTCTGGAAATTGCATTAAAATTACAGTATTTCTCTTCAAGTGTGATCCACAAATTGTATTAACATTAAGGTTATTCTCTTCAATAAAATGGACAAAGGCATGTTCTGTAGCTCTCTCTCTCGGTGATAACTAGAAATCAGTGCTGACTACTGAACTGACCATCAGCTGCACTATAATCAGCTCAGAGAAGGGACACACCTCCGTGTTTTCAACTGTGCATACTCTGATATGACGTCATGCCTTCAAGCACTATGAGCTCTATTTTGTTTATGGTGCAAGGTCAGTATTTTTCTCTGAAACTGCATGCAACATACTATGCAAGTGTAGACTATGAGAGATTCTTGAGGAGCAGCTAATGTAACCATGTCATGGCCAAGCGCCCATGAACACCAACTATTAATTCACTGGTTTGGGTTCGGTTCCCACTGCTACAATCATTTTTTAAAAAAAAAAATTTAAATTACTCCTTGGAATATTAAGCTATTTATTTAACACTTTGACTGCTACAGACATTCTCTCTACATTTTGTGTTTTGTTGCCACTGCACTGCTCTCCTAACACTGCTACCCATGTTGAAAAACAGTGTTGTAGCTGCTGTGAAATACTTATCATACAATTTTAAGAAAACTATTCAGTGAAAAAATTTGACTTTTGCACATCTTACAGTTTGATATTTTTTATCAATAAAGGACTGAATTTCTTTTTGTTATTCATCATAGTTACTATCTATCTATCTATATCCGAATCCCACTCCAGCTACTGCCGGGTCTGGGTGCTGACGAGTCCTCTCCATTTGGCTCGGTCCTCCCACCACTTTTCATCCTCCACTTGCTGCCAGGTCACACCTCTCCTTTCAACAGATATTCTCACTCCCATTTTCCACCGTGTTCTTGGTCGCCCTCTAGGTCTTTTCCCATCCATCTTTAGTTACTATGCTGTATTAAATTAAGTAAAGCATTGCATTAAATTTTAAAGAATTTGCAGAGGTAAAAAAGCACTGCATGAACTTTGTGTACAATTTATTTTAGCCCATACGATGCTGTGTATGAAATGTAGATAAGATATGGAAATTTTATTTAAAACAGAGCAGAATGGTATCTCATTTCATTCTCAAGTTGCTGATTTTTTTATCCATCAGATGGTCACACATGATGTCCTCAGTTCTGTCCATGCAGACTTGCTGGCTGCTATGAAATACTCACCATCCCATTTTAAGAAAAGTGTCTGGTGAAAAAAATTGATTTTTGCACATCTTAAGGTGTGATATCTTTGCTCAATAAAAGACTCAATTAATTTTTGTTATTCATCATAGTTACTGTTTGCACCAAATTAAGAAAAACATTGCACTAAATTTTAGAGAGTTAGCAGAGGTAAAATGCATTGCATAAACTTTATGTATGGTTAATTTGGGATGTAAATTGCTGTTATGAAATGTACATAAGACATCACAGTTTTGTTTAAAACTGACAGCAAAAATCCCATTTCATTCTTAAGTAATTGTTTCTTAAATCCAGCAGACAGTTGTGTGTGATGGGCCAATTTAGTACCTGCACATCAGGAATCATATGGTCATAACAACTGTCATATTCCATAAATGGTTCAAGACATTGAAATGAGGCTTCAAACAAATGTTAGCATGCAAAAAGGCACATATATTATATAATAAATACCTGAATGTTTTTATTCGCTGAGCATGGAAGTAAGTCACCTACAGTAGTGAGAGGGTTAGTGGGTCAGGATGTGTAAACACATCAACAGTGCTTAAGTTTGATAAAGATTTACATGTGAAGTATGAGGGATAATTGAGCAAAGGCACATGAGTGAGTCCCATATCCCAGTGTTCAAGAACAATGTCAGCCAATTCACTGGCTTGGATTTGATTTCTGTTAATACTATTGCTTGTTTTTTCGCTTTGTTTCCCTCATAATGTTAAATGATTAATTATAAAACTTAAATACATTTAAACAATTCAATTTATATAAATAAAAATAATATTCTCAATTTAGTTATGATAACCACCCTTTTATGTCCAATGGCTATAGGCCACCACATTAAAGCACATTGGTAAAATTTTGCCCAAGCCACCAATGAGTGTTATCCATACAAATAATATTGGAAATAAGTTATTCCACATATTAGTGATAGCATTTTTTCAGTAGTTCAATAATTTATTTCCTGGTTTACTAAGCTGTCTTGATGCATAAGCTGTTGGGTGGTCTAGTATGTCTACACCTTGGCTTAAAATACATCCCAACACAAAATTACTAGCATTACACAAGAAACATAAATTGTTTTGGTAATCCTGAAAAGTGAGAAATGGACTAGGGGGTCAATAAACCTTTCAGTTTTACTTATACAGCTGCACAATATGCAGACCATTGAAATTTTACCCTCATTTTTCAATAAATGAGTGAGAGGTGTTGCAATTTAAGCAAATGTCAGAAAAGTTGCAGATCAGAATGTCCACTATTCTGGACAACAATACACACCAAGTAACGGATTTCTTTATGCAAAATAAATTTTACCAGGCTCAGAGTTAATTGTGCTGCATGCTTATGGTCAAAGACTTCACATAAATGCATTATATTCCCCTGGATGTCCTAGGAGAACATAATAATATCACTAAATAGATCATGCATTACTTTGTTTTTAACCCTTGCAATACACCATGTAAAATTACTGGGAAAGTTCTACTGCATTTTTCAGTCCAAAAACCATGTAACAATTTTTATAATGAGCAGATGGAGATGAGAATGCTGTTTTCAGATGATCTTCAGATGCTACCACTTTGTATGTCTGTTGTTATAAAATAATGACGTTGGCCAGATTTATCTAAGGTCTCTGTTATAATCTGTAATTGTTTTCAAGTTTAACCCTCAAGGGGGTATGCCATTTTTTATCAAATGAGCAGGCATGTGGTGTACTTTGTACACGTATCAAGAGTAGCTGTCTTTATGTTACCAATGTAAAAATGTATGAGCAATTAACAGTTTCCCCTTAGTTTAGCTGAACAATGATAAAATAAATTTACTCTATACAAGCTAAATCAATGCTTAATTAAACAATAATAAAATAAACTTTATTATATCAGTCTACTACTGCCTAGAAGCATTATTATCCCACAGTAATGACTTACTCAAAGCATTAAACAGCACATTTGCTTGAGATCCTAGCCAACTGCTTATTTTATTGCTAATTATCTGGAAGACAAATGACTCAATGTGGGTTTGTTCCACTAGCTCAGATTATGGGCCATTTTTGTGCATGGGTCTTAAATTTTTTTCTAATCCAGTTCACTGTTTATATTATTGCTGCTCTCTTGGACATATAACAATACAACTTATAACAGTGTTAGCTGAAGCAATAATGAAGGAATAGATATTGGGTCACAATTTTAATTCAACAATGGAATGGTACAAGACAATGTTATTTGTGGCTTGTGCACTTTATACATTCCTGCTCAAGGGTTAAATAATGTCAGACACAATAAAACCTAATGATGATGGGTGGAGACCAAGAGCTATTATCCTCTTCTATGATACGATATTGAAGTTGATCCATAAACTCTTTTATGAAAAATTTGCAGATGCTGTGAAACTCTATAGAATTTATTACAGACAGGTTACTCATTCCCAGTAGTAATATCATGTTGTGTTAATGGCATGGCAGGCAATCATCCAGTTGTTGTTGTTGTTGTTGTTGTGGTCTTCAGTCGTGAGACTGGTTTAATGCAGCTCTCCATGCTACTCTATCCTGTGCAAGCTTCTTCATCTCCCAGTATGTACTGCAGCCTACATCCCTCTGAATCTGCTTAGTGTATTCATCTCTTGGTCTCCCTCTACGATTTTTACCCTCCATGCTGCCCTCCAATACTAAATTGGTGATCCCTTGATGCCTCAGAACATGTCCTACCAACCGATCCCTTCTTCTAGTCAAGTTGTGACACAAACTCCTCTACTCCCCAATCCTATTCATTACCTCCTCATTAGTTATGTGATCTACCCATCTAATCTTCAGCATTCTTCTGTAGCACCACATTTCGAAAGCTTCTATTCTCTTCTTGTCAAAACTAGTTATCATCCATGTTTCACTTCCATACATGGCTACATTCCATACAAATACTTTCAGAAACGACTTCCTGACACTTAAGTCTATACTCGATGTTAACAAATTTCTCTTTTTCAGAAACGCTTACCTTGCCATTGCCAGTCTACATTTTATATTCTCTCTACTTCGAATCAGTTATTTTGCTCCCCAAATAGCAAAACTACTTTACTACTTTAAGTGTCTCATTTCCTAGTCTAACTCCCTCAGCACCACCCGACTTAATTCGACTACATTCCATTATCCTCGTTTTACTTTTGTTGATGTTCATCTTATATCCTCCTTTCAAGACACTGTCCATTCCGTTCAACTGCTCTTCCAAGTCCTTTGCTGTCTCTGACAGAATTACAATGTCATCGGCGAACCTCAAAGTTTTTATTTCTTCTCCATGGATTTTAATACCTACTCCAAATTTTTCTTTTGTTTCCTTTACTGCTTGCTCAATATACAGATTGAACAACATCAGGGAGAGGCTACAACCCTGTCTCACTCCCTTCCCAACCACTGCTTCCCCTTCATGTCCCTCGACTCTTATAACTGCCATCTGGTTTCTATACAAATTGTAAATAGCCTTTCGCTCCCTGTATTTTACCCCTGCCACCTTCAGAATTTGAAAGAGAGTATTCCAGTCAACATTGTCAAAAGCTTTCTCTAAGTCTACAAATGCTAGAAACGTAGGTTGGCCTTTTCTTAATCTAGCTTCTAAAATAAGTCGTAGGGTCAGTATTGCCTCATGTGTTGCCATATTTCTACGGAATCTAAACTGATCTTCCCCGAGGTCGGCTTCTACTAGTTTTTCCATTCGTCTGTAAAGAATTTGTGTTAGTATTTTGCAGCCGTGACTTATTAAACTGATAGTTCGGTAATTTTCACATCTGTCAATGCCTGCTTTCTTTGGGATTGGAATTATTATATTCTTCTTGAAGTCTGAGGGTATTTTGCCTGTCTCATACATTTTGCTCACCAGATGGTAGAGTTTTGTCAGGACTGGCTCTCCCGAGGCCGTCAGTAGTTCTGATGGAATGTTGTCTACTCCCGGAGCCTTGTTTCGACTTAGGTCTTTCAGTGCTCTATCAAACTCTTCACGCAGTATCATATCTCCCATTTCATCTTCACTACATCCTCTTCCATTTCTATAACATTGCTCTCAAGTACATTGCCCTTGTATAGACCCTCTATACACTCTTTCCACCTTTCTGCTTTCCTTCTTTGTTTAGAACTGGGTTTCCATCTGAGCTCTTGATATTCATACAAGTCATTCTATTTTCTACAAAGGTCTCTTTAATTTTCCTGTAGGCAGTATCTATCTTAGCCCTAGTGAGATAAGCCTCTACATCCTTACATTTGTCCTCTAGGCATCCCTGCTTAGCCATTTTGCACTTCCTGTCGATCTCATTTTTGAGACGTTTGTAATGCTTTTTGCCTGCTCCATTTACTGCATTTTTATATTTTCTCCTTTCATCAATTAAATTCAATATTTCTTCTGTCACCCAAGGATTTCTACTAGCCCTCATCTTTTTACCTTCTTGATCCTCTGCTGTCTTCACTACTTCATCCCTCAAAGCTACCCGTTCTTCTTCTACTGTATTTCTTTCCCCCATTCTTGTCAATTGTTCCCTTATGCTCTCCCTGAAACTCTCTACAACGTCTGGTTTAGTCAGTTTATCCAGATCCCATCTCCTTAAATTCCCACCTTTTTGCAGTTTCTTCAGTTTTAATCTACAGTTCATAACCAATAGATTGTGGTCAGAGTCCACATCTGCCCCTGGAAATGTCTTACAATTTAAAACCTGGTTCCTAAATCTCTGTCTTACCATTATATAATCTACCTGAGACCTGTCAGTATCTCCAGGCTTCTTCCATGTATACAACCTTCTTTTATGATTCTTGAACCAAGTGTTAGCTATGATTAAGATGTGCTCTATGCAAAATTCCATGAGGCGGCTTCCTCTTTCATTTCTTACCCCCAATCCATATTCACCTACTATGTTTCCTTCTCTCCCTTTTCCTTCTACCGAATTCCAGTCACCCATGACTATTAAATTTTCTTCTTCCTTCACTATCTGAATAATTTCTTTTATTTCATCATACATTTCTTCAATTTGTTCGTCATCTGCAGAGCTAGTTGGCATATATACTTGTAATACTGTCGTAGGCATGGGCTTCATGCCTATCTTGGCCACAACAATGTGTTCGCTGTGCTGTTTGTAGTAGCTTACCTGCATTCCTATTGTTTTATTCATTATTAAACCTACTCCTGCATTACCCCTATTTGATTTTGTATTTATAACCCTGTATTCACCTGACCAAAAGTCTTGTTCCTCCTGCCACCGAACTTCACTATTCCCACTATGTCTAACTTTAACCTATCCATTTCCCTTTTTAAATTTTTAACCTACCTGCCTGATTAAGGGATCTGACATTCCACGCTCCGATCCGTAGAACGCCAGTTTTCTTTCTCCTGATAACGATGTCCTCCTGAGTAGTCCCCACCTGGAGATCTGAATGGGGGACTATTTTACCTCCGGAATATTTTACCCAAGAGGACACCATCATCATTTATCCATACAGTAAAGCTGCATGCTCGGGAAAAATTCCGGCCATAGTTTCCCCTTGCTTTCAGCCGTTCGCAGTGCCAGCACAGCACCCCCCCCCCCCCCCCCCCCACCTCCCCCCCCCACCTCCCCCCCATGAACCATAGACCTTGCCATTGGTGGTGAGGCTTGCATGCCTCAGTGATACAGATAGCTGTAACTTAGGTGCAAGCACATCAAAGAGGTATCTGTTGAGAGGCCAGACAAACGTATGGTTCCTGAAGAGGGGCAGCAGCCTTTTCAGTAGTTGCAGGGGCAACAGTCTGGATGATTGACTGATCTGGCCTTGTAACACTAACCAAATCATCCAGCAGAATCAACTAACTCAGCTTATTCCTCTAATAATCTCTATATGTCCTCCTTTCCCTCTAGGTATTATACTTTCCTCCTAAATATGGTTAAACTTACAGACTTTTATGGCCCTGCACATTTAGTGTGAAATTCCTATCTAATTTATCTTCATTCACTACTTCTTAGCTGGCTATTAGAGTGCCTCATGGTAGCTTCACCTCTTCAGAACTAAAGTTATCACAGCCAACAGATGCAACTCTCCTTCTATCAATTTCCTTTATTCAGGACAAACTACTCATGTAAAACATTGTGCTTTGTCTAATTCTTCATTTTCACACAAAGGTTCAGCTATACACAAAGAGTTAACCTGAAAATCAGCTCCTACATCAACCCAGATTAATTTTCAATTTCATTTCAGTATGATATCCTGCAAGTTGACTTTAAGATACTTCTATGGAGTTTAGGTGGCTGCCTATGGCCCAGAGGTGATCCTTGCAACAGTAATGGTTTTGTAACACAACTGAGAAATATAAACTGAGTAGGACTTCCTAGCCACTGTCAACCACATGGATGGCTATCCAAGGAGTAGAAAGCATTTGGAAGTCAATGAGACAAAATAAAACTCCAAGCACCTGCACACATGGTTTTCTCATGAATAGAATCCCTCCAAACAAAGGTGAGGTAAGTGATGTAATAAAAATGGACTTAGGAAATTTGGACATTAATTTAAAATCCAGTATAAAAATAAATTGTAGTACCAAGTATCTCCCCATATACCACCAGAATATCCTGTTAATCACAAACAAGGTTTTAGACATTGAAATTTTGATAAACACTCATTTTCATTTTGTCAGTGTTCTATGTTTCTCAGAACACTGGTTAGAGGCAGATCAGACTACATAATTTTCAATATCAAGCCACACACTTGCAAACTACTTCCATACAAGAAATCACAAAAATGGAGATTCTGCTGTTTTAATTAGAAGTTGGTTGAAATTCAAAACTATTGACAGTTTTTCAGTACCTCAATGCAGAAAGAGAATTTGAAGCAACAGTTGTAGAAATCAATGTTGCAAATACAGTTGTTATGTGTACCTATCACTTTCCAAATGGGAACTTCGAGGCATTTATCAATAAACTTGCAACATTACTAAATAAGATATATGTAAGCAAGAAATCAATAGTGGGCAAATTTCAACATTGACTTTCTTGCAACAATCAGGAGAAAAGAACTGTTGTTCAACTTAATAGATACTTTTGATGTAAAACAAATAATTACAACCAACAAGAATTACAAAAACTTCTGCCTCTATTATGCACCAAATATTTGTTAACATCTCCTTTCACGACTTGTGAAAGTACAAATGTAAGTGATCATGAAGCCCAAGTGATAACACTTGCAGGCTGATTACTCCCCATCAAAACCATAAAAGAACTGTATCTGCAACAAGATTCAACATACAGAGTGTAGAAACATTCAGTCACTAATTATCAAGAGAAAGATGGGAAGAAGCTTCTTGGTGCATAACACTGACAAAAAGTTTGAAAAGTTCTCTGAAATTTTCAATTATTATTTTGCAGCAGCATTTCTGCTCAAAACGTGGGTGGTAAGGAATAAAGATCTGAAAGCAAAGCTGTGGACAACAAGAGGGATAAAAGTCTCAAGCAAAACAAAAAGAAAACTGCTCAGTTACTGAAAAAACCACAACATATCCCGTCTCCTTAACAGCTATATTACAGAATATACTCAGGTGCATAGAAAAGTCATACACAAGGCAAAAATAATAGCCAATGATAAGTTTATATCAGAGTCAGAAAACAAAATCAAAGCAATCTGGAAAGTAATAAACCAGGAGGGAAATAGTCAAAAGGAAAATATCACCCTGAACTGTGACAATAAAAGACTTACTGACCCCCAGAAGATTGCAAATCTCTTCAAACATTACTATGAAGACAATACAAAAAGATCTGATGGTTAATAGTAAGAGAGACAGCCCAATCAACCAACAGAACACAGTAAATCGAAGCAAAGCTTTTGAGATTTTGGACCACAGAATTCAGCTGGAAAAACACGAAAAGCAAGACATTAGAGGCACCACATTAAAATGGTTCTCCTCATACTTGACAAGTCAGAAACAGAAAGTAGTAAGGACACATGAACTACATGATAGCACTAGAACATATTTTCCTTATGCAAGAATAATCAAAAGTGGAGTCCCTCAAGGATACATTCATGGGCCTCCCCTTTGCCTTCTATACATAAATGACCTAGATATAAGCACAGAATCACAAATAAATACCTTGTTTGCAGATGACACTAGCATTCTTCTTACAGGAAAAAGACAAATACAGCTACAAGAAAACATAAATATAGCTACAGAACAGCTAAATGACTGGTTTGGAGGAAATAAACTAATAATAAACACATCCAAAACAACTGTTCTTAATTTCTGTTTAAAAGGAGAAACCTGCAACACCTCAGAGACAATAAATGCCAATGGTATTATAACATCACTGGTAAAAATTTTTAGGCATATAGCTTCAACATGATTTTAAATGGCAGGTACGTGTAACAAAAAACAAATATGACATTGAAAACAGTATTCTACAGTATGAAATTATATTCTGGGGTAGTGCATCTCCTAGCTCAGTCATCTTCTTGACCCAAAAAAAGAACTATAAGAGCAATATACCATGCACATTGACTGACTTCTGCAGGCCCTTCTTTCAGAAGTCTTCTATCCTCCCTAACCTATGTCTTTTTATTCTAGAAACTTATAAATATGTGAGGAAGAATTGTATCAAGATAGATAAAAACTTTAATGTACATGAACAAAATACCAGGCAAAAAGATAAACTCCATGTCCTGTCAGTAAGGACAACAGCCTTTAAAGCCTCCACTACAAATAGCACATACAAATGTATAATGGTCTGCCACATAAAACAAAAGTCATTTCCTCATTTTCACTAAGGGCATTCTTATTAGACCACTCTGTCTATTCAATGGCAGGATTCTTAAACCATGTGAGTAGAATAGGCTAAAAAGCAGGAATATGCTAAATCAACTACTGGTGCTAAAGCAAAATCAAATAGAACGAATTTATCGTACGATTAAAATAAATTTTGTTGTTATATGTAATTTGTGTGTGTGTGTGTGTGTGTGTGTGTGTGTGTGAGAGAGAGAGAGAGAGAGAGAGAGATAGAGATAGAGATAGAGAGAGAGAGAGAGTGCACACTTATGTGCAAATAATATCCCACGATCTGTAGAGATTTACTGGATGAATAAATAAACAAAATAAATAAACCATTAGGAGAAACTCTACATTAACCCGGAAGTTAGAATGTGACCTCTGCCTACTCCACATACTCTCCAATCTACTTCTAAATCTACATCTAAATCATACTGCACAAGCCACCTAATGGTGTGTGGTGGAGGGTACTTTCGGTACCACTATCTGATCCCTACAACCCTGTTCCACTCATGAATAGTGTGTGGGAAAGATGATTGTTGGTAAGCCTCTGTATTGGCTCTGATTTCTTTAATTTTCTCCTTCTGGTCAATATATGAGATGTATGTGTGGGGGAAGTAATATGTTGTCTGACTCCTCCTAAAAAGTGCTGTCCCATAATTTCAATAGCAAATCTCTCTGTGAAGCACAACGCCTCTCTTATAACATTTACCAGTGGAGTTTGTTTAGCATCTCCATAATGTTCTCTTGCCAGTTAAATGATACTGTGGCAAAACAAGCCGCTCTTCACTGGATCTTCTTTATATCTCCTATCACTCCTACATGATAGGGAGCCCAGATAGATGAACTATACTCAAGAATCAGGCGAACAAGCACCTTATAAGCTGCTTCTTTTGTGGATGAGTTACATTTCCTTAAGATTCTTCTGATGAATCTGAGTCTGGTATCTGCTTTTCCACACTATCTGTTTTATGTGGTCATTCCAGTTAAGGTCACTCTGGATAGTTACACCTAGATATTTTATGGCAGATGCTGTCTCCAGCTATTTGTCATCAATAGTGTAGCTGTACAGTAGCAGATTTCTTTTCCTATGTAAGTGCAATATGTTACATTTATTTATGTTCAGGGCCAGCTGTAGAGCCTGCACCATTCATCAATTCTCTGCAGGTTGTTCTGCAAATTCTTACTATCTTCTTGCATTGCTACCTTGATATAGACAACTGCATCATGTGCAAATAGTCTTAAAGAGCATCCGACACTTTCTACTAGATAATTTATGTATATAGTAAACAGCAACAGTCCTATCACACTCTCCTGAACTCTAGATATTACCTTCACATCTGTCAATTTTCCTCAATTAAGAGTGACGTGTTGAGTTCTATCTGCAAGAAAGTCTTGAATCCTATTGCAAGTCTGCTTTGATATTCCATAAGCTTGTATTTCTTTTCATTAAATGGCAATGTGGAATGGTGTCAGATGCCTTACTGAAATGAAGGAACATGGCATTAACCTGAGTGCCATTGTCAACTGTGCTGAGGATCTCATGGAGGAGCAGAATGAGCTGAATTTTGCAGGATCTCTGTTTGCAAAATACATATTGAATTTTATAGAGGAGATCTACGTTTTCAAAAAACATCATAATTCTTGAGCATAAAATATGTTCCAAAATTCTACAACAGATTGAAATCAATGAAATAGGTCTATAATTGTGTGAATCTGTCTTATGGCCTTTCTTAAAAACAGGAACGACATACACTTTTTTCCCATTGTTAGGTACCTTTCATTGCTCAAGTGATCTATGATAAATTACTGCTAGAAGGGGAGCAAGTTCTTTCACATAATCTTTATAGAGTCTTATAGGTATCTCATCTGGTCCTGATGTCTTTCCACTAATGCTTCATTTCAATTCCATTCCATGATTGGTTATCCCTATATCTGCCATTTTCACATTTGTATGATGATTGAAAGGAGGGACAGTGTTATGATCTTCCATGGTGAAACAACTTCAGAAGGCCGAATTCAACATTTTGGCCTTTTCTCTGTTATGTTTCGTTTCAGTGCCAGTGTGGTCACTGAGAGAATGAACAGATGATTTTGATCCACTCACTGATTTTTTACATACGACCAAAATCTCTTAGGGTTTTCACTCAACATTTTAATTTCAAAATCATTGAATGTTTCTCTCATTGCTCTCCTTACACTCATCTTCAATTCATTCAGCTTTTGTTTGTCAGCTAGGTTTTCACTTCTCTTGAATCTGAGATGAAGTGCTCTTTGTTTACGTAGTGCTTTTCTAACATGGCTGTTAAACCATGGTCACTCTTTTCCATCCCTTAAAACCTTACTTGGAACATTCTTGTCTAGGGCATATTGAATGATAGCTTTGAATTTTTTCCATTTATTCTCCAAATCTTCGTCCTCATCACCAAATATTTAATGCTGACTGCTGAGATTTCTGAAATTTGTATCCTGTCACTCTTGCTGAGCAAATATATCTTCCTACCTTTCTTATAATTCCTTGTAGGACCCATCGTCATAGATGCTGTCACAGCCTTACAATCACTGATACCTTCCTCTATGTTAACTGATTTGATATGTTCAGGTCTGTTTATTGCTAGGAGGTCTAAGACGTTACCCTCATGAGTTGGTTTTCTAACTACCTGCTCAAGGTAATTTTCGAACAAGACATCCAGAACGATGCACATGAATCCCTGTCACTGGCACCAGTTTTGATGGCATAACACTCCCAATCTATACCTGGCAAGTTGAAGTCATCCCCTATTAAAACGGCATGATCAGGAGAATTACTAATGATAGTCTTCAGATTCTGTCTGGAGCACTCTACGACTACAGATCCTGACCAAGGTGGTCTATAAAAGCATCCAATCACTATTATTGACCATTCTTTGATACTCAATTTCACTCAGCTTAATTCACATTTGGAATGCATGATAACCTCGCTAGATTTTATCAGATTTTTTACTGCAATAAACACACCACCACCATTGGTGCCTAACCTTCTAACATTTCAATCTGAGCTTAGGATTTCATCATCATTGATGTCTGATTTCAACCAGCTTTATGTTCCCAATACTATCTGTGCATTATAACCTTCAGTAAGCAATAGTAATTCTGGGACCTTTCCTTGGATGCTCCTGGTGATTACTAACATCATATTAATGTTTTCTATCTCTGATCCGTGAGGACCAAGATTCTCTGAGGTCACTGTGGCTGATTTAACAGGCAAATCGTCTTTGATCCCTAGGCAAGGGAAGGGTTCTATAACCTAAAAAGCTCCATCTGCATGCCACATGTACTCCACTACCCTAGTATTCACTTCCTACATGTAGTGCTCACCTGACCTATTAAGGGAAACCCTACAGTTCTACACCCGATAGCAGAGGTTGAGAAATTTGCATCCGATACCATTGCAGAGTTGTCTGAGCCCTTGGGTTAGACCTTCCACTCTGCTCCAAACCACACGGCTGTGATTAACCCTGATACAATGCTACAAATAGACAGCTTAGCCTGCACACTGCTTGTGTTGCTAGTTGCCTAGAACCCAAGCATCAGGCATCATTAGTGCTGACACGTGCCACTACATCCAGCTGTTTGCACCCAGTGCACTCGATAGCTGCCGGCAGGGCCTCCTCCACATCATGGATGAGACCTCCTGGCAAACATACCGAATGCACACTGGAATTCTTTCCTGCCTTGCCTGCTATCTCCCTGAGGGGCTCCATCACCTACCTAACACTGGAGCTTACAATGACAAGCATACTAACCCTCTGTACTTGTCTAGACTGGGCAGGAAAATCTACCACTAGCACAACAGGTGAGGCATCTCATGCTGGCTCAGAGTTATCATCAACACTGGGTAAACCTCGTACCTGTTGTTGAAAAGCAGGGAGCCAGCCATATAGCCTGCTCCCTCTTTTGCCCTCCCCCAACTGACACGTGAAGCAACCACTGTCTGCCATCCACTCTGGAGTGAGGATGGACCGGCCAGATTTTGCATATCAGAAGTCACAGCAACATCTGGGTCACCAGGGGATTCCAATGGTACCAAAGGTACTGCAGGTCTCATAACTGGCACCCCGATGTCACTCTCAACTTTGAGAATTAGCTAGAAGCTTGTTGATGGTAGCCAACACAGCTTCCAGCTGTTTACAGACAGCAGCCGACTGTCCTGTGACCGCTGACAACAAGCACAGTCCCTAGCCATATCTTACTATGTATAAAATAGATATAAGGTCTCAAATGGTGCTACTGGGTTTGAAATGTATACAAAGTTTATCAAAGGAGAACAAAGTAACACTAAAAATTGCTGTACAGATTTCTCACTGTACTCTCAGACTGCAACAGAAATAAATTTCTCTACTGAAGTTGATGTATTTACAGATATTTATTATTAGAAACCTTGTTTACCTAAAAATTACTGCATTCAAACTAGAATGCACAGATCTAATCAATATGCTGTCTACTAGCTCAAAATTAAAACTTAGTCGGGTGATGGAGTTTCTGGCAATGGGAGAATTTACACTAGGAAGCCACCCTACACAAGGATATTCACAAGACATACACAAAAACAAATAGTACAATCAATTTTCTAACCACTAGTCTACACAGTGAAATACGCATGTATAGTTCACTTCTTTGCAAAAGCATCTGAAAAAAGGAAAGACTAAATTAATTTACTGTTTATTAGACAGCTGCTGTTACTGCTAGTGGCACTGCGGCATGTCCTCTCAGCTCGGTGGCTGCTGCTACAATGTGGCAGATTCAATTGTACTGTGTCAAGTATACCCTTACTCGCCACAAATACCTGGGAATCAGCCTCTAATAAGAAGTCGCACAATTTTCCTTTCATGTGACTAGTCAGAAAAAAGTCTGTGCTAACTCTTACTGGGAGTATTGCAGAGTGGACATACCACACCCTACTCCATTAAATTACAAGTTACGAGGTCAACCCTATGAACACATTCCTGTTTCTGTGACTCTTGTGCATACAATTCCATTTGGAATGTCCAAAACACTTACATGCATGACACTGTTGCTCCCTTCAATTACGTTTCATATGGCCTGCATGACCACATCTAAAACATTTGATATCTCTATTAAATCTTATAATTAATTTCAGCAAAAATTTGAGTCTGTTAAATATTACTTTCTTTTCCCATGGTTTGGTGACCACAACAATTTTGGCTAGTGCTACCACTGTTTCTATTGCTTCATTCAGAGTCTTTGGAAATTCTGTATAAACACTACACTACATTTCTGGCTGTAAACCCAATAAAAATGCATCAAGTACTTTCGGCTCAGATACCTGCAATATGGCCTTCTTCACATTATCTTCATCACTGACCTCATATGTATTGACATTAATTTTGTGAATGCTGTCTACAAGACATTTTACCAATTCTCCATGTTTCCAGAGAATCCCAATATGCCACTCGTGGTGGTATCACAAAGTATTTTTCCTCATATAGAGGATGTTTCACAATTCATGTTACACACTTCTGGAGGTTGTAAAGGGAACTTACTAGATCAAGTTTTATGTAGGAGCCCATGTCCAGAAACATCATCGAATAACACTACATAAAATAAAAGTCATAAGCACTGGCACATGTAAATGTATGTATATTCAGGATGATTCTGTGATAATGTTACAACCTTTCCAGAGTGATGGAGAAGGATAAATGTATGAATCTGAGGTAAGGGTCCCTGTATCAAAAATGAATGAGTCAAAAGTTATATGTGAAAAAAGTTCTGATACTTCAATAGTGGAATGCATATATTGCTACTGTTGTTGCTAAGATTGTTGGGTAGGCAACTTTCAGATGTAATAGTATGGACTAAAACAAGAAAAAAAAATGTCAGGTAAACATGGTGTCTAAAATGCATACCTGAGGAGCTATGAGCACTTGTTCATTTTCACTACTGTGAAAAACATCTTCTCCACTGAACAAGTGCTAATAGCTCTTAAGGTATGCATTTTCGAGCCCATGTTTACTGGATGACTTTTTTTTTGTTTTGGTCCATACTATCACCTCTGAAAGTCACCTACGCTACAATCTTAGCAACGACAGTATAAGTACATGTAATTCACTGTCAGGGGTACAGTATCAGAAGAGTTTTTGCTTGTAACTTTCAACTCATTCATTTTTGGTACAGGGATCCTTACCTCAAATTGGTACTTTTATCATTCTCCATCACTCTAGAAATTTTGTAGAATCATCTTGCATATACATACATTTACAGGTGCCAGCATGTATAGCTTTGAGACTCTCAGATTGTGTAACACCATGTGTATCTCTTCTAAACTTCCCCTGAAGATATCAAATGACTGTGCTTCTCTTAATTTCTCATGATGCATCACACGTGCGCTAGTGCCTCCTGTTAACTTTAATTTAGCTACACTCAGTAACTGCTTATTATTACAATTTTCCAATGTTGCAGCCACATCCAAAGTGTCAAAAAACACACAGGGATCTTCCCACAATTTCCTGGAAAATGGAAGTGGTTATCAGCATCCAGAAGTCTTTCAAACCAGTGTGGCCTCCTGAGGGCTGGTCCCAGGGTGTTGACACAATGAATAGTGTCAAAAGTGACTTGTTGCTGCTGAGGGGTGCTGACAAGGCAGGCTGACAACTGGCAGTGGTCAATGCTCCTTTCCTGGTTGTCCATCCCCGGCTCCAAGCATGTCTACAGTTCATTCCACTACATAGCTCTCTGTGTTGCTGTATCATGTGCAAACTTCTTCATCTCTGAATAATTACTGCAATCAACATCCATTTAAACCTGCTTGCTGTAACCCTCCCTCTACAATTTATACTCTCCACACTTCCCTCTATCAACAAATGGACCGAGCAAGGTGGTGCAGTGGTTAGCACACTGGACTCACATTCAGGAGGACGATGGTTCAATCCCGCGTCCGGCCATCCTGATTTAGGTTTTCTGTGATTTCCCTAAACTGCTCCAGGCAAATGCCATGATGGTTCCTTTGAAAGGGCACAGCTGACTTTCTTCCCCATCCTTCCGTAATCTGATGAGACCAATGACCTTGCAGTTTGGTCTCTTCCCCCAAACAAACCAACAAACGGATGATTCCTTCACATCTCAGGATGTGTTTTGTCAACTGATTCCTTCCATTAGTCCACTGCCACCATAATTTTTTTTCTCCCTGATGTGATTCAGTATCTACTATGTACCCATGTAATTTTCAGCATTCTCCTACTGCACCACATTTGAATACCTCCTATTCTCTTCTAGTCTGAACTGCTTATCATCCACGTTTCACTTCTGTACAAGGCTATGCTCCAGATTAATATCTTGAGAAAATACTTCCTAATTTTTAAATTAATGTTATATATTAACAAAATTTCTCTTTTCAGAAGTTCTTTTCTTGATTTTGCCAGTCTGCAAGTTATATCTTTTCTACTTTGACTTTTATCAGTTATTTTGTTGCCCAAGTAGCCGAACTCCTCCACAGATTTTAGCATCTCATTTACAAATCTAATTCCTTCAGAATCACCTGATTTCAGTTGACTACATCCTATTGCTCTTTTTTACTTTATTGGTGTTCATCTTATTACCTCTCATCAAGTCACTATTCATTTTGTTCAGCTGCTCTACATAGTCCTTCACCATCTCTGACAGAATTGTATTGTCACCAGGACACTTCAAAGTTTTTATTTTTCTCCCGACATTTAATTCCCTTTCCAAATTTGCCCTTGGTTTCCTTCACTGCTTGGTCATACACCAGACTGCATTAAAAGTCTGACAGATAGCCAACCAGAATTTAAAAACAAATTAAAAGAATTTCTGAATGGGAACTCCTTATACTCAATAGGATAGATATGAAGTAGTAATTGCAAAAAAAGAAAAAAAGTAAGAATTTAATTATATTGTGTAAAGAAGCCTTATGTTAAACTGAAATGTTCCATATCATTATGAAATGTCATATCCATGATCTATGGGACAAGTATTACTGTAATGTATAAAAGTAATGCCCTGTCTCATTCCCATCTTAACCCCTGCTTGCCTTTTGTGTCCTTCAACTGTTATAATTGCAGCCTGGTTTCTGTACAAGCTGCGAATAATGTTTTACTTCCAGTAATTGGCATTCTATAGCACAATAGTCCATGGATGCATTGCCTGATAAACATTGACATGCCACAAACAATATTAGACATTCTTTTTAGAATAACATTTAACAAGATGAAATGCTCTCTCAGAGTGTAGGCATAAAAATCATGCAAAACTAACTCGTGAAAATGGTTAACAAGGCATATTTCATTAAAAAACCAGAGCTAATGTAGTTATGATTAAGTACTCTACCTGTAGATAAAGTCATTTTCTTTTGAATATGACTGAACTGATGTTCTTCCTTCAATCGTGGAAGTCATAAATGCATTTAAATTTGATGAAGATTCTGTTTCCAGTTTGTGGAAATTTGGAAGGGCCATCCTTGAAAGAAAATGTAAAAAATATTCATTACAATTTTTAGTCTCATTCATTTGTTGAAAATTACTCATGTTGCAAAACAGGATTCACACTTAGCAGACACTAGACTAAGATCCACCTAAATAGAATATTACATCAGTTTGCTTCTGTGTTTATTTTACATAATTCATCTTTAAAATACACTTGTAAAGCAAAAAAATTCTTCATAATTGTATACTCACAGATAGATCCTATAACCAAAAAATCCAAAGACACAAGCTACGAAAAAGGGTAGCAGAATCCATGTAAATACATATGCCAATAATGTAAGAATACCCAGAAGCAACACAATGTTTCCAGTAATACTGATGAGAGACTCTGGCACCCATGTGTCAACTGCAATAAAATAAAACAGTATTATTTTACAATTTCAAATGTAAGCTACTGGATATGTATGGTGTCTGATACTTTTTGCTGCCTCAGAATCCCTACAAGGACCTATGACTGAGTAACTTTGGCATTAATAAAAAGTTTAATTTAAAATGGGATGTTATGTTATGCTATGTTAACTGGGGACCGAGAAACGATGGAGAGGCTCCATCCCTGCCACAGTTGCAGTGGTCCGCAACCCCATGACGACTACCGCAGTCCCTCTGCCGCCCCACACTGAACCCAGGGTTATTGTGTGGTTCGGCCCGCAGTGGGCCCCCCAGGGAATGTCTCACACCAGACGGGTGTAACCCCTATGTTTGCGTGGTAGAGTAATGGTGGTGCACGCGTACATGGAGAACTTGTTTGTGCATCAATCGAAGACATAGTGTAGCTGGGGCGGAATAAGGGGAACCAGCCTGCATTCACTGAGGCAGATGGAAAACCACCTAAAAACCATACACAGACTGGCCAGCTCACCGGACCTCGACACTAATCCCCAGGCGGATTCGTGCTGGGGACTGGTGCACCTACCCGCCCAGAAAGCCGTGCGCTAGACCTCACTGCCAACTGGGTGGGTTAAAATGGGATAGTGAGAAAACTAGAATTTGTATTGCAATGGGCAGTAGATGTACTAATATAACCAACATACGTAGTGTACAAATATTAAGTATGATGCACATGCTTTAGAAGTTAAATTAATAATGAACATATAAAGTACACTCCTGGAAATTGAAATAAGAACACCATGAATCCATTGTCCCAGGAAGGGGAAACTTTATTGACACATTCCTGGGGTCAGATACATCACATGATCACACTGACAGAACCACAGGCACATAGACACAGGCAACAGAGCATGCACAATGTAGGCACTAGTACAGTGTATATCCACCTTTCGCAGCAATGCAGGCTGCTATTCTCCCATGGAGACGATCGTAGAGATGCTGGATGTAGTCCTGTGGCCTGTGGAACGGCTTGCCATGCCATTTCCACCTGGCGCCTCAGTTGGACCAGCGTTCGTGCTGGACGTGCAGACCGCGTGAGACGACGCTTCATCCAGTCCCAAACATGCTCAATGGGGGACAGATCCGGAGATCTTGCTAGCCAGGGTAGTTGACTTACACCTTCTAGAGCACGTTGGGTGGCACGGGATACATGCGGACGTGCATTGTCCTGTTGGAACAGCAAGTTCCCTTGCCGGTCTAGGAATGGTAGAACGATGGGTTCGATGACGGTTTGGATGTACCGTGCACTATTCAGTGTCCCCTCGACGATCACCAGTGGTGTACGGCCAGTGTAGGAGATCGCTCCCCACACCATGATGCCGGGTGTTGGCCCTGTGTGCCTCGGTCGTATGCAGTCCTGATTGTGGCGCTCACCTGCACGGCGCCAAACACGCATACGACCATCATTGGCACCAAGGCAGAAGCGACTCTCATCGCTGAAGACGACACGTCTCCATTCGTCCCTCCATTCACGCCTGTCACGACACCACTGGAGGCGGGCTGCACGATGTTGGGGCATGAGCGGAAGACGGCCTAACGGTGTGCGGGACCATAGCCCAGCTTCATGGAGACGGTTGCGAATGGTCCTCGCCGATACCCCAGGAGCAACAGTGTCCCTAATTTGCTGGGAAGTGGCGGTGCGGTCCCCTATGGCACTGCGTAGGATCCTACGGTCTTGGCGTGCATCCGTGCGTCGCTGCGGTCCGGTCCCAGGTCGACGGGCACGTGCACCTTCCGCCGACCACTGGCGACAACATCGATGTACTGTGGAGACCTCACGCCCCACGTGTTGAGCAATTCGGCAGTACGTCCACCCGGCCTCCCGCATGCCCACTATACGCCCTCGCTCAAAGTCCGTCAACTGCACATACGGTTCATGTCCACGCTGTCGCGGCTTGCTACCAGTGTTAAAGACTGCGATGGAGCTCCGTATGCCATGGCAAACTGGCTGACACTGAAGGCGGCGGTGCACAAATGCTGCGCAGCTAGCGCCATTCGACGGCCAACACCGCGGTTCCTGGTGTGTCCGCTGTGCCGTGCATGTGATCATTGCTTGTACAGCCCTCTCGCAGTGTCCGGAGCAAGTATGGTGGGTCTGACACACCGGTGTCAATGTGTTCTTTTTTCCATTTCCAGGAGTGTATTAGTAGACCTGATCTGTGTTTATCTAATTGATACCATTATCATTATGAGTGCTAAATAGAATATGTTGCTGTAAAAACAGTGCTATGCTGTCAGAGCTCTAGTTATGTCGTCTTGACTATAGCCCATTCCATCTAGCTACATCTACTTACAATCTAAGGAGTTAGAATTAATGTCACTTCTGTCCTACAGTTGTTTCTTAAAAATAAACCAGTCTTCATTATTTTTGACTGTATAAGAAGTAAACCTCATTTTCTTGGGGACAGGGGTTGGGGAGAGAAGGGGAGGATCTTCAGCCATCTGGTTTGATGCACCCATCTAGTATCACGAAAGTAATTCCCTGATGACTTAACATGTCTTATCATCCTGTATTGTCTTCTTGTTAATGTTTCCCAATGATTCTGTGAAAAACTTCATCATTTCACATTTTAGCAGTGCATATAATTTTCAGCGCAATGTTTAAAATGCTTCAATTCTCTCTTCTCCAGTTCCCCCAGAGTTCATGTTTCAATTTTATACAATGCTGTGGTCAAAATGTACATTCTAAAAATTTCTTCATCAAATTAAGACCAATGTTCAAAGCTACAATACTTTTTTGGGTAGCAATGTCCTCTTTGTCTATACAAGTTTACTTTTTACATCCTCACTGCTCCATATGCTATATGCTATTTTGCTCCCAAGATGGCAATATTCCTTCACTTTATCTAGTTTGTGGTCCTCAACTTTTATGTTAATTTTATCACTAATATCATTTCTGATACTCCTCATTGTTTTTTTCTTTGTCTGGTTTACTTTCAGTTCATATCCTGTACTCACTGTTATTGATATTATTTCACTCTGAATTTTGATCCCACTCCTGAACCTATCTTTTACTTCCATCATTACCTCTTCAGTGTACTGGCTGAACAGTAAAGGGGAAATGAGGCATACAGTACCTATCTTACACCCTTTTTTAATTTGAGCATTTCATCTTGTTCTTCCATTCTTATTACTCCTTCCTGGTTCTTACACATTTTGTATATTATCTGTCTTTTGCCATAGCTTACACCTAACTTCCTGATAATTTTTAACTTCTTGCACCATTTTAGATTACTGAGCACTTTTTATAGGTCTAAAAATGTTATGAAGATGTCCTGATTTTTCTTAAGACTTGCTTCCATTATTAAATGACATCACAACTTTTTTTTTGGAGCCTTTTCTTCCCTAAAGTCAAACTGATCATTGCCTAAGAGACCCTCAATTTTCCTTTGAATTCTTCTGTATATAATTCATGATAGCACTTGGATGCATGAACTGTTAAGTTGATTGTTGGGTAATTCTCACACTTATCTGGCCTTGCTGTCTTTGGAACTGTGTAAACGATATTTTTCTGAGATTGATGGCATGTTTGCAGTCACAGAAACTACTCACCAACTTGAATAGTGATTTGGTTGTTATTTTCCCCAATTATTTTACAAATTCCAAACACACGTTATCAATATCTTCTTCTGTATTTTGTTGCAAGTCTTTTTAAGCTTTGTCAAACTTTGATTGCAATACTATATCCCCAATATCTTCCAAATTGACTTTCATTTTTTTTCCTTTTTATCATGCCTGCACACACTTCTTCCCTAATAGAGGCCTTCAGTGCATTCTTTCCATATATCTGTTCTCTCTTCTATACTTAACAGCAAAATTCCTCCTGCACTCTTAATGTTAACACTACTGCCTTTAATTTAACTGAAGGTTGTTATCATTTTTCTGTGTGCTGAATATGTCCTTCTGACAACCATTTCATTTTCGATTTCTTCACATTTTTCCTTGTACCATTTCACCTTAGCTTCCCTGCATTTCCTATTTATTTTATACCACAATAGACTTTCAGAATGATTGTTTTTGCTCTGCAGCAGAACATATGCTGACATGAAACTTCCTGGCAGATTCAAACTGTGTGCAGGACTGAGACTCAAACTCTGGACCTCTATTTTTCACAGGTGGGTGCTCTACTGACTGAGCTATCCCAGCACAACCTACGACCTGTCCTCTCAGCTTTCAGCTTTACTTCTACCAGTACATCATCTCTTACCTTTCACACTTCACAGAAGTTCTCCTGCAAAACTTGCAGTACCAATACTCCTAGAAGAAAGGATACTGTAGAAAAATTGATCACCTACATCCTGGGGGTGTTTCTAGAATGAATTTTTCACTTTTTAGCAGAGTGTGTGCTGATATGAAACTTCCTGACAGGCTAAAACAGTGTGCCAGACCACGACTCAAACTCTGCATCTTTGCCTTTCGTGGGCAAGTGCTTCACCAACAGAGCTACCAAAGCACGACTCATGACCCATCCTCATAGCTTTACATCTGCTAGTATCTCATCTCTTACCTTCCATGCTTCACAGTTCTCTTGTTAAACTTGCCGGACTAGCATTCTTGGAAGAAAGGGTATTGCAGAAATATGGCTTGACCACAACATGCGGGATGTTTCCAGAATTAATTTTTTGATCTGCAGTGGAGTGTGCACTGATAAGAAACTTCCTGGCAAATTCAAATAGTGTGCTGGACTGAAACTCGAACTTGGGACCTTTGCTTTCCACAGGAAAGTGTGCTATTGACTAAGCTACCTAAGTATGACTCGTGACTCATCCTCACAATTTTACTTCCACCAATAGCTCATCTCTTAACTTCCACACTTCATAGAAGTTCCCCTGCAGAACTTGCAGGACTAGCACACCTGGAAGAAAGGATACTGTGGAAAAGTGGCTTACCTCCAACCTGGTAAAAGTTTCCAGAATGAATTTTTCACTATGCAGTGAAGTGTGCACAGAGATGAGACTTCTGGGAGGATTAAGATGGTGTACCAGACTGTGACTCAAACTTGGGACCTTTGCTCTTTATGAGTAAGTGCTCTACCAAATGAGTTACCTAAGCATGACTCATGACCCAGCCTCACAACATTATTTCCACCAGTAGCTAATATCGAACCTTCCAAGTTTCGCAAAAGTCCTCCTGCAATACTTATAGGACTGAAACTCCTGGAAGAAAGTATACTGTGGGGAATGGCTTAGCCACAGCCTGGGGAATGTTTTCATAATGAATTTTTCACTCTGCAGTGGAGTGTGCACTGATATGAAAGCTCAGTCAGTAGATCACTTGCCTGCGAAACGCAAAGGTCCTATGTTTTAGTCTTGGTCCAGCACACAATTGTAATCTGCCAGGAAGTTTCTCAATATACTTGTTTATTGAATTTTTGTTAAGTGACTTCCATTTTTAAATATTTTTAGAAATTCATTTCAAATAATGTTTACTTAGTCCTTTCTCAGTTGGCATACATCGTTTTTTTCAATAGTTTACTTAAGCATTATGTAGAAAGATGCATACTGATATCAACATGAATGAGTTATATTATTTTTTCCAGTTTAACAGAAAGATGCATACCAATATCAACATGAATAAATTATATAATTTTTTCAGTTTAATTTATGAATATTATCATAAAGTGTTTACTACAGGTGCTGCCAGTATCAGAATACAGCTTTCATAGAGCTTTCCATAAAGCATGCTGTAAATATCTACCCACGAGTATCCATTGTGTTCCATAACACAAAAATAATTTCAAATTTTGTGTCATATTTTAACACACTTACTGTTGTGCAAGTGCAATGAAAACCAGTTCAGAATGGATGTTGTAGTTTCCTTTTGTATACATGTTATGTATGTGTCACAGATCTTTTTCATCCAGGAAAGACTTGTTTCAGTTGATACAGCCCCTGTCACCTACAAAATACAAACATATTCATTGTGGATTGATTATCAAACATACAGCAAATCATTTCTTCATTTTAACCAAAATTCAGTGAAACCTGGTGAGGACTGGGGTGAGAAGGCAGTCTTAATGTGGTATATTAAACAATTTTTTAAAAGTAAAAAGTTTAATGCCCAGACCACAATTTTCCTATCACAATTAAAGTTCAATAACTAGTTATTATGAGAAGTAAACTTGCTATTCACCATATAGTGGAGATTCTGAGTCGCAGATAGGTGCGTGTATGTGTGTCTATTGTTGACAAAGGCCATTGCCCGAAAGCTTGAAGTGTGAAAATTTTTCTGTTGTGCCTATCTGTGAATCAGAATCTCCACTATATGGTAACTAGCAACTTTCTTCTCTTAATATTGGTACAATTAAGTAAAACACAAAAAAAAACTGTACAACACTTAAGCAAAAATAATGAGGAGCCAATTCTAGATGTAAAAGTGAACATTTGACAAAGCTCATTTAACGGTGTAGAATAAACTTTGTTAACGCCTATGAGGTAACATACCAATCAGAGTATGAAAGGGCGTGAATAAGCATTGCAAAGCATCATTAACTGTAGCCATGCAACAGCATGTATTCATAAGTACCAAAATAATAACAGTACATAGTTAAAAATGTCAATTTGATCAAGCCACGTTGCAGAACTGACAAAATAACTACAGACCAGAAAGCTAACTGGATTTTAAGATATAAAGGTAATAATGGCATGAAGTTAAAATTACAAGGCAGGTATCTGTATTATGTCTTGAACTAGCAACATGCCATTTATAGGAAGCAGATCCTATGTAATAGGCATTAATCCATGTATAAATCCACGAAGCTTGTGCCTAAGTTCAATTAGTTTTGAAACCATAGAAGTAAGAGGGAAATGAAGTTAAAAACTACAAGACAGGGAAGCTGCCTTACTGGCAATGTGCCCTATGTAGAAGATAGATCATATGTGAGAGTCAATAGATAAGATCAATAGATAAGAACATAAAAGGATAGAGTAGCACTAACAAACAGTAAATAACAGATTACAAGACAGATTGTAAGGAGTGTCCAATGATAAAAACATCAAAGTACATCATAGCACTAAAAATATGAATAAGATACGGTAATTTTGCATGTTGACAGTCATACAGAGAATTGTCCAGTTGCATAAGTAGAAGTTGGATCAAGAGCTCATTACTTACAATGGTATAACATGTTTATTGTAAGAACAGTATACACAATGGTTCCAAAAACTGCCAGCTGTAAACATAAAAGCCATACATTTGTAGTAATTTTGTAATAAAACTACACGATCAACAGTTGTAAAATGAGAGGAAAATATCTCACCCTGCCTTATACAATGTTTTTAACTACGTACTGTTATTGTTTTGGTTCTTATGAATGAATGTTGCTGCATGACTGCAGCTGATGATGTTTTCCAATGCTTATTCATTGCCTTTCATATTTTGAACAGTGTGTTACCTGATAAACATCAACATAGTTTATTCTACACTGTTAAATGGCTTTGTCACATGTTCACTTTTACTTCTAGCATTGGCTCTCCATTATTTTCACTCAGGTGTTGCACAGTGTTTTTGTATTTCTTAGGTTATGCTTTTTACATGTGTTAAAGATCTGAAGATGGTTGTAGATAGCAACTGAAACTAGTTATTGAACTTTAATTGTGATAGAAAATTATAGACTAGGCATTGAAAGTTTTTACTTAAAAATTATTTAATTAACCAAATTGCCCTTTATTTAATATACTGATTTGTCAAATATATTTGACAATGCTGGAACACTATAAATTCTCAACTACTTTTGAGAATACCAAAAGAATTATCCACAGTTGAGGGTATTTCTCTTTTTGGTAAGAGGTTTTTAGAATGGCTGCTTTCATTCTCTCACACAATATACATTAACACAAAGGTGAATTAACATTTGGCTCAGTATCCTGCTTACTTTATTAATGGACGTTTCCACTAGCTAACTTGAGATATTAAACAATGGAAAATGCAGGATCGAATAATGACAATATTATATATTATTATATGTCACCATATAGCAGAGTTGTTGAGTCACAGACAGGCACAACAAAAAGCCTGTCAAAAAAAGCTTTCGGCAAACAGGCCTTGATCACAACAGACAACATAGACACACACATCAATGCAAAAGCAACTCACACACACATGACTACAGTCTTTAGCTGGCAAGGCCAAACTGTGAGCAGCAGAGCATGATGAGGCAACCAAATGCGATAGTGGGGATAAAGTGGAGGCTGGGGTGGGTAGGGGTAGAGATAGTAGGGTAGGGGTGGGGTACAGCAAAATTCTGCTTGTGGGATCACACAGGGATGAGGTGAGGAGAGGGTAAGGCATCTAGGTGCAGTTGGATGGTTAGACAGGGGGCGGCATGATGGAGGGGGGGGGGGGAGGGGAGGCACAGAAAAGAAGAGAAGTAAAAAGACTGTGGGTAGATTAAAACTGTGTGCTGGACCAAGACTCGAACTCAGGACCTTTGCCTTTCACGGGCAAGTGCTCTACCATCTGAGCTACCCAAGCATGACTCACGACCCGTCCCCCACAGCTTCAATTCTGCCACTACCTCATCTCCTACGTTCCTAACTTCACAGAAGCTCTCCTGTAAACCTTGCAGAACTAGCACTCCTGGAAAAAAGGATATTGCGGAGATATGGCTTAGCCACAGCCTGAGGGATGTTTCCAGAATGAGATTTTCACTCTGCAGTGGAGTGTGCAGTGATATGAAACTTCCTGGCAGAACAGTTTTAATCTACCAGGAAGTTTCATATCAGCACACACTCTGCTGCAGAGTGAAAATTTCATCCTGGAAACATCCCCCAGGCTGTGGCTAAGCCATACCTCTGCAATATCCTTTCTTCCAGGAGTGCTAGTTCTGCAAGGTTTGCAGGAGAGCTTCTGTGAAGCTTGCAAGGTAGGAGATGAGGTACTGGCAGAATTGAAGCTGTGGGGGATGGGTCGTGAGTCATGCTTGGGTATCTCAGACGGTAGAGAACCTGCCCGCGAAAGGCAAATGTCCTGAGTTTGAGCCTCAGTCCGGCACACAGTTTTAATGTGCCAGGAAGTTTCATATCAGTGCACACTCCACTGCAGAGTGAAAATATCATTCTGGACTGAGGGTACATTGATGGAACAGAGGGCTGTGTAGTGCTGGAATGGAAACAGGGAAGGGGTTAGGTGGGTAAAGGACAACAATCAACAAAGGTTGAGGCCAGTAGTGGTACAGGAACATAGGATATACTGTAGGGAGAGTTCAACCTGTACAATTCAGAAAAGCTGGGAAGGATCCAGATGGCACAGGCTGTGAAGCAGTCACTGAAATGAAGAATGTTGAGTTGGGCAGAGTGCACAGTAACTAAGTGATCCAGCTGTTTCTTGGCCACAGTCTGTTGGTGGCCATTCATGCAGACAGACAGCTTGTAGGTTGTCATGCCCATGTAGAATGCAGCTTAGCTTGTAGATCACATGACTCATTTCACAGGTAGCCCTGCCTTTGATGTGGTAGGTGATCCTTGTGATTATACTGGAGTAGGTGGTGGTGGGAGGATGTATGGGACAGATCTTGCATCTAGGTTTATTACAGGGATATGAGCCATGAGGCAAGGGGATGGGAGCAGGGGTTGTGTAGGGATGGACAAAGAATTGTGTAGGTTCAGTGGGTGGCATAATACCTCTGTGGAATGGGTGGGAAGGATAGTGGGTAAAATATCCTCATTTGAGGGCATGATGAGGGGTAGTCGAGACCCTGGCAGAGAATGTGATTCAGTTGCTCTGTTCCTGGGTGGTACTGAGTCATGAGTGGAATGCCCCTCTGTGGCCAGAAATTGGGACTTGTGGAGGTGGTGGGTGATTGGAGAGGATAAGACACAGGAGATCTGTTTCTGTATAAAGTTGGGAGGGTAATTACTGTCTCTGAAGGCCTCAGTGAGACAGTGAGACACTTGGTATAATTTGAGAGGGACTGATTGTCACTACAGATGCAACAGCCATGGGTGGCTAGGCTGTACAAAAGGGCTTCTTGGTATGGAATGGGTAGCAGCTGTCAGAGTGGAAGTGTTGCTTGCAGTTGGTAGGTTTGGTACGAACAGAGGTACTGATGTAGCTATCCTCGAGGTGGAGGTCAACATCAAGGAAGATGACTTGTTGGGTTGATGAGGATCAGTTGAAGTGAATGGGGAAGAAGGTGTAGAGGTTCTAGAGTATTGGAATTTGCGCAGCTGAATAAGTATTAAGGAGAAAAAAAAAAGGACATTTTACTAATAACTATATTTGCACATTCAAGAACAAAAAAAATTTACAGCAAACACAACAGAATAATTAGCGCACACAAAGAGTGTTAGACAATGCCAAAGAGGTCTATTTTACACAGTGCACTTTGCGCCGACACACACGAAATATATTGTTTACACAATTCCAACACCCCTCCTTGAACTTATATTTTGTGTGTTGCTTCCACAAGATAAACCAAATAGTCTCACAATCTTCTCAAACTTCTCCCTTTCCAAGGGTTTGGTCAGAAGGTCAGCTAACATGTCTTCTGTGTGCAGATAGTCCACGGCAATGTTCTGTTGCTCTATGTGGTCCCGAATGAAATGGTGCCGTATATCAATATGCTTTGTCCTAGCACTAGTAACATCATTTTTATCTAGGTTTATGGCTCCCTTATTGTCACAGAAGATGGTTGTAGGTTCCTCAATTAAATTGGGTTCTATTTCACTTATTAATGTTCATAGCCATAATGCTTCCTGTGTGGTGTAAGATAGTGCCTTATACTCGGCCTCTACGGTGCTCAATGCAAAAGTTTTTTGCTTTTGACAGGACCATGATGTGAGGCTCCCCATTAATTTAAAACAGCAGCCAGTGGTGGAGTATCTGTCTCCCAATTCACTCCCCCAGTCCGCATCGCTATATCCCTCTAGTTTTGCGTTACCATCTCTATGGTATTTTAACTCATATTTTGAGGTTCCTCTTAGGTATCGGAATATCCTCTTTACAGCTTTCCAGGGCTTTTCCTTTGGGTCTCTGCAATATCTGCTCATTGCATTGGTGGCAAAAGCAATGTCGGGTCGTGACGTTTGAGACAAATATAACAGACTCCCTACTGCTTCTAAATAAGGAACATTCTTGTCACATTCCACATCAGTCTCATTTACACTTAACTTCACTCCTACTTCCATTGGAGTACTTATGGGTTTGCAGTCACTCATGCCAAATTTCTTTAATATTTTTTCCATGTATGATGATTGACTTATGCTCAATTCTTGTCTTTCTTCATCCTTAGTAATCTGCATACCTAAATAACGTTTGACTTCTCCCAAATCATGCACCTTAAAACTTGGTTTGCAGCTGTTTCTTGAAAATTCTCATTTGGCCTTCACTTTCAGTCAGGATAAAGAAATCGTCCACCCATATCATCATTATTATTATTTCTTCTTTTCTCCCTTTATAGTAAATGCTGGGATCTGCCTTGGATTGCTTCATATTCATATTTATTAGAGTTTCATGTAGACATCGATTCCAGCAACGTCCACTTTGTTTAAGTCCATAAATACTTTTTCTCAAACGCCAAATCTTTTTACTTTCTGATCTGGTTTTTATGGCTTCCCTTGGTGGAATGACATATATCTCCTCCTCCAATTTTCCATTTCAATATGCCGTTTTAACATCCATATGATGAATTATTAAATTTCATTTTACTGTCAAGGCTAAAAGATATCTCAATGATGCATACTTGACCACAGGTGAAAAAGTTTCTTCGTAATCTACCCCTTGTTTTTGTGAATATCCTTTAACCACAAGTATTGCTTTGCATTTTGGTGATGAGGTTTCAGGGTTCTTCAAATTGAATACCCATCTTGCCTGCAGTGGTTTCTTATCTCCTGGCATATCTACACATTCAAAGGTTTCGTTCTGATATAAAGATTCTAATTCTCTCTGCATCGCTTCTTTCCATTCTTGAGAGTTTGGGCCACTCATTGCTTCTTCTGCTGTTCTTGGCTCATCATTAAAAGACTGTGCTGTATACATTTCAAAATCCGGATATTCCTTCGGTTTTGGTACACGAGAAGAACGCCTTACATTGTTTACTTCATTTTTTTCATCCTCTAACTCATTGTCATCATAAATTGTATCCATTTGTCCTTGGCTGTCGTCTTCCTCTTCTTAACTTTCTATTTCCTCACACAAGGTTTCACCTTCTGAAATAGGTGCAGTTGACTTAGTGGTTTTGCTCTCTTTTGAGTCCTTTCTATTTTCAAAGAATATTACATCTCTACTTGTGACAATCTTTTTAGTCAATGGATCCATTAATCAGTAGTCCTTTGAATTTTCACAATAGCCTACAAAAATATACTTTTTAGCTTTCGGATCCCATTTTCCTCTTAGCTGTTTTGGAATATGTGCCATTGCATCACACCCAAAAACCCTTATATTGCTTGGATCAGGTTTCTTTCCTATCCATATCTCATAAGGGGTTCTATTCTTTAATGCTTTTGTAGGTGATCTATTGTTCAAATATACAGCTGTTGACACTGCCTCTGCCCAAAAATCTTTGGATAATTCAGCATCAGTCATCATGCTCCTTGCTTTCTCAACAATGGTCCTATTAGCCCTCTCAGCAACCCCAATTTGAGATGGGATGTACCTTATGGTAGTTTGATGCCTGATTCCCTTTTCTGCCAGAAGTTTCTTCAATTTCTGGTTAATATATTCTCTCCCATTATCAGACCTGATGATCTTGATCTTCTTTCCCATCCACCTCTCAACCATATTGCAATATTCCTCAAAGATATCTCTCACTTGGTCTTTAGAACTAAGAAAATAAACATGAGTATATCGTGAGTAATCATCAATAAATGTAAGAAAATAATTACTCCCACCTATGGATTCACACTTCATCGGGCCACATACATCTGTGTGGATTAACTGTAAAACTTCTGTGGATTTACTCTTACTAGTCTTGAAGGGTAACCTTGCTTGTTTTCCCTTTATACATGTCTCACAAGGATCCTTGGACACACTAAAATTCTGTGTTCCCTTTACCATATCCTTTATTATAGACATACTCTTTCTATTTAGATGTCCAAGCCTCCGGTGCCATAAAAAACCTTCTGCTGAATATACTGAATCACTAACATTTTTATGTTTTCTGTCAATGGTATCCAACTTAAAAATACCCCTTTCGTTACTTGCTGTAGCTATAACTTCACCACTTTCACTGATTACTCTTGCACCCTGCATGTCAAAAGTGACTGTATTTCCTTTCTTGACAATTTCCCCTACAGACAGCAGGTTAGTTGCCACATTTTTCACATAATGAACATTGTGTGCTGTAACCATATCTGATTCACCATTTACACTTACATGTAGATCTAGTTTCCCAGCCAGGTGACACTGGAGCTTGTTGCCATCAACAGTAGATATTCCCATATGAGTCTTATCTTTGATGTCATAAAGAAGTGATTTATCTTTAACAATATGCACAGATGCACCTGAGTCTAAAATCCATTCCATATCACGATTACTCATCCCACCAAAAGAATAAAAACACGAGAGTGCCTTACCTTTGTTATTGGTCCTTCTCTCTGGGCTATCAGTAACATACCTCTTTTGCTGAGTGTCTGATCTTTGGCTTACTTTTTCTTTGCACTGAGACGCAATATGTCCCATCTTCTGACATTTATAGCACCTCACCGTTTTTTGTTTTTTTTTTGTTTTTTGAGTAGAGAGCAGACGCATTTTCCTTCTCCAATGTACAACAGCTTGGAGCACACTTTACGTCCTGCAGGATTTTTACCTTAACACTGTCCCCTGTGATTGGTATACCCGAGCTTTCAAGTCCCATAATCATAGGTGCATACCTTTCGGGCAGTCCTGCCAACAGCAATGTTCCTATCCATTCGTCAGCGATCTCGAATCTGATGTTTCTCAATCGGTTCGACATGGTTATTATTTTGTTAACGTATTCATCTACACTCTTACATTTGTCCAGACGAGTGGTAATTAACTCGCGTAATAATCCTACTTTTCTCGTAAGACCACCATCCTCGAATGCACTTCGTAAATTGTCCCAGCCTTCTTTCGCTGTAGCAGCTTTTTCAACGTGAACATAATTAACAGAATCAATCAGTAATATCAATTTTGATTTTGCTTTCCTACCTTTATTTGAATAATTCTGATCTGTGGATTTCATTGTCCCATCTACCATGTCCCATAGGTCATCTAAACGTAAATACGCTTCTACTGCGAACTTCCAGGTTGCATAGTTTTCGCGACCTATAAGTCTTTCAATCTGTGGAATTTGTGCCGCACTCATTCTTAATGGTAACTTGCTTTTTATTGCCGTAAAGAACACCGAAAAATAATGCGGAAAAAAAATTGCGATCGTCTTGTAAGGATAACTCGCACTTTACGTAAATTGGAACTTTTCCAATACTTTCTCCCTACTATTTTATTGGTATACTTATTCCAAATGCAGCCTGGGCCCATAACCTACTGGAATTTGCGCAGCTGAATAAGTATTAAGGAGAAAAAAAGGACATTTTACTAATAACTGTATTTGCACATTCAAGAAAAAAAAAAAAAAAAAAAAAATTTACAGCGAACACAACAGAATAATTAGCACACACAAAGAGTGTCAGACAATGCCAAAGAGGTCTATTTTACACAGTGCACTTTGCGCTGACACACGCAAAATATATTCTTCACACAATTCCAACATAGAGGAATGTGGATAGGGTGTCCTCACCCTCGACACAGATCATGGAGACACCTTAATTGAATCTGAATGAGGTGAGGAGTCTAGGATTCTGCGTGGTCATAAAGGATTCCTCTACATCATTGGTTCCCAAACTGGGGTTAATTACACCACAAGGTGTAAAATGAGATTTTCTAAGGGACAAGAAATTGAAAGAGTGTGACTGTTTCAGTCATGAAACTAAATTACTTTTAAAACATCATTAATATTATCATAATTTTGTGAGGCGTTAATATTGATTGTGTAAGTTATCAGTAATTACTTTTTCCTCCATTACTAGCATAAACATGTGACACCATACAGTGGAGGTCACAGGCACCTCACATAGACCACTGATTACACATGTACTTTGGACTCTGAATGGCATATCTATGAAAGTAAAAGTAAGATATACATAACAAACGTTAAGCATTTTATGAAAATGTCTTCTTCAAGTTGTAGATAGTTCCTGCACTAGACCAGAAATTGCTTCATTACTTACTCTGAAGCAGATATATGAACTATTGGCAGTACAACATTATAGTGCTGTACACAGAATTATCATTATTGTTATGAGAGTGGTCAGACACAAAGCACTAACAGCCTGCAACTTCAGAAGGAAGGAGTCCAGCAGTCGGGTGATTTATGAATAGTAACTATAGTGTACACATTTTAACTAGATGGATTTTAAATGGGGATCCATGGTGTGGGTGAAGCAAATGCTGTTAAGGTGAGGAGTAGTGCAGAGAAAGCACATTTTGTAACAAGTGTCTACCCTCACTGTATATAGTTAGCTTTCATGACTGAGTTGTAGGTAGCACTCACTCTTCATAGGTTGATAGGGAATTGCTTCATCATTCATTATAGAACACACACACACACACACACACACACACACACACACACACACACACACACTAAATGTCATTTAACATTCCACACGCACAAATTAAACATAATTTCTTTCATCAATTTAAAAACAAAGTCTTTCAAAAAGAAAAAAAAAATTCTTTTTCATTCTATAGTTTAGTTATGTGTAAAAGTTGATGATGGTTGGAAGAAGTGGTTGATGGGTCAGTGTGGTGTATTGGGGAGGGGGGGGAGGGGGGGATACTAGATAATATCTCTTTGATGAGAGGTAGTGGTCTAAGGAAGGCTGGGAACCACAGCTCTAGATGGCCCATGAAAGGGTTGGCATAGGATGGGCCTTGTGGGTGCCCACAGCCTTACCCGGGATTTATTTTTGGGTGATGCCTTCAAGGGAGTAGTAATTGTGGGTGAGGATATGGTTGACCATGTTGACTAGGAGGGAAGTTGTAGGTTTGGAATCCACCCGGCATTGGAAGAGGTAATGTTCAATAGCAGTTAGGCAATGGCCAATAGGTATGTTAGCATAAAGGGAGATGGCATCAATAATGAATGGTGGTGAAAAAGTGTTTCCACTGTAGATATTATGAGAAGGAGAGTAGGTATTTAGCAAGTCCTGCATAAATGAATTTGGGAGTGGGGCAAAAGGTGAGGTCTTTGGAAATGACTGATACTTCTATGGGGCTACAGCTTTTGGAGGAAAGAACCATGACTGTGTTTTGGGTCTGTTTAAGTTTTGGATTCTGTATGGTTGTGGGAGGGAGTATTTGTGGGTGGTGTAAATGTAATAGGTCTGCAAGGCAGGGTTTGTCAGCTATGAGGGGATGTTGTTGTAGAAGTGATGGATAGTGGTAGTCCAAGGTGGGATTAGGAAATGTACAGGTTGGAGAGTTTTTTGAGGTGGTGTTGTGCATGCTGCTCATGTTCCTCAAGGACAAAAGTTTCAATGTGTGATATGGGATCCTGAAATTTGGGATTGCATAGATGTAGAATTCTATGGATGGAGAGGAGATATTGCAAGAAAATTTTTGCTTGATTGACAGGACTATGTTGATGGTGATGATTAAGGACTTCAGAATCTGAACAAATGGAAGTCATTGTGGAAAGAGGGGTTGCAGCTGGAGATGGGTAATTTGATGGCAAGGCCATTCGGGGGGATTCCATGAGCTGAACAACATTGCAGGAACAGTACCATATGTGGGACTGGGTTCAGGCTAGCTATTAGGAAGCTTTTCTATATTGACACAGATGGGAGGAGTGAGGATTCATGATGGAAGTTAAAAACACTTAAAAATACATAAGTAGCACAGAAATACATCTGAAAAATTCGCAAAAATATATTAAAAAGGTGGGAATAATCGCAGAAAAGATGAAATGGGTGAAGTATGGGGAAACAATATGACATCTTAGGGAATGGGCCAATAGGTAAAGGTGAAAACCAAATGAAATAGATGTTAAAACACTATGAGATCAAAGAAAAAATGAATAAAAAGATTGCAATGCAGGTTGCAGGATCTTGGGTGGATCAGTGTGAAGAAGAGGGATGGCAGATGTGATTAGGAAACTGAAGTTAACATGTGTGAAATGGGACAGAGAGGAGAAGGAGTGGGGGATGAGGAAAGATTGGTAGGGTGAGATACAATTTCATGTGGGACAGAAAGGTACTGAAAATAATGCACAAAAATACGTGAGAAAAACAGGAAGAGTGATCAATTTGAAGGTCTAGGATTAATTATATCAGTGGGAGTAATATAGGACATGAGATACTGCACCAACTGTCAAATGTTTTACTTTTTTAATGAGACATTGATTTTCTTGATTCACTAATATTTTAAGAGATATCATTATTTTATCATTAAGTAATTTCAGCTTGCTGCTTGATGATATAAACTGTCTCACATAGGGGAACCTTTAGGCTATTTGCTCAGTGATAGTTAAGAAATTTTCATTGGAGATGTTAGCAATTTCCTGCTTGCCACTAACCTTATTATTGTTAAGATTGAGTACTGTGTTGTGGACCTAGTAAAAGCAACACCTGCATCATCTTTTATTACATTCCAAATACTTTTGTTTTTTGTTACGTTAATTGCTTTTTCTAAAAATCTGTTTAAAATGTTACAGACTGTTTTGCAGAAGTTTGGTTGACTGGGTTATCTCATGATCTAGACTTGATGTTTAACTCTGTTCTTTTTTTATATAATATAATGGTGCCTGAAGTAGCCCACAGCATCTTAAGAATTTCTTTGGAGTGGACTAGTACATTTTCGAAAAGTGATGAATTTTCATTACTAAATCCATCTTGTCCCAGTGTATATTCTAGATAAAGCAAGATTTCAATCAATTTCCAGAATGTTTAAATTTTTGAATTATATCATTATTAACAAGTCTGCTTGTTCTCCAGCTGGATTCCACCATGTTCAGAGATGCACTATGGGTAGAGGGACTTTCCTGGTTGCTTGGAAATAAAAACCTATATTATTTAGTTACAAGTAAAAATACAATGATTCTCATGCCTGTAAACACACTGCTGACCCTTAAAAATGGCAACACTATGAAAATGGCAAGCAACAAACATCAAACTCATAT
Organism: Schistocerca nitens; assembly: GCF_023898315.1. Lineage (NCBI taxonomy): Eukaryota > Metazoa > Arthropoda > Insecta > Orthoptera > Acrididae > Schistocerca > Schistocerca nitens. The sequence goes on along the minus strand of NC_064615.1, from coordinate 459,193,488 downwards.
GAAGTGTACAACATGTTTGGACATACAAATAATTATCATTTCAGTGCAATCACTCAAAGTAGGTAGGAGAAAAACCACCTAAATTGTAAATGAAAGACTACACAGGCGCTTTCTCTTTCAGAAATTGCATCAGAACATTGGTTGTTTTTGAGAAGCTGTGTTTACTCCATTAAAGAAGGAGAAACATCTACCAGCATGTGTTGGAATTCAACCTTGGCTAGATCACAGGCTATTGAGACTGTGTTTTATGACCCATTAGGCAGATCCATCACTGCAAGTTTAAAATTCTACAGTACTTCCAGTTTTCCACCATATTTTTCATAACTACATATGACACATTTATCTTGATGTCATCACTTAACATTCTACCTCTGATCCTCTTTCTGGACACCATTTATTCTGCTGAATTCTTTATTGTTCAGTATTTTCCCACCCACACCCTAGCTAATTTCTTTTCACCAACTTTGTTTCCAGTATTTGTCTAAAACACTAGTTTTCATTATCACTCAAAATATACACACATCAAAAAAAGTTTTGCATTACCCTGGTTCCCAGAACTCCTTAAGATAGATGTTGACTATGGATATTGCATCACAAACACAGTCACTTTGACTGTTCAGAGATGTCACTAAACCCATGCAATGATGTAAACAACCATGCATGAGCAGTGCCTACTAGAAGGAGGGGGTCCGACATCCAATCAGTTCAACCATGTCTAGACAGTCAATACCATGGTTCAATTGCGTCCGCGTTGTTACTTTGTGCCAGGAAGGTGTAATATTGTTCCCTGCCCATTATGTAATAACATACTATTTTCCTTTCCTATCGAAATACCAAGAGTTTAAGATATAATTTAACCACTGAGTCAATGAACTGCGCTGCAAGTCAGCAAATATGTACACCCAGGATAATGAGATTGGTGTAACATTATCATCTTTATTTCGTAAGAATGTGTGCTCATCATTTTCTCTCTCTTCTTCTTTATTTGCACGCCTTTCTGACAGCATCTTATGTTATCAGACTCTTATTTTCTTTCATTTTGTTCAAATGAACTGAAATTGTATTCCTGTTAGGAATTTGTTTAATTGTGCCATTATTATCGCCAATTACAATTACCGATATGAATTTACCATGAATACTTTTTTCTTTCGCTCCAGAGCCGGGCTACAGCAAAAAATTCTTTGTAATGTTCAAAATTGTGAGATTAATGCACAAGATGTCAGATGTCTGTATAAAAAGCTTCTTTGGTTAAATAATAAATGTTTAATTTGGCATTCCTGCTTTCATTTCATATGTAACGATCATCAATCCCCAATTTATAGATGTTACAGATTTTGCTTTACTACATTTTTTCTTACATTGCCAATGTGATACCCATGATATTATATTCAATTATTCTGAATTTTCTCATGAGGTGCAAAGACAGTAACTTCCCTGAGATCATAGAAACCAAAATTAGATGTTTTTCAGCATGCTACGAGTCTACCGACCCTCACTTCAAACAATAAAAAAAGGTAAAAAAGGGACAGTATTAACTAAGGAGCAAAGCGATTTTTTTTATGTAGTTGATTATATCGAGTGCATTTTCAGATAAAGAAAAATTTTCATTATAGAGACTAAGAAAATGATGTGTGTGTGTGTGTGTGTGTGTGTGTGTGTGTGTGTGTGTGTGTGTGTGTGTGTGTGTGTGTGTGTGTGTGTGTGTGCAATATTTGGGTTCATTTTGCTTTTCATTTAGTATATTTCCTAACAATTATTTATTTAATTATTATCAATTATTACTATTATTATTATTATTATTATTATTATTATTATTACTGTTATAAAGGGTTCTCAACAAGGGAAGTGTCCAGACATCTCGGAGTGAACCAAAGCGATGTTGTTCTGGCATGGAAGAGATACAAAGAGACAGGAACTGTCGATGACATGCCTCGCTCAGGGCACCCAAGAGCTACTACTGCAGTGGAGGACCGCTACCTAGGGATTATGGCTCAGAGGAATACTGACAGCAATGCCACCATGTTGAATAATGCTTTTCATGCATCCACAGGATGTCATGTTATGACTCAAACTGTGCACACTACCCTGAATGATGCGCAACTTCACTCCCGACATCCATGGCGAGGTACATCTTTGCAACCATGACACCATGGAGCGCAGTACAGATGGGCCCAACAACATGCCAAATGGACCACTCAGGATTGGCATCGTGTTCTCTTCACCGATGAGTGTCGCATATGCCTTCAACCAGAGACTCATTGGCGGTGTGTTTGGAGGCAACCCGGTCAGGCTGAACGCCTTAGACACACTGTCCACCGAGTGCAGTAAGGTGAAGTTTCCCTGCTCTTTTGTGGTGGCATTATGTGGGGCCAAAGTACGCCACTGGTGGTCATGGAAGGTACCGTAACAGCTGTATGATACGTGAATGCCATCCTCCGACTGCTAGTGCAACTATATCGGCAACATATTGGCGGGATATTCGTCTTCATGGATGACAATTCGTAACCCCCTTGTGAATGACTTCCTTCAGGATAGTGACATCGCTCGACTAAAGTGGTCAGCATGTTCTCCAGACATTAACCCTATCAAACATGCCTGGAATAGATTGAAAATGGCTGTTTGTGCATGACATGACCCACCAACCACTCTGAGGTATCTATGCTGAATCGCCGTTGAAGAATGGGACAATATGAACCAACAGTGCCTTGATGAACTTATGGATAGTATGCCATGATGAATACAGGCATGCATCAATGCAAGGTACTGGTGTGTACAGCTATCTGGGCCACCACCTCTGAAGGTCTCACTGTATGGTGGTACAGCATGCAACGTGTGGTTTCCATGAGCAATAAAAAGGACGGAAATGATGTTTATGTTGATCTCTATTCCAATTTTCTGTACTGGTTCTGGAACTCTCAGAACTGAGGTGATGCAAAACTTTTTTTGACATGTGTATCTAATTTCATAGATTTTAATAAAAAACAGTGTTTGCATAACAGGATCTTATATCCAATGTTTGTAACACAAACTCATTCCTTATTTTATCTGTCCATTTATCACATTCTACTCTTCTCCAAATCCATATTTCAATGGTCTCCAAGCAATTCTCCTTTCTCCACCACACTGTCCACATTTCTTCACAATACAGAGCAATACACCATAAAAAACTCTTCGCTTGGCTTTCCCTTGACTTTATTTAACAGACTACAGATAATGTACCTCCTCCTGCCATACATTTCTCTTGCAGCAGCTTTTCTTGTTTTTATTTTATATCCTTGTTTTTTATTTCTATCCTTGCTTTTATTTCTAGATTACATGTCACATTACTGGTAATTTTGCATCCTTGGTACCTGAAGTTGTCGTTTTGTTCTACTATCTCATCGCAATTTTTCACTTTGATCTTTCTTGATTGTCTAGCAAAAATTATGGCCTAAATTTTTCTCACATTTATCTTTATTCTGTATTCTTAACAGCTGCTGTTCAATTTTTTAACATATTGTTAAGTGGCTTTTCGTTTTCATTCAGTAATTGCACATCACCAGTATATCTTATACATTTTATTATTACTCCTCCTGTTGCAACACCACATTTTTGTTGCAAGCAGTTTTTAACTAAATCATGTGGAAAGATATCAAGCAGAGCAGGTGAATTACATCATCCTTATCTAACTCCTCTGCCATTTTCTTTCCTTCTGTTCTCATTTTCTACTCTTACTTTTTGAGTAATGTATAAATTACTTATTTATTGCTTGGCATCCCACAATTGTCAGGCAAATATGGAACTGAAGGGTTAAGGATGGCCATATTCAATCTATGCATTAACTCAATGGCTTAACATACATATTGTTCATGGGCTGTGCAGGATCATACAGCTATGTCATGTGCCTTGAGTTAAGATATGGGCTTGTCTGCAGTGAGACAAATATAAATACAAACAAATGACATGAGACAGCTCGGGCTATTACTACAGTTACGATTGTTGCATTAATATAAACAATCTTTGTAATATGGAGGCTGCACACACCATATGTCCAATATTAACTCTCAATATGTTTCTGCAATGTTTAGGATCAACAACAGTATTCAGTATCGAAACAGTCCTCCTTTCTGTCCAGCACCAAATTCTGAGGTGGAACAGTTAGTCTAAACCATCATGAGATAAATGCAGAAGACTGTAATGGATACACAACCTGAAGAATTCCTGATGAGCTTCCTCACTATGTTCTGTTTTACTGCCATTTATGGTCACAGCCTCTTAGTGCTGCTTCATCGGTGTACACACTGCACCAATTTTAATGGACTGGAAATGGTTGAAAAGGCTCTAAGTACTGTGGGACTTAACATCTTAGGTCATCAGTCCCGTAGACCTAGAACTACTTAAACCTAACTAATCTAAGGACATCACACACATCCATGCCCAAGGCATAATTTGAACCCGCGACCATAGCAGCAGCGCGGTTCCAAGCTGAAGCGCCTAGAACCGCTTGGCCACAGCAGCTGGCCTCAATGGACTACATCCAACACATGCTGACAGATGCAACTGCACCGTCTTGTGGGTGTCCACATCTGGCTCATATTTTTGGCTGTATACTGAGGTGGACTCAAGGAGTCACTGATAAATAATTTTTTGCATAGGTTGGTATTCAGGACTCACATCACATGAAACTGTTTTCACACACCACTGCACATCATTAAAGTAGTTCAACAGGTCCCTCAAAACACAATTTAGTGATGTATAAATTTGGAATCATCAGTTTAGCAAGAAGGCCAAAAATATTATTTCTATTAATCACCTCTGCAAAGCCTCTTCATAGCTTCTTGTTACAAATAGCTTAGCCATCTCAATAATTCAATGTCAATCCCCTTGTCTTCTGCTTGACAGAGTATGCAAAACTTAAATTTATCAGATTAATGTTTCCACAGGTATAGATATGAAGAAACACACATGATTACAGGTATAAGCTGCGTCAATGAAGATGACTTTTGCACAGCAGGCTGTCCTACATATTCAGGCTAGTCTGAACTCTGATACATGTGATTTCAACTGACTAGTCAAATACAGTCTGATGATTGCTCTTAATACGAAGATATACTTGACTGTATAATGTGATAATACATGAAAAATACTTGACTTGAATTATTTCTCTTCCCTGTGAATGTAGAAGAGTTCACATTACAATACTCTTTTTCCACGCAGAGAGAATTATATACAAATAAATCAATTATAGCTGACCTGTAAATGTAATTGACACAACCTGTTCATTTTTAAATGTAGAAAAAAACTAAAAATATTTTTTAAAATTTAAATTTAAGAAAACTGTTATTTTATTCACTGAATATATATACTAAAAAATAAATACTGGTTATCTTACCTTAAGAAATGAAAAAGCTGCTCCCAGGAAGGCTACAGTTATAAGGATGGTGATGGAAGCAATAATACCATAGAATACATCTGGATTTAGAGTACTGAAAAAGTTTGCTTCAAATTTCTGTGAACACAATGTTTCAAAGATGAAATTATTTTGTTGTGACTGACTGAGAGTTAAATTTTTAAACTGAGACTGACTTGCTTACAACAATACTACCCACAATACACATTGCATTTTTTTCAGTAATTGCATGAGACATGCTGAAATGCAACAGCCAGGGTTAAATCTACTGAAATCTCTGTCATAAGATGACCAGAAACTGATAAATTAGCACATTGCAAGAAATGAAAACAATCATCGCAAAGCACCTGTATACATGAATGAAGATTTATTTATGTTCCCTGTATATGTGCATAACCACAGGTTCATAAACCCATTGAAAAATGTCATCTTACTGGCATTGTAGTAATGGTAACAGAATGGACTGAAAAATGTTTGGCTATATCTTGCACAGTTCAATGTTTCTTCAATAAACATCAGAGGTATACAGGTATTATAATCCATGAATGGGGAAAAAGTTGGTCCTGCAAGTCACCATTAGGTACACTACTGCAGTTACTGGATGTAGAAATGCCTTTGATGGCTTAGGAGACCAATCCTGGCTTGAAATACACAGCCACATAGATTATACAGAAGAGACAGTATAGGGACTGGCTAGGCTTGGTGAAGTTTGCAGTCTGGCATTTCTCATTTCCCAGTTTTTGATACTCCCTGGTGTGTAATGGCTAAGTTCTCTAACTGGATTAAGCCAAAATGAAGTGTTACCTAACAAATGATCTGTCAGCCTGATACTATTTGTGATAGTTTTATCTTAAGTATATCTTTTTCCTTTTTCTCAAAGCTGCCTTTCTCAAAGCTTCTTGATGTACTGGACCTGCTACACAGTGCAACAAAATCTTGCCATATGGCTTCTTCACTTTCTGGAGAGATTTGAGGGATCTACAAGAGCTCCAAACTATGCAAGCTACAAAATGACATGAATATCTTTCAATAACTCTTCTGTGTTTTGTATCCAGTGCATGACATTTATAGCTGTGGGTGGGCAGATCTATTTTCAGTTTGTAACTCACATAAATCATTATATATTCCATACAGAATCTCAGAACAGAATGACATTTTTGTTTAGCTTTCTTCACCTGTTCTCAGGAATTGTCATTACTAGCAGTGCCTCTTGCTCTGTGCTTTCCAAGACACTGCCAAGCAATGGCATAAAAGTATAAGTGGCTCCACCACCACAGGGGGAGATGCTCAATCGCTGTTGCATCTTCTCAATGTTCTGTGCTCACCCTTCTCTCATTACATCTGCACATACATCAAACCACACCATGCATAGTAGGTGGTACTCTACTTAAATACTATGTAAAAAACATTTTTACACACACATCTTTCACTGGTCTCAGAGGAAGAAGTGTAACATGTTGTTCTATGTTGTTATATGTCACACAGTGTCATGTAAATGTAAACACGGCATCGAGTATAGTAATGTTGATGAATCAATCAGTGAACATTAGTTTTGTAGCATCAGTAAAGTGTGTATTATGCAGCAAAATAGTTGAAAATGGAATGAGGATATGCTCTGTTTTTCAAAAGTGGTATCACGCAGAGTGTTTCGGTATTACAAATTTTTGTGACTCTTTTTGTAAATGTAGAGTACATACATGCAATGGTCGTCAATCTGCAGTAGAAATGTGCACTGCTGAACTGAAAGAAAATGTGTTGATGCCTCTTAACATGATATGGAGACATGTGAGAGTATTTATATGTATTAAAAAAGCCGTGAAAACTGTCACAGGTATTTCAAACATGATTATTGGCGAAATCAGTCACGAGTTTGAGAACCCAAAGAAGGTTGTACAACATAAGCAATGTGTAAAAACATTAGTGCCTACAGGGACCTATAATCAATTCAGTGTACGTGATGACAAAATATGTACAGAAATGTCTGTAAACAATATAAACAAACATGTGCAGAAAGACAAAACAAAAGGCCTAAAATTGCAAAGTACCAAATTCAAAGTGAATATATACATTCAGACAGTCATGAATGTGGCCTAGCAGAAATTATATGTATTGAACATGGAATAGATGCTATTTCTTCTGTGAAATCAGGTGCATCAACAGCTGAAGTAACAAGAAACATAAAAGATACAAAAACGTCTAACTCTAATCGATGTACTATAATAATTGGGGGGTGCCAATGATGTATATAAAAATGAATTAATTAAAGCCAAAAATAACTTGAAAGAAACCCTGAGTTGCTACAACAATGGATCAGTAGTTGTCGTTGGAGTTTCATGCAGACATGATCTGATAGAAAGTTCTTGTGTGAATATAGAAATTAATAAGGCAAACGGACAGTTCAAAAAAATATGCAAAGCATTCCTCTACACAAATTTCCTATCGGTTGATTTCTTGCAGAGTAAAGACTTTACTAAACATGGCATGCATTTGCATGTAAGTGGAAATTCACTCCTTGGACATAAAATTGTGCAATTGTCAGATAAAAAAATAATAAAGACCATTGCTATAGTGGGTACTGCAACATCAGCAGCAGTACCCAGTCCAATAACAGCACAAACAACAGCAAAAGCCCAACCAACATCACAATCAGCTTCATCTGCAGCACCACCAACAGTATCATCAATGAGTACTCCAGAAACTACTACAACAGTCTTAGCAACAACACCATAAGCCCAACCAACACCACAATCAGCTTCAGTAACCACTTCATCAGAACCAACAACAGCAGCAGCAATAATTTATGGGCTACCAATTAAAAGAAGTGAGAGGCAGCCAAATCACCTGAAGGATTTTTTAATGTCAGAGAGCCTCAAGAAAGCAGTGTTAAGATAAGTTATAGTTTATTTAACTCTGTGTCTCATTATCAGTTTTCAGTCCTATGTCAAAATGTACAAGGTTTATGTAATAAGTTGGGTGAACTTGAAGTGTTGTTAAGTGACAGCCAGTGAACACTGGTTGCAAAACTCTCAAATATGTACAGCAGCCCTTCCCAAATTTAAAATTATAAGCAGTTTTTGCAGAGAAAAGTACAGATGTGGAGGTGTATGTATTTATGTTAGAGACAATATTAATTCCAAAGAAGTAAAGTTAAGCAATGTGAAGCATATAGAAAAAGAATTTGTATACTGTGTCTGTGAACCAACTGACTGTGGTTTGGTAATTGTATATATAGGTCACCTTCAGGGAATATTCCTTTATTTTTAAAAAATCTTGAGGATCTAATGAATGAATTGAGACATAGGTAAAAATCAACAGTTGTACTGGGTGATTTCAATGTCAATTTTAGAAGTAATAATAATGCACACAAGGATCAATTCCTAAATCTCTTCACCTCATATAATTTAGAAGCCACAGTAACTGATATCACCAGGTATGGAGATCAGTGTGAGACAACAACTGATCAGGTGTTTTTTAACAAAGAGACCAGTATTTATGAGGTTGAAGTAACAGATACCAGTTCCTCTAATCACATGGAATTCAAGCTCTTACTAAAAACATGGTTAGGAAAAAAATGCAGTGGAAACCTTATAGAAACAAGATACAAAATGAAAGTAGCCTTAGGAATTTTCATAGCATTTTGCATAGTGTTGAATGGGGCAGAGACCCAAACAAAGCTGTAGACTCTAAACTTGAGTCATTATTCTCTGTTCATAAATACTGCTGAAAAAAGATGTTGCTTTCCCCCTTAGAAAAGTAAAAAGCTTTCTCAAATCAAATTCATGGTTAACTGCAGGAATTAAGAAATCTGCAGGTACTGTTAGAAATCTGGGTTGGCATTCAAAGTGTTATGCAGCATTAAAGCCATATCTTAGATACTACAGAAAAGTCTATAGAAAAGTTATTCATGCAGCAAAAAAACTGAACAATGATTTAATTACCAGAAAAGGCAGCAATAAAACCAGATCAGTTTGGAAGATCATAAACCATAACATAGGTAAATCCAAAGTGACAAACAATAATCTTATTATAAAAAGGGGAGGAAAAGTTGTTGAAGACCCTCTATATGTTGCCAATATGTTCCATGACTGCAGCATTAACACTGCCCAAAATCTTATCAGAACGTGGGGAACTCTAAAGTTAGTAAGTCAAAAGTTCCCACAAATGAAAAGACAATGTTTTTGTACCCAGTTACGCATTTAGAAGTAAGAAATTTAATTAATAAGCTGAAAAATAAAATGTCCTGTGGATGTGATGGTATTCCTGATAAGGTCACAAAAGGCATATTGCAAACAAAATAATAACTAAATTAGTTTATATTATTAATATATTATTTAAAACTAGTGAATTCCCTTCTGCACTCAAAAAATCAATAATGAAGCCACTGTATAAAAAAGACTGTCCATATACCATAAAAATTATAGGCCATTGTCACAACTATCAGGTTTTGCTAAACTTATTGAGAGTAGTTGGACAATAAACTGCACATGTGATCAAAAGTAAGAGCTGTCAGTTCTTGTACAGGGGCAACATGACACAGCAATTGATACACCTTAGGTGGAATACACATGAGGAATAAGGCTTTGCACAAATTTGAGTCTGTCACACTGAAAGCCAAAAAGCGCTGTCTGAGTCTTTTTTCAAAAGTTTCTCAATCCTCAGCTGAACCATCATATAGAGGAAAGTGGGTGGATAGACCCTGTCTGTTAATGAAAGCCACGAATTTGGTCACTGCCAAAGTAAGCTGTTCAGTCAGGAGTGGTAGCACAGTGTTCATAATGACTAAACCTGATGAAACCATACTTACAGATTGCACATGCAGAAACTATTTCAAACTCATCACCAGTCATGTAGAAACCATGTAATACATGAAACCAATCCAAGTAGCACAAATGTGGATTTATTCATAAACTTCTGATTGTTATGGAAATAAGCCTCTCATGACTCCACACATAACAAGACAAAATAATCATACAGAAGGTGCAACAAAAGTGATACACAGAACAATTGATGTGAGGAATACAAACTAAAAGAATATAGTGAGATTCAGTCATCTCTGCTCCATGCATATAGAAGTGTGAGTTGGGAGTAGACTGCGTGGAACAGACAGTGCCTTGTGCACATTTCCTACAGGCGACCTCAAGTGGCAGGCCTGTGCTGATACATTTGGTGGTTGATTTAAGTATATAAACATGGTGATGGTACACTCAGCACACTCAAACTGACATGCACTAGTAGCAGGATACAGTGGGCTGCTTGGCGATTAATTAGGAAGATGGCTGTTCATCTGGAGTGCAGACCATGCTCAGGTCTGCATACTCCTTTACTCCTGCCATCTGAAATAAGGGTGACAAACATTAACCCCTTCCATGTACAATCAGTCCCAATACTCATACACATCTGGAATGTCATGTACAATGTATAAGGCAATGCACTGGAAAGACTAACAAGCATTCCCTAGGCTACCAACGCAACCTTCATGAAACTATGATACTTACATGAATTGTGCTCCTTGGTGCCTTTATGATCAGTAGAAGGTTTCAACTTTATTCTCAGCAGTGCGCTTTGAATACTACTCAATGGTGTGGGATCCGTACCAGAAAAGGTTGATAGAAGAGATAGAGAAGATCCAACGGAGAGCAGCGCGCTTTGTTACAGGATAATTTAGTAATCGCGAAAGCGTTACGGAGATGATAGATAAACTCCGGTGGAAGACTCTGCAGGAGAGACGCTCAGTAGCTCGGTACGGGCTTATGTTAAAGTTTCGAGAACGTATCTTCACCGAAGAGTCCAGCAGTATATTGCTCCCTCCTACATATATCTCGCGAAGAGACCATGAGGATAAAATCAGAGAGATTAGAGCCCACACAGAAGCATACAGACAATTCTTCTTTCCACGAACAATACGAGACTGGAATAGAAGGGAGAACCGATAGAGGTACTCAGGGTACCCTCCGCCACACACCGTCAGGTGGCTTGCGGAGTATGGATGTAGATGTAGATGTAGATGTAGAATTATTACATTCGGTACTCTCTGTCAGTGCCTCATTAAAATATGCCAAATAAATTTTAATTGCTCAGTAGTGTATTTCTATGAGTGTAGGAGTATTGGGGTGCAAAAAGAGGGAAGAGTGACTGAAAGAAACAAAAAGTCAAGAACTGAAATAGTACTGTCAGTAAAATAATGCAGGTTTCACAACATTTACAATAAACATGATGTATTCCAAGTTCTACATTGGATCCTTTGTTGTTTTTAATATAAGTCAAGTGTTTTTATCCTGCACTTTCACGAGATTCAGATTTTGTCATAATTTTTGAGTAAACAGGAGGAGGAGAGGAGGAGGAGATTAGTGTTTAACGTCCCGTCGACAACTAGGTCATTAGAGACGGAGCACAAGCTCGGATTAGGAAAGGATGGGGAAGGAAATCAGCCGTGCCCTTTCGAAGGAACCATCCCGGCATTTGCCTGAAGTGATCTAGGGAAATAATGGAAACATAAATCAGGATGGCCGGATGCGGGATTGAACCGTCCTCCTCCAGAATGCGAGTCCAGTGTGCTAACCACTGCGCCACCTCGCTCGGTGAATAAACAGGAAAAAATGGTATTAAATCCTAAAAGAAAAGCTCATGATATATTTTCAAACATCAGCAGATAGTCCAGAGAAAATGGACTATCATTACATTTTGACAAAATTAAATTAATACAGTTAAATAATTCTTTTAAAGCCCAAGTGTGTATCAAAATAACTCGTTCCAGCTGTTATAAAAATCAACTAAAATGTTTTGTTCTGTTTGTTTCCCTGATATTGATAAAAAGCATTATATTGTCACATTTGTATTTGATGGACCTTCCAGTTGGTTGCACCGTACTGCCATTTGAGAGTGCTGACATGCAGAATGGTTTCATGGAACTGTCTTGCTGCTGCTGAGGGGTGCTGAGGAGACAGGTTTGTGGCTGGTGGCTGTCAATGGTTATTTCCTGGAGCTCCATCCTTGGCTCCAAGCACTGCTACAGTTCACCCCATTACAGTTCTTCCTTCCTAAGAAAAATCTGGTCTCCAGATTACCATTGGAAACTGGCTGTTGTATATCACTGATTTATTTACAAGAATTTACAACTTGTGTCCACTACCTCACTCACAGCTACACTTGGTCATTTACACTACTTACAATTCTTTGTGATCTCTCCAGCACTTGGCTCACACATGAAGTTTTTGCTCGCAGTTGATTCTGTCCTTCATCAGACTGCTTCCCATTGGTGTGGTTATCACTGGTTTAAACCCGTAATTTTGGCAACTATCCACATGAAGCATTAGTATGCAATATCTGTTATGGCTGAAATCATTCAGGCAGCTGAGTTACCATTGATGTTCAGAGGGATGCTTTTCATATCACCTAAAAGGTGCTCCATTTATATGTAGCCATTTTGCACAGCTAACATCTGATCTAGGGAGGCAAGCAGATTTGGGTCTAAAGTGTTATTCAAGAAAATTAGATTTTCAGGAGGCAGGGTCTCCAAGGGCGGGTCAGGTTAATAAATTAACATGTGGGTGATATTTAGGTCAGTGGTTTCAGTGGCCATGGTAAGTAATTGGAAAGTTGGTTCAGAAATGTTTTTCAAGTGACATTGATCAATAACCCTTGACCCTATAGCTCTTATGCACTGTGTGCTATTGTAATGTCCTTGCTTGTAACATGTGCAAATAATAACCACTGTGTTTTCCATGAAATATAACCAATGCAGACCCTCTATTTAGAAGGCTTACATTTTGGCTTGATTATCTCTTTATGACATACTGTTGCAGATTTCTGGCAGTGGATTTATGACATACTGTTGCAGATTTCTGGCAGTGGAACAATGTCAAATCACATGACCTGGAGATGATGTGTACCCATTGCATATGGCAGATGGTGATTGTCCTGGCTCAGCAATGTAGTAATTTCTGTTGTTACTTTAATATATCTGCTCATAGCATAAGTGCATAGTGCTGTGTCAGAATCACTGTAGGGATGTCCTGCTGTTCTTGCCTAATTTTATCCTACTCTTCCTTTATCCCAGGCACTCCCTCCCCTCTTCTGAAAGTGGTATCAGGAATGGAGCCAACACCTCTGAGGTCCCTATTGAAGGTTGAACATGACTTGTGTGAACTACAGTGGTGTGAGCTGCAAGTTTTAATTTAGTATTAAGGGGTGATATCATTTCTATCACTTGGTAGGGCACATGGAAACATGTAACAATTTGTTTAATCTCTTCCTTTGGTTCATAGGGTTGGTTAGCATAACTCATTGTCCGACATGATACTCTGGTAATACTACTCTCTGCTTATGAGTATTTTTCTATCATTCCAAGGCTTCTGCATTTATCTTTTTAATGTGGTGCCAAATATTTTTTAACCTTTCCAAGAAATTTTTTACTGATGCTATACCTTTTCCTGTAGGGGTCTCACATAGCTCAAAAGGAGATGGCATCTTCTGACCAAAAACACTCTTGGGAGGATAACCCTGTACTCCCATGGATTTTTGAGTTATATACTGCTACTTCACAAGAGAGTAGGGCATCTCAATCATTGTGGTGACTGTTAATGTAAAAATGCAACATTTTTCCTACTGTATGATGGACTCTCTCAGTATATACATTTGCTTGTGACTGAAAAGCACATGTTCTTCACTTGCCTGCAAGTGCAATACACTGATTTTAAGTTTCTTAATGTTTAAAAATTGACACAACTGTTTTTTTTTTAAGTTGAACATAACATTTATTCCTTGGTTTGGTATCGTGTATTCTGCTGGTGCATGAGCATATGGTCTCAGTATGTCCACACCACTCAACAGAAATGGTTTATCTGCCTCTGGTAACACCTGCAATGTAATTTTTTGATGACTGAACTCTGCCTTTTGTGCACATGGAACATAATTTTTTACACAACATTTAATATATGTTTGCATTTCATCAACCATAAATGTTGCACAACTCTGCATCCCATAGCTATGTGCCACTGTGTCTAGCTTGCACTGAACCATGAATCTGCCTCAACATCTCATTTCATAATTTTGCTGGTACCACTAAGTGTAAACCACATCTTGCCTTCTGCAAAGTACTCTGACTTCCATGCTGATTTGTGACTGCCCAACAAACCACCGACAGTTTGCATCAGTGTTTTGTGCTTCTCTCCAATCTTCCATGTCTACCTGGCACATTACACAGTGTGTATTTTATGACTGAGACCATCAGTGTTTCTACGTATCTTATGCAGTTGATGTACTACCTCAGAATCAAATTCACTCAGTTGTAACATCCATCTAATAAAACAACTGGTTAGATCTTTAAGTCTTAGTAACCATTTCAAAGCTGCATGATGAGTTATTACTTTGAAGCATTGTCCATACATGAGTGGAAATAAGTTACTGTATATACTAACACTAGCATTTCTTTTCCAGTAGCTGAATAATTTTTCTGGCTCCTTTTAACCCTTGCAGTCCACCATCTAACAGCTACTGGAAAGTTGTGGCATGTTTTCAGTCCATGTGCATGTGTCAATATAGATAATGATCAGATGGAGTTGAGAATGATGTTTTTGGATGATCTTCAGACACTAGCTGTAATTGATGGTACCTACTTTGTAGGTCCATAGTTGTAAGATAATGACACTGCACTAGATTATCTAAGGTCTCTGTTATATAATGTGTATTTTAGGCATGTGAGGGTTTTCTTGTTTAAGTAATGGTAGTTGCAACAAAACCTATATGCTTTGCTGGTCTCTGATGATTTCTTTGGTACAATGACAAGTGCAGACGTTGACCATAGCAGTTTTGCGCCCTAAAACCACAATAAAAAAAAAAAAATGTGCAGACGTCAATCCCACCTCAATGTTATTGATCTAAAAACTCTTCCATGATAGTTGACAAATGCTATGAGATGCTGTAGTTTCTTATTGATAGGTGGCTTATTTTTAGTGGGAATATGATGTTGAGTTAGTGGTAGCAGGTGATGCTCCACCAGGATCAAATAACTCAGCACATTCTTCTAATAGTCTATCCATGTCATCCTTATCCTGTCCTTCTATATGTGATACTTTCCTCTTCAGTGTAGTTAAGCAGACAAACCATTCTGGCATTGTACATACTGGCATAAAATTCCTATTTAATTCACCTTCATTCAGTGCTTCTAAGCTAACTATCAGAGTGTCTTGTGATAGTTTCAACATTTCAGAACTAAAGTTAACTGACATGTGCAACTCTGCTTCCATCAGTCCTGTATGTAAGACATACTACATCATGTAAATCACTGTGCTTTGTCTAATTCATCTCTCTCAGGTAAAGGCTCAACTATACATGAAGAGTTGACTAGGATAAATGCTCCTACATCAACCCAGATTAGTTTTCCAGTGCCTTTTGGTATTATGTCCTGTGAGTTGATTTTCAGGGACCCCATACATGGTTTAGGTTACCAACCCTGGCATCGGTGAAATCCTTATGACAGTAATGGTTTTCCATCTGTAAAACCCAGGTGAAATAATGTTCCATCCAGTTGTACTATATGCCATCTTTGATGTTATGTGAAAACAGGAAATTTAACCTGAATATGACTTTGTAGCCACTGCCAACCTTAGGAAGAACTTCTACATTGTCCCAGATGTTACTTCCCCCCACTCAGAATATAGCACTATTGAACTGAGTGAATCAACATGACCGCTACCTATGCTGCTTAATCTCCAGCACAGTGGACTGAGTTCTACTTTACCAAGTATATTCCTGCTTGCCACAGATACTTGAGAACCAGTACCTTGCACAATTTTACTTTCAGATACCCAGTTAGAAACAAGACTGCCATTGATTCAACAAGGGGGAAGCCTGTACTACCCCTTAGTGGGAATGTTATAAAGTAGACACACTGCAATTTGTATTGTTTAAAAGGGAGAGCATGATGTTCACCTTGTGACTGCCTTCCCTATCCCTCGAAACATTTATTTGTACAATTTTGTTTGGAATGACCAAATTGTTTACATGCCTACAGTTACATTAAATTGCATCTTTGCAGTTACCCTTCATATGATGTGTATGACCACATTTAAGATATTTGATATCTGTATTAAATATTGCTTCCTTTCCCATGGTTTGTGAACATATCAATTTCAGCTAGTGCTACTGTGGTTTCTACTGCTTCATTTAGAGTCTTTGGGGATTCCAAACAAACTCTACATGACATTTCTGGCAGTAAACCCCACAAAAATGCATCAAGTACTCTCTGTTTGGCTTGCTCTAATATGGCCTTATTTGCTTTATCATCCTCAGTGAGCTCATATGTATTGATATTAATTTTGCAAATGTGGTCTACAAAATTCTCTATTGATTTCTAGTGTTTCTGGAATATCCCATTAAGCTGCCTGTGGTAGTATATTGATGTCTTTTTCCCTCTATATCTGTCTACTAACACTTTCCTGAAGTCTCAGATGACTGCACTTCTCTTAGTTTCTCATGGCAGATCACATTTTCTCTAGTGTCTCATGTTAAATTTAGTTTTGCTACACTCAATAACTGTTCAGTACTACCATTTCCCAACATGAAGCTACAATGTGTATAACTTTGCTTCCGCCATTTTTCCCCAACATTTGATACTTTAATGAAATAAATTGGTTACACATGTATCATTCAAAGTATTTTCCATTGCTGGCCACTACTTTCTTCCATCTTTTGGGCAGTGCACAAATCCCATGTCAAAAAAATTATTTACATTTTGAAGTGATTCACAAATCGATCCAATTTGTGACTTCTTCATGAGATCAGGAGTGTTGGTCAGCCAGGCCACGCACCATTGATCTAAATAGGTGAGGGGACAATGTCTGGAGGATAAGGTGGGTGGGATAGGACTTCCCATTCTAATGTTTCCAAGTACATTTTGACCTCTTTTGCAAAATCACATTATCGTGCCTCTCACTGTATTGCGGCCATTTGTCCTTTAATGCTCTGCTCAAACACATTAATTGCATTCGATAATGAGCACCTGTGATTGTTTCACTTGGTTTTAACACATCATAGTACACAACACCGAGCTGATCTTACCAAATACAGAGCATGATCTTGGAGCCATGAATATTCGGTTTGGCCATTGATGTGGAAGCATGGCCAGGATATTCCCATGATTTTTTGGGTTTAGGGTTGTCGTAATGAACCCATTTTTTGTCCCCAGTCACAATGAGATGCAGAAATCTGTTGCCTCTGAAGCAACTGTTCACAAACACACAAACACCATTGCCTCTGAAGCAACTGTTCACAAACACACAAACGCCGTTCAATGTCTCTTGGTTTCAGCTCACACGGGACCTAAGTTCCTTCTTTCTGAATCATGCTTACAGCCTTGAGACATTTTGAAGTGGCTTGCTGTGTCACTCCCACTAATCATGCCAATTCTTCTTGTGTTTGACGCAAGTCTTAACTCAGCAATGTCTCCAATTCTGCATCTTCGAAAACATTCTCTCTTCCACCACTATGTTGGCCTACGACATTAAAATCATCATTCTTGAAGCACTGAAACCACTCACAACACATTCTTTCACTAATAGTGTCCTTACCATATGCACTTGAGAGCATTCAATGAGACTCAAGTGCTGTTTTCTTCATGTTGAAACAAAACAGTAACACCTCCCGCAAATGACGAGAATTAGGCTCGTAAACTAACATTTTCAATCAAGAAAAACTTTATGATGCAGACACAAATGGACTAATGTTTGAATGAGGTTATGTTGACTGAGGTCTATGCTAACTGCCTCACATCTGTGATCTGTTTCTTTCGACCGCTACTTACCATTGTCGCCACCTATCGGCAAATGGCGGAAGCAAAGTTGTAAACATTGTATATCCAAATTGTCAAAAAACCCAGAAACCTGCCCCAAGTTTCTTGGGAAATGGAGTGTTCAACAAAGTGGTGTTTGTACCAAGGAAATGTGCACTAGGGTGTGACTATCCCCTTCCTTCCTCTCTTAGTTGCCCTAATCTGCCTGCAGCCGAGCTACTTGGTCCATCAGATGCTGGATGATATCTTGCACCAAAATTTGTTTTCCATACTACCTACTTATTACCTATACAAGTATATAGTATACTCAAGATAACATGAAAAGGAAGAAGAATGGACAGCAAAATGACCATACAGGCACAAAAAACCTCTAAAAAGACACTTACTCAAGTTGCTCCATAAGATATCCTTGCTGTAGAACCCTGGAACTGATTTCTGTCTCCCGGTTATCAACCATCTAGTTCTACCGCAGTTCTTCTGACACCAATTATAGTCAAGCAGAGGGGAGAAGACACACTTGTGACAGTAATTCTAATTGGGTTTCAGAGATGGCTGAGTATGGGTGGTCATTCTCTGCTAAAGATGGACACAGGTGCAGCAGGAGATGACAGTTTGTAGATACAAGTATTTCTTTATTACTGTTTGTTTACTATCACTGGACTTTGAATCCGCTAGTGGTGATAGTGGATGAGGTTAATGCACATCATGAGTCTCTGGCATGGTGTCAATAGTTAATAGCACTGAGCAAGCACTTCCACTGTGGCTGCCACACAAGGAAAAGCTCACACTTTCTGGCCCATGAAGTACTGGGCCAATGAAGTGCCCTGGTCTGAATACATCATGCTGTGCCATGTCCACTTGTGCTGGGCATGGGAATGTTCCACTGATGCCTTGGCAGGGACAGGGATGGCTGGATTGCTTTCGTTGTAGTTCTGTGAAGGTGGCACAGTGCCGAGCTGCCCATTCACCCAGATGCTCAGGTGGCAGATTGAGGTCCAAAGCCTGGTGTTGGTAGAGATGGCCATGTCATTGATACAGTGTTGAACAACACAGACTGCACATCACATTGTTGGCCAGCTGTTCAACAATAATGGTTAGTCCAGGGTGGGGTTTAAATGCAGCTGCTAATTGCTGACTTTGCAGAAGGGTGACATTTCTGTGTTACTGCAGAATTTTTCTGAAACAGAGGCAATGACCAAAGTGGACATCATCACGCAACCATTCATGATGCCAGAGTTGCTTCCTGAAGGCTGGCTGCAAGGCATTGTCAGGCACAAGTCTAATGATATGGGAGTGGTGACTTCTGCTGCCGAGGGATGCCAAACAGGCAGGGGCACCAAATGATGGTGGTCAATGCACATGTCCTGATGCACTGTTCTTGGCTACAAGCACTGCTGCAGTCCATTCTGTTATATTATGAATCACTTGTACACCAGTTTCAGTGATCTTCTGCCTTTGTCTAATACGGATGTATTTGAGCCCCTGTGTCAATAGCAAGCAACACAGTTTTTTAGGTGTCCTTCAAAGTCTCTAGTAAACAATTCATGTATATCAAGAACAGCAGTGCATCAACTACAGAATCTTGTGGAACACCACTTTTAATGTTTCCCCACCCTTAATTTAGTTTCATTTGTTGGTAACATTTGTTAATCAGAAGATCTGTTTCCATTTGTTAATAAATGACATCAATCATGAATGTGAGAGGGAAGGCAAGTGGGGGGGGGGGGGGGGGTTACATTTAAAACAATAACATTTCAGTTTTTCTAGAAGAATCTATGATCTATGCAAAGGGCTTGGTAAGATCAAAGAGAATTCACATAAAGTATTTTTTCTTGTTGAGTTCCACTAGAACTGAGTTTGTGGAATCATCTCTATAGGGAAGCTATTACATAAATCAAACTGAACTGTTGTTAGAAGTTATTGTCAGAAAGGTGGTTTGATATTCTGTCATAATCTACCTTTTCAATAATTTTTAAGAGCCTGAGAAGGAGGGAGACTGGCCTACAGCTGGAAGTTATTTGGTTTTCTTCACTTTAATAAATGTGTATTACTATTACGCATTAAGCTCTCTCATGAAGTATAACTTGACACAAAGGCTGATTACAAAGTGTTATAAAGCTTTTAGTACTTTCATTGGAATATTGTCACAATCAAAGACTGCTACTCTTCCCTGACCTAATAATTTTTGTGATCAATTATATAGCTGACTGGGAAAAACTGATGTCTCTTATGGGTGTATGCAAAGCTTGTCCAAGTAAATCTATGGCTCTGCTTTCAATGGTCCAATTCTACCACTATTTACAACTGTTATTAGAAAGAAATCATTGTCGTAAACAATTTGAAATTAACGAAATCTGTCTTTATACTACTTCATCAGGACACTGACTACCATTTGCCCTCATGAGTTTATATTTATTTTAAGCCTCACAATAATCAAAATTACCTTGACTTTATTTTGGAAATTTCATTTTCTTTCACACAGTGTATGTGTTTCATTTTCTTTAGGATGTGGTGAAGAATTTTGCAATATTGTTTCTAGTGCCCCTTTAAGTTTTGATTATATGAAATCCTCTGCACAATATAAAGAGCTCTCTTTCTGGCGGAACATATTTTGATCCCAATGTTTGTCGTCTTTTTTTCTTGGTTTCCACTTTTATTGTCCCTGGCCCATTCTAAAAGGCATAAAGCATTCATAGAGCACATGTGTTTTTAGTAAAAAATTAAATTTTATGTCTACTATGTGTCATTGGTTAACTTCTTCCTATCATTCACCCAATAAATTCTCTCTCAATAATGTAAATTATATGAAACTGTATTTATCTTTGAAAGCAGAGCACATTTTTAAAGATGTTTTATTGCTGCCCTATAACCACTGTGGCCAAGTAAGACATTTATTATTGAACTCACTTTTGTTTCATGAAAGACAATTGTATTTAGTAATAAATTATCAGTCACTGTCACTTAGTGTCCAACTCTCATTGAGAATGTTACTATGGGGAACAAGACAAATCAAGCAATCAGTAATTCTCAGATCCTCCTGTCAGTATTACTTGAGGTGAAGTCAGTCTCAAACAACCACATACAAAGTCTTTCCACTTATTTGTACTATGTATTATTAGTGCACCATCCATATAATTATCTGATGAAGTTAAAATGTTTTCTGTTGGGGGCCATATATAGTGTCAGCACTACTATTTTGTATGTTATCAAGTCTTTTAGTTAAGTACAGCTCTCAAAGAGTTGTGCACTATTTGTTTAGGAATATGGTGAGAAATGTTATTCCACTCTTAGTGTATAGTATTTCACCCCTCCCTATATTCTGCCTACAGTAATGTGATACTAGGAAATCTGTCATTTGGGGTGGTACAGTTTTCTGGGGATGTTCAGATAACATAACTTGAATGCAGAAGAAAACTGTCACATACAAGTGTACTGCACAGCAAACAGAATCTTGCTGCTTATTATTTTGGAAACTACAAATCCTAATTGTTCCCTGTGTATATATTTACAAAATTATAATTTTCTTTGGAGTAAACAAAATTTATTTGAAGAAAATAATTTTAGCCACAGACACAACATGAAAAACAAAGAGAATTTTATATTACCCACATAGTAATTTAAACTATATGCACAGTCTTCACAGTATAGGGGAATGAAAATGTGTTAATAAAAATACGCTTAATATTAGATTTTTAAAAATGTTATATACAGGGTGTTACAAAAAGGTACGGCCAAACTTTCAGGAAACATTCCTCACACATAAATAAAGAAAAGATGTTATGTGGACATGTGTCCGGAAACGCTTAATTTCCATGTTAGAGCGCATTTTAGTTTCGTCAGTATGTACTGTACTTCCTCGATTCACCGCCACATGTGTGGGCTGACGAGAATCCGCACGCAATTGTGCAATCACGTCATCAACACAGATTTTCTGTGAACGTTTGGGCAGGCATTGTTGGTGATGTCTTGATTGGGCCCCATGTTCTTCCACCTACACTCAATGGAGCACGTTATCATGATTTTATACGGGATACTCTACCTGTGCTGCTAGAACATGTGCCTTTAAAAGTACGACACAACATGTGGTTCATGCACGATGGAGCTCCTGCACATTTCAGTTGAAGTGTTCGTACGCTTCTCAACAACAGTTTCGGTGACCGATGGATTGGTAGAGGCGGACCCATTCCATGGCCTCCACGCTCTCCTGACCTCAACCCTCTTGACTTTCATTTATGGGGGCATTTGAAAGCTCTTGTCTACACAACCCCGGTACCAAATGTAGAGACCCTTCATGCTCGTATTGTGGACGGCTGTGATACAATACGCCAATCTCCATGGCTGCATCAGCGCATCAGGGATTCCATGCGACGGAGGGTGGATGCATGTATCCTCGGTAACGGAGGACATTTTGAACATTTCCTGTAACAAAGTGTTTGAAGTCACTCTGGTATGTTCTGTTGCTGTGTGTTTCCATTCCATGATTAATGAGATTTGAAGAGAAGTAATAAAATGAGCTCTAACATGGAAAATAAGCGTTTCCGGACACATGTCCACATAACATATTTTCTTTATTTATGTGTGAGGAATGTTTCCTGAAAGTTTGGCCGTACCTTAAGAAAGCACTGGCAGGTCAATAGACACACAAACAAACGCAAACATACACACAAAATTCTAGCTTTCGCAACCAATGGTTGCTTCGTCAGGAAAGAGGGAAGGAGAGGGAAAGACGAAAGGATGTCACACTATTTCAGACATCCTTTCGTATTTCCCTCTCCTTCCCTCTTTCCTGACGAAGCAACCATTGGTTGCGAAAGCTAGAATTTTGTGTGTATTTTTGTGTTTGTTTGTGTGTCTATCGACCTGCCAGCACTTTCGTTTGGTAAGTCACATCTTCTTTGTTTTATATATATATATATATATATATATATATATATATATATATATATATATATATATAACAGAGGGAAACATTCCACGTGGAAACAATATATCTAAAAAGAAAGATGATGAGACTTACCAAACAAAAGCGCTGGCAGGTCGATAGACACACAAACAAACACAAATATACACACAAAATTCAAGCTTTCGCAACAAACTGTTGCCTCATCAGGAAAGAGGGAAGGAGAGGGAAAGACGAAAGGATGTGGGTTTTAAGGGAGAGGGTAAGGAGTCATTCCAATCCCGGGAGCGGAAAGACTTACCTTAGGGGGAAAAAAGGACAGGTATACACTCGCACACACACACATATCCATCCCCACATACAGACACAAGCAGACATATTTAAAGACAAAGAGTTTGCCAAACTCTTTGTCTTTAAATATGTCTGCTTGTGTCTGTATGTGTGGATGGATATGTGTGTGTGTGCGAGTGTATACCTGTCCTTTTTTCCCCCTAAGGTAAGTCTTTCCGCTCCCGGGATTGGAATGACTCCTTACCCTCTCCCTTAAAACCCACATCCTTTCGTCTTTCCCTCTCCTTCCCTCTTTCCTGATGAGGCAACAGTTTGTTGCGAAAGCTTGAATTTTGTGTGTATATTTGTGTTTGTTTGTGTGTCTATCGACCTGCCAGCGCTTTTGTTTGGTAAGTCTCATCATCTTTTATATTGTTGGTTTGTGTGTCTGTCGACCTGCCAGCACTTTCATTTGGTAAGTCACATCATCATATGTCTGCTTGTGTCTGTGTATGTGCGGATGGATATGTGTGTGTGTGCGAGTGTATACCTGTCCTTTTTTTCCCTAAGGTAAGTCTTTCCGCTCCTGGGATTGGAATGACTCCTTACCCTCTCCCTTAAAACCCACATCCTTTCGTCTTTCCCTCTCCTTCCCCTCTTTCCTGATGAGGCAACAGTTTGTTGCGAAAGCTTTAATTTTGTGTGTGTGTTTGTGTGTCTATCGACCTGCCAGCGCTTTCGTTCGGTAAGTCACATCATCTTTGATGTGACTTACCAAATGAAAGTGCTGGCAGGTCGACAGACACACAAACAAACACAAACAAAAACATACACACAAAATTCAAGCTTTCGCAACAAACTGTTGCCTCATCAGGAAAGAAGGAAGGAGAGGGAAAGACGAAAGGATGTGTGGAAGCAGTTGCTTGTGTCTGTATATGTGTGGATGGATATGTGTGTGTGCGAGTGTATACCTGTCCTTTTTTCCCCCTAAGGTAAGTCTTTCCGCTCCCGGGATTGGAATGACTCCTTACCCTCTCCCTTAAAACCCACATCCTTTTGTTTTTCCCTCTCCTTCCCCTCTTTGCTGATGAGGCAACAGTTTGTTGCGAAAGCTTGAATTTTGTGTGTGTGTTTATGTTTGTTTGTGTGTCTATCGACCTGCCAGCGCTTTCGTTCAGTAAGTCACAATATATATACACTCCTGGAAATTGAAATAAGAACACCGTGAATTCATTGTCCCAGGAAGGGGAAACTTTATTGACACATTCCTGGGGTCAGATACATCACATGATCACACTGACAGAACCACAGGCACATAGACACAGGCAACAGAGCATGCACAATGTCGGCACTAGTTCAGTGTATATCCACCTTTCGCAGCAATGCAGGCTGCTATTCTCCCATGGAGACGATCGTAGAGATGCTGGATGTAGTCCTGTGGAACGGCTTGCCATGCCATTTCCACCTGGCGCCTCAGTTGGACCAGCGTTTGTGCTGGACGTGCTGACCGCGTGAGACGACGCTTCATCCAGTCCCAAACATGCTCAATGGGGGACAGATCTGGAGATCTTGCTGGCCAGGGTAGTTGACTTACACCTTCTAGAGCACGTTGGGTGGCACGGGATACATGCGGACGTGCATTGTCCTGCTGGAACAGCAAGTTCCCTTGCTGGTCTAGGAATGGTAGAACGATGGGTTCGATGATGGTTTGGATGTACCGTGCACTATTCAGTGTCCCCTCGACGATCACCAGTGGTGTACAGCCAGTGTAGGAGATCGCTCCCCACACCATGATGCCGGGTGTTGGCCCTGTGTGCCTCGGTCGTATGCAGTCCTGATTGTGGCGCTCACCTGCACGGCGCCAAACACGCATCCGACCATCATTGGCACCAAGGCAGAAGCGACTCTCATCGCTGAAGACGACACGTCTCCATTCGTCCCTCCATTCACGCCTGTCGTGACACCACTGGAGGCGGGCTGCACGATGTTGGGGCATGAGCGGAAGACGGCCTAACGGTGTGCGGGACCGTAGCCCAGCTTCATGGAGACGGTTGCGAATGGTCCTCGCCGATACCCCAGGAGCAACAGTGTCCCTAATTTGCTGGGAAGTGGCGGTGCGGTCCCCTACGGCACTGCGTAGGATCCTACGGTCTTGGCGTGCATCCGTGTGTCGCTGCGGTCCGGTCCCAGGTCGACGGGCACGTGCGCCATCCGCCGACCACTGGCGACAACATAGATGTACTGTGGAGACCTCACGCCCCACGTGTTGAGCAATTCGGCGGTACGTCCACCCGGCCTCTCGCATGCCCACTATACGCCCTCGCTCAAAGTCCGTCAACTGCACATACGGTTCACGTCCACGCTGTCGCGGCATGCTACCAGTGTTAAAGACTGCGATGGAGCTCCGTATGCCACGGCAAACTGGCTGACACTGACGACGGCGGTGCACAAATTCTGCGCAGCTAGCGCCATTCGACGGCCAACACCGCGGTTCCTGGTGTGTCCGCTGTGCCGTGCGTGTGATCATTGCTGTACAGCCCTCTCGCAGTGTCCGGAGCAAGTATGGTGGGTCTGACACACCGGTGTCAATGTGTTCTTTTTCCATTTCCAGGAGTGTATATGGAAAGCTGCTACTCACCATGTAGTGGAGATGCTGGGTTGCAGATAGACACACCAAAAAGACTCACAAAATTAAAGCTTTTGGCCATGGATGGGCCTTTGTCAGCAATAGACACACACACACACACACACACACACACACACACACACACACACACATACACACACATTCTCCACAAACACAACTCACAAACACATGTGTATCTATTGTTGACGAAGATTCAAGGCTGAAATCTTTAATTGTGATAGTCTTCTTGCTCTGCCTATCTGCGACTCAGCAACTCTGCTACATGGTGAGTAGCAACTTTAATTCTCATAATATTGTTATATTCCATCCTGGTTTTTCCATTACATATGGACCAACAGTCACTACCCATCATTGATTCTAATAAATAACTGTGAAGAAAAAGTATGCTTAAGCACCCCACATTGTCTGACAAAGTGTATCAACAGAAATGGAAAACAAAAATTGTTTTATTTGAGAAAGAATGTTATAAATAATCATGTAGCTTCAACAAAGTGTTCAGTTATTTCAGAATTCCAGTTATTTGTTTAGTGTCAGTTAGGTTGCTACGGATAATAATTTTTGGTCCACCTTGTACAAAATAAAAGTGTATTATTATTTGTGTGATGTTACTAACATCAATTGTTCTATGGCTTTACAAAAAATTTTTACTTGTCTACTGTACTTGAATCAAATGATTTACATTATGCATGTTGTGAAACTAATGAACCACAATTCACTATATCCATTCAGATGTATCTGTTCAAACTGTATCACTTCCAAATGATGCCCTTCTAAGCATAATCATCTGTACATACAATGTTTGTTTTATAAATCCTCTGTAGTGCTATGAGAAATTCATATTTCTTATGTGGTATTAGGCTTTCTTGGTAGAAGATGAAGCCTAAACGTATTATGATTTTTTAAATATTTTTCAAGCAGATATTTTTTCTCCACTAATTATTATAAATATGTTTATATTAATCTGGAAGCTCTGTCTTTGGGAAACATTTGCACTATGAAAGGCCTAACGAAAATACTGAAAAACATAGGGGATTGGAAAGAGGCAATGTCTCAGGTCATGCACTTTGTTTGCCCATTCTGTTGAGCAACTCTTGAAGCTCTGCATTTATGTGTTCAACAGAACAATCCATCCAGGGCTTGTCATGTCACATTGACCAGAGACTGACACAATCTTTGCATTAGTGTGGGGAGCTTTTCAGTGATACATGTTTTGCCATTCTCAGTTGCATAGTTAAGGCTACAGTTCAAACTGTTCACACTTCCTCACCTCCAGTCATTCCATAAGGTCTTCTACTGATATTTTTTCCAAGGGAGCCTAACTCACTGAATGACATGTGGCATTGTCACTCCCTATAAAGTGACTGAAGATATCATATTCTGGAGCAGTTAACACTGAAGAAATTAAGCACCATCTCCATAATCTCTGACAATGCCTCTTTATCAAAAAAATGAAGCATCAAGATAAAAATTTGCTTTAAGAGTGTCACCCAAGATCCAAAAACTATATGTCCACAAAAAAGTAAATACTGGTCATGAAAACATGCAACGTACAAAGCAATAAACGTCTCCACAAGAACAAAATTCAAATAAGATGTAGGTAACTGTCTGCATCTTCTGTGACGACAGTCAGTATCCTAACATCCAAAAAGAGTTTCGATTTTACCATTTGTACTTTGTGTGTGTGTGTGTGTGTGTGTGTGTGTGTGTGTTTTCCACAGAACCTTGTGGTGAGTGTGCCGCTAGGATGTAGTATGTGTCAGATTCTTACAGTAATAACCACATCTAAAAAGTCATGACGCTTAATTTAAACAACACTACTCAGAAGAATGGTGTGCTAAAAATTCTTGTACACAGAGCTTGCACCCTCTCTGATGAAGACAGTCTCCAACAAGAATTGACCCATCTAAAGTCTGTGTTTCTGAGGAATGGTTACAAGGAAATGCAAATCTGGGATGCTCTATGTCTGACACTTGCAACACAACCAGCGGAAACTAATGAAGAACCTGAGGAAAACATGGCCATGGCAATCATTTTGTTTTGTGGGGCCTTATTGGGAAAAGTTGGATGCATTTTAAGCAAATATAAAGTAAAAACTGTCTTCTGCCCTCCAACTAAAACCAGAGCACTTCTTGGCAGTGTTAAGGACGACCTTGGTTTATGTAAATCAGGGGTTTACAAATACCATGCCAATGCGGTAAGGAATACATAGGTCAGGCAATTCACACAATTGAAGACTGATGCCGTGAACACCAATGGCACATGAGATTGTAACAGCTTAACAAGTCTGCAATAAGTCTGCAATCACCGAGCATTGCCTGTCAGAACTTCATGGTATGGATTATGACAAGACCGAGGTCCTAAGACAGACTTTGAAATATTGGGACTGTGTCATCAAAGAAGCTATAGAGATCAGAGTAAGAAAACCTGAACTGAATTGTGACAGCAGCTATTCCCTTAACCAAGCTTGTGAACCAGCCATAATCCAGATTAAGGAGAAGATAGAAATATCCCAGAATGTACTGACTTCTAGGGCATGGGGAGGAATCTCCGAAACCTCACTGGCAAGCCTCCCTGGGTGCGGACCTATGAGGGAACATGCAGCCACAGCAACACAAGCTGGGCATTGAACCCCAGCGCGAACGGCTGAGAGAACACCTGCAGGGCAGATGGTGGAGGGAGCGCCCGAGGGAGGGGGAGCGGGAATCTGATATATACCTCAAACCAGCCATCCCTTTGGCAGTACATCAGCATGCCTGATGATGGTAACAAGGTCGATTGCCGAAATATTGTATCCTTTGTGTACTCACACTAGGTTGTTTACCCAAGATTTATTTAATCGTGAAATATGCCTGGAGAAACTGAAGAATCATATACTTATATAGTTGTATCTTATCAGTCCTTTCCATCAAGGGATGATCAGTAAAACATTATAGATGGGCATTGTTTATTGCATCAGTGTCATTAATGCAAACAGACAACTGGTCTAGTTTGTTTCTTAGACCCATTATATTCTGATGAAAAATATAAAGTTTGCCATTTCCTAAACTCTTTGTTCTGATGTCACTGTTCTGTTGTAAATAGAAATGAAAGATTAAAGGCAGTTTATCCTCAGAATTTTGACTTAATTTACTCCTAGAACTGAGGCTGGGTACCATAAATCCAGTAGAGTTGTGCATTTCCTGGTTCTTGTGCTTCTTCTGCTTGTCTTTGCTACTGGTGATGATATTGAAGACACATCAGATGTACAAGCATATTACACTGCTGTAGACTGTGGAGTGACTAAGACTGATGAAGGGTCTTGAGCCACTGATGGAAGGTCAACAGTAGATGAAATTTCTACCACTACTGCTGTTGAATGCAGGAGGATAGCAAATGCAAGTTTGATGGCTACATTTTGAGATTCCACTGTTGCTACACCTGAAGTTTGTGGTAGTGTTCCTGTTGAGTAATCTGTTGTTTACACAGGTATGATTGGATCTTCAGTAATTTTCACTGCTTGCAGGTCATTAGGATACTGTTTATTTTAGTGGTTGATAGAACAGCTTTCATTATTTCAGCACACATTGGAATCTTTACCCCTCCTATTTCGGTGCAGACTATGCTTTTGTAAACTGCACTCTCACAAAGCTGTCAACTGGTATGAATGTTGCTTTGGGAAATGATTTACAAATTCTTCATACTTTCCTATTAGTGTTCATGATTTCAATATTAACACATGATTCTTCTATTAAATTATGCCTCCATGGAATAGCAATGACAAAAAAAGGTAATTTGTGGGTTATTTCAAAGTTTGTCTTTCGAAACCCTCATTGCCCACCTACTTTAATTACAGTAGATCTCGTTTGTGCCTCCTACTACAATACACTTGTTTCCAGACTGTAAGGAGCTTTCACAGTTTTTTAGAATTTCAGATAAAGGTGCTCCTGGTTTGACAATATAGTCTTTGGTGAGCATTACGAAAAATTTTGGTGATTCCTTTACCATGACTATCTGCATGATATACATGCTGCACATTTCTGTTAATGGTGTCTTTCTTATTTATTTCATTATTATGTGCAGTGTATGGTATGCACAGCTGCTCACTGCCACTGTTTATCCTAATGCTACAGTGACTAAGACACTGGAACTGTATGTTGACTGATTATTGTTCAAACACAGCCATATTATTGTTGTTGTGGTCTTCAGTCCTGAGACTGGTTTGATGCAGCTCTCCATGCTACTCTATCCTGTGCAAGCTTCTTCATCTGCCATTACGTACTGCATCGTACATCCTTCTGAATCTGCTTAGTGTATTCATCTCTTGATCTCCCTCTATGATTTTTACCCTCCACACTGCCCTCCAATACTAAATTGGTGATCCTTTGATGCCTCAGAACATGTCCTACCAACCGATCCATTCTTATAGTCAAGTTGTGCCACAAACTCCTCTTATCCTCAATTCTATTCAATACCTTCCCATTAGTTATGTGATCTACCCATCTAATCTTAAGCATTCTTCTGCAGTGCCACATTTCGAAAGCTTCTATTCTCTTCTTGTCAAAACTACTTATCGTCCATCTTTCACTTCCATACATGGCTACTCTCCATACAAATACTTCCAGAAATGACTTCCTGACACTTAAATCTATACTTGATGATAACAAATTTCTCTTCTTCAGAAACGCTGCCCTTGCCATTGGCAGTCTACATTTTATATCCTCTCTACTTCAACCACCATCAGTTATTTTGCTCCCCAATTAGCAGAACTTCTTTACTACTTTAAGTGTCTTATTTCCTACTCTAATTCCCTCAACATCACCTGACATAATTCGACTACATTCCATTTTCATCGTTTTGCTTTTGTTGATGTTCATCTCATATCCTGCTTTCAAGACACTGTCCATTCTGTTCAACTGCTCTTTCAAGTCCTTTTGTGTCTCTGACAGAATTACAATGTCATCAGCGAACCTCAAAGTTTTTATTTATTCTTCTACTCTGAATTTTTCTTTTGTTTCCTTTACTGCTTGCTCAATATACAGATTGAATAACATTGGGGATAGGCTACAACCCTGTCTCACTCCCTTCCCAACCACTGCTTCCCTTTCATGCCACTTGACTCATATAACTGCCATCTGGTTTCTGTATGAATTGTAAGTAGCCTTTTGCTCCCTGTATTTTACCCCTGCCACCTTCAGAATTTGAAAGAGAGTTTTCCAGTCAACATTGTCAAAAACTTTCTCTAAGTCTACAAATGCTAGAAACATAGGTTTGCCTTTCCTTAATCTATCTTCTAAGGTAAGTCATAAGGTCAGTATTGCCTCACGTGTTCCAACATTTCTAAGGAATCCAAACTGATTTTCCCTGAGGTCAGCATCTATCAGTTTTTCTATTCATCTGTATAGAATCCTTGTTAGTATTCTGCAGCCGTGACTTATTAAACTGATAGTTCGGTAATTTTCACATCTGTCAACACCTGCTTTCTTTGGGATTGGAATTATTATATTCTTCTTGAAGTCTGAGGGTATTTCGCTGTCTCATACATCTTGCTCACCAGATGGTAGAGTTTTGTCAGAACTGGCTCTCCCAAGGCTGTCACTTGTTCTAATGGAATGTTGTCTACTCCTGGGGCCTTCTTTTGACTTAGGTCTTTCAGTGATCTGCCAAACTCTTCACACAGTATCATATCTCCCAGTCCATCTTTGTCTACATCCTCTTCCATTTCCATAATATTGTCCTCAAGTACATCGCCCTTGTACAGACCATCTATATATTCCTTCCACCTTTCTGCTTTCCCTTCTTTGCTTAGAACTGGGTTTCCATCTGAGCTCTTGATATTCATACAAGTGGTTCTCTTCTCTCCAAAGGTCTCTTTAATTTTCTTGTAGGCAGTATCTATCTTAGCCCTAGTGAGATAAGCCTCTACATCCTTACATTTGTCCTCTAGGCATCCCTGCTTAGCCATTTTGCACTTCCTGTTGATCTCATTTTTAAGACGTTTGTATCCCTTTTTGTCTGCTTCATTTACTCCATTTTTATATTTTCTCCTTTCATCAGTTAAATTAAATTCTTCTGTTACCCAAGGATTTCTTCTAGCCCTAGTCTTTTTGCCTACTTGATCCTCTGCTGCCTTCACTACTTCATCCCTCAAAGCTACCCATTCTTCTTCTACTGTATTTCTTTCCCCCATTCCTGTCAATCATTCCCTTATGCTCTCCCTGAAACACTGTAAACATCTGGTTTAGTCAGTTTATCCAGGTTCCAACTCCATAAATTCCCACCTTTCTGCAGTTTCTGCAGTTTTAATCTACAGTTCATAATCAATAGATTGTGGTCAGGGTCCACATCTGCCCCTGGAAATGTCATACTATTTAAAATCTGGTTGCTAAATCTCTGTCTTACCATTATACAATCTATCTGACATCTTCTAGTATCTCCAGGCTTCTTCCATGTATACAACCTTCTTTGATGATTCTTGAACCAAGTGTTAGCTATGATTAAGTTATGCTCTGTGCAAAATTCTAACAAGCGGCTTCCTCTTTCATTTCTTATCCCCAATCCATATTCACCTACTATGTTTCCTTCTCTTCCTTTTCCTACTATTGAATTCCAGTCACCCATGACTATTAAATTTTCATCTCCCTTCACTATCTGAATAATTTCTTTTATCTCATCATACATTTCATCAACTTCTTATCATCTGCAGAGCTAGTTGGCATATAAACTTGTACTACTGTAGTAGGCATGGGCTTTGTGTCTATCTTGGCCACAATAATATGTTCACTATGCTGTTGGTAGTAGCTTACCCACACTCCTAATTTTATTCATTATTAAACCTACTCCTGCATTGCCCCTATTTGAGTTTGTATTTATAACCCTGTATTCACCTGACCAAAAGTCTTGTTCCTCCTGCCACCGAACTTCACTATTCCCACTATGTCTAACTTTAACCTATCCATTTCCCTTTTTAAATTTTCTAACCTACCTGCCCGATTAAAGGATCTGACATTCTACGCTCCGATTCGTAGAATGCCAGTTTTCTTTCTCCTGATAGCGATGTCCTCCTGAGTAGCCCCAACCAGAGATCTAAATGGGGGACTATTTTACCTCCAGAATATTTTACCCAAGAGGACACCATCATTATTTAATCATATAGGAAAGCTGCATGGCCTCGGGAAAAATTACCGCTGTAGTTTCCCCTTGCTTTCAGCCGTTCACAGTACCAGCACAGCAAGGCCGTTTTGGTTAGTGTTTCACGGCCAGATCAGTCAATCATTCAGACTGTTGTCCCTGCAACTACTGGAAAGGCTGCTGCCCCTCTTCAGAAACCACACATTTGACTAGCCTCTCAACAGATACCCCTCTGTTGTGGTTGCATCTACGGTACGGCTAACTGTATCACTGAGCCTCCCCACCAGCGGCAAGGTCCATGGTTCATGGGGAGCAGAACACAGTCATACTGATTTATATTTTCTCTAGTTTCCCTATTTTATCTCTAGTTAATACTAGCACAGTTTCTTCAATAAGACTGTGACTGGTTCAATCCTCTGTCTTTCTCCAGTCCAAGTTATTGCTCTGCTCAAATGTTCTCAACATTGACAGAAACGTCCTCCATTAATTTATAAATTTCTTTTGGAAAATATTTAATTTTGAAGTAATGCATGACAAAAATGCCTGTTGCTTGGAGCAAATTTTTTAATAGAATTTAACTTGAATGTACGTATGCATGAAAAGGAAAGATTTTGTAAGTGTCAGCAACTTTGAAGCTTTAATTTACTGCACTGTGCCTCTTAGGTTTTTCTGCATAGAGATGAGAGTTCTTACAGTGAAATTTCCAGTATATAAATGTACTTTAACAGGTTGCATCAGTTTTACTGGAGGAAGAACAAGGCATGTATAACAGTACATCTTGTGCTTTACTACTCTGTGGGAAGTAGGCAGTGACTTCCTAGACTTGAGAGATGTAGTGTCCCCCTAAATGGAACCGAAGTGCACTACACATCAGTTGAAGCTACCAAAGTAGCCAACTGGGTATTTGGTGCACACAAGGGCGTTTTAGATTAGGTATTTCTGCATACAATCCAGATAACAAGTGTAGAAAACCCAGAAGTATCAGTGTACGAGCCAAAGAAATGCCTCCTGTAGGCGAGAGTATTAAAAACCTAGTGGTAAACTGCCAAAGCATTTGCAACAGTCTGTCAGAGTTTGAAGCACTACTAAAAAGCATTGAAGCTCACATAATACAGAGTGGGGCAGAGCAACTTGATTCTGTAGAAAATAAATTTTTTAATAGTAATGATTATATATATTTAATTCTTTGAACAGTATCAATTACAACATTTAAATTTTATGTTTACACAGTTTTAAGTGGGTATCAGACAGATGGTATCTGTTATTCTCAATAAACTGCATTAATCAAAGTTGGTGACAGCTTCAAAAATGTTATTCTTCAAGCGAGGCAGGATCCTAGAACAATTATTGTAACCAAGTGATTTTATATAGCACCATAAAAAGAGGTGCAGGAGGCTAAATCAGATGGCTGGGCTGGCCAGTGCAGATTGCCCCTCAAGAACATGAGGCATCCTGGGAAGTATCCACCCCCGGTAGCTGAGTGGTCAGCATGACAGAATGTCAATCCTCAGGGCCCCTGTTCGATTCCCGGCTGGGTTGGAGATTTTCTCCACTCAGGGACTGGGTGTTGTGTTGTCCTAATCATCATCATTTCATTCCCATCGACACGCAAGTCACCAAAGTGGCGTCAAATCAAAAGACTTGCACCCGGTGAACAGTCTACCTGACGGGAGGCCCTAGTCACACGACATTATTATATCCTGTGAAGTGCTACCACAAAACAGTCATTTGATACACACACTCTGCATGCCTTAGCATTATCCTACTGAAAGTATGCACTGAGTGTTATCAGGAAAAACTATTGAATCATGTGGACATAACAGTCAGAAGTCACCAAAACTGCCTTTTGATTTCTTCAAAAAGCCTTGGATCAATTGTTCCAAATTGTGATAGAGCACACTACACAGTTACACATTGTGAATGTAGAGGGTGCCACTGCTGAAGCTGTCTGTTACCTAGGCTTAAATAGTGCATGTTATGCCTATTTACAGATCCCAAAAGATGGAAGTGACCCTCATCACTGAAGAAAACAAATGTGTTATGACACCTACCAAGAAGCACCTTACATGCATTTTCTCAAGCAACAAAATCATGTCAATTAAGTTACTGCACCACAGCAGCTGCATGATAGCAGACAGCGTGCTAAGAGGATCACAAAACAGAAAGCCTTACTATGTCAATGTTTTGGGATGACATTGCTGTTCATGGAAGCACCGCCTTTTTTTCCTTCATATCACCAGTTTTGCTGAAGTTTTTTACCTATGACACAACTGACTGCTGGCTAGGAACGTGACCATGTTGTGCAATGTTGAAATTACTATGAAATGCACATTGTGTGCTGATGATCAAGTGATAGAAAACTATACCTCAACAGTGAATGCATGCTCCATTCACTCCATGATGCTAACTAAACCAAGGAGAATTACAACTTTACACCTCACACTCTTGAATGTGCCTATCCCTACACTCCTCAGAGCAACCATTGTTTCAGGGCCCCAAATTCAAATAAGCAAGTTGTTCTGCCCCATGCTACACTAGACACAGAAAGCCGGTTAAAACCTGAAGCTGACAGCAGTGAAATGAAACACCAAAATGTGAACATACACCAGAAGGATAGGGAAATGAGAAATGGAGGTGGTGTATTTGTTGACATAGACAAGAAACTCAAATCTACAGAGACAGAAACTGAAGCTGCACAAAAGACTGTTTGGGCAAGACTCATCTGAAGCTACATCTATACAGTGCAAATCTTTGAGAAGTACTTGGCAGAGGGTATGTACTACTGCACTGGTTATTAGGGTTTCTTCCTGTTCCATTCACATGTGGAGTTGAGGAAGAATGGTTTGCTTAAATGACTCCATGCATTCTGTAATTAATCTAATCTTGTCCTCATGGTCCCTATATGAGAGATACATAGGGTGTTGTAGTATATTTCCAGAGTTGTCATTTAAAGCTGTTTCTTGAAACTTTGACAGGTCTTTAAAGTCAGTACGACCATTAGACAGTTGTTTATTTATGGTGTCACATTTACACTTACACAATCATGATTTCGGCTTCAAAGTGCCGTTATCAAGTGTTTTCTGAAATCAGGTTAGATAATAACAATGAGATACATAACAATTGATATAACCATATAAGAATCCATATTTGTAATGCTTACTTACAAGTGTTATAAATTTCCTAAGATGGCATACTGTCGTATTAAAATACACTATTAGACATATTGTCTAAGAGTTGATATTTCTGACAGACAATTTCTTAGTGTGTCTAATAGTATATTTTAATATGACAGCATGCCATCTTAGGCAATTTATAACACTTGTAAGTAAGAACTACAAATATGGATTCTTATATGGTTATATGACTTGTTATGTATTTCACTGTTGTTGTCTAACTTGCTTGCAGAAAACGCTTGAAAATGGCACTCTGAAGCCGAAATCATGATTATGTAAGTGTAAGTGTAACACTGTAAATAAACAATGGTCTAATGGCAGTATTGACTTTAAAGAAATATATTATGAGAGTGGCCCTGCATTATGAAAAAAAATATTATGATTTATCAGTAGACTTTCTCAGGATAATTTTCCTCTATTTTCAAGAGTCTGCCAGTTCAGTTTCTATAGCATCTCTGTGACACTCCCTCACAGGTCAGACAAAGCTGTGACCATTTGTGTTGTGCTTCTCTGTACACATTCAATACCTTGTGTTAGTCCTGTCTGGTATGGGTCCCACACACTTGATCAATGTTCTATAGGGAGTCAAATGGGTGATTTGTAAACAATCTTGTTTGTAGACTGATTGCATTTCCACAGTATTCTACCAGTCAAACTGAAATCTGCCACCTGCTGTATCCACAACTGGGCCTAGGTGATCATTTGATTTGATTTGATTTGATTTATTTCGTGTTCCATAGGTCCAACTGTGTTGGATACACAAGGACGTGGAACGAGTCAGTTTTTTACAAATACAATCTGATAATCTAATAGCATATACAGAAATTTGAGTACATAATTATATAAAAATTTATACAGTAAATTCTTTGGGCAGCAATACAGAAAAAGAAAATACATATTTTCTTAGAATCATTAAAACACTACAGAACACAGATACGGAGAACACACAGTTACAGAGCTCAGGTTAAATAAAATTCATAGTGGCATTATGTCAACTTGTATTATATAATATTAAAATATTAACAATTTATTTAGTTAAAAATTCATCTAGACTGTAAAAAGCTTTTTCTAGCAAAAATATTTTTAGTGCTTTCTTAAACTCACTCTTGTTATGAATCTCTGTCTTTATTTTGGGAGGAAGAGCATTGAAGAGTTTTGCTCCAGTGTAGTGGACACCCTTTTGTGCCAAGCTCAAATTTCTGAGTTCACTGTGTATGTCATTCTTCCTCCGTGTATTATGCTCGTGATAATTACTGTTTGGTTGAAATATCTCTATATTTTTACAAACAAAACACATGAGAGAAAAAATATATTGGCATGTAGTTGTGTATATTTTAAGATTACGAAAACTATTTCTACAAGAGTCTCTTGGGCGCAATCCACATATAATTCTTAAAGCTCGCTTCTGTGCAATGAACACTTTCCTTGCTAATGGCTGGTTGCCCCAAAAAATAATTCCGTACTCAATGAGACAATGAAAATAGCCATAATATGCCACTTTTGCAGTGTTAGGTTCAACACATGTAGTGACAACCCGTAAAGCATAGGTAGCAGAGCTAAGCCTCTTACAGAGGTCAATAATATGTGAAGACCAGTTCATTTTCTTGTCAATGTGCACTCCAAGAAATTTTGTTGTTTCCATTCTAACTATTGGTTGATTACCACATGTCACACTTATCTCTCTCTCTTTTTCTGTTTTTGTACAGAATTGAATAAAGCTGGTCTTACTGGAATTTAATGAGAGACCATTCACCTTGAACCAATTAACTATATCTGAGAGTATGTGATTAATGAGTTCCTCAAGATTGTTGTCTGTTCTACTGCTCATAAAAATTGTGGTATCATCAGCAAATAATGTAAATTTACACGGCAGGCTTGTACATGATGGTAGATCATTTATAAAAATCAGGAATAATAGTGGCCCAAGAATTGAGCCCTGGGGCACTCCACATGTAATGGAACTCCATTCAGAATCTGAGGAAGTGTCACATACTCCACCCGAGCTATTCAACACAACTTTTTGTTTCCTGTCTTGGAGGTACGATTGTAGCCAATTGCCTGCAACACCACTTATTCCTACTAATTTTGCTTTTTGCAAGAGAATCTGGTGATCAACACAGTCAAACGCTTTGGATAAATCACAGAAGACACCAAGTGCTAGCATTTTTTCATTAAGAGTTTCTAGGACTTCATTTGCAAGTGCGTAGACTGCATCTTCTGTTGAACGGCCCTTTTGAAAGCCAAACTGGCTCTTACTGAGAACTTCGTTCTTCATGAGATGAACAGTAATTCTTACATGTATTAGCTTTTCTAGAATTTTGGAGAAAGCTGTCAGCAAAGAGATAGGTCGATAGTTAGTTAGTTCAGCTTTATCACCCTTTTTGTACAGGGGCTTCACAATGGCATACTTAAGTCTACTGGGAACAACACCTTTCTGAAGGGAAGCATTGAAAATATGACAGAGAATGTCCCTTATCCACACACAGGAATATTTCAATAAATTACTAGATATATTATCAACCCCTGCAGAATTCGTACTTTTTAGAGACATGATGATTTTTTGAATTTCTTCTACAGTAACAGGATTAAGGTGCATTTCTGAAATTTTGTTTGAATATACGGCTTGACAAAGAGTTACAGCTTCGTCAACATCGGGCTTGCAACCAATCTGTTGAGTTACTGATAGGAAGTGTTTATTAAAAATCTCAGCCACCGTTTTGGGGTTATCTACTAGGATACCTTCATATCTGATATTATTTATATCTTCTTTACTTGTTGTATCTCTTCCTGTCTCTTTTTTTACAATGTTCCAAATTGCTTTTATTTTATTATTAGAATTATCTATTTTCTTCTCATAATAAAGGGCTTTTGATTTCTGTATTAGTTTCTTCAAAATTTTACAGTATATTCTATAGTGTTCCCATTTTTCTACATCTTTACAGAATCTTATTGCAGCATAAGTTTCCCTTTTGGTTTTACATGACTGTTTTATACCTTTTGTAATCCAAGGCTTGCTTACAGAATTGGAGGCCCTGTTTCTGACCCATTTCTTGGGAAATATTTCTTCAAAAAGAGCACAGAATTCATTTATAAAACAGTTAAATTTAGTATCAACATCATCATGGCTATATACTAAAGACCAATCCATTTGCTGCAACCTGTGGTTGAAAGTTTCTTTCGCCTCTTCATTAATTACTCTTATGAATTTCCATCGAGGAAATTCTTTTTTGAACAGATTAACGTCATAAATAGTGAGAATTTGTCCATCATGATCTGAAAGCCCACTTATAACCTGCCTGACAATATAATTCTGATGTCTATTTACATCTAAAAAAATGTTGTCTATCATAGTTTGGCACTCGGATGTAATTCTTGTTGGGAAGTTTATTACTGATGTCAGATTGTGTAAGGTCATCACAATCTCAAAGTCTATTTTATTCTTATTTTCTGTCAAAAAGTTTATATTGAAATCACCTAATACTACAATATCCTTCGCTTTTGAATGTAACCATGACAGTAGTAGTTCCATTGAATGCAGAAAAGTTTTTATGTCACCTGAAGGAGCCCTGTAGACAGCCAACACTATTATTGGGTAGAATTTAGTTGTTATTTCTGTGGCACATGCCTCAAATTGTTGTTCCGCACAATATTTCCCTGTGTACAGTCTCCATCCAAGATAATATGCTGCATCCTCCCTATCAAAAAATGAGATTCCATTTCATATCCCCACAAAGTGTTACACCCAGGTATTTGGATGAGTTGGCTGATTCCAACAGTGATTCATTGATATTATGATCATAGGTTTCACTGAAATCCACAGTTTTAGATTTCTGAACATTTAAAGCAAATTGCCTATCTCTGCACTGCTTTCAAATCTTATCAAAATCTGACTGAATATTTATGCAGCTTTTTTTCAGATAGTACTTCATTACAGGTAGCTACATCATCTGCAAAAATATGAATTGCTACCAATATTGTCTGCAAGGTCATTAATGTGCAACATGAACAGCAGGAGTCCCAACACATTTCCCTGTGTACAGTCTCCATCCAAGATAATATGCTGCATCCTCCCTATCAAAAAATCCTCAGTCCAGACACAAATTTCACTTGATACCCAATATGATCATACTTTTAAATATAATCATAGATGTGGTTCTCGGTCAAATGTTTTCACAAATCACGAAATGCTGCAGCTACCTGATTGGCTTGATCTGCATCTTTCAGTATATGAGAAAAGTGTAAGTTGGGTTTCGCATAATCAATGTTTTCAGAATCCATGCTGGTAGGCATGGATGAGGTCATTCTGTTCCATATACCTCATTATGTTTGAGCTCAGAATATGTTCTAAAATTTTACAACAAACTGATGTTGAGATAGTGGACAACAGTTTTGTGGATCACTTCCACTGCTCTTCTGGTAAACGGATGTGACTTGTGATTCCTTCCTTTGTAAAGAAAATTTAGAAAGTGAGTTAAGCATGTCAGCTTTTGTTTTAATATCCTCAATTTCAATTCATGTCTCACTTGTGAGTGTTTGGACCATAACAGCCTTCAAATATGATCGGAATTTCTTTGGGTTTTGTGAAAAATAATTTCACAGTATTCTGCTACAGTAGTCATTGAAGGCTTCAAGCATTGCTCTCTTGACAGTCAAACACATTTCATTCAGCATCCCTCTATCTATAGCCCTATGCTTTGTTTCACTCCTATTACACAATAGTCATTGTTCCCTTAGAAGTTCCTTTACATTGACTGTATACCATGGAGGGTCCCATCCATCATGAACTGTTCTCTGGGCATGTCTCTATGTAGTATGTGGGTAACTATTCTTTTAAACTTGAACCATCGTTCTCTACATACTCCTGCCCTGTGCTGAAAGCTTAAAAGTTCCTCACTGAGATATGAAGCTACTGCTTTTTTTTATCTAGTCTACTTGACATATATATCTTTCTGCTTGTTTTAGTTGTCTTCTATACTCTGGTAACCATTGAGCCACAACTGCATTTTGTGCACTGATATGAGTTTCGATGCGGAGATCCTCAAAGAGGTCAGATCTACTTGTTGCTCTTAGGTCCAATATATTTACATCATGAATATGGTTCTGAACTATCTGTTCTAGATAGTTATCAGAGAATGCATTTAGTAATATTTCACAGGATATCTTGTCACATTCACCTCTAATAAAACTATAATTTTCC
Source organism: Schistocerca nitens (assembly GCF_023898315.1). Classification (NCBI taxonomy): domain Eukaryota; kingdom Metazoa; phylum Arthropoda; class Insecta; order Orthoptera; family Acrididae; genus Schistocerca; species Schistocerca nitens. Next base: position 459,152,018 of record NC_064615.1, on the reverse strand, counting down.
CAATTGATTGTTGGGTGATCAAAATCATCACCAATAATTACAGTATGATTGAGGAACTTAAGTAATAGTGAACTGAGGTTTTCTCTGCTGTTTTTGGTTAATATCAGGAGATGAGTCTGACAGCCAGTAGAAGGATTCATTTATCCCTTTATGCCTGTACCTGATACTGAGTCTTGCCCAAACAATTTCATCTGTAGCTTCAATTTCTGTTTCAGTTGATTTGTGTTTCTTGTCTACTCAGACAAATACACCACCTCCATTTGCCACTGGCCTATCCTTTTGATAAACACTTACATTCTACCCAAAAATCTCACTGCTACCACTTTCAGGTTTCAACTAGCTTTATGTACCTAGTGTTATGTGAGCTTCACTGCTTTCCAGAACTGCTTCAGACTCTGGCATTTTGCTGCAAATTCTTCAGCAGTTAACTACTAAGATTTTAATACCCTCACCTGTGGAGGCTATTCTTTTGGATCTTACACTTATTCTTCTGGATCTCCTTGGATGGAGATATGCCTAATTTAAAAATTCCTTGTGAGCACCCCACAGACAGTCAGCTACCTTGGTGGCAGCCCCTGAAGGTAGTGTTTACCTAACCAATTTAAGGGGACCATAGAGTTCTCAACCCAAAGGCACAAGCCCAGGAAGTGGCATCCTAGGTTGTCACAGAACTTTTGAAGTCACTTCTTCGGTCCTTCCACTTGACTAAGAACCAGAACGTCATGAACAGTTCAGGATACATTGCTGCAAACTGTGAGCTCTGTTGAAACGCTTGTGAGCAAGGCTGGTCTTCTCAACCTTCTCTGCCAGTCACTGAAACAAATTAAGTATGACCTTTGTTGCAACATGCACCACAGTCTGCAATTTCTTGCACCCTGTTCCTCAATGGCTGTCAGAATAGCCTCTTCAACTTTTTAAATGAGGCTCCCAGGCATACAAACTGAGTGCATCTGGTGTTTTTTCCTGTCTCTTGCTGCCATTTCCCTAAGGAGCACCTTTATTCACTGTACATTGGAACTGCCAATGATTAATAGACCGCTACCCTTCTGATTTTGCCTCTTCATGTCACTGGACAAAACAGGTTTCCCCAAAACAGGTGAAGCGAGTCCCACTGGTCGCTCAGAATCGAGGGTGGACATGAAATTATAATAGAATCTTTCTATTTAACACCAGATTCACCTTCTGATATAAACAAAAAATTTAGACATAATCTCAGTTTGCTTGTATATAAATTCTCTAATCATATTATAATCATCATAGAAGACTTTAATCACCCATCAATCAACTGGGATAATTGTAGTTTCATTAGTGGTGGATGTGACAAGACATCCAGTAAAAAGTTACTAAAGCCTTCTCTGAAAACTACCTAGAATAGATAGTTCAGTACCCCACTCATTATGGAAATATATTAGATCTAATGACAACAAACAGACCCAACCTCTTTCAGGCTGTCCACACTGAAACTGGTAACAGTGACCATGAGACAAATACAGCAACAATGAATACCAAACTAAAAAGGGCAACTAAAGCAAGTAGAAAGTTTTATATGTTCAAAAATCAAACAAAGAAGCAATAGTGTCATATCTCAATGAGCAACTTGAAACTCTTACCTCAGGTTAGGAGCATGTGGAGGAACTATGGTGCAAGTTTACAAGAATAATTTACCTTGCACTGGATAAATACTACTCTGTAGAACATTTCATGATGAGAGAAATTGTCACTGTAAAGAAAATTCTAAAGATACAGAGACTACTGTATAATAGATATAAATCAAAACATAAAGTTACAGACAGATGCTGAATGAAAGGCATTTGGCAGTCAAGAGAGCAATGCATTAAGCCTTTGATGACTACTGTAGCAGCCTATTGTTGAAAGATCTGTCACAAAACCCAAAGAAACTCTGGTCATGTGTAAAGGCTGCTAGTGGCACCAAACTTACTTTCAAGTCACTCATGGACAAGAGAGGAAATGAAATTGAGAGTAGTAAAGCGAAAACAGAAATGCTTAACTCTGTTTTCAAATGTTCTTTACAAACGAAAACCCAGGTGTGTTGCCCTCATGCCATCAGTTTAATTATCATACCACTGACAAGATGACTGAAACAGATATTAATGGCAGTGACACTGAGAAACAGCTGAAACTGGTGACACTGAATAAAGCTGCATGGCCCTATGTAATCTCTATCAGATTCTATACTCAGTTTGGGGCTGAGTTAGCCCTGCTGTTAACTATAATCTAGCATAGAACCCTTGTACAAAAATCATACTCTCTAGCTGCAAGAAAGTGCAGGTTACCACTGTCTCCAAGAAAGGTGCCAGAAGTGATCCACAAAACTACCATCAAATATACTTGGCACCCATTTATTGTAGAATCTTAGAACATATTTCAAGCTCCAACCTAATGAGGTACCTCATATAGAACAACTACCTTCATACCAGTCAGCATGGACTTTGAAAACATGTATCACACTTTTCTCACATGACATCTTGAAAGCCCTGGATCAAGGCAGTCAGGCAGGTGCAGGATTTCTGAAAAACATTTGACTCAGCACACACTTACTAGACATAAGTTGTGGCTAGATTGAGGATTTCTTGGTAAGGATGATGCAGTATGTGATCTTGATTGGAGAGTCATTAACACATGTAGAAATAACTTTGGGTGTACCCCAGGGAAGTGTGTTGGGTCCCTTGTGTTAATGACCTTATGGGCAATGTTAACAGCAACCTCAGACTTTTTGCAGATGATACAGTTACCTACAGTGAAGTACAGTCTGAACAAAGTTACATAAATATTCTGTCAAACCATGATAAGATTTCAAAGTGGTGAAAAGACTGGCAAAGTGTTTTAAACATTCAGGAATGTAAAATTGTGCACTTCAAAAAAAGGAAAAAATAGTATCCTGTGGGTATAAAATCATTGAGTCACAGCTGGAATCAGTAAACTCATACAAATACCTGGGCGGAACACTTAGTAGCAACATGTAATTGAATAATCATATAGACTCAGTCATGAGGAAAGCACGTAGCAGATTCTGGTTCATTCTAGGGAAAACACAATCAGTCTGCAAGGGCACTGCATACAAAAAACTCATGCAACCCATCCAAGAATAATGCCCAAGTGTGCGGAACCTGTAGTGACTACGACTAGCAGGGGATATTAAACATGTACAGAGAAAGACTGCAAGAACAGTTACAGGTTTCTTTGACCCATGGGAGAGTGTCACAGATATCTTGAAAGAAATGAATTAGCAGACTCATGAAGATACTCAGAAACTATCCTGAGAAAGTCTGCTAACAAAGGTACAAGAACCAGTTTTAAATGACGACTTTAGGAATATACTCCAACCCACTACATGCTTTTCCCACAGAGATCATGACGAGAAGATTAGATTGATTACAGTATGCACAGAGACATTTAAGCAATCATTCTTCCCATGCTCCATACATGAAAAGAATGGGAAAATGCCCTAACAACTGGTACAATGGACATACTCTCTGTCATGCATTTCACAGTGGTTCACAGACTGTACATGTAGACAATACTGCAGAGAGGCAGACAAATGATATGCAGTAGTATTTTTTCCAACTCTTTCTGTGCTGCATATTTTCACCATTTCAAATGAGTTAACATCTTGTTAGCAGAAGTCAATAAGAGATGCATACAAAAAGAAGAAAAGCAATGCAATACTTACAAGAATGAAGAGGAGAAGTGCTGTGATTATGGATAGAAAACAGACTAATTGCATTACTAATCCACATGCCAAAAAGGCATGACAGCTACGTTGTTTTCCAGAAAGGAGGTAAGTTGATAAGTTGTCTTTGAAAACAATTTCTTCAGATTCAGGACCTATAGCAAAAATTGAAATATATGATGACAAAAACTCTTAACAGACTGTAAATGAACAGTACAATCTTTTATTATGCCGTATTAGGATATTAATATTCTTAGCAAGTTTATTTGATTTCACAGAGTCTACGGCTCCTGCTCATCTATAGCCTGACTGGATACATTAACTAAGAAAATAGATGATTAACAATATTAATGCTATTAAGAGAAAGAGGTAACATGCATGAGAGGCTTGTTTTATATAAGTAAGTATGCACATCCCTCTTTCTGAATCTCTGTCTTCCTCAGGGAGTATGCTTGCTATTTTCGTGAATCTAAAGGATATGATAAACTATACATTCACACCAACATCATACTCATGAATAAAAAATCTGTATGTCACTGAAAATATACAAAGAAATAGGCTTCATCACTTTTATATAACTATGGACATATAGAAATACACTATGAGTCTTAGAATATCAGATTGACACAATTTAATTTAAGTAATTCTGTTATATTCTAAAATGGATTTTCTGACAGCTGATTGTATCATTTCACGTGGAACAATTTTGCAGAATACAGCAATCCAAAAGTTATGATTTATGAATGACTTCTAGGGGTCTAACTCCAGCTGAGTGGGCTGCTGTTACCTGTCTATTTCTTGGAATATCAATTTTGAATCTGACAGTAGTGTTGAGTTGATGAATACTTTTCTTAAATTTCACTGCTTAAGTACATTTTAATACAAAGCAAATAGCATTTACATGGAGGTCTATAAATATGAGTATATTACATTTGTTAACAATAAGTCAAGAGTAATAGCTTGGAGCACCCCTGCAAATTGCTTATACACCTTCCGGTTTGTATTCTCAGTATATCACCTTTATGAGAGGAGTATCTCACATCAGAAGTCCATAAGAAATGGGCATTTGCTTAACTTCAAGCACCCCAGGTGGCCCAGAGTGCCATAGCTGGATTTGGGTTTGGCTTGATTATGGTTCTGAAGTTGTAGCTGATCATCACTGCCACACTTCTATTACTGAAAGCTCTGTGTGTGCCTCAGAAACTTTTGTGTGTAACACCTACTCAGTGCTCGACCTACACATATACAGCTGCCTTTACCATATTTACTCAAATCTAAGCAGCACTTTTTTTCCATTTTTTGTAATCCAAAAAACCACCTCTGGCTTAGAGTCAAGTGCAAAGTAAGCAGAAGTTCTGAAAAACGTTGGTAGGTGCTACCACAACTACCTTCTGCTGTCAAATACATGTAGCACAACACAGGCATGCTTTGCAGGCACAGAGATAAATACTGGCACTAAAACCTCTGCATCAGTAAATAAATTTAAAAAAAAGGTGGAAGACGAGTTTTTTTTTCTCCGTCCTGAGTTTCGACCACTGCATCTTCATACATTATCCAATGAAGTAAATAGAATTCCGTATTGTTCATCTTTGAATGTAGCAGCCTTTCAAATATTCATAGCAACAAAAATAAATTTCTTACACAAAAATACCAACAATGCACAAGGCTTTAGGATTGTTGCACGAGTTGACACACTGGGGCTCATTAAGATTTCACGTAGTGGCACCTATTGCTTAATGGAATTTTGTGAAATGCTTGATGGTGTTAGTGAACCATAATGAAGCACTTTAATTATAGTGCCAAATTCATGAGGGGAGTTATCTATTTTGCGGAACAAAGTTCTAATCGTGCTGCAGGTCTGCGATACAGGATTGATGAGCGCAAGTCAGGCGATGGCAAAATATTTGAATGTTCAAGTAGCAGGAAAGCATTTAATAGGCCAATGTGTGGCTGATATGCACTAGAAGTGATTTTAAATGAATTTGTTAAGGAACAGCATCAGAAATTTCTGCCTGTGAATGCCGAAATTTTAAAAATTAAGGCATATGAATTGCTAGAGAACAAAAAATGGAAAATTTTAAGGCTGGTCACAGCTGGCTTTATCTGTTTATGAAGCACTGTGGTTTTTCACTTTGGAGGCGAACTTCAGTTGCACAGAAGAAAAACTTGTGGAATTTCAGCACTTCATAACTAGGCTGCATACAGAAAAGCAATACCTTCTTTGTCAGATAGGAAATGCTGACCAAACTCCCGTATATTTTGACATGCTGTCAAATTATACAGTTGACACCAAAGAAAAGAAAAACATAAGTGTTCTTACATCATGGGGTGAAAAACAGCGGATGTCCGTCATGCTTGCTTGCACAGCAGATGGACATAAATTACCCCCATACATAGTTTTCAAGTGAAAGACTTTACCAAAATCAGAAGTGTTTCCAAAAGCTGTAACTTTACAAGCAAATAAAACTGGGTGGTTTTCAGAGGACATGGTGCTGGAATGGATAAGGTATGTGTAGAATCGTCGTCCTGACATAATGCTTGGTTTACACAGTCTGTTGGTATTAGATGTGCACACAGGTCATACAACACCTGCAGTAAAATGAAAATTAGAGGACAGCAAAATGGACTTGGCAGTAATTCCAGGTAGGATGATGTCAATTCTGCAACCACTTGATGTCTGTTTAAATAAACCATTTAAGGACAAACTTAAATGGATGTACACAGACTGGCTTTCGAAAAGTGACAGAGAACTGACACCAACAGGCCATGTAAAACACGGTAGTTTGTCACAAGTGTGCCAATATTTATGATGCATGCAAGTGTGTTACAAATCAAACTGTGTAACAAGCATTTAAAAAATGTTCGATATCCAATGCACAAAGATGGTACGGAGGACCATGCTCTGTATGAAGAAATGAGCAACAAAGAATTGAGTGATAGTGATTCAGAATCATGACTGATATTTTAAACATTTCATATAAGATGTGTTACAAACCTAATAAAATTTTGATTTAAATTTCAGCTTATCATTTCTAAGTTATTTTCATTCATATTTTATAAGTGTTACTCTGCTGTGAACCTTGCAGAACTAGCACTCCCAAAAGAAAGGATATTGCGGAGACATGGCTTAGCCACAGCCTGGGGGATGTTTCCAGAATGAGATTTTCACTCTGCGGCAGAGTGTGTGCTGATATGAAACTTCCTGGCAGATTAAAACTGTGTGCCAGACCGAGACTCGAACTTGGGACCTTTGTCTTATGAGGGCAAATGCTCTACCATATGAGCTATCCTTTCTTTCAGGAGTCCAAAATAATCAATTGATTCATGCCAGACGAAGCACGTGAAAAAGGAAGGGTACCCATATAAACACAGACGGAGTGCCTGACGCATAGCAATAGCTACCTGGTAAAGCTTAACTGCTAAGCTTATGACTTGAACTCAACTACTGTAGCTGTATCTTCTTCCATTCGACCTAAATTGTGTCCCACATTACAATGGACCAACCTTGTTTCGATCTGGAGGGTGGTCTAAAATTTTTCTCACCCCTTGAATTTAAAGTTTCAAATTTCAGGTGCAGCTTAGATTTGGGAAATTTTTTTTCCCTTTATTTCGAGTCTCATTTTTCAGGTGCAGCTTAGATCCGAGTAAATATGGTACTCACTTCTTCTCATCTGGAAGACTATCTATAAATCTTATCATTCTTACTTTTGTTTTAGTATGGTATGAAAAAACCAAATGTAGTCACAATTTAAATGAAATAGCATTGCACTTCTTCAAGTGTCTTTCAGTCAGGTGGCAATGTTCCATGCTTCAGTAACTGTAATCAAGTACTGTACATTACAAATTACCATATTTCATTTCTGTTTTGAACATTTTCTACTTTCAACTCAAAACAGTAGACAGCGTGATATTCATGTGGGACTACCTAAAAATTGGCAAATTGATCCAGAGCAAAGACATACACAAATTATAACATCAGAGTACAGTCATATACCCATATAACAATTTTATACAAGTATTTTTGTATGTGGAAAGAAAATTACTGTCTTCAAATGCAATTTTATAGACCTTAGATTGTAGGAAGTTGATATAGTTTCTCTTTCACTGCACATCACCCGTACAATGTGTGGTGTCTGATAAAACTGTACAGATAAAAATAAAACATTAAAAATATACAGTATCAGTTAGCTCTAAAACCACATGATGAAAATAAAACATTTCTATAAGAGACTTGTCAGATAAATATGGAAATATGAAAAATGGTGTGTACATCATCACTGGTACACAATGATATGCACTACAGATTGCCACCTTGCAAGCAATCCAGCCATGGTGACACACTGAGTCCCATTCTATTATTGCCTAGATGGCACTCATAATATGGGGCCCATTTCTGATTTTGCTAAAAGACTGTCAAAGCATCAGATTCATCCACCATTAGTGATATCAGCTGCGACAGGCATCACTGATGATATTTGGAACTGCTTTCCTCTTCACAGATGCAAAATTATTCTGTCAGTTATGCAATAAATAGTGTTGACTCTCATCCAGTTCACATCGAGTACTTGTTGCTTCTGAAGAAAATATTGTCACATTTTTGCAATAGTGATTGTAGCTGTTTTGGTCGGAAGTTCAGTATAAAACTGATTCAATCCATCATGAATTGTGAAGCCTAGAATATCACATTTGGTGCAGTTCATGCTGGGTTCATGTTCAAATGCCCACAGTGCTGCAGTTCTGTCTATATTAGCTGATGTTATCTTCAGTTTCTGCCATAATAGCAACTGTTTCTTATGAGTAATTGTTGTACTGATCAACAAGAAGTGTCTAGGGAAGCATTAGACACACAAAGAATAGAGTACTATCAAATACAACAGTCATGCTGAGCATTTTTAGATTAGATAGTTATCTCCAACATGTTGGGTTAGTCAGCACACTGGACTTCATATGTCAAGCCATACATCTGTCAACACTAAAAGCTGAATATTATTTTTCATGCAAGCTTAATAAATACTTATTACTGATCTCATTTTTTGTTGCCCATTTTATGAGTGTTTTAGCATCCTATGTAGCGTGCAGGCCACTCACCCTGCACAGCAAATAAATATCTGTAGTTGGGAGTACACAATCTGCAACCTGTGATGTTGGGCATTCTAAGGTTGTGACGAATACTGTGTTACAAGTGGTGATGAGATAAAAGTAGGAATTCACACCAATCAGAAATAGTGATGAGGTAAACAATAGATTTTCCAAAGACTCATAAACAGCAAAAGGGAAAAGCTATGACTTTTAACTCATTTCATGATTACATTTCTGAAATGCTTTTGCAGCAATACTTTCATTATGTGGGTCTTTGACTTTTTTGTAATTATACTGATAATTCCCTATTTTTCCAGGAAGAACTTAAGGACTTTCACACACTGTTTTGAGTTATATTTTTCAGACACAACACAATTTCAAGCAGATGTACTGCAGCCTATTATCCTATTACTGTAGCAACTCTAAGACATGGTGAAACTGGACAAAAAGAAGGAAGCTGGCTCAGCACAAATTAACCTGCTGCCACCACCCATTCCAGGGTTTGATGAGAAATTATATGGCTACCTGGCCTATATTACAATACTGAAACAATATCTCATCTCACACAATGTGATGTAGAATGTTGAGCTTTTCTTATTGCCAATTCCAGGCCTGACATGTACACAGTGCTCCAGAAATTATTTCAAAGACTGATTTACCTACTTCAAAATTCAGAATAAACTTGAAATGTATTTTGAGTCACAGGCCATCTTTAAAGAAACAATATCAAGGCTATAAAAAGTTGATAGCACAGATACATGGCCTAATTACAGAGTGTAAATTTCAGTGCGAAAATAATCAGTGTGAAAATTCATATGTAGACTCTTTAATTGAAGGTATCCTATTCATACATTTACCAGACACTAAATTAAGTAAGTACCTGCTTAGCTTAATCAATATGTCTTTGCAAGGCTGTCTGCTATTAATATGGGCACACAAATGGACGCAAATATCAGCCGAGATAATACATTGTGATGATGATGATGTTTTTACAATGCACTGGCAACTGTCAAGGTCTTGTGACATGTGTAGCCATATGTGGAAAACACAGGTCTTATGGACACTACTGTCCATAAACAGATCTAGTAAGACAAAATTAAAATCTTGTGCGTGCTTTAGAGTTAATGACTCATTGAAAAATTATTTCCTTCAAGATGCTAAACACAGTTATTGTCACAAGACATGGCACACAGAAGAAGTCTGCCATACAAAGCACATAAGGCAATGACACAAGACAACTGTGTGTACAAGAGTGATTAAGAACAAAATTTGGTGTGATGTTCACAAAGAACATGAACAAATACATTTATTTGTTAACAATCTTCCACACACAAAACATAATGTGAATGCAATATTTTCTATGACTGTTTAAGTTTTAACTGTAGCACTTAGAGCAAACAAAGTGTCACTAAAATTTCAAATTGACACAGGCTTTTCAATTTGAACAATTAATGAACAGGTATACCACCAATTAGGGCTGCAAAAACTAAAAAAGTTCCAGAGTTCACTATTTAGTGACAGCGACTAGCAGAGTCCACAAAGTTCAATTTACAATGGAAGTGGCTTACAAGTAATTTACCAAACAAGCAAGATTCTTAGATGTTAATTCCTAGAATGCAACAAATTTGCCAGGATTTGATCTTTTAACACTCTAGGCTTCACAGTTTCTAAGATACCAAATCTGATTCAGACTGATGTTCCAACAGAAAAAGTATAAACACTGTTGCAACAATCTAACAATACTTTTTCACAAGCAACAAGCAGCATTAAGAACTACAAGTCTTACATCATGTTGAAGCTGAATGCAGTGCCAAAGTTTGCAAAACATACAATATTTCCTTTGCATAAAATGGTAAAATCAGACAGGAACCGATGACCTGGAACAAAATGATATCATTGAATGTATAGCTAGTAGCCAACAGGCAATGAGAGTTCTGGTAGTACAGAAACCAAATAGCACATTAAGGATCTGTGGAGATACAATCCATTATTGATTCTCATCTGATTCTGAAACCAGAAGAACTAACATCAAAATTATTTGGTGAAGTTTACTTTGCAAAACCTGATTTCAAGAAGGCGTATTTACAAATACCATTGGAGAATGAAACACAAAGATTCTGGTTATCAATAATCTGTTTGGTCTATATTGGTACAAAAGATTACAATTTGGATTAGACAGAGTATTGAGTTTGTTCCAGCAACATTTAGAACAATTAAGAATGCTCAAAATGCTACAAACTATCTTGACAACATCACTGCCTCAGGAACAACTCCAGATGAGTTGTTACATAATTTGGAATCTGTCTTCAAAATTTTGCAAGCCACGCATTTAAAATGTTATAAAGACAAGTGCATCTTCTTCCAGCATGAAGTGCAGGACTTAGCACACATTTTGTCTGAATACAGCATCAAGGCAACACTTCTATATATTGAAGCAATAAAAAACCTTGTGCTTCTAAAAGACATCAAGCAATTAAGTGCTGAATTAAGAACTTTATCAAACATGCTTCTTCCATAAGTAGAACACTACAAAAATTATTATACAAGGACACAAAGTGTAACTGGAACAACAAATGGCACCGTGGATTTAATAAAGCAAAGTTTGCTTGATGCTAAATTTCTCAAGACATATGATACACATAAAAGGATAACAAGAGAAGCTGATGATTTGATATACAGCAAAGGCACTGTTTTATCACATCCGCAACTTGAATCTCAATGGCCAATACTGTACACATAAAAAACTCAGACTGTTGCTCAAAGAAACTACAGTCACATTGATAAAAAGACTTTTGTGATTATTTTTGTTGTGCAAAAATTAAACAAATAGACTTAAGATCATAAATTCACACTCTTTATGAACCACAAGCCTTTTGTGGCTAACTTTGGACCAAACAATACGTTTCCTTCTGGGCACCTCAGTGACTGCAGCACTTAGTGTTACTTTTGTGAGATAATAACTGTGGATCAAATTACATTAAATTCTTCTGAAAAACACAGCAGATTTGCTTTCAGAACTGCTTATGGGGCAGGACAAAAATGTTGATTCTTCAGCAAGTATATTTTTCTTTATATTTATAATAGAGGGAAACATTCCACGTAGGAAAAATGTATCTAAAAACAAAGATGATGTGACTTACCAAATGAAAGTGCTGGCAGGTCGACAGACACACAAACAAACACAAACATACACACAAAATTCAAGCTTTCGCAACAAACTGTTCTCTCATCAGGAAAGAGGGAAGGAGAGGGAAAGACGAAAGGATGTGGGTTTTAAGGGAGAGGGTAAGGAGTGATTCCAATCCCGGGAGCGGAAAGAGTTACCTTAGGGGGAAAAAATGACGGGTATACACTCGCACACACACACATTTTTTCCCCCTAAGGTAAGTCTTTCCGCTCCCGGGATTGGAATCACTCCTTACCCTCTCCCTTAAAACCCACATCCTTTCGTCTTTCCCTCTCCTTCCCTCTTTCCTGATGAGACAACAGTTTGTTGCGAAAGCTTGAATTTTGTGTGTATGTTTGTGTTTGTTTGTGTTTCTTTATATTTAGTTAGTCAAGATGCTGTGGAAAATTTCCCGTCAAATTCTAATTTTATTACATAGCTTGTGCCAAATAATTCAGTTTTATGATTAAATGGTGATGAGAACAACACAGCACCCAGGCCCCATAATACTAAATAGTACATTCAGATGGAGAGGCCTACTGACAGAAAATTGATACGTTTGAAATTATATCTTTCTGGCATATGAGACAAGCACTCACAATGTACAAGGGTATTATTCTAGTACATTCAGAATCCAGAAAAACATGAAGGTAACTCCTGAGGTACTTAAATCCATAGTACTCCAAGTGTTCTGTCAATACCACTGGGGCATAGTACGTACTAAGTGCATTTCCAAAGAACATTGCTACTAGAAAAATATAGATCAGGACATAGAAGTGGTCCTACCTAAATGCCACTGATAACAAAAATGCCAGTCACCTCCTTCTCAAGAATATTTGCCATGGGAACAGGCATCAAAACCATCTTCACATCTACACGTCAATTTTGCAGTGCCATTTTTTAGGAAGATACTGGCTCATCATCATCATTGATGCATTATCAAAATTTTCATTTGTGATTAAATGTCATCAATGGGAATGATTCAGGCTTTGTTTGGACAATGACACTCAGTTTTTAACTATGTTGTTGTTGTTGTTGTGGTCTTCAGTCCTGAGACTGGTTTGATGCAGCTCTCCATGCTACTCTATCCTGTGCAAGCTTCTTCATCTCCCAGTACCTACTGCAACCTACATCCTTCTGAATCTGCTTAGTGTATTCATCTCTTGGTCTCCCTCTACGATTTTTACCCTCCACGCTGCCCTCCAATGCTAAATTTGTGATCCCTTGATGCCTCAAAACATGTCCTACCAACCGATCCCTTCTTCTAATCAAGTTGTGCCACAAACTTCTCTTCTCCCCAATCCTATTCAATACCTCCTCATTAGTTACTTGATCTACCCACCTTATCTTCAGCATTCTTCTGTATCACCACATTTCGAAAGCTTCTATTCTCTTCTTGTCCAAACTGGTTATCGTCCATGTTTCACTTCCATACATGGCTACACTCCATACAAATACTTTCAGAAACGACTTCCTGACACTTAAATCTATACTTGATGTTAACAAATTTCTCTTCTTCAGAAACGATTTCCTTGCCATTGCCAGTCTACATTTTATATCCTCCTACTTCGACCATCATCAGTTATTTTACTCCCTAAATAGCAAAACTCCTTTACTACTTTAAGTGTCTCATTTCCTAATCTAATCCCCTCAGCATCACCCGATTTAATTTGACTACATTCCATTATCCTCGTTTTGCTTTTGTTGATGTTCATCTTATATCCTCCTTTCAAGACACTGTCCATTCCGTTCAACTGCTCTTCCAAGTCCTTTGCTGTCTCTGACAGAATTACAATGTCATCGGCGAACCTCAAAGTTTTTACTTCTTCTCCATGAATTTTAATACCTACTCCGAATTTTTCTTTTGTTTCCTTTACTGCTTGCTCAATATACAGATTGAATAACATCGGGGAGAGGCTACAACCCTGTCTCACTCCTTTCCCAACCACTGCTTCCCTTTCATGTCCCTCGACTCTTATAACTGCCATCTGATTTCTGTACAAATTGTAAATAGCCTTTCGCTCCCTGTATTTTACCCATGCCACCTTCATAATTTGAAAGATAGTATTCCAGTTAACGTTGTCAAAAGCTTTCTCTAAGTCTACAAATGCTAGAAATGTAGGTTTGCCTTTCCTTAATCTTTCTTCTAAGATAAGTCGTAAGGTTAGTATTGCCTCACGTGTTCCAACATTTCTAGGGAATCCAAACTGATCTTCCCCGAGGTCTGCTTCTACCAGTTTTTCCATTCGTCTGTAAAGAATTTGCATTAGTATTTTGCAGCTGTGACTTATTAAACTGATAGTTCGGTAATTTTCACATCTGTCAACACCTGCTTTCTTTGGGATTGGAATTATTATATTCTTCTTAAAGTCTGTGGGTATTTTGCCTGTCTTATACATCTTGCTCACCAGATGGTAGAGTTTTGTCATGACTGGCTCTCCCAAGGCCATCAGTAGTTCTAATGTAATGTTGTCTACTCCCGGGGCCTTGTTTTGACTCAGGTCTTTCAGTGCTCTGTCAAACTCTTCACGCAGTATCTTATCTCCCATTTCATCTTCATCTACATCCTCTTCCATTTCCATAATATTGTCCTCAAGTACATCGCCCTTGTATAAACCCTCTATATACTCCTTCCACCTTTCTGCCTTCCCTTCTTTGCTTAGAACTGGGTTGCCAGGTATTCATACAAGTGGTTCTCTTCTCTCCAAAGGTCTCTTTAATTTTCCTGTAGGCAGTATCTATCTTACCCCTAGTGAGACAAGCCTCTACATCCTTACATCTGTCCTCTAGCCATCCCTGCTTAGCCATTTTGCACTTCCTGTCGATCTCATTTTTGAGACGTTTGTATTCCTTTTTGCCTGCTTCATTTACTGCATTTTTATATTTTCTCCTTTCATCAATTAAATTCAATATTTCTTCTGTTACCCAAGGATTTCTATTAGCCCTCGTCTTTTTACCTACTTGATCCTCTGCTGCCTTCACTACTTCATCCCTCAGAGCTACCCACTCTTCTTCTACTGTATTTCTTTCCCCCATTCCTGTCAATTGTCCCCTTATGCTCTCCCTGAAACTCTCTACAACCTCTGGTTCTTTCAGTTTATCCAGGTCCCATCTCCTTAAATTCCCACCTTTTTGCAGTTTCTTCAGTTTCAATCTGCAGGTCATAACCAATAGATTGTGGTCAGAATCCACATCTGCCCCTGGAAATGTCTTACAATTTAAAACCTGGTTCCTAAATCTCTGTCTTACCATTATATAATCTATCTGATACCTTTTAGTATCTCCAGGATTCTTCCAGGTATACAACCTTCTTTTATGATTCTTGAACCAAGTGTTAGCTATGATTAAGTTATGCTCTGTGCAAAATTCTACAAGGCGGCTTCCTCTTTCATTTCTTCCCCCCAATCCATATTCACCTACTATGTTTCCTTCTCTCCCTTTTTAACTATGGAATATTTTTTTTGAAGGGAATAGCATTTCACAATACAAAACTGCACCATTTCATCATGAAGCCATTGTACTTATGGAAAAGCTGAATAGTCAGTGTGGCTGACAGGCATGTGAGGGGGGACACAGTTTGATTCCTACCTGGGTCAGAGATTTTATCTGCTTGGAGACTGGAAGTTGCATTGTCCTCATCACCATTTCATCATCATTGACATGCAAGTCACTGAAGTGGCACCAAATAAAAAGACTTGCACTAGGTGGCTGAAAAAACCCATATGAAGTCTCCTGGCTGAAACTGCCATATGATTATTTAATTTCATTGATTTTTTTCTCTCTCTCAGAGCACAGCCACTCTGCATGATGCCAGATTTCAGCAGAGAAACTACATTGAAGACTGAATCACAGTTAAAGGTAAATTGTAAAGCCACTTGTGCATACACAGCTAGAACTTCAACAACAGTCAAGACAAAAATATTTTAAAATAAATGATCCAGTACTCATTACAATGTGTAGAAGTGTAAGAAATCTTAGGTACATGGTACAATCATTCAGTACCTAAGCAATGCACATTTAGAATAAAACATCAACAAGGTGTCGTTACGCATCACAGGAATAACATCTGGCCAGAATGCACTCATTGACATGTAGGAAGAACTCATGGGCTATTTTCTTTTTCAGACTCAGAAGACTTCAGTACAGCCACTCACCTGGGGACCTCCAGATGCAGCTAGCAGCTTCCCCCAGTTTTGCCTCCAGCAGTGAGCTCCAACTGTGGCCAACCAGTGACACCCTGGTGAATGTGAACATTGAGCCTCACCCCACAGAAAAGCCTATAGAGATTGAGAGATATAACACTTCACAGATTGTCTCCTCACTGGGGTTTTATGTGGGTTTACCCTGGTGCCATGGGCACATGCCATGGGTACATGTCATGGGGAGCAACATGTGTGCACCCACCAATCGCATAACAAATAGTGATGCAGAGTCACTCTCTTCAGTCCACATTGGGGAGGAGGAGGAGGAGGAGATGAGTGTTTAACATTCCATCAACAGTGAGTTGATTAGAGATGGAGTATGAGCTCAGACAGATTTAGGGAAATCACAGAAAACCTAAATTAGGATGACCAGATGTGAGCTTGAACTGTCATCCTCCCAGATGTGATTCCAGTGTGCTAATGATTGCATTACTCCACTCAGCAGTCCACATCAAGTTCAGTTCCGGTTCACATCTGCCTCAGTTCCTGCCGAATTCACGTGAAAGTGCCTAGAGTGCTACAGTTCTAGTCTACATTAGCCCACTCCATCATCAAGTGCCACCATAATAGCATATCCTACTTATGAGTAATCATCATATTGTTGTTGTTGTTGTTTTGGGGGAAGAGACCAAACAGCGAGATCATCGGTCTCATCAGATTAGGGAAGGATGGGAAAGGAAGTCGGCCATGCCCTTTCAAAGGAACCATCACAGCATTTGCCTGGAGCGATTTAGGGAAATCACGGAAAACCTAAATCAGGATGGCCGGATGCGGGATTGAACCGTCGTCCTCCCGAATGCGAGTCCAGCGTGCTAACCACTGCGCCACCTCACTCGGTTCCATGATGAGTGTTTAGTGACATTATTAGTTAGTGCCAGAACAATGTACTATCAAATGCACCAGTTCTGGTAAACCTTTTTAAATTGGAAACTTCCTGGTAGATTAACTGTGTGCCAGATGAAGACTCGAACTTGGAAACTTTTCCTTTCATGCTCTACCATCTGAGATACCCAAGCATGACTCACGACCTGTCCTCACAGCTCCAATTCTGCCAGTAGCTCATCTGCTACCTTCCAAACTTCACAGAAGCTCTCCTGCAAAATTTGTTAATTATTTTCGGTGTGTTAGGATAGTCAACATGTTGGACTTTGAATACTGAGTCATGCATTTTTCAATGCTATAATCTGAGTATTACTCTGTACAAAAGCTTAATAAATTTTTATTACTGATCTTATTTTGTGTTGCCCACATTATGTGTGTTTTACAGTCCTGTGTTTACATAAGGTTGCACAGCATGCAGGTCTGCCACTAAGCACAGCTAAATAACTGTAGCAGGAAGTTTTCTTCCTGCTACCTTTGATGTTGGACATCCCAAGGTTATATCAATTAAAACAAAAAAATATTATTTCTTTTTCTTGAAGAAGGTTTACTAACAATCAGAGGGAATAAGCTTTAGATTAGATTGGGATTCATCCTACAAGCAGAACAGTTACTTGCATTTGCCTTTAATTTGCACACAGGAGTAGTAGACATCAACATGACTTCAGTTCTATAAAATTAAGGAAAAGTTATTTAAAATATGCAATGTATTGTGACTGACTGCTGAGAAAGATGAATTTCTGGATCAGGTTAACTGAATTTACAAATATTCTAGTGTGGAAAGAGAACAGCTGGATGAATATCAGCAGAAGATTTCAATGCCATCCATCCATCTGTTCCTTTCAGAGTTTGTTCTTGAACAGTAGAAGGTACTAAAGAATTTAAATTCTACCTTCACCAGTGAGTGCTGCAACTTCATCATCACATGCTGTTGTGACACTGCTCAAACTGCTGTTCAGGTTGCTTGATGTCTTGAATACATCAGATGACAATGTTGAAACACTGTCATAGCTCTGGAGCCTAAGAGAGAAAGGATACTTAGACTTACCAGATGTTAGTATTAAACAAAAATAATAAAAGTTGTTATTGAAATTTAGTAATATTAAATACAACTGCTGTACTACTCCAGTTCATGGAACTCATTTGACATACAATACTTCCTTTCACAGTGTCTCAGCATGCTTCTCTGATAACCAATTTCATACTGATCAGTGTTTATTTTGACTTTTAGAGACAGAATTAAAGATACCTTATGATATGATCACGGCAATCCAGTAACTCCCACATACCTACAGACAGAATTTGCAAGAGTTTTTGAACTGTCAGGCTCAGATACTACTCATATTTATGTACAATGTATTTACTATATAGCATATTGATGAAGCTAAATTGTTTAATTTTCTGAAGAACCTTACATTCTTTTTTATGCATGACCTGGCGCTTGATGAAAAAAATAATCTGCCTTGATGCAGTACCAACAAAATAGCTTATCTTAGGGTTTTTACTCTTATTGGATTTGTTGGTTTCAAACGTTTCTGATTCTCATGGTCCTGTTTTGTAATTTCCATTTTAATTTAATTTTTCTACACCACTTTTTCTCACCTCAAAGACAATTTACCTTCCCTACTGTCTGTTGTTTTTGGTTCATGTTTGGTTCCCTTTTACATATTTATATTTCTTTGCTCATTTGTGATCAAAACCTACTTTTGTCTTCAGTTACCCCTAGGCCTTGTCCTTAAGAGTCCTACTTCCATTCGGATACTTGTACACATGTCTTTTCATTTCCATTTGTAGCTTGGGATTTGCTTCTAGATCTTACCTTTGTGTTATAATATAGCATGTACCTTTCCCATTTCTTCTAGAATCTTAGTCTCCACAGTTACTTCTCAATAAAACTATGTATGTCATTTAACTTTCAAGACCAAGGGGTGTGAGGGTCTTAATTTTAGGAGCATAATTTATTAAGAAAGTAATTGGAAACCTAAATATGAGATCCTGGATTCCTTTCACTATGGAGATATCTTTTTAGCTTTAGTGAAAATTGCATTAAATAATATTTCAATTTAAGGTAGCATACGTCAAGTTTAATCAATTTCCTTACAAGCAACTGACTCACCCCTGAATATTTTGTGTGTTGTCCATATAAAGTGTCAGCAAATCTGCATAATAATTACAAGAATCTATTAGTTGCTCATGTTGTCCACTCGCAATTATCTTTCCATTTTTCAAGACATATATGATGTCACACCGGGTAAGAAACTGTAAATTAAAAAAAATGAAATAAAATAAAAAATAATAAAATAAATAAAATAAAATAAAAAAGCCATGTAACTTACTACACTTGTACAACAATTGTTGTATTGCGATTTTACATCATGATGCTACATTGAAACTCAGTTATTCAGTGGTCTGAACAGCTGGTAGCCATTTACTATGTGAGACTGAGTAATATATGAAAAGAAACAATAATCTGTTTTAACAGAGTTTATCCCATGTATCACATGAGGAAAAAGTTATAAATAACAAATCTGCAGCAAAAAATGGGTTAGTTTTGATATAGTTGGAGCAATAACAGAAAGCACATCATTTAAGCTTAGAAATTTTTGTGTAGACTAGCAGGTATTAAACAATAGAAAATTCCAGGGTGGAATGTAACAATATTATGAACAGAAAAGTTGCCACTCACCTTCATCAAAAATAGGACACACACACACACACACACACACACACACACACACACACACACACACACACACACACACACACATATTCATGCAAACACAACTCAAGTGCACAACTACAGTCTCAGGCAAGTGAAACCACACTGCAAGCAGCAGCGCAAGTGCATGAAGGAAGTGGTGACTGGGTGGGGGTAAGGAGGAGACTGGGCAGGGAGGAGGAGGGGGAGTGATGGTATGGTAGGGGTGGCGGACAGTGTAGTGCTTGTAGTGCTGCAGGTTAGATTGAGGGCAGGGTGTGGGGCAGCGGGTGGAATTTATTTGTTTATATAAATGTTTGGTTTGTAGAAAAGATGCATTCCTTGCCGTTTTAACCATATGTGGGGTGGCGAGTGGAATTAATTGTTGTTATTTAATGTTCCTATTATTTATGCTGTCTTTTGCCATTCTCAACACTGGCTCTCTAACTACAATTTTTGCAACCAGAAAGGGATTAGCAAAACGTGAAGCCTGTAATTAGAATTCCTAGTGCCCACTTCATCTGAGAAACACACTTATAGCTGCAGCTTATAGCTCTGAGAAATCAGGAGATTGTCTGGGATTTATAATCAAAAAGGTTCGTGAAAAAAAACGTTATCTATTTTCTGAAAGTCACAGATGGAAAAAAAAAAAAAAAAAAAAAAAAAAAAGAATCCACACAATCTGACTAACAGAGCAGTTCAGAGTCTAATGCGCTGATGCAACTATAACTGTCCAAATTAAATGTTTAAGTAAATGCTCGCCATAATTTGATGATAATGTTCATCAAACGCCACGCTAAATAATGGTAGAATTTCTGTCCCGCGGCGGCATGTGAAAATACGACATACACAAACTGAAGATAGATAATTAAAATCATCCCAGAATTAACACTTCACTCGAAAATGATTTCATGGTTACGCGTATCCCGAGTAACTTACTACGGCATCCAAGGCCGTTTATAGCAATGATACCGACGCGACACGACTCCCGACACAGATGGTGTGCTATTCAGCGTCTGGCTAGAACTGGGGCCTTCCTTCCTCTTGCAGCGTTCTTATATATAAAGCCGCGGTGCGGACGGCTAAGGGAATGCCTGATCAAATCGGCTCTCCCGACTAGCCGCTGGGCTAGTAATACACCACTTTAAGTTACCGAATAAATCATAGCTTCTTTTGATGATGGCCGATGAAACTCTCAATTTAAATGTGCATTCAACACACAGGTAAGTAATCATAATAAAAGTTTGACGTGGCTAAGTTAAATATTTTGGGCGAGAGAATTAATTTAATTACACTGCACGCAGTAGACGAGCTCTGAACTTGCCCTTTGGAGATACGCTATCGCTATAGTTTTATAGTTATTCAAATGAAACTTCTCACATCTTTATGGTTATAGCATATCTCCATTCTACTTAAATATAAACATCCTGGCCTTATTTATTAGCCTACTTAATCTATCTTGCTTCCTTAATTTTTAAGACAAAAACCAGAAAATTATGAATTTCAACTAAAATCTTAATTTGTGAGATCCAAAGTACTATTTCTATTAAATTATTATGGAAAAGGAATCTAAATCTAAATTTTTAAGTCTCTAGCTCTTTTCTGTTGCGCCAATGATTTTTACAGAAAAACGTCTAAATTTCGAAAATGGTTAAAGTTATCGAACTGATATTCAACACATGTTGATTTAGTATTACTCCTGACATGCTAGAAACGTTTTAGGTTATTTGCTTGATTTTTAAAGTACTGCGCAACATTTATGACGTCAGAGCTAGTTACAGCGGACTGGCTGGCACACAATGGAAAGACTGATGTGAATTTACTACAGCGTGAGTAGGCTGCTTCCCTACAAGGGGAGTGGTAAAGAGAGGAGGAGTGGGGGGGGGGGGGGAGGGGGGATGGGGGGGGGGAGGAAGGAGTAGCAGAAAAGGAGAGAAGTAAAAAGACTGGGTGTGATGGTGAAATAACGGCTGTGTAGTACTGGAATGGGAACAGGAACGGGGCTGGATGGGTGAGGACAGTGACTAATGAAGGTTGAGGCCGGAAGGGTTAAGGGAATGTAGGATGTATTGCAGGAAAAGTTCCCACCTGTGCAATTCAGGAAAGCTGGTGTTGGTGGGAAGGATCCATATGTAACAGGCTGTATAGTAGTCATTGAAATGAAGGATGTCATGTTTGACAGCATGCTCAGGAACAGGGTGGTCCACTTGTTTCTTGGCCGCAATTTTTCAGTGGCCATTCATGTGAACAGACAGCTTACTGGTTGTCATGCCCACACAGAATGCAGCACAGTGGTTGCAGCTTAGCTTGTACATCTGACTGGTTTCACTGATAGCCCTGCCTTTGGTGGGATAGGTGATGTTTGTGACTGGACTGGAGTAGGTGGTCGTGGGAGGATTTAAGGGACAGGTCTTGCATCTAGGTCTCTTAGAATGGTATGAGCCATGAGGTAAGGGGTCAGGAGCAGGGGATGTGCAAGGATGGACGAGTATATTGTGTAGGTTTGGTGGATGCTGGAAAACCACTGTCTGAGGGGTGGGAAGGATAGTGGGCAGGACATTTCTCATTTCAGGGTATGACGAGAGATAGTCAAAGCCCTGACAGAGACTGTAATTCAGTTGCTCGAGTCCTGGGTAGTACTGAGTCTTGAGGGGAATGCTTGTCTGTGGCTGGATGGTGGGGCTTTGGGAGGTGGTGGGAGACTGGAAATATAAGGCATGGGAGATCTGTCTTTGTACGAGTTTGGGAGGATAATTACAGTCTGTGATGGTTTGAGTGGGACCCTTGGTAAATTTCAAGAGAGACCGCTTGTCACTGCAGATGCGATGACCACATGTGGGTAGGCTATATGGAAGGGACTTCTTGGTATAAAATGGGTGGCAGTTAGCAAAATGGAGCTATTGCTGGTGGCTACTAGGTTTGATATGGATGGAGGTACTGATGTAGCCATATTTGAGGTGAAGGTCAAAATCCATGAAAGTGGCTTGTTGGGTTGAGTAAGACCAAGTGAAGCAAATGGAGGAGAAGTTTTGAGGTTGTGGAGGAATGTGGATAGGGTGTCCTCACCTCTGATCCAGATTGCAAGGATGTCATCAATGAATCTGAACCAGGTGAGGGGTTTAGGATTCTTGGTGTTTACGAAGGATTCCTCTAGATGGCCCATGAAAAGGTTGGCATAAGGTGTTCCATGTGGGTGCCCATAGCTGTACCCTGGAATTGTTTGGAGGTAATGCCTTCAAAGGAGAAGTAATTGTGTGTGAGGATTTGTTTGGTCATGGTGAGTAGGAAGAAGGTTCTTGGTTTGGAATCTGTCCTGCATTGGGAAAGATAGTTTTCAATAGCAGTAGGGCCATGGGCATTAGGAATGTTAGTGAAAATGGAGCTGACATCAAAAGTGACAAGCAGGGCATTGTGTGGTAAAGGGACAGGAACTGTGGAGAGTTGGTGGAGGAAATGGTTGGTATCTTTTATATAGGAGGGTAGGTTTCGTGTAATAGGTCTATGAAAATAGTGATTCTCTCAGTGGGGCACAGTAAACAGCCACAATGGGGCATCCCAAGTGGTTAGGTTTATGGACTTTAGGAAGCATGTAGAAGGTAGGAGTGAGGGGAGTGGGAGGGATGGGTAGAGAGATGGACTCTGGGGTGAAGTTCTGGGATGGGCATAAGGGTTTGAGGAGTGATTAGTGATCCTGCTGGATTTCTGGAATGGAGTCACTGTGGCAAAGTTTGTATGTGGAAGTATCTGACAGAGTGCAGAGCCATTCTCCCTGGCAACTCTTGCGGTTAAAAAAAAAAAAAAACTGTAGTGGAAACTTTGTCAGCAGTTAGGATTATAAGGTCAGGATCAGTTTTTAGATACTTGACTGTGGTTCTTTCTGTGGATGTAAGGTAAGTTTGTATGTTGAGGGATTTGTGGAATGATGGTGAGGCAAGGTTAGAGGTTAAGAAAGTCTGGAAAGTTAATAGCAGCTGATTTGAGGGTAGTGGCGGTGCATCACAGTTGGATGGAGGAGTGAACTGAGTTAGGCAGGGTTCAATATTGGTCTTTGGTTAAGTCTGATTGATAGGATTGGTGGCAAATAAGTGTTTCCACTGTAGGGACCAGGAGAAGGAGAGAATGTCTTTAATAAGTCCTGCATGATTGACTTCAGGAGTGGGGCAAAAGGTGAGGCCTTTGGAAAGGACTGATATTTCTGCAGGGCTAAGGCTTTTCGAGGAAAGGTTCACGACTGTGTTTTGGATCTGTTTAGTTTCCAGATTCTGTATGGTGGTGGGAGGGAGTTCTGGATGGTGGGGTAAGTATAGTAGGTCTGCGAGACATGTTTGTCAGATATGAGGGGATGTGGAGGAGGTTCGGAGATTATTGTAGTGGTGGTGGACAGTGGTACTCCAAGGCGATAGTAGGAAGTGAGCAATGTGGAGAGCTTTCTGAGGTGGTATTGTGCATGTTGCTCAAGTTCCTGCAGGGCAAGAGTTTCAATGTGTGTTATGGGTTCCAGGAATTTGGGATTACAGCTAGAGAATTTTGCAGGTGTAGAGAAGGTACAGCAAGGAGGTTTGGGCATGATTGATATGGTTCTGCAGGACCATTTTGATGAGGACTAAGGATTGGCAGAATCTGAACAGGTGGAGGTCATTATGGAAGGAGGGGTGGCAGCTAAAGACAGGTAATTTGATGGTACGGCCATTTGAGGAGGGGGGATTCCGTGAGCCAGGCAAAAAAGCATGAACAGTATGTGGGACTGGGTTCTGGCAAGGAATAAGGAAAATTTTCTGTATTGCCACAGGCGGAAGGAGCAAGGATCCATGGTGGTGCAAAAAGGCAAAAAAATTACATAAATAACATAGAATTATATCCGAAAAATTTCACAAAAATACGTGTGAAAATTCACAAAAAAGTTTAAATTGATGCAAAATGAGGAAACAAAATGATATATTGGGGAGGATTCTCTAGATGGGCCCTTTTCATGGGCCATCCAGGGGAATCCTTCCTAAACACCCAGAATCCGAAAATCCTAACCTGGTTCAGATTCACTAATGACATCTTTAAGATCTGGATCGAGGGTGAGGACAACCTATCCACATTCCTTCAGAACCTCAAAAACCTCTCCCCCATTTGCTTCACCTTGTCCTACTCAACCCAACAAGCCACCTTCCTAGATTGACCTTTGCGTGAAAGATGGCTACATCAGTACCTCTGTCCATATCAAACCTATCAATCACCAGCAATACCTCCATTTTGACAGCAGCCACCCATTCCATACCATGAAGTCCCTTCCATACAGCCTAGCTGCTGGTGATTGTTGCATCTGCAATGGTGAGCGATCCCTCTCAAAATATACCGAGGGTCTCATTGTAGTCTTCATGGACCGTAATTATCCCCCCAACCTTGTACAAAAACAAATCTCCCATGCCTTATCTTTCCAGTCTCCCACCACCTACCAAAATCCCAACACCCGTCCACAGAGGATCATTCCCCTCGTAACTCAGTACCATCCAGGACTGGAGCAACTGAATTACATCCTCTACCAGGATTTTGACTGCCTCTCACCATGCCCTGAAATGAGAAATGACCTGCCCGCTATCCTTCCTACCCCTCCCACACCATCCACCAGACCTACACAATATACTCATCCATCTTTACACAACCCCTGCTCAACTTCTTATCTCATGGCTCATACTCCTGTAATAGACCTAGATGCAAGACCTGTCGCATACATCCTCCCACCACAAGCTACCATATTTACTCGAATCTAAGCCGCACTTTTTTTCCGGTTTTTGTAATCCAAAAAACCGCCTGTGGCTTAGAATCGAGTGCAAAGTACGCGGAAGTTCTGTAAAATGTTGGTAGGTGCCACCACAACCAACTTCTGCCATCGAATATATGTAGTGCTACACAGACATGCTTTGTAGCCACACAGATAATTACTGGCGCCAAAACCTCTGCGTCAGTAAATAAATTTAAAGAAAAAGGTGGAAGACGAGCTTTTTTCTCCGCACCGAGTTTCGACCACTGCATTTTCATACATTATCCAGTGAAGTAAATACAAATTCCATATTGTTCATCTTTGAATGTAGCAACCTTTCAAAATACTACAACAATCCGACTGGCAAGACTGTTTGGGATGATTGTCAATATGGCCAACTCTACGTTCTGAATTTTTTCCTACCTGTGACAAGAGATGGTTGCTAATAGGAACTTTTATAGATTGTGAATCACATGCAGTATTCTCTTCACCATAAGAATAATATGAATGTAAACATTTTGCCATGTATTCTTTCGTGTTTGCTGCTAACTCATTTAAATCCTGTCTGCCTAATAAACTACGAAACTATAGAGAGAGACAACAGCAAACGCGTAAGAATATACATATCATGCCATGTTTATATTCGTATTATTCTTACGCCGAATAGTGATACAGTCAGAAATGAAGCACGACAACTGACTAGATTTTTAAATCTGAGATGACTCTAATTTCTGTGCAGAATGTAATGTACTAAAGAGGCATCTGCAAAGATTTTCAAACGGAGAAAAATTTTCCCTAAATTCTCGTTCAGAACATCTTCTATTATACACAGTCTACTATTTGGTTCTTGTTGATCATTACCAAAGAAAGCAGCAATGTAAGTAACAACAAATAGCAGTCACTTGCCATTACTTCGCTAATGAGAAGATTCCTCGCCTTTTTTTTTTTGGAAGCGGCGGTAGGGTGCACAAAAGCAAGCCATGCCACGAGCCGTGCAGCGACAGGTCATAAACACTGATTATCAGAATGCGACAAACAATGCATGACACTGACACAGTACAATAATGCAGTTTCAGCTTAGAGTGACGTAAACACCTGTAACAAATAGAACGGCACTTATCAGATCAAAGAAAAATAAGCAATCAATTCAAACCAGACGAAGCACATGAAAAAGGAAGGGTACCCGTATAAATACGGATGGAGCGCCTGATGCATAGTAATGGCTTCCTGGTAAAGCTTAACTGCTAAGCTTACGACTCGAACCAAACTACTGTAGCTGTATCGTCATTCATTCGACCTAAATTGTGTCTCATATTACAGTGGACTGACTTTGTTTCAATTTGGGAGGTGCGGCCTAAAACTTTTCTCTCTCCTTGAATTTCGAGTCTCAAATTTCAGGTGCGGCTTAGATTCGAGAAAATTTTTTTCCCTTGATTTCGAGTCTCATTTTTCAGGTGCGGCTTAGATTCGAGTGCGGCTTGGATTCGAGTAAATATGGTACTACTGTATGGTCACAAACATCACCTATCCCATGAAAGACTGGGCTACCTGTGAAACCAGTCATGTGATCTACAAGCTAAGCTGCAACCATGGTGCTGCATTCTATGTGGGCATGACAACCAAAAAGCTGTCTGTCCACATGTATGGCCACCAACAAACTGTGTCCAAGAAACAAGTGGACCACCCTGTTGCTGAGCACACATGCCAAACATGCCATCCTTCATTCCAATGATTGCTCCTCAGCCTGTGCCATATGGATCCTTCCCACCAACACCAGCTTTTCTGAATTGCGCAGATGGGAACTTTCCCTGCAATGCATACTACATTCCTATAAACCTCTGCCTCATCATTCATTAGTCACTGTCCTCACCCATTCAGCTCTTTTCCTGTTCCCATTCCAGCACTACACAGCCATCATTCCACCATCAAACCCAGTCTTTTTACTTCTCTCCTTTTCCACTGCTTGCCCCGCCCCCTCTTCCCACCTCACTGCTGCCCATCGTCTAACTTGCAGAACTACACTGTTCACCACTCTACTATCCCTCCCCGACCCTCTCACTGCCCCAGCATTCTCCTTACCCCCACCCAATTGCCATTATCATCATGCACTTATGCTGCTGCTTGCAATGTTGTTCCTGTTCCCTGAGATTGCAGCCATGTGTTTCAGTTGCGTTTGCGTGAGCATTTGTGTGTGTGTGTGTGTGTGTGTGTGTGTGTTTGATGAAGGCCTCACTGGCCGAAAGCTTTATTTATTTGTGACAGTCTTTTTGTTGTATCTATCTGCAACTCAGTATCTCCATTATATGGTGAGTGGCAACTTTCCTTTTCATAATATTGCTAGTACAGATTAAGATATGCTAAATTGAAAATCTATGACAATGATGTTTTGATTATAATGCATTTGTAGAAATTGTTATCAGGATGTTATAAAACATTTGAGAGTTTAATCATAAGGTTTACCCTCATATAATATGCATGTGACTGGGATAAAAAGATGAGAAATAAACATCATGGAAGTAATTTATCAGTAAAGTGTGGTAGGACCAGTGTCAGCATTGAGTGCTTTATGAGGATACAGATTGTCTTAGGCAGAGTCTCTATTTGTGTGGTGAATGACACCTTGCTCAAGACACAGAAAAATGCAAGCTAAATAAGATGAATACAAAATGCAATCATGTAATGTTCAAATACAGTACTAGTCATCTGCTGTATGACAAAGTCACATCAATTATATATCATTGTGTAATGTGCAAAGTGATTTGAAATGGAATGTGCACAAGAGGCTGCTTGTAGGATAAGTAAATGACTGACTTACTAGAATAATTCTATGAAAGTATAACTCATATAAGAGGAGACTACATATAGAACACCTGTTAACCTCATTCTGAGTACTGCTTGAGTGTTTGGGATCTCTATCAGGTCAGTTTGAAGGAAAGCACTGAAGCAATTCAGAAGTGTGCTGCTAGATTAGTTAATAGTAGTTTTGATCAGCATACAAGTACTGTGAAAATGTTCTATGAACTCAAACAGGAATCCCTGGAGGGAAGTCAATTTTCTTTTCTTGAAACACTATTTAGAAAGTTTAGAGAAGTGGAATCAACAACTAAATGCAGAATGGTCCTATTGCCACAAACATACATCTTGTGTTAGGACCACAAACACAAGAAAAGGCAAATTAGGGTTCACATGGAAGCATACAGACAGTTGTTTTTCCCTTGCTCCATTTGCAAGTGGAACAGGAAAGTGAATACTAGCAGTGGTGTGATATACATTATGCCATGCACTGTATGGTGGCTGATCATGTATGTATGAAAATGTGAATGACTTGAATTCTTTGTTAATATGTGGAACACTCTTGATACTGTATGACATGACTCACAACTTGTAACAAAGTGTCACTATGTGCTTGAGTGATAACAAATCATGCAGTAGACTGTAAGAAAGCATGGAGTAGACAGCAAATTGTAACATTATTCTCTTTCGTAAAGTAGTTCTCAAACTTTTAACTGGCTGCGAAAATTATACAAACAGTCATTTAATGTTAGTCCTGACAAAGTGTCTCAGAGTCAGATTTCATCAACATTGAATAACAACTGTTCTGCTTTCTAACAGGACCCAACAACAGCAACACGAGAAATTGTCTTGTTGTAGTTACATCACACTATCCTCTGAATCTACTTCAAAATTCAGTTGTTTTCCAAAAAAATATTTAAGTTTATTAAAACATACAATAATAATTTTTGGTAACTGTGACCCACTGTAAATTATGACAATTTGGTATTTGGCCTATCAAATTGTCTATTTGAGTTACTTTCTCCGAGTACCTTGTTATTTATTTTAAATAGTAAATCATGTACAAAATTACACACATATTTCTGTCTTATAATCTAAGGTAGACTTCTGCTTGAATTCCTATCCAAAAAAAGGTAATTTTCCATCTTTTTCAATTTGCATCCAACATTTTGATGCATGGATGAAGACAGTTAAAATAATCTAGAAACCGATTAAGAGTTTCCATTCCATGTGGCCAAACATATCATCTGCGTATCTCCAAAAACATGTGGGTTGAATAGAAGAAGTCCTGAGTGCAATATCATCAAAATATTCCATAAAAAGATTGGTGACAATAGGAGAAAGAGGACTTCCCACAGCCACACTGTCAGTTTGTTAAAAAAATACATCATTAAATAAAAAGTATGTTGGTGTCAACACAGCTCAGTAGTTTTATCATCCAAGAGTTGACCAATTAACAACAGGGACCATCACGTGAACCAGTGCCAGATACTAGTAAATCAGTTGCTTTTCTACCATTTGCTGGAAGTATTTCTTCAAAAATTTCTAGAATTCTCAGGAAATATGATTTTAAAAGTGTTTTTTCTGGCTTTCGCCAAGACTAGAGACCTATTTGGATCTGCTAAAGATGATTTGGTATTGAGAAAGCCTGGAGTATATAAAATTCCCTGTCATTGTGGAAAGGCCTATATTGGACAGGCTATTCGCACTGTTCATGACCAATGTGTGGAATATCAGTGTCACATACATTTTCTCCAGCCTGATGAATCTGTCGTTGCCAAACATTGTCTCAACGAAGGGCATAACATGTTGTTTAACGACACACAAATTGTTGCTCCAGCTTCTCGTTACTGGGATTGTGTACTCAAGGAATCCATCGAAATATGATTGTCTGATGATCATATTAATAGAGACAAAGGTTTTCCTTTATGCAAGATATGGAAACCTATTTTATCTTATATAAAACAAAAATGGTCTGGTTTTCGATCCACTACATTTTAATTTGTGATTTATCACTTTTGCCAGTTTCTACTGCTGGTGGCACTGCAATTCTTCGCTTCACAGGGGGCAGCTCTTCCGCTTCTTGTGCAGGCACAGTGGCCTGGACCAGGGGATAAAGGAGCTGCCATTACTGATGTTCATTCAGTTCCGGCGTGATTGTATCTCAGCAATCGGATCTGAAGATAGTGGCCAGATGGATCGCTGAAATATTGTGTACTGAAGACGATCATATTCAGCAGCATACCCGGGAAGAGCATAATCATATATGATGCTGGTTCAAAAGCTAGGCATATTTTGTGATCTGTCTAAGGCCTTCAACTCTGTGAGTCATAGAATACTTATCGAGAAAGCATGCCACTATGGACTTTGAGGGCAAATGGGCAACTGGCTCAAATCCTATCTGCAGGACAGACAACAGTTGGTAACAACATGCAGGTAGGAGTGGTAGTGTATGACTGGGGAAGAGCAATTTACGAAGTTCCACAAGGTTGGTTGGTTGGTTTGGGGAAGGAGACCAGACAGCATGGTCATAAGCCAAAGTAAGCAGATTTTGAGACACTGATGTCTCCAATTTTGTTGATTATGCAGGTGGCAAATGTTGCTGAACTAGGCCTTTTCAGGGTTTACTGGATATGGTGTTCAGCCTGTTACATAAATGTATGCCCAAGAATATCAAACAATCTACTCTCTGTATCTGCTGGCTCTCATGTGCAATGTGTATCACCTGTGGGCTTTTGTGACCAGAATGGAAATGAATGTTACTGGTTTTGGACCACTTTTTTCGCTTTGTGATAGATGGCGCTGTAATAGTCGCAAACATATGGCTCACAATATTAGACATAACAGGTAGGTTTTTAAATTAAAATACAGAATGTAGGTATGTTTGAACATTTTATTTTGGTTGTTCCAATGTGTGGTGAATGACGCTAAATAGAACACGTGAAAAAAATCTGTCATCATCCAGTAATTTCTCTTGTGCCCAGTGGCAGAACTGTACATGATGTTCAAAGTTGTCGCTATGCAATTCCTGGTGCATAGAAATATGGTACGGGTGCAATCGATGTTGATGTAGCATTCTCAACACCAACGTTTTTGAGATTCCTAATTCTCTGCCAGTTTGTCTGCTACTGACGTGCGGATTAGCCTTGACAGCAACTAAAAAACACCTACTTGGGCATCATCATTTGTTGCAGGTCATGGTTGACATTTCACATGTGGCTGAACGCTTCCTGTTTCCTTACATAAAGTAACTATCCGGCGAATGGTCCAGACACTTGGATAATCTCGTACAGGATACCGAGCAGCATACATAGCACACGCACATTGGGCATTTTGATCACAATAGCCATACATCAAGATGATATAGACCTTTTCTGCAATTGGTAAATGGTCCGTTTTAACATGGGTAATGTATCACGAAGCAAATACCATCCACACTGGCAGGGATGTTACCTGATACCATGTACTTATACGTTTGTGACTATTACAGCACCATCTATCACAAGCCGAAAAAAGTGGTCCAACTAAAATATTCATATTTCTTTATGTACTACACGAATATGTGATAAAAAATGGGGTTCCTATTTTTAAAAAAACGCAGTTGATATCCATTTGACCTATGGCAACACCATCTACCAGGCCAAGCATAGCGCCATCTAGTTTCCCTCTTCAAGCTAGACAAATTTTGTTCTTTGTAGTTTTTTCATCTGATGCTTATTTCGTGAGATATTTGGCCCAGTCACTATCAATGGGGCACCCTATATATATATATATATATATATATATATATATATATATATATATATATATATATATATATATATATATATATATATATGAGAAATAGTGGTGGACCCAGGACAGAACCTTGTGGAACTTTACCGAGCGGGGTGGCTCAGTGGTTAAACACTGGACTCGCATTCGGGAGGACGACGGTTCAATCCCGCGTCCAGCCATCCTGATTTAGGTTTTCCGTGATTTCCCTAAATCACTCCAGGCAAATGCCGGGATGGTTCCTCTGAAAGGGCACGGCCGACTTCCTTCCCAATCCTTCCCTAATCCGATGAGACCGATGACCATGCTGTCTGGTCTCCTTCCCCAAACCAACCAACCAACCTTGTGGAACTTCGTAAATTGCTCTTCCCCAGTCATACACTACCACTCCTACCTGCATGTTGTTACCAACTGTTGTCTGTCCTGCAGATAGGATTTGAGCCAGTTGCCCATTTGCCCTCAAAGTCCATAGTGGCATGCTTTCTCGATAAGTATTCTATGACTCACAGAGTTGAAGGCCTTAGACAGATCACAAAATATGCCTAGCTTTTGAACCAGCATCATATATGATTATGCTCTTCCCGGGTATGCTGCTGAATATGATCGTCTTCAGTACACAATATTTCAGCGATCCATCTGGCCGCTATCTTCAGATCCGATTGCTGAGATACAATCACGCCGGAACTGAATGAACATCAGTAATGGCAGCTCCTTTATCCCCTGGTCCAGGCCACTGTGCCTGCACAAGAAGCGGAAGAGCTGCCCCCTGTGAAGCGAAGAATTGCAGTGCCACCAGCAGTAGAAACTGGCAAAAGTGATAAATCACAAATTAAAATGTAGTGGATCGAAAACCAGACCATTTTTGTTTTATATAAGATAAAATAGGTTTCCATATCTTTCATAAAGGAAAACCTTTGTCTCTATTAATATGATCATCAGACAATCATATTTCGATGGATTCCTTGAGTACACAATCCCAGTAACGAGAAGCTGGAGCAACAATTTGTGTGTCGTTAAACAACATGTTATGCCCTTCGTTGAGACAATGTTTGGCAACGACAGATTCATCAGGCTGGAGAAAATGTATGTGACACTGATATTCCACACATTGGTCATGAACAGTGCGAATAGCCTGTCCAATATAGGCCTTTCCACAATGACAGGGAATTTTATATACTCCAGGCTTTCTCAATACCAAATCATCTTTAACAGATCCAAATAGG
Source organism: Schistocerca nitens (assembly GCF_023898315.1). Taxonomy (NCBI): domain Eukaryota; kingdom Metazoa; phylum Arthropoda; class Insecta; order Orthoptera; family Acrididae; genus Schistocerca; species Schistocerca nitens. The sequence continues at coordinate 459,118,764 of NC_064615.1, read as the reverse complement.
TCTCTAGTCTTGGCGAAATCCAGAAAAAACACTTTTAAAATCATATTTCCTGAGAATTCTAGAAATTTTTGAAGAAATACTTCCAGCAAATGGTAGAAAAGCAACTGATTTACTAGTATCTGGCACTGGTTCACGTGATGGTCCCTGTTGTTAATTGGTCAACTCTTGGATGATAAAACTACTGAGCTGTGTTGACACCAACATACTTTTTATTTAATGATGTATTTTTTTAACAAACTGACAGTGTGGCTGTGGGAAGTCCTCTTTCTCCTATTGTCACCAATCTTTTTATGGAATATTTTGATGATATTGCACTCAGGACTTCTTCTATTCAACCCACATGTTTTTGGAGATACGCAGATGATATGTTTGGCCACATGGAATGGAAACTCTTAATCGGTTTCTAGATTATTTTAACTGTCTTCATCCATGCATCAAAATGTTGGATGCAAATTGAAAAAGATGGAAAATTACCTTTTTTTGGATAGGAATTCAAGCAGAAGTCTACCTTAGATTATAAGACAGAAATATGTGTGTAATTTTGTACATGATTTACTATTTAAAATAAATAACAAGGTACTCGGAGAAAGTAACTCAAATAGACAATTTGATAGGCCAAATACCAAATTGTCATAATTTACAGTGGGTCACAGTTACCAAAAATTATTATTGTATGTTTTAATAAACTTAAATATTTTTTTGGAAAACAACTGAATTTTGAAGTAGATTCAGAGGATAGTGTGATGTAACTACAACAAGACAATTTCTCGTGTTGCTGTTGTTGGGTCCTGTTAGAAAGCAGAACAGTTGTTATTCAATGTTGATGAAATCTGACTCTGAGACACTTTGTCAGGACTAACATTAAATGACTGTTTGTATAATTTTCGCAGCCAGTTAAAAGTTTGAGAACTACTTTACGAAAGAGAATAATGTTACAATTTGCTGTCTACTCCATGCTTTCTTACAGTCTACTGCATGATTTGTTATCACTCAAGCACATAGTGACACTTTGTTACAAGTTGTGAGTCATGTCATACAGTATCAAGAGTGTTCCACATATTAACAAAGAATTCAAGTCATTCACATTTTCATACATACATGATCAGCCACCATACAGTGCATGGCATAATGTATATCACACCACTGCTAGTATTCACTTTCCTGTTCCACTTGCAAATGGAGCAAGGGAAAAACAACTGTCTGTATGCTTCCATGTGAACCCTAATTTGCCTTTTCTTGTGTTTGTGGTCCTAACACAAGATGTATGTTTGTGGCAATAGGACCATTCTGCATTTAGTTGTTGATTCCACTTCTCTAAACTTTCTAAATAGTGTTTCAAGAAAAGAAAATTGACTTCCCTCCAGGGATTCCTGTTTGAGTTCATAGAACATTTTCACAGTACTTGTATGCTGATCAAAACTACTATTAACTAATCTAGCAGCACACTTCTGAATTGCTTCAGTGCTTTCCTTCAAACTGACCTGATAGAGATCCCAAACACTCAAGCAGTACTCAGAATGAGGTTAACAGGTGTTCTATATGTAGTCTCCTCTTATATGAGTTATACTTTCATAGAATTATTCTAGTAAGTCAGTAATCGAACAGGCATCAGAGTACAAAGTACTGTTGGTTAAAGATCAAACATACAGACATAATTTTCTAGATATGTGTAAACGTATGTCTGAATTGGAAACTGCTGACTATAAGTGGAAAAACATTGTGCAAATGATCACTGAGAATCCGAAATCAGAATTAGCTAAGCAATTTATGATAAAAGATGGCATTTTGTATCATAAACCTAAGAAAGAGGAAGAACGGTGGTGTGTGTGCATTCCAGAAAGTTGTTTACGAGACTTTATCTGGTATACCCATAAAAGTTGGGGGCATTTTGGCATAAATAAAACTTTTGCTAAGACTGAACAGTTTTGCTATTACCCAAGTTTAGTCAGGCATGTTTACGAATTTTGCTCATTACATCACCACTGTCACCTATGAATGTGCACGCTTTATTAATGCCGGAAGGCAAGCTCCCCAAGTGCGGAAGGGTGATTCCACATGAATATTGCTAGCACACTCTCAAGCACTGCAATCTCTCCACAGGCCAGACATACTAAAAGCTAGTTAATTATCAGTAGTGTAGGGATGCTGTGGTCCTCTTGAGGAACTCTGAGCATGAAACCCAAAATAAATAAATCATATATTGTAGCGATGCAAGAGGTACCAAATTTGTTATAAAAGTCAGTAAATTACTCAATGGACAGTATTTTTCAATACAGGTATTTTGTTCATTCCAAGCAAGTGTTGATTCGTGATGTCATCAACCAGACACGAGTTGACTGTAATCTGAATCCGTTTTAGCAAACTAATAATTTCTCTCAGGCGATAAAATTTTATTGATTATGAAATACATGTTGTTGAAGTTTTCTCAGAATCAGAAAAGTTTGATTAGTAATTACATGCCATAATTTATTTGTTTAATATAAAGGTGTTTTGAATTTTGTATGCATAAAAAAGAGTGAATTAATGTGTGGCTTTTACTCTGAGATGAGTTATCACTAAGAGTGCTGAAAGTGTGTGTGTACAGTTTGCAGACCTATGTAGTGAATTTTGATCTTGACCTGAATGGAGAGTAAAACCAGTTTCATTTGAACTTTATGTGAGACAGCCACATCACGTTATTACAAAACAGTTGTTTAGCCCATTCGGGAAAACTGAAACCTGCGCACTTGATTTGAAATATGTTACACACCAGTGTGTGATCAAGCTGTCCAGTAAATTAGGTAGAATAGTTGCAAATGCATTTGGGCTTAACGCACAAAGTTTGAACTTAATTTTCAGACAAGTGCTGATTTTGGGAAAAAAAAAAAAAAAAAAAAAAAAAAAGGAAACCAAAGTTTATTAAAAATATCAAGGTCCAGTTTTAATTGAGACATGTATCACCTTGTTGATTATGTTGCCTAGCAGCACTGTAAAGCAGCTTAATTAATTCATTAGAATGATTTGCGATGTAGTAAGGCCCATTACACACAAAAAATGTTACATGAGGTTTCCTGAGCGCTTGAGAGTATGAGAGTGTTTTTCTTTCCATAAATGCCAATAAACCGGCAGTTGCAAAAGTTAAATTATTAACTGTTGTGTAACTTCACTGATTGTCCTACACCACTACAGAACTTGTTGTATCATGTCTCTTCACAAGGGATCTCAAGAAACCAGGATAAACAACAAGAAGAAAAAGACTAAAGAAGAGGCATTGGCATTGGTATTATCTGATTTTCTTCCAAGTATTGCATTTTGTATGTCAACATCCATAATTCAACAGCTAATTTCAGTTTCCTCTAAGTAGTCTTTTTCAAGCTAATTTCAATCTATTACAGTTTATCCCATGGCTGAGATTAATTTTCTCACACAGAGCACATACTCCTCCCCCCCCCCCCCCCTTTCTCTCTCTCTCACTCACTCACTCACTCTCCCTTTCTTTTTTTCCTATAACTTTGATGGGAATTATAAAAATTCAACCAATACACAATTTAAAATGAAATTTCAGCACTTCTCCTTTTGTTCAATTCCTTGATTCTTTTTGTCACTTTTGATAAGAATTGTGTGCCCTCATCTGTCTACAATGGTTGGCTGCAAACACTTCTCAATATTTGTAACTATGGGAAAGTAATTTATCACTAGCTCAAGCTTTTATTCCATTTCACACTATTTTAATTCAGTAATTTTTTTGTTATTCCTTGGCTATGGACCATAGAATACCCTTATAAAATGGCAATCACCTGTTTTCAATTCACATGTTTCTGCCAATCAAAGGTTTCTTCACAATTTTGCTCAACTTCTTTTTTTCATGGTTTATTTCATTTTGATCATGTAGCCATCTGTGAGCAACTATTTGGATTTATGTTACATTAAAAAGATTAAGGTCAAAATATTTTACTGTGAGCTTTTTGGGAAGTTAGTCTGATCCAATAAACCAGACAGAAATAGATCCAGATGAATGCTGAGATAGTTTCCACTAACAGAGCTTCTCCTTCCCTCGATAATTATTAAGAGTTTTAAAATGAACTACATTCTTATACAGTGCATTGTTGTTGCCAATATTCTTCTTGTTCTGACCTAAGGCTTTGTGGCCTTCACATGGTGATCCAACTGATTAAAAACAAAGTAACTAAAAATAAGTATTTTTGAATTACGCTTCATCATTACTTAAATTCAAAATATAGCTCACCCACTGCACACAAACACACACACACACACACACTCTCACACACACACACACACACACAAATATAACCATACTAACACAAAGATAACTTTTAGATATGTAGAGTTTGCCATTTATTTACATTTAAATATAGCAGTTAGTGGTTAGCATGAACTGAACTATTTATTTAATTTTACCGTTGTAAGTTTTGTGGCTATGAAGACAGTTTTTCCAGTAAGGGCTGTCAAAATTGCTTTCTCAAACACAGTTCTTCGTGTATTTGGGTCCACCATTGTTAGAGGTTCATCTATGAGGTATATGTCCCTGTAAAAAAGTGGAGTTTGTGAAAGAAAACTTTCCAAAGACTGTTAACTGAAATAAATGTATACAGATTAGTCAGATAAAACTCAAAAGAAATTCACTCTGTGCAGCCACAAACAAATGACTATAGACTTCAGAGGTGATTGAATGGAAGGGATGCAATTGCCTTATGACTGTTATTGGTTTTTACACACTTTCCATGTATTTAGCAAATTATGAAATAACATTAAAGAATATAGTTATCCTTCAGACCAACAGATGCAGAAAATGGTGTAACTTTAGTCACACATGAATTATCAATTGTAGTATGCTGTTAATCAATATGAAAATAAAATGTATATATTTATCTATATTATAGAATATTTGCTTCTTGCTTTTCTTCTTTTATACACAAATATTAACAAAAGCCCAGGACAATGAGAAATTAAATTTTATGTGATTTTTTAAAATGTCACTTCCTTCAATGTGATACATTTTATAAGGCAAATTATCTAGAAAATAAAAATAAACATATTTCTGTTTCTGTGATGATACTGAATTACACGTGATCAGCAGCTGTACTTCTGATTATCAAGGATATGCTGACAGCTGTTTTTTCACAGAATTTAGTTACTAAATGAATAGACATCATACAGTTTCATTCCTACAAGTGTCACCAAGTAAGATGGTACTGCAGCAGAGACAGGAGATTACAAGTTTAAATCTTCTTACAGCCATCTTATCTAAGTTTATTGAGGTTTACCCAAAGCATTTGAGATTAACCCTGCAGTGGTTTCCTCAATACTTTTACATACTCTTCCTTCCACATCCATATCACTCTGCTCTAGTGTTCGACTTTCTATGACTTCCACACTGATGGAAAAATAAAGTCCACCCTGCACTCTATTCCTTTTTGGTCTATGTTTTCTACTAAATATTTTATATTCCACCATACAGATGACATACAGAACCAAATATCCTCCTGATTTCTTAACGATCTTAGCTTACTCCAAGATGCTCAACTTATTACAATACTTGACTAGAAAACTCTCCTAATAGTTTTGTATGTGGCATTGAGACTGTTAACCGAGTCACTCGCTGTGTTTTGTAGTGAAATATTATGCAATTTCAATACCTTATATCAGCTGTAAGTTAAAGAAGCAAATAAACAGTTACTGCTCTGGGGGGAAAAGCACTGTAAGGACCAGTTTCTGTTTGTGTCCTTGAGAGGCATGTTTCTACCTCATTTTTCATTTTTAAGGATTATAATGGGTGTTCATGTGCAGCTTGACCAGTTTAAACTTGTGTCAAACAGAGGAGACTCCACTAAACAGAAAAAAATTATTCTGTGTGAGGGGCAGATTTGATAAAAGCAGAAATTTACAAAATTAGTGTTCTTTTTTTTCATGGTACCCTGAGTGCAAAAAGACTTTTATGAATGGCTGACCAGAGAACTTGGTGAGGGAACATTCTAAGAATTAATGTGAGATCAAAGAAGAACAGTCAAATAGTAGATAGTACATGTCACAAGTTATATAATCTGTTAAGAAGTCACAAACTGTGTGCCTGTGAAGTGTGCTAATGCTGCACAATTTAGAAATATTGAGAATAAATGAAATAGGAAATGCTGTAATAAAAAGACAAATGTTAAGTGTTCACTATAAACTGCTATTTCATTACATTTTGAAATGCCCTTGATTTTTATAAAACCTCTTTGTAATTCATTTTGTTAGTGAATAGTTCATATCCTGTGAATAAATCATTCTTAAAAGAAATTGTGTTGGTCAATCCTAATAGTTCATAACAGATTATGGGCCAGGACCATGTCAAAATAAACAAACCATAATTTTAGTGAAGATTAAAGAAACCCAGTGTGTGATCGATAAGAAATTTTTTGCCAATTGAAATGCACAGTAGCAGTAAAATTTCATAAAAACATAGGTACCAATGTGATTCTTAAGTTTCTCCCGGCGTATTTGATAATCAAAATATCCACGGGTGTACTGCTGGTCTACAGTGTCCAACGGGCACAATATTTCGGCGATCATACATGTCGCCATCATCAGGTGAACTGACGGACTGAGATCCTGTGAATGTGCCGGTATGGAGATCCATACGCTATGGCTGCTCAGGGGGAACAGACTTCGGTCGCGGCGGCGGCCGATTTAAATACCCTCTGCCTGCGGCGCACTCCCTCCGCCAACCGCACCCCGCGCCATGGTCATGGGGTGGAACAGATTGCAATTGCGTCTGAGATGACATCGGTGTGATGGCATCGATCCTCGATGGTATGCATCGTCTGACCAATATACGACAGCACAACCTGTGGAGATGGATGAAATCATGAGGGATGAGGTAGGCACTGTGTTTATTCCATATACAGGCGCACTCTTGGGGAAAATCGCCTGCATTTTGAAGAAACACCAGGTCGGAACTGTGTTTTGTCCTCCGAATAAAACCCGTACACTGGTGGGGAGCGCCAAAGATGACCTCGGTTTGAGGAAGACCGGCATGTATCAGTTTCCATGTCGATGTGGCAGTCGTATATTGGTCAGACGATGTGTACCGTCGAGGATCGATGCCATGAACACCAGAGGCACACTCAAATGATGTATCCGAGCAAGTCGGCGGTCGCTGAACATTGTTTGTTGGAAAATCACGCTATGGAGTATGAACGCACGAGGATTCTGGTACAGACGTCGAGATACTGGGACAGCATTGTTAGAGAGGCCATCGAAATTCGCACCAATGATGACCTCATAATCCATGACTGTGGCTACAATCTTAGCAAGGCTTGGGAACCAGCGATTGGGTTAGTCATGAGTAAATTGAGCAAACGTATAGTTGTGACGACCACGGCGGACAGAGCCATCACACCGACGTCATCTCAGACGCCGTCGCAATTTGTTCCACCGCGTGACCGTAGCGCGGACGGCGGAGGGAGTGCGCCGTGGGCGGAGGGTATTTAAATCGGCCGCCGCCGCGACTGAAGCCAGTTCCCCCTGATCAGCCATAGCGTATGGATCTCCGTACCGGCACGTTCACAGGAGCTCAGTCCGTCAGTTCACCCAATGATGGTGACATGTATGATCGCTGAAATATTGTGCCCGTTGGACGCTGTAGACCGGCAGTACCCCCCAGGGATATTTTGATTATGGGTACCAATGGCGATTATAAAATGAATATTGATATACTTGTAGGACCTCAGAATTGGGAAAACTGGAAATGGCACATCTCTATGGCGCTCTGCTCACATGATCTTGAAGATATTAATGGTACTTATGAATGTGTGGTGTTGCCATGGAATGAAAATAGGAACAAAATGTGGCATATATAGAAGGACAAAAGGATGACTGAAATTACCAAGCCTGACAGAAAGTGCAAAGTACACCAGATGCTGAACATGTTTTGGCATGCAATAATGCTAAAGAAATGTAGGACAAATTACATGTGCAACTTGAATGTAGCAGCATGAAAGGTTTAAACATGTTAATTGAACATCTTTTTTGGATTAAACACATAGAAAATGAAGATATTAGCACACTTGTAGGTATGCTGCAAGAGTTATTAATTTTTTAAGTCTGAATGATGAATTAATGAAATATGAAGAGAATGCATTGTCTGAAAGTGTACTAAATGGTAGAATTTTTCCTATGCAGAGAAAGGGAAATGACAATTTTAAAAATCTCGGACTATTTACCATCAGAAATCCAGTTTAAATTTACATATCGAAGAAAATCTGTTCTACTGAACTGCATGAAAAAGTGCAGTGGATCAACTGCATTTGTCATTTCTAACACAAAAAGGGGAATGAAATAACAGATATATGAAGATGTCAAATGTATGAGTGAAGCAAATATTTCTAAAATAACTAGGACACAGGAGGGAAGTGTCCACAGAAGACTTGTGACAGCAATAATGTTTGACAAAATGAGATGTTGAAAAGAAATATTGCTTCTACTCAAGCATAATTGGTGTGTCTGCTGGAAACTTCAGTGATGCAAAGAAACGGTATTGTGACAGTGGAGCTATGAAGATTATTAATCTGAATAACCAGCATTTTCGTTCTACAATGCATTTAATGTTCTATAAGTGATTTCACTGGGAAAACAAGATACTAATATGTGCATACAGTATTTAGCTAAAGAACTGCTGATACAAACATTAGGTGAAGCAGTGAATGATACACTGCTAGAATTGACAATATCTTATATGTGTCTGATGCAAATGTATCATATAACATTTGACTACACTGATTCAGAAGAAAGCCTCTGGTGACACTGTTATCATCAAGTGAACTTAGTGACACCCTATGAAATACTCCAAGTGTACCACTTTTAGTCACAAAAATTAGCATCACATTAAGAACATCTTGAGCAAATTTGACATCAACATAGATGACTGCAAGGAAGAATTTTGTGGCGGTTGTGTATTAGGAAAGATGTACAGAATACCAAACAACAAATAAACTGATCCACAGTTACTGACAAACTATTACAAGCAAATGTCAATGGACAACTGACAAGAGAGATGTATTTTCCAAAGATTCTTTCAATAAATTTAATGAACTTTTCTTCCTGAAACACAAAAAAATGAACTGTATGATGTACTTAAACAATTTTTACATGAAACTCAAACAAAACACTTTAGATGTGATGGAGGCAAAGAATTCAATAACAAAAATTTTAAGGAATTGCTCACACATAAGGTAACAGAATTACTAATTCCTCCACCCTATACCCCTGAACAAAATGATGTGACTGAATGTGAAAATAATTCCTCAGGCTGTATGATGCTGAACCCAAGTAAACTATAGAAATGAATAGAGCAGTATATACCTTAAATTGTACTGCAAGGTCTTCTTTTCTTTTCTCTTTTTTTTTTTTTTTTTTTTTTTTTTTTAAAATACAATCAAACAGTAGGAACACTGGATCACCTCAGAATTTTTGGCCCATGCTGCTATGTTAATATAAACCAATATTTCTGTTCACAGTTTGATGAAAAGGTTGCTACAGAACAATTTGTTGGATGTGTCAATGACAGGAACAGATATGGAGTCATTACCAAAGAAAACTAGTCCTGAAACATGAATTCAAATTTAAAGCAGAAGCAGTCTACAGTTTTCACAGTGATCATGTTGAATCTGATATTTCTTGCCAAGATTCCTAGATCTGAAATGGTCAGATGTGGTATCCAAAGCAGAAGAAGACAAATATCATAGGCAGTCTGGTCCTAGAGGAAGTCAAAGTGCATAAAAATTTGGCACACTTGATATTGGAGGAAGTCAAGTATCAAATGGCTGTAATAAGGAATCAACAGATTTCCTGAAATCAAAAGTTTCTGAATTTTCTGAAGAACATAGACTGGAGCACAGAAGACAACAACATATACAGGTCTGGATAGAAAGTGGTGAATTCTTGATGTTAACAAAAGTTGGTGCTGATAAACATAAAAATCACAGCTGTTTATCTGACGTATTTCAGTCAAATGAGAAGAAATAATAGATGTAAGTTATTGATGGAAAAAAAAAAAAAACTGAATTGCTTAAGAGAAACAAGTGCCTCGTGGACCATGGACCTCACCAAGATGGGATGATTTGAGTGCCTCAGTGATAAAGACAGTTGTACAATAGGTAAAACCAAAACAGATGGATATCTGTGGAGAGGCCAGCCTAACTCGTTCCTTTTCAGTATTTGCAAGGGTAACTGTCAGGATGATTGACTGATACGGCCTTGTAATGTTAACCTACATGGCCTTGCTGGACTGGCACTGCAAACAACAAAGGACAACAGCAGCTATTATTTTATGAGGGCATACAGCTCTTCAATATGGTTAACCCCTCAGCCATGCTCTATGAGCTAGGCTCAGCCAGGTCCAGTGCTTCATCATGCACAGTTTCTGGACCGAGTGTGGGCTGCCTGGTGGTGTTGCATTACACACTCTATGAACAGCACTTGGCCCCATAGTCAACAACATTCAGGAGGCTCTACAAAATGTATCTAGAGTTGTATATCAGCTGCAATGGTCTCACTACCTAAGGCAAGCATCACCTAACAGATATTGCTGGTATTTTGTTGTGTGAAAAAATTGTTTATCAGGTAATAGACAGGTTGTTCAGATAGGAATAAACTTGTAGAAGCATGCATTATCTTTGTCTTTGTACGATGAAGACACTGAAATATTATTAAATGAAAATGGTAATAAGTAATGTAGGGACATCTTTTCAAGCAGTGGAGAAGGAAGCAAAGATGAGGACCTTAATGACGGTGATAAAATGGCAAAAGCAGCTTTAGAGAAGTGCTGACTGCTGATTGTGGTTCTACAAGAATATGCTCTGTTACCTGCAGTGGGGCAAGGAGAGGGTCGGAGGGGGTGTGTGTATGATGCTCATGGCATCCACGGTATTTTTGATAAAGCCTTACGTACTCCGCAGGTCATTCTAAATGGCAAACATCTATGGAGCACAGCATTCATTTTCTGGGTACAGGCTTGACGAATCTGGGTTTCCTAAACTGGGTGTGATGTAGTGTGTCACAGGGAGTGGGGATCTTGGCATATGTACCCAGATTACAAGGATGCTATAAACCTCTATTAAAAATAAATAACAAAATAAACAGCAGTCTCAAGGTGTGCAGCACCAATGAGATGCATAGTTGCTGAGGCAGAATAGCTGCTAGTGGGCTACCTCTGGGGCACCTGCTGCACCTCTGTGTATGAGTTACTAAGGCAAGCAGATCTCTGTCTGGGTGGGCTTATGCTACCCTACCTGTGTGTAGGATGCCTATGGAGCCATGTCCAGTGGTTTGGCTATGCTGCTGGTGAATGCTCAAACCTAACCCATCAAGAAAACTCATGAGAGTAGTTCTCCTGAATACACACCTACCAAAAAAGGAACAGTTACAGCACCAGGGGACAGACATGTCAAAATGTTTCTGTTATTGTTAGAAATGAAAAGCATACCTTTGACAAGGTGTCACCATTCTACATCACAGCAAGATCTTGATGGTATCACAACTGGCCTGAAGTCAGTAAAAATGGTACATTGTTGATTGAAATTGCCATTTGTGGAACTGCATTAAACTCTAAATTCCAGCCATGAAATAGTGTCATATGAAGGCCTTATAGATGGAAACATCTTTGCACTTCAAAAGGAATGAGTAGCAAAGTCATTGTGGCTGTGTAGAACATGATGAATACAGTAAATGACATCCTTGAAAGAATGCCTGCATTCATTGTAAGTTCCAATTCAGCAGTTTCACCGAGTCACATTAAGGCTGGTTTCTTGTGCTTAAATGTTTACCATTACTTTCCGAATCTTTTGAGGTGTTTCAAATGAAAAAGATATGGCCACAAGACAGTTTCATGAAATGCTACATGTGGGAAGCAAAGAAATTGTTTAAGGCCAAACAACCCTCTATCATTCATTACTGATTTGCATTACCAGTAAAACTGTGCCTGCCAGAGAATCAGTGTCCCAGAGTTCTAAGATGTACAATATGTCACCACTGCCCCCCCCCCCCTCCCCCGCCACCCCCCCCAAAATAAGAAATTATCTTACCAGTGCTACTTAGTTCACTCACTCAGACACCTTCCTGCATTTCTATGCAAAAAAGGGATAGTTACCTTGAAGAACAAGACAAAGCCCAACAGAATGAGAACTAAAGCCACAGGGATAAAATCAGCTGCCATCTCTGATGATGGTGATTTTGAAATGGAAGTGATCACTTTAAAGGACCAACCAGGCCCATGTAGTCCACAGCCAATAGCCTTGGACTCACTACCAATGTGCAAAGAGAAAGGGAAGGCAAACCTCACAAATACATAATGGAGATATTAGAGACAAATTTAAAAGGCATCAGAAATCTTGTGGAACAGATAAAGCTTCCAGCACTGGCTAGATCCTTGTGTATATTCCTTCAGGAAACACATTTTAAGGATTCTGTTACTCATGTGTCTTGGGGCTTTCACCTACATAGAAAATGACCCAAGTGGCAAAATGGCTAATGTGCGGAGTGGCAGTGTTTGTCACTGACACTCTTTACTCCTCACTTGTCACACTGCAAGCAGTTATTGTCACTGTACATAGTGTGTCATTTCAGGAAACACTTTCTTCCATTTATCACCCACCACATGACCCACTGGATAGTGAGGCACTCGTTGCGCTGATCAACCAACTTTCCCCACTGTTCCTTTCAATTCACACAGTGCTCTCTGGGATTGCAACTCTACCTGTCCAAAAGGTTGAGTGGTTGCCACTGTATTAAGATGTGAAACCATATGCTTCCTGAATACCGGGACAAAGACACATTTTTGTACAGCAACAGGGTCATTGTCCACCAATCATCTGATAGTTTTCTCTCCTGCACCCACAGATGCTATGCAGTGGGCTGTAGTAGATAACCTTCACTCCTCTGCAAGGAAAACTCTGAGCTGTACAGCCAGTTGGCTGTGCTTGAGCACTGAGACAGTGTCCAAGATTGGGTGGATCACATTCCTGATGTGATCGAATTCAGACACTGATAACTCTATACCAAAATCCTCATGCTTTCACAGGAGGCAGCCTGTTCCTGGGTGGAATGATAAGTATCAAGCACTATAAGGGACAGGCAGATGTCAGTGTGAAGATTCAAGTACAGTTCATCTGCACAGAACCTTGGAGCCTTTCAAATAGAGAGAGCAAAAGCCCAACAGACATTCAAGAAGAGAGAGAGAGAAGTGATTGTGGCACAATTTCCTGAAGGCAGTTAACTGGTCAACATTCACCACTGAGTATGGGAATCAGTAAGGAAGATCTCTGGAAAAAGGATGTCATGCCAATTAGCTGCCATCCAGAACAATGGAGTTCTGAAAGTCATACCAGTACAAAAAATACAGACCATGGCACTTGATGTTTATGCCTAATATCATCCTTGAGCAGAGTTCCTGGTTTCTAGACCTATCGAGAAGTTACAGAGAGGGAAAGAGTGCATTTCAACTACAATAATAAAGAGCCCTATAACCTACCCTTCTCCATGTGGGAATTGGACACAGCACTATCTGCAGCTCACAAGACTGTATATGGCCTGAACAGCATACATTGTAGCATTCTATGGCACCTTAACCCTGAACCTAAAGAAATCTTACTTGCATTTTTTAATAAAATATTCAGGAATAGTCAATATCCTGACCCCTGGTGGTACTCATTAATGATTCCCATTCTTAAACCAGGAAAGAATTTGCACACACCCTAGCAGCTATTGTAATGACGCTCTTGTTGGCTGTGTATAAAAGATGCTAAAACAGACCATCAGAACAAAGCATCAACTGCCACCAAAGCTGTGAGGATGGCTCATGAGATGTATTCAGGTAGCTCTGCTGGAAGGGCACTTGCCTGCAAAAGGTAACAGTACTAGGTTTGAGTCCCAGCCCAGCACACAGTGTTTCAGTCACCCACAGGGGCCAGCTGTGGCGACCTGCATCTTCTACTTTATTGGCCCAAGTAGCCAGGTGATGAAGTCAAATGCAGGCACCTGCTACTCAGTAATACCCTCCCATTTCTTCCACTCCATGGACAGGGTGGTGGCAGGGGTAGGCTCTTCTGCTTTTGTACCAAGGCCACGCGAAACAGCTGCACTCATTTGCCACAGCTGGCAAAAAGCCTCCTCTGTCCCAGCAGCTAAGATGACTCAAAATGTAGCCATCTCTGTTGCTCTTAACTTTTAAGCCCATAGTTATCTCATCTACAACATGGAATGATGTGGCCCGCATGTTGCCATTCCTCAGATATTGTATCTTCTCAAGCAGGGGCAGCGTTTCCATCCTTTCTACTGATGGCTGCTCTCCCCCTCCATTGGTGGGCAATTCTGGCCTTTTCCAAGCAGGAGGAAATGCCACCAGTTCTTCTGTCTGCTGTGTCAACTTTGAATTTCCCAGTCAATGTCATCTTCTTCTTCAATGGTGCATCTTTACAGCTTGGGCCACCATCTTGCTGTTGGTCTGGCTGCAGCCCGAGGAAGCTGGGCAGCCTTGCCATTTGGCAACATTGGGCCTACCACAGATGGTGCACATCAGAGACTCTTCCCTATGCTTCTCACAAGTGCCTCTCTTGAGCTTGCCAAAGCATTTCACCCATCTTGCGGCTCTGCAACAGTACTTTGCCATACAGCCTTCACCTGGAACCTGAATCACTGTTGATTAGGGTCTGCATTTGGTAGGAGAACTTCCACCTTCACAGGGAAGTCCAGACATTACTGGTATTGGTAACTGTTTGCATAGTGATGATGAACAGTGGTGGCCTCTTGTTATGCTTCCCATTCTGTAGCTTGATCGCTACATCCCAGAAGCCAGCACATTGCAGCTCTTTCTAACCTGCCTCTTCATCTCAGATTCAAGACAGCCCCTGAAGAGTGCTTTGGTAGCCTTCTCCCACTGCTTCTGTGATTTTGCCTACTTCACAGGCACTGATACAATGTGGGCAGCCACAATTCCCCTGAGTACCATGTAATTGCCCATGTTTGCTATATACAAGAGCAAACAACATGCTAAACTCAGAGCTGTCAGGCTAGGCTGGCAGCAATGGAAAGCTATTAGTGCAACTCAAATACTTTCAGTCTGAATTGTGTCAGGTCACCAGCATCAAACACCATTTCAGTGTCTTCAGGGCATGCGGTTCTAGGCGCTGCAGTCTGGAGCCGGGCGCCCGCTACGGTCGCAGGTTCGAATCCTGCCTCGGGCATGGATGTGTGTGATGTCCTTAGGTTAGTTAGGTTTAATTAGTTCTAAGTTCTAGGCGACTGATGACCTCAGAAGTTAAGTCGCATAGTGCTCAGAAACATTTGAACAATTTTGTCTTCAGGGAGTGTGTGAATAATAGGTAAGAATCATTTCTTTTTGTAAAGTAATAAACAAAACAGAACAAATTAACTATCATTACAATTTTCTAGCTGAGAAACTTCAAAAAAAGTAGACAAAAATATTAGTATTTGTTTCAACATAAAGTGGGAATGCTGAGTTGCAAAAAGACTATCATAAAGTTGGCTTTTAGCCAACAACGCCTTTCTCAAAAATAGACAACATACTCACATGCAAACACTCAAGCAAATGCAACTCACACACACATGACTATAGTCTCTGGCAGCTGGAGTTAGGCTGCGAGCAGCAGGGCATTATGTCAGAGGCAACCAATAGGGGCTAAGGAGGAGCCTGGGGTGGGGATGGGGAGGGATAGCAGGGTAGTGGTGGAGGACAGTAAAGTGCTACTGGGAGTGTGTAGGAATGAGGTAGAGAAGGGGGCAGTAGGTACAGTCAGGAGGTCGATGAAGGGCGGGGGAGATGGAGGGGGATAGCGAAAAGGAGATAATTTAAAAGATTGGGCACATTGGTGGAATAGAGAACCGGTCAGTGCTGAAATGGAAACAGGGAAGGACTAGATGGGTAAGGACAATGACTAATGAAGATTGAGGCCAGGAGGGTTACAGGAATGTACGATATATTGCAGGGAGAGCTCCCACCTGTGCAAATCAGAAAAGCTGGTGCTGGTGGGAAGGATTCAGGTGGTACAGGCTGTGAAGCAATCATTGAAATGAAGGCCATTGTGTTGGGCAGTGTACTCAGCAACAGGGTGGTCCAGTTGTTTCTTGGCCACAGTTTGTCAGTGGTTACAGTTTAGCTTGTAGATCACACGAATGGTTTCACAGGTAGTCCTGCCTTTGTTGGGATACGTGATGTTTGTGACCAGAATGGAGTAGGTGGTGGTGAGAGGATGTATGGGAAGGTCTTGCATCCAGGTCTATTACAGGGATTGAGCCATGAGGCAACAGATTGGAAGCAGGGTTGTGTAGGGATGGATGAGTATATTGTGTAGGTTTGGTTGGGGCAGAATACCACTGTGAGAAGAGTGGGAAGGATAGTGGGTAGGACATTTTTCATTTCAGGGCTTGATGAGAGGTAGTCAAAACCCTGGTGGAGAATGTAATTCAGTTGCTCCAGTCCTGGGTGGTACTGGGTCATGAAGGGTATGCTCCTCCTGACTGCACCTAGGTGCCCCACTCTCCACCTCACCTTGCACCCTCCCAGTAGCACTTTACTGTTTCCCACCCCTACCCTACTATCTCACCCCCTCCCCACCGTACCCTCCCCCTTAGCCCCATCCAGTTGCCTTCCCCATAATGCCCTGCTGCTTGCAGTCTGGCTCCAGCTGCCACAGAGTGTGGTCATGTGTGTGTGAGTTGCATTTCCGTGAGTGTGTGAATGTGTGTACGCTGTCTATTTTTGACATAGGCCTTGTTGGCTGAAAGCTAACTTTCTGACACTCTTCTTTTTGGGATTTTCTGTGACTCTGCACCTCCACATTATGGTGGGTAGCAACTATTCTTTTTATTATATTGTTACATTCCATTCCGGATTTTCCATTATTTAGTATCTGTTTCACCCCTTTGAGGTTACAAAGGCAGTAAAGGACCATATTCCTATTTTTCTCATGTTTTCATTCTTTTGTAGGTAGATCTAGTGACTTAAATACTATAATGCATGCAACAGTGGTGCTGAATAAAACAGTTCTCATTTCTGTATGGTAGTATGACATATTGATTTGGATGGTGTGTGTGTGTGTGTGTGTGTGTGTGTGTGTGTGTGTGTGTGTCTGTGTGTGGGCATTTCAAAATATGGCGGAAGATGATGATTGGTTGGGTAAAATGTTGTGGACCGACGAAGCTCATTTCACGCTCTGAGGGTCTGTCAACACCCACAACTGCAGAATTTGGGCTACCGAAAATCCTAGAACTGTCATGGAAACTCCATTGTACGACGAGAAAGTCATGGTATGGGTTGGATTTATCAAACACATCGGGCCTTTTATCTTTGAGGAAATGCGTGATTCTGGTTTTGTAACTGCTACCGTGATGTGTGAGAGGTACGCCGATATGTTACAGAATCGCATCATCCCCAGCCTGGCTGATAAACACCTGCTGGAATGTACAATGTTTATGCAGGATGGTGCTCCACCCCATATTGCTAGATGTGTGAAAGATCTCTTGCACTCGTCGTTTGGTGATGATCATCTCTTGCACTCGTCGTTTGGTGATGATCGTGTGCTCAACCGCCACTTTCGTCATGCTTGGCCTCCCAGTTCCCCAGACCTCAGTCTGTGCGAATATTGGCTTTGGGGTTGCCTGACGTCGCAAGTGTATCATGATCGACCGACATCTCTAGGGATGCTGAAAGACAACATCCGACACCAATGTCTCACCATAACTCCGGACATGCTTTACAGTGCTGATCACAACATTATTCCTTGACTACAGCTATTGTTGAGGAATGATGGTGGACATATTGAGCATTTCCTGTGAAGAACATTATCTTTGCTTTGTCTTACTTTGTTATGCTAATTATTGCTATTCTGATCAGATGAAGTGCCATCTGTCAGACATTTTTTGAACTTTTGTATTTTTTTGGTTCTAATAAAACCTCATGTCATTCCAAGCATTTGTGTAAATTTGTGCCTATCTACATTATTCACTAATTTTTCAGTTTTCAAATTTATACTGACTTTTTGATCATCCGGTAGATCAAACGCTCAGCTGGGATACCCACATGGGGAAGATATGTGGCAAACTGGAACATGCAATATATCTGCTGTACAAGCTGAGGAGCAGCGTCAGTAAAGAACTTCTGTTATGTGCATATTTGGCATTCTTCCATTCCCACCTGAGTTATGGAATACTATTATGGGGCAATTCTGTAGGTTCAAAATTAGTGTTTAAATGGCAAAAGAAAGTCATAAGGTGCATAACAGAACTTAGCCCATATGAATCATGTCGAGATTATTTTAAGAAACTAAGTATAATGTCAATGTCTGGCCTGTATATTTACAACTGCCTTGTCTTCATTAAAGAGAATATGAGTACATTTTACTTAAGTAGGGAAGTTCATGACCAGAACAAAATAATGGGACATCCAGTTAATATGCCATATGCTAGGCTTGCAAAGACACATAACAGTTACTAATACCTTGGTCCCATCTCCTTCAACGAATTACCTGAAAATGCCCACACAGAGCCAGTAAATAAATTTAAAACTGGACCATCACATTACAGCAATGAGATAGACCACAATGAATCAACAAAAATACAAGCAGATGCAGCATCAACAGCAGTATTGGAACAAACACACTGTAAAAAAACAGGAAGATCAGAATGTGTTAACAGAAATAACTGATAGTGGATTAAACGTAATAAAGGAACCATCACACACAGCACCAAAAAAGATTGTGAAATACATTAGAGCATACAATCAACAACGTCAAAAGTTGAACAAACAGAAAGGAAACCAACATGGATTTGCAGAGAGGACGAGCAGTTCCCCACTATTTACCAAAAGATTTTTTATTCCACAGCCAATGAAAGAGAAGAAGGGCAAGATAAATCATAATGAATACAGCACAGTCACATATCAAGCTCCAACTACAACAGATATTCAGCAACAAAGGACTCATAATGAGAACAAAAACCTTAAAATATTGTACCAAAATATTCAGTACTCAAACAACGAAAAACTTGAAGTGGAAGTGGTCCTGAACAAAACACAACTGTATATATTATGCAACGGTGAGTATGGGCTAAATGAAGCAGAAATTAGCAGCCTGATAATAAGAGACTATAATGTGATTAATTATTTCTGTAGATCAAATTGATGGGGAGGCTTGTGTGCCTGAGTGATACAATTAGCCGTACCGTAGGTGCAACCACAACAGAGGGGTATCTGTTGAGAGGTCAGACAAACATGTGGTTCCTGAAGAGGGGCCGCAGCCGTTTCAGTAGTTGCAGGGGCAACAGTCTGGATGATTGACTGATCTGCCAACCAAAATGGTCTTGCTGTGCGGGTACTGCAAACAGCTGAAAGCAAGGGGAAACTACAGCCGTAATTTTTCCCGAAAGCATGCAGCATTACTGTATGGTTAAACGATGATGGTGTTGTCTTGGGTAAAATATTCCATAGGTAAAATATTCTCCCATTCGGATCTCTGAGCGGGGACTACTCAACAGGAAGTTGTTATTAGGAGAAAGAAAACTGGTGTTCTATGGATTGGAGCGGCGAATGTCAGATCCCTTAATCGGGCAGGTAGATCAGAAAATTTAAAAAGGGAAATGGATAGGTTAAAGTTGGATATAGTGGGACTTAGTAAAGTTCGGTGGCAGGAGGAACAAGGCTTCTGGTCAGGTGAATACAGGGTTATAAATAAAAAATCAAATATGGGTAATGCAGGAGAAGGCTTAATAATGAATAAAAAATAGGTGTGCGGTAAGCTACTAGAAACAGCATAGTGATTATTGTGGCCATGATAGACACGAGGACCACACCTACCACAGTAATACAAGTTTATATGCCAACTACCTCCGCAGATGATGAAGAGATTGATGAAATGTATGATGAGATAAAAGAAATTATTCAGATAGTGAAGGGAGACAAAAATTTAATAGTCATGGATGACTGAAATTTGGTAGTAGGAAAAGGAACAGAAGGAAATGTAGTAGGTGAATATGGAATGGGGGTAAGGAATGAAAGAGGAAGCCGCCTGGTAGAATTTTGCACCAAGCATAACTTAATCATAGCTAACACTTGGTTCAAGAATCATGAAAGAAGGCTGTACACATGGAAGAGGCCTGGAGATACTAGAAGGTTTCAGATAGATTATATAATGTTCAAACAAATTTCGGGCTTGCAGCTGGTCGTCGTTCAATACTTTGCACGATATTTCAACTGGGCACCTGCCAGTCATCTTCAGGTGAGTCTTCGCAGACTGGCGATAAAGTTCTCCGCTCCGCAATATATAGCGTACTGTAACTATTCTGCACATGCGTCGAAAACTTGATAGTTGAACCAACACTGCCCGCCGGCAGCGCCCTCGCTGGTGGAATAGCAGAACTCAGTCGCCCTCTGCGTTGCTGTTTGCCACGGCCATCGGCGCACTCTGTTGTCTTCGATTTGAGCAAATCGTGGAGATGATGGGATTCCATGCACTGTCCAGCTGGTAGCCGCTGTCACGGTTTAATAGATTTTCCGCCAGTCGTATTTCTATGGATTCTTTAATAATGGAGTCCCAGAAAGACGTTGCTGTAGACAAAATCATTGTTTTCTCATACTCCATTGAATGTCCAGTAGAAATACAATGTTCAGCAATAGCGGACTTGCTTGGCTGCAAAAGGCGGGTGTAACGTTGATGTTTCTGTGCAGCATTCTTTCACGGTGCGTGTGGTTTGACCTATGTAAGCCATACCACATTGGCACGGTATCTTGTAAATTCTGGCCTTTCGTAGTAACAGATTGTCCTTAACTGATCCCACAAGGTCCGCAATCTTCGATGGTGGGCGGAAAACCACTTTTACCTGAAATTTTCAGAGGATTCTTGCTATTTTAAACGAAGTGTTGCCAACGAAAGGAAGAAAAGCTAAAGATTGTTCCGGCATGTTCTCCTCTTTATTCACTTCCTGCTTCTTAGTTTTAACTGTTAGTGCCCTGTTAATCTGCCGGATGGAATACCCATTTTCGCTGAATACTGTCTTTAGATGGGCGAGTTCTTGAGATAAGCTATCTAGATCTGAGACAGTATGAGCTCTATGAACAAGCGTTTTAAGCAAACTCATGGTTTGCGATGGGTGATGGCAACTCGATGCTTGCAGGTACAAATCAGTATGAGTGGGTTTCCGGTAAACTGAATGCCCTAGAGAACCATCATTCTTCCTTCGAACCAGGACATCCAAGAAAGGCAAACAACCATCTTTCTCTATTTCCATGGTGAACAGGATGTCGCTATGAATGGAGTTGAGGTGATGTAGAAACTCCATTAATTTATCTTCTCCATGAGGCCACACTATGAAAGTGTCATCCACATACCGCCAAAAAACTGTTGGCTTCAGGGCAGCTGATTCAAGCGCTCTCTCTTCAAAGTCCTCCATAAAAAGGTTGGCGACCAAAGGAGAGAGGGGGCTACCCATGGCGACACCATCAGTCTGTTCAAAATATTCTTGATTAAACATAAAATAAGTTGAGGAAAGTGCGTGCCTGAACAAAGCAGTGATAGCAGGCACAATCTATTGGTTATGAATTGTAGATTAAAACTGAAGAAACTGCAAAAAGGTGGGAATTTAAGGAGATGGGACCTGGATAAACTGACAGAACCAGAGGTTGCAGGGAGTTTCAGAGACAACATTAGGGAGCGAGTGACAAGAATGGGTGCAAGAAATACAGTAGAAGAAGAATGGGTAGCTTTGAGAGATGAAATAGTGAAGGCAGCGGAGGATCAAGTAGGTAAAAAAGATTAAGGCTAGTAGAAATCCTTGGTTAACAGAAGATATATTGAATTTAATTGATGAAAGGAGAAAATATAAAAATGCAGTAAATGAAGCATACAAAAAGGAATACAAACATCTCAAAAATGAGATTGACAGGAAGTGCAAAATGGCTAAGCAGGGATGGCTAGAGGGCAAATGTAATGATGCAGAGGCATATATCACTAGGGGTAAGATAGATGCTGCCTACAGGAAAATTAAAGAGACCTTTGGGGAAAAAAGAACCACTTGTATGAATATCAAGACCTCAGATGGAAACACAGTTCTAAGCAAAGAAGGGAAAGGTGGAAGGAATAAATAGAGGGTCTATACAATGGCGATGTACTTGAGGACAATATTATGGAAATGGAAGAGAATGTAGATAAAGATGAAATGGGAGATATGATACTGCGTGAAGAGTTTCACAGAACACTGAAAGACCTAAGTCAAAACAAGGCCCTGGGAGTAGACAACATTCCATTAGAACTACTGATAGCCTTGGGAGAGCCAGCCCTGACAAAACTCTACCATCTGGTGAGAAAGATGTATGAGACAGGTGAAATACCCTTCAACTTCAAGAAGAATATAATAATTCCAATCCCAAAGAAAGCAAGTGTTGACAGATGTGAAAATTAGCAAACCAACAGTTTAATAAGTGATGGCGGCAAAATAATAACACGAATTCTTTACAGATGAATGGAAAAACTGGTAGAAGCTGACCTTGGGGAAGATCAGTTTGCATTCTGTAGACATGTTGGAACACGTGAGGCAATACTGACCTTATGACTTACCTTAGAAGATAGATTAAGGAACCTATATTTCTAGCATTTGTAGACTTAGAGAAACCTTTTGACAATGTTGAATGGAATACTCTCTTTCAAATTCTGAAGGTGGCAGGGGTAAAATACAGGGAGCGAAAGGCTATTTTCAATTTGTACAGAAACCAGATGGCAGTTATAAGAGTCGAGTGACAGGAAAGGGAAGCAGTGGTTGGGAAGGGAGTGAGACAGGGTTGTAGCCTCTCCCTGATGTTATTCAATCTGTATATAAACAAGGAGTAAAGGAAACAAAAGTCAAATTTGGAATTGGAATTAAAATCGTTGGAGAAGAAATTAAAACTTTGAGGTTCACCAGTGACATTGTAATTCTGTCAGAGACAGCAAAGGACCTGGAAGAGCAATTGAATGGAATGGATAGTATCTTGAAAGGAGGATATAAGATGAACATAAGCAAAAGCAAAATGAGGATAATGGAATGTAGTCGAGTTAACTCAGGTGACGCTGAGGGAATTAGATTAGGAAATGAAACACTTAAAGTAGTAAATGAGTTTTGCTATTTGGGAAGCAAAATAACTAAGTAGAGAGTATATAAAATGTAGACTGCCAATGGCAAGGAAAGAGTTTCTGAAGAAGAGAAATTTGTTAACATCAAATATAGATTTAAGTATCAGGAAGTTATTTCTGAAAATATTTGTATGGAGTGTAGCCATGTATGGAAGTGAAACATGGATGATAAATAGTCTGGACAAGAAGAAAATAGAAGATTTTGAAATGTGGCGCTACAGAAGAATGCTGAAGCTTAAATGGGTAGATCACATAACTAATGAGGAGGTACTGAATAGAATTGGGGAGGAGAGAAATTTGTGGCACAACTTGACTCAAAGAAGGGATCAGTTGGTAGGACATGTTCTGAGGCATCAAGGGATTACCAATTTAGTATTGGAGGGCAGTGTGGAGGGTAAAAATTGTATAGGGGGACCAAGAGATGAATACAATAAGCAGATTCAGAGGGATGTAGGTTGCAGTAGGTACTGGGAGATGAAGAAGCTTGCACAGGATAGAGTATCGTGGAGAGCTGCATCAAACCAGCCTCTGGACTGAAGACCACAACAACAACAACAACAAGATCAAAACATAAAGGTGGAGTTGTTGCTATATACAAGAAGAAAAGTGGAAGTCAACAAGATAATGAATACTGTAAATATGTAAACCTTCCAGCTTGCATTGAAAGAGATTAAAGTATCAAAACCAAAACAAAAATTGAAAAATATGTAATTACAGTGTAACATGAAAACAATAATAGATGTACCTACAAGAGTGACTGATCATCGTCAGACCATCATTGACAACATAATCAGAAACATTGAAAATAGTAAATATCTGACAACAATATCTGACCATCGTGGGTTAATAATTCACATCCACATAAATAGGGGCTCAAATAAAGAAGAAATGCAAAATAAGAAAGAAGTCAGGATTATCAATGTACAAAACATGAACATTTTCAAAATGACACTAAGGAAAGAAGAATGGGCTAAAACAATGCAAGCAAAAGGTACAAATGAGAAGTATGATGCATTTCATAACACATTAATGCATCACTTTCATGTAGTCTTCCCCAAAGTACCCTATCAGAAAAAGCAGGGTCACAGTAACAAATGGATTATGAAAGAAATAATTGAACTTAGGACTAGAGTGAAGGAACTGAGGCAAGCAGGGAGTATGGAGACATAAACAATATCAGAAGAAGTACAGGCAACTAATAAGAGAAGCAAAAGTCATTTCAATAAACAGAGCTATAGCAAATTCAAGTCAAAAAAGTAAAACAATATGGGACATACCTAACAGTGAAAGATACAGCCAAAAAAGTGTAAAAAACTGCAACTTTATTAATTCAATGAGAATTGATGACAAAATAGCTACAGATGGAACAAAAATTGCTAATGCACTAAACAACTTTATACATGCCGTGAAAAATTTAAAAGTGGAAACAAATCATCAGGCATTGAAGCAGGCTAAAACACTTGGCCAATGATCCCACTCAATGTTCCTGGAACCAGTGACAAAAACAGAACTCATAAAAATATTCCAGAAATTAAAACCCAGAAAGTTTGCAGGAGGTGATGACATATCAAATTATTTGATAAAACTTGTGAATGAAGAAATAATTGAACCTCTTTTGGATATGGCAAACTGCTCATTTAGAGAAGGAGTGTTCACAGAAAAATTAAAAGTAAGTAAAGTAGTACTAATATTTAAGAAAGGAGACAAAAATGATCAAAATAACTATGTGCCAGTGTCTTTAATCTCTGGTTGCTCAAATATACCAGAGAGGCTCATGCACAGCAGGTTGACCACATTACTGGAGAAAGACAGTATTCTGATTCCAGCTCAACATGGTTTCCAAAAAGGGAAATCTATGGAAACCACCATCTCAAGCCTCACAGAATCCATTACAGATGCATTAGATAAAAGAAACTCTGTGTCTACTATGTTTCTGGATTTGTCTAAAGTGTTTGACACAATCACCCATACTACACTTACTGAAAAGATTGAAAGATATGGTATTTGTGGACATGCAGCCAAGAGGATAAAATCATACATCAGCAACAGAAAGCAGTATGTGAGAACAGAAACTAGATGCAGATCTGAGCTTAGAAATATTAAGTACATAGTGCCTCAAGGATCTGTACTTGGCCCACTTCTGTTCAAGCTATATGTAAACAATATTGATGTCAGGGAGGGGGAAAAAAAAGTATATGCAGATGACATGACACTAATGAATGTAGAAAAAAATCTCAAACACTGGAAAGAAGTGTATTTATGTCAATAAATAACACAGTTCAGTGGCTTATACAAAATTACCTAATTTTAAATCTAAAAACGACAATGTTCATGGTGTTCACAAATAGAGAAAAGGAAGAAATAAGACTGGAAGAAGTTACCACTATTAAATTTTTGGGGATTACAGTTGACAATAAGCTCCAGTGGAGTCATCATATAGATAATGTTTGTTGTAAATTAAGCACTGCAATGTTTGTTATGACACAGCTTGCACATTATGCCAACAAGGAGCTTCTATGTGCAGTGTACCATGCTCTATTGGAGCCATACCTACAATATGGAACTACTGTTTGGGGAAATTCCAGCAGTAAAAATAAAAAAGAATATTTACACTGAAGAAAAAAGAAAAAACGCTGTTAGGACCATCTTGAACAATAAACAAAGAGACTCATGCAGAACTGTTTTCCATAGTCAAAAATTATGACATTTCCATCTCTATACATTTACAAAACAATAATATCATTAATAAAAAGTAATGCAGTACTAGAACGAAATGCAGACATTGTTACAAATGAAACAAGAAATAAAGGCCAGCTGAGAAATATACAGCACTGACAGAGAGTTGCTGAAGAAGGTCGTTGGTACTTGGGTGTCAAACTCATAAAGTGCCTTCCAAAGAGTTTGCAGGACAATGAGAGCAAAAAGACATTCCAAAAACTTTTAAACGATTACTTAATGGAAAAAGAACTTTATAGTGTAGAAGAGTATATGTATCAAAGAATGAAAAATGCTATTATAGAGGTACTACAAGTAACAGAAAATATTATGATGTGTAAATAACATGAGAACATGAATACTAAGAGAAAAAATGTACATGTGAGTATGTAGTATGTAAATAATTTTCAGGATCTAAAAATGCATGAATAATGTGTGCAACACTATTATAAGTATTGCCACTTTGATATGTATTGTATTTTTTATTCGTCCTGTTGTCTACATAGCAGCTTATGCATAAGACATTGGACAAGTCAAGTTATAAATATACAGGTTGAAAGTCATTTCAAGGCATACATATTTCAGGTTATAATAATACACTTTACACATAAGTATTTATATAACACATTTCATAAATTTAAATATTCTTCAATGGAGTAAAAGCAGTGATGCTATAAATATGACTTTAGAGATTTTCTAAATGTATTGACCTCTGTGATAGCTTTTATGTTTTCAGGAAGTTTGTTATAAAGCTTAACTCCCATGTGAAAAGTACCTTTTTGGCACAGTACTGTGCTGATTTGAGTCATATGTAAATTTCTGTTTTGTCTGGTAAAGTGATCATGTATATCACAGTTTTTTTGCAGTCTCCAGTCCTTACCCATTACATTCAATTTATAGAACAAAAGGGTATCCATAATGTATACACATGGTAATGGAGGAATACCAGATTTCTTAAACAGGGGTTTACAAGAGTCTCTAGGGTTGCACCCAAACAAGATTCTAATGGCCCTTTTTTGTAGTTTAAAAGTGCTATTAGCTGTTTTAGAGTTTCCCCAGAAGGTGACCCCATATCTAGGATGAGAATGAAAGTACGGATTATATGCATTCAATACTGTTTTCCCACTACAGCATGATTTTAATGAATAAAGAAGGTAACATGTTTTGCTCAGTTCTGCATTGAGACATTCAATAGGCTTATTCTATCTGATGTTACTCTGCACCCAAAGTCCTAAGAATTTGGTTTCAGTATTGTTACCTACTGGTTCATCATTGATAGAGACTGATGGGATAAACGTGTCCTTGTTAGGAACATTGTGAAGTTTTAGAGCAATGGTTTTCTTACTGCTTATTACAAGCTGATTACTCTGTGCCCAGCTGCTAAGTTGTTTCGTGACTGCATTTACTGTCTGCTGTAACTGTTCATCATCGTCTCCTTTTAGTAGAATCGTGGTGTCATCTGCAAATATGATTGTTTTGTGTGCATCAACATTTAAGCTTAGATCATTTATGTACAGAAGAAACAGAAGGGATCCCATTACTGATCGTTGGGGTACAGCACATTTAATTTGTTTATAGTCAGATAAGTGATTAGATAAAGTTTTTAGTTCAATATTTGTGTGCTTGATGCACACTGCCTGCTTACAATTAGTCAGGAAGGAACTGATCCACTTGTTGGACAGTCCTCGAATACCATATCTTTCAAGGTTTGATAGCAGAATTTTATGGTCCACCATGTCAAAAGCTTTTGACAAGTCATAAATACACCTATTGTTTCCTGTTTTTTGTCCATCAGGTTTAGGATGGAATTGATGCACTCATAGACAGCAGTTGTCGTTGACCTCTTATTTCTGAATCCATGTTGTTCATTACATAGGATTCTGTTTTTATTTATAAATTTCATAAGTTTGTCATACATAACTTTTTCCAGTACTTTAGAGATGCAGGAGGAAATTGTGATGGGTCTGTAGTTGTTTACATTGTCTTTATCCCCCTTTTTTTATACAGGAATAACTTTTGATGTTTTCACTGTACTGTGCTTTCAATCAATGAACACTGGCTTAGCAATGAGAAACCATAATTAAGTGTACCATTTGGGTATAAATTGGCTGTATTAAATTGTAATAAATAGGCTAAATATTGTAAGAAACTTGGTTTAAGTTGACTTGTCCTATTTAAAAGTACACACTTAGTACAAAATGTAATGAAATGAGACCAAATAAAAATCAATCAGTCAATCAATATGCTACAGTGTGCAACTATTTTATTACTGTGTCATGTTCTTATTGGTAATTATCTGTTTGATTATTTATCTGTCATGCACTGAACTATGTAGTTCATTTATCTTGTAATTGATCTGTTTTGAAACTTTTTGTTGTTATTGACATTTGCATAAATATGTATTGTATCCATCTTGGATTATTATACTGTAGTTAATGACATATGTCCAAGTTTATATTATTGTTATTATTATTGTGTTAACTCTGACAACACCAATTGCATTTGAAAATGTTCAAAGGTGGAATCAAACACTTATTATTTATTTAAATTCAGGGTATTTATTGTTATCACCTAATGACAGTTCCAGTTTTCTTTAGGCATAATACGAAAACTCAGCATGCCATCTGAAGGAGCAGTCAACATTGAAAAACCCATCAAATGTTCATATACTGATGAAGAAGAAAGCAGCAGCAGTTCCATCCCAGCTTAATGATTTTTTGCTGAAGGGCTACAGGAAAACCACAGTAAGATAAGTACAAGTGTAATGTTCTTACATATTAATGTGCAGTTTCTTAAGAACAAACTTAATGAAGTTCAGTATTGGCTGGAAAACTTAAACTGCACTTTCAGTCAATGAACACTGGCTTAACAATGAGAAACTATAATTAAGTGTACCATTTGGGTATGAATTGGCTACCAGCTACTGTACAAGTATTAAACACGGTGGTATACCTGTATATGTTAAAAATAGTTTGAACCTAATCTATGAAGTTATAGATGTAAGTGGACTGTGCATAGAAGCAAAATTTGAAGCTGCAGTCATAATGTTGTCAAACCAGGAAATTATAATAGCTTCAGTATACCATTACCCAAAACACAATGAAGACCTATTTGTGGAGCTTCTGGAGAAACTGATACTCTTGTTACTCGGATACAAAAATTACAGATTTGGTGATATAAATAAAGACATTAGGTTTAAGAACAGAAAGGTTGATCATTTGTGAAATACATTAAGATCCCTTAACTTCAGTTGTGTAAATGACAAACCAATAAGACAGGAAGCATGTATAGATAACATAATTTTAATTTTAATCCAAACAAAACAGAATTAAACACAATCAAGCTAGGCATTTCAGATCATGATGGACTATGGCTCAGACAGACTCTTAACAGTAAAGTAACTGAAACTTCCACAGACCAGAAAAATTATAAGACCAGTTAACCAATCAAAGGTAAACATGTTTATAAGTAAATTGAATTTAATAAAATGGGATAAAATAACAGCCACCACAGGTGCACATGAATCTAACAACACATTTCTAGGATTGTTAACGGAAAAATTTGAAGCATGTTGTCCTAAACACAGCAAGACAATATCAAAGCAAAATCATTACACCACACCACAAAATCTAAAAGGCTGATACACCCCACATCTAAGCAGAATAAGAATCATAATGCTACTCTATCATGATAGGTCCAAGCACAACAATGCTGAAAAGGAAATGTACATAAAAGTGAAAAAGATTTACAGGTCTGAAATCAAGGCAGCTGAGTGCAAACCAAATGGTACATATACACTGAACTCAGTAAATAAATGCAAAGCTACATGGGAAATTATTAAAACAGAAACTAACTGTGACGATACAGTATACCAGACACTAATTCCACCTGATATTTAAAATTTGCATTTTGTCAGTCCTCAATCAGATAACAGCACAATGGAGAATGTGAGTAAGGCAGATGCACTCCTGCCAGAAATGAACAGTAAGCAGACAGACAGATTTCACTGGACTTGTATATCTGAGAAGATGGTCAATGAATCAATAGCCAAGCTCAGTAATTGTAGAGCAGAGGATGACTAAGTTATCTCAAATTATGTTATTAAATATATCAGAAATCAAATTGTAACCCCACTGACTAAAATAATCAAGAAAAATTTAAATGAAGGTCATTATCCAGAATGTTTAAAAATATCTGTAGTTAAACCAGTACATTAGAAAGGAGATATAGCATCACCAGATAACTACTGACCAACATCACTTATACCCATAACATAAAAAATAGTAGAATATTGCATGCATAAACAGATGAGTCAATATTTTGAACATAATGATGTACTAACCTCCTCGCAGTATGGTTTCAGATGCATCCATTCTACAGTCAAAGCAGTTGAGAGAATGCTAGCAAAAATATACAATTGTTTTGAAAATAGAAATATTGTCTGTGGAACACTGTTGGAACTCAGGAATGCTTTTGATATGGTTTCCCACAATATTCTCATAAAAAAACCTCTACCACTATGGAGTGAGAGAGAGTGCCCTATGCCTAATGCAGTTATACTTGGACAATAGAAAACAGTTACTTAAGATAAATAATAAAATGTCAGAATGTCTCCCAGTTGTAAAGGGTGTACCTCAAGGATCTGTTCTTGGACCTTTTTTCATTATTTATATAAATGATTTACCTGAAGTTGTATCATGTGCTGACGACACAACACTCATCATGTGTGATACTAATCTTGAAAATGTGCAACAAAGCATGGCAGTGGCAATGGAGAGGTGCACTACTTGGTTTGAGACAAATATACTGCAGAACAATGATAGTAAAACTGAAGCAATTGTAACTAATTTGAATGCTCCCAGTCATGATAACAAAACAGTAAAATTATTTGGATTTCATACAGATCAAAAGCCCAGCTGGAATATCCACACAGGGAAGATATGTGGCAAATTGGCACGTGCCATATATCTACTGTACAAGATGAGGAGCAGTGTCATAAAGAACTTCTGTTATGTGCATACTTTACATTCTTCCATTCCCATCTGACTTATGAATACTATGATGTGGCAATACTGTAGGCTCAAAATTAGTGCTTAAATGGCAAAAGAAAGCCATAAGGTGCATAGCAGAACTTAGCCCATATGAATCATGTCGAGATTATTTTTAAAAAATTAAATATAATGGAAGTGCCTGGCCTGTATATGTACAACTGCCTTGTCTATGTTAAAGAGAATCTGTGTAAATCTGACTTAAGTTCATGACAATAACTTAAGAAGCGGACATACAATTAATATGTCATATGCTAGGCTTGCAAAGACACAATACAGCTACAAATATCTTGCTCCTGTCTACTTCAACAAATTACCTGAAAATGTCTACAGAGTGCCAGTAAATAAATTTAAAACCAGTCTTTCGAGGTGGATCAAAAGTAACGTAATTTACTCTGCTCAAGAGTTCCTTGAGTATGTGACAAATGACTCATTTTCCTTATGAGAATGAACTATAAATTAACTGCAAACTATACATATGCCACACTGCGCAACTATTTTATTACTGTTTCATGTACTTATTGTTGATTATCTGTTTGATTACTTATTTGTCATTCACTGATCTATGTAGTTCATTTGCCTTGTAATTGATCGATTAGGAAACATCTCGTTGTTATTAACATTTGCACTGATATGTATTTATGCATCCTGGATTATTACATTGTAGTTAATAACATTTGTCATGTCAAAGTTTATTATTGTTGTTATTATTATTTTAACACTGATGACACCAATTGCATGTAAATAAGCTCAGCAGTGGAATAAAATATCTGTACTTGTATTTGTAACTCAGTATCCTTCTACATCTACCATATGCGCAAGCTAAGAGAAGTTCAAATGAGGTATGCAGTTTTCTCCTCCATTCTTTGAATACCTATGTCTCACCTAATATTAAAGAACTCTGGTTGTCCAGGCCAGAATAAGAGAAACACTCTCATCAGATTTTTAACAGCTGTAAGTACTGAGAGACATTTTTTGAACATAAGACTTCTTTTCTCTATCAGAGGTCACTCCTTTCTGCCAAATGATAGGAACTTTGCCATAGTAAAAAGAAGACTGAGATATGTAGACAGACTCTACACAATGAAGGAAGTGTGTGAACACATAGTCAACTCTAGCACTGAAGGAAATTTTACAGTTACTATTGTTGAAAGTGAGAATGTTTATGATTGCAACAACTGGTGGCCACATTATATCAAAAGTAATGCCACTTCCACAGAGGCATCTGTTAAGCACTTTCCAAGAGATAAAAAGGTATCGTTCACTGTTTCAGATTTTATCAAATTCTATTTTTCTGCAGAACAGATAAGAATAGTTGTGGCAAAACCATTTACAGGAGGAATAATTGAACATTCTTTCATCCTTGGGCCAATATCCACATATCACAGAACTACCATGCAAACATGCTTATCCAAATGGTGCATGTCCAATCAACAAAAATAAAATTAAAGATATACACAAAATGCTCAAGTACATTCCTGACTGTAACGAATCCAGAGCATTTTAAAAGAAATTTATAGCTTGGGAAACAAAGACAAATGAGTAAAATTGCACTTTTGTATGGGAAAGTTTGTCATGCATGTTTATTTCTCTGGATGAGTTACTGTTATATACATTTTTCTGTGTTTATATCTCAGAATTTTATTACATAAGAAGCACAACTGAAGTTAATTTGAAAAGCAACTGAAGTCCTTTTTTAAACCAAAATTTGAACATAAAGGGATTACAAGGTCATGCTTTTGTAAAGACAGTTTTATGTAATTTTGATGTATGCAACACATCATGCAATAGGTTTTTGCAATATTTGCTTCAGTAAGATAATAGACAGTTTTTTGTTGTTTCTGAAAATGTACCTCTAGGGACTTAAGTGGTTTTGCAAATTCACAATTCAGTAGAAGACTATAATATTTCTTCTGAAATATATTTATACTTGACTTTGATTCCCATTTACACCAATGTACTTTATCTGGAAGATCTTCAAAATATAAATTTATGGCTCTCAATCAATAATGGAAAAACTGCTGTCCATTGTACTTCTAAAAAGGAAGACTCCAAATTACAAGAAAATGATAGACAGCACATTCTTACATGACCCCATGCTGCTCCAGATAAGGCAAATTTTGAAAACAAAGTTTTGCTTGCCAGACTAAAGTAAGAAAGTACCACCAACAAGTGGATCATTCCAGCTGAAGCACTGTGGTTTTTAAAATAATATTCAGGTTAATGATATAGCCTACTATATAATTCACAAGCATCAGTCCAATGAAGAAATAAAATCAAGTGACAAGGGCCATATTCATATTGGATATTTATTTGAAAGAAATTTGCTGTTTCTAAGAAGTATTTTTTTTTTTTTAATTTCTCTGGTGATTATATTTGTTCAGTGTTAGTTCTACTGCTCCATATCACCGATTCTCAGGCACTAAACCAAGAATCAAAACTCATGAGCAGTACACATTACAAAGAATGAAAATTATTGTTTTATTTGTATTTAAGATTGAAAAAATGTGGTAAGACATTTTCAATTTTAATAAGTCATTTCATTTGTTCATTGTTTTAACTGTTACTTCTAAATTTCAATTATTTTGACCCATTTACTCTGTCATCAATTCATGTGTCCTTAGGTGCATTTGTGACATTTTACCTTTGTAGCAAATAACTCCACATTGACTCAAATTAACTTTTCTACTTATTGTTGGAATACCATGTTAACTAGATGCAAGGCAATAATACTGCAAATAACCAAATGATCATAAATTTTTCTTTCATGTGATTATGTAGATATTTCTAGAGTTAAGTTAGCTTTAAGTTTTGCCTTGATGATAGACACCATGAATTTGATTAAAGAAAATAAAGAAAATTTGATTAAAAGAAATAAAAGGAATTATTTTGCTTTCCATACAGTATCTTTATAAAACATACTTTCCTTCAAAAAGATGTGAACTTATTACCTGTTGGAATAAACAGCACGAGCTAATTCTATTCTCTGTTGAACACCCATAGACAGAGTTTCATTTGCAATTGCTGTTTCATCTTCTGCAGCTAGGTTTTGTAATACACTACTCAGAAGGCAGCTGTAAACTGCATTGTAGTACCTGTTGTAGAAAAGAAGTAAATAAAATTATTTGTGGTAAAACACATTATATACTGAACTAACTGGATAAGTTGATGATGATAAGAAGTAAACAAGAATATCTTTTTCTTTGATCCGACCAGAAATGAGAACCTACAAAGATATGGAGCATCAATAAATACAGATCATTAGATGAATTTTTAGCCTAATATTTAGGAAACACTACTGCTACTGCATTAGAGCATGCTATTCATTACATGTAATCTTTACAAATACAGGAGCAACAAGATGGGGAAACAACAGAAAAAAGAGGAAATACTGGGTGTACATTTTGTACATATTGTTTGATATTTGAAAAATGTATAATTTTATGTTTTATATTTGCAGCCATGGAGACTTTGTTTGTGACAACATCACAACAGAAACTGAAGTTGTAAGTAAATTGTAGGTTAATTTTTCCTTCTCACGGCAATCAATTTTACAATTACCTTGTGAAAAACTAAAAGTTTTGTGAGTATGGATGGCACTGTATTTACTGTAAAACTACTATCAACAAAATACATAAGTAGACACAGAGACAGACAAAATGCCATTTTTATTTACTGATAGGTATTTTTTTTTTTACCTCAGGATAAATAAATGTGGTATCACAATCAGAAAAGTCTTCCATAAACTGATTCTTGCTGTGGAAGTCTACACAATTACAACTAATGATGTTATGCACACTGAATGATGAATGCTTTCAGTTTATTTCTGAATGCTTTCAAGATTAAAAGGTCAGACTGTTTCATCTGGGGGCCACTTTGAGCACAAAGCCACTGAGCAACTGAAGGGAGCACTGGCATAATATTCCAGTATGTGACACAAGTGACCTCATAACTCGCACCACAGCAATAAAAGATAAAAATCAAGAGCAGCCAACTACTTAGCCTTTCTCACTTACTGTTACTGAGTCTGGTATCTACCTCTGAAAGCTGCATCATTTTTGCTCTTCTTGTTCACAAAATAACTTACAGACACACAGTGTATATTATTGTTTTAAAATGCATTATTTGCTCATTTTATAACCTGGTACAACTTTGACTTTGTATACCATTTATTTGGGAAAGACATATGTGCACTTGTATCAAGTTAAATGCCTGTATACCATGCTAGTATCATGTGACAACAGTGGTAATGCCCACCCGGCTAGCTGAGTGGTCTAATGCGCTTCTTCCTGAGCGGGAAGACATGCTGGTCCCTGGTATGAATCCACCCAGCGGATAAGTGTCAAGGTGTGCCAACAAGTCTGTATATGGTTTTTAAGGCAGTTTTCCATTGGCTTCGGCAAATGCGGGCTGGTTCCCCTTATTTCATCCTAGTTACACACGTCGGCAATTACTGTGCAAACAATGACTTAACGTATGGTACACCATAATTACTGTCTACACACTCATCTGGTATGAGACGTTCCTGGGATCCTGGGTGCGGGATGGAAGGGGGGGTGGGGGTGGGGGGGTGGGGGGGGGGAGGGTGGATTGTGTCCACTGGGGCCCTAACACTAAACAATACTGCGCTCAGTGTGGGGTGGCAATGGGGTGAGTGGACTGCTGTAAGCTGTTGTGGGGTTGTGAACCACTGAGGGCTACGGGACAGGGATGAAGCTTCTCTGTCATTTCTAGGTCCTCAGTTCAATGCACAGTACACACACACAGTAGTAACATGTTTTCTCATGTTCATATCAGGACATCTAACACAAAGGTTGGAAATATGGGCAGACTGGAAGAAAGATATAAGCAGCAGTAATTGTAGTCAAAAAACATTACAGGAGCAGATAGTTAGTTTGTTGGCTCACAAAATGGAACCACTACCTCTATAACCACCTGCATCTACTTTATTTAATAAAACAGTGCAGGAATGAGATGACTAATTTTGTGGGGACATGACCTTGTTCAGATGCTGTTATAATTTGGCCTCAGATTATACTCTTGAACTTGGTAAATTTACCACCCCTCTGTACTGCATCTCTTCTTTTTGTCAATTTCATTTTCAGTCCAGTTGGTCTTGTGCTGGAAATTGGACACAAGTACTCAGTCATCCAATTTCTATGAAATGATAGAACAAACTTCCACTTTTATCAGCATACAGTCACCCAACATTCACAGTTTGGAAACACCTCACACAATGTAAATCTGCCATGTGATAATTGACATTACTGTGCTGTGTACATCTAATTTGAGAGACCATAGCAGACTAACTTACTTCTTTTAATCCAAAACATAATTTTTGATTGTCAAAAATGTCCTCACTCTGTGGAGCACAGTGTAACTCTAAGGCAGGTGTGTTGACTGAATCACAAATAATGAAGGGTTAAAAAAAATCAGCTGAGTATCAATATTAAGTGCACGCCTTGTAACTTAGGTAGAGATGGACAGTGTACCATCTAAGGGTACAAAGTCTCTCTTACATATGTTGATTTTATGTCCACATATTGTAGCTTCAAATAAATGAACAAGCAGAATGAGTTGAGAATTAAGAGTATTTCTTGTTAATTTTAGCATTCTTTCATTTTTGTAAGTTGTGGTTGTTGTATTCTTGCCTGAGGTATTCCTTTCGAGGTATGTGTGGCACCAAGAGCAATCAGGCTGCCCTGGACATCATTACAAGTACCAGCAAAGAGACCACAGCCTGTGAACAGCTCCCAAGCAATATTGAATACTGGAATGTACAGCTGACAAGAATGTCAATGGGAAATTCAATTGTTTCTGGTGTGAGAATGAGATTGATCAGTCCTGCTTGTCTGTATTTGTCTATGTTCATAAATAAAATATAAATTGTCATTCTGTATTTGAGGGATGGTGCTACTTCTTTAGTTGATAGTGAGATGCAAAACAAAACAGGTAATTGTTGAGAGTCACTTGATGTTTGCTCCACTGAAGATTTAAGATAGTCAAAGACCCTTGCAGCAAAACCATTTTGTCATTCCATTAAGAAACCTCTGATTTCATGCTCACTGATTGTGAATTGGAGGTGAAAAGTGACATAGTCATGTTCCATCTTTCAGCAAAAGTCCCCAAACACTGTATATAAAGGTCCTCAAATGTCAAGCATGGCAGAGTTCAGGAGTCTAGTGATCAGAAGAGTTCCAGCAAAGGGTGACTGACAGCCTACAGTGAATCCCATGTGAGTGAGCATTATCTTCAGTCAAGTGTGTACACTAAGAAGGACTTACAAAACTTGCCTGTATGTGTATTTGGACTACGGTTATTGGTTTACATCATATATTTGTCTACATGCAGCTATGTCTGTATGTCATTTTCACTGTGATGAGTACTTGAACCTAAGAGTTCAGTTAGAAAAAATATAATCTGGCACTTCCATGTTTCATGGTCTATAGTACCATATGTTACTATGTATACCCAAATCTTAGTAAAGTTATAGGCTGGGATGGCCTTTTTTCTGGTAATTTATTGGTGAATCTAGTAAGCCTCATCTATGTTTTATGCCTACTGCAATCCTAAACTGGTGTCTGTGCACTTCTGCATGTTCCTTGAAAACACACGGAGATGCAATAAAAAGCAAACTTGACAGCCAACCCGGAGTCTCATTTCCCTAGCATCACCACATCAACCTCCCTATCCTAAAACCCAAGTTCTTTTGTACTATATTCAACCAAAGAGACATGAAAAATCTCAGCTTCATCATGTCACCAAGTTTTTTTTTTTTGTATGCAGCCATTCATGTACCAAGAAACTAATGACTTTAAATTCTGCATCACCTCTGATCTTAGCATCTGCTTCCAAGTAATTAAGTCATGACCCACACTGGGTTAGTATTTCCACGATAAACAATCATCATTCATCATCAGTACTAAGAACATGGTGCATCATACCACTTTAACAAAATGATTTGGTACATCACATATCTCTTGCCTTAGACAAATGATAGATCCTACCTAACTAAATAATACTATTATTGCTAAAACACCTTTGGTGAATTATTAACTAATAACATGTTAATTTTACATATATTCTTCCTTTATATTTTCAACAGAAGACAAACTGAAACTACTAGTACATCTACACCTACATCTACATCCATACGCCGCAAGCCACCTGATGGTGTGTGGCGGAGGGTACTTTGAGTATCTCTATCGGTTCTCCCTTCTATTCCAGTCTCGTATTGTTTGTGGAAAGAAAGATTGTCAGTATGCCTCTGTGTGGGCTCTAACCTCTCTGATTTTATCCTCATGGTCTCTTTACGAGTACGTAGGAGGGAGCAATATACTACTTGACTCCTCGGTGAAGTTATGTTTTTGAAACTTCAACAAAAGCCTTTACCGAGCTACTGAGCATCTCTCCTGCAGAGTCTTCCACTGGAGTAATGCTTTTGCGATTACTAAATGATCCTGTAATTAAGTGCGCTGCTTTCTGTTGGATCTTCTCTCTCTCTTCCATCAACCCTATCTGGTATGGATCCCACACTGGTGAGCAATATTCAAGCAGTGGGCGAACAAGTGTACTGTAACCTACTTCCATTGTTTTCAGACTGCATTTCCTTAGGATTCTTCCAATGAATCTCAGTCTGGCATCTGCTTTACCGACGATCAACTTTATATGATCATTCCATTTTAAATCACTCCTAATGCCTACTCCCAGATAATTTATGGAATTAACTGCTTCCAGTTGCTAACCTGCTATATTGTAGCTAAATGATAAAGGATCTTTCTCTCTATGTATTTGCAGAACATTACAGTTGTCTACATTCAGATTCAATTGCCATTCCCTGCACCATGTGTCCATTCGTTGCAGATCCTCCTGCATTTCAGTGCAATTTTCCATTGTTACAACCTCTCGATATACTACAGCATCATCCACAAAAAGCCTCAGTGAACTTCCGATGTTATCCACAAGGTCATTTATGTATATTGTGAATAGCAACAGTCCTACAACACTCCCCTGTGGCACACCTGAAATCACTCTTACTTCAGAAGACTTCTCTCCATTGAGAATGACATGCTGCGTTCTGTTATCTAGGAACTATTCAATCCAATCACACAATTGGTCTGATAGTCCATATGCTCTTACTTTGTTCATTAAATGACTGTGGGGAACTGTATCAAATGTCTTGCAGAAGTCAAGAAACACGGCATCTACCTGGGAACCCATGTCTATGGCCTCTGAGTCTTGTGGACGAATAGCGCAAGCTGAGTTTCACACAATCATCTTTTTCAAAACCCATGCTGATTCCTACAGAGTAGATTTCTAGTCTCCAGAAAAGTCATTATACTCGAACATAATACATGTTCCAAAATTCTACAACTGATCAACATTAGAGATATAGGTCTATAGTTCTGCACATTTGTTCAATGTCCCTTCTTGAAAATGGGGATGACCTGCGCCCTTTCCCAATCTTTCAGAATGCTACGCTCTTCTAGAGACCTATGGTACACTGCTGAAAGAGGGGGGGGGGGGGGGGGGGCAAGTTCCTTTGTGTACTCTGTGTAAAATCGAACTGGTATCCGATCAGGTCCAGCGGCCTTTCCTCTTTTGAGCGATTTTAATTATTTTTCTATCCCTTTGTCATCTATTTCAATATCTACCATTTTGACATCTGTGTGACAATCTAGAGAAGGAACTACAACACAGTCTTATGCCTCTCCTCTTTTGAGCAATTTTAATTGTTTTTCTATCCCTCTGTCATCTATTTCAATATCTACCATTTTGTCATCTGTGTGACAATCTAGAGAAGGAACTACAGTGAAGTCTTATGCACAATTTCATGTATTTATGTTTAACAGTCTCTTCATAATATATCAGATTTAGAATTCTTCACTCATAATTTTCTAATTCTCTTGAAATGGTACAGCAGCTGTGCTAAAAACATCTGTGAATGAAGTGGAGCCACTCATGGCCGGCCCAAGTTAACTGTATCAGATATCTGTCGGCATGCATACCTACTGATACGAAACTTTCTGGTAATGTGTGGTATGAAAGGGTGCAGGTAGGCAAAATGCAACAGCAGTGCAAACTGAGCCACTGTGTAGTACAATGCATTTTTTGAGAGTCTATAACTTCAGTTCACAGACCATTTGTGTTGAGCTTAATCGTAAGCTCCCCACTGATGTGTGCAGAAGTTTCTTTGAGACTGTCTATTCATTTTCCCTTTCACTTCATCATGTCCACAAAAGACATGGCACCCCAGGATCATGAGGAAAGTTCATCCATTCCTGACATGCATCTTTTGTTCTCCTGTGCTCATATGATTGGACAACTTGCTCATCGCTGTGGAGTGTACACCCTCTTGGACTAGTGTTCAAGTGGAACTATTATGCAAAAACAATTATTGCAATCACCAGTTAATAGACATTGTGATCTGATTTCATTTTTGTCACTTTTTCATTTACTCTTTTGTGCAGAATAAATTCCTTTTCTTGCAAAAGTCTACTTATCAGCTTCCATTACCACATTCCCACCATAGCCTACATTCTGAAAAAAGTGCATGGGTGCGACAGTAAAATCAGCTCACTGCACCACTGACATAGAAGCATTGATACCCACATGTTCCTGCTTGACTGGTGATCTTGACATGATTACTAGGCTAAGTACATGGTGACAAACTTTCATTGGTGTGAATGACACAGAACTGCAAGTGATCTACCACTTACATCCTTTCATACAAAAAGTTATTTGTTTGTGAACAAACTATTGAGAACTAGGCACTAAAGCAAGATGATCACTTTGGAACAACTGCAAAAGACAATACACAGTAATTAAAAGACAATACATGAGCTGCTAGCACAAACCAGAGGCTAGAGAGCAAAATGAAGACACTCTCTCCAGGCATGGTCTCCACCTACCCAGAACCTGCCGAGGAAAACTTCCACGCACAAGGCACAGTCACACTGGCACTTCCCACTGTTACAGGAGCAGCAGCAAACACTGGATGGATGTTGGTTAGGCAGCTGACTCAATCATGTGTTTCAGCCAAGAGGAGGCAGTTTTCCTGAGCAATAACATCACCTATGACCTTGCCGAACTTGGACAAATCGTGAGCCAATTAGATCAAGGCTATGTGGCTGAAGTGTGGAACATAATCACTGCCCTGTCAAAGCAAACTTTATGTAAGTGACTAAAAGAGGAGTTAATCCAGTGACTTTCATCATCATAGGAACAATGAGTACATCAATTGCTGCACCAAGAGGAATACGGCAACAGGAGCCACCTCAGTTCCTGCACCATCTGTGGAGCATTGCACAATCCAACATGATTCCAAACTCATTGTTGCATGCTATCTAGAGGTGCAGCCTCCCAGCCCAAATGCAAGCAGTTATTGCCATGCAAACAGAAATGCACCTGGATGCCATCACGGACTTGGCTGATGCGGTGCATGGCACACTGGCAACAGTGCCCAGTACCACTGCCATGGCAGACTACAATGTCATAGCAGTGCCAGCAAATGTGACTCTCCGGCAACATGCATCTCCTGCAGTCACCAGCATGGATTCCAACCTGCACCACCTAGTTCAGGACCTGACCACACAGTGGTAGCACTCAGCACACACATTGAGTGATTGGTGTACTCACAGACAGGGGTCAGCAGGCACTGTAGTGGCAGCCGATCCCTTTGCCACTGATCCAGCACCTGTAACTGGAGGTGGAGTACCAGCTATTCTGGCACTATCCCGCCAATATCAGGGCAGCAGCCAAGTGGCTTTTGCTGGTATCATTCCAGATTTGGCAACAAAGTGTCAAAGTGTCAGTCTCCCAGCTTGCATGCAAATGCCAGTTGCAACTGGGCCTAGGTGCAAGTGGGTGCAGTACAGTATCCAGTCATCTCTTTGTAATGGGATGGGCTGGCAGTGTGAAGTACCTTGTTTACACGGGCTTCGATGTGTCTATTTTCCCCCGATTTATGCTAAGAGACTGCCAAAAGGCTGAGACACTGTCTCTTACAGTGTAAAATGTACGGCACTTATCACTGAAATTTGGACCATTGGACTGTGGCACACATTTGTGTGGGCCTTCACTATGGCTGACATCAATGAACCAATCCTGGATGCGGATTTCATCGGCTACTATAATTTATTAGTCAACATTTGATCACTCAGCTGACTGATTTGACAACAAAGTTGAAAATAGTGGGACAACAATGGCTGGCCACTTTCTCCAGTGTAAAAAAGTGAAGCCGCCCCCCCCCCCCCCCCCCACTCACACCATATGCAGTCATACTAAACCTATTTCCAGAGCTCAATCACCAGTCTGGTGAACTGAAGGAAGTCATACACTCCACAATCCTCTACATCATGATTACAACTCACACACACACCTTGTGCCATCCACATCAACTCATGCCCAAGCAAATCACTGTAGCAAAGGCTGAGTTTAAGACCATGTTGTGACAGGGAATTGTTCGACCATCATGCAGCCCATGGTCCTAAGCCTTGCAAGTAGTGCCAAAGCAAGATAATTCATGGCATCATGCGGAAACTATCATGCCTTAAACACATGAATAGTGCTGGACCGATATCTGGTACCACACCTGCCATGTCTTGGTGGGCTTAGTTATATTTAGCAACAGTTATATTTACCATAGTAGTCCCCATATCTCAATGACATCCTCGTCTATTCAGAGTCACCTGAATTCCACTGCCACCACCTAACTACCATCTTTTGGTGCATAAGCAAGGCCAGCATAATCATTAACCCCTCAAAAAGTATAGTTGGGGTCACCGAAATTGAGTTTCTAGGGCATTTAATTACCACTAGCAGATACATGTCGCTTCTGGACAAGGTACAGGCATGCTTGAACATGCTGCCATCACAGACACACAAAGGTTTATCATCTTGGCATGGTAAATTTTTATCAGCACCATCTGCTCAATGCTGTCAAAGTACTAGAACCCCTTTCTGTGATGCTATGTGGCCCTCCCTTGAAGGAAAGGACACCAGTTAACTGGACAGATGCAGTGGAGTTAAGTCCAAACATAGCCTCACAGAAGCAATGCTGCTCGTTTACTCTGTACATGATGCTGAATTGACTGTGGTCATGGACACTACTCAGACAGCCATAGTTGCAGTCATTTAACATTGTGTTGGTGGCATCTGGCATTCATTCAGTTTCTTTTTGTGGAAGCTTTCAGAGTTGCAATGTGCCTGGAGCACTTATGATCATGAGTTGCTTGCTATGTTTGAGGCAATAAAATATTTCTGGCCATCAAAAGAAGCCCATCCCTTCATAATTTTCACCAATCAGAAGCCCCTAAATCATGCGTTTTGGAACAAAAATACGGAATCAGACTAGAGCTGTTCATGGCCAGCCTGAGTTACCTGTATCAGATATCCATCAATGTCCATACCAAACAATAGGCAAAATTCTGGCAACGTGTGGCATGCATGGGCAACACACAGTAGTGCAAACAGGGCCACCATACAGTAAAGATGTGTTTTTTAAGAGTCTATAATTTCAGTCCACTGACCATGTGGGTTGAGCTTAATGGGCACTCCCCACAGATGCTTAGGGAATTTGTTTGGCACTCTCCATTCCTTTCTGCTTTCAATTTATCATGTCCACAAAATACATGGCACCAAAAAATTGTGAGGAAAGTTCATTTTTTCTGGATACATGTCCATTGTTCTCTTGTGCTCACATGATCAGATGGTGTGCTTGTCACTGACGATTGTACACCCTCTGGAATCAGTGTTCAAGTGGAACTGTCATGCAGACACAATTATCATGATCGCTGGTTAATGGACATTGTGATATGATTTCATTTTTGTCACTTGTTCATTTACTCATTTGTTCAGAGGAAATACATTTTCAGCAAAAGTGCACTTATCAGTTGCCATTACCACACTGTCACCAAACCCTACATCCTGAACAAAGTGCATTCGTGTGACAGTAAAGTCACCTCACTGCATGACTAACATGTAAGTGGTGATACTCACACATTCTCACTTCAAAATCTTTCACATTTGCCACGAAAAAGTGGAATTATGAGTGTAACTAATAGTCACATGTTCTAGGCAACACTGTTTTTACATTGTTTCATTTACTTGGTAGACATGTCTGATTCACTCAAACAGGTTTATCTACCAATCTCAAACTTAAATAAGAGAACTATCCTCCATTTAATGTTCTTCAAGTAAGATAGGCAAGTATGGAATTCTTTGCTCTATTAGCTTTAAATTAACTTCTCCTAGAAATCAATATCAGTTCAGCCATATTATTTGATCAATACCAACTAAAACTGGAAATTTCCCTCATACAAACTTTTTATAAACCTGCACAATATTATTAACTAGGAAAGCACGTAAAACTTCCACAAATGTATGAAGGTAGACTCCTTTATGAGGCCCTCATTAGACATCACCAAACATGCATTATGACACTTATTTCTATTCCATCAGCTCGCTCCTTCATATTATTGATATAAAACCAGAA
The DNA here is from genome assembly GCF_023898315.1 of Schistocerca nitens. NCBI lineage: Eukaryota > Metazoa > Arthropoda > Insecta > Orthoptera > Acrididae > Schistocerca > Schistocerca nitens. Next base: position 459,074,359 of record NC_064615.1, on the reverse strand, counting down.
GAATTGCATGTTTAGAATACTAGCAATCTTTCATTGTTTTGTATACCATGTTTATCTGCTTATCACTCCCCACTTCACTAATAGTTCGCAAACTACAGACATCCACATCCATATCATCTATTTATTACATACACATAAAAGTGAACTGCAGAAGTCAACTAAATCAAATTATATCACAACTTTGGGGTAAATCACAACAAATCAATGGTATCCTAACTCTGCAGGCATCAACAATACCCTGCCTTCCACAGGCCACCCATTCCCCCTCCCAATACACTCTTCTGTATTTAATTCCATGTCCCTAATGAAACATTTTTAGTCATTATATGCACTGCATGCTGGAGAGGTCTGTACATTACTCTTGTATGCTCGATATTAGCACACTACTTTATTATGCATAGGGTGTCTACTCTTTTATTCCCCCACTGACCTCTGTGTTGCTACAAGCCAGTGACAATCTACATAACTGTTAGTCAATCTGCTCCTACGTAAATTCTTTGTTTCTATTTACTTCAAGACTTTAGACATTCAATTAAGATGCTCAAGAGGTCTTTAATTGATACAATATTTATACATGTCATTTGTTGAGTATGCCTACAAGAGTGACAAATGCTAGTTTAAATAGCCATATTCAGTGGTAAGGTGCTCATTTTCTCCAATGATTAACTTATTGTAGGATAGTCTAAGTATATATAAATTATGAGAAACTTATAGAACAAAGGAACAGTAACTGTTACCTAGTAAACAAAACATGGAAGAAATGTAATAATTAACTCAGAGTTTGATGATCATCAATTCGTCTGGCCTGCAAAGAGAGCAGACCCTGCTAAAATCATTATTAGGCTTCCATTGTTATATATGCTTTTGTTCTTTTATTGAAATCAGAAGGGTAACAATTGCCTTTCTGATTTTCTGACGTATCATTCTCACTCTGTGAGTAATCTACTCTTTCTTTCCTAAATGTATATAATCCTTCCACAAAGGTTAATAAAAATTATTTACTGCCATCCAGTCCTTATACCATTTCTCATTTTTTACTTGGTAAGGTAACCTTCTCATCAAAATCTTGACTAAATGACTCTCCTTGATATGTTTGTCTAAATATTTTGATTTGGTCAGATGTCTCTTGATATGCTTCTTGTAATTACCCCAATTATTTTTATAGTTCTCCAGATCCAGTAATTCCAGTATTAACTTGTCCCAAGTCCTGGAAGACCAATACTTTTTCTTAAACTGTCCTTGAAAGTCAATCTAGGAACAGAATTTTTCAGAATATGCTGTCACCCATTCAGCAGTAACCCCTTCTAAATAGCTTAGAGCAAAATCAGCGCTTTTACTATAATTTCAGCATTTTGGTAATGATTTTGAAAACTCTCTTAAGAACTGTGTGACATGAACATCTGCATCAGGCTTTACCATGTAAAATCTTTTGGATAGATGAGTACCTACCCTTAAATTTTATTCCTTAAATAGCTCCATTAAATTTCCATATTCTTGATTTTCTTACATACCTCTCAAAGTTTCATAATTCCACTTTGGTTCTTTCTAGGCCAGTTGTGGATTACTGTGTACTAGTGGCTGAATTGTTTTGTTCATGTATCTATTGCTCTATAAATTTCCTAACACATCCCTCCAAAAGTGCTAAACTAGTCTCAGTCAAAGGGGTTACGTCAGACTTCTTAACATTATCCAAAACAGTTAACCCAACGTTTGTATCTGAGATTTGCTTATGCATGCAAGTAAACTATTGTTCAGTAAAATGTTTACTTTGTTTTGCATCACTTTTTATTTTGTGGGAACTGCTCTTTCACTTTTTTCCTTAGCAAATTACATTGTTTTATGATCTCTGAATGCAACTCCTCAGATGAAGAGTCTAATTTTGATCTGCAATGTAGAAATCTTATTATTTACGTTTTGTTTTTATTGGTGAGACTCAATAATGTGTCTCTCAAAGTTTACATTAGTTTCAACCAATTTTGCATTTGTCTGTGAAACTACATGTTTACAATTAATACACTGAACTGTAACACTTGGGATAATTCAGTTCTTAGCTCAACATTATTGGTATCTATTTTATAATGTAGATCTGCAATTTTCTTATCCAATCAAGTGCTTAAGTTTGCAATGTTCATACTTTGATTCTTTAATTACTTTCTAATAATCTCATTTAAGGTTTTACAAATCTCTTCTATGTATTGCTCCATGTTTTTAGTAAGTACAGGCATACAACACAACAAACCTAAATTATTTTCAGTCATCATCTAGCACCAACTGTCATAATATCTTGATAACCAACCCGTAAATTTTGAACATAAAAAAGTAAAATTGAAAGAAAATAATTTCAATCATATACAGCTAACCAAAGAGCTTGTGGTGCTCATTATGTTGAGATGTCAATAGGGAGTTGAATATGCAGGTCAGATGAACTCTGTTGCAACCAGTGGGTGTGCTGCAAAGGTGGCTGATGGAATTTGCTGATCCGTAGATGGTACCACTGTAGCCTGTAGAGTACTGCTGCGGCACTGATGACTCAATTGAAGCTCTTCTCACTTGTGGACTTCCATTACCTTATCTGTCACAATGATTGTCAAGTAGCTTAATAGTCTTCCTCATCTACTGAATTCCTCTTCCACTTTATTTAACTACAGAGCTAATATCATTTGAGTGTGTGATTCACTGTTTGCTGTTGTCACAGTTGCCAAGTACAACTGTGTTGTTTAATGGAACTTGTTATGATGAAAAAAATTAATTTCTTCCAGACTGTTAACAAAACTTTGTTTATTAGATACTGTCAATTTTTTAGCACATAAATGTTTGTACTCTACATGTGGTTGCCTAGATGAGCTGTTCTGCTAATCTTATGGAGACATGGATGCGTTCAGATGCTGTTATAATTTGGTTTGATATTGTAAACGTGAAACTGGTAAATTTAGTATGCCTCTCTGCCACATCTCTTCTTTCCACTGGCTTCATTTCCGATGCAGTTGGTGTTGTGCTGAAAATTGGACAGAAGTACTTGATCTTCCAAATTTTATGAAATAATAGAACAAAATGCTTCTTTTATCAGCATATATTCATCCAGCATTCACAGCTTGGAAATACCTCATTCATTGCATGCCTGCCATACAATAAATAAATGACTTTACATGCAAACATGCACTATGTACTTCTAATCTGACACGTCACAGCAGACTAACTCACTTTTTCTTTCCATCTCATGATGTAATTGTTGATTGTCATGAACATCCTTACTCCATGGAGCATGGCATAACTCCTAGGTGAGAACTGACTGCAAGGAGAAACCACCTACACAACGAGTAGTGTGACTGTAAGCCATTTCCAACATTGCCCCATCTGGTGGAAAAACTATGTCCATTTCTACTCAATTATATGCACAGACAGAAATGAATTCTTACATAAAATACATGTGTTCAGCCTCACCAAGTAAACTATTAGAAAATATTTTCATGATTTATGATCATCAACCATCAGTACTAACAACGTGGTGCATCCTATCACTTTAGCAAAGTTATTTGATATATTAAACTACTTATACCATCACTGACATCTGCTTTATTTAATGAAATATCACGGGAGTGAGGTGGCTAAATGTGATGCTTCTAGGACTACTTCCAAAAATTTAAGATACTATCCCTTAAATTGTAATGGCCATTTGTCTTGTCAGTGTTGCCTCTGGAGATGTGTTGTACTATACAAATCATTGAGCCTCCTAACATATATTCTCCAAGTTACTGTGCAACCAATTAAGATCTATTTCCAAGAGGCTTTAGCCACATTTCACACAGCTGACAAGTTTTATTTTTTTTCCTTTATGCCACCAAATTCTTATTCATTACCAACAATGAACCATTATTGGCTTAGAGATTGCAGATATGTCATTAGTAATTTAGCACATATAACAATGATGTTCATTTTAAGTCAGTCTCCAAATATGTGAATGCAATTTCTCCTTCTGTCCTTCCCAAGTGCTCAAACCCATACATAATTCCTAGCAAGTGGTTTATTTTCAAAGTGATGCTAAAGTCTTGCGTGAAATTCATGCAGACCAGAGTCAAAGACTTCCCCTATGCAATATTGTGAAGTATGTCAGCCATGTTAGGTCAAATAGCTTTGCAGGACTAATAGTCAGTACTTTGGTGAAATTCTTAGATTGGCATCACTTTGCTCCTTTATGTCCTCTATGTCATTTCCATTTGCAGTGAAAGTGGTGTCATTAGCCTGCAGAGAAGATTTATAGGCATGACACTAGCTAGCTCATTAATATAAGTTATAAACAATAAGGATCCCAGTACAGAACCTTGGGGCATGCCTCTTGAAACATCTAGGTGTTCAGAGCTCATACCATTAAAGTGTACCTTCTGCTTCCTATCGTCAAGATAAGATTCTATAAGTGTAATGCCATAACACCTATGTTCATCTGTTAGAATCTGATTACTCACAGACTCAAACACCTTGTTTAGATCAATCAGCAGAACACTAACAGATGATTTTGCTTCAGAGGCATTGTGTATTACCAAAACAACGTTTTCAATAGCTTTCAGTGGACATGAATTTTTCCTGAAGCCATACTAAGTGTTTGGGCTAACAGCCTTTCCGTAGTGGTAACACCAGTTCCTGTCAGATCTCTGAACTTAAGAACTGTCAGGCTGGGCTAACTCTTGGATGGGTGACTGTCCAGGTCTGATGAGTGCTGTTTGCAAGCAGGGTGCACTCAGTTTTTGTAAGGCCAATTGAGGAGCTACTTGACTGAGAAACAGCAGCTGTGGCCATGAAAACTGACAATGGCTGGGAGAGCAGTGTGCTGATCATATGCCCCTCCATACCCACATCCAGTGAAAACTATCAGCTGAGGATGAGATGGCAGTCAGTTAGTGCCATTGGGTCTTCTGACACCTGTTCAGATGGTGATACTGAGTGTTTGTCAGTGTTCCACTGCAGATGAAACGTTTGTAAATCTGTTGGTACATACAATGTTCTACTATTTTCAAAAGTATTGGTACAAAAGAAATAGGAAGGAAGTAAATAGCATTCTTAGTGACAACACTGTTACTGAAACAGAACACCACATTTTGGCAAGCTAGTCAGTGTAATTTAATAGAAATGTTTTCTGTATCTAAACATACTAGCTAAAATCAATATCTTTCCACTATTCAGTTATTCAGAAATGTAAATCATAGGTGTAACTTGTAAAAATCTGGTTAACAACAGTAGCTAAAGCTATGTCTAATTATTGTAAAGAGATAGGTTGGAAGCCATTTTTAAGCCAGTCTGCTGTGAGTTTGAACAGAGCAGGGTCTATGTCTGAATATACAGCACAGTGTATTGCAGATGGTTTAGTACATATTAAATTGGTAAATGTACAGCAGTTTATCTTGATTTTGCACCAGGAAGTTTATTCATTAATTCTGTGACTGTCTTAAACAGTTAATTCAACCATGAAAGTGTAACCATTATCATGGCAAGCTTCAATAATGCTCACTATGACAATAGAGTCAAACTGAAAACTGTACTATTTCCAATAGCTACTTACTGCATACATCGTTTTCATCCTGGGATGTCTGTTAGACTTCAAGGACAGTGATTTGTGAACCTTAATCAGTGACTGTGTTAAATAATTGTTTGTCACATTTTAACTTTTGTGTCACTTCAGTGTTAGGATACTGCACTTGAAACATCATATTAGAGGTCATCATCTGAGTATAGTACACAGCTATCCAGTTATCAGTACTGTACTTGCTGTAGAGCAGACTCAATCTACCCATAAACCATAGTTCATTCAACATTCAAGTGCAATTAATGTGTGTGAACTGCAAGTCCAGTGTGGATTGCATTAATTGTTAGCAAATTGTTTCCATCACCAACTTTTCAGCCAGATACAGCAAAGGTGCAATTACTGAAGGCATTTTTGTGTGGGTAATGGTCATGCTACATCATGTAAACAAAGGCTATAGATTCACTTTTATTTGTAACACGTCATTTTGGGTCCTAAGGGCTCATCATCAGCTATAGACAATTTTTAGATCATTTCATGTTGCACTTTTGTTTGAGCTTTTCATGTAATCTGTAATTATACTACACTAATGATGTATAATGCTGAATTTGAGACAAAGTGCAGCAGTAGGAAAAGGAAGTAGTGAACTGAGAACTGCCTGAAGTCTAAAGATGCCCCCCCCCCCCCCCCCCCCAGCCTCCATCATACCCTTGGGATCAGAAATCCCATTGTACATAAAAAAAGAGAACAAACAATTGTGTATGAAGACAGTGCTTATACATGAATAAATTCATTATCACAGTCAAAATATAGTAAGCATTAACATTAATCACAAAATGCATTAAATCATGTGATTGTTCTTTTTTCTTTGGTCATACACAGCAGATTATCAGCATCGGTTTCTTCAGTATTACATACATTTCTACATACAATATGTAACAGGAAAAATCATCTTAAGCCACCACAGTGTATGCCCACATGGTGGAATTCAAATTATTAGTGTGGAAGACTTCCTTTATTATTTAGTGATGGAATGACATAAAATGTCCATTATTATAACCATAAGGGTACATCCAGAAACAGTGTCTCCAACTTGTTATGAAAATTTAAAAAAACCGAACAGCTTGACATTTACTCTGACATTTAAAAAGAGCTTCTATACTGCACTTGTAAAATAAAAATTGAGGAATTTTTACCTGCTATTTAGCTGAAATGTCTTCTCATATCTGTCATCAATTCTGTATTTGGTGCTCTCAGACTGTCACCTCTTGGTTGCTTGCAGTGATTTTACTGATTACTTACCAGTAACCATAACAAAGCCAGTAACTTCTTTGCAATTTAAATAGTACTGCAGTGATAATCAGTCAAGCAGCATTAATGTTTCATGGGTGATAAAATTACAGGACAAGGCAGTGGCAAATATAACTTACTGTTTCTTGAAATGACTCTGCTTGAAAATGTCTTGTTGTTCAGATTCAAGATATTGGTTCAAGATATAATTAATAAGGGGCTCTACTGCTAAAATTAATCACACATTCAATATGTTCTGAAAATTTCAAAACAAATGTATTCCATTTTTTGTTACAGGCACTGCATGTAAACTGAAAATCCTAAAACTAGTATTATAATAAAATGTCCCAGCTAACATTGTTACTTTAGCAACTATCAAATGATACACATTTGTATGAAATTAATGTAAAGACATGTGCCTGTTGTTGGAAAGAAAGATACATAGCCAATGAGAAGTACTTCATTGTTGTTGTTGTTGTTGTAGTCTTCAGTCCTGAGACTGGTTTGATGCAGCTCTCCATGCTACTCTATCCTGTGCAAGCTTCTTCATCTCCCAGTACCTACTGCAACCTACATCCTTCTGAATCTGCTTAGTGTATTGATCTCTTGGTCTCCCTCTACGATTTTTACCCTCCACGCTGCCCTCCAATGCTAAATTTGTGATCCCTTGATGCCTCAAAACATGTCCTACCAACCGATCCCTTCTTCTAGTCAAGTTGTGCCACAAACTTCTCTTCTCCCCAATCCTATTCAATACCTCCTCATTAGTTACGTGATCTACCCACCTTATCTTCAGCATTCTTCTGTAGCACCACATTTCGAAAGCTTCTATTCTCTTCTTGTCCAAACTGGTTATCGTCCACGTTTCACTTCCATACATGGCTACACTCCATACAAATACTTTCAGAAACGACTTCCTGACACTTAAATCTATACTCGATGTTAACAAATTTCTCTTCTTCAGAAACGATTTCCTTGCCATTGCCAGTCTACATTTTATATCCTCTCTACTTCGACCATCTTCAGTTATTTTACTCCCTAAATAGCAAAACTCCTTTACTACTTTAAGTGTCTCACTTCCTAATCTAATCCCCTCAGCGTCACCCGATTTAATTAGACTACATTCCATTATCCTCGTTTTGCTTTTGTTGATGTTCATCTTATATCCTCCTTTCAAGACACTGTCCATTCCGTTCAACTGCTCTTCCAAGTCCTTTGCTGTCTCTGACAGAATTACAATGTCATCGGCGAACCTCAAAGTTTTGTACTTCTTCTCCATGAATTTTAATACCTACTCCGAATTTTTCTTTTGTTTCCTTTACTGCTTGCTCAATATACAGATTGAATAACATCGGGGAGAGGCTACAACCCTGTCTCACTCCTTTCCCAACCACTGCTTCCCTTTCATGTCCCTCGACTCTTATAACTGCCATCTGGTTTCTGTACAAATTGTAAATAGCCTTTCGCTCCCTGTATTTTACCCCTGCCACCTTCAGAATTTGAAAGAGAGTATTCCAGTTAACGTTGTCAAAAGCTTTCTCTAAGTCTACAAATGCTAGAAACGTAGGTTTGCCTTTTCTTAATCTTTCTTCTAAGATAAGTCATAAGGTTAGTATTGCCTCACGTGTTCCAACATTTCTACGGAATCCAAACTGATCTTCCCCGAGGTCTGCTTCTACCAGTTTTTCCATTCGTCTGTAAAGAATTCGCGTTAGTATTTTGCAGCTGTGACTTATTAAACTGATAGTTCGGTAATTTTCACATCTGTCAACATCTGCTTTCTTTGGTATTGGAATTATTATATTCTTCTTGAAGTCTGTGGGTATTTCGCCTGTCTCATACATCTTGCTCACCAGATTGTAGAGTTTTGTCATGACTGGCTCTCCCAAGGCCATCAGTAGTTCTAATGGAATGTTGTCTACTCCCGGGGCCTTGTTTCGACTCAGGTCTTTCAGTGCTCTGTCAAACTCTTCACGCAGTATCTTATCTCCCATTTCATCTTCATCTACATCCTCTTCCATTTCCATAATATTGTCCTCAAGTACTTCGCCCTTGTATAAACCCTCTATATACTCCTTCCACCTTTCTGCCTTCCCTTCTTTGCTTAGAACTGGGTTGCCATCTGAGCTCTTGATATTCATACAAGTGGTTCTCTTCTCTCCTAAGGTCTCTTTAATTTTCCTGTAGGCAGTATCTATCTTACCCCTAGTGAGGCAAGCCTCTACATCCTTACATTTGTCCTCTAGCCATCCCTGCTTAGCCATTTTGCACTTTCTGTCGATCTCATTTTTGAGACGTTTGTATTCCCTTTTGCCTGCTTCATTTACTGCATTTTTATATTTTCTCCTTTCATCGATTAAATTCAATATTTCTTCTGTTACCCAAGGATTTCTATTAGCCCTCGTCTTTTTACCTACTTGATCCTCTGCTGCCTTCACTACTTCATCCCTCAGAGCTACCCATTCATCTTCTACTGTATTTCTTTCCCCCATTCCTGTCAATTGTTCCCTTATGCTCTCCCTGAAACTCTCTACAACCTCTGGTTCTTTCAGTTTATCCAGGTCCCATCTCCTTAAATTCCCACCTTTTTGCAGTTTCTTCAGTTTCAATCTGCAGTTCATAACCAATAGATTGTGGTCAGAATCCACATCTGCCCCTGGAAATGTCTTACAATTTAAAACCTGGTTCCTAAATCTCTGTCTTACCATTATATAATCTATCTGATACCTATTAGTATCTCTGGGATTCTTCCAGGTATACAACCTTCTTTTATGATTCTTGAACCAAGTGTTAGCTATGATTAAGTTATGCTCTGTGCAAAATTCTACAAGGCGGCTTCCTCTTTCATTTCTTCCCCCCAATCCATATTCACCTACTATGTTTCCTTCTCTCCCTTTTCCTACTGACGAATTCCAGTCACCCATGACTATTAAATTTTCATCTCCCTTCACTACCTGAATAATTTCTTTTATCTCGTCATACATTTCATCAATTTCTTCATCATCTGCAGAGCTAGTTGGCATATAAACTTGTACTACTGTAGTAGGCATGGGCTTTGTGTCTATCTTGGCCACAATAATGCGTTCACTATGCTGTTTGTAGTAGCTAACCCGCACTCCTATTTTTTTATTCATTATTAAACCTACTCCTGCATTACCCCTATTTGATTTTGTATTTATAACCCTGTAATCACCTGACCAAAAGTCTTGTTCCTCCTGCCACCGAACTTCACTAATTCCCACTATATCTAACTTGAACTTATCCATTTCCCTTTTTAAATTTTCTAACCTACCTGCCCGATTAAGGGATCTGACATTCCACGCTCCGATCCGTAGAATGCCAGTTTTCTTTCTCCTGATAACGACGTCCTCCTGAGTAGTCCCCGCCCGGAGATCCGAATGGGGGACTATTTTACCTCCGGAATATTTTACCCAAGAGGACGCCATCATCATTTAATCATACAGTAAAGCTGCATGTCCTCGGGAAAAATTACGGCTGTAGTTTCCCCTTGCTTTCAGCCATTCGCAGTACCAGCACAGCAAGGCCGTTTTGGTTAATGTTACAAGGCCAGATCAGTCAATCATCCAGACTGTTGCCCCTGCAACTACTGAAAAGGCTGCTGCCCCTCTTCAGGAACCACATGTTTGTCTGGCCTCTCAACAGATACCCCTCCGTTGTGGTAGCACCTACGGTACGGCCATCTGTATCGCTGAGGCACGCAAGCCTCCCCACCAACGGCAAGGTCCATGGTTCATGGGGGAAGAGTACTTCATTAGAAAACAATATGTCATGGTAGAAATTTTATTCTACTGGATGTTCCTATGTCTATTTTGAATCCCTTTTTCAAGTTTTCATAGAAGAAGAAAACATCATGATATAAAAGAATTCTCATCAAGATTTGTGTTTTACTTATAAAGGGATGAGTGCAGCTTTATAAACTAATAACATCATGAATGTTACTCACCTATCACGTTTAAATTCTTCCATGAATACTATATTATCACGTAAAGTTGCATCCCACATCCAAGGGTTTTGCTTCACATATGCACAAAAACCATTCCTTGTAATATGTCCAGATCCGCTTGCTATCTTTAGCTGCCCTAGTATAGCCATAAGAAGTGCTGTTTTACCAGATCCTGGTTCACCACATAATCCTATAATGCTTCCCTACACAATGAACAATATGCACACTTATAGATCAATATGTCTTAAATATAATTAATTTTACAGAAGTAAAAAAGAAAAAAAAAAGCACTAAAAATTTGGAAACATAAGATACAGTTAATGAATTTTAGCACCCATTAACTATTGTAATTCATTCTCATCTTTAACAACATTATCAGTAGTAGTATAAAAAATAATTTCAATCATTAGGTGAACAACAAAATGAATAATGAATATGTCAATTTGTGACAAACAAATCAGTCATATATGGGACTGATTTGTGAGTATGAGCTGTGAGTGAACTGAAGTTTTTATAGTTATGTTTGATTTTGTATGAATGAAATGGAATGTGTAAGCAAAACTGAAACTGAATTACAATAATAATACAAACTCTGTACTGTTTCAGTATTTTATGTGTAAATGGTGAATGACTAAATCACAATGACCAATTAAGATTGTAAGATAATAATGCAGAATAGTAAGATCTTATGTTCCTCCCAGAGGCTGTCTTTAACTATGAGGAAAACAAAACTACAAATCAATCCCAATCAGTGATTTGATTTGTTAAAGTGTGGTAACTATAGGAAATAGTACTCATATTCATCGCAGCATTCCTTTCAATGGAAGATAGGAGTGTCAAACATAACAAAAGTATCATGTGATTAATTTTTGGGCAAGGACATCAAAATTTACAGCATTTTTTCCACCAAGTGGCTAGTGTTTTAGATTTGACACAGTGAGTTTATTTATAGCTGCACTACAATGAGAGCAGGAAAATCATATCATATCATTAGTTTCAAGTCATTCCAGGAAAGTACATGTTTGTAAGATGGGAACATTTTGTGGTATTAGTGGGTACATAAAAATACTTTCCTATCTTTGTATGCTTAGGTCTTCTCTTTTTCTAATAACAGTGAGGAATATTTGTAATAATGATTCTGGTAGAAAGGAATACCTCAAATTGGAATAAGAACAATATGGAAAGGATAGAATGCTGCCCATCACATGAGCCACAGACAGGTGCAATGAAAAGGAATAACGTGTATAGGCAGCCATCAGACTATGTTCTTCATCAGAAATAGAAGATCCACACACATTCACACAAAACAACTCACTCACATATGGCCTGACTGCATCAGAGGTGAGCAGCAGTCTTGGCTGAGGTGTGTAGTGGGGCACAAAAGAGACAAGGGGCAGGGAGGGGGAGGGGGAGGGGGAAGTTGCCAGTGCTGACAGTGGGAGTGTGCAAAGAGGTGGTAGGTACAGGATAGGGTTGCCAGGTGCAGCATGAGGAGGTTGTGCTTTATGGAGGAAGAGGGAAGATGTAGAGGAGAGAAGTAGAGAAGGGAAAACAGCTCAGCTGATGTGTTGGTGGGATATTAGGCATGTGCAGCACAAGCGTGAGAGCAGGGAATGGGATAGCATATGTAGAACAGGGACTATCAAGCACTGAGGCTGGGGATATTATAGGAATAAAAGATATGTTGCAGCTCAGAAAAGCTGCTGGTGGTGGGAAGAATTTAGATTATGCAAGCTGTGAAGCAGTTGCTAACATCTAGCATATAGTGTTGCATGGCATGATCAGCAACTGGGTGATCCAGATGATCCAGCTGTCTCTTGGTAACAGTTTGGTGCTGGCTGTTCGGGTAGACAGACAACTTATTAGTTGCCATGCCCACATGGAATGTAGCACAGTAATTGCACCTAAGTTGAAAGTTGGTAGATCACATCACTGCTTTCATAGGTGGCTCTCTCTTTGATTGCATAGGAGATGCCTGTGACAGGACTGGAGTAGATGATAGGGGGAGGATGTATGCATCTGTGTCTATTGCATGGATATGAGCCATATGGTAAGGGGCTGGGAGCAGGTGTATAAAAGGGACATAAAAGTATGTTGCACAGTTGGGTGGGTGGCAGAACAACACTGTGGGATGGTGAGGAGGGGAGTGGAGAGGATATTTCTCATTTGAGGGCACTATGAGACCTAGTCAAAACTTCGGAGCAGAATGTTATTCAGTTGCTCCAGCCCTCTGTGGTTCTCAGTCATGGTCAGATAGTAGGTATGGGGGGTATAGTAGGTGACTTGGGAGACAAGACATGGGTGCTCTGTTTCTAGACAAGGGTGAAGGGGGAAAATTTCAGTATGTGAAAAGGCCTCAGTGAAGCCTTGGCAGATTTGGAGAGGGATTGCGTGTCACCACAGATGTGATGTTCACAGGTGCCTAGGCTTTATGAAAGGTGCTTCTTGATGTGGAATTGTGGCAGCTGTCAAAGTGGAAGTATTGTTGGTGATTGGTAGGTTTGACGCGGATGGATATATCAATGTAGTGATCCTGGAAGTTGCTAGGTTTGATGTGGATGGAGCTACAAGTGTAGCCATCTTTGAGATGGAAGTTGCTTGTTGGTGGTCAGTAGGTTTGATGTAGACAGAGGTACAAATGGAGCCATTTTTGAGGTGGAGGTTGACAGCAAAGAAGGCAACTTGTTGAGTTGAGGGGGAACAGGTGGAGCAAATGGGGAAGAAGTTGTAGAGGTTCTGGAGGAATGTGAAACAAGGCATCCTCACCCTTGGACCAGATCATGCAAATGTCATCAATGAATCAGAATCAGGTGAGGGGTTTGAGAGCCTGTTGGTTAGGAAGCATTCATTTAGATGGGTCACAAATAGGCTAGCATAAGATAGTGCCATGTGAGAGACCATTGCAGTACCACTGTTTCCTTAATGTACAGATTGAATAACATCTGGGACAGGCTGCAACATTGTCTCATTCCCTTCTCAGTTTCTGCTTCCTTTTCATGTCCTCTGACTCTTGCAGCTGCTGTCTGGTTTCTATACAAGTTATAAACAGTCTTCTGCTCCCTCCTTTTTACCCTGCTATCTTGAGAATGTTGACGAGTGTATTCCAGTTAACATTGTCAAAACCCTCTCTAAGTCTACAAATACTATGTTTGTCTTCATTTAAGCTGAGACAAGCCATAGGATCAGTATTGCCTCGTGTGGTCTTACATTTTTTATGGAATCCAAAATGATCTCTCAAAACTTCAGCTTCCAAAGATTTCCCATTGTTCTGTAAATAATTCATGTCAGTATTTTGCAACCATGACTTATTAAACTGATAGTTCAGTAATATTCACATCTACTGTCTTTGTAACTGGAATTATTACATTCATCTTCATTACCAGTCTCACACATCTTGCATGCCAGATGGGATAGTGTTGTCGTGGCTGGCTTTCACCAAGGATATGAATAATTCTGAGGGAGTGTCATCAGCTCCAGGGGCCCTGTTAATTTTTCACAGTAGCAGATCTCCCCCCTCATTTTCATCTACTCCCACTTGCCTTTCTACAATACTGTCTTCAGGTTCATTTTCCTTGCATAGTCTCTTTACAATTTCCTTTCACCTTTACTTTCTTTACTTAGTACTGATTTCCATCTGAGCTCTTAACATTCAGCTGCTTCTCTTTTCCCCAAAGGTCTCTTTAATTTGCTACACATGTCATCTATCTTTCCTCTACTTATACATGCTTCTATAGCCTTGCATTTTTTCTCTAGGCATCCCTGCTTAACCATTATTCACTACCTGTCAATCTCAGTTTTTAGATGTTTCTATTGCTGTTCGCCTGCTTCATTTGCAGCATTTTTATATTTGCTCCTTTATCAAGTAAATTTAGTAAGTCCTGTGACATTCAAAGGTTTCTACTAGGCCTTATCTTTTAACCTGTTTCGTCGTTTGTTGCCTTCACTACTTCAGCTATCAAAGTGACCCATTCATCTTCTACTGAACACTATCCCTTTGAAACTCTCAATAACCTCTGGATAATTCAACATACCCATGAGCCACCTCAGTTATTTACTACCTTTTTGCAATCTCTTCCATTGTATCTACAGCTCATAAACAATAAATTGTGATAAGAGCCCACCACTGCCCCTGCAAATGTCTTACGAATTAAAATCTGGTTCCACAATCTCTGTATTATCATTATATAATCAATCTGAAATCTTCCAGTATCTTCAGGGCTCTTCCATGAATACAATTTTCTTTCATGACTCTTAATCCATGGGTAACTATGATTAATTATGCTATGCACAAAATTCTGAGGCAGATTACCGTTCCATTTCTTTTGCTCAGTCCAGAGTCTCCTACTACTTTTTCTTCCCTACCTTTTCCTACTATCAAATTCCAGTTACCCATCACAATTAAATTTTCTTCTACTTTAATTATTTGAATAATTTGTTGTATGTCATCATCTATGGTAAGCTTGTACTACTGTGCTTGGTATTAGATTTGTGTCTCCAACGTGGCTATGATAATGCATTCACTATGTTGTTCATAGTAGCTTATCCACATTCATATTTCCTTATTCATTATTAGACCTTCCCCCACATCATGACTATTTTATTTTGTATTTATAACCCTTTACCCACCTGACAACATTTCCTGTTCATTCTGCTTCTGATCGTCACTAGGGACTGGAAACACTCGCAATTTGTAATAAATGTGAAATAGATGTGAAGTCTACCTCAAAATGCAAGAATGTGAAATTACCTAATAGATGTTAGAAAACTGTGTCCAGAGGAACTATTTTATTGGAGATAGTTTTATTTTCAGTGTATTAATATCGAAAATGTAACCAATTTTCAGTTACTCATATATTACATCATCTGGTGAAGCCCAGTTTGGATGATAATATGCATCAGAACCTGTCTGCAAAATAAAAAAAGTGCACAAACACAACAACTGTCAACTGCCAGTTGTGGGAATTTGTGTGGTCTATTTAAGATATATGCCATGTAATGCAGTTAGTACTCAACTGTGTGACCTTGTATTTTATGACACAGGAAGGCATACATTTATTTGTTTCCTCAAGTTCAAAATTTGTTGTAATGTTGACACTTTTAATGTGGAAAATTAGTTGGCAGATGTTTTGAATGGTGGTTACATCGAATACCATCTACCAATGTCATCAAGCAACTGTGTGGTAGTCATTCCACATTACCTTCTGTTGTGCGTTGTTCATTGTTTTACTTTCTTATTCTGAAATGAGTGAAGCAACTAATCATGGTTCCATCATGTATTTCAAGTATGACTCTTACAAACCAGAAGAAATTGGTGATCCCTGTGACAGTGTGTCAGTTCTGCCTTCGCAGAATGGGGGCATAGGCTGACTGACCTGTGAGAGGAAGGTGTAGCTTGTTTCCCTGTACCACTCCTCTATAATCAGGTGGTCAAAATTCTAGTTTGTTTACACTCACATCCAGCTGCCACTATTTTGAGCTCACATTAGCTACAGTGATTGGAAAATAAATCTGTCATATTTTTCTGACAAAACTGATATTCCTCTTGTTGTTCTACTAGAATTACTTTCACTTCTACTTCTATGATAAGTGCATGTTCAGTTCTATCTGTAGTATTGTCAGGCATGGGTCACAATGGCTATAAATGCTCATTAAAGGTAGAAATTAATATTCTGTAGATTTCATAATCATGTGATTGGGCAAGAAAAGACAAATAATGTTGAAAAACACCTTAAATAAGAGATGCATTCAGTGAAAAAGCTGCTGCTTTTCAATAGAACAGTCATTTGTTGGAAGATTGAATACAGCCAAACAAAGAAAACAAAGACCATTTTGGGGTAAAAAGCTGTTGAAGTTTTTCAAAAGAAAACATTCCACTCAAAAAGTTCCCAATCAGCACTTCTTTGCAGTCAATTTCAAAGGACTAATGCTTTGTTTATCTTCACTTATGTAGTTTGACAGCCTTTTAAATTTGTACACTTAATAATTTAGAAACAAAAAATTGATGCAAATTTCGAGAAAAATAGCCACAAATTTCACAAAAATATATTTGAATTTCACAAAAATAGATGCAAATTTTGCAAAAAATAGAAGTGAATTTTGCCAAAAATAGATGCAATATTTCTAGTCCCTAACCATCAGTAATTTGACTTCAACATATCCATTTCCCTTTTTAAATTCCCTAACCTGCCTACTTGATTAAGGAATGTAACATTCCATGGTCTGACCCATGGAACAATAGTTTTTCTTTTCCTGATGACAATATTATCCTGTGTAGTACCTGCTCAAGAGCTGAATGGTGGACTATTTTACCTCTGCAATGCTTTCTCCAAGAGGATGCCATCACCATTTAACTAAGTAGTAGAACTGCATGCCCTTGGGAAAAATAACAGCCGTAGTTTTCCCACACTTTAGCAGTTCATAGTCCAAGCACAGCAAGGTCATGTTGGCTAATGTTATGAGACCAGATCAGTCAGTCATTGAGACTGTTGACCCTGCAACTATTGAGAAGTCTGTTGTCTCTCTTCAGGTACTACATATTAGTCTGGCATCTCCATATGTACTTCTCCATTGTGATTGCACCTCTGATGTGACTTTCTCTATCATTGAGTCAGGCAAGCCACCCCACTTTGGCAAGGTCTGCAGTTCTTGGAGGGGGGGGGGGGGGGTGTCAACGGGAGTACAAATTGTTAAAGAGTTGAAGTCTTGAACTTACAAAGACTTACGTATGTCATTTCAAACAAGAACAAATGACCTGCAAAATTAATAATGCAAAAACAGTTATCAATTCAGAATAATAGGTAGTTTTTAATCCACACTGTTCTCCTGATTGAAAGGTGTGAAAGGGAAGGCTCTTCTATATCTACATCTGTACTCCACAAGCCACCTTAAGGTGTGTGATGGTGGGTACTTGTGTACCAGTGCCACTTTCCCCTTTTCCTGCTGTTCGAGTTGCATATGGTTCATGGGAAGGACAATTGCTGGTACCCCTCTGTGTAGGCTCAAATCTCTAATTTTATCTTGATGGTTCTCTTGTGAGATATACAGAGGAGGAAGCAATGTACTGGGTGACTCTTCTAAGAACATACACTCTCAGAACTTTAACACTACACCATACTGTGATACAGAATGACTCTCTTGCAGCATCTGTCACTAGAGTTGCCTGAGCATCTCCATAATTATTCTGCCCTTACTAAATGAACCTGTAACAAACATGCTGTTCTTCTTTATATCTTGCCTATTTCCTCCATCAGTCCTATCTCATATAGATTCCATACTGACAAGCAACATTCAAGTATTGGTTGAATGGGTGTTTTGTAATCTACTTCCTGTTATAAATACACTACAGCTCCTGAGCATTCTCCCAGTGAATCACAGTGTATCATCTGCCTTACTTGCAGTTAATTTTATGTGGCTGTTCCACTTCAGATCACTGTATAAATCTACTTGTAGATACTTTATGGAAATAAGTGCTTCCAGTGATTTTTCAGCAGTTGTGTAATCATAGAAGAAAGTGTCTTTCTGTAAATGAATTTGCAATACATGTTGTTGTTGTTGTGGTCTTCAGTCCTGAGACTGGTTTGATGCAGCTCTCCACGCCACTCTATCCTGTGCAAGCTGCTTCATCTCCCAGTACCTACTGCAACCTACATCCTTCTGAATCTGCTTAGTGTATTGACCTCTTGGTCTCCCTCTACATTACATTCATTTATGCTGACAGTCAGTTACCACTCGCTGCACCAATCATTAATCATTTGCAGATCTTCCTTTCCACTTCAATTTTGCAGCATCATGATCTACCTGTATATAATAACATCATCAGTGAAAAGCCACATGGAAGTTCCAATGTTATCTACAAGGTTGTCGGTATATATTGTGAAAAATAATGGTCCTACAACACTTTCCTAGGGCACACCTGAAGTTACATTTACATCTGCAGACTTTTCTCCATTCAAAATGACATGCTGTATTCTGTTTGCTATAAACTCTTCAGTCCAGTCACACAGTCAGTCTGATAATCCACATGCTTATGGTTTGTTCATTAGGTATAAGCAGCAGTGTTTGCTTTTTGCAGAGACCAAATTTGTTTTTACTTGGTATCTTCATTACAGAGTCAGTGCATGAGTTAGGAAATGTTCTTAGTAATTTGTCAAAGAAAAGATGTAATTATTTTAAATATGGTTCTTGTAATTACAAGAATTTCATTTGTTTATTTATTGTTTTATTTGTTTTATCTGTCTTGGTGATGTCTCAGCTGTCACAGTTGTGAAGAATCACCACGCCATCAGAGATGACCAGCTGCCTGCTGTTAGTGCACAAGCAAAATTCAGGTCAGTGAGTCAAAGGTTGCTGGTAATAATGAAAGCAATGGACATACAAAAATAGCCAAAGAAACTATAAAAAATATTATTGTTTGTTGTTTTCCAAACTGTCACATATACTAAAAAGATAATTTAATTTATATGTGAATAGAACCACATCAGTCATCAGTATTCAACTTGAAAACTATATGTTGATATTTAGTGGAAACAATCTACAACAGTCACAAATTATTTTTTCATAAAGTACTGATTTATTTCAACTGAACTGTTCTGTACAATCATTAGTTATGGAACTAATGGTTCAAAAATAGGATGCTGCGATTTGATGATTCTACTACTGATACTGATCAGGACAATTTCCTTTACAAAATAATTAATGTATCATAAATTATTTATCTGTCATAAGTATAATAGTAAATATCTTGTTTTATAATTCATGATCTAGGTACAATAGAATAAGGAAGTAAGATCTTTTTCACTGTTATTAACAGGTAAGCTATGGTGAAATTAAATTATGAAGCAACTACACTATCCAATGAGTATTACAGTACTCCAATAAGGAGTATAAAGATGAATAATTTTTAACTCTTCTATCCACAATACTTACTTTTTTCCTCTCATTGTTTATAGTATCATTCCCTGTAGCACAAATTGACTTTCATCAGTGAATATTCTATTTCCATCATTTTTGCTTCATACTTTAAGTAATGCTAAAACCAAAGGAAAATACAATTGCTCTCTCTCTTTCTCTCTCTCTCTCTCTGTCTCTCTCTCTTTCTCTCTCACCATGAGCCAGAGAGAGAGAGGGAGGGAGAGAGAGAGAGAGAGAGAGAGAGAGAGAGAGAGAGAGGGAGAGACCATGTGCCGGAGAGAAAGAGAGGGCTGGAGAAGAGGGGTGAAGGAATGAGGGGGGAGGTAGAGGAGTAAAACAGAAACAGAGAGAGAGAGAGAGAGAGAGAGAGAGAGAGAGGGAGGGAGGGAGGGGGGCAGAATCTTTGACATGAAATATGTAGGAAAGAAAGTGCTTTGTCATTCTGTGTAAAAGCATGCACAAAACCAGACATTTATGGCAATCACATGTTCATATATAAGGAAGCCTGCTATTATTTATTTTACTTATTGCTTATTTAACCTAACTTGATTAGAACCTTGATGCTATCTCTTACATCTAACTAGGAACAAAACACAACAAACTACATCAAAACTTTCTAGTAATAATAATTCACATTAATAAAGGTGCTAATAATAACTAACACTACTACTGCTAATATTAGAATAACAATAATAATAAAGGGCTGTGAGAATGATATATTGGTTAGTCTAGTATATTCAAAGCTGTGTTTTGTCTTATTTGAAGCAGAAGTGACAATGAAGAGGTGGTGATGGAAAGGACAGTGAAAATGGCTGTTATGAAAGAAGAGAATTTAAATAGAGCAAATGGAGAGGCAGAATTGGTTGGTGGAAGGGGGTTTCATCAGAATGAACTGCAGGCAAGCGTATAAAAATGAAATCAGTTGTAATAGAAGGTGGACCATTTGCTGTTTCTTGGCTTTATTTCTCTGATATTTGGCGGAAGATTTTTTCGCAGTGGGGTTCCTGATACACAAAACAATTTAGAGAATGTTGGAGTGTATTTAGCTGTCCAGAGTATTTTAAATTGTTGAAAATGGGTATTTCTGCTGTACTGTTCAGACAGTAGTGTAGGAGTTGAAGATAAATAAAAGTGAGTACAAGAACTGAGAAGACAATAGAGCAAACACAGGATATGCTTGTCGGTAAGTTATGATGGTAACTGTTAGGAGTCTGCAGTGATATGACTGAAACAGCATATGTATTGGATGTACCAAACACAAGCATTGTCACCAGTTCCAGCCAAGATGAGCTCTGATTTGAAAGTCCTTGGAGAATAGAATTATCTTAATCAAGTATTGGGGGGGGGGGGGGGCAACTTGTGATTCTACGAGTTTCTTCTTAAGCTCAATAGGAACTACTTTATTATTTTATTTCATTACCCTGTTTCCAGTTTCTGCTTCATAATTATAAGTTTTACAAGTTCCTGTTTAGAATTATATTGATGTTTAAATTCATAACGTTTTGTAATCACTATGACATCACTTTAAAATGCTAATTACTTTTCCCAGTCTATCATCCATCCACACTCTCATATAGTGAGCTTGTAAAATATCTCTGAATATACTTAATTTTAAGTCCAACATTTTACTATACGTTTAGCTTAAAAAAGAACACAGTAGGTGCAAAACATTTACTCTACATAAAAAAAGATTTTTGTTAATGAAAAAGTCAACAAAGTGGTGCATTAGTTCAAAAGGATATTATTTGTAATTACCTTTTCAGCAATAAGACTGATGTTTTCCAAAATTAATGAATTTGCTCTTGTCATATTTAAATCTTCATGTCTACTACGAAGTGCTCCACAACACCTAAAATATTAAAAAAAGTACATCTGATTTTATTTTAAATTGGTGGCATCCACAACTGAAGTGATTTCTAATATCATTGAAATGTAAAATGTTTATAACTGAATGATTATTATGTTGTGTAGTGTTTAAAGAATAAAACTTGTAACAAAAAAAGCACCATGATGTTTACAGCTGAGTTGTGTACAATATGCGAATGTACATTTTTTTGTAAAAATATACTGTAGTATGCCCACTTGACAACTACATTTTTACTTCACACATGGTTATTCATTTAATGTGGTACCTTTCAAAAACAAAATCATAGACAAATAATGTTTCTCAATCTTTTTCCCCCTCATTTAATAAATCAGAGTTAGTACTTTTTCTGTTTTGATAGTACTCCAAAAATTGCAGCCTAATAGCACATTTATACATTGTTGTTATTATGGCTTACAATGGTCATTTTCCATTCTTATAAAGGAACTTTAGACATAAAAATGATTAAATATCCACAGAACAATACAGGGCAAGTCAAAAGTCCTTGGACACCTTCATAAGTTGGAAGATTAAAGGGAAAATTTAAATGTGATGATGGGACATAGGTTTGATGTGAGGCCACAACTTTTGGAGTGAATGTCATTCATGGCCGCTATCTTGAAATCCGCCATTTTGGATACAAGTCATTTTTTTTAATGGGAAGGAGGGTGTATGACACATCAAATAACACTTGCTTGAGCTCTGGAATTGAGTGGTGTAATTTGTTTTTCTCTATCTTGTATAGTTTAGAAGTTACTAATGTTCAAAGTTACCTTGATATTGACACATGTCTCTCTTTCTTCCAGGTGATCTAAAATGGGTCTGACACATGAACAGAAGATTGAAGTCATCCATATATCAGGGGAACACAGCTATCGAACAATAGCAGCTGACTACAACAGATGGCATCCAGACAGAGAACCGGTATCGCACAGCACTGTGACTCACGTGATCACCAAATTCTGGGAAACGGGCTCTGTCCATGATAAGGCACGTAGTTGGTGACCAAGGACTGCCACCAATGTGGAAACTGCATCTGTGGTTGTTGCCTTGTTTGTGAAAAGTCTTAAACAAAGTACCCGTCGTGTGGTGCTAACGTGTGGAATAAGCCAGTCCTCCGTTGTCCAGATATTGCACACCAATAAGTGGCATCCTTAAAAGCTGCAGATGCAACATCGACTTAATGAGGATAACCCTGATTGCCAGTTGGAGTTCTACCTGTGGGTTACTGAACAAAATGAAGTGGATCCTTCATTTGCCAAGGGCATACTGTTCAGTGATGAGGCATATTTCACTTTGAACTGTGAGGTTAATCATTATAATTGTTGATACTGGAATGACACAAATCCAGACTGGGTTGCCCCAATTCGAGAACATAGTCCAGCAAAGGTGAAGGTGTGGTGTGGCATATGGAACACCCGCATCATTGGGCCATTTTTCATTTACAACACCTTAACTGCACCACAGTATCTGATGCTGCTGCAGGACCTTGTGTTCCCTTCCACACTGAACACTGATGGCATTTTCCCATCTTATTTTCAGCACAATGGCACCCCTCCAAACTATGGCATTGGTGTCCATGAATGGTTGGAGGAACAACTGCCAGGGAAGTGGATTGGTTGCCGTGGTCCCGTAGAGTGGTCACCCAGATCCCCTGACTTAACGCCCCTTGATTTTTATCTATGGGGACATCTTTAACAGACATTGTATGCTGAGAGCATCTGTGATTTGAGACACCTGGAGGAATGCATACAACATGCCTGTGACCAAATTGCTGGAGACACTCTCCTCTGTGTGCAGTCAGAGTGGTTATGGTGACTACAGTTGTGCATTGCACGAGATGGACAATACGTAGAACATGTGTTGTAACAGTCAGTATGAAGGTAATTTCCCAACTCTGAACATTAATAACCTCTAAACTGTACAAGATAGACAAAAACAAATTACACCACTCAATTCCAGAGCACAAGCGAGCGTTAATTGATGGGCCATTAATGACATTCACTCAAAAAGTTGTGGCCTCACATCAAACCTATGTTCCCATCATCATATTTCAATTTCCCTTTAATCTTCCAACTTATGAAGGTGCCCAAGGACTTTTGACTCACCCAGTATATATAGTGTAAACGAACAAACACACAAAAATTTGTATAGTTGAATGTGCCGGTTTCTTAAGCAGTCTGCAGATCTTGATTCTTTTTTTTTTTCAGTCTTATTCCACAGAAACAGTTGGTTAACGGAGTACTTGGCTTATAATGGGAATGTTGTTATACGTAGCTGTGTCACTAAACATGTTTCTTTTACAGCTAACACCTCCATTTACTTTGTTGAGAAATAACTGTGCATTTTATCCATAAGATGTGCAATTTTGTTAGTAAAATTCAATAGCATATCTCAAAATTCTATTGCATTTCATTCAGATCCCACTATCTATAACATTTTAATACAGAATATTTTCACTATGCTAAACAGTTAGTGTGCGACAAGTGATGTTATGGGAAGTAACATAAATAAATGTTCTGCAGGACATTCAAGGAATCTGTTTTTTTTTCACAGTTTTTAATTTTTTAATTCTGAATTTTTTATTCAAACTTGTGAAGACTATGTTTATTACCAAACACAGATTAGTCTTTTTGCTTGAAAATTAACTTCAGTTATTATAAACTAATTTTATGGGAATTAAATCCACTAATAACTAGAATTCCTCAGCATTGAATGTTTTCATGTATAAAACATGTTCTGAGTGAACGGTAGCCAACTGCTAACCTGAAATAATGATGTCTTTTGTATTTGTTCTTTATTGCCAAGTTTCCTCAGCTTATAATTGACAATAATGTGATTTGTGAATAACTACTCACAGAAGCCTATTCAAATTCTTTACGAAGTACCCTGAATAAGTATCTAGAATTGAACAGTGTTCCGTCTTTGAAGGACTACATGTGTATAATTACAAATAATTAGATGCAATAGAAAAAAATGTAAGGGGCAAAATAAACATTAATGCTGAAAATGTTAGACTGTCAGTGGTGAAACTGCAAACCCTCAGATGGTATAAAGATGGAAACAGACAACATAAATGACAAAATTTCAACTTATTCTAGTACCAATTTGCAGTAATGTTTCCATTTTCATTCTTCTGGTGAGAAATATCAGACACTGGCAGCCACTCACAGGATATTTTATTAACAGAAACAGCAACCTGCTGATCTATGCCTCTGTTAACATTTTGTATTATTGTTGGCAATAGCTGAGTTTCCTACAAAAGTAAAATACATAAAAAATTTTATGAGTGTAATTAAAACTGACAAATACTTTTGAAACTATAATCAAGACGAACCTTACCTTCAGTCTTGAAAGTGATATTTCAGCACTCTTTATGTATGATATCCCTGTCCAGAAATGATGAAGGGATGTCTTCAAGGGAATAAATGCCAGAAACAATGCTCCCAAGACCTAAAATCAAAAATCTGTACTGTGAAATATTTTTTCACCTCTCTCTCTCTCTCTCTCTCTCTCTCTCTCTCTCTCTCTCTCTGTGGAACATTGTTAATTAAGTTTCTACTGTTTATTTTATTTTTAGGTAATCAGGGAAACAAAACACAAATGATGGGGATGACAAGCTGCCTACACAGCTAATAATTTAAAGTAAAGAATTTATAAGATATGACATTCTTAAAACTAAAGGTAAAAGTGAAAGTATATTTTAGATGCATTTAAACACAAAGGCTTGCATAAAAACATGTACATGGCATATAGGGTAGAATTAACATTCTGTAATTGCTTCACGCTGGAGGGAGAAATATTACATGCTTTGCCTAAACATACATGAGCTCATATAACAATCAGTAGTGTTAATAGAAGTAAAATAATTCATGGGGATTTCTGTGTACTTAAGAAATTCCTTCGTATATATGGTAAGACATGATTTCTGAATTATGAGGGCATGCTAGACATTTGATGTACAGAATTAGAGGGAAAACAATTTTTTAACACTTTTGACATGAAGAGTCCCAGGCAAAGAAGTAAAGCATGTATTCTTGATAAATTCCAGTGCTTCTTACAGAGATTAAGAAGAGAGAACATTAAAAAGATAGTGACAGCTGCCAACTTCATCAAAAACATGATAAATGAAACCAGCAGAATTTGCTGGTCTGATTCGCGCATATGATGTCAGGCTCAATTTCACGGAATTCACAAGAGAGAATTGCAACCTGTATAGGTAACATTCTACAAAATTGATGACACAAAACAAATTCTGCTTTGATTTAGGGATTGCTGGACATTTGGCATTAGTTTTGGAGCTATATGAATCAATTAACCAGGAATTCAGGACATGTGCACCAAATGACACTTCAGGAAAAAAAACAATTATCTTTAGCTGGCAGTCACACCTTTATTTTGTCTACCGTTGCCAGTTTACGTGTCAAATACCATCATTAAGGTAATGAAGACATCAGAAAACGTACATAAAACATTCATTAAGAAACATTTACAAAATATATTTCTCTATAACAGTTAATGAATGGTATAAAGTGAAACTTTAAAATTTAGGCAGCCCCTTACCCCTGGCACACAGTCAGCAAGCTCACGAATGGTGCGCGTCATATGCTAAAAGTAAAAGTTGATGTTATGCTTTAATCAAACAATGGAAAATCCAAGACAGAATATAACAATATTATGTAAAGGGAAGTTGCTACTCAGCATATAGTGGAGATGCTGAGTTGTAGATAGGTACAACAAAAAGACTCACAAATAAGCTTTCAGCCTTTGACAGAGGCCTTATTGACCGAAAGCTTATTTGTGAGTCTCTTTGTTGTGCCTATCTACTATATGGTGAGGAGCAACTTATCATTTCATAATGATGTTATGTTTTAAATAGACACAAATTCTGTCCTGAATTGGTAATAGTGTGCCCCCCACTCCCCCCCCCCCACCCACACCCACCCACCCACCCACCCACCCACCCACCCACACACACACACACACACACACACACACACACACACACACAGACTGTGAACACAGTTTTTTATTTTTTATCATTTCACATTCCATATTTTATGTGATTTGTACTTTTATACATCTTTTTTTTTAAGAAGTCTAAAGCAAATAATTTTTTCTGGTTGTGTTGCTTACTGATGCAACTGACAGTATATCAAGAATGTGTAAATAACACTTCAATAAAGAAAATATGAGTATATTTGACAGTAGACAGCAAGAAGAAAGTTGACCACTACATCTTCATCTACAAATACACTCCTGGAAATGGAAAAAAGAACACATTGACACCGGTGTGTCAGACCCACCATACTTGCTCCGGACACTGCGAGAGGGCTGTACAAGCAATGATCACACGCACGGCACAGCGGACACACCAGGAACCGCGGTGTTGGCCGTCGAATGGCGCTAGCTGCGCAGCATTTGTGCACCGCCGCCGTCAGTGTCAGCCAGTTTGCCGTGGCATACGGAGCTCCATCGCAGTCTTTAACACTGGTAGCATGCTGCGACAGCGTGGACGTGAACCATACGTGCAGTTGACGGACTTTGAGCGAGGGCGTATAGTGGGCATGCGGGAGGCCGGGTGGACGTACCGCCGAATTGGTCAACACGTGGGGCGTGAGGTCTCCACAGTACATCGATGTTGTCGCCAGTGGTCGGCGGAAGGTGCACGTGCCCGTCGACCTGGGACCGGACCGCAGCGACGCACGGATGCACGCCAAGACCGTAGGATCCTACGCAGTGCCGTAGGGGACCGCACCGCCACTTCCCAGCAAATTAGGGACACTGTTGCTCCTGGGGTATCGGCGAGGACCATTCGCAACTGTCTCCATGAAGCTGGGCTACGGTCCCGCACACCGTTAGGCCATCTTCCGCTCACGCCCCAACATCGTGCAGCCCGCCTCCAGTGGTGTCGCGACAGGCGTGAATGGAGGGACGAATGGAGACGTGTCGTCTTCAGCGATGAGAGTCGCTTCTGCCTTGGTGCCAATGATGGTCGTATGCGTGTTTGGCGCCATGCAGGTGAGCGCCACAATCAGGACTGCATACGACCGAGGCACACAGGGCCAACACCCGGCATCATGGTGTGGGGAGCGATCTCCTACACTGGCCGTACACCACTGGTGATCGTCGAGGGGACACTGAATAGTGCACGGTACATCCAAACCGTCATCGAACCCATCGTTCTACCATTCCTAGACCGGCAAGGGAACTTGCTGTTCCAACAGGACAATGCACGTCCGCATGTATCCCGTGCCACCCAACGTGCTCTAGAAGGTGTAAGTCAACTACCCTGGCCAGCAAGATCTCCGGATCTGTCCCCCATTGAGCATGTTTGGGACTGGATGAAGCGTCGTCTCACGCGGTCTGCACGTCCAGCACGAACGCTGGTCCATCTGAGGCGCCAGGTGGAAATGGCATGGCAAGCCGTTCCACAGGACTACATCCAGCATCTCTACGATCGTCTCCATGGGAGAATAGCAGCCTGCATTGCTGCGAAAGGTGGATATACACTGTACTAGTGCCGACATTGTGCATGCTCTGTTGCCTGTGTCTATGTGCCTGTGGTTCTGTCAGTGTGATCATGTGATGTATCTGACCCCAGGAATGTGTCAATAAAGTTTCCCCTTCCTGGGACAATGAATTCACGGTGTTCTTATTTCAATTTCCAGGAGTGTATATACTGCAAACCACTGTGTATGGCATTTCTTATCATTCACAATGTGTATGCAATGCAGGAAGAATGATTGTTTAAATACATCTGTGAATGCTGTAATTAGATTATTCTTTTCTTTACAAACCCTTTGGGAGTGATATGTAGGGAGCTGAAGAATATCTGTAGCTCCTTCGTTTAACACACAATCTTGAAACTATGTAAGTAAGTTTTCACAGTATAATTGCTTCTATGTTTTTCAACAATAATGTAACATTCTACTGTGATTCATCCTGCAATAAAACATGGCAAAAATGTTTTTGGCAAAGTTTGGGATGTGTATCATTGTTTAACACAAGAAAAACAATTTTCAGTATATCACGTCTTAATACACATATTCTCCTCCAAATATACACATATCTCATGTAATCCAGGGTGCTGCTTCTTGATGCTGCCATAGGTTCATTACTGCATCGTCACATGGAATTTATGTAACAGTTAGAATAAGTTACAGTGCTTCATGTTTACAATAGATTTTATTTTGCACACTAGATGTTCGGTGGCAAATGCAAAACTTACAAAGTCTGACTACATGCTGTTGACACAAAATTTGGTCTAAGATTGACCTAAGACAGACATATGGCAGCATACAAATTGCCTCTGTTTATATGGTTTTAAACAATTACTGTGAGTGTTACATATTGAATTTTGGATTTATACAATTACAGTTTTTACATGCATCTTCCAAAATTTCATAGAAATTTACACGGAATAAAAATAATTTCATACATCACAGAAAAGAACCTGTTTCTATTAAGTCTATAAATTAAATGTTTTATCATTTCAACAATATATTTTGTTAATTTGCATATGTTATTTTACTGACTTAAAGGAATATCATTTTCAGGGGAACAGAGGGATTAATTTTATTGAATAAAAGGTCTAGATTCAAGTAATTAAATTTTGTATTGGTAAAATTTTACTTTTTTATATGGTAGTAATTACAGTTCTGTTAACTAACGCCAATAAAATATGAGATTCTTAATGCAGACTGAAAAATCATTGTGTTATATTTTTATTAGGGATATGAACAATTTCTGGCTTAAAAACATAAAAATAGCTGTCTCTCAATGACTTGGAAATATTGTAACTTTAATCATTAAATATTCCATAATTACAATGGCCAAATTATTCCTACCATGTGGCTGAAGTTTGTGTTGTGTGTCGGTACATTAGTTTTTAATCGAATTGGTTTCCTCCATTCTATATACTGGCGACACACAGTGTAAACAATGTAAAAGCAACAGTTTTATATCTTAGGGAGAGTGAAGATGAGATTGGAATATCATACAGAGTCTCAAGGTGTTGTGGTATTGAAACAGAAAGCAGTGACAGTCTGTTCTGCCCTTCTTTGCATACATTTGACACCTGCTATTAGTTCTGTCTGAATTTTCCCAATATTCTGCCAACGAAACAAAGTCTGCTACTTATTTTAACTATAACTGAGTCTATGTGATCTTTAAGCAATTGAAAATCCAGGATAGAATATTGACAATATTATGAAAAGGATAGTTGTTACTCAACTTACAGTGGAAATGCTGAGTTGCAGATAGGCACAACGAAAAGACTCTCAAACAAAGCTTTCGGCCAAACAGGTCTTAATCAGAATAGGCACCCTACACACCACACACACACACACACACACACACACACACACACACAAAATTCAAGCTTTTGCAACCAACGGTTGGTTCACAGGAAAGAGGGAAGTTGAGAGAAAGACGAAAGGATGTGGGTTTTAAGGGAGAGGGTAAGGAGTCATTCCAATCCCGGGAGCCGAAAGACTTACCTTAGGGGGAAAAAAGGACAGGTATACAGTCGCGCACACACACATATCCATCCACACATACACAGGCACAAGCAGACATTCGTAAAGGCAAAGAGTTTGGGCAGAGATGTCAGTCGAGGCGGAAGTGCAGAGGCAAAGATGTTGTTGAAAGACAGGTGAGGTATGAGCGGTGGCAACTTGAAATTAGCGGAGTTTGAGGCTTGGCGGATAACAAGAAGAGAGGATATACTGAAGGGCAAGTTCCCATCTCCGGAGTTCTGACAGGTTGTTGTTAGTGGGAAGTATCCAGATAACCTGGACTGTGTAACACTGTGCCAAGATGTGCTGGCCGTGCATCAAGGCATGTTTAGCCACAGGGTGATCCTCATTACCAACAAACACTGTCTGCCTGTGTCCATTCATGCAAATGGACAGTTTGTTGCTGGTCATTCCCACATAGAAAGCTTCACAGTATAGGCAGGTCAGTTGGTAAATCACGTGGGTGCTTTCACACGTGGCTCTGCCTTTGATCGTGTACACCTTCCAGGTTACAGGACTGGAGAAGGTGGTGGTGGGAGGGTGCATGGGACAGGTTTTACACCGGGGGCAGTTACAAGGGTAGGAGACAGAGGGTAGGGAAGGTGGTTTGGGGATTTCATAGGGATGAACTAAGAGGTTACGAAGGTTAGGTGGATGGCGGGAAGACACTCTTGGTGGAGTGGGGAGGATTTCATGAAGGATGGATCTCATTTCAGGGCAGGATTTGAGGAAGTCGTATCCCTGCTGGAGAGCTACATTCAGAGTCTGATCCAGTCCTGGAAAGTATCCTGTCACAAGTGGGGCACTTTTGTGGTTCTTCTGTGGGAGGTTCTGGGTTTGAGGGGATGAGGAAGTGGCTCTGGTTATTTGCTTCTGTACCAGGTCGGGAGGGTAGTTGTGGGATGCGAAAGCTGTTTTCAGGTTGTTGGTGTAATGGTTCAGGGATTCTGGACTGGAGCAGATTCATTTGCCATGAAGACCTAGGCTGTAGGGAAGGGACCGTTTGATGTGGAATGGGTGTCAGCTGTCATAATGGAGGTACTGTTGCTTGTTGGTGCGTTTAATGTGGACGGACGTGTGAAGCTGGCCATTGGACAGATGGAGGTCAACGTCAAGGAAAGTGGCATGGGATCTCGAGTAGGACCAGGTGAATCTGATGGAACCAAAGGAGTTGAGGTTGGAGAGGAAATTCTGGAGTTCTTCTTCACTGTGAGTCCAGATCATAGAAGATGTCATCAAAGAATCTGTATCAAACTTTGGGTTGGCAGGCCTGGGTAACCTAGAAGGCTTCCTCTAAGTGGCCCATGAATAGGTTGGCGTACGAAGGGGCCATCCTGGTACCCATGGCTGTTCCCTTTAATTGTTGGTATGTCTGGTCTTCAAAAGTGAAGAAGTTGTGGGTCAGGATGAAGCTGGCTAAGGTAATGAGGAAAGAGGTTTTAGGTAGGGTGGCAGGTGATCAGCGTGAAAGGAAGTGCTCCATCGCAGCGAGGCCCTGGACGTGCGGGATATTTGTGTATAAGGAAGTGGCATCAATGGTTACAAGGATGGTTTCTGGGGGTAACGGATTGGGTAAAGATTCCAGGCGTTCGAGAAAGTGGTTGGTGTCTTTGATGAAGGATGGGAGACTGCATGTAATAGGTTGAAGGTGTTGATCTACCAAATCCTGCCCTGAAATGAGATCCATCCTTCATGAAATCCTCCCCACTCC
The DNA here is from genome assembly GCF_023898315.1 of Schistocerca nitens. Taxonomy (NCBI): domain Eukaryota; kingdom Metazoa; phylum Arthropoda; class Insecta; order Orthoptera; family Acrididae; genus Schistocerca; species Schistocerca nitens. The sequence goes on along the minus strand of NC_064615.1, from coordinate 459,042,589 downwards.
ACCAAGAGTGTCTTTCCGCCGTCCACCTAACCTTCGTAACCTCTTAGTTCATCCCTATGAAATCCCAAAACCACCTTCCCTACCCTTGTAACCACCCCCGGTGTAAAACCTGTCCCATGCACCCTCCCACAACCACCTACTCCAGTCCTGTAACCCGGAAGGTGTACACGATCAAAGGCAGAGCCACGTGTGAAAGCACCCACGTGATTTACCAACTGACCTGCCTACACTGTGACGCATTCTATGTGGGAATGACCAGCAACAAACTGTCCATTTGCATGAATGAACACTGGCAGACAGTGTTTGTTGGTAATGAGGATCACCCTGTGGCTAAACATGCCTTGGTGCACGGCCAGCACATCTTGGCACAGTGTTACACCGTCCAGGTTATCTGAATACTTCCCACTAACACCAACCTATCCGAACTCCGGAGATGGGAACTTGCTCTTCAATATATCATCTCTTCTCGTTATCCACCAGGCCTCAATCTCCGCTAATTTCAAGTTGCCGCCACTCATACCTCACCTGTCATTCAACATCTTTGCCTCTGCACTTCTGCCTCGACTGACATCTCTGCCCAAACTCTTTGTACGATATGTGTGGATGGATGTGTGTGTGTGTGCGAGTGTATACCCGTCCTTTTTTCCCCGTAAGGTAAGTCTTTCCGCTTCCGGGATTGGAATGACTCCTTACCCTCTCCCTTAAAACCCACATCCTTTCGTCTTTCCCTCTCCTTCCCTCTTTCCTGATGAGGCAACAGTTTGTTGCGAAAGCTTGAATTCTGTGTGTATGTTTGTGTTTGTTTGTGTGTCTGTCGACCTGCCAGCACTTCATCTTTGTTTTTAGATATATTTTTCCTACATGGAATGTTTCCCTCTATTATAACCATATACAGGGTGTTTCAAAAATGACCGGTATATTTGAAACGGCAATAAAAACTAAACGAGCAGCAATAGAAATACACCGTTTGTTGCAATATGCTTGGGGCAACAGTACAATTTCAGGCAGACAAACTTTCGAAATTACAGTAGTTACAATTTTCAACAACAGATGGCGCTGCGGTCTGGGAAATTCTATAGTACGATATTTTCCACATAGCCACCATGCGTAGCAATAATATGGCGTAGTCTCTGAATGAAATTACCCGAAACCTTTGACAACGTGTCTGGCGGAATGGCTTCACATGCAGATGAAATGTACTGCTTCAGCTGTTCAATTGTTTCTGGATTCTGGCGGTACACCTGGTCTTTCAAGTGTCCCCACAGAAAGAAGTCACAGGGGTTCATGTCTGGCGAATAGGGAGGCCAATCCACGCCACCTCCTGTATGTTTTGGATAGCCCAAAGCAATCACACGATCATCGAAATATTCATTCAGGAAATTAAAGACGTCGGCCGTGGAATGTGGCCAGGCACCATCTTGCATAAACCACAAGGTGTTTGCAGTGTCGTCTAAGGCAGTTTGTACCGCCACAAATTCAGGAAGGATGTCCAGATAGCGTGATGCAGTAATCATTTCGGATCTGAAAAAAGGGGCAATGATTCCTTTGGAAGAAATGGCGGCCCAGACCAGTACTTTTTGAGGATGCAGGGACGATGGGACTGCAACATGGGGCTTTTCGGTTCCCCATATGCACCAGTGCTGTTTATTGATGAAGCCGTCCAGGTAAAAATAAGCTTCGTCAGTAAACCAAATGCTGCCCACATGCGTATCGCCGTCATCAATCCTGTGCACTATATCGTTAGTGAATGTCTCTCGTGCAGCAATGGTAGAGGCGCTGAGGGGTTGCCGCGTTTGAACTTTGTGTGGATAGAGGTGTAAACTCTGGTGCATGAGACGATACGTGGAGTTGGCGTCATTTGGACCGCAGCTGCAACACGGCGAACGGAAACCCGAGGCCGCTGTTGGATCACCTGCTGCACTAGCTGCGCGTTGCCCTCTGTGGTTGCCGTACACGGTCGCCCTACCTTTCCAGCACGTTCATCCGTCACGTTCCCAGTCCGTTGAAATTTTTCAAACAGATCCTTTATTGTATCGCTTTTCAGTCCTTTGGTTACATTAAACCTCCGTTGAAAACTTCGTCTTGTTGCAACAACACTGTGTTCTAGGCGGTGGAATTCCAACACCAGAAAAATCCTCTGTTCTAAGGAATAAACCATGTTGTCCACAGCACACTTGCACGTTGTGAACAGCACACGCTTACAGCAGAAAGACGACGTACAGAATGGCGCACCCACAGACTGCGTTGTCTTCTATATCTTTCACATCACTTGCAGCGCCATCTGTTGTTGAAAATTGTAACTACTGTAATTTCGAAAGTTTGTCCGCCTGAAAATGTACTGTTGTCCCAAGCATATTGCAACAAACGGTGTATTTCTATCGCTGCTCGTTTAGGTTTTATTGCCGTTTCAAATATACCGGTCATTTTTGAAACACCCTATATATATAAAAAAAATAGAGGGAAACATTCCACGTAGGAAAAATATATCTGAAAACAAAGATGATGTGACTTACCAAATGAAAGTGCTGGCAGGTCGACAGACACACAAACAAACACAAACATACACACAGAATTCAAGCTTTCGCAATAAACTGTTGCCTCATCAGGAAAGAGGGAAGGAGAGGGAAAGACGAAAGGATGTGGGTTTTAAGGGAGAGGGTGATATGTGTGGATGGATATGTGTGTGTGTGCGAGTGTATACCCGTCCTTTTTTCCCCCTAAGGTAAGTCTTTCCGCTCCCGGGACTGGAGTGACTCCTTACCCTCTCCCTTAAAACCCACATCCTTTCGTCTTTCCCTCTCCTTCCCTCTTTCCTGATGAGGCAACAGTTTGTTGTAAAAGCTTGAATTTTGTGCGTATGTTTGTGCTTGTTTGTGTGTCTGTTGACCTGCCAGCACTTTCATTTGGTAAGTCACATCATCTTTGTTTTTTTTTATATATATATATATATATATATATATATATATATATATATATATATATATATATATATATATATATATATATATATATATGTGTGTGTGTGTGTGTGTGTGTGTGTGTGTGTGTGTGTCAATTAATTTAACATTATAAAATTCTGTTTCCTAGCTGTCTTGCTTTTCCAAATTGATGTTGTTAGGAAGGTGGTTACACCATTGTGTGCTTCTATGAAGGACACTCCTCTGGCAGACTGATGTATTGGCATATGAGACATGAATGTTATTGCCATTTCTTGTTGTGTAATTGTGCACAGAGCTGTTCAGCTTGAGGGAGATGTTTGGGTTAGTTACACCAAACTACCCCCATTAAGCAGTAGTTCATTTATTCACCACTTTGCACAAGCAAGTCTCACAAAGAACTGACATGGCGGAACAGAACAAAGATAATGCACAGCTTAGTTCAAAGATGGATGTATCGATGTTGGAGTCGATTTCATCAGTGCCACATAGCTCCCCCCCATCCCCCCGACCCCCTCACCACTACCCCTAAGCAGTACGGAGTACTCTTGAGAGGCCGGGGGGGGGGGGGAGGGGGAGTGACTACGACGTTGGCAGGATTGGTCCGTGGGAGTCGGACCACGATTAGCCAGGCGTCATATTGGGCATGCTGGGCATGCTGGTCATGCGGCGTCAGGTAGGCCGGCAGTTTGCGGCTGGAACGGAGCGATGAGGCTGATGTCTCTGGTGGGCATGGCGAACACACCAAGCATGTCCAGGTCGATGTCGGGCAGGAAGGAAACACATTTCACCAGGTGGCAGGGAATGGCTGAGGTTGTGTCACGAGCACTGAATGAAGAGAAACACACAACGAACAGTGTATAATCATGCAGTATTATTGAGATGTCATGGATTACGTCTAGGGGGGAAGGCAGAAACACCTCGAGCGAGGGCATGCTCAAGATGGGGGGGTGTGAGAAACCTCAACAGGCTGAGGCAGGCAACGGTGGAGAGGCGAAGGGACCAGCGAAGGGCCTGGCGGCAAGGGCGTGATCGTAGGTAAGCTCGATGTTGGGAGCATGTGGTCACTCGAGGGAGTGCGTGAGCCGGAGTAGAGGGGAGGTCGGAGGAGTGCTTGACGACTGGAAGCGGAAGACACTCGACCGAGTGTGTAAGTCCAACATGGTGGGAGTGGTCGGAGCGTCATGAGCCACAATAGTGAGTGGCGTGGTCGTGGCCTAAAGGAGAGTAGAAGAAGGCTTGACATGAGCAGGCTTAAGTCTGTTGAGAGAGACTGTAACAGCTGAATCTTTCATCTGGATGTCATAGGTGTTGGCTGAGTACCAGAGAACTTAGTACGGGCCGGTATATAGAGGTTGGAGGGGAGCACGGACAGTGTCATCTCAGAGCATGACGTACTCGCAATTGTCCAGAGATTTCGGGACAAGAACCTTAGGGTCAGAGTGGCTGGCGGTCGGAGGGATATGGAGGTTGATGAAGTGGCGTCTGACACTGTCCACGAAGGAAGGTAACTGAGACTGAGGGAGAGAAGCAGAAGGGCTTACAAGTTCTCCAGGGAGAACAATGTTCTAGCCATATGTGAACTCGGCTATTCTGCCTTTGAGGTCTTCCTTATAGGTTGCACGAATGCTGAGTACCACAAGGGGAAGGGCCTCCATCCATAGAGAGCCGTGGCATCAAACAGCCACCTGGCAAGTGCGATGCCAGCACTCAGCTAGCCTGTTAGTTTGCGGATGATATGCTGTGGTATGGATGTGCCAGATGCCACAAATGTTACAAATCTCTTTGAACAGGGCCGACTCAAATTGTCTACCCTGGTCAGTCGTGATGATAGCTGGACATCCGAAATGCAATACCCATGACTCAACAAAAGCTCGAGCAACAGTTTCTGCTGTATTGGGGAGGGGGACAGCCTCGACCCAGTGAGTTGTTAGGTCGATAGATGAGAGAACATAATGAAAGCCGTTACTGGTGGTGGTGGGGGGGGGGGGGGGGGGTGGAGGAGGAGAGGGCCGACCCGACAATGTCAATATGAACATGCTGGAAACGCACTGGAGGAATCAAAAAGGCGCCGAGGGTGGGTGGGGGGGGGGGGGTGAAGTGTGCTTGTGTACTTTGCAGTGTTGGCACGTGATGCAGGAGTGTGCCCATTGTTGGCAGTCCTTGTTGACATTTCTCCACACAAAGCACTCTGCTACGAGGCGGGCGGACGCACAAACACTGGGGTGGGCTAAATTATTCAATGTGTTGAAGACAGCTTGATGGAACATGGTGGAGATGAGGGGGTGTAATGTGCCCATACAATTGTTGCACCAGATCTCGCCAGAAATGGCAGGGAAGGTGGTGCGGACAAAGTTTAGAGAAGAGGTAGAGTCTGAAATCAGGTTTTGTGTCTCCTCATCGGTGGGTTGGAGGTTAGGCAGTTCAGAGAGGTCTAACAACAAATGGATGGTGTTGACTCATGAAATGAAATCAGCAACTATATTATCAGCACCCTTTATGTGTCTGACATTGGTGCTGAACTGAGATATGAAGTCCATGTATCTGAAGCGGCGAGGTGGCGGGTCAGCTGGAGGGTTTGTAATGGCCACAGCCAGGGGTTTGTGGTCCGTTAAAACATAGAAAGGGCATCCCTCAACATCAGACTTAAAGTGCTTGATCGCTTCATAGACTGCAAGCAACTCCCTGTCAAACTCGGGATATTTCTGTTGTGCATTGGTGAGCTTGCGCAAGAACTGTAGAGGCGAAGTTTGGGCGTCAATTGCCTGGCTAAGGACAGCGCCGATGGAGTATCACTTGTCTCTGTGGTGATGAAAAGCTGTGCATTGGGATGGTGTGATGGTGCAGGCCTCGGCAAGAAGATTTTTGAGGGCAGTGAAAGAGTCAGTCATTGCAGGGGTCCATGGAACGAGCCGAGATCCAGAAGTCTTGGTGCCTGCCAAGTTGTCCGTCAGTGGAGCCTGAATTTCCACAGCCCGAGGTAGATGTCGGTGATAATAATTAACCTTCCCCAGAAAGCACCGGAGCTCTTTGAATGACAAAGGTCTGGGTAGGTTTAGTATTGTTTGTACTTTCTCAGGGGACGGTGAAATGCCATCGGCAGAGACCCAAAAACCAAGAAAAGTGACAGCGGGTTGATGTAGCTGCAATTTCTCCTGGTTCGTCTTGATGCCTGCTTCCGCGAGAGTGTTCATAAGTTTGCACATGTCGAATGTTGTCCTCGACGGAGGAGCTGAAGACAAGAATGGCATCAAGATATGCAAAGCAGAATTTTAGGTCGAATAGCAGTTTGTTGATGAAGCGTTGCCAGGTCTGAGTTGCGCTTTTAAGACCAAAGGTCATGAATCAAAACTGAAATAACCCGATCAGGTTGGTGATTGCTGTCTTCTCGATGTCCTCAGGTGCCATGAGGATCTAGTGGTAGGCCCGTTTGCAATCAATGACAGAGAATGTGGTCGCACCTGCGAGGGAACTGATGAAGTCGGTAATGTTGGGTATGGAGTAGGTGTCCATAATTGTTCATGCGTTTAGTCGATGGTAGTCTCCGCACATGCGCCAGGACCCGTCTTTCTTCGGTATCATATGTATGGGCGTAGACCAGCTACTGGCAGAGGGTTCAATGATGCTGGAGCTTAGTAGTTCAGAAATCTGATTTTTAAGGTCAGAGAGGCGCTCGAAAGTCGACGTGGTTTATTGAAGATCGGGGACCAGGCATGAGGCGAAGATTGTGAACCATGCCGTTGGTGATGACGGAAATGTTTCTGGCGGCACGGGAGGCTGTTTGTTTACAATTTGTGGCGGGCGGGGGAGGCAAGGTGTGGTCCTGATGTTCGGAGCCACTCGTCATATCCGACGGGAGCTGAGGCGGCAAAGTGTCCCAGGAGTCATCGTGACAAGATGGCCGCCAGCCCAAAGCAGTGGCACCATGGTCGGCTGAGCTCGGTAGAGCTCGTGAGGCATTGGTGAGTCCATTGTCCAAGGGTGCAGCCTGCGGCAGCACAGTCACGGGCGAAACATTTGGCATGAGTGCACTGTTTGTGTTGTCAGTGGCGGTTGCACAGCAGCGCACAGGAGTCAAAGTTGCATAGTTTGAGATGCTGTCCACGAGGGGCAGGGTAGGAGCCATCAGTCTGGGAACACGTGACGCTTGTCACGCATGCGCACTTGTGTGCGCCCAAGTGTCAAACACTGCTGTGTTAGGAGGGTGTGGCCCTGCGGAGCTGTCAGTACATGTTATGGCAGTCTTGATAGCACAGTTGTGAGGGGTAGTGGAAGGTAAACACATGGAGGCTTGATTGCTGGGTCTGCAAGCAGATTCAGCGCACTTACTGACCTTGCTTTGCCATTGCTGTAGTGTCTGTAATTTTTTTGCTGCATTGGAGAGCTGGAGCTGAGTTTTGTGGAGCTGGAGGGAGAGCTTGAAGTTTTCCTTGTGTAGGCAAGCGACGTTTTCAAGCTTGACAAGGCACTTGTGCGTTGTTCTTGTAACGTTGTCAACAGAGACAAGCATGTACGGATGAGATGAGCCAGGACTGATGTGTCACGGAGGGGTTTGCTCGATGGAGCACAGGGGATGGGAGTCTTGGACGGGTGATGAAACATTGTGTTTCGCACTAGGTCTGGTGAAAGTTTGTAGTGTTGCAAGAAGTCAATGCCTGGTATAGGTTCGTCAATTTCGCACACTAAAAAAGTCCACTCGAGTTTGCAGTTTGCAGAGAGTGAGACAATGTGGGAAGTTGAACCCGAGCATTGTAGTTTAGTAGAATTCATGGCCTGCAGTGAAGTATGATGAGGGCGGAAGTTCAATGATGCCAAGGACTTAGGCAGCAGCGAAACATCGGCGCCTGTGTCCACTAGGAAAAGGTATCCTGATGAAATGTCTTTAATGTAAAGACATCCTCATTTATGCAGTCATTCCCGGACAGAATGGAGCACTGGGGGGTGCCTGTCATGTTGTGTGCACGAGGCGGCACCCAGACCTACCTGAGATTGGCGTTTTGGAAGTAGCAGGGTGGACTGCAGTTCCATGCTGCCTCACCAACCGTGTGTGGAAGTAACAGTATGGGTAGTGCAGTTGCATTTCCTGCAGAACATTCATTGCCAGTGATGGTGGCCGAGGTTTGGTGGCCGCAGCAGGCTCGGTTGCAGGAGGGGCCATGACCGAGGGCGGAGCCAGTGACATCCCAGTAGCTTGTTTACTGCTTCTTGGAGTGAGTGGAACGGTCGGCACAGTGGGGCCTTGGCTGCGTCTGGTCACAGGACAATGAGCCTGAACCTGAGACTTCTCAGGTAGGCAGTGGCTGGCGAAATAGAGCAGTGATACATCATGTAGCTTGTTAGCAATTATCATTCTTTGCTCGACAGGTTCAGGAGACCTCTGAGCCAGAGCAAAGTGGATGTGAGGAGATAGTTTATCTGACCAGATGGCGAGGAGAGCTGTGTCAGAGAGTAGATCAGCACTGACCAGAGCACGTAGCTGTCTCGAGAGATGGGAAGGTTTGTCGTTGCCTAATTGCTTGACGTGGAGCACTTGCCGTATTGCTGCCTCAGTTGAGCATGCAAGCCGATGTATAACTGTCTTTTTGGCTAGACTGTACCGGGTAGATGAGTCTGGGAAGTCGACCAGGTCAGCAATCAAGTCCTCCTGGTCGTGCAGGTGGGTGATGAGTAGACCACGGATTTTTAGGTCATAAAAAAAGTGTGTTTTTGGCACCTAAAATAGGCTCCTTCAGTACTTCATTTAGGCTATATAAAACCTAAAATAAGCTCTAATAAAAATGATGCATAGAAAATAAAAATAAATTAAAATACACAGTGTTGACAGTATGAACATCTTATTAGTCATTAAAACAAGGAGAATGAATATTTACACAGTTACAGAGCACAGCAATCTACAACATTAATGTTGAACGTAACTCCAAATATTTTTGAGTTCCTGCAAGATAAATATCTCCGTAAAAAAGATGTGGCAATGGTTTAATTAATATATTCGTAGTTTCACATATTCTGACCATAGTTGGCTTCACAATAAATAACCAAAGTCTTTTCTAGGTTTTCTAGTGAAAAACTGTGGCGCTTGTCAGTCAGAATCAATTTATGTGCTGAAAAAGAACGTTCTACATCAACAAATGTGACAGGGGTGTACTTCATTTTCGGCACATGTTGGACAGAAATGCTGCAGTCAGGAGTGCTGGATTTTCCACTAAGTATGTTGGCAGCAGCACACAACTCCTTCAGACCAGTGTTCGTCTGCAAAACCGTTTGCATTTTTGCCCGTACTTTTACCCCTACTTCACCTTGCACTTCATTAATTTTCATTTTGACTTCTTCAAGCAAAGAAATATTGTCGTAGATATGTCTCCCTGAGCCTTCTAATTGTGAAATCATTCTTGCCATAAATATGTAGTGGGCCCTATGTAAGATAAGTCCCGTTTTAAAGAAGAATCTTTGAGTAACTCCATTGGTGCAGTTATGGATGCAGCATTCTCCGGTATATTTACATCCACCTTCTGGACAGCTGAGAGATGCGTACTATAGTTTTCTGCTGCTATCAGCCACGTGCCCCAGCGAGTGACAACAGGCTCTGGCGGCAGTGGGACAACTGGAAGCTGTTCTTTGAATGCCTGTATTCTTGATGGTGCCTTAACAAAAATTTTCTACACCATAGATATTACTTTATTTTCTTTAGGAAATTGTAGCCTTACTTGCTCTGCTATGCGGTTGATCCCATGCACTACACAAGTTACGTGCAGCAGTGTCAGTGACGGCCAGAAGCACCTTATTCTCATCCACTCCATTTGGGTATAGCACCTTAAGCCCATTGTTCACAAACTGTGCTATTGTTTGTTGGTTAGTTTTTGCAAGCTTTTTTTAGTAAATCAAATGGGCCCTGGGTGGAGCATCTGGATCTAGCTTGCCAATAATCAGGTTTGCAATGTAACGGCCAAGACTGTCAGTAATTTCATCCACAGAAATCCATATACAAGATTCTCCAACATCTTCTTGGATTCTGTGCAATGCAGCATTGTAAGCTGAATCCACATAATTCTTATGTAAAGTTGACTCTGCAGGAATAGACTGATGGCAGTACTTCTCAAGAAAACCTCTGAAAATGGGGGTTTCTAGTTTCCGAAAGGGGATGTTTGCTGCCACAAGTGCATGACACAAATCACTGCAGTACTTGTTTTTTTCGGAGGATTCACCAGATTTATTGGTTACAAGAGTTTGCTTCAATTTTGACTTTCGTTCAACATTAGCTTTATGTGCGATTCCATCTGCATGCTGAGTTAGCTGAGATTTCTTAACACTCGAAACCTAATATGAGAGAAAAGGGTAATGCACTTTAGAATCACATATAAAGAGTATTTCATATTACTAAAGGATAGTGAGAAAAAAGAATCCTAAGTGACAGGAAAATAAGAAGTCTAAGAAAAACATCAACTAACCTCCTTGTTGCATGCTTGGCAGAAAATAATTTTCCCATCTGTTGTATAATGCAGAAAATCTTGCAGACACTGCCTTATATGAGTAGACTTTGAACTAGCTGTTTTCAGCATGGCGTAGTATTCTCACACAGAAACTAGCATTTATTTTGCACTTAGAATGTCAGTAGCACTTAACATGTCGGTCGCTACACAATGTACTGATTTGTTTTCGCTGGGGAAAAGTGAACGATGACTGTTTTTTTTTTTTTTTTTTTTTTTTTTTTTTTTTTTTTTTTTTTTTTTTTTTTTACTGCAGTGTATGGGAGCGGTAGGGGAAGTACTGTACTCGTTGCTGGACATATGGCACCTGACATATGGCTGCCCCTTCTGAACAAGCGAATGGAATCTACCGGTGCTTCAGATGAAAACATCTCACTACTGGCAAATTATTTTTCGAACCGGAAAATTCATGTATAATACCTTTCACAAAACAGAGTAGTTTGATAGGACTTCCATTAGACAGCAGCGAGAAAATGCATGAAGGGCAGTAATTTAGCTGTAGAGGGCATCTACGATTAACATTGTGATTTTTTAATCTGTGCTCAGCCTAAGGCCTATGAAACTGTTTCTTTGCGAAAATACACAGCTGGCCAGAATCCTACGAACAAAATATTTTCAAATATAACATTTAGTACTCCCACATTCGATTCTAATGTGTAACTCAAATCTTTGACCGGTTCCCATTCGCTCACCGAAGTTAAGCACTGTCGCGCACGGCTTCTACTTGAGTGGATGACCATTCAACCGTGCCGAGTGCTGTTAGTAGTAAGGCAAGCAAAGGAATTGTAAACAGTCTCTAACGACCTTCGCATTTGACGAGACGTAAAGCCCTAAGTTTACTTCCTTTTTCTAATCTTTGAAAACACAAGAACTCTATGTCAGATTAACGAAATAGGTACTTTTTAGGATTTTGATGCTGAAATAGGCAAAATTAGGCGTCAACGTTGAATTTTAGGTCCTATAGAACTAACGGTATTCAGTTTAGTTAGTGATGAAATGCATAAGTAGCAACTTACATGCAAATTGAAGCTTAGGAAAAAAAATAGGTTTTAACCTAAAGATTCGTGATCTATTTTTTACATATGAATAATAAAACACCTATAAAGGGTATTTCGTATTAACAGGGATAGTGATATAAAAAAAATGAATAAAAAAAGACCAAAGTGTTAGGCAAATATGAAGCATGAGCGCATATCAACTAGCCACCTTGCTGCACGCTGGGCAGAAAATATTTTTTTTTCCATCTGTCGTCTAGCGTGGAAAAACTTGGAGCCACTGTCTTATATGATGAAATAGGCACTTTTTAGGATATTAAAGCCGAAATAGGCAAAAATAGGCACTAACATCGAAACAGGCTGTTTTAGGTCCTATAGAATTAACACTATTAAGTGTAAATAGTCATGAAATGCGTAAGTACAAATTTTTATGCAAATAGGAACTCAGGAACAAAATAGGTTTTTACCTAAAATCTGTGGTCTAGTGATGAGGCACCGAAACCTGGTTGACTCGTAGAGTTTGTAATGGTCGAACACTTTGTCCGCAATTTTGAACCAGGTTGCAGCTCTATCGGGATTAAACAGCGGCAGTGTCGGTAAGCACTGTAGAATGTTTGGAAGAACAGGTTCAAGCCCAGGAATACAGAATTCCTCTTGAAACATAACTTTGGTATTATTAGCTTGTCACATTTTTATCTTTGGATCTTAGCCAAATATTCTGCCTGTTGCCTCCTAATCGATCCAAGTAGTTTTGATTGTATCATCACCTTAGTGATTAGTAAGACAAGTTGTGATAATGCAAATGGAGTCATTTCACCTAACCTGGCAAGCTTATCGGTTGTTCATTGCCACCATTTCCTGAGTGACCAGGGACCTACAGCAGGTTTTTACTGTTGCTTTCACATTGTCTCCAAATGGCATCATGCCATTCTGCAACGATCTTGGATGTCTTTGCAGGGCTGATAGGGATTTCAGAGCTGCTTGTCCATCAGAAGTAATGTAGAAGCCATGATCACTATAGCACCTTTGTAGATTCACCTCTGCACACATTCTGTTAACAACTGATGCCCTTTTCATAGGACCACAATTTATTTGGGTTTGGTGAGAGATCATTCAATAACAATCTGCTATGGTAGTCACTGAATTTTTCACAGACAAATGTATTCCATTCAGCATCTTGCTATCTCAAGGCCTCCTTCTTATTTTATACCTAGTAGTCACTGCTTCTTTGGGAGTTTTTTGACAGTGACTGTAAACCATGGGAGGTACTTCTCATCATGAACTATTCTGCCATATATGTTTCTGTCCAGTGCAGGATCAACCGTTCTTTTAAATTTGAGACACAGTTTTTCTGCATGATTTTGCCCAGAGCTTCGTCTCACTCCTCTTTGAGATATGACATGATTATTTGTTTATCTAACTTACTGAACAAGTTAAGCTTCCTACTTGTTTCAGCTGCCCATCCTACTTTATTAATCATTGCTGCTACAATTACCTCATGATTAGTGATCCCAATTTCAATATGGTCATCGACAAGAAGGTCATGTCTATCTGTTGCCACCATGTCTAATATATTTTCATCATGAGCAGGTTTCTAAACTGGCTGGCCTACATACTATTTAGCAAAGGCATTTAGTGTCTTTCAGTACCATGTCTTGTCACTTTCACCACCTACAAAACTGCCATCCAGGAAAGTTTTCACACTCAAGTTATTTTGGGGACCGAGAGCTGGCTGAAACCTGAGGTGGAAAGCTCTGAGATATTTCACAAGTTATGGAATGTATATATGAAAGGCAGATTAGAGGCCATAGGAGGGGGAGTATTCATTGCAGTTGACAAAAATTTTGTATCTATTGATGCCAAAGTTGAGAGTGACAGTGAAGTTATCTGGTCACACATAACAGGTGTAGGTGAAACCAAGTTAATTGTTAGTTGTTTTTACCAGCCACCTAATTCTGATGTGTCATTTCTAGAGTCATTCAAAGAAAGTCTGTCTATACCTGCATCTACATAATACATACTCTGCTAACCACCAACCGGTGTGTGGCGGAGGGCACTATTCACGCCCCAAAGTCGTATCCCCCCCCCTCTGTTCCACTCGCAGATCGCACGAGGGAAACACGACTGTCTAAACACCTCAGTACGAGCTCTAATTTCCCTTATCTTCGAATGGTAATCATTGTGCAATTTGAAAGCTTGTGGTAGTAATATTTGCTCTACATCCTTGGCGAAGATCAGATTTTGGACTTCACTAAGCAGCCCCTTCCGTTTAGTGTGTTGTCTACCTGCAAGTGTATCCCACTTCAAACTATCTATGAGATTTGTGATGCTCTAACGATGGCTAAATGTACCAGTCACAAATCTTGCCACTCTTCTTTGGATCTTCTCAATATCTTGAATCAGACCCAACTGGTAAGGGCCCCATACAGATGAACAATACTCTAAGACTGGATGAACTAACATATTGTAAGCAATTTCCTTTGTTGAAGGACTTCATTGTTTCAGGATTCTACCAATAAAGTGCAATCTAGAGTTTGCCTTGCCCATTACTTGTGTAATCTGACATTCCATTTGAGATCATTTTGAATAGTCAAACCCAGATACTTGACAGATGTTACTGTTTCCAAAGACTGGTCATTTATTTTGTACTCATACATTCATGGGGAGTTTCACATTGTTATATGCAGTAGGTTGCACTTACTAATATTGAGAGATAACTGCCAGTCATTACACCATGCATTTATTTTGTGGAAGTCCTCATTGATTTCTTCACAACTTTCATGTGATACTACTTTCCTGTAGGCTACAGCATCATCAGCAAACAGTCTAATGCTGCTGTTAATACCATCAACCAGATCATATATGTAAATTGTAAAAAGCAGCGGACCTATTACGCTGCCTTGGTGTACACCTGAAGTTATGCTTGTTTCTGCTGAAGTCACCCCATTCAGGATGACATACTACTCTCTGTCTGTTAGAAAACCTTTTATCCAACCAAATATATCATTGGATAGACCATAAACAAGCACTTTTTGGAGCAAGTGACAGTGTGGAACTGATTTGAACACCTTTCAAAATTCGAGATATATGGCATCAACCTGGGAGCTGGTATCTAGAGCCTGTTGTATATCATGCACAAAGAGGGCAAGCTGTGTCTCGCATGACCTCTGTTTCCTAAAACCGTGCTGGTTTCTGCAGATGAGCTTCTCAGAGTCTAACAAGGTCATTATGTCTGAACACAAAATATGTTCCATGATTCTACAACAAATCGATGTCAGTGAAATTGGCCGGTAATCATGTGAATCCGATTTGCTACCCTTTTTATAGATTGCTATAACCTGGGCATCTCTCATAGATGATGGATAAGAATGGTGCTATATTTTTAGCATAGTCAACATATAATCTTACCGGGATACTGTCTGGGACAGATGCCTTCCTGGCGTCTAAGGATCTTAACTGTTTTACAGTCCCAGACACACTAAACACTATCTCAGCTATCCTTCTGTTAGTTCAATTATTGAATGGGGGAATGGTGCTGCAGTCGTCTACTGTAAATGATTTTTTGAAAGCTAGGTTTAGAATTTCGACCTTCTTTTTATCATCATCCGTTACTTTTCCCATACTGTCAGCAAGAGAAGGTATTGAATTATTTGTAGCGTTCATAGATTTTACATATGACCAAAATTTTTTGGGGTTATTTTTAGAATCTGCAGATAAAATACTGCTTTCAAATTCATTAAAAGAATTGACAGCTGCTTTCATTTCGCATAATTTCTGTTTGTCAATGGAGCAGTGACTACGTTTAAAATGACTGTGCAAAATTCTCTGCTTTCTCAGCAACTTTCTAATATGTTTGTTGTACCAAGGTGGATCCTTTCCCTCCCCTATATTTTTGCTAGGCACATGTTTCTCTAGCACATGGTGGACAATACCTTTAAATTCCAACCAAAGATGCTCAATATCTTTGTGTCCCGTGGTGAATGCTTGGAGCTGACTATGAAGATATTCATTAATGATAATTTTTTTTACTTTCCCAAACATGGAAACTATACACTGTGTTTTTTTTTTTTTTTGTTTTTTTTTTAAAGAAACTTCCACTTACATAGAAGCCACAGTGACATTATGGTCACTAATACCTTTTCTAGATTAACTTCTTCAAAAAGATCAGGTTTGTTTGTCGCCAAGATATCTAATATGTTCCCATCTCAAGTTGGTTTTTTAACCAACTGCTCAAGGTTGAATGTTTGTATGTTGAGAGCGCTTCTAGAATAACTTCACAAGAGTCTTTGCTTCTGGCCCATGTGATAAATGTGTAATTTTCCCAGTCAATGGATGCTAGGTTAAAGTCTCCACCTATAACTAACGGATAATTTGGATATTTATTTCCTATGTACTCAAGACTTTCCCTGGAACATTCTGATATTTGTTGTGGATGCTGGTGGTCTATAAAAACATCCTAATACAATGGTCAATCCTTGTCTGATTGACAGCTTTGTCCAGACTATTTCACAGTCCTACCCAGTATCGATCTCAGCTGCATTTAAACACATTTTAACTGCAATGAACACACAACTTCCCATATCATCAGTCCTCTCCATCCTAAACATTGTCCAATAAAAGTTCAAAATTTCACTGCTTTCGGTACCTAATACAATATTGGCATTGCTACTGTTTATTTCAGAGAGTAACTCAGGGATCTTGCTAGAGACACTTTGACAATTTACTAACATGAGAATTAGCTTATTTAAATCCTTTGGAGTGACCCATATCAGTGTCATGAACTGGTAATTTTTCAGGCCAAGGTTTGTTTCCCATGGGGAGGAACCTAATCTAAAACCCCCCATGTGCACACCACAAGTACTGTGCTACCCATGTAACTGATTCCTGTGTGTAGCGCCCCCCTGATCTATTGAGGGGCATCCTACAACCTTCCACCCCATAGCGTAAGTCAAGGAATCTACAACCATTTTCGTAACAGAGTCAACGTAGTCTCTGGTTTACATTCTCAACTCGACTCCAAACCACCCTGGGTAAGATGCTGCAGATCATCAGCTTGGCTTCCACTCCTCTAGAGATGGAGGCTGCCTTCGCCAATTTAGCCAGCCATTGAAAGGACCCAAGGATTTCCTCAGAACCCTGACAACAGGCATCGTTGGTGCCAACATGTGCAACAATCTGCAGCTGGCTGCACCCCGCACACTCGATAGCTGCCAGAAGAGTCTCTCGCACATCCCGGGCAAGGCCCCCCAACAAGCACACCGAGTGAATGTTGGACTTCTTCCCTGCCCTAGCCGCTATGTTCCTGAGGGTCTCCATGACCCGCCTAACATTGGAGCTCCCAATAACTAACAAACCCCTAGCCCCACGTGCCTGTCTAGACCTTGCTGAAGGAGCAACTTCTATTGTGGCAGAAGGTGCATTCATATCCAGCTCAGCCTCCCCCCCACCCCCCTCCCCCCATCACCATCCCCTCCAGCATCAGATAGCACACTGAATCTATTAGCAAAGTGCATGGGATTTGGTAGAAGGCTGTGTCCCCCATGCAGCCTTCACCTATGGTCAATAGTACATAAATACCCAGATCATGCAATACCAGTTGGAGGTGACTTTAACTTACTGAGTATAGACTAGGATGTCTATAGATTCATTGAAGGGTGTACAGACAGACAGTCATGTGAACTACTTTTGAACACATTTTCTGAAAACTGTCTTGAGCAGCTAACACGGCAGCCCACACACAATGGAAATATCTTAGACCTTGTGGCTGTAAATAGGCTGGACCTTATTGACAATGTCAGTATACAAATGGGGATTAGTGACCATGATGTCATTATAACAAATATGATTATGAAAGTAAATAAATTTGTCAAGAAGGCTAGGATAGTGTTCCTATTAGATAGAGCAGATAAGTGGTTATTAGCATCTCACTCAGTCAGTGAATTGACAACACTTAGTTCCAGTAAGATGGATGTAGAGGAATTGCATGCAAAATTTAAGCAGATTGTAAATCATTGTTTGGAGAGTTATGTGCCTAGTAAGTGGACAAAGGATGGAAAACATCCACCACAGTTTAATAAGGAAATTGCTCTGAGGAAGCAGAGGCTGTTGCACTCTTGGTTAAAAAAGAATGCACAGATGATAACAAGTGAAGCTTAGTAGAGACTTGTGCATCTGTAAAAATACCTATATGCAAAGCATACAGCTACTACCACCACCACACCTAAGCAGAAGATCTGGCAGTGAACCCAAGAAAATTCTGGTCCTATGTAACATCAATAAATGGGTCTAAGGTTTCCATTCAGTCCATTGTTGACCAGTCTGGTGTGACAGATGAAGACAGCAAAATTAAAGCCGAAGTTTTAAATGTCATATTCAAGAAATTTTTCACACAGGAGAATTTCACAAAGATCCTGTCATTTGACCACCAGACAAACTCCCATATGGATGATATAGTAATAAGCTCCTCTGGCATACAGAAACAACTGAAAGATTGAAAAGTAAATAAACCACCTGGTCCAAGTGTAATTCCCATCCAGTCTCACAAAGAGTACTCTACGGTACTGGCCCATTGCCTAGCCTGCATTTGTCATGAATCTCTCACCCAGCACAAAGTTCCAAGTGACTGAACAAAAGGACAGATGACTCCAGTATATAAGAAGGGTAAAGGAACGGACCTGCAAAATTACTGACCAATATCCCTAATTGCAGAATCCTTGAACATATTCTCAGTTCAAATATATTAAACTTTCCTTGAGATGGAAAAACTTATGTCCACAAATCAGCATGGTTTTAGGAAGAATCACTCATGCAAAACTCAGCTTCACCTTTTCTCACATGATATACTGTGAACTACAGATGAATGGCAACAGGCAGATTCCACATTTATAGATTTCCAGAAACCATTTTACATGATGCCCCATTGGAGGTTGTTAATGAATATACAAGCATATGGAAAAAGTTCACAGATATGTGAGTGGCTCAAAGACTTCTTAGGTAGTAGCACCCAGTATGTTGTCCTTCATGGCAAGTGTTCATCACAGATGACGATATCATCAGGAGTGCGCCAGAGAAGTGTGATAGGACTGCTGTTGTTCTCTGTAGACATAAATGATTTAGCAAACAGGGTGGGCAGAAAATTCTGCAATTTTTTGCTGATGATGCTGTGGTATATGGTAAGCTGTTGAAGTTGAGCAACTGTAGGAACTTACAAGACAATTTAAACAAAATTTCTAATTGGTGTGATGAATGGCAGCTAGCTCTAAATGTGAAAAAAATGTAAGTCAGTGTCAATGAATACAAACAACAAACCTGTAATGTTCAGATGCAGTATTACTAGTGTCTTGCTTGAAACAGTCAAGTCGTTTAAATATAAGGTCATAACACTACAAAGTGATATGAAATAGGATGAGCATGTGAGAACTGTGGTAGGGAAGGTGAATGGTCAACTTAAGTTTATTTGGAGAATTTTAGGAAAGAATGGTTCACCTGTAAAGGAGACCACGTACAGGGCAACCTACAGGTATTTTTGAGTACTGCTTGAGTATTTGCGATCTGTACCAGGTTGGTTTGAAGGATGATATTGAAACAAATCAGAGGTGGGCTGCTAGATTTGTTCCTGGTAGGTTTGAACAACACATAAGTGTTATGGGGATGCTTTGGGACATCAAATGGAAATCCCTGGATGGAAGGCAACATTCTTTTTGAGAAGTACTCCTGAGAAAATTTAGAGAAGCTGACTGCCAAATGATTCTGCTGCTGCCAACATCCATGGCGCATAAGGACCAGGAAAATAAGATATGAGAAATTAGGGCTCATACAGTGACATAGAGACAGTTCTTTTCCCCATGCTCTATTTGTGAGTGGAAAAGGAAAGAAAATGACTTGCAGTCCACCATGCACCACACAGTGGCTTGCAGAGTATTAATGTAGATGTAGATGCAGTTGTATATGAAGACTGGTAGTGTATTGGTACAAAGAATTTGTGTCTGAACAAACACATTTTCCTCAAATGCTAAGGCTGTGTGGGACAGAACTTATGACATAGAAATGATGCTAACTGTCAAAATGTAACTACTGTTGCTTATTTGTAGGTTTCATGTAAACAAAAGTGTGTAGCTGACCCTCCTTGAAGAAGAGGTCATCACCAAGGAAAATGGCATTTAACAAGTCACTCTCACCATGAGTCCATATGGCTAAGATGTCATCAATATATCTAAGGCCAGCCAGGGACTGAAGGTTCTGGATCCCAGGAAACCCCCACCAAGTCACCCATGAAAAGAATGGCATAGGAAGGAGTCAATCTGGTTCCTACAGTCATACCAATGATGCACTGATGACATCTTTGCCATATGAACTCATGGTGAGTCTGACCTGTTAAAATTTTTGGACTTTCTAAATACATCTTCACAATCAAACCTCATATGGTCCTACTCTGAAGTTCTTGCCACTTTTCTTGATTTTAGACTTCTTCTTTACCAAGTGTCATCTACACACTTCTGTTCACATTAAATTTACAAACAAACAACAGTACTTAAATTTTCACAACCGTCATCAGTTTCATGTCAGATGTTCCCTCCTACACAGTCTTGGCACTCAAAGCAAATTTGTTTGTTCTGATGCAAACTCTTTACACCAACATACTAACTACCATTCTTAACCGAGCCTCTACTGTGACAGGTTGTATAAACAGACAAAACAAAACTTCTCGAATTTTCCCTGGATGTCCTAGATAAAAGTACACTTTTTCCTGCATGAAAATACACCTTTCTATGGGTGAAAATACACTATACGTCAGGTGAAAATATATTTTTCCCATGTTAAGTGGCAATATACATGCCCTTGGAGCTGTAAAACTTATCAATCCTTTGAATGGTAAAGGTTTTATATGCCAGTGTAGGACTTCCCAGCACTTTAGGAAACTAAATCCAGCAAACAAGCAACATGTTTTTGAAAGAACTCTGGTATGTGGAAACATTTACACTGCATATTTTATATTACAAAAGTATACATACTGTGTCTACCAAATACAGCATGGTAGCTTCCAAACTACTAAATTGAGATTGCACTCCATGATGCTATATATGTATTCTCTTGAGTTGTCAGTCTTTTGACTGGTTTGATGCAGTCTGCCATGAATTCCTCTCTTGGGTCCTGTGCCAAACTTTCCACCTCTCAGTAGCACTTGTAATAAATGTCCTCAATAATTATCTGGATGTATTCCAATATCTGTCTAGCTCTGCAGTTTTTACCCTCTAGAGTACCATGGACATTATTCCCTCATGTCTTAACAGATGTCATATCATCCTAACCCTTCTTCTTGTCAGTGATTCCCATATAGTCCTTTCCTCAGCAGTTCCGCAGAGAACCTCCTCATTCCTTACCTTATTAGTCCACCTAATTTTCAACATTCTTCTGTAACACCACATCTTAAATACTTCTATTCCATTTTCCAGTTTCCCATAGTCCATATCTCACTATCGTACAATGCTTCCTCAAATTAGTACCTATGTTTGATACCAGTAGACTTCTCTTCACCAGGAATTCCTGTTTTTCAAATGCTAGTCTACCTTTCATGTCCTCCTTGCTCCATCCGTCATGGGTTATTTTGCTGCCTAGGTGTCAGAATTCCTTAACTTCATCTACTTCATGATCAACAGTTATGATATCAAGTTTGTCACTGTTCTCATTTCTGCTATTCTTCATTACTTTCATCTGCCTTCAATTTACTCTCATCCAAATTTGATGGTTCCTTGGTCTTCTCTTCTTTGTGCCTATACTTGGTCAAGAAGGCGTGAATATCCTTGGGAAGTGTTTCAAGTAACGCTTGTTGTTTCAAATGTTCTTCCATTAGGTCCAGAGCAAGATGTTTCAAAAAAATTCATCATCTTTTTTTTATTATCAGGATTGTTAAATTTGAAAATAATGTTTGCATTTATCCCAGCAATATCTAGATGTCTGTAGTAAAGTGCATGTGGCCATTGTCATGTTATCATGGAAGTACTGTAGGATGAGCACATCTGATCTACAGTGTCTACTCCTCCTTTGGTAGCATATTACTCCAAATTCAGTCTTGATTTCTTAGTCTCTTGATCTACTTCATTTGTGCTGTGCAGTGTCAATTAAAAAATCACAGCTTTGTTCCTTTCAGGAACAATCAAAACCATACAAAAATCATCTTGAAAACTGAAGACACATGACTGGACTTCTCGGGTTTTATTTGCTTGGAATTCTTGAGGTATTTCCTTCTTATTTTTTTTCATGGTTCCCAAGAAAGTCAAACCTTTGCCGAGGAGATTTTCAGCCAGATGGTAGCTACTGTAGTAATTGTCAGTCATAAGATTTCAATTGGTGTCACTAATCTTTGGACAATGTCATCAGGCTTGTTAGACTTCAGGTAGCGTCCTGGCATCTGTTTGCCACAATAAATTTCAAAGTTCAGGGTGTAAAATATTTCAGTATCACACAAGACATAAATCTTTATCCCATATTTTGCAGGCTTATTAGGGATATACTGCACAAAACCACAGCGTCTTCTGAAAGTATGCATCTCATCAGTAGTGACAAACTCGCTGACATTGTAGTGAGCAGGGCAGTTGTTGACAAACAAATATGTGCTAGTTTGTCACTTTGTTTTCCTTCGTTCCGGGTACCCAGGTCATTGAATCTAAGTGTTCGAAAAGCAGAAAGCGAAAGTGTTTATAGCTGAAGAGAGCTCATAAAATAATCATTCCTGTACAATCTGCATCCCACAATCCACACCAATTCATGTGTCCTCCTTTCTTTATACCTATTAGATCTAATGCACCTAAAAGAGCCTTTATCTCTGATTTTGTGGTGTCTCTGCAGTCTCGTTCTCTTGAATATTGAACTTCAGCTCTTTTACTATTCTGGATATATCAGTTTGTATTTTGCACAATGTTGTCAATCATCCTATCGGTAATAAATAGGTAAAATGAATCAGTTTCTTTTTCCACAATTTCAGCACTTGCTTTTCGACCTGGCAAAACTTTTAGGATGTTCTTGGCCTCGGTTTTAGAAGAATGAAGCAGTTCACTTATTCAAATAGTTTCTTTATCTTTTCCTACATAAAATCAGTAATCATCTGTTTGTTGTCTCCCCTCTTCAACCAGATGGTCATCTGTTTCCTCTGTTGATTGTTTGGAGTCACTGCTGTGGTTTTCTTCTTCAATAACTTCCTCTTCCAACTCAGATTCACATGAATCTGACAGTTCTTGTAATTATTCTTCTGACAATTCTTGCAATACTTTCTCATAGTCTTCAGGATGTACAATTAGATGGTGCCTGTCAAATGCCTTCTTTTTCTCCATTTCCCCACTTCTATGAGACCTAATGAAACACATGTTTTTATAAAAGTAATATATTGTAGCAAACCAATATGCAAGATTCTAAAGAGTAATGTAAATTGCATATGGGAACTTTGATTTGATTTGAATATTCATTATATACTAATATAAAAGAATGATTGCCTTGAGGTGGAAGAAAAACACAAGTATAGAAAATACTTTCATCACAAGGCACATAGAAGCAAACACACCACAAAAGCAACACTCATGTTTCAAACAACAGTAGCAACCAAACTGCTGAAAACATGAATTGCGCAAATGCATTGAGTGATGACATTTGTTGAGAATAACAAATACGTATCTGGACATGGACACAATTGTAACGCTATCTGTGATACTAACAGAAAACTAAATCATGTGAGTAACTGCTGCAGGCATGCCCACCGAAGGAATAACTCAATCTGAATTATCTTTTCTGTTCTTCTGTATATTATTCTTGTCAACAACTTGGATGCATGATCTGTTAAGCTGATTGTGCAATATTTCACACACTTGTCAACTCTTGAAATCTTGGGAATTGCTTGGATGATGTTTTTTCAAAAATCTGGTGGTCTATTACCAGTCTCATACATTCTACACACCGACATCAATAATGTTTTTTTGTTTTTTTTTGCCTCTTCCACCAATGATTTTAGAAATTCTGATGGAACTTTATCAGTACCTTTGTTTTTAAGTCTTCCAAAGCTCTTCCAAACTCTGATTCTAATACTGGATCTCCTATCTCTTCCCTATCAACTCCTGTTTCTTCTTCTATCATGTCATCAGATAAGTCCTCCATTCATAGAAGCCTTCTTTGTACTCTTTCCAACTATCTGCTCACTACTTTGTAGTTAACAGTGGAATTTCTGTTGTACTCCTAACATTACCAGTCTTGCTTTTAATTTCATCAAAGGTTGATTTGACTTTTCTATATGCTGAGTCATCCTTCCAACAATTATTTCTTTTTCAATTTTTCACATTTTTCATGTAACCACTTCACCTTCACTTCCCTGCACTTCTTGTTTATTTCATTCCTAAGTGCCTTTTATTTCTGTATTCCTGGATTTCCCTGAACATTTTTGTACTTTCTTCTTTCATCAATCAGCTGATGTAGTTCTTCTGTTGTCCACGGTTTCTTTCCAGTTACATTCCTTGTGCCTACAATTATGATGTCGAGTTTGTCACTGTTATAATTTCTGTTACTCTTCATTACTTTCATCTGCCTTCAATTTATTCTCAGTCCATATTCTGTACTCATTAAACTGTTCATTCCATTTAACAGATGCTGTAATTCTTCTTCACTGTTACTGAGGATAGCAATGTCATCAGTAAATCTTAACATTGATATTCTTTCACCTTGAACTGTAATCCCACTGGATACATGTTATGTGCCCTTAATTAGTGGTTTCGATTGCCTTCTGCATCCTCATGCCTTTGATCACTGCCAATTCTTTCACCTTCTAGGGGCAGTTTCCCACCCCAAGGGCAAGATAGTACCCTGTACCTCTGTTTGCTCCTCTGCCCTCTTTGACATGACCTTTGGCAGAATGAGAGTGATTTTTTATGCCAGAAGTCTTCACTCATGATTGCTGATGATTTTTATTCAAAATTAAAACAGTAGTCAAAAATATTTTGATGTTTTTTTTTTTTTTCTGAGGGTGCAGTTAGGCAGGATCCTAAGGGCACAGCTTAAATCACAGCAGCTGAATATCTCTGACAAGCATGATTATAAATTTCACTGACATGCAGTGAACAGTTTCTGGGTTACCTTACTCAATACATGCTCCATCATGAACTTCTACTTTTCCATAGAAAAGTCACTTACATGGAAATTATTTAAGAACTCACCATATACTTTTTTGAATGGTAATTTCACATTCTGTCAGCATTATTGCATAATTTTTAATCTATGAAAGAAATAAAAGAAATATGAAACACTAACTTTGAAGTTTGGCATTTTTAGCATATGTTATCCTTTAAGATATATCAAACACAAATGTGCCAGTAAAATTTTAAATAATGGCATAAACAGCTCATCTTTTGAGACCAAAATTTTTCTAAGTGGCTAGTCCTCAAAGTGTTAAGTTTTGAATGAGAGTCAAATGCTCCATAATTTAAAAAATTCATCACACATTCTCACACGTAACATAATTCATCTTGCATAAAAGGAAATTTACTTTGAAAGTAACACTTCTCAAATCACCATTCACAATATCTTCCTGTGACCTGTTAGAAATGTAAACAGTTGTGACATCATGCTCATCAAAAGCAGTTTGTTGTTAGGATGTGTTGCATAGTCTAAACTGTTTCACACATGTTGCTGTCAACAGATGCTTGTGTGTGCACTGTGTTTTGTTGTTGTAAGTTACACATTTTCTTTGCAACACAAGTTTTATTTAGGTGTTATTCTCTTGTTTATGTTTTATTGATGCAGTATTATTCTGCACTAATGGCCTAAAGTAAAATTCTTTGCTAGAGTATCACTTCTTATCATCAAATTTACAAAAATTCAATGGAAAATTAAAACAGTGAAAATTCCTAGAAGTCTAAAAAATTTTACGATTTTTCCTGGATGAAAAATTCTCACATTTTTCCCAGATTTCACATTTGTCCCAAGATATGTACGCTCTGTGTAGGTAATTACCCCAGCAGCCGAGTTCAAGAGCCAATTCCTGGGTCATCACAACCAACTGAGGTACAGCTAATCCTTCCAAAAAACAGCTTAGGAGTACATATCTTGTCACTCAGTATTATCCTTGTCTTGAATGTATTAGTCAGCTACTTTGAAAAGGCTATGACTTCCTAAAATCCACTCTGTCTGATATTTTTCTCATTACACGTAGAATAGATTTTCATCATCCCCACCCCTTTCCATTCTATTCAATATCTTTCTGCACCCATTTTCTCAAACTACATCTGTTACCATTGTGACCACATTAACTGTAAGACTTGCCAAATGCACCATCCTAATAGCACTTATACCAGAGCTGTAATTGGCAAAACATATACTATCAAAGGGGCAGTCACCAGTGAAATGATGCTTGTTGTGTATGAGCTGTTATGAAAATGCTGTTTGGCTTATTAAAGTTGGAATGACTACCAGATGGAGCCAAACACCTCCAGGAATGTGTCTGTTCTATCAATTTTTTAGAACTTTGCATGCTTGTTCAGCAGTGAATTATAGTTCAATAAAGGAAAAATTTTGTGAGCAACAGAGAAATATAAGAGAGGTTATTGAAATAATCAACTAATCTAACAGCATGAACAGGGAGGACAACTACAATTTACCTATGGCCTGACTGACAGTGATTCCACACCAGTGGACTACATGTGACAGCAGTGAGCACCACTATTTGACATGGCTTTAACAGCATAAACAGCAGCCATGAGAGAACTGCCATGCAACCTTAATGCTTCAGTTCAGGGGAACTGTACCTCTAGGAACAAGCTGGCAATTTTGCTATTTCCTACCAGTCACCAACAGGAGTCACCTGCTGATACACTATTTCCTACCAGTCGCATAAAAGAGTTGTCTTCCAATCAGCCACCAAAGTAGCACAAGGAATAGTCTACCCCTCCATAGTTAGATATTTTCAAATTGTCCAATGTCATCCGAGATATGTGACACTGGTAGCCACCAGATAATCAAAATCAACAGTATGTAGGAGAAGATATTCATTAGCATCCAGCAGTTAATTGCTCTGAAGAGGACCACAGAAAGTCAGTCAAAGCATGGCCAATTTAGTTGCTTCAGTGCTTTATAATGATGTAGCCTAATATCCAAAATGAGTTTATTCAAAATTAGTCACAAAAATCAGGAGCTTAGAAAAAGAGTTAATCAAACTTCTCGCACTACTTTTAGAAAACATTTTATCATGGTCTTCTTACTTGGTAAATGAGTTAAATGTTATTGCATTAGTAATAGGTTGTCACTCTATTCAATACTGTTATTTGTCATGTAGCAAAGTTAAATTTTGAATCCACAAACCCAGATATTCATAGAATTTGGTAAAAGAGAAGCTAATGGGGGATGTTTTTAATTTTTTTTTTATTTGTTGAGATTTCCAGTTTTTTGTTTATGTTAGATGGGAGAGTGTTGAATGCCTTTATACCAGAGCACGTAACTCCATTCTGAATCCTTGACAAATTGACAAAGTCTATATGCAAATTATTTTTGTGGCTTGCATTATGATTTAGTAGATTACAGTTCAACTGAAACATATTTTTACTGTCATCAACACACCATTAAGGCATAAATGCACTGAGAAATGATTGAAAGTGTTCAGCAATATTTATAGTTATTTATATATAAAGTATTCTTATTGCTTGATTCTGTTGAATCAAAACTTGATTTACTATATAAACATGGTCATGGAAACCTCTGATAAAATGTAAATAATTGAAGCTTTAAGGGTAACAACACAAAGAAATGCAAAGACACTGAGGGATCAAAAAGTGAACAAATAACATTGAGAATGTTGCTAACTTTAGGTTGAATCCTTTTTCAGAGGTGCAAAGGATATATATACACATTACAAACTGAATGAATAAACTGTCCCAGCTGACTACTTGGTGATGGCACAGTAACACAGTTGAAATGTGGGGTAGTGCATATTAAGAAAGGATGCAGAGATTGGGAGGAAGAGGCTGGAAGAGTGTCTGACAACTGGGATGAAGAGGCAGCAGTAGGCTTGATATGATGTGGACAGTGAACTGAATGTGACCATCAGAGAGGTGGAGATTGATGTCAAGGAATGTGTTACACAGGATCTAGGAGAATCAGGTGAAGCAGATGGAAATACAGTAAATGTGAGCTTGTTTCAGCCACAGGCAGGGGTAGTTGTGCATAGTGCTTGATTCCATGAGATAATGGATTTGGGGGGGGGGGGGGGAGAACAAAGGAAGACAGAGACAGCAGGGAAGAAAGTGTGGGTGCAGGACGAGTGAAGTCAGGTTCTTAGGGCAGAGGTGGAGGTGGGTGTTGTGAGGAATGTAGCACAGTGTGGTAGTTCTATCCCATGTGTTATATTTTGAATCCTGCTGATAACTTTCTCCCACGTAAATCTATTCTTTGGATTTCCCTTTTGGTTGGGCTGATTCTAGGAGTTTGTCTGCAGATGATGCTAATTAAAACTTACAGTTAATTTAAAGTCAGCACTATAGTTCAATACATGTAAGAGCTTTGTGAGCTTATCAGCAAAATTCCATATAATGACACACACCAACAGAAAGCTATGCATTCCAAATTTTCTGGGAAGCACTTTAATTTATTAGAAACTAATTAATTGGAGAGAAAATTAGAATTCCATCAATAAACATCTCCATTTTCCAGTGCATATTTCATCATAGATTCTGCAATTTGACTATCTGCTTTTTTTGCCTTTATTTTTTGGTGCATCTGACAGGCAGCATAAATTAATAAATTTAGTAATTAATAATTTCATGTAATTTACCGTAATTTGTGATATGGCAGTCATAAATGTAAACAAGTTGTTTCACAATGCATAAGAATAACAATGACCATTCATTTCTCTAAATTTCTGACCAGCAACATTTTGTATACCATATGCCAAAATCACACTAGTGCTTGTATTTCATCCAAAACAGTAAAATCCATCCTAGCCTATTTTTAAAGCATAGTAAAGGTTAGAAAATGCTCATCTATAAGTAGTTAGACACCCAAAGTTGGCAGATCACAGATAGAAAGCTCATAAGTAAGACCTCTCTCTGGTGCAATCTTGGTGTTCGTACACATAGTCATGCACATTCTGTATGAGAAAACACATGCACTGACATTCACAAAACTCAAGAACTTTAGTATTTAATAACTTTTGAGTGATTGCAGTAACCCAAATTAATGAACATGTCAATAGAATTGTGTTGTGATTAAAAAGTAATGTGGAAAGTTGTTGTCATCAAAATGAGTGACTCTTGGACATGGTAAGTCACACTGTGGACCAAATTAGTGTATTCTTCTTTGGTAAGTTATTACAAAACAATACTGATTGTGGACTGCAATGCTTTTCATGTATATGTGAGCTGTGTTCTATGCCACAATTGAAAAATTAATTGGCAACATATAAATCCTGTCAGAGAGCATGCTCTACAACATGACATTGCCTGTTTCAATACACGTGGCATCTGGATTCTGTTTCCATACACCAGTTTCTCAGAACTCTACAGGTGGGAACTGGTATTACAACACATGCTTGGTTCTCTCCACCCAACCAACTGGCCTAAACTTACATTAATTTCTGTTGTCTCAGAATTTTTCAATAACTATTCCTTTCCTTTGATCCACTCTGTTATTTTCCAGAGCCACGTGTGAAAGCACCCACGTGATCTACCAACTGACCTGCCTACACTGTGACGCATTCTATGTGGGAATGACCAGCAACAAACTGTCCATTCGCATGAATGGACACAGGCAGACAGTGTTTGTTGGTAATGAGGATCACCCTGTGGCTAAATATGCCTTGGTGCACGGCCAGCACATCTTGGCACAGTGTTACACCGTCCGGGTTATCTGGATACTTCCCACTACACCAACCTATCCGAACTCCGGAGATGGGAACTTGCTCTTCAATATATCCTCTCTTCCCGTTATCCACCAGGCCTCAATCTCCGCTAATTTCAAGTTGCCGCCACTCATACCTCACCTGTCATTCAACATCTTTGCCTCTGCACTTCTGCCTTGACTGACATCTCTGCCCAAACTCTTTGTCTTTAAATATGTCTGCTTGTGTCTGTATATGTGTGGATTGATATGTGTGTGTGTGCGCGCGAGTGTATACCCGTCCTTTTTTCCCCCTAAGGTAAGTCTTTCCGCTCCCGGGATTGGAATGACTCCTTACCCTCTCCCTTAAAACCCACATGCTTTCGTCTTTCCCTCTCCTTCCCTCTTTCCTGATGAGGCAACAGTTTATTGCGAAAGCTTGAATTCTGTGTGTATGTTTGTGTTTGTTTGTGTGTCTGTCGACCTGCCAGCACTTTCATTTGGTAAGTCACATCATCTTTGTTATTAGATATATTTTTCCTACGTGGAATGTTTCCCTCTATTATAACCATATCTTGTTTTAGTTATTTAGACTAAGTGTCAGTTAAAACTGCAATGAAGATAAACTGATAAAACTGAACAGATTCAAACCTATTTACAGAAATATGTACAAGGAAAATCAAGAATAGTGGTACAACTGAAATTGCATAAATTGTTGCTTTACCAGCAGGGCTGCACTTATGCACAGACTGTTTAGGCTGCAGCTTGTAGGCCCACACCACAAATGGGCTGCCAAAACCATTTTAAATAAATAAACATCTTAATTTTAGTATTTTGGCAGAGGATCTATTAGATAAAATGTATATGTGATTATTTCACATGGGCTTTTCAGCTGAATGTATCAGTGGACAGTGCACATGAACAAAGTGAAATGCCACCTCATTTCATGAAAAATTTACAGTGGCTCCCAGTCAAACACCGGGCACTTCAGACAGCAAAATTGCTAAGACTTTTTAAAATAACATTAACACAATTTGAGCAGCATGAAGTAAACTCACTTTTGTGGGAAGCAGGGACCCAGGGGAAATTCAGGCCCTACAACAAAAGTGATGTCACACTAGTCAGCTCATCCACCACACTTTGTGAACACTTGGCTCCAAGTGGGCCCCACAGGAAATCAATATATCAGTGGAAATGTATCCACCAAAGGTCTCAACTTTGTCATGTGCTATCAAGAGTCACATGCATTTAAAAGTGTATTAAGGATTATTAAACTCAACTGAAATAGTTACTTGCTCTCCACAAGAGACAGTTTCTGGCGTTTGTAAGAGCTGCAGTGCCACGTGTTCTCATGTACACATGTCAGCCTGTCTTTCTGCTGGACCTCATGGAAAACTGGTTTTTTCCATACCTCATTTCATCCAAACCAAGACCCACGACATTGTACACTACCAGTTACTGATTCTAGAGCTTTAGAAGTTGCAGAAACCATTTTCAGATACCTTTATACATCAACAAGACACTGCTGGAAATGTGCAACATGTAAGATCCACAGCACATGACACATAGCTTACTGACTTGTGCCATAGTAGTGAGGATACATGGTCACCGTGAGCTTTTTACTGGCAAATTCAAAAACCAAATAAACAAGTGTGTTAAAATACAAATGTATTTTCATAAAAAAATATTTCATTCTCATGATAATTAAGCTACTGGTGGTACTTGTTCCCTTACAGGCAAAAACCCAGGTGGCAGATGGTAATGGATCTGCAGATATCCAGGGCGGGTGGGAAATAAAATACAATCCTTGTATCTACACAGGAATCAAAATCCAAAGGTAGCTGTTTTTCTGTCCCCAGATTGGCTGGCTTTTGGTCAGTGTCTGTTCCCCATGTTAGGGGCAGCTAAGGAAACCTCCAAGGCTAACAACTGTGGTTGTGAACTAGTGGCTATAACAACAACGGTCACCCCATAAATAATATTATCAATCATAGAAGAGTGTGAGGTGAAACAAATTACCCTGGGAAGACAATCCACTGCACCAAAGTGCACGAACACATAACTGGATTCTGGGGATTCTGCAGCATTACACAGAGATGAGCATCGTGGAACCTCAAGCAAGATAAAGCACAAAAAATCCAAGTTATGTAGCTACTTTCAATATAAATTTTCTTCTAAACACTGTAAGACTGAAACATTTTGAAGACACTATCAAAAAACACAAAATTCTAATAACAGCACTACAAGAAACCAGATTCTTGGATGAAAACAATTTTGATTCTGGAAGTTTTAGAATATACATAGGGGGAAAAAATATGAAAAACATATCACACCTTGGAACTTGCTTCATAATAGGCAAAAATATTTTGAATTCCATTATGAACTTTGAATCACAGTCTGTAACAGCCTCTATACTCATTTTCAAATCTGCTAACAGGAAATACACCACTCTGAATGCTTGTGCCTCCATAAATGAAGACAATAGAAAGGTCAAAGTAAAGGGGGAACCCTTTTGGAACTAACTAGATGATGTTCTACAAAAAATTCCAAAAACACAACACCCTACTTATGAGGAACTTCAATGCCCACATAGGGATTAAGAAGAAATACAAAAATTTCACTGTACAATTATGTGAGAAATTAGAAATTTGGTTTCAGAATTTTCAGATGCTTACAAAATTATATTCTCATAAGTTAGTGACATGATTATTTTGGATATGTAATTTAATTTGTAACAAATCAGCATTTGTGGTTTACAGTTTAACCAAAGTATACATCTACACTGAATTTCATTGCATATCAACGCAAATAAACATGCATTTTTGAGAATTTTCAGATGCTGCCATAGTCCTTTGAATAATCCACAAGCAATTTGCAACAAATCAGCATTTGTGATTTAGTTATTGCAGTAGATCTTCTAACTAACACATTGTATTACATGTATTTTCCCTTAAAGAGGAGAAGCCCTGTATACTATGCACATTTACTGTAAATTAACTAGGATTTCAAGTTTGCTAACAACTATAATTAACATCAAAATGTTTTAGGGAACTAGCAATTTTTACCACAGGTTTTTGTGTTGTCTTAATAGAAATCTCATTTTCTGTATCTGCTTCAGTTCTTACAGGGAATTAGCAATCTCTTAGCTCAACAGATTGGAAGATAATCAGCAGATTTAAAGTTATTTGTCACTGCTTCGATATACAATGTGCCAGCTAAAATGCAATCCAACTGTGAATGCTGTTCTCAAATACGAGATGAGTTGGTTGACATTTGGAAGCAGCTGTAAATTGCCCTGGCTACTGTCAAACGATTGACAGCTGCTGCAAATTGGTGTGTTGGAAGAGCTCCTGCAAGTCATGTAACTGTACCAGAGGTACATCAAGTACTGTCATCTCCTGTGGATCCTGTCTTCTCTGCAGAAAGTACAGGTTCTGTCATTGCCCATCCACTTGACTGTGAGGGGTGTGTCAATGGTAGATCTAGGTGTCCTGTATAGCATGGACGGCGACTGGGGAGGACTCAGGGTGTTGTACTGATCACCCTGCCTTTCACTGAAACTGTAACTGAGCCATTGTAATTCACTTCACCTGTTTTGGGGAAAACTGTTTTGTCCAGTATCAGGAGAAGGCAAACACGAAAGTATAGGGGTCTATTAATTGTTGGCAGTTCAAATGTATGGCAAATGATAGTACCCCTTAGGGAAATGGCAGTAAGAAACAGGAAATGACTCCAGCTGCATTCAGTGTGTATGGCTGGAAGCCCCATTCAACATACTGAAGAGGCTATTCCAGCAGCCACTGATGGAACAGGGTACAACCAACTGCAGATTGTGGTGAACATTGGAACAAATGATGCCTGTTGTCTGGGATCCGATGTCATTCTTAGTTCACTCCAGTGATTGGCAGAGAAGTTTGAAAAGACCAGCCTTCCACATAGAGTTTCAACAAAGCTCACAATTTGCAACATTGTTGCCAGAACCGAAAGTGGCCCTTTAGTTCTGAGTTGGTGGAAGCACTGAAAAAGAGACCTCAAATGGTCTGTGACAAGCTAGGCAGTGATTTCCTGAACTTGCATCATAGGGTTGAGAATTGTAGGGTCCGCCTAAATAGGTCAGGTGTGCACTACACATCAGAGGCTGCTAATCAGGTAGCTGATTGTGTGGGGGATGCACATAAGGATAGTTTTACATTAGGCAACTCTTTATCCAATCCAGATAATGATATCAGTAATAAACTCAGAAGGATCAGTGTAAGGTCGAAAGAAATGCCTCCCACAGGTGGGAGTATTAAAATCATAATGGTAAATTGCTGAAGCTTTCACAACAAAATGCCAGAGTTTGAAGTGCTCATGTAAACCAGTGAAGCCACATAATACTAGCTGCAGAAAGCTGGTTGAAACCAAAAATTGATAGCAGTGAGACGTTTTGGGAATATTTAAGTGTATATCGAAAGGTTAGGCAAAAGGGCGAATGGAGGTGGTGTATTTGTCACAGTAGACAAGAAACTCAAATCCACCATGATGGAAACTGAAGCTGCATGTGACAGCATTTGGGCAACAGTCAGTATTAGTGTTGAGCATAACATGATAATTCAATCCTTCTATTGCCCACCAGATTCATCTCCTGATGTTACCGAAAACCTTAGAGAAAACCTGTTCCCTTGTATGTAACTTTGTCAATCATAATGTAATCATCAGCGGAGACTTTAATCAGTCCACCAATTAACTGAGAAAATTACAGTTTTGTTGGTGGTGGGTGTGATAAGACATCCTGTGAAACATTACTAAATGTCTTCTCTGAGTACTACCTAAAACAGTTAGTTAGCAACCCCACTCATGATGGAAATATATTGCATCTAGTGGCAACAAATAGACCCGATGTCTTTGAGGATGTCAACATTGAAATTGGTACCATTGACCATGACAAAGTTCTGGTAACAATGATTACCAAAGTACAACGGACAACTAAAACAAGCAGTAAGATATATATGTTCACTAAACTAGACAAAAAATTAGTAGTGTCATATCTCAATGACAAACTTGAAACTTTCTGCACAGGGCAGGAGCATGTAGAGGAACTCTGGCTCAAGTTTAAGAGAATCATTGGCCATGCACTGGATAGATATGTACCTAGTAGAACAGCCCATTATGAAAGAGAACCTCCATGGTATACAGTCACTGTAAAGAGACTTTTAAAGAAACAGAGATTACTGTATAATATGTTCAAAACAAAGCATAAGGCTACAGATAAAGAAATGCTGAATGAAACATGTTTGTCTACCAAGAGAGCAATGCATGTTACCTTCAACGGCTTCTGTAGCAGAATACTGTCAAATGATCTCTCACAGAACCCAAATAAATTCTGGTCGTATGTAAAGACTGTTAGTGGCACCAAAGGTAGTGTCCAGTCTCTAGCGAATGACATATGAACTGATATTGAGGGTACCAAAGCAAAAGCTTAAATGCTTAACTCTATTTTCAAATAGCCCTTTACTAAGGAAAACCCACAAGAATTGCCCTAATTTAATCCTTGTACCACTGCAAAGGTGACTGAAGTAAGTATTAGTGTCAGTGGTGTTGAGAAACAGATGAACTTGTTAAAATTGAACAAAGCTCCAGGGCCCAATGAAATCCCTAAGAGATTCTATACTAAATTTGGCCAACGGCCTTGCCGCAGTGATAACACCAGTTCCAGTCAGATCACCGAAGTTAAGCACTATCAGGCTGGGCTAGCACTGGGATGGGTGACCATCCGGTCTGCTGAACACTGTCGGCAAGCGGAGTGCACTCAGCCCTTGTGAGGCAAACTGAGGAGCTACTTGATTGAAAATGAGTGGCACCGGTCTTGGAAACTGACATACGGCTGGGAGAGCGGTGTGCTGACCGCATGCCCCTCTGTATCCGCATCCAGTGATGCCTATGAGCTGAGGATGACACAGCGGCCAGTCAATACTGTTGGGCCTTCATGGTCTGTTTGGGAGTAGTTTAGTTTATACTAAATTTGAGGCTGAGAGCCATTCTTCTCACTTCACAAAAAAGTGTGCCCAGTTCTTGGAGAAAAGCATAGGGCACACCTATCTACAATAAAAGTAGTAGAAGTGATCCACAAAACTACATCCATTATCCTTAACATCGATTTGCTGTAGAATTGTAGAACATATTCTGAGCTCAAACATAATGAGGTAACTTGAACAGAATGAAATCCTCAATGTCAACCAGCATGGATTTCGAAAACATCAACCATGTGAAACTCAACTCGTACTTTTCTCTCATGACATACTAATAACTTGATCAAGGCAACCAGGTAGATGCAGTGTTTCTTGGTTTCTGAAAAGCATTTGACGACTCAGTATCACACCTACACTTATTGTCAAAAGGATTTTTTGGTAGGAAGGACACAACATGTTATCTTGGATGGAGAGTCATCATCAAATGCAGAAGTAACTTTGGGTGTGTCCCACAGAAGTGCGTTGGGACCCTTGCTGTTCATGTTGTATATTAATGGCCTTCCGGACAATATTAATAGTAAAATCAGGCTTTTTGCAGATGATGCAGTTATCTATAATGAAGTACTATCTGAGGGAAGTTGCATAAATATTCTGTCAAAGCCTGATAATATTTAAGCACTGTACAGAGTTGGCAACTTGTTCAAAATGTTCAGAAATGTAAAATTTTGCACTTTACAAAATGAAAAAAATGTAGTATTCTATGACTATAATGTAGTGAGTGACTGTTGGAATCAGCCAATTCATACAAATTCCTGGGGATAACACTTTGTTGGGATATGAAATCAAATGATCACATAGGTTCAGTTGTGGGTAAAACAGGTGGTAGACATCAGGTTATTGGTAGAATACTGGGGAAGAGAAATCAGTCTATAAAATCACTCATCTAACCAATTCTACAATATTGCCCAAGGGCGTTGGACCCATACCAGACAGGACTAATACAGGTACTGAATGTGCACAGAGAAAGGCAGCACAATTGGTCACAGGTTTGTTTAATCCATGGAAGTGTGTCAGAGAGGTACTGAAGGAACTGAAATGGCAGACTCTTAAAGACAGATGTAAACTATCTCGAAAAAGTCTATTAACAAAGTTTCAAAAATCAGTTTTAAATGATTATTCTACAGATATACAGGGTGACACAGAAAAACAGGAACACATTCACAATCCAGTAAAAGTGATGAAGGAAAGAAAGAAATTGCATTCATAGTGATTGAAATCCTACAACTTTGTCATTTACCAAATATTGATGGCATTTATCATTTTTTTAAAATTATGTCCTTTACATGGGATCCTCCTGTACAAACGCATTCGCGAAATCTGCTGTTGAGATTCCTCATTGACAGCTGCAACATCTCAGCTGGGATACTGTGAATTGCACCCTGAATTCTCTGTTTTAACTCATCCAGGGTTCTTGTTTGAGTTGTGTAGACTTTACTCTTGAGGTAGTCCCACAAGAAAAAATCACAAACAGACAAATCTGGTGATCTAGGGGGCCAGGGAATGTTACTGAATCATGACATCACATGGTTGCCAAACAATTCTCACACATATGCCATCAATTGCCATGCAGTGTGTGATGTTGATCCATCCTGGTGAAACCAGGCTTCTTGAATGGTTGGAAAGTTGTTCAATGCATGTGAAATGAAAGTTTGTAAAATCTCCATGTAATGAACAGCATTGACAGTTACTGTGTTTCCCTTTTCATTTGTGAAAAAATACAGCCCAATAATCCAATGTGATGAAACACCACACCATACTGTCACATTACTAGCATATAAGGGGCACTCATGAACATCATTAGGATTTGTGTTTGCCCAGTAACGATAGTTCTGTTTATTCACATAACCTGTGAGATGAAAATGTGCCTTGTCTGACATCCACAACTTGCTTAGAAATTCATTGTCATTGTTTATTTTTGCTATCATTTGTTGACAGAATCCTAATCGTAATCGGTAACTGTTGTCCTGCAATTGTAGCACCATCTGTAGTTTGTACGGATTAAATTTTAAATCGAGATGAATAATTCTGCAAGCACTCTCCTGGGACATTCCAACCACAGCTGCTTGCTTATGAATTGAATGCCGTGGGCTCCAAAAGACAGACTTGCTTACAACATCAATTTTCACTGGAGAATGCACACTTCTTGTTTGTCCTGTTGGTTTCTTCTTGAGGACAGATCCAGTCTCTTCAGAGTTATTAATCCAACATTTTATTGTGAGTTTCAACAGAATGGCATCATGACATCCTAAATTATAAAAACATCAAAACTCTCTCTATGCCACTACAAAACTATCATTGATTTTATAAAACATTTTTATGATTAATGCATGCTGTCGTCCATTCCACTGATCCATGATTACTGAAATGGCGGACTGTTTACTCGCTAAACATCATGAACATGCAATGCTACCACCTGCCCATTGCTGCCACTACTCAAGTCAAACATTCCCATTATTCTGTGTCACCCTGTACTGCAATCCTCTACATATTGCTCACATAGGGATTGTAACGATAAGATCAGAATAATTACTGCACACACAGAAGCAGTCAATCAATCATTCTTCCCATGCTCCATACATGACTGGAACAGGAAGAAACCCCTACAACTGTTACAATGGTACATATCCTCTGTCATGTGCCTCATGGTGATTTGCTGAGTATTGATGTAGACGTGAATGCAGATGTAGAAACATTCTTAGGAACTATCCATCACATAACAGAACTAACCAAAATGGCATAAGATTGAGAGAACTAAGAGAAGCAGACAACATGGTCCTGAAATCAATGCCTTTTAAAAAGTTACCAAGGCAATAGGAAACACAGAGCTCACCAAAAAATCATCTATGTGCTTTCAAACTTAATCACATGTCCCATATAGTCCCATGGAGAAATACAAAATGCCAAAGTCCTCAGAGGTGCAAACCTAGACTCTGATCACTACCTTTCTAAAATAAAACTCAAAAATTGTTGCCAAAAGAAAAAAAACTGAACCAATAAACTCAAGAGCAGAAATTATCATTGAAAGAAGATAATAAACTCAAAAAAGTTTCCCGTTGCAACTGAAGACATGCAAAACCAAAACTGGGATGAAAAAAAAAAGAAATCCTAATAACAAAACCTGACCAACCAACTCACACAACCAAAGCCAAAAACAAGCCTATCGGAGAGAAGTTTGTGACAGATTCATTGAACTGAGAAGAAAAGACAGTGGCAATCACAGAAAAATGAATATAACAGACAAAACATCTTAAATGTGAGGAAATGAGTCAGAAACAACCTCAAAAGAATCAAAAAAGCCCAAGAAGACCTACTCCTCTTTCAGATCAATGAAGGCTTAATCAAAAACAACATAAAAATCTTTTACAGACTTTTAAACAAAAAATAACTAAATACAACCCACAAGCCCTACAACTCCAAGACAAAAAGTATTGCCAACAACAACAAGGATAATTGCAAAATATCAGGAGAATATTTAAAACCTCCACAACTGAGAAAAAGCCATAGAAAAAAATGAAGTTCAGCACATGAAACACAACCAATGCTAACTAGGAACTACTCACCATTGAGGAACTAAAACAATGATGTAGGGTCTTGAAAACTACATGATCCAGTCACCTTAATGTGAGCACCACCTATGTTCAGTGCCATCTTGCGACAGCCGCTCACAGATGGCAGGTGACAGCATTAGCGGTGAAGGGTATATAAAGTGTGTTGGGGAGGGATGGGGGGAAACACTGCAGTCGCTGTTGTAATGCAAGAACTGAGCAATTTATTTGTCATCCAAATGGGTATGATCCTTGACTTTTGGGCGAAGGGTGGAAGCATATCCAAAATGGCTAAACTTTTAAACTGTTCACATGTCACCTTGGTTGAAAAATACCCTGCATGGCAAAATGATGCTATCCAAAACCTACAATGAGGCAACTGTGGTACACTGCAGGTTGTAGATGGCATGGGTGAATGACAGCTGTGGAGATGTGTACAGGTAAATAGACATGCAACTGTTGAGTAGGTGACCATGCAGATAAACCAAGGGGCTACCAACAGTGTTTTCTTTATGACTGTTCATTGAAAGTTGCTGCATATTGACCTCTGCAGCAGGTGCATGGTTCATGCACCCATGCTGACTACTATTCATTGGTGATGAAGGCTGGAATTTGCTTGTCAGTCTCGTAGCTGGATGTCCACTGAGTGGTGACAGGTGGCCTTTTCAGATTAATCATGTCTTATGCTCCATCAGACAGATGGCAGTTGGCTTGAATAGAGTGAAACTCCTGAAAACATACACCCTGCAACAATTGTTGGGAGAGTCCAAGCTGCAGGAGGGAGAATTATGATCTGGGGGAATGTTTTGTGGCATTATGGCAGCTACCTGGATGACAGTGCAGTGTGTTATACAGCTTGCAGTGTATGTGTATGGTTCAAGGAACAACAGGATGAGTTTACTGTACTCCCCTGGCACCACACTCTTCAGATTTAAGCCCAATCAAGATCCTGTGGGACCACTTTGCATGACCCTACATCCCTGTTGGTACCTTCTGGAATCTCCCTGACCCTCTTCCTCCGTATCTCACATTAGTCCACACTGCAAATGGTTGTTATTCTGGCTTTTGGCAAGTGATCATGTTAACGTGACTGGACAGTGTACTAGACAGACAAAAACCAAATCACAGCTGAACTGAATGAAAGAATTCTGGATCAGTGGAACATGGCTCTCATCTACCCACTCCATAAGAAATTGTCCAAAACAGGCAACTATAGAGGGATTTCACCCTTAGATGAACATACAAGATATTCTAAAAGTCCTACTAAACAGAACAGAACCCCAACTAGAAGACCAATTTGGAGAATACCGGCAAGTTTCAGCAAAGGAAGAGGCTGCCCAGGACAAATCCTTTATCTCAAAAACCTCATCATCTATCAAAAAACAGGAGCAATATCATATATTATCAATTTCATTGATTTTTAAAAAAGTGTACAACTCAGTAGACTGGAAATCCCTTGTATCTATACTAAAAGCACTAAACCTAGCCAAAAAAAAAAAAAAAAAAAAAAAAAAAACCACAAACCTAAACAGTGAAACCCTTACTGAGACATTCTCCAAAGTTAAATTCAGAGCTCTCCAACTATTTTGAGATAAAAACTGGTGTATGGGAAGAAGGTGGACTCACCTCACTGCTATTTAACTGTGCACTAAAAAAGTAGTCAGAGATTGGAACATGAAGACCTATAATGAAATCTTATTAGGAACAAAGACCAAAGGCATCAAAGTCAATTGCCTAGCCTTTGCAGATGATGTGGTTCTAATAGTTAAAACCTGGGGAGAAGCTTAAGAGCAGACCATCAAACTACAAAAACAAGCAGGAAAAATTGGTCTCAAAATCTCTTTTGAATTTACCAAGTGAATGACAAATATAAAAAACACTGGAACATCTTAAATTTGGAGAACAAAAAATAGAAATCATTAAAGAGTTCAAATATCTTGAAGAATGGGTCAGCTGGAATGACATTTAGAAAAAGGCTGTGGAATCTAGAACAAATACAGTTCAATTGGCCTTCCAACTTAGCAAAATCACATACATTTGTAACAAAAGGTCCCTATCATGGAATGAAAAAATAATTCTAAAATGCAACAGAAACTATTCTTCACCAACCATGGACCAGTTGAAACGTTGGAGATCAAAGTGAGGATATATAAGAAAAATACTATCAGGTTACCTTCCATTTGGAAAGTTGGTGCACACACTGACTGTGATATTATTTACAAATTGAATACTCAAGGAACTGTGACTGACACCCAAACAGCAGGGAACTGACATATATCGAGACTAGAAAATAGTGCATTGGTAATCCACATCAAAAACAAAACCCTTTAACAAACAACCAAAAAAATCTCAGAAACAATGAGAAAAGAGGAACTGATTTTACATGGACACATCTTTGAATGAACCCAAATAGACCAACCAAAAATTTTTTGATTATTTCCAGAAAAAAATAAAACCTATATTGGTTTAAAGAAACAAAGAAGGACTTAAAACTATTCCAAATCACAGAAAATTTGTCTACATCCCCATTACATATTATGATGCTGCACCCACTACTGCAGCAACAATATACAGATCTGCCCCAGCACCTGTACCCACCATTGTAGGCTAATAACAAATACGTCACAGCAAAGATGGCTATCACTGTAATCAGAAATTACAGTAGATTTTTATACAATTACAAAATAAGCCTTAATTAAAAAATTGCTCTGAAACTTATGTTTTGGGTTAATTACCACACAATTTGTATTGACAGGGCCCACATAAACTTTGCATATGGGTCCATAGGTACTAAATATGGCCCTGACTACCAGAATTTATTTGTGGAACTGAAGGATGAGTAAAGAACAAAAAGTGCAAATGCCATGGAGAGATAACAGAGATGAAATTCCTTACATTAATCAGAGAGTATACTCTGAAGTGTCAAGGCATTGTGGCTGCCTGCTTAATAGTATGTTTGTGTATTTTTGAAACACAGCACAGCAGCAGT
This sequence comes from Schistocerca nitens, assembly GCF_023898315.1. Lineage (NCBI taxonomy): Eukaryota > Metazoa > Arthropoda > Insecta > Orthoptera > Acrididae > Schistocerca > Schistocerca nitens. The sequence continues at coordinate 459,000,794 of NC_064615.1, read as the reverse complement.
TCTACATAGCTGAATTTGACAAATCCTTTGCAGTTGTGTCAGAGTTATTTGGCCTCAGATTTCTACTCAGAGGTCACCAAATCCCCATAAATTATGGCTGGTGTTTTGTGGGCATGGAGCTGACAGCTCATAATAAAACATATGTGTTCCACTGAGTTCAGGTCAAGCAAATTTGGTGGCCAGGAAATCAACACGAGTTCACTGCCGTGCTCCCCGTACCACGGTAGCATGATTCTGGCCTTGTGACATGAGAAATTATCATGCTGGATAAAGCCATGGGAAGACATAATACATGAAAGCATGCATGTATCTGCAATAATTTGCACTTAGTCCACAGATGACAAAGTGCATCTGATTACAACCACATGTCCTGTGGAACCTCAGGTGAACTTCAGCATCCAGCATAGCACAATGCTGCCCCCACTGGCCTGCATCCCTGGCACAGTGCATATTTTGAGCAGCCATTTTACTGGATGGTAGCACATCTGGACATGATTACTGACTTGGTGTAGCAACAAACATGACTTATCTGACCAGGTAAAACATTTTGAATGATGCACAATCCAACAGTCCAATCTTTGTAATCTTGTGCCATCTGCTGCCATAACTGATACCATTGGCTCAACAAAGGAACATGTAGAAGTCATCTGCCACAGAGATCAATGTTCAGCAATGTGCACTTGATTGCACTAGTAACCTGCTGAGAGATGAGAAATTTCTTTCATGTTGTTTCTGTAGAATTACCAGTACCTCATACAGTCCAGATGACTTTCCCTTGTTGAGCAACTTTAGCTGATTTTCTATTCTATGATAATTCACTCTTAAAAATATACACCCACATGTGGAAAGTTATTAATATTTTCCAATTAATGATGATAACTTTTCCACAATGCAGGAACTGAAATGTCTCTGACAAACTGAAAACATCTATTCTGTGATACAATGACCACAAAAAAAGGTAGATTTTCCTTTCCTTTTGCTTTTTTTTAAACCTCTCTTCATTCTATAATATTGGTAATATGAATAGAGGTGTCCTTCTCATTTGTGTTCACATTTAAACATACCATTTTGAAGACCACAGATGCAGTCTCTTACAATTGATGCTATACATGATGGCAATCAAAAGCAATATGATTTTGTGGTGTTTTTCTGTTGTTAAAAAAATTATCAACTTAAATGAAACTAATTAGACAGCTAATGCAATACTGGGTAGCAATTTACTCTTTACCCATAATTATGGTAAGTAACTCACCATGTATGAAGGAACATTAAACAAGCTTCTGAACAGCAGCAATGTTGATGCAGACATGATTGGAATGGTATGAACAAGAGATATTCCAATAGTATTCCAAATGTATGATTCTTTTACATATCGAAGTTCTTCTTTTCTTGTTGCTGAAAAAAATGAAAGTATAAGAATGTGTGTATTATAAAATAATAAAATTTATTTTAAATATTGCAGGGACTTCTATATAAACAATGTCAAACTACACATGTATCAGTCAATACACAGTTGTACACAGTACAAATAAAATCTGTTTCAATAACAACAGTAAAACTATGTAGCTAACTTTTTGAGACTAAATACTATTAATTTTCATGATAATATTCATTCACAATTTATGTAGTGAACCATAACAAATATATAAATGAAGAAAAGATGATGTATGTTACACAGACTTCATTCAAAACAAATAAATACACAAACAAATATCACTTGTTGCATTTTGGCAGTTATTGACAAATGTGCTGTAAGAATATAAACATCATGGAGGCTGTTTCTGGGTGAATATACATAACATATGTACACAGCTATGAGGGTAAGTCAATAATAAAAAACACTTTTTTGTACTCCATAGGTTGATATCACTGACTCAACAATGACATGCATAATTCTCACGGTTTTTCTTGTGCAGTGCTCTGTTGGTCAAAAGAATAGCCCTATTTTTAATGGTTTCAGATCATTTTCTCATAAATTCCCCATTGGCCAGATGCACCATGAAAGAAATGATTGGAATGTTTTGTTTGCTGTACTTTGAAGTCACTAAATATTTGGAGATAATTTGCAGAATGAAGTTACAATACAGTGATAACTCTCTTAGTGAATGAAACATTTAAAAGTGAGCATTTATCTGTCTGTGACAAAAACCATTCATGTAGGTCATCCACTTCCAAAATGAACAGGAACATTAAAGAATATGAGAAAAGGATTGGTAGCACTTAATCTAACATATGGTGTGGTTTGGAGAGGAGGGAGAGACTTTCTTAGCCACATAGTAATCAGTGATGAGATTTGGGTCCATCAGTATCAACCACTCAGTAAACAGCATAATATTATGTTGAAATATCGAACTTCACCTCAGGAAAAAAATTTCAAAAGCCATGTTCTGCAGGAAAGTTGATGATGACAGTTTTGTGGATATGGGAGGTACACTGTGGATTAATTACAATCCTGAAGGTCAAACAGTGAATATTGACAGCTATTATATGCTACTGATAGACCTGAAACCCAAAATCAAATGAAAGAGAAGAGGCAAACTTTCAGTAAGTGTGGTTTTGCTTCAGAATAATTCACAATCCTCACACAGCTTGGAAAGATAACTAGATCTTTTAAAATCTTGGTATTTACCTGGTGGAGCAGTGAAGCACCCCACCACTGCCTCTCCACACACCGCTCCCCCTCCCCCATGCCCTACCTCAAAAGTGATTTTCTTATTTTTGGACCCAATTCTGTGGAGGCTGGGAAACATATCGGAAAATCCCTTTTCCTTCCCTTTCAGTACACACATACCTTGCATTTATAATGACCACCGCTGCTACTACTATTACTACTAAGATGATGATGAAGACTACCACTACTAATACTACTGCCAGCAGTAATAATAACAACAATAATAATAATAATAATGATAATGATAATTATAATAACAATAACTGTCACTGGAAAATCTTTTGGGGTGAAAGCCTTCATTCTATTTTCAATAATAATAATGATAATAATAATAATGACACTTAATTTTATCTACAAATGGACTGGTAGATTGTGCAGTTGAGCATTGTTACTTATAAAATAAGTTAACTCAACAATCCTTCTTCTTCCCAAATCTTTTGATGACATCACCGTACCATGATCTTGGTTTTCAAGTAATCACTGGTTTCTCAAATGAGGTGTGGACAAGAGCCAAGAGCTGATATACAATCCTGGGCCATACTATTCCTCAAATATGTTTTTATGCATTTAAAACTACAAAAACTCCTTTCAACTGAAGAATGTGTTGCAAGGATGGTAAAAAATCAGACAAAACAGTTTGAAAGCTCCTGGAAGAATTTGGTCCATTTCATTCTCTTTTCATTACATCTCTCAAACTGACAAACTAAAATGTTTATTTATGCTGGTAAGGAAATACAGTCTCCAGTTCTACATGCAGCTGTGAATGATTGAAGAACACACCATATGTTCATAATACAGAATCCACACTGTCTACAGGGAAATGCTGAACCCAATTGGAGAACTGAATACTGTGAAGCATGGAGAAAAAATCGTTAGTGATATTATACAAGAATGGCTCTGCTGTAAGACTAAATTTAAATGATGTGCAAATCAGTAGATAAAAATAGCTTGGGAGGCAATTTCACTGACCTAAGATTGGAGTTTATTTAATTCTCCTGCAAGAAGAGGATCACAACCATAGATCTGGGCTACCAGTTTGTTCTTTATATCATAATTCTGAAACATGCCACTCAGCATAGTGAATAAAGCAGCAACAGTTCTAGCTTGGCTAACATCATGAAAACCAAGAAGAAATTCTTGAATGTCACTGCTGCAGTTCACCAGCCACATAAGAATAGAGCATTGTGACTAGTCCAAAACATGTGTTGCTTCATCCACAATCCAGGCATAAAATGAGCTTCTACCCAACCTTGAATGTATACATTCATAAATGGATTCATTTATACATTGAATCAGTATGTTCTGTGTGATTTTTATAAAATTCAAAAAATAGCCTATTTCTTCCTGTATGCTTTTGAATCTTCATCACTTTTTGGCACAAGTTTAAAAAAGGCTCTGAGATTTCCAGGACACAGGGAATCTCCTGTCTCATATCCTGTTCACACAAAAGACTTATGATGTCAATTAGAATTTTCATGATCTCTCTGTTAGTTTTCACTTCACTGTTGTGTCTCATTTTCATTCGTTTGTGATGTTCATTAAGTAATTCTGAAATACTAAACATTTGTTTGGATAGTTCTTTAATTCAAATAAAACTATTTAGATGATCTTTATAAGAAGCATGCTGTGCTAAACCTCTATACAGATTCTCTGGATTATCAGAACCCTCGGCAGACCATTTTGTTTTTCTGTGCTTCAGAGCAAACATATCCTGCAGAATAATTTTCCTTTTGTAGGGCCACCACACAACCACTTGTGCTGCTCATACCATGAAGATTGAAATACACATGTTTTTAACTTATCTTTCTGAAGAGGGTGTGATGTCAGTGTTGGACATCCTTTCTTCAAAATTTGGCAAAATTGGCAAAATATTTAGCCTCTCTGTTGAGACCATTTGTGGGGAAATGTGAACATCATATCCACAACTCATCGGATTTTATCAGTAGGTTGAATGGTCTGAAGCTCAATAGCACAGATTTATTAGTTAGTTTTGACGTTGTCTCGTTGTTCACCAAAGTACCTCTGGCTGACTCCTTGTATCTCATTAGCAGCAAGTTTGAGGATGATATAACAGCTTTGTTTAAGCATGCATTAACCTCCACTTATTTTTTATTTGATGAACAATATTATGAACAAATTGACGGTGTCACTATGGGGAGCCCTCTCTCTCCCCTGGTGGCTAATTTGTTTATGGAGAATTTTGAAGAGAAAGCCCTCAACTCAGCAGTATTTAAACCGACGGTCTTCTGGAGATATGTGGATGACACTTTCATAGTGTGGCCCCACGGAGAGGATAAACTGATAGAGTTTTTGGAACATCTCAATTCCATTCATGGAAACATCAAGTTCACTATGGAGGGAGAGAAGAATGGCTGTTTACCATTTCTGGATGTGCTGGTTCGCCGGAAAGAAGATGGATCCCTAGGTCATTGCATATACCGTAAGCCCACACACACAGACCTGTATTTGCAGGCGTCTAGCTGCCACCATCTCTGTCGCAAATTATGAGTGGTCTGAAAACTTTGGTCCACAGGGCTCATGTAGTGTCTGATGTTGACAGCCTGCAGGATGAGCTTGTACATCTGGAGGCAGTTTTTAGGAGAAATGGCTATTCGCAACAGCAGATTAAGAAAGCCCTACAAATAAAAGCTGCAGAAAAATCACAGGATAAGGATGAGGAAGTGGAAAGGGAAGTGAAGTCTACAGCCTTTCTCCCATACGTGGGTAATGTTTCTTCTAAAATCGCTAGAATCTTGAAGAAACATAAAGTGGATGTGATATTCCACCCAGCAGCTAAGACTGCAGCCTTGTTGGGATCTGTTAAGGATGATCTGCTCTTGCGAAAGGCGGGAGTTTATGAAATCCCTTTTGAGTGTGGCAAACGTTACATAGGGCAAACCATGTGCACTGTACAGGAACGATGCGTCGAACACCACCGGTACACATGTCTTCTTCAGTCCAACAAATCAGCAGTTGCCGAACATTGCATTTCTACTTGCCATGCCATGGATTATAAAGATGTTAAGATTTTAACTACTGCTTCATCTTTCTGGGACACAGTTGTTAAGGAAGCTGTAGAAATACAACTAGCCGACAACCTGCTAAACCGTGACGAAGGATTTCATCTTGACAATGCTTGGAAACCGCTTATTTCACACCTTCACTCGGAAAGAATTTCTGCATCTTCACTTCCAACAGATATTACCACTTTTAAAGATTAATTATTTATTTACAAGCACGGTGGATTCACAGCAGTACTATTTTGTTTGCACTCTGCGCTTATCCGTTTATCTTTGCTATATACATCTTATCTATGACTAGCGCAGTAGTGGTGACTTTGATATCTTTGACGCATGCACTTTCAATCCTCAGCAGCTTTGTATCACGTGACTCTCCATCTAAATAGGCATGCGCAAATGCTATGAACTCAGTCTCCAACTCGCCTTGAAGATGGCTGGGAGGTTTCTAGCCGAAATATCGCAAGAAGAATTGTCGCTGTCCCGAGTGCACACCCGAAAGATGATGGAACATGTTAACATTGTCTACAGCAGTTAATCTCAAATTCCATTCTGGTCTCATTTTTAAGCAACAGAATACAGAAATTTGATTCATGAGCAGACTTAAGCTTTATTTCATGCCTTGAAAGTCTTATGGAAGTGCTCCTATGTTCACATTTTCTTTGTCCTGTAGAAATGAGTCAGTTGGGTCAGTTGTATGAGATGGTGGCTTTTGTATCCCAAAGTGGGAAAATAGTCTTGGTAGCAGCTGGCAATTTTTGAATTTTCTCCATGTAGCTTTTGTGGCAATGCAAACTAGCTAATTGTTATCATTTATCAATAAAAATAATCTGTCTCCAAGGTTTTAGGTATTGCAGCCATTCAAGGTGTTGTGAGCTGTAGGCAACCAAATTAAATAATGGTATGAGGTGTCAGCAGTCCAGCCCTCTCCTTCACACCAAGCTTCAGACTGTTCACAGTGGGAAGACATAGTTGTGGCAGTCCGCACACAATCACAACATCAAGTTGGCCAGCCTTGCCACCACCAGCTGTATCAATAAAGCAAACAGATCAGTAAACAGCAACATATGCATTCCATGTTCTCATCCTGTCCTTATTGTTTCATTAACCATGAGTATCCAGACAGCCCAAAACACTGATCTACTGGTCATAATTGCAACAAAAGGGTCACATTGCTTATGTTTGTAATGAAAATATTCAGCACAATGATACTTTTGCAGATGTGGATGTAAACATCATATCAGCTATTTCTGTTACCCCAAACAAGCTTTCCACTGATGTTATGGTTTTCCATAAAGTCCTGCACATACAAGTCAATACAGGAACTGTGGTAACCTTATTAAACTCACACATTATATGGACTTGAGCTCCCCTCTGCTTCTCCCTGTGTCATGCACATTAATACATTACAATAAACAGAGCATTCCTTTTCTCAGACAGTTCTTTGCCCCAGTGACCTACAAATCATTAGTCCACTCACTTACATTTCTTGATGTAGTTAATAGACATACAGAGAATATTTTTGAATTAGGAGCTTTTAAGTAGTCTGGTTTTACCACTTCATATGAAGTGAATTTAGTGTCTGAAAAAGTTCCATATACACAGTTAGATGCATTATGTTCCGAGTTTTCCTCTCTGTTCTCTCCTGGATTGGGGTGTGCCGACAATTTTCAATTGCACTTTACCATGAAACCTTACACTAGGCCTTGTTTTTTCTGCACTGTCTGGTTCCTGTGGCACTCAGGGAGCAAGTCAAAGATGAATTAGATTGCCTCACAGAATCGGCATTGTTCGGCCTATTGCATCAAGTGAATGACCCATCCCTTGGTTATAGCAAAGAAATCGTCAGGCAGGTTACACCACTGTGATGATTTTAAAGTTTCTGTGAATGCACAATCTATAGTGGATACATATCCAAAACTGCACCTGGATGAACTCTTTGCAAAGTTATCAGATGGTCAATATTTCTCAAAAATTGACTTGTCAGACACCTATTTACAACTCTCTTTAGATACAGAGTCAAAATGTATATTAGTTGTCAATACTCCTTTTGGAATGTGCCAATACTTGCAGCTGCCTTTTGGAGTTGCCAGTGCTCCCACTATTTTTCAACATTTTTTGGAACAACTTACAGTGTCTGTACCAGGTTGTGCAGATTATTTGAGTGACATTGTAGTTTCCAGTACCTCCACTAAAGAACATCTGCAAAAACCCTGTACTCATTTTTCTCTTCTCCAAGCGGCTGGGCTGAAGTGTAATTTAGAAAAATGTCAATTTTTTTCAATCTTGGAACTGAAGTTCCTCATGAGGGTCTCAAACACATGCGACAACATGTTTCTGCTATTGTGTCACTTTCACACCCTACACCAGACAAAGAACTTCAGGCTTTTCTATGCAAAGTCACTTACTACCACAAACTTTCACCTGGGCAGCGACAATTGCACAGATTTACATGCGTTGCTGTGCAAAGGGTCTCATTTCTGCTGGTCATCAGCTTGTGAAACCACATTTTCCACCATTAAGACCATGTTGCTGTCTACACCCTGCTGAGTAATGCACCAATCAGGCCTCCACTTGGTCCTTGTGACAGATGCATCACAATATGGGCTGGGGGTGGTACTGGCTAATAGATATCTCGATGGCTCCAAGAGGCCTACTGCTTATGCCTCAAAAATTCTGACTCCTGCTCAGACTAGGTACTGTCACATAGAAAGGGAAGCTCTGGAATTGTATACGCTGTGCTGAAATTCAATGTTTTATGCTATGGTGCCAAACTCCACCTGGTCACTGATCACAAACCACTAGTTTCCTTATTCAATGCTTCTGCATTATTAACAGATAAAGCACCATATCACATTCAATATTGGGGTCATTTCCTTTCATGTTACATCTACAAGATTCATTTCTACCCTACTAGCCAACAAGCAAATGCCAGTGCTTTGTCACACCTGCCGGCAGGTCTGGACCCAGGATTTGATCAGAATAAATTGCTTTGTTTCCACATTTATGTTACCACACAGCAGATAATTAATGGTTTTCCTGTAACTAGCACATGGGTCATGAAGGCTGTACCTTCAGATCCCATTTTGTGGAAGGTCATAACATTCATACAACATGGTTGGCCAGATTCACCACCTTCTCGTGTATCCGACCCACTCCATAATTATTACATATTTTGACACTGATTCTCTGTTGTGGATGGTGTTCTGCTTTTAGACATGGATCACATGGCCCCTTGAGTAATGATCCCCTCAGTGCTTCCTTCAGAGGTTCACCGCTTATTACATGCTGATCATTGGGATGTATCACACACAAAAGTGTTGGCCTGCCAACACGTTTTTTGGCTCATCTTGGATGGTGAAGTTACACACATGTTTGCCTTTTGTTCACAGTTTGTGATGCACCAAGCAGCTCTCAGGGCATTATTGTCTCCTTGGCCTATGCCGTCGTGTGCATGCCACCGTACATAAGTGGATTCTGCTGGCCCCTTTCTCAGCACTTATTGGCTGTTGGTCATTGACACACATTCTTCTTTTCTGTATGTTCTTCATTGTGTCTCTACATTCACAACTGCCACCATTGCAGCCTTGTGAAAATTTTTTTCACTTGAACGCTGGCCCATGATATTACTGTCCAATAATTGTCCACAATTTTCATCACAGGAATTTGTGGCATTTTGGAATTCCTGTGGTATCTGTCACATCCTCGACCTGTCATTCCATCCAAAACCTAATGCTGAGGCGTAATGCCTAGTGAAAATGTTCAAAACTCAGATGAAAAATTATTTTGCCACCTATTCACCCAATGTTGCCTTTGATCGTTTTCTTTCCTCATACTATTTTACACCATTTAGCGAGAAGAGCCTGGCATAGCTATTCCACAGGTGACAGCTGAGGACACTGCTACACCTCCTGTATCATCCACCTGGACATCAATCCGTGCATCCACCGCATCTCTTCCTGCCAGATGTGGCTGTCTGGAGGCAGAGTTTTGGACATTGCCCTAAATGGATTCCAGCTCTCATTGACAGGAGTTGGGGGTGGCACTTCTATGATATCTGCATGGGGGATGGCCTCTGCTTGAGGCACTATGGCGAGCTTCACATTCATGTGGATGGCTGGGTGCCCCTTGATGTCACACCATTGCCTCCATACCCGTCCACAACAGATGCCACATCAACTGCCATTGTCAGTTCTCCATTACTGTGCAGGTAATGGCATCCACCCTCAGTGGCCGAATCAGCAGTTCCTCTATTTCTTCAAACACCATCATCAGGGATTACTTCAACCATTCCTGAACAACTGTTTGTACCAGTATCACCAGCACCAGGAACACTGCAACCAGAGCTGATGACTGAGGTCGACATGAAAACAGTCCCTGCCTTGTTGGTTTTGCCGTATGCTTTGACATGGGAAGGTAGGCGCAGAATGTGTCTTTGTTTAAAGATCATGAGATGGTACACTAAGCTTTCCACCTTAGACAGAGCCCAGCAGATGAGGAGGACAGCATGGATATCTCAAGAAGCCATGATCTTCCTAAGAGAGGAGGAAAGCAGTGATGCATGCACGTACTTTTAAAAGGCCACATATGCAGCAGTGCTATGTCATTTGCAGAGGGTGCCTCAGACTTGTGTGTGTGAGTGTGTGTGTGTGTGTGTGTGTGTGTGTGTGTGAGAGAGAGAGAGAGAGAGAGAGAGAGAGAGAGAGAGAGAGATATCACCATCAGAGCCTGCCCTGGGCCCCATCTATTTAAGGCTAGCAAAGCTACTTTCATCCTCAGTTCTCTACATGTACTGCCACAGCTCTTTATGTATGTAATTGGTTCCTGCTCAATGTTACTTAAATACTGTGTTCAAGTTGTTAATGCTTCTGTGAAATAAAGCTGAGTTGTTTTCAATCTACTGGTCATATTGTACTTATACCTAATTACAACAGCATTGTTTCACAACCCTTCCTCAGGTCCTTAAAACAGGACCCTAACCTGTCCTCTGCAGAACTTCAAACTCTTCATTTCCTAAAAGCTGATGACTCTGTCATTATCTTCTCAGCAGACAAGGGATCTACCACTGTGGCACTTGACCAATGGGTGTATGAAAGTGAATGAATGTTTACACAAGTTTTCTGGCACCTTTACCTACAACATCTGCCATCAAGATCCCATGTCAGTGATTCGAACTGTCTGCCACCGGTAGCTGAGTGGTCAGCGCAACAGAATGTCAATCCTAAGGGCCCGGGTTCGATTCCCGGCTGGGCTGAGATTTTCTCCGCTCAGGGACTGGGTGTTCTGTTGTCCTAATCATCATCATTTCATCCCCATCAACGTGCAAGTCACTGAAGTGGCGTCAAATTGAAAGACTTGCACCCGGCGAACAGTCTACCCAATGGGAGGCCCTAGCCACATGACTTCTTTTTTTTTAAATTTATTTATTTATTTATTTTTTTGTGTGTGATTCTAACTGACCTGTAGTCCCTCCTAAAAACCTCAGGACCTTCACAAGGACTAACACATCAACCCATAGAGCTTCGTACCCCATGCATCCCTATCTTTTATCTTCTTCCTAAGATCCACAAACCCAATCACCCTGACTGTCACATAGTTGCTGACTTCAAAGCACCCACTATACATATATATCTATTTTAGTTGATCAACACCTGCAACCCATAGCACAAAGACTTCCCTCCTATATTAAAGACACCAACCGTCTGAAATCTGTGGCTGTCCCACTTCCACCAAACACCTTGCTTGTCACCATTGATGCCACTTCCCTCTATGCTAACATACCATACGTACATGGTCTGCCTGCTGCTTAACATTTTCTCAGCCAGTGCCCATCTGATTCCAAACATATGACACCACTCCTGCTCACTTAATCAACTTTCTACTAACCAACAACTACTCCACCTTTGTGGGGCAGTCATACAAACAGATCAGGGGTACAGACCTGGGAACCAGGATGGCTCCTTCCTATGCCAACCTTTTCACAAACCTCAGCTCCTGGTTAGCTTCAGAAACATTGATAACATCTTAACCATATGGAGTCTTGGTGAGGTGACCTGTTAAAATTTCTGGAATCTCTAAATATATTCTCCCAATAAAATTTCACTTGGTCCTACTCAGAATTTCATGCCACTTTCCTTTGTGTTGACCTCTTCTTCAAAGAGGGTCAGCTACACACTTCTTTTCACATTAAACCTACTAACAAACAATGTACCAACATTCTGACAGTTTCCACCCCTTCCATGTCAAATGTTCTCTCCCATACAGTATTGGCATTAAAGGCAAACATCTTTGAACTGATGCAGACTTTTTACAGCAATACACACCACCATTTTCACCTCAGCCTCTGCTGATTGTAATTACCCAACCAGACTAGTCAAAAATCAGAGTTCCTGCTCCACCACATCCAATCCTTGTACTGCTGATCCCTCCAAAAAATGACATACGAGTACACCACTTGTCACTCATATACTGGTCTTGAAAGCATTAATCAACTACTTTGATAAGGTTATGACTTCTTAAAATCATACCCCGATATGACGCCCATTCTGTCCAAGATTTTACTCATCAGACTTAGAATAGCTATTCATTGCCTTCTCCATGTTCACAGTACCCTTTGTCAGATCTATGCTCCTTCTGCACCAACCTCCCTAACCTATGCATCCTACCCCTGTGACTGTATCCACTGCAAGACTTTCCCTATGCACCCTCCTGCCACCACCTGTATCAGCCCTATAACTGGTAAAACACATACCATCAAAGGGATAGCCATCTGAGAAACAACATGTCATATGCTAGCTGTTGTGTAAAAATTGTTTGGCCTTTTACATTGGCATGACTACCACCAAGTTACAAGTTAGGATGAATGAGCATAGGCAGAAGGTGTATACTGGGAACACACAATACAAATGGGTACCCAAAATATAGTAATTATTTTTTAAAAGCTATATTTTCTTTCTTTCTTTGGGCTTTGTCCTGTGTCACATGGGGTCAGCCCTGTTATTAAGGATTTGGCAGTGTCATTAGCAGAGGGTGGCCGGATGCCCTTCCTGCTCCCACCCCGAACCCCTGAGGATGGAAGAAGTGTACCCCAGCTGTTTGTGTCTAGTTTAAGCCACGAAATAGTGCAAACGTCTGCAAATGCCTGTGAGTCATGGAACTGAGGCGGAACATGGGGACCAGCCTGGTATTCACCTAGCAGGATGTGGAAAACCACCTAAAAACTACATCCAGGCTGGCCATCAGACCAGCCCTCATAATTAATTCACCGGGCGGATTGATCTGCTGCCGGCACGCCTACCTGAGTCCAGGAAGCAGCGCATTAGCACTTTCGGCTACCCTGGTGGGTTTTTTAAAAGCTATATATTTTCAAATATATTTACAAAACAACCTTATCCCCTTAAAAATACACTCCATTACAATTGCAACTAATACATTTTTTCCACCAGTGCTTCCACTTTTTGAAACACTTTTCGTAGTCATCAGCACTTTTTGTAGTCATCTTTAGAAATGGCTGATAGCTCCTCCCTCATTTTTTTCTTGCGTTCTTCAATGTTGTCAAGTTGGTGTCCTTCCATTCCCCTTTTCATGCATGGAAATAAGAAAAAGTCACAGGGAGACAGGTCAAGTGAGTAAGGTGTGTGGGGCAGTGAAACCATGGCGTTTTTAGCCAACAACTGTCTAACAGGGATGGCTGTGTGGCAGGTGTGTTGTCAAGGTGGAAGAACCAGTCTTTTGTCTGCACAAATTGGGCCTTTTCTGACAAGTACTGTTGTGAAACCTTCTTAAAACTTCCAAATAAAAGGTTTGATTGGTGGTCCGACCTTGGGGAACAAACCCTTGGCATCAAAAAAGCAAATCAGTATTGTTTTGATGTATGATTTGACTTGACAACATTTTTTTGGGTGGGGTCATGATGACATCTTCCTTCCACTGGTTTCACTGTTGTTTTGTTTTTGTGTTATAATCATAGCACCATGACTCATCACCAGGCCTTTGACAGAAAATCTGGATCAGCTTCAAGCTGTTGTTTCAAAGCATATGTTTCAACTTGACATTCCTTTTGATTGTCCATCAGAAACCTAGGAACAAACTTGGCAGTAACCCTTTTCATTCCCAAGTCTTCCATTAAAATTCACTGAACTGAGTTCTAAGGAAACTACTGATATCTGACAGTTGATCAGTTTTCTGTTGAAGGTCTGTGAGCATTAGTTCTCAAATTTTTTTCAATATTTTCATCGATTCGGGCAGTTTATAGACGTCCAGAACAAGGTTCATCATCAATCAACATGTTGTCATTTTTAAATCAAGCAAACCATTCATTCACTTCAGATATTCCCATAGTGTCATCTTGGTAAGCTGTTTACAACTCTAAAACATTTTCAGCAGCATTTTTACCAATTTGAAAACAAAATTGCACAGCTGCACACTGTTCAATTAAACTTGCCATCATAAAAAATGAAACAAGAACAAAAGAGCGCTAGCAAGCCTGGTTTACAACACAGGTGGCACTGAACTGGCAATGAGTTTCCCTATGCATGCCTAGCGGCAAAAATACGTACTCCGCAAGCTTTGCCCACAGCAGTGTTATTCCAGTTTTTTTCTGGGGGTGCCCCCTCATAACATGTTGCAGAGAATGCTCTTCAGCATGACAGTCATGACCTTTGTGCTTGTTTCATCATACATGTCATCTGGATTCTTCCCCGAGACACCAGTTTACCAGAACTCTGTAGGTGGTAACAGGGGCTACAACATGTTCTTGGTTCTCACGATGCACCTGGCCTTAATTTATGTTCATTTCTTTGGTCTCAGCATTTCTTTACGTTAACTGTTCCTTTGTTAACTTCCTTTTAGCTTTATACATCTTCTATTTTGTGACTTTCCTATTTTTTGCCATCCCCTTCCACCTATATCATAAGCAATGCACTTAGCTTTTCACTATTATTAACTCCTGCATGATGTTTTAGCATAGATCTCTGTCTTGTATATTACCAATATTACCCTATCTTCCACTATATAAGCTCTCAGGTTTTCAAATATTGTCCAGTGCTGCCTCCCAACAGTCAATCTTTCCTTCTTACGCTGTCTTGTAAGTGACCCCTGACCTGAGATTCTGGGCAACTTATCTGAACTTTATCCCCTTTCCTAAACCTCACCAGGCATTTTACTTCACTCATCTTGCTTCCTCTTCAACCCTACTGCAAGAAGAAGGAGTCACTGGCTCCGAAAGCTTGCAAACTGTAATCCCTTTTGTATGTGTGTCCTCCTGCCACCACTTGGTAAGTAGATTTTTTAATCTATCTAATTCTGTTAATGATATTAATTGTATTTATGGTTATTACTGTCATCTAAAATATGTTTACCATTCTGCCAGTAAAAGTTTTACATGCATTAATGTATTCTGTTAGATTCTTAACATGGTTGTTAATTACAAGATTAGTGCCTGGTTGATTTTGAATACAGAGTCCTCATG
Source organism: Schistocerca nitens (assembly GCF_023898315.1). Taxonomy (NCBI): domain Eukaryota; kingdom Metazoa; phylum Arthropoda; class Insecta; order Orthoptera; family Acrididae; genus Schistocerca; species Schistocerca nitens. The sequence continues at coordinate 458,985,637 of NC_064615.1, read as the reverse complement.
AACTTGATCCTGGTTTGGTAATTGGATTGAATATTGGTTTCTGTGTTTACATGGGTCATTAAAAGATAACTGCCCCTTTTGTCTAGAAGTCTGATATTCAAAGAGATGCACTTAGCAAACTACATAATTTTTATGAGTATTTCCTCTGGGCCTAGGCATCAATGCCATAATCAATGGATTAGTTAAGTGTAGAAAAATAAATGAATAACATAAGCATGGAGTTTTCAAGTGACTCCTATTTTCTTCTGTCCAGGCGTTCTTTAAGGTGTCCAAACAAATGATAATTATTAAAAAGAGGGCAGGGTGGGTCAGGGTCTTTCGTTGTAAGATGGCCATTGTTTATGCAGTCTTATACACGAAGAACAATTACTTTCCCTTGGCTTGTCTTCTATGAAATGGCATGTTGTAGCATGTGTAACCATGTCTATAAGTAATGTGGAATAATATTTGGCACAAAATGTAGCCCCTTGTTTCTAATGATAACATTTCATAATTATTTTCCAATAGACATGTTTCATTCGCATTACTGGAGACAAAAAATATTTATGATGCAAATTTATTGAGTCTCAAGGAAAAAGTAAATTATCAATGTTATTTGTGCCAAAGGAGGACCTTATATCTTGAACTCAGTTAAATAGCTTTTCACTCAACTCCTTATAAGATTAAAGATGGTGAGACTTGCAGTACGCATATGAATTTCAGGACAACATTCATGGACAACTGCTAACCATTGTTGAAACTAATTTTTACATCAGCTTCATTGTTACACAGTTACTTTTAATACTTCATATGATGAAATGTTGAACATGATCAAATACACTGTGGTGTTAGGCCTAACATATCCATGTTGCTCACAGCCACACTCACTATCTTTCAATATCCACCAGTCTATTTCACCTGTAAATACTTGCAGACATAATTACATCTTTATATGTCATCAGACACAATGCTTTCATCACTAACATTGTTGAAGGGAAAGGGCTGAAAAAGAAAGGAAGAGGATGATCTAGGATGCAGTACTTGGAAGAGAGGATGTGACAATCACATGGAACTGAAACAAATGACCAGTGACAGAAAAGAGTGGTTGAACTGACAAGGCACTGCTAGCCTTTAGAATATGTATGTTCTTCACTGGATTCATATTTTTCTTCACATGCATTGTCACACAGAGCAAAAAGTACACTAATATTTCAGCATCATAAGAAGGTACACAACTCTTTTGAAGGCATAGATCTCATTTTGAAAATGTTAAATAAAACTGCATGTATTTTCAGTTCTTTCACATCAAAAAAATTTAACCATTCTCAATTACTTTTGTAGCATACATTTAAGAAGACCAAACTGCAGTGATGCAACCAAAGTCATTTTGTCTAAAGACAAGAACAACAGGGAGAGGTGAGCAAATTAATCATTTTTACACTCTTATTTCTTTTTCCTGTATTGTCATTACTGCAGCATATATTTATCTTCTTTGAATAACTGCAACAAACAGCATAATCTTTTATCTATAAAACCTGTGCATGACTGTAATACTTTACTCATTAGACCAGTGCAAGCCACTGAATTTAAGCTTGTTGGGCCTGTGACGATTTTCAAAACTTTATCAGAAAATGTCTATATTGGACACTGAATGCATCTACTGGTACTTGCTGTAACCATCTAAGTACCTCTGTAGTTCTCATTTCTAAACACCTCTGTCAGGAAAACACATTGAAGGTAAAATTAGAGAGATTTGAGCTCACACAGTGGCTTACCAAAAATAATTCTACCTGGAGATCATTCACATCTGGAACAAGAAAGGGAGGAAGTAACAGTGATACGCAAAATACCCTCCACCAAACACTATATGGAGACTTCCTGAGTATAGATGTGGACGCAGATGTACAAGCACCTGAGCGCTGGAGTGATTAGATTTGTAATAAGTGATTTAAAAGGTCAAGCTGCCAAATGGAGAGCACTGAATTTGACAAATTTGTTTTCCACAGTCACTTTCAGAACTCCTTCAAAGCCAAATTTTGGAAAGAAGGAGATCAGAAAAAGTTTACTACAAAAAAATGTTACATACGTTTGATAGTTATAAGCAGTTTGTGAAGTGGAATTTGAATAAAGCTACACCTAGTTGTGTGATTATAGGCAGTTCATTATAGGCAGTTTGTGGAGCAGAATTTCAATAAAGCAAAGTATCTTGATGACCTGATCAGAGAGGAACACTTGTTGTAAGTAGTTATTAGCAGATTCCTTTGGAAAATATGAGAAAAACTGTTGGTCAAAGACTGGATAAAAATGTCATATTTATTTGGCTTTTGGTTCAAGAAGACACCATAAAGAAGGTGAACAATGATGAAATCATTAGGGATACAGGTAAAAGGATTAGATTTAATAAAGGTAATAGGAACCACTGATAATGGGAATGGCAGAGGTAGAGACAGAGAACACTGCAAGAGTTCTTCAAACTGTGGAGATAAAATTAACAGTATGCAAAGGGTAGAAAGAGAGAAGATTCTGAGAGAGGGTTTGAGACACAGGATACAGTGAATGCCTCTGTGAATGTCAGATAAAGATTTATAGGGCTTGATGGTGAGAATCTGATGAACTGATTACTTTAGGAAGGAAAGAGAGAAGATTCTGAGTGAGGGTTTGAGACACAGGATACAGTGAATGCCTCTGTGAAGGTCAGATAAAGATTTATAGGGTTTGATGGTGAGAATCTGATGAACTGATTACTTTAGGAAGAAATCAAGTAATGGGCATATGGTCATTTTGAACAATTTATACAAGTTTTATTGAAGAGGTACTAGTGAATGTTACTTTAGATTCAAATAGTACTGTAAATGTTTTAGAAGGGGAATTTCTAGATTAGAATGTCTTACTGAAAAAACATCCTGAATCTCCAATAAATAGTGTTATGCAACAGGAGTAACAATAGTAGTGAGTAAACCTATTAGAAGAGAAGTATTAGTAGAATTAAAAATATATCTATGTGAGTTTGAACAACATACATTATTAGTATCATCTATTAATGTGCCCTTGCTGTTTGCATTGAATTGGTTTTGAACATTGAAATACAATTGGATTTCAAATATGTAAAGTAACACTGAGAAAGACAGAGGTGTCAAATAGTAATGCAATTAAACAAATTAATGCCCAGATTATAGGAGACACACAAGCAACAGAATTATCAGGCATCATGTACATCATGCTGCTACATTCCAACTTGGTAGACTAGAAAACAATATGTGTTCAAACAACAAAGGTTCAATCGATTCCAACCAACAGAATGCAAAGACAGTTGGTTTCATTCATAAAGCATCAACAATAAGGCCAGAAATGCTAAAATATTTGAAGAGTTAAAACTACAACTGCATAACCCTTATTTTATGAAACCCTACTCTATACCATTGGCCGTTAAGGACACAGTAAAAAAAGGAAATCGAATGAATGATGTGTTCAGGGTCCTTGAAAGGATTAATAGTCAATTTAAAAGCTCGTTATTGGCGATAAAAAATCTGACAGTATGGTCAGAATAGTTTTGGATCCCCATACGGTGAACTCCATTATTAAAACTGATAGGCATAGATCCCTTATAATTAATAGCAAAAATGTCTAAGACATAAGGACCATGGACTTGACAGGGTAATACTGGTAAATACCTCTAGGAGAGGAGTCACTTTCATATTTTGATGGGCATAGTTATCAATTTAAAGTGGTACAATTTGGTCTCAATGTGTCAGTCTTCTCCTTCTTCTTAGCATTTATCCCACACTAGCAGAGTCCACTTGTTGACACATCTGCCTCTATTTGGGTCTGTCAAGTACATCTCCATAGGTAGCATTGACAAATTCCATATCCTTCTTGATACGGTGAATCCATCACGTCTTGGGTCCACCACGAGGTCGTTGACCATTTATGTCAAGGTGCATAGCTGTTCTTGCCACCAAGTCTGCTTTACTGCACGTGACATGTGTGTACCATATTAACCTGCTTTTCCACAGTTTGTCTGAGATAGGTGCAACTCCAGGTCACCGCCAAACACTGACATTTGTTGCATGGTCAAATCAGGTTTGCTCAAGGGACCATCGGAGTATTTGCATTTCCATCATGTGGGATGCTTCGTTGTTGTCGGCTAACACTCTGTCACCATAAAGTGTGACTAGGTGTACTACAGTCCTATAAACCTAGGACTTAAGGCATAAAGGCATACAGTGATCACACAGGATGACAGTTACCTGCCGCCATTTCATCCAAGCGGTGTTAACATGGACACTGCTATCCGGTAGACTTTCTCCATCACTGCACATGAGTGACCCAAGATATCTAAACTGCTCCACTTTCTTCAGGTCTGTGCCAATGACTCTGATGGTCCCATCAGTTTGAATACCACAAGCCACATATTCAGTCTTCTTGATATTCAGTCAGTTCTGTCTTTTTGATATTCAGCCGGAGGCTAAATTTGCCAAGTAATTGATTCCATTGCTGTATCTGTTCCTGGAGACCTTCACGGTGTTTGCTTTCCAGTAAAACATTATCAGCATACAGAAGTGATCAAGGATGTGGTGACTGTAGGTCATATGTCACAGTGTCCACACAGAAGATAAACAATAGAGATGACAGTTTTGAACCATGATATACTACGATACTGATAGTAAAAGGAGGTGACATTCCCACTGCACAATGGACATTGGAGGAGACATTTTGATACAGCAACTAGAGCCATTGGACATAGGCTCCAGGGACATTGTGAGATCGTAAAACATGCCAAATAAGCTGATGTGGGACATGGTCAAAGTCCTTTCCCACATCTAGGAATGACATATGGATATCCTTGTTCTTCTGAATGTGTTTCTCAATAAGTAACATAGCAACATGTATGGCATCTGTGGTTTCACTTCCTTTGATAAACCTGCATAGATTTGGGGTGATAGAAACAATTGGGCAGAGCCTGGAGTCCATAACATGCTCAAAGGTCTTCATGGTGTGACAAAGCAGTTGAATTGTTCAATACTGCGAGCATTCTGTCACATTAGCTTTTGCCTTCAAGATTGGCATAGTGACACTAGTTGTCCAGACTGCTGGAACAATATCCTCATCAATGATTCTGTTGGAGAGGGTAGTAGAAACTGTGGCTCTTCCATATTTCAGCTGTGATCATCAGGGTGAGTATCCTTCCCATTCTTCATCTTCTTGACCACTTCCTTGACCTCCTGGATGGTAATTGGTAGTACAGGTCCAGCAAATGGATCAGCACTCAGTATTGGAGGATGGTCAAATTCCTCATTGCCGATTTTGGAGACGTACTCACTCCATCTGTGAAGAATGTTGGAAGCATCTCAAAGGAGTTGATGGCCTTTATCTTTTGTGTGTTTGACATGACCAATGTCGTGGGTGGCTCGGTGGCATGCTTTTGTGAGATGATAAATTTTATTTGCTCCTTCAGGTCTGTCTACTTCAGCATACACACTGCCATAGTAAGAAGATTTGGTTGCTGCAACTGCTCTCTTGGCAGCCAATTTTTGCATCTTATAGCATTGCAGATCTTCATTAATGCAGGACTGGAAACACACTTTGAAAGGCTTCTTCTTCTCCCTCACAGCTTTTGCATGCCTTTATTCCACCACCAGACTTCTTTATTGATTACTCATTTGCCTAGCTTCATCCTACCAAGAAAGTTATTCACTGCACAATGGACTTGGCTAGTAATGCTGTCCCATATGCCTGGTACTGGCTGATCTGTGTCTATGTTGACGGCCTTAAGAGCAGTGTAATCTGAGCTTTGCATTCTGACATGCCACCATTTGATTTCTGCACTCCAATGATTTGGGAATGAGTTCAATTGTGAATATTCAACTTGAGGTTCATGACAAGAGGTTGATGCTTGGGGGAGGGAATTGACTCTCAAGGAATGACTTTTATGTCAGTTACCGGCTTCAGGTTGTGTCTTCTTGTAAGCAGATAGTCAATTTGAGTCTTGTGTCCACTACTTGTATAGGTTATCAAATGTGTGAGCCTCTTCTTGAAGAGTGAGTTGGTCACCCCAAGATCATGTGTTTGGGTAAAATCTGGAATCTGTATCCCATCCTCATTGACAATGCCATATCCATTTCCATCATGAACTAGTCATATCCATTTCTTGCTACATGACCATTGAGGTTGCCTCCTATTATCAGATTTGTTTGTATTCAATAGCGCATAGATGAATATCTAATTCTGTCCAAAATTCATCCTTCTCTTCATTAGGGCATCTGACTTGGGGTGCATAGCAGGACACAATTCGAAATGTAAATGTGCCAGACTCGATCATTACACTCATGAGTCGATCAGAGATTTGGTATACATTAATGACACTGTCCTGATACTTATCACTAGTCACAATCCCTACACTATTACGAGTGCTGTTTGTGCTATTATAGTACAATTCGTATCCATCACTGATCACTCAGACCTTTGCTCCTTTCCATTGCATGTCTTGGATCCGTGCGATGTCTATGTGCCAGTTTCTCAAGGTTTCAGCTAATTCCTGGCTTCTTCCAGACATGGTTGCAATGTTGACAGTAGCAATTCACACATGGACTAACTTCTTTAGCCTACCTCGTCCAGTGGCAGGTAGCCCTTGCCCATTTCTCACATTTCCTTGGCGATTGGAATATGCGTCAATTGTGGGGAACACCCTAGCGTTCATACCCAATTTTTGAACAGACGTGCTTATTTGATGCAACTGATATAGGCTTCAGCTGATGTGGCACTATCTATTTTAATTTGAGTGCTGGACCAAGTTATTGGAGAAAGTCTTAAGAATGTGGATGACATAATTGTTCCACAAACATGTTGTGGTCATTTTGAAACACTCAAGGAGCTTTTAGTTGGGTTGTTACAGCAGGGACTAAAAATCAAATTAACCACATCTCAGCATGATAGGAACAAAGTAAAGTATATTGGACACAGAACAAAAACAGAAAGAATAAGGCCTCACTTGAAGAAATTAGAAGCCACTGACAAGTTTCCAATACCCTTTATGAAAATACAGTTAAAGACCTTTGTAGAGATGGTAGGATTTTAAAGAAAATTTGTCTCTGGGCCCAACCTGAATATCACATCACTACTATACATTATAAGGACAAGAAGAAAGTTGAAGTGGGCAAAGAAATCCAAACAGAAATTTGATCCTGCAGAGAAAAATTCATTACAAGCTACTTTGCTATGTCATCCCAATTTCAGCTTGCCTTTTTGTTTAGCCACAGGTGCTTCAGATTATGGACTGGGATGTGTACTTTTAAATTAAGTAGGAAATACTGATGGTATTATACAGCACATTACTGGCCATGCAAGTAGGTTAATGACAGTACAAAACAGGCTTATTGGGTTGGTTAGTTACAAATCCCAGAGATCACTTGAACAAGTCTTTTATCCAAATCATGTGGAATGAGTCAGTTTACAGGATATGTACACATGATTAACATTAACACTAATGAACACATTTTTTTGCACCACCCATGCACTTACATTTAGAAACAAAGTTTTATCATCAGGCTATTCTGTTTTAAATGGAAATTTGTCTATGGAGTAGAAGGAGTTATTCAAGAGAAATGATTTTAACTTAGTTTTAAAACTTGCTTTGTTAGTTATCAGACTTTTTATGTTATTGGGAAAATGATCAAAAATTTTCACTGTTGCATATTGACCTCTTTTCTGAGCCACTGACAAATTTAATAATGGGTAATGACATTTTTTCCTCTAGTACCATTCTCAAATTGTAATGGATTATTGACAATTATTTTTTAATTGAATATACATATGTGACAGTGGAGTTCAAATTCTTAACTCCTTGAAGAGGTACCTACATGGCTGCTGAGGATGAACATCACCTATTATTCTTACTGCTCACTTTTGTGCAATCAGTACTTTATTTCTAAGTTGTTAGTTATGCCAGAAAGTTATTCCACAAGACATAATTGAGTGAAAATATACAAAAGTGTCAGGAAATTAATTCACTTGTTTCCAAGACTAGCAATTTTATGAAGAGCCAAAAAAAGTAGTTCAACTTAATTTTTGCAAAAGTTCAGTAACATGTTTCTTACATTCAAGTTTTCACCAATACGTACATCCAAAAATTTGGAACATTCTACCCTATTTACTGATTCCTGTTCATATTCTACATCAACTGTTGTGTAGAACTGAATACTGGTATAGTGTGTTATCTCAAAATTTAGGGAGAACTGCTTAATAATTCTTTGAAAAACATCATTAATAATCTCTTCTGTGGCTTCCTCTCTAATGGGATTTATTGTAACACCAACATCATTTGAAAAATTAAAAATGAGCAAGTCTGCATGTTGATTGTCAAGTGGAAGAGTATTGACATATATAAGAACAGACATGGACCCAAAATTGATCCCTGTGGACTCCCTTTGTCATTTCTCACAGTCACTAAAATTTTATGCCCTTCCAACATCACTCGAAGTATTCACTATAATTTTTTGCATACAATTTGTTAAGTATGATTCAAACAGGTCATGTGTAAAGACATCAATTCCATAAAACTTGAGTTTTTCTATGAGTATAATATGACCTACACAATGAGAAGCCTTGTAAAGGCCACAAAAAGTACCAGCTGATGATATTTTGTTATTTGAGGCCTGTAAAATTTGATGAATGAATGTAAAAATTGCATTGTCAGTTGAGAATCCTTCTGGAATCTGTATTGTGATATGTTAAATAAATTGTTTGTCCTTAAATGTGAGACTTGTTTTGACTACATTATTTTTTCATACATTTTGGGATAAGCTGTTAGTAACAGGAATGGACAATAATTATTTGAGTATTTCCTGTCCCATTTCTGATGAAGAGGTTTAATAATTACATTTGTAATCCATCTGAAAAAATTCCCTGTGCTAGTGATGCATTACATACGTCACTCAGGACATTACTTATTACTTATTAAGTTAGAACAACTTTTCAGAGCTATGTCTAAAATTCCGTTGACATCCTGTCAGCTTTTGTTTTCTATAATGATTATAATTCTATTAATTTCAGCAAAGGGTGCTGGTACTTCTTCTAGCTGCTTAAGGCTTTGTGAACTGATATCGTTTTAATATAGTCACCTGTGTCTTTAACTGGAGCATTTTGATTCTATTTTTGCTGCTACATTCACAAGGTGATTATTAAAATCACTTGCAACTTGTGAATAACTTTGTCACTTAATTCAATTGTTATGGGATCTTGCACATTGATTGGCTGTCCTGTCTCCAAATTGACATTACTTATTACTTATTAAGTTAGAACAACTTTTCAGAGCTATGTCTAAAATTCCGTTGACATCCTGTCAGCTTTTGTTTTCTATAATGATTATAATTCTATTAATTTCAGCAAAGGGTGCTGGTACTTCTTCTAGCTGCTTAAGGCTTTGTGAACTGATATCGTTTTAATATAGTCACCTGTGTCTTTAACTGGAGCATTTTGATTCTATTTTTGCTGCTACATTCACAAGGTGATTATTAAAATCACTTGCAACTTGTGAATAACTCTGTCACTTAATTCAATTGTTATGGGATCTTGCACATTGATTGGCTGTCCTGTCTCCAAATTGACAATATCCCATAGAGTTTTAATTGTACTATTTGCATTATTAATTTCTGTCAGGACATACATACTTCCTGACATTTTAATCACTTTCCTTACAATAGTACAATATTTTTTGTAGTATGCTAGTAATGTTGGATTTGATGTAATTTGGCCTTTATACAAATTTTCCTCTTCTTCTTACACAAGATTTTAATTCCCCTAGTTATCAATGGTTTTCTATTTTTTTAACGTATTTTCTGAAAAAGTTTTCAGGAAAGCAACTTTCAAGTACTGACTAAGTTTTGTACAGAATTAACTGAATTTGAAATTAGCATTTCTTTCTATATATGTCTCATTCCACACCACCTCTTTTAAATTATTCTTAAACACTGTATGCTTCTCTCATTAACAAGATGGACATGTCAGGTGGATGGAAAAACACCAGAATGCAAACAACATGTAGGTTCCAGAATGAGATTTTCACTCTGCAGCGGAGTGTGCGCTGATATGAAACTTCCTGGCAGATTAAAACTGTGGCACGACCGAGACTCGAACTCGGGACCGAGTTCGAGCCTCGGTCGGGCACACAGTTTTAATCTGCCAGGAAGTTTCAACATGTAGGTGTTTTGTAAAAGTAGGTTTTAGGTAGCAGCTTTGAAATGAATGAAAACTAAAAAGATGATTTTCTAACAATAACTAAACAGACACTATAAGGTTATCATGTGAAGAATTTAACATATCCAAACAACACTTAATGACTAGAGGGTGGCCAGAAGTTAACACTGGAATCTAAACACTCTGCATACATTCACTGAACATAAGCTTAAAATCACAGAAGACACACAATGAACGAAAACTGGAAAAAGCATAATATCTTTAACAACAGTATTAAATGGACGTTATCTGAGCATTCAACAAAAATAAACAACTGGAAATGAGGAGAGAGAGTATAATTTACACAAATCATAAACCACTAATACTTCTAATAAATAGTAGCGTAAGTCATGTTGCAGTAGATTAAGCAGTTGGGAATACTTTACAGGATTTTAAATTCAAGATTCAGCATATTTAGGGGTCATATACTCAGGCAATGGATGTACTTTCCAGGACACTTTCAAGATTACTGCAAAAATTTAATATATTGTTTTCAAAAGTTCAAGAGTAGGAGAAAGACTGAAAATGCTGTTGCAATCATTTGGTACATATAATTAAAACTTTGGAGGTGGTTTGGAATCATGAGTCTTAAGAATGGAAATTTCAAAAAGGAATTCTTTTAAAAGGCAGTCAAGTGGTTTACAGGAGATGTTTATTGTGCATCTTAGAAGGTAGCACATAATTATTAATCTACTCACCAAGCAGGAAAAACACATAAAAAGATTAAAGAAGTGTGTAAGGTTTCAGAGCCAATGGCTCCTTCTTCTGGCAGAAGGGTTGAGGGGGAGGGAAAAGGGATGAAGGAAGAGGCAAGGTTTAGGAAATGGCAAGAGTTCAAAAAAGTCACCCAGTAGCCTGGGTCAGAGAGATTTACTGTCCAGTGGACGTACAAGACAAATCCAGTATGAAAGATGTATCCTCTTTCAAAATATTACCTCTGAAATTGTTGAACACTATGGTTTCCCATTGGACCATCTTAGCAAGTTTCATGTTTTGCAACATATCTTTCAGTTCAGAGACTCGACTTGATGACAACTGTTCTGCTTTGGCAGCTGAAAGTGCTCTTGCTTGTGAAACTGCTGTCTGAAAACACAAAGAAAGTGATTAAAAATTATTAATCCTAATAAGTTCTGGTATGTTTAACATGTTCAGTACTGATAGAAAGAATATTAAAATAGTAAATTGTGTAATTTACATTAGTAATACATAACTCAAAAATATTAATTAAACTGCAGCAATAAGTGTTCAGATATGCAGGAAAAACATAATTTGATTAGTATATATTCTTGAACAATTAATAAATGTCGCAAAGATATATATTTTATTGTCAATTCTGTTCTGCTAATGGAGAAAATAAGTCAGATTTGTAATGATGGAACTATTACCTCATATTATGTATGCAATGTATTGAATATATGTTTACTCTGTTTGAAGAAAAATATGAATTTTTCATGTAGAATCACTGATCTAGTACAAACTTCCAGCAATGAGACATGTGGTCATCTTCAAAAATGTGATGATGGCTGCAAGGATAGTCCATTGGGCATTGTTTCACATTCTGTTCAGGTTACAGCTCAGTTGTTGCTCTGCCATCAGTGGAATTACATATCACTTTACGCTCCAGTGTCAGCATCCTAAGAGCAGGACCTCACACACATTGCTACAATGGAATTCACTACCTTTGTTTATGAAACACTTGTCTTGCTTGTTTAAGAGAACAGAAGGAAAGGTTTCTAAATACCATATTACTTTTTATATGTTATGTGTCCTCATGCTAATCAGAATTTCACAAGGACCAATGAAGTGGCTCGGTGGAACTCTTTGTGGGGTTTATGTTGATGGCAGCTCTCCTCTACTGCGCATAAACTGCTGTCAGCATGGCACAACATAATGTATGTTTTACACCAAGAGTCTGACATCCTTGCTATGTTGAGGGAGGAAAGATGTTAAGAACATAAACAGCACATAGAATATTAACAACCCGCCAAATTGGCACATATTTTACACTGAGCCACTGAGTATGAAAAGATTAATGGTCTCTGACAATAATTTTGTTTTTGTGTCATGTATTTAAAGTAGTAGAAATCTACTTGATAGGAAACCAGCAAAACAAAATAGGCTATTCTGTCTTAATATTGCACAGGAACAACTTGAGTATGCATACAAAGGTGGAAGTAAGTGTTATTCCAAGATTTCATGCAGAACCAATAACTCCACCATGTATAACAATCAAGAAAATTTTAAATTATAAAGTAACCAGGAACATCCCCAACTGCATAATTTTCAGGTCATTCAGGACTATCACATGTGCAGCTGGGCAAAATGGAGGGAAAGAAATGGAAATATCCTGTTTAAGCTACCATCTCAGCCTCTGCCTGGAATAATTTAGAGAATCTACAGTAAATAATAAATAGGGATCACCTGACAAGAATTTGAGCTCTCAGACCCAGAAACAAGCCAAGAGCATTAATTAGTGAGCCACATCAATTTTTCCATTTGCTTTGTGAAAGTAGTTCTACTTTTACATTTTTAATTTACAAATCACATGAATTGTCCACTGTAGGATAATTTTCATTGCACCACAAGTTAAAGTGCTTCCCCATGCAGTTAACTGAAGGAATATGGTGGGGCGATTCGTTATATTTTTATGTAAGTTATCAATATTATGTTTGTGAGAAGTTTGTAGCATTTTTGTTTTGCCTATTGGTATTCTGGTAGCTATGAGTATTATTTATTGATTGTCATTTTTTATTTGTGGTTCAATGTTGCTATTTGAGTTTACATATTGTCATTCTGTCATCTGAAGAAAATGAGTGGAGCTGTCTGTTCTAGAAATTAGAGTGCCAAGTGGAGAAATCACAACATTTCCAACATATTCCACATTCTTCAGTTCAACAGAGAGGTGACAGCAGTGAAGGCAGCCAGAAACATTTGTGCCATGTATGGGGATAATGCCACTGGACACAGCACACCAAGACAATTGTTCTTGTTTTAAAGAGCATCATTTTGACATTAGTGACTCTCCACATTCATGAAGACTTTTGTGGCTTGTTGTAGATCATTTAAACACATTAATCCACAATGATCCATGTCAGTGTACTCAAGAACTACCAAATGTGATGAACTGTGATTGTTCCATCATCGTGCGACATTTGCACGCAGTGGGGAAGCTTTAATAATCAGATGTATGGGTACCATATGCTCTAAGCCAAAATCAGAAAATCAGTGGGTGGCCATATGCACTGCTCTGCTTGCTCGTCATCAATTGGCTTGTGAACAACACTCATCAGTGCTCATGCTTACATAAGGAAAAGGAAGGAATGGTTGAGTCTAAACACAACAGCAACTCCCTGTACACAGACCAGTGCACATCCACAAAAGATAATGTTATGGATCTGGTGGAGCAGAGACAGTGTGGTACACTACACATTGCTTCCCTAAGGTGTAAGCATTACTGCTGACATTTATTGTCAACAACTGAGATGTCTTGCAGATGCAGTCCACAAACAATAACCAGGAAGACTGTGTGAAGTGATGCTACTCCATGATAATGCACACCCACATTCTACTAGACTCGCAAAAGGTGCTATGCAAGAGTTGGGTTGGGAAGACATTCTGCACCCATTTTATTCACCTAACCTTGCGCACTCAGATTTCCACCTTTTGTACTCTCTATTGAACAACCTGCAAGGAATTTCCTTTCCAGATGAAAGTGTGCTCTGAACATGGCTTGATGAGTTTTTTTGCCTCAAAACCCCCATGTGATTTCTACAGTCATGGAATCATAAAGTTATCCCAGCATTGGCAGCCTGCTCTAAAGAGTGAAGGAGAACATATCATTGATTACTAAAATCTCTGTTATATGTATCTGTTGTGTTTATAAAATTTATGGAAAAACACTGTGAACATATGCACGAACCTAATAGCTTCATCATATCTCCACAGACAAAAAGGTAGCTGCGTGTATAATGCAGAAGGGCATTCTTTGTTTCCTCACAATACAATAATTCCTGAAACTTTATAAACAGAAATATTTGTTTTGTAAATAAAAAACACATTCTCTTGCTGTACTGTACAACACTGCATATTGTGTTGAGTGATCAAATTTGTAGTTATTGTAATTCCCTAATTTGTAGAGTCTCAGTCTCAGAGTAGCTGAAAGCATACAATACAAGCATGGTTTTTGAGTAGATCGTTATCATTAGTCATTTCCACTGCTAGCCTCCTATACCTATCCATGCACTCCACTTTTTCAATGATACACAGCCATGTTGCTCTTCAGGTTTTCTAATATTATCTACTTACCTTGCATTAAATTGTCTCTTAATCTTGTGTTGCCTCTTGAAATACAGAAACGAAATTTCTTGGCACATCACACTTCGATCCCTTAATCTCTTTTTTTATTTTCCTGTCCATGACATGCATCCCTTTATTGCTTACTGAGTATCCCTCAATTTTTGGATGTGTTCTGCATTAAAAATCCCTTACTCACTACCACTAGTCAAAACTGTCAATAACACTGATTCTGATCTTTCCTTTACAGATATAATGGGAGCTTTGTTTTGAAAATCTCACTTAGTTTATCAAAAATTTTAAAACTTTCTTTGTCGAGCTATTTAATTTCATGTTGTAGTTTATCTGGAACAGATGTAAAATTACAAAATTATCATCAAATGAAGGTAGTTCAGATATTCCTTATTATCATGTATCCTTTCTTCTTTTTCAAGTTCAAAGATTGGAAAACTTCCTCTAGGCCTGATGGGAACAATTATGGTTATATAGTATTTCCTTATCTGAGTCCTCTTTGGTTATGAATTTCTCACTTTTGATGAAGTCTAGTGGAACTGTACCATAGAGATAAACATATTTTGCAGTACACTTGCATATGTTGAATCAAGTCTTGTTTTCTATAGTAGTCAGTACAAATTTAATTAAAACCATTCCAAAAACTTTCTCAAAATCTGTGAAGCCCAGGCAAAGTAATCAATCTTATTCATATCACTGCCCTATAATTTTTTGTACAACCAGCAAATTGCCCATTTTATTGCTGAGAAGTTTTGTGAGTATCTTCTATGTTATAGCAATGAGACTGAATGATAGATTTATATGCCTTATAACTCTCATTTGTTGTTAAGTGCAATAATTACAACATTATATCAGTTTTGGGGAATTGTTTTCTTCCATAGAAATTCTGTAAAAAATTCTGTAATTTCATTTTTTATTTATTTACCAACAGCTTTAACCATTTATATCATCTGAAGGGCCTTATCTTTGTATGTATGTTAAATAGCTTTATACACTGTATTTGGCATTATTTCTGGAAATATTTGCATTGCTTCTGGAATTACTTTTATATTGGCTATCTGTGTTTATTACCCATCTGTTGAACTGTACAGTCTTCTAATGAGGTCTTGTAATTCTTGTATAGTTTTCTCTATGTTTTATTGAGCCATCTGCCATCCTAACAGTTGAAGTGTACCTCTTCCAAACATGCTTCTGTTCTCTCTCTCTCTCTCTCTCTCTCTCTCTCTCTCTCTCTCTCTGTTGCTGGTTGCTGTTATTTCCTTTCTTCATTTTTTCCTCATTTATGGCCATTATAGACCATGTCAAGTACCTATAAGGCATTTCCGGAAGCCTTTGTTGCAGGCATAAAGCACTTTATTCTTTCTCTAACTGCCTGCCTTCTCTCTTTCATCCATTCATCCAGCCCCTGTTCTGCTTTTGCTCATTAATGAAATCCTTCAAGTTATTGTTCAACAATCTCTACTTTGTTAAATCAGAGATGTCTTCCTAATTCAGTATCCGCCCTTGGGGTCCTTCCTTGTTTCCATGAATCACTTATCAGAGAATTCAGATCTGTTGTTCAGAACATTAAAAGTCTGCTTTGATGGTCTTCGTGCATTCATCCAGAACAAATGACCATTTCCTTATTGATTCTATTAGCCAGTCATTAGGCCTATACAACTCTTCTCTTCCTTGCAGTCTATATTGTCTGTCTATTATCTTGAGCCCCTTGCTTTCCAAAGTATCTTGCACTCAGACTTCGCTGTTTCTCTCAGATCAGCTTTTCTGTTATTTTGAGGCACTTACTGACATATAAACTGTTGGAATTTGACTACTGTATTACATGTAGTGCCCGAGTTTAGTGTTTCTTGTGATTGCTTTTGTCTTGTATATGACACACATGCTATGAAAAGCAGTAGCCATCATCTTTCTCCTGTTTTCATTGGCTTTATTTTCATTAGTTTTCATTTGTGCTATTTCACCAAATTATCTGCAACTGTTCACTTTTCCTATTTAACCATACTGTGTTTTAAAGTAATGACATGTTGTTCAAATGTTTGTTATGTACTTTATTTCCTCAGAAGAAATTTGGAGACATCACTCATTCCATGTCCCTGAATGCTTTCTTTCATTTTTAGATTAGGGGACACAATATGTGAATGAATGAATGAATGAATATCCAGATTTTTCTGCTTGTTCCTCCAGCATATTCATCTGCTCCACAGATGCCTATGTTTCTTGATCAGATTGCCAGGTTGTTATCAAAGGCAAGGCAGTTACTCTACTGACATTCTTTGAACCTCCAGTGTTAACTTCATTCAGTAACCATTTCCCAGCTAATGCCTTTTCCCATTTTCAGATTGTGGTGTCGATAGGTCACATCAACCACACAAATTTCAATCTTTGGAACATTAACTGCTCTGATGAGCCGCCATGTTTAATTCAGTCTGCCTTTGTACTTCATGCAGTGTTCAAGGGTATCAGTCTTTATTGTAAAACGTATGTGTGTATAGAAAATTTGGGAACTGTTTATTACATATATTACGATCCATATCCAGGATCCGATATTGGTGACCCTGGACAAAAAAGTTCTACGTCTTCTGTGACTTCCGCACTGGTCGTATAGAATCAACAGGTTTCACGTCCGACACCATTGCTAACACTCTGAACATTCTTTACGAAGATTTGGAGGCCCAGCTGTTACAACCATGCCAATATAGCCTTCTGCCATTGGTTATTTAGCAGCTAACGGACAATGATGTATGATCTTTGATGAGGATAACCTCTACTTTAGCAACTCCACAATGACCGAGCATTATGAAGTTACCTCAAACAATGGACTCAAGCTTTGTTTCACCAGATTATGCACAACAACAAGTGAAAGGTGAAGTGGAATATCTACTAAATAGTGTGATGATCAATCACTCGTACAAACTTCAAAGGGACCAAAATTCACACACATGCTTTGATCCTCTACGTGCCATGACGTCGGTTACAGTAGTGCCATGTGCAATGCCACCATGTGTGCAAAACATACACACAGTCAATTATTACCAAGGTACGCCAGCCTTGCCTTCCTCACAAATCAGTAACAGACATTTTTATGCATCCAGTTTGCCACAACAAACCACCATATCGGCAGCCCAGTTTCGCGTTCACGTGGATATGAGTGTACCCAACATAGTCTCTTCACCCAGCAAAATTGTACTACGACAGTGCAACCGCCAACAGGTTTCACCAGTGTTTTATGGTCCTACCAAGAAGGGTTCATGGCCAGTGTGTGTGGAAAACTCTTGGTGTTGCCACTTTAAGCTCCAGGCCACCCCCACCCCTACCCTCCCCCTCACCACGGGGGGCCTCGATACTGACCATACAACTGCTCGCTCCTTTCACAGTACCATCTGTGTTTGCTGTGCTGGCCTTCCACGTCATTTCCAAGTTGGACAATGTCAGTGCAATTCCTGCAATTTCCGGTCCAGTTTATGGGCCCTCATTATGCGCTGCTCGCCCGTTCGCTCCCATGGTATCAACCGTGCCTCCCACGTCATATTTCCAGGCATCTTCAGAGACATTACAACCAGCCATTGTTCTGAACATGTATGCTAGTAACATTTCCGCTCCAGTGATGCCAGATCTGAGCATGAACTCTTGTGCAGCGGAACCGCAGTCCTTCCAGGGCATGCAGAAGCCACCTTCGTCTCTACCTCCAGGCCACCTACCCAAGCTACCTCCCCTATACAAGTTCACCAAGAAAACAATTGGACCAACTTGCTTTCTCCCCAAAGGAATTGATAATCAAGATTCTGTACGAGGAGCACCTGGGGGACTGCACTCCATCACAACTTTGGCGCTGCCTCAGGTTACTTGTGAGTGAACACACAATGACAGACGTCACTCTGTGGGCAGTATGGTCTGCCAAGTTACCTACCGACCTACAGATGCACCTACTGCCACACTCTTTCAAGTCTATTGGTTCTTGCCTATGCATCAAAGATCAGCTCTATGTGCTCCTGTGCCAGAAACTTCCAGCTCATCCCCCATCGCTGTAAAATACTACACCTCCTGTTTACTGGCCGTCTGCAGACAGGGGCAGGGCCCGTTCCCCTTCCACGCCTTCTATGCCACCAGGCAGTACTCATTCACTCTCTCCTCTTTCCAAGCATTCAAGACTCACCCACACTCCTTATGTCCCAGTTTACATCCCAGAACAGATCAACAAGGACAAGCTTCTCCCACTATCACAGTCACCGCCACCACCACATCCGGCTCATCCGTAATGTTGGTACCACAAGATTTTTGGGGCTGAGGCCAAGAAGTGCAGGTTACCTTGCCAACACCCAAACGTGGACTGCAGGAACTAAGTGATGCCGAGTCCTGTGGAGAACTTCACAGGTGTCCCCTAACTTCGCACTCTGTCCACTCATCCCCAGGGCCGAGTGGTCGTTTATACGTGACCGACATTTCATCACAGTTTGTCTACCTAATTGACACAGGCGCTGACGTGTCTATCATACCTCAATCGTTGGCTCCTACCGACCCTTCACCAATGAAGTCTCTCGTATGAGCTGTCAACTCATCAACGTTACAAACTGTCGGTTCTGTGCAAGTGATGGTGCACCTATCCCCTTCTCTGCATTTCCCATGGACCTTCTACACGGTCGCAGGTTCAAATCCTGCCTTGGGCTTGGATGTGTGTGATGTCCTTAGGTTAGTTAGGTTTAAGTAGTTGTAAGTTCTAGGGGACTGATGACCTCAGATGTTAAGTCCCATAGTGCTCAGAGCAATTTGAACCATTTTTGACCTTCCACATCGCCGACATCGACGAACCTATTCTCAGTATGGATCTTTTGTCCCATTACAAGCTCTCCCCGAATGTTGTCCAGTGTTCAGTGTTACACCACCTGTCTAACACTCAGATACTGTGCTCCGGCACCCATACTCCTCACTCTGTTTCCACCGCAACATGGGATTTAGTTCGTGAGTGTTCCGCCCTCGCGGGCAAGATTGTGATCTGCATCACTAACCTACTTTCAGAATACGACTCAGAGGTGAACCTCAACTGGGAGAACACAAGCTGAAACAATGCATTGCTCACACTTACAAGGAGCTCACTGCAGCTGGCACTTCGCTGTTGAAACCGAAATCCGCAGTTCCTTCACTGGATCGAACTTCATCACCAAGGATCAGTTGGAACACTCATCAGCTTAGTACAGAAACATTCATTGTGTGTGATGATTTGTGTTCAGTGACCTCTGCACCACCCAAGCACCCACTACACACAGTGCCTCGTGTTTCAAACAGTGTCTCTAATAACAGTCGCTCGTGCACTACGACTGTGCCCACTACGCAGGCAGCCACCCCACTTGTTGATAAACATTCCCCTCTCCCGCACGCCAGCCAAGCAACTAGGCAGCCATCACTGTCCCTCATGCTACGCCAGCACCTCTCTTGCCCACGCCGGTTACCCAAGGCAAAGTTAACAACAGACAGTCACTGCGCGCCCCACTCCGCTCCATGCTGCGCGAGCAGCCAACCTCTACAAACAAGTGCACGCTGCGCCCGCGTAATAGGCATGTGACTTTCATGCTGTCTTTTCCCACTCATGCTAATGGTTACGCCTCATTGTGCCCCACTCATCCCAAAACTCCACATCAGAAAGTTACTCAGCCTCATGTGCAGTTCTCAGTCTCTTCTGTCACTGATGGAACAACACACAAGATAATTACCACTGCCAGCCCTCCTATTAGACACAAGGTTAGATGCCTCAACCCCATTAAGTTGCGCATGGCCCAGCACGAAATTAATGAACTTCTGGAGGCAGGCATTCTACAGCAATCGGACAGCAATTGGTCTTCACTAATTCACCTCATCACCAAACACAATGGTTCTTTTCAAATGTGTGGTGATTACAGACGTTTAAATGCTGTCATGGACAATTACCCGATGTCAAACATAAACAATTTCACTCATATGTTATCGGGCGTCTCAATCTTCAGTGTGATTGACTGCAAAACATGCTTATCACCAGATTCCTGTGGCATGGAAGACATTCCAAAGACTGCGATCATCATGACACTCAGTTTGTTCCAATACAACTTCATGCCATTCAGTTTAAAGAATGTGGCACAAACGTGACAATGTTCTTACAACAATTCGAGTTCTGCTTTGCATACCTGGATGACATACTCATTTTCAGCAAATCGACTGAAGACCATGAAGATCATTTATCCCAGGTCCTCCAGATTTTGGCATCCAGCATTGTCGAGGTCAACAAAGAAAAATTCCAATTGCATCAGTCGTCTGTGACATTTCTGGGTTACATTGTCTCCACAGACAATATACAGCCTCCCAAACCCTGCGTGCAGGCTATCACGTCATTGCCACTCCCAGCTACCTAAAAAGAACTCAGATGTTTCATAGGTACTATAAATTACTACTGTCATCATCTACCTTCTGCCGCCACTGTGCAGGTCCTGCTGACATACTCACTCTCCAGCAAACAAATTTTGGGTGTTAAACCAGTCAGTTGGACTGAACCCATGCTAGAGGCTTTCAGGGCTCTTAAAACAGCTTTAGCTTGTGCAGTTGTACTCACCCACTATGATCCGTCTGCCGATTTGTTCATCAATATGGACGCCAGCAACATCACGGTCAGGGCAGTATTACAACAGAGCAAAGGCAACAGTTTCACCACTTCATTTCTTCTCCAAAAAAAACTGTCTACAGCACAGAAGAAATATTCTGCTTTTGGTAGAGAGCTGCTGGCAGTGTATGATGCTGTCAAACATTTCTGCACTGACATCAAGGGCTGTCCTTCCTTCATTCTTACTGATTACAAACTGTTGGTGGACACCTTCTGCAACCCACCAGAGGATCCTCCCAGCTTCCCCCCCCCCCCCCCCCCCTGCCTCCTCCCCCCCCCCCTTGACGTTTCTACCACTTCAACCTGGTCTCTCAATTTACTATGGGCATACACTACATCAAAGGCACGGAGAACATCCCCACTGATTTCCTCTCGCGGATCAATGCTGTTTCAAGTATCATCGATTTATCCGACCTCGCTGCTCTATAGTCTTCGGACAAGGACACTCAGGTTCTGCTCACGAACCCACAGTCTTTACTCATGTTTACCAAGGCTAAGTTCCCTGGCATTTTGGAAGAAGTGTGGTGCAACTCTTCTATGGGCATTCTGCGGCCCTTGCTCCCGCCCACGCTGCGCCGACAGGTTTTTGATGCCTTGCATAATCTTGCCCACCCCGGTGTCTGAGCCACCACTCCCCTTGTTGCCAAGTGTTTTGTGTGGAAAGATGCGAAATGGGACTGTCAAACATGGGCATGCAGCTGCATTTCCTGTCAACAAAACAAAATAGGATGTCACACCTCTCCACCACTCGTCCCTAAGGGATGTTTCCATCACGTACATATCAACCTTATCGGTCCCCTGCCTCCGTCGGAGGGCCACAGGTATATCCTGTCCACAATAGACTGAATGTCTTGTTGGGTGGAAGCCGTCCCCTTACCCAACATCACAGCAGAAACTGTGCCCAAAGGATTTGTTTCTTCTTGGATCACTAGGTTTGGCTGCCCTTCCACCATCACAACCAACCAGTGTTGACAGTTCAAATCTGCACTTTTTATGATTCTCTGTGATCTCTGCCATATTAAAAAGATCCATACAACAGGCTACCACCCGCAAAGCAATGGGTTGTACCCTTAAAACTGCACTCCAAATTCATTTTCGGCAAAAACCCAGTTGTACCTGGGGAACTAATTCTCGCCTAGATCCCAGAGATTCCTCCTCCTTCCCAGACTTTATCGGAAGGATGTGTGCACACTTTAGATAGGCCTGGCTACACCCACCTGTCAGCCATTCCCCACCTGACACTTATGTGCTGATCGCACTCAGCTGGTCACATGTCATGCTCAGGGATGACTCTGTCAGACAACCCTTACAACCCCCTTACCTTGGTCCCTCATGCCCACACACTGTCTCCTCTCCCATTCCTATACCACTAATCCCAAGTGGGCCAATGCATCATCCCCCCCCCTCCACCCCCCCACCCCCCCAATGGTTTTCGGATTACAAGTACAAGTTGGACCGGCAGCCGCCCGCCGCACCTTCGTACACCGACCTGAAAGAGATGGAGCTTCCCGTCGTGCACCTGCCACCTCGCACCACTCATGCCAATGCTGACACCCAGACACCCACACGACCCCCCCCCACCCCCTTCTGGGAACATAGGCCATACTCCATACTGCAGGGTGGGGGTGGGGGGTGGGGGGTGGGGGGTCTGTGTGGTGTCGATAGGTCACATGGACCACACAAATTACAATCTTTGGAACTTTAACTGCTCTGGCGAGCCGCTATGTTTAATTCAGTCTGCCTTTGTACTTCATGCAGTGTTCATGTGTATCAGTCTTTATGGTAATAATATAATAGAGGGAAACATTCCATGTAGGAAAAATATATCTAAAAACAAAGATGATGTGACTTACCAAATGAAAGTGCTGGCAGGTCGACAGACACACAAACAAACACAAACACACACACAAAATTCAAGCTTTCGCAACAAACTGTTGCCTCATCAGGAAAGAGGGGAAGGAGAGGGAAAGACAAAAGGATGTGGGTTTTAAGGGAGAGGGTAAGGAGTCATTCCAATCCCGGGAGCGGAAAGACTTACCTTAGGGGGAAAAAAGGACAGGTATACACTCGCACACACACACACATATCCATCCACACATATACAGACACGAGCAGACATATTTAAAGACCTTTAAATAGTCTTTATGGTAAAATATATGTGTGTATAGAAAACTTGAGAACTGTTTATTACATATATTACGATCCGTATCCATAATCCCATAAGATGATCATCTCTAATACACAGTTTAAGAGAACTGCATACTCTCCATTACATGATTAACACCAGTTTTAATTGAAATCTCTTTCCCAGTTATCCCATGAATTTAGCTTCTGTATATGTGTGTTAGAATTTGCTTTACAACTACCTCTGTTTTATGGTGCACTCCAAATTCTATCATGAACTTGAATACATTTTCTGGTCAACTGAATCACAATTTTTGCAATTAAATGAAGATCACTAACAGATCCTTAGAGAAGTAATTTTCCAGTGCTCTTTTCAGACTCAACATCTGTTCCATGCAGGGCCTCCCGTTCATGAATCCACCTTGACATTTGCATATCTGATTATCTACTTGCTTCATCATGATAGCCTGTAGTGCTTTCGAGAGTACCTTGTAATTTTGAGATATGGTAGTAATTGAGGAGCATTTTTTCAGAACTCAATAAAAGTAAAAAAGTATTTTTTGAGGAAACATACTTTCAAGTATCATACCAAAATACTAATTACATAAACACAATAATTAAACATTTAAACAGCTTTTTAGGCACAATTCTGATAGTGTGTTTGACTTTTCTAAAATTTTCATTGCTTATTACAGAATAGAAGGACAAAGTTGCAAGTTTTTTCAAAAGTTGATAAATGCAAAGATGGAAGTTGAATGTTTTGTAAATATACACACTCAAATTGAGTTTTTTTCCCTTTTCTATGTTACAAAGAAAGCTACATTTAATTCATTTTGCATAGAAATACAATAATGTACTATGATATAACACTTTAGTATCATACTTTTCCATAAAAATTTGATAAGCAGAAGTGCAAAATACAACATAAAATACTGGCTACAACAGTACTAAACTGGAAATCTATAGGCCACTTTCAACAATGAACACCCTATGACAACAGCAAGTATCAGTTTTTGACAAAACCTTTCCGAAAGGTCATGCATGGCAACTAGCTTGAATTTTTACTACATAAATCTAAATTTGTAACAACTGAATCATTTATCAACTATCAAAAAAACCTTCCTCAATTGTTGATATCAATTTTATCTCTCCTTTTGTGCAGAGAGTGTTTCAGTGCTGTTTTCCATTTACCATGTATTATTCCAGTTTTACTTTTATTTCTGTTAATAAGTAAGTAACTGAGGAGATGAGACTGATGTTTGGATACAATAGTTATGAACTTTTTATGTTTGAGTTTCTTGCTGGAGACAACATGGTGCATGCTGACATGCTGTAAGTCATTGAAGATATGACTGTTGCTGTCTATCCATTTGGGGACATGATTTGGTAGTGACCTATTAGAATAAATTAGCTACAGTTTTACTGGTTCACACAACTGCTCCTGGCCAGAGCAAAAATTTGTAAACAAAAGGAAAATTCTGATAATAATTAGCCATCAGTACAGTTGAGTGCATTAAACAGTAAAAATCCACAGTCTGGGGAGGTGCACCACTCCTTATCAAGTACACCTCATGCATTAATGACAGGGGCCAGCATGCTAGCAATGCTGAATGCGATTTCTAGGCAGTTTTTCACATCTATTTAGGTAAATACTGGACTATTTCCTGGGTCCCACATCAGTTACACAATGTGCAAGTGCTTTGAAAAACAATATTACATCTGGCCATGTAGACACAGGCAAAAGGGGTGTATAGAGTCCCCCTTGTGACAGAGCTGGCAGTAACTTTAAGATGCCTTTGTGAATGGTGATCCCAGTGCAACAGTAGCCTGTTTAGAGGTACAGTTCTCCATACCTGGCGTTTGCTAGATACAGGACACCAGAATGGATGGATGTTTACAAATAACCTGACCTTCCTGTCAAGGGTAAAAAAATTATCTTTTTATGCATGAAGTGTAGCCTCCTCTGCGTAATTGGCATTTGTGGAAGTAGTATCTTCTTACTATACTGAACTGAATTTCAGGGGCTACACGTGCCAATGAGCATGGCTGGGAACAGAATGAGATGGATAGAGGAGGGGATGGACATAGTGAGGGGGAGGAGAAAATGGAGAGAGAGATAGGGGAGGAGGGGGAGGTGCATGAGGCAGGTTGAAGGTGTAGAGGGGTAGTAGGCAGGTGGAAAGGAAAAGAGGGAGGCAGAGATGGAAAGCGAGAGGGGGAGGGGAACATGTTCAGGGACTGGGGGAGGAAGATATGGTCAGAGAGAGGGGGTGGAGGAAATGGCCTTCTTCATGATCTCCAAAATCCACAAATCTGACAATCATAGACGACCCATTGTAGCTCATTATTGTGCTCCCACTGAAAGAATTTTGGCCCTCATTGACCAACATCTCCAAACTATTGATCTAAATTTCACCTCTCATGTCAAAGACACCAACCACTTCCTTTATCAACTCTGCATCATCCCCACCCCTCTACCTCCTGGATCCCTGCTTGTCACTGCTGATGTCACTTCCCTATACACCAGCATCTCTTATGCCCATGGTATTACCACAATTGAGCACTTACTCTCCCAACATCTTCCAGAGTCCAAACCCACTACCTGTTTCCTCACACATCTTACTAACTGCACCCTATCAGACAGTTACTTCTCCTTGTTGGGAAGGTATAAAAACAAATCCACAGCACAGCCATGGCTACCAACATGGCACCCTCCTATGCAAACTGGTTTATGTGCCCTATAGTGGAAACCTGCCTAACCTCCCAAAAAACCAAACCCCTGCTCTGGTTCAGGTTCATTGATGAAATCTTCGTGATCTGGAGTCAAGATCAAGGCACCCTATCTTCATTCCTTCACAACCTCAACACCATCTCTACTATCTGCTTCACCTGGTCCTCCCCAACACAGTGTGTCACCTTTATGGATATTCACTTCCTCCTTCCTGATGGCTCCATCCACACTTATGTCCCCATTAAACCCACCATCCACCAACATTTCATCAGCTGCTCACCCTTCCACAACAAAATATTCCTCCCATGCAGCCTGGCCACTTGAGGACAATGTATCTGCAGTGACAAGAACTTCCTTGCTCATTATACTGCAGGTCTCACAAAGACCCTCACAGACAGGCACACTTACAAACAGATTTCTCAAGTAATATCTCCACACACACCAAATTCTTCCACCACCTTCATGAACCAGCAACAAAGTAGTGCCCCCTCCATTGTCCAATAGCAATCCAGACTGGAACAAGTGAACCACATCCTTCATCAGAGCTTTAATTATCTATCATCATGAGCTGTAATGAGGCAGACCCTACCTATGATCCTTCCCACTCCTCCTAAAATAGTGTTCCATTGCTCATCCACTCTCAACAACATCTTAGTCCATCCCTATGTCAGTTCTAATCCCAAGCCCTTGCCATAGGGTTCATATCCCTGTGGAAGACCCAGATGCTAGACCAGCCCAATCCATCCACCAAGCACTGCCTATACCAGTCCCGTCACAGGTTTATCCAACCCCATCAGAGGTCAGGCCACCTGCAAAGGTAGCCATGTCATACAGCTCCTCTGCTACAGTAAGTGCTCAGATTTTTATATTGGTATGTCTGTCAGTCATCTGTCTAACAGAATGAATGGCTACTGCCGAACTGTGGCCAAGAGCAAAGTGGACTACCCTGTGGCACAACAAGCAGTTGAACATAACATGCTTGATTTCAATAGCTGCTTCAGAACACAGGTCATCTGGATCCTCCCATCCACCACTAGTTTTTCTGATCAGTGCAGATGGGGGTTATCCTTACAACACATTCTCCACTCCTGAAATTATTCTGGCCCAACCTATTATAGCCTACTGTCCCCACACCCTCCACCCTACTGTTTCCATCCCCTCTATCATTTCACCTCTTTCCAATTCACACCCCCTCACCCACATTATGAGCCACTCTCTGCCAACACACCCATCGGTCTTTTCCCCTTTTCTGCTCCTTCCCGTTCCCACTCGTCATTATCCCCCTCCCCCCACCCCCCTGGATGGGGAGACTTCAACAGATTTAGAAATAAGTTGAATCATGCCCCAGGGAAGAGTGCTGGGAATCTTGTTGTTCATGTTATATATTAATAACTTGGCAGACGATATTAATTGTAAACTCGAATTTTCACAGATGCTGCATTTATGTAAAACAAAGTAACATCTGAGAAACGCTTCACAAGTATAAAGTCAGATACTGACAATGTTTCAAAGTGGTGCAAAGACTGGCAAGTTGCTTTAATGTTCAGAAATGAAAAAGAGGTATTCCTTAAAACAAAAAAAAAAACAATAAAATATAGAAATAAAATAAAGTAAAATAAAACAAAATAAATAAAAATGAATTCTATGATTGCAATATCAATGTATCACAAATGGACTCATACAACTATGTGAATTTCATAATTTATAGGGATATGTTATAGAAAAATCACCTGAGCTCAGTTGTAGATAAAGCCAGTGGCAGACTCTAGTCAACTGGTAGAATACTAGATAAACAGAGTCTATTAATGAAATTGTCTGGTGAACATTCCTTTGACAAATCCTAGGATAATGTTCAAGTTTGTGTGACCCACATCAAACAAGACTAACAGGGATACTGAACATGAATGGTTAGGTTTGTTCGGCCCATGGGGATGAAGTCATGGAAATGCTCAAAAACATGAAATGGCAAACACTTGAATGCAGACACAAACTACCTCATGAAAGCCTACTTACAATGTTTCAAGAAACACTTTTAAGTGACAAGTCTTGGAATACACTAGAACTCTGACCTGTCTCTGACATAGGGACCATAAACACAAGATTAGACTAACTACTATGTGCACAGAGGCACTTAGGCAGTCATACTTCTCACATTTTATACATGAATGGAACAAGAAGAACAAGTAGTACAATGGGAAAATCGTCTGTCATGCATGTCACAGTGGGTTGATGAGTATAACTGTAGATATAGATGTAGATGTGAGAATGAAGTGAAGTGGGAAATTATTAAACTGGTTAACATCAAGATCTTGTTATCTTTTGAATGTAGATTCATGACTAACTCTGTGATCAACATGACCTGTATCATCTGATGGAAATGTAGTTAAATATCTGCAATAAAAGGGTGATTTAAGTGTTTCATGCTTAAAAGATACTAAAGTTAGAAGATACACAAGATGAGATAAATATTTAAATATGAGGTAAAAATCACTTGAAGGACTTTAGAAAAAAACAAACATTGTTTTCTCTAGTTGAGAGCAGTGAATGTTGTATCCCTTAATTGGGAAGCTAAGCTATGTTAGAGAATTTGAAAAGACAAATGGATAGATTGAAATTAGAGATAGAATGAGTGAAGTGTGGTAGTAGGAAGAACAGGATTTCTGGTCAAGCACATTTAGGGTTGTCAACAAAAAATTAAATAGATGTAATATAGGAGAAGGTCTAATAATGTAGAACTCAATAGAAGCGTGATGAATTTCTGTGAACAGTGTTGTGAACTGATCATTATACCTAAGATAGACACAAAACTGTGGTCTATACAATATAAATGTATGCTTACAAGTTCTACAGATAATGACAGGAAGAGAAAGAAAGTATAATGAGACAAAGTAAATGATTCACAATGTTAATCGGAATGAATACTGAATAATACAGGTATGGACAGGTATGGGTATTACTGAATAATTATTTTACTAAATCCTGATAGCAAAATACTAAAAAAATTATCTAGAGAAGGATGGAATGACTGGTACGAGCTCACATAGTGGAATATCAGTTGGAGACCCAGAGACATGTAGGAGCTTCTAAAACATACTAACACTGTAGCTTGTCTTACTTAGAAGAAGTTTGAAGGAAGATAAATCCCCATTTATAGTACTTGTATCTTGAGAAAAAGTTTTTGACTGTGTTGATGGGAATACATACTTTAAGATTTGTCAATGATGTTGTAAGTCTTGTAGCCTCTCATTCTGTCCCCACAAATGAGAGTGTACAGTGCTGTATAAACATTCCATGTGACTAGTATTTGGCATTATACTTACTCTTTGGTGTTATAGATACAGACCATTCCACACTGCTCTTTATGGTATATGTCAAACCTTCCACACTTGTAAGCTATCTTGTATAGACATGTTTAATGTGGAAATAAATGTTCAGTTCTTTCAGATACCACATATTTGATGACCCCAATGATAACACAACAGCATTGGCTTCAGTGTGCTGCACCACATCATAACATGATCGTTCATTACTTCCACATCAGCCATGCTGCACTCTTTCTCACATAAAAGTGGACAATCTGCCACTTACCACAGAGCCAGCTGTAAGCACCATAATTAATAGGGTTACAATTCTGACAATGTAACCTGGTGTTGTGGTTTGTGCAGTTTGAAAGCCAGTTTGTTCTCGTGCAGATATCAGCAGATGAAACAAAGTATAGCTATGTAGTCACAGCAGTAACAGAACATTTTGCTGCTGAGGTACAAAATATCCTTACTGCACCACCCATCACATCAATTAAGAATGAGCTAGTGATGTGCCTATCACAATAAGAAGTGAAGTGACAAGAGAAGCTTTTAAGGACTGAGGAGCTTGGCGATTGAACTCCGTCACAACTTTTGTCATTTGCGCACATTGGCAAGCAACACAGTGAGTGATGACATATTGTGCAATATTTGGTTGTTCTATTCACCTTCAGATAATAAATAATTCTGGCAATGTTACATCTGCCAGGAGAATTCCTACACAGCATTTCAGATGAGACAGTCAATGTATCAGACTTTGCAGCTAGATTATGAGAGCACATATGCCAGCTTAGACCAACAATGCCCAGAAGTCAGGCTGGGAGACACTCATTTGTGTTCACAGATTTTGAGAATTGTACATATGTTTCCTTATGCAATGACTTACTTTAGGGGGAAAAGGTAAGACTTTCCACTCCCGGGACTGGAATGACTCCTTACCCTCTCCCTTAAAACCCACATCCTTTCATCTTTCTCTCTCCTTCCCTCTTTCCTGATGAAGCAACCGTGGGTTGCGAAAGCTTGAAATTTGTGTGTGTGTTTGTGTTTGTTATTGTCTCTATCAAGATACCAACGCTTTCATTTGGTAAGTTACAGCATCTTTGTTTTTAGATATATTTTTCCCACATGGAATGCTTCCCTCTATTACATATATAATAACTTAGAAGAGGCTACATCTTGTATAGATTGAATTAGCTGAACTATAAATAAATAAACCTAGCTCTTTGGATAGCAACAGTTTCACACTTTCCAATAAGAATTTATATTTTCCAAAAATTAATTAATCAAAAAGTTATTAATAATAAAACATGCACCCACATGAAGTTTGAAGTCCAGCAGTAATAGAAATCCTTGGACAGGGCAACACATAAAATAAGGGAAAGGTAACCCCTCACCTATAGCAGACTAATGTGTGGCACATAGACAAATGTAACTGAAAACAGTGTCCATTAGCTTTCAAGCTCTGGCTCTTTTTCTCTTAGAAAGTATACACATTCACACACACAATCACATTCACATCCAAATGCACACTACAAAAAATGGCTCTGAGCACTATGGGACTTAACTTCTGAGGTCATCAGTCCCCTAGAACTTAGAACTAGTTAAACATAACTAACCTAAGGACATCACACACATCCATGCCCAAGGCAGGATTCAAACCTCGGACCGTAGCAGTCGCGTGGTTTCGGACTGAGCGCCTAGAACCGCGAGACCACCGCGGCCGGCTTGCACACTACAACAGTCTTGGCAATACTGATGATAAATTATAGATTATTGAGTGCAGTTTCTGGGCTGATGGATTTGGGGAGGGGGGTGGGGGAGGGTGCATTAGGCAAGGAGGGTATAGTGCGGTAGTGTGAGGCAGGAATGGGAAGTCAGATGATTGAGTTGCTGCACATCAAGATGAAAGGAGTTCTGAGGGGGTAGAACATAAAAGAGATACAGAATAGGAAGAGAGAGGAGAGGGACTGTGGACAAAGAGAGGAATGTGGAGTCCAAGATAAATGCATGGTGGTGAGGAGAGAAGGGGAGAGGGGTGAAAAGTAGGGGGGGGGGTGAGGGATGGAGGGAGAGGGAGAGAGAGAGAGAGAGAGAGAGAGAGAGAGAGAATGCCCCACATCAGGGGAGGGTGGGGAAGGGGGGAGGAGGGGGGTGGGTGGTGGGAGAAGGCAGTACAGTATCTGGTCAGGGAAGGAGTGATATAGATGACAACAGAAGAGAAAAGGGAAGAGGTAATGTGACACAGTAGGAAACAAGTTACCTGCAGTTTAGGCCAGGGGAATTGTGAGGAAGCAAGCTATACTGGAGGATCAATTCCCACCTGAATAGTTCAGAGAAGCCTGTATTGATAGAAAATACCCAAATGGCACATGTAGTGATGCAGCCGTTAAAGTCATTTGTGTTATGCTGCGCAGCATCTTTGGAACTTGGTGATCAAGATTTTTTTGGCCACAGTTTTTTGATGGACATTCATGTAAATAGACATTTAATTACCTTTCATCTCCACATAAAGTGCTGCACAGTAATTGCAGAATAGCTTATATATAACATTGCTTCTTTCGCATATGGCTCTGTCTTTTCTAGGGTAGGAAATGCATGTGACTGGACTGTGGCAGAAGGTACTGGGTAGGTGTATGGGACTGGCATTCCACATGAGTCATCCAAAAGGAAATGGCTCTTTGGATGCAGAATTCCGTAGGCACAAAGGAATTACAGACATTGGTAGCAAGTGGGCACTGATTGAAATCTATGGGGAAAGTTGAATATTTGTGCCATATCAGATTTGATACTGGGTCTCCTGCTTGCTAGGCAGATGCTCTGATCATTAAGTTGTCCAGACACAGTGGGCATTGCAACTGCACCTTCCCATCAGACCCAAATTTTTAAGGTACCCACACACTACTTATGTAGTGACCTTTCCCATTATCCTCATTACTCATGGAATTTCACTGAATCCCTTAAGAGTTTGAGCCTGGTGGGCACCTGCGCTACTCTGAAGAGATCATTGGCTCTGTGTATATACAATTAAGGTGAAGCAGCCAATGATCTCTTCAGTACAAATGTACATCAGGCTCCAACTCCTATGGGACTGGCAAAATTATGTGAGTAATGAGGATAATGGGCAAGGGGCACTACATTAGTAGTGTATGAATAAGTTAAGAATTTAGCTCTCGTGTGCTAGGGTAGTCCATACAGTTGCAATGATCACTGTGTCTGGACAGCTTAAAGATCAGAGCATCTGCTTAGTAAGCAGGAGACCCAGCTTCGAATCCCAGTCCAGCACAAATTTTCAACTTTCCCCATTAGTTTAAAGCAATGCCCACTCACAGCCAAGTTCTGTAATTACTTTGTGTCTTAATTCATAATGGCTAAAAAAGTAAACTCCACCCAAACAGGCGACGATGGCTGCTGGATCAAAAATGGTGTCTGTTCTTTCAGACAACACATTTATAGATATTCTGTAGGTTGTAGAAAACTGCTTTGGGTGATGTGGGTAGAATTTTGTGCGTAACATCCCTCATCTCATGGCACAGCGAGATGTAGTCAAACACCTGGTGACTGCTGTGGTTAAGCCTTTAGGCCAGCATGATACTGGGTGATGAGAGGTGTTTTGGTCAGTGGCTGGTTAGCAGGCTTACTAGTGTATCTGTTTACAGATAAGAGGGATAGAATACAGTGTGTCAATAAAGGCTCTGGTAAGGTTATCGGTACATTTTGATAACTCCTGTTTTCCACTACTGATGCAGCATTCATGGATGGTGATGCCATAAGGAGGAGAATTTTTTGACATGCAATGGGTGACAGCTGCCAAAGAGGAGGTAGTGCTGGTAGTTGGTGCATCTGACACAAACACATGATTTTATGGAGCCATCTCAGAGGTGGAGATTGACTTCTAGGATGGTGGCTCATTGAGTTGAGAAGGACACGGTGAAGGCGATTAAGAAGTAGGTGTTTATGGAGAAAACAGCAAAGGTTGTCCTTGACATTAATCCAGACCATGAAAATGTCATAAATGGAAAGCAAAACTCCAATTACACATCCTATTTCTGAAATACTCAGCACATGGTATCCCAGCTAATGGACTTACTCAAGTTGTCACTCATCCTACTGCAGGGACCGTCACCTTTTCCAGTTCCATCAGTTCCTCACCCTCACCAATCCAGGCCTTCATAGTCAAACAGTCCAAACTCAAACCATATCTGACAGCCTCTGCTCCTTTTTGCTCTGTGGCCACAATGTCTTGACTGCTATCACTTCAGTAGAAACTCTTGCCTTCAATTGCTGGAACAGGATTCCCAGCACCATCTGAGGGAGCAATCCAAACTATTTCTGTCTTATGCCTGCATAGGATTACCTCAGCCAATAAAGCACCTATTACTCTTATCCAACCCACCCATCTACCCCTCTTAGCTACCCTACCATGCCTTGCTAACTTACTTCACCTTCCACAGCCCCATAAACTTCCTCATCTTCCATGAAACACACTGCTCCTGAACATCCATCCTGTAACACTGTTGTCAATCTTTCTGGGAAACCTTTGACCCCTGAAGAAGCTTCAGTATTTTCTAAAGGTCTCACTTTTAATATGAAACCTAAGTTCAACCATGCTGGACTTGTAAAGGACCTCCTTTTCCATTCCTCATTCTCTGCATTCCTTATTCACCATGCACCCCACTAACAACAGCCAATAAAAACACCACACAGAACGGTATGGAAGACAGTTCCAATCTCCCTCCAACCATGGTCCTTCTTCCTATCCATCCTGTCATCCCCTGGAAATCTTTCAAGAATTTATCATTTCTAAACTCGTCTGACCTTCCTTTCCTAAACTGCTGCCTAGTGAGTCCTGCATCACTCCTATGCAACACACAGATATCCATAACCTGAAAACCAGTCACCTGAACCCATCTTCCTCTTCACCCCAGCAACCACTTGCACTTCCATCTTTTACCTACTCTCCACACTCAACACCACAGATCTCCCGACTGGTTGTCCCATTGTGGCTGCTCTCTCTGAACAATCCTCTGCCTTTGTTGAGCAACATCTCTGAACTACTGTCTGTAACCTCACATCCTACATCCAAGACACTGCTCACTTCCTTCACCACCTTTCCACAGTACCTGTCCTATTACCACCAGATTCCTTATTGGTCACTGTGAATGTGTCATGTTTGTATACAAAAACCCCCATGCCAACAGCATTGAGGCCATGGAACACTAGCTATCTCAGTGTCATCCTGACACCAGATCTACCTCTTTCTTACTCTTCCTGCCAAACATGTCCTGATATTTTATTATTTCACAATTTGAAGGCCAAATTTATAAACAGATCTGTGGTACTGCCATGGGTACTCACTTGGTACCATCCTTGCCACTCTGAAGGAATCCTTCCTATCCAATCAACGCCCATGGATGCTTCATCTGCAGAGAAAAGCGGGAAATGTTGAAATATACTGGTAAACTTTCCAGAGATTTTACTGACAGACAATATTGTATTCTGCTCATCCATAAACAGTTCTTCCAGGCCATCTCCTTCTCTGACACTAGTACACATGTTAAGTAGCCACTGATCACCAATCCTCTGATCACTCAGTATCACCCTGGTATCACATCCTTCATCATTGTTTTGACTACATATCATTGCACCCTACAGTGAGGCATATCCCACCCACATCACCCAAAGTAGTGGTGCGCTGCCCACGCATCCTACAGAATATCCTTATACATCCCTATTCCAACCCTACTCCCAATCCTGCACCCGATAGGTTATTGCCTTGTGGTCAACACAGGTGCAAGACTTGTCTCATACACCCACCCAGCACCTTCGACCATAGTCCAGCCCAAGTATTTCCTCACCTTATCTTTTCCCTTTCCTATTCTGTCATTGTCCACACTACACCATCCCTGTCCAGATCCTGTACTGGTTTCTCTCACCATTCTCCCCCCCCCCCCCCCCGCCCCCCTCAGCCTCCAATGTCTGGATTGTCCATCTCTCTGTTTCTGTCTCATTCCCACTCTTTCTCCTTTCCAGCCCTCTCCCATTCTCTCTCCTCTTCCTCTCTTGCTCTCCACCTTCACTTCTTCTCTTTCCCTCCTGCTTCCTCTCCCCATTCCACCTTTTCTTCTTTTCTATATCTCTTATATGCTCTGTCCCCTCAGAACTCCTTTTATCTTGCTGTGGAGTGACTCAGCCCCATTGGTCTTTCCTGCTCCTATGAGGAACATTCAATGATTAAAGAGATACTTTTTCTACTTTTCAACATAATCCCCATGAACATTAATGCACTTGTTCCAACGGGATACAAGCTTTTTTTATTCCGGCTGCAAAGAACTTTTTCCCTTGATCTTTGAACCAATTTCCCACAAACTTTTTCACATCCTCATTGTCCAGGAACCTCTTCCCACATAATGCCTGTTTCAGTACACCAAACAAATGGAAACACTAGGTGTTACATCAGGACTGAAAGGAGGATGAGCCAATACTTCCCAGCCCATTTTGTCAATGGTTTTGCAGGATAGTTGAGCAGTAAGAGGATGTCCATTGTCTTGTTGGAGAATCACACCTGTCCTCTAAGATCCACAACATATATCTCTCACAGCTGGCTTCACCTTGTTTAAAAGCAAATCTGAGTAGTATTGGCTGTTCACTGTATGCTGCTCTTTGAGATAATCACAAAAAACTGGATCTTCAGCATCCCAAAACACCATCGACATGACTTTTCTGGCTGGTGCTTGGGTTTTGAATTTTTCTTGACAGATGAGTTGGTTTGCTTCCACTCCATGCTTTGTCTTTTTGATCCTGGCTCATAATAGTGAACCCAAGTTTCATCACAAGTAAAATTTTGTTGAGGAAATGCTTGCCTTCTGTGTCATAACATTCCTTTAGATCTGTGCACACTCTTAACCTTGTTTGCTTGTGTAGCTGTGTCAACTCCTTTGGGACCCATCTTGAACAAGTTTTGTGGTACTTCAGTTTGTTACAGATAATGTGAACTCTACCAGTACTAACTTGAACTTTATCAACTACCATTTCCACAGTCACATGGGGGTTGACATGAATAAACAGATGATAAAAACAGACAAAACAAGAACAAATGGTTCTGAAATATGGTGTTATAGAAAATTCTAAAGTTTATATGTACATCAAGTAATTAACAAAGACTTACTGCACAAAATTAGAAAGAAAGACTAAAACGAGGGAAGAGTGATGTAACACACCATGAGGCATCTAGGAATGTTAATTTGATAATGGAGGGAAGTGTAGGTGGTAAAAATTGTAGAGGAAGACCAGGACCTTGCTGTAGTATGAACATTCAAGTGGATGTAAGTTGCAGTGTTTAAGCAGAAATGAAGACACTAGTACAAGATTGACTAGTTCAGAGAGTGGGATCAAATCAGCCTTCAGCTATAGCAATGAAAGACAAAATAATAACAATGAAAGACTTAATCTGTCAACTGAAGAAATCAGGAGTTCATTTTTCTTTTGCTGTGCTAAATTTATATTTTGAAAACTTTATGCACATAGACAATACAGATTTATCATACCATTGCCCCTTAGGTAGTAGCTTTTCTTATACACTCATTACAATGCCCAATTTATTATAAATGTAAACAGAAATTCAGCCTACATATGTGTGAAGTTAAACTGTGAACTGTAAAGACAATTTTTTGATATTTATTTTTATAATGTACATCTTCCATGTACATGTCATATTATTTATTGATTTTGATACAAACTGCATAGAAAGGAAGGCTCTGTAGTGGACTAAATACCAAATTGATTGGCGACTCCATGTTGTCTTGTGCACAACGACCAGATAACAGGTATACTTGAAAAAAGAGACAGCATTGGTCGTATAAAATCGATTTTCTGTCACTGAGTGACCATCTTCAGTGCTATATTGTATAACTTAAATTGGGATGCACTGTTGTCACTATGCTTACGGCGATCACATAGACATCGCCGTAAGCATAGTGACAACAGTGCATCCCATTGTATAACTTAAATTGGGATGCACTGTTGTCACTATGCTTACGGCGATCACATAGACATCTATGTCTATGTGATCGCCGTAAGCATAGTGACAACAGTGCATCCCAATTTAAGTTATACAATATAGCACTGAAGATGGTCACTCAGTGACAGAAAATCGATTTTATATGACCAATGCTGTCTCTTTTTTCAAACATAAATACCAAATGTCATGTAAAGCAAAAATAGGGGAGTGGGTAGAATCTGTCAGGACTTCTAAACTACTCCTAACGATAAAGTGAATATTGCTTTCAGTAGGTTTATGTAAATAAGCAGGTAGCCCAGGATTCAACTGCAATGCATTGATTTAAACAAATTATTATTGCTGTTTTGCCATTTATTTGTGACTGAAGTTTTCCCTATGGTGAGTGTTAACAAGTAGTATGGGCAATGCAAAACTTGTAAACACCACTTCAGTTGGGTTGCATGAATTATTTTGAAGACTTAATTTACTGTGAAGTTTTATTGCATTGTTGTGTAGAATGTAACCTTTTCTGTTAATTCATTTTGGACCTGGAGCAATTTTTCCTTTACATTTTACTTTAGCAGAAAAAATGTTAAAATTAGGCGAAGTTTAAAACTATCCACAAAGTAATGAGTCATGAATGTTAGAAAAAACACAAACACAAATGTCTTTTACCAGGAAGTAAAGTTTAGTTGATACTTAAGTGGAACATTGCAGATTTATCACACTTCTGTGTGAGAGTCTAAGAAATTCTTTTTGTCTGCTACAAACTTGAATTTATTTAATTTAAATATGAAATTATTCCTCACAGTAATCCATATAATTACTACAGATGACCTGAGACTATGCTCTGAAATATTACTTTTGAAACCAATCATTCCCACATCTTTCTTTCCATTTTCAAATGAAAAAGTTTCAAATGCATAAAATCATAATTTTTAATAATAAAATAGAGTAGTTTCAGCTTTCAGGTGACTGTGAACTTACCATTACACAGAAGCTGAGGATACCACTCAATATGAGGAAAGTTACTTTCTTCCAAGTAAATAACAAAGAAAGCATTCCACACGAACAGAAAATAAATACCAAAGGAGCAGACAGTACTAAAGGTGTGTAGAGAACTGCGTTAAAGAGCTTTTCTGAATCAACTCCACAAAAACTTGAGATCTGAAATGTAAAATAAGAAAAATAAGTAAATTGTAGTGAGCGGCACAATGTCTAAAGATATGGTGAATACAAATGTGCTTGTAAAGAAACAAATGATCATTCAGAAGTTTTTCTAACATAGTGAATGACAAAAACACAAAACAGAAAGTAAAAAAAATGAAGCAAACGAAACAGCCAACATAGTAAACACCAATAGAGAAACAGCTAGAACAGTACTTACTGAAGCACAGGAAAAACTGATATAACTTCAAAAAATTCATTCTGGTTGGATGATCACACCAAGTTCTCATACAAAACATTGTTTAAACAACTACTGAAAGTAGTAATTACAATGATGATTTGATCATCATCTTCAGCCATTTCATAACACTTCTAGATAAAAGCCCCATAAAGATTTTTTGATGCATTATGGATTTTTTAATTGTGTTTTATTAGTCTCATAACACCCTTAATCAAAACAGTTTGATTCAGGTATAGGAGATATGTCAAAATTGTGGTAATGTTTCACCATAAAGATAGAAAAGCTAATATTAACAGCATCCCAATAATAAAACAATTTTATTATACATATATACAATCAAAAAATTTAACCCTAAATTATCTCTTGCTCAAATTATCATTTCATCCTCTATGAATTCTTCTACCAAACAATAGCATTTCTTCCACAGAATCTGAGAGCATTATGTTTAGAATCTCTGGCTTCATATTAAATATATATTTGCCCATAACTTTATTATATATTGTCATTTACAAATACTGAATGGTCCATGTGTGTAATTTCACACTCCGTTTATAAAACAAAGGTGCCACATTGGTTTATTAGATCCACAAAACAGAGTAAAAAAGAAGTCCATAGCACCAACAGTGTGCCCCGGAGTAGAGGTGAGGTGTCTATGGATCTGTTGCAGCTATTTATGGATAATAAATAATATTATTTCCAGTAGACCCAAACATGAGAGTTATACTCTGTTGAAATAGGTCATTGAGGAAATAAAAATATTTAAACATGGGATGTTGGCAGCAAAAATTCTTATTTATCACCAAGATTCTTTTTGCTCTGTAAAATACACATATCTGATAACTTTCTTCTGCAGTTTCAGTATTCAAGATACACTATTTGAACTTCCCCAGAAAATTCTGACAGACCTAATTACAGATTCAAAGTAACTATGATATGCTATTTTTCATGGACTCAAGTCAGTGGAATTTGCTAGTATTTGTCATGTTTTTTAAGTTCCACCCATTTTAAATATTTGGTTTTGTAATTTACCATATGGGTTTTGCAATGTTCAATTTCAATGTGTTTGACTGAAACCAGCTTTATAGGGTAATCCAGTGTGCTCATGATAAAGCTCCAAATTTTCTCCTGTTTCATCATTTTCAACTAAAACAGAAGTATTGTCAGCAAACAGCACCAATTGGGATTCCTAGTTTTGGGTAAGTTCTTTACATAGAGTAGCAGCAGACTGGCCCTAAAATGAAGCCTTGAGGCACACCTTGTGATACTGGACTCAGTTTGGAATAATAATGTTATGTAATTTGTAGATAAGCAAGGTATGGTTTATGGAGTTAAAGGCTTTTCTAAGCTCACAGAAGATACCTGCAACTTTGCTCCTCTGATTCAATGTGTGTCTTTTCAGTTAAGCTATTCACTGCATCCAGGGTGTTTGTTTCTTGCTGAAACCTAGATTGGTTAGTTACAATAATATCATTTTCACAATAAAATTTTGGATCTGATCTGTGGCTACTTTCTCTATCTCTTTCAACAGGATCGAGAGAACAAAATTTGGCAATAATTTCCAACATCTTCTCTCAACCATTTCTTGAACAGACTTCTGCATGCTTCAAAACATCTGGAAAGCATCTCTGTTTTGAAGACTGGTTGATTATTTTAGTTATTGGAGGTGCTATTATGTGATACACCACTTTAATCACTTTAGTGTGTACCCATCCCACCCAGCAGAGTTTTTTATTTTTTAATAATATAATATTTTTAATATAATATATTTTTATATTTGATATAATATTTTTAATAATATAATATTCTTCATCCTTTGTTGAGACTTACTAAAAATCTGTGACATATTTATCTTATTGGTGGGGTCCAAAGGATACTCAGCACTTCAACATCTGACATTGCCACATTTGTGAACAACTGATTTAAACACCTTATATTTGAGCCTCTCTCACATGCAGCTCTACATGTTTCACATCTCAAGAAAACTCCTCTCAATAACTGTTATTCATGTTATTTATTCAAGTATAAGTGTCTATGTTCATTATTAATGGAAGGTAATAGGACTTTGTGGCCACCCTGCACTGTAAATCTTTCTGATAGTTATTCTTTCGTAGCCTTGTGAGTTTCATTTTGACTCGTATTTGTTGCTTTGAGGAAGCATTTCTTCCATTCACACAATTCATGGTAACATTTTACGAAGCAAAATTGAGTTTAAACACTGCTTATCATCAAGTGTTAAACATAATGAATGTTAATTCAGTTTTATCTCCATTTTTAAAAGTTCTACTACAGCAAAAGTAACTGCTAATTATTATGGATAATAAATTAATTGCAAATCTGACTGAATAGTAACTGGAGACAATTGTTTGAAAGAAATTGACAATGAAAACTGAAATTTACTTTAGAAATTATGATTGTGCCAAGTCATGTTATCTATTTAATGATGTGCCATCAACCAAAGATATGCACCTGCCATGTTGCTCATGTGCATTCCACTACAGCTCTGGTAGGGGTGTACA
This sequence comes from Schistocerca nitens, assembly GCF_023898315.1. Lineage (NCBI taxonomy): Eukaryota > Metazoa > Arthropoda > Insecta > Orthoptera > Acrididae > Schistocerca > Schistocerca nitens. The sequence continues at coordinate 458,944,424 of NC_064615.1, read as the reverse complement.
ATTCTCCAGTCACCTGGTGAGCTATGAATTTGGGAACATTCAATATTTTTTTTAAATATTTGCAGGGCATCTTAGCAGCTAAAATTTTTACAGGATCCTTGTATCAGTATATTCTTCCCGTATAAAAATTTCAGTGCGTGTTTTGACATGTCAGATCAGATCATTCCATTATTAGACCATTTGTATTCCAGTGCATTATGAAGGACCATACTTTCTCATTTATGGTTTAAAGCATACTTTTTTGTGAAAAGCATTTCAGTCTCGCCATTTCTGCTGCCAAACATTGGTTTTCATGCCAGTCATTTCATATAAGTTTTTCCCATTATTCTGAATTTTACATGTGTTAGCACACATTTTACTGAGAATTTTGGATCCTAATCTGTTTAAATTAAGACTGCCATTATCCAAGCATTTATTGCTTAACAACTTATTCAAATTTATAAATTCAGCTCCTAGATTGTTTTAATTTCTTTAGCAATGTGCATTGTAGCTGCTTCTACGTGTTTTCTAGTGTCTACTGCTCACATTCATTTGGTTCTTGTCGTGGTGTTACCCCATTTATTAGAACCCAGCAAAGATTTTTCTTTATCTACCTACCAACCACATATTTCACTAACTGTCCCAGATGGCACCATTTCTATTCATTGTAGTCGCAATTGCTTCCTACACTAACTTCTTTTGCTGTCCATCCAGCTGTTGTTTTTGTAACTTAAAATGACTGTCATATCATTGCAAATGGAACCCATGGATAGGCAATAATACGACATGGCATTACAACTTAGTACAGAATTTTTTGAAATAAGCAGTACCCAAATTATTTAACTAGTTTGGAGAAATGGAATCAGGCATTAGTTGAACAGAAAGTAAAAAATCAAGTTAAATTTGTCATTGCTACACCTGATTCTTTGAACAGTACTGTAGAAAATGGAATAGAATATACATGTTATAGCAAGTATAGTAAAGATTATGACTATTGTAAATGTCTGTATGAGAAATATTTATGCTGTAGTGAATACATAAATAAGGAAGTGAATTTTGATTTCATCACATGTCAAAGTACTAGTAAAGATAACTGAAGGCATACTGAATTTGAACTCTGTGGCAGCAAGTGTGAGAATGCAGATCAAGATTTAAAGGAAGGTTTAGGCAATAATGAGTTCACAAATAAAGATTTCAGTTTGAGATGCACGGGAGGTCAAGAAGTAGAACTATGAGAGAAATGAGTATAAACAAATATATAGATGGATTATTAAGTTCTAAATACTCATTACATAAACTGCCATGTCATTTATTGTTTATCGAGAGAATAATGTTTACTGACAGATGAGTCTGTAATGTGTCTGGCATAGGATGTTACATACATGTGAGTGATGATTACATTGTTTCATGGATCAATGGGAAATAAGGATTTAAAATATACTTGTATTTACATCCCAAAGCCTGGTGGTGGTTATATGACTTCCATTGAGTGCACATACAATCACTGCAGATGAAGTGTTACTCACATAACGCACATTAGAATATAAAACAATTTTGTTTATTCTGTGAACAGATTAAAGGAATTCATACAAATTTTATTACTGAAATTGCTCACTGAGGTGCATTTAGCCTTATCTTAACATCTATTAATGCTTATATGAGAAGAACACAATTTTTTTGTTTTTTACATACTATAAAGAATGTTATTATGTGCTCATTTGTCTGCACTAGCAGAAAGTATATGAGTAGTATTAAATGAAATCACTCATTCAGCAACAAAGCATAAGCTCAATATTGAAAAACTCTTTCACAAATGCCAAGGTATTAAGCATTTTAATTTAGTATTCACTTTATTAGAGATGAATACTGAAGAAATATCATACCTGCTTGAAGACGTATATTAGTGGTGTTTAAAACAACCTCTACATGGGCTTATTCATTACTGGAAATAGAAATGACACACAATTTTTTGGTAAACTGAATGAAATTAACCAATAATAAGATACTGAAGCTAAGTATACATAGGTAATTGGTATACAGAAGATGAGTTTGTCCATAGCTCGTGGTCTAGTGGCTAGCATTGCTACCTTTGGATCATGGGGTTTTGGGTTTGATTCACAGCCAGGTTGGAGATTTTGTGTTTGTGTTATCCTCATCATTCATGAAAAGTGGTGAGATGGGACAGTGTTCAGATTGGGAAAGTGTACGGGCACTGATGACCATGAATTTGAGTGCACCACAAACCAAACATCATCATCATCATCAGATGAGTTTTGATGTGGTTGTATGTGGAATTTTCTACCTTTTCTTTCCTATCCTACAAAATGGATAGTTTTATATATCTTTTATAGGGGAAGTATCATTACTCAGAAAATACAGCAGTATATATGAAAATTATGCTTCATATGCATACATACTTCCAACAGTGCGGAAATATACACAAATAATTTTTTGTATTACGACACACACAAGAAGGATTTATATTTCTGTATGAAACACCCATTAATAATATCAATCAAACAAGGGGTAGAGGAAGGGGGCTAGTACTACACCCTAAGGCAGAAGGTGATATGCTTTTAAGATGTACGTGAAAATAAAACAGCACTGACACAAACTGTTTTACTTGTGCTACAGTACATGACATTCATGTTATGTCTGATAAAATAGTGCCAATGACTTGTTATTTCTAATGATGTGTGATGAGAGTACACTCATGCATAAGAGATATGCATAAATGTTAGAAAATTATGATAGTTAATGATATATTACATCTTTTAATGTAAAGCGGGAGCTATAAAGAGAAGGTTTTGTATTTTTATACGTGCACACGTGTACATACACACACACACACACACACACACACACACACACACGAGTGATGGCACTGGACAAGTTCATAAAAGAAGGAGTTAGGAAATAGCTGGATAAAGTCAATATCATACAGAGAAACTTCATCATTGGAAATCATAAGGGTTAGAGTTAGAAGCTGTGCATACAATTTCAAATTGTTAAGTTGGGTGGACCCAATTTTATGTAGGTATTGGAGAGAGAAAGGATAGGCTAATCCAGAGGAGGGTAGGTCTATCCTTGGTCAGGTGAATCCATGACTTGTATCACTTCTTTTACGTATAGGGGTAATGAAAAAACCCTAGCATCACAAAGATGATGATGTACGTCAACAGTATCTGTCTGGAGAATAAAGTGTAAATGCATTTTATACAGCAGTAGGAAACAGCAATGTGACAGGTAGTCACAGTAGTGAAGTATTCTCCAAAACAGACAAAAGCAAATAGACTTGCCTGAGCAACAATGGGTTCTTTTAATATCTGATATTTAATTGAAACCCTCAGCTGCCGACAGGTGTTGTTGACATACCTTGATGGGGACAGCCGAAAATGTGTGCCCTGATCAGGACTCGAACCCAGGATTCCTGCTTACATGGCAGATGCTCTATCCATCTGAGCCACCAAGGACACCAATGAATAGCGCAACTGTAGGGACTTATCCCTTGAACGCTCCCCGGGTTCGAGTACCGGTCGGGGCACACATTTTCAGGTGTCCCCATAGAGGTATGTCAATAACACCTGTCGGCAGCTGAGGGCTTCAATTAATTATCATCTACTCTAGAGAAGCTGCATGGTCATCAACGGTATCTGTTCTTTCGAGAACAGTTACTATCTTCGTAAATAGTTAAACGGCTACCCAACCATTGACATTCGTCTGTTCGAGTGCGCACAGGTTTTCCCAATCTCGTACAGGAATCGTCAACTTAAGTGGGTGAGAGTAATGAGTGTATGGGTAAAGTATCTATCAGGAACATTTCGTATGTAGATTGTGCACAGTTGGGAATGTGGGTCAAATGGGAAGCGTCCAAGGGATAAGTCCCCGCGGTCGCGCTGTTCATCTATGTGCTCAGTGGCTCAAATCAAACAATGGAAAATCCAGGAATGTAACAATATAAGAGAAGGAAAGTTGCTACTCATCATATAGCAGAGATGCTGAGTCACCGTAGGCACAATAAAAAGATTCACACAATCATAGCTTTCGGCCATTAAGGCCTTTGTCAGCAGTAGACAGACAGACACACACACACACACACACACACACACACTCATGCAAGCGCAACTTGCACACACGTCTGCAGTCTCAGAGAGCCGAAACTACACTGTGAGCAGCAGCACCAGTGCATGATGGGAGTTGCAACTGGGTGGGGGTAAGGAGGAGGCTGTGGTGGGGAGGGGGAGGGGGAGGGGTAGTATGGAGGGGGTGGTGGACAGTGAACTGTTGCAGTTTAGACAAAGGGCAGGAGAGAAGGTGCGGAGGGGGAGGGGGTAAGTAGCGGAAAGGAGAGAAATAAAAATAAAAATACAAAGAATAAAAAGAAGAAGAGTGGGTGTGGTGGTGAAATGATAGCTGTATAGTGCTGGCTGGAATGGGAACAGGGAGGAGGCTGGATGGGTGAGGACAGTGACTAACGAAAATTGAGGCCAGGAGGGTTATGGTAACCTAGGATGTATTGCAGGAAAATTCCCACCTGTAAAATTCAGAAAAGCTGGTGTTGGTGGGAAGGATCCACATGGCACAGGCTGTGAAGCACCCATTGAGATGAGGGGTATCATGATTGGCAGCATGTTCAGCTACAGGGTGGTCCAGTGGTTTCTTGGCCACAGTTTGTCGGTGGCCATTCATGTGGACAGGCAGCTTGTTGGTTGACATGCCTACATAGAATGCATAGCCTTGCCTTTGATGGGATAGGTGATGTTAGTGACCAGACTGGAGTAGGTGGTGATAGGAGGATGTATGGGACCAGTCTTGCATCTAGATCTATTACAGGGGTATGAGCCATGAGGTAAGGGATTGGGAGCAGGGGTTGTGTAAAGATGGATGAGTATATTGTGGAGGTTCGGTGGATGGCGGAATCCCACGGTAGGAGGTGGGTTGGGTTGTTTGGGGGAGCAGACCAGACAGCGAGGTCATCGGTCTCATCCGATTTGGGAAGATCAGGGAAGGAAGTGGGCCATGCTCTTTCAAAAGAATCATCCTGGCATCTGCCTGGAGTGATTTAGGGAAATCACGGAAAACCTAAATCAGGATGGCTGGACGCGGCATTGAACCATCGTCCACGGTAGGAGGGTGGGAAGGATAGTGGGTAGGACATTTCTCATTTCAGGGCATGACGAGAAGTAATCGAAACCCTGGCGGAGAATGGAATTCAGTTGCTCCAGTCCCGGATGGTACTGAGTTACGAGGGGAATGCTCCTCTGTGGCTGGACTGTGGGACTTTGAGATGTGGTGGGAGACTGGAAAGGTAAGGCATGGGAGATTTGCTATTGTACAAGGATGGGAGGATAATTATGGTCAGTGAAAGCTCCAGTGAGACCCTCAGTATATTTAGAGAGGGACTGCTCATCACTGCAGATGTGATGACCACGGGGGGCTAGGCTGTACGGATGGGACTTCTTGGTATGAAACGAGTGGTGGCTGTCAAAGTGGAGGTATTGCTGGTGGTTAGTAGGTTTGATATGGACAGAGGTACTGATGTAGCCATCTCTGAGGTGGAGGTCAACATCTACGAAGGTGGCTTGTTGGGTTGAGTAGGACCAGGTGAAGCAAATGGGGGAGAACTTGTCGAGGTTCTGGAGGAACGTGAATAAGGTGTCCTCACCTTCAATTCAGATAGCAAAGATGTCATCAATGAATGTGAACCAGGTGAGCAGTTTAGGATTTTGTGTTTTTAGGAAGGATTCTTCTAGATGGCCCATGAATAGGTTAGCATAGGATGGTGCCATGCGGGTGTGTATGTAGATTGTGGACAGTTGGGAATGTGGGTCTCACGGGAAGCGTCCAAGGGATAAGTCCCTGCAGTCACACTGTTCATCTGTGTCCTCGGTGGCTCAGATGGATAGAGTGTCTACCATGTAAGCAGGAGATCCTGGGTTTGAGTCCCGGTTGGGGCACTCATTTTCAGCTGTCCCCATCAAGGTATGTCAACAACGCCTGTCAGCAGCTGAGGGTTTCATTTAATTATCATTTATTCTAGAGAAGCTGCATGGTCATCAATGGTATCTGTTCTTTTAAGAACAGTTACTATCTTCATTTATACACTACTTGCCATTAAAATTGTTACACCATGAAGATGAAGCGCTACAGATGCGAAATTTAACTGACAGGAAAAAGATGCTGTGATATGCAAATCATTAGCTTTTCAGAGCATTCACACAAGGTTGGCGCCGGTGGCGACACCTACAACGTGCTGACATGAGGAAAGTTTCCAACCAATTTCTCATACACAAACATCAGTTGACCAGCGTTTCCTGGTGCAACATTGTTGTGATGCCTTGTGTAAGGAGGAGAAATGGGTGCCATCATGTTTCCAACTTTGATAAAGGTCGGGTTGTAGCCTATCGTGATTGCGGTTTATCGTATCGCGACGGTGCTGCTCGCGTTGGTCGAGATCCAACGACTGTTAGCAGAATATGGAATTGGTGGGTTCAGGAGGGTAATACAGAATGCCGTGCTGGATCCCAATGGTCTCGTAGCACTAGCAGTCGAGATGGCAGGCTCTTATCCACATGGATGTAATGGATCGTGCAGCCACGTCTTGATCCCTGAGTCAACAGATGGGGACGTTTGCAAGACAACCAACATCTGCATGAACAGTTCGACAATGTTTGCAGCAGCATGGACTATCAGCTTGGAGACCATGGCTGCGGTTACCCTTGATGCTGTATCACAGACGGGAGCGGCTGCGATGGTGTACTCAACGATGAACCTGGGTGCACGAATGGCAGAACGTCATTTTTTCGGATGAATCCAGGTTCTGTTTACAGCATCATGATGGCTGCATCCGTGTTTGGCAACATCATGGAGAACGCATATTGGAAGCGTGTATTCGTCATCGCCATACTTGCGTATCACCTGGCGTGATGGTATGGGGTGCCTTTGTTACACGTCTCGGTCACCTCTTGTTTGCATTGACGGCACTTTGAACAGTGGACGTTACATTTCAGATGTATGGCTCTACCCTTCATTCTATCCCTGTGAAACGCTACATTTCAACAGGATAATGCACGACCATATGTTGCAGGTCCTGTATGGGCCTTTCTGGATACAGAAAATGTTCGACTGTTGCCCTGGCCAGCACATTCTCCAGATCTCTCACCAACTGAAAAGTCTGGTCAATGGTGGCCTAGCAACTGGCTCATCACAATACGCCACTCACTACTCTTGATGAACTGTGGTATCATGTTAAAGATGCATGGGCAGCTGTACCTGTACATGCCATCCAAGCTCTGTTTGATTCAATGCCCAGGAATATCAAGGCCGTTATTATGGCCAGAGGTGGTTGTTCTGGGTACTGATTTCTCAGGATCTATGGTTCTGGGTACTGATTTCTCAGGATCTATGCACACAAATTGTGTGAAAATGCAATCACATGTCATTTCTAGTATAATATATTAATCCAATGAATACCTGTTTATCATCTGCATTTCTTCTTGGTGTAGCAATTCTAATGGCCAGTAGTGTCGTTAAATGGCTACCCGGCCATTAACTTTCATCTGTGCGAGTGCGCACAGGTTGCCCGAACTCTTATGGGAATCATCAACTTAAGTGGGCACAAGTAACGAGTGGATGGGCAAACTATCTATTAGGAACATTATGTATGTAGATTCTGGACAGTTGGGAATGTGGGTCTCACGGGAAGCATGCAAGGGATAAGTCTCTGCAGTCACACTATTCATCTGAGTCCTCGGTGGCTCAGATCAATAGAGTCTCTGCCATGTAAGCAGGAGATCCCGGGGCACACATTATCAGCTGTCCCCATCAATTTATATCAACATCACCTGTCAGCAGCTGAGGGTTTCAATTAATTATCATTTATTCTAGAGAAGCTGTACGGTCATCAACGGTATCTGTTCTTCCAAGAACAGTTTCTATATTCATATCTTTTAATATCCATTTCTGTTCATGTTGACTTAGTACAAATCTGAGATCTGAAATCATGAAAAGTTGGGCAGAGGAAAATATCAGGATGTAACTCCTTATGGTTATTAGAAACATTTGTGGATTGTAACACTCTACAAAATATAAGTGCACCTTTATTTTTAAGCTATTTTTTTTAAATAACATTTTTACCAATTTTATTATTACACTGCAAAACTAGACTAACAAATTCTTAGTTTATAAAACTGAACTAATCTTTAGGATCCCTGAAAATCATCATATGACCTTTCTTCTTCTTCTTACCCTTCCTCTTTGTCATCATAATTGCCCTCTTCATATATAAGATGGTCTTCACTGTCATTGAAAGCATTAATTATGCTACACTTCTTGAAAAATTTAATAATAATGTCTTCTTTCACTCTAGACCATGTCTGTTTTATCCACTGCCACACTTGTTTGATTGTAGGTCATTTTAAAGCTTCTTTTGGCATGAATTCATGTTGGGTTTCATCTTTCATCCATCTGTTCCATTCCTCTCTCTTGCACACTTTAAATGATTTATTTATTAAGATATCAGGAGGTTGCAGTCCTTCCAGAATAACAGCAAACTCTGTATTTCCCCATATCAGTTTCCCTTTCAGAGATTTTTTCAAGTGACTGCAGAAGAGAACTCTTCCTCAATAAAGCACCTTTCCTTCCCTCTCACATTCTGTTAAGCCATAGTTTCATGCCAGCCTCATCCATCCAGACTTTGTCATGTATGTGAACAACAACACCTGGCAGTATTTCTGAAGTTTTTGCTATTGTTTTGCACTTGAAAATGATCATTGGATTATGTTTAGTATCATCTGCACAACACGAATGGACAACAGTGTAGTACCTTTTTTTACAGTTACAGTTTTAGCACCTTTTATGGTGACAGTTCTGTTACTCAGTACATTAAATGTCTGATGAATTTCATCCATGTTCACCATTTGGCTTACTTCCACACTGGTTTTCTTTCGATGTTGAATTATAAAGCAATGGAAAGATAATATTTTCTCATCATATTCTTGTGGCATTTTCTGAGACATTTTGATTTTGGTTCACTTGATAAATCCATGATGCTTCATAAACCTCTACTACCAACCAGCTCCACCCTTTAAGTCTGTTAAGTTACACTGGAGTGCTAACTAACGAGCATGTGTCTGAATCATTTTTGTTTAATTCCAGTGCCATTCTGATGGTGTCCTTGAATCCATTTCAGTATGTCATCTTCCAGTTTTGGCCATTTTCCATTCAGTCCTCTATGGTATTTGCACATTCAGCCTTCCTCATTTTCTTAAGTTCTTCTTTATTAGCCTGCTAGTCACATTTTTTTTCCTGCTACTGGTAGAGATCCAAAATGCCATGCAGCTGCTCTGTTTTCAAGTTCTTCTGCATATGTTATTACTTTCAATTTATAGTCCACGTAATATGAATACCTTTTATTTTTTCCATCATCAAAACAGCTACTACCACAAATATTGTAGTGTTTTCGATAACACAGATCAATTTCAGTTCAAGTTCACTGGCATCGTAGACTACAATGATGCATCATAGGCTACACAGTGATCTGGGTTTGTGATGATGGGGCAGGAGGGAGACATAGTATAGCAAGCTAGTGAATCCCTGGAACTCAGGCTTGTTGCATAAGTGCACTGCTGCCATCAGTTGAATCCAGTGTTGCCAGATAGAGACCGGTTTTTTTGCGACTTTATATATATGCCCATTTTTAAGGCTGGTAGGATTTTAAATCAAATACTGTAACCTTTTATATTATTCCCGAGTATAAGAGACACCTGAATTTTGGAGGCTATTTTTCAAAGAAAAAAGTGTCTTATAGTTTGTAAAATATGGTAAACCTTTTTCTATCTCAAAAAATTGCAGAGTGTTATACTGTCATAATGATCTGCAAACAGTGAGATGTAAATTAACTTTGAGTAAAAGTAATGAAATATTGATTGAGCCTGGTCAAATGAAGTTCTTGCAGGTTTTCTTCAGCTATGAAAATCTAACAATGTAACTGTGAAGTAGCTGAACAGCAACAGTAATTTAAGAAAATGAGGGAAGAAAAAGAATTGAGATCATGAAAAAAAAAACATTTTATCTTTTAAACTAGTAAGCATAAATATGTGCTAAATACAAAACCAGAAGTGAAATTCACTTGTTGCAGAACTTAGTAATCATAAGCCGATAAGAATTAAGTAAGAAATACACACAAGCAAATTTTGTATTATGAAGGGATAAAATAGAGCTTGGTCTTAAAAAACCGTAATGTTGATCACAATAAAAATTTAACAAAAAAGTTAAATGTTATAAAAGGATTGTAATTAGTTAAGTAAGTTATTCAAATGGTTCAAATGGTTCTAAGCACTATGGGACTTAACATATGAGGTCATCAGTCCTTTAGACTTAGAACCACTTAAACCTAACTAACGTAAGGAAACCACACACATTCATACGCGAGGCAGGATTCGAACCTGCAGTCATAGCAGCAGCACAGTTCCAGGATGAAGTGCCTAGAACCACTCAGCCACAAAGGCTGACTAGTTATTCTACATGACTCTTTCATATTCAAAATGGTACAAATGGCTCTGAGCACTATGGGACTTAACGTCTGAGGTCATCAGTCCCCTAGAACTTAGACCTACTTAAACCTAACTAACCTAAGGACATCACACACATCCATGCCCGAGGCAGGATTCGAACCTGCGACTGTAGCAGTCGCGCGGTTCCAGACTGTAGTGCCTAGAACTGCTCGGCCACTCTGGCCGGCTTTCATATTAGTGGGTGATCTGTGGTGTAACACCTCTTCCTCACAATCAGATGAGAGACGTTCATGTAAAAATGTTGTTTAAGTAGTGAGAATGTAGAGAACTTTCCACTGTGTATGCACTGGTTTGATAAATGTACAGAGTCAGAGCAAGACAAATGGGCACAAAATATCACCAATGTACAATGGTAATTGGGTGTCTCTTCCTGCTGTGAAAGGCTTGCTTATGCTTTGGTGTTAGGGCCTGGTAGTGTTATGGAAGGCAGAGAATAAGAGGTGCTGTCTACAGTTATAATGCTGAGAAATAGTAGAAAGAAGCTGAAGAGAAATGTCATTCACTTCTGTTCCATTCTGAGATTCACTTTGATGACGTGTTCTGATTAATTAGAGATCGGTTCACCAAATGTAGCAATTGTTACATAAGTGCAACAAAATACAGAAGAGTTCTTCCAAAAGCAATTAAGTCCTCTTGCAGTAAGTTGGCATAAATATGAGCTCTCTTATAGCCCTTAACCCATAGCAGGTCCAAAGTTTCAAGAAACTATGAGGTGACCAACAGAAAATAATCAAGGTAAAAGTTATCACAAAGACCATCAGGGTGACAGATCATAAGTGAAGTAGTTGACTCAATTACAACCCATAATTTGAGCTATAAAACTTCATCATGTGGATTGCTTGGTGAAGAGTTTAACAGCTTTTTTAGGCAATGACATTTCTAAATAAGGTATTAATTGGCAAGGTGAAGAGGTAACTTGTCCATAGGAGGAATTAACCTGGTCATGTGAGTAGGTACAAGCACCTTTCAATTCACTATAGCACAATTTATTACCTCACAGTATGAGTGTGAAAAATGATCATGGAAAGTGATTGTGGAAAATACCTTTGAGGTTAGCCTTAAAAATTTGCTGTTAACATCATTAATTTTACTGACAATGGAAATTAAAAAGGTATGTTGGCGCTAGCAGTAAAGGCAACTAAAGGTGCAAGCAACTATTGGCAAGCAAAATTAAGTAAGTTAACAGTTTGCAAATTATGGAAGGATGGGCACAATGCTGATTGAAGCAGAACAAGGAAAATGCACACAGTAAATATTTCATTGGTGAAACAGATATTATGAACAACACAAATAAAAACATCTCTGAAAATAACACAGCTTTTGTCACAAATATCTGGTCTTTCAGGCTAGCAAATAAACTGTGAGATAGATTTTATAATGTCGAGTCTCAATATTACAATACTGAATAAAATGTTCTCAGGTTTCCAGCCATTTAAAACAGTTGAAATGACATGAACATTTGATCAAGGACTCCTTGGCCACTGTCAAGTGGAATGACTGCAGACAGGCTGGTGGTATGCCCCGATATCCTCTAGCTGCCTGCTGTGATGTCATTTGTGTGCATGGCATCAGCATTTATGGGATAATGTTGACTCTCCATTTGATATGTCTGCTTTAGCCTTGGAATTTCAGAATCCCACAGTGCAATGAGCTGTAGCCTATCATCTCTACAGAGGGTGATATTGGTGATTTTTATTTCAATGGCTTCTTTAATTGCACAATCCCAGAAGCTGTTAATGCAAGCCATGGGTGAATTTTCATTAAATTTGATCCAGTAACCATTTTCTATGGTATGCTCAGTTACAACAGATTTTTGTGGGTAGAATAGGTAATATAATCTCTCATACTACTTCTTGCATTGTTGTAAAATGTGGACTGTTTGTGAGACACCAGATTGGCCACACTCACAAGGTATCTTGTAGACCTCCAGGTGCCACATCTTTAACTGGTCTGAGTAATTGCTGTATTTTTGTTGGAGGAGTGAAGATCAGTTTGATTTATTGACTTTTCACCAGGCAACTCATCTTGCCTGAGACATGGAGCCACAGAATGGCAAAAAAGTGAGTTTATTTTCCTGCTCCTCCTTGATGGTCTTATTGTGAGTCATTCTTGAGATTACTTCATGTATTTGGTGGACAATGTGTCCATTGTTCCTTAAGACCTTGCTCAGATGTCTCAGTCCATGGGGAAGATTACTGGAGTCTGATATCAATCTTGTATGATGAACCAATTTAATAACATAGTGTGCTCTGTGCCATGTGATGATGGCTGATAGCATGCATTTGTTTGTGGTGGCCAAGGACACCAAAGAAGACCAGTGCATTGCCTTTTTCTACTTCCATGGTGAAGATGATGTTATGCTTAATACTGCTGAGGAACCTCAAAAACTCATCAAGTTTTTAATGTCTGTTGAGCCAGTTAGTGCTTCTCCCTTGTGACAATGGCAATACTGCTGTAATTATGGATAGGGCAACACAGCCATAACTATAGATTATGTGAACTACTATGTGAGTATCTGTAATTTACCAGAAGCTCCCACCTGATCTAACAGCGAGAATAAGAAAAAAGACAACTGAGGTTCTTAAGTGCTCTTTGATAGAAGATAGTGTGGTTCAAAAACTTCTCTCTCAGACCCCTAGACCAATTACTGTCTATGATTTACGGAAGGTCCATAAAGATACATTGACTGAAATACAAACTAATAAAGTACTTAGCCAATCTCCTTGCTCCACATGTGGGTCACAATGAACATTGTATTAAGAACTCAAGTGATTTTATCAGCCAAATTAACCACCTTCAACTTAGTGAGGGTACCATAATGATCAGTACTGAAGTGGTGGCACTGCTTAAAAATGTGCCTAGTATCCCAGTTCTTTGAAAGTGATATGGTCAGTCTATTAATGCACACTCTTACATCATATTATTTTCTGTGCAATGGCCAGAATTATGAGCAGATGGGTGGCATTCTGACGGGAAGCCCATCACCTCCAGATGTTGTGAACCTCTTCATGGAGAATTTCCAGCATACTGTCATGTCTGATAGATTGACTACAAAATCATCATTTGGCCCCATGGACATGAAAAACTTGACAAGTTCATGGACCATCTCAATATTAACAATAACACCCAGTTCATTATGGAAGTAGAAAAAGATGATGCACTGCATTTCCTTGATGTCCTCATTGACCATTAATGAAATGGGTGCCTTGACCAGAGCATACACACAAAAAAACCACATGCACACACATGCCCCCACATGCCCCCCCCCCCCTCCCACACACACACACACATACACACACGCACGCACAAACACACACACTGATCTGTACTTGTATGCCATCAGCCATCATCACCCAACAGAGAAGTGCACTGTCTTGCAGTATGTTACTCTGACAATCTGATTTAGCTGATCATGTTCTAGAAAATGATACTGGATCAAATCTGATGAAAAATTTGTCTTTGGTCACACTAATGGCTTCTGGGACCATGTAATTAAAGATGCCACTGAAATAAATATCACCGACAATGCCATTAATAGAGATGGCCTGCAATTCAGCACAGCATCAGATCCACCAATCATGAGGTTGAGTCAGAAACAATGAACATGAAGTCAATGAATGCCCATACACAGTGTTGCCATGAGCACCAGCAACATCACAGTTGGCAATTAGAGTGTATATAAGGGCCATCAGCAGACCTGCACCAGTCGTGCTACATGACTATGGTCAAGGAAAGCTTGGTTGAAAGCTCATGGAATTTTAACCACTTGATGTGGCTTGAAGTCCAAGAGTATTTTATTCTCTGAGAAAAATAGTTCCATCTATGCAGTTTGGTTTTTAAAAGTAAATGAGTCATTATTTATTTTTCATACACACTACCCCATGAATAAATGAAAAGTGGAAATAGAGAATATCCTGTCTTTCTTCACAAACCTTTTTCAAAAGCTGTTTCACAGAGGAAGACCGCACTGCAGTTCTTTCTCTAAATCCTCGCACAAGCGAAAAAATGGCTGACATAGAAATAAGTGTCCAAGGAATAGAAAAGCAACTGGAATCACTCAACAGAGGAAAGTCCACTGGACCTGACGGGATACCAATTCGATTCTACACAGAGTACGCGAAAGAACTTGCCCCCCTTCTAACAGCCGTGTACCGCAAGTCACTAGAGGAACGGAGGGTTCCAAATGATTGGAAAAGAGCACAGGTAGTCCCAGTCTTCAAGAAGGGTCGTCGAGCAGATGCGCAAAACTATAGACCTATATCTCTGACGTCGATCTGTCGTAGAATTTTAGAACATGTTTTTTGCTCGAGTATCATGTCGTTTTTGGAAACCCAGAATCTACTATGTACGAATCAACATGGATTCCGGAAACAGCGATCGTGTGAGACCCAACTCGCATTATTTGTTCGTGAGACCCAGAAAATATTAGATACAGGCTCCCAGGTAGATGCTACTTTTCCTTGACTTCCAGAAGGCATTCGATACAGTTCCGCACTGTCGCCTGATAAACAAAGTAAGAGCCTATGGAATATAAGACCAGCTGTGTGGCTGGATTGAAGAGTTTTTAGCAAACAGAACACAGCATGTTGTTATCAATGGAGAGATGTCTACAGACGTTAAAGTAACCTCTGGCGTGCCACAGGGGAGTGTTATGGGACCATTCCTTTTCACAATATATATAAATGACCTAGTAGATAGCGTCAGAAGTTCCATGCGGCTTTTCGCGGATGATGCTGTAGTATACAGAGAAGTTGCAGCATTAGAAAATTGTAGCGAAATGCAGGAAGATCTGCAGTGGATAGGCACTTGGTGCAGGGATTGGCAACTGATCCTTAACATAGACAAATGTAATGTATTGCGAATACATAGAAAGAAGGATCCTTTATTGTATGATTATATGTTAGCGGAACAAACACTGGTAGCAGTTACTTCTGTAAAATATCTGGGAGTATGCATGCGGAACGATTTGAAGTGGAATGATCATATAAAATTAATTGTTGGTAAGGCGGGTACCAGGTTGAGATTCATTGGGAGAGTGCTTAGAAAATGTAGTCCATCAACAAAGGAGGTGGCTTACAAAACACTCGTTCGACCTATACTTGAGTATTGCTCATCAGTGTGGGATCTGTACCAGATCGGGTTGACGGAGGAGATAGAGAAAATCCAAAGAAGAGCGGCGCGTTTCGTCACAGGGTTATTTGGTAACCGTGATAGCATTACAGAGATGTTTAGCAAACTCAAGTGGCAGACTCTGCAAGAGAGGCGCTCTGCATCGCGGTGTAGCTTGCTCGCCAGGTTTCGAGAGGGTGCGTTTCTGGATGAGGTATCGAATATATTGCTTCCCCCTACTTATACTTCCCGAGGAGATCACGAATGTAAAATTAGAGAGATTCGAGCGCGCATGGAGGCTTTCAGACAGTCGTTCTTCCCGCGAACCGTACACGACTGGAACAGGAAAGGGAGGTAATGACAGTGGCACGTAAAGTGCTCTCCGCCACACACCGTTGGGTGGCTTGCGGAGTATAAATGTAGATGTAGAAAACAATTTTTCAGTGCTGTTGTGTGCTTGGTCCTCTGTTGCATGTCGCTAGATTTGAGTCAAATGCCAAAACATTGAAAACATCTTTCAAACGTGTGTTAGTAGATGGTGCTTCCATCTGGATTTATGAAATTTAAAACGTATGTGAAGTGGTTTTTGTTGAGTACAGTTCTACTAGCTAAAAACCTAATGCTGTATTTCTGTACTTGTATTATCACAAATAAAATGTAATGCTTCAGACTTAATGGCGCTTGGAACAAAAACTTTATTCATGCTGTTTTATAAAAATTGCCAATTTTGGTCATGTATGTGTACAAAATACAAGCTGATTCTTGCAGAGTAGGAAACAGCAACCATCTGTCAATACTAATGCTGTTTATCTATACAAATAGTGCAGTTATCAGTCTCAGACTGATATGTTCAGCTTCAGATAGCTTCTCACATTTATATTGCATTTGTTGTTGTTTACATTAGCTGTTGGAAACAAATGACCAACAATAAATGCAAACAATAACAAATGTAATATAAATGTGAACAGCCATCTGAAAATGAACATGTCAGTTCAAAACTGGTAATGACACTATTTGTGTACATAAATAGTATTATTAACAGTGACTAATCGCTGCTTTTCTCTTTGCAACAATCAACTTGCAAAAACTTTTTTTTGGCACTGAGAACAAGTTAGGGTCCTTGTATGTCATTTAGAACATTCTTCATAAAATACACTCCTGGAAATGGAAAAAAGAACACATTGACACCGGTGTGTCAGACCACCATACTTGCTCCGGACACTGTGAGAGGGCTGTACAAGCAATGATCACACGCACGGCACAGCGGACACACCAGGAACCGCGGTGTTGGCCGTCGAATGGCGCTAGCTGCGCAGCATTTGTGCACCGCCGCCGTCAGTGTCAGCCAGTTTACCGTGGCATACGGAGCTTCATCGCAGTCTTGAACACTGGTAGCATGCCGCGACAGCGTGGACGTGAACCGTATGTGCAGTTGACGGACTTTGAGCGAGGGCGTATAGTGGGCATGCGGGAGGCCGGATGGACATACCGCCGAATTGCTCAACACGTGGGGCGTGAGGTCTCCACAGTACATCGATGTTGTCGCCAGTGGTCGGCGGAAGGTGCACGTGCCCGTCGACCTGGGACCGGACCGCAGCGACGCACGGATGCACGCCAAGACCGTAGGATCCTACGCAGTGCCGTAGGGGACCGCACCGCCACTTCCCAGCAAATTAGGGACACTGTTGCTCCTGGGGTATCGGCGAGGACCATTCGCAACCGTCTCCATGAAGCTGGGCTACGGTCCCGCACACCGTTAGGCCGTCTTCCGCTCACGCCCCAACATCGTGCAGCCCGCCTCCAGTGGTGTCGCGACAGGTGTGAATGGAGGGATGAATGGAGACGTGTCGTCTTCAGCGATGAGAGTCGCTTCTGCCTTGGTGCCAATGATGGTCGTATGCGTGTTTGGCGCCGTGCAGGTGAGCGCCACAATCAGTACTGCATACGACCGAGGCACACAGGGCCAACACCCGGCATCATGGTGTGGGGAGCGATCTCCTACACTGGCCGTACACCACTGGTGATCGTCGAGGGGACACTGAATAGTGCACGGTACATCCAAACCGTCATCGAACCCATCGTTCTACCATTCCTAGACCGGCAAGGGAACTTGCTGTTCCAACAGGACAATGCACGTCCGCATGTATCCCGTGCCACCCAACGTGCTCTAGAAGGTGTAAGTCAACTACCCTGGCCAGCAAGATCTCCGGATCTGTCCCCCATTGAGCATGTTTGGGACTGGATGAAGCATCGTCTCACGGGGTCTGCACGTCCAGCACGAACGCTGGTCCAACTGAGGTGCCAGGTGGAAATGGCATGGCAAGCCGTTCCACAGGACTACATCCAGCATCTCTACGATCGTCTCCATGGGAGAATAGCAGCCTGCATTGCTGCGAAAGGTGGATATACACTGTACTAGTGCCGACATTGTGCATGCTCTGTTGCCTGTGTCTATGTGCCTGTGGTTCTGTCAGTGTGATCATGTGATGTATCTGACCCCAGGAATGTGTCAATAAAGTTTCCCCTTCCTGGGACAATGAATTCACGGTGTTCTTATTTCAATTTCCAGGAGTGTATTTATTTTCTAATTTGTCTCATTATTTTTTGAAGTGATACAATGAGCAGCATAATTCTGGGGTATGAGAAAAGCTTCTCAATTTTTTTGGACACAAATCAATATGTACAAACAGAGACACATTTTTGTTCTCCTGACTACTATCAGTTTGGGCACGTTGAACATTTTCCATTTCCTCTCTTCAAATGTTGAAATGTGGCAGTGTCTGATGACTACCATCAAACAATACTGCCAGGTAACATTTCATTCTGTGAATAGTGCATTTATTTTGTGGTCATTTCTCCTCTATGACTATAATAGGAAAACTTCCAACCATCATTTATTACCTGAGTGACAGAAAAAAATAAAAATACCTAGAGATAAGGAAAGCCAGACTTTTGGTATTAATTAAGGTTCACCAACATTCTCCTATTTATTCTACTAACAAAATTGTACAAAAAAATGTTTCCCGTACCTATCCCTGCCATACCATTTAGACTTAACTGCTATGCAACTGCTCTCTAATGTTTAAAGAATAAGATCCATAGCTGTAATACATCAACTATCTCACTGAAAAATAACAGCCAAAGCTTTTCCTGCTAATAAATAAACATTGTGGTAACTTTCCTTGTGAAAGCCATCAATACAAAACTACAAGGAGTTGCATGTCAGTTTTGCTGCTTTTCTATTCAAGTAGCTTTTGACTTGACCTCAGAAGGCTAAGGGTATCTTCTACAGACCTTTCCAGCAAAGGTAAATTTGAAATGCTCACCAGGAATAAAATCCAGTACCTCAAAAATCACTAACCATATGACCAATCTGCCTTCATATACGTATTCTCAGCTATTAGTTTTGTGACATTAGAACATTTGCAACACTGTTTATCATGGCAAAAAAGTGTGTGTGATGAGCACTGGAGGAGATATACTGTGACAGACAAGAACACTGAAAATATAATAAAATCAGTGAGTATAGATTTGAACAAAGAGTCTGGCATTATAACCTGAGGTTGAAACTGTAGATAACAAATTAGCAGTCATCTCTGTGGAAAACAATGACATCACTGGGGAAGGTAGTTTCATGGATACTGTCAACTAAGCATCATGAGCAGCTAATGTTGTTGTTGTTGTGGTCTTCAGTCCTGAGACTGGTTTGATGCAGCTCTCCATGCTACTCTATCCTGTGCAAGCTTCTTCATCTCCCAGTACTTACTGCAACCTACATCCTTGTGAATCTGCTTAGTGTATTCATCTCTTGGTCTCCCTCTATGATTTTTACCCTCCGTGCTGCCCTCCAATGCTAAATTTGTGATCCCTTGATGCCTCAGAACATGCCCTACCAACCGGTCCCTTCTTCTTGTCAAGTTGTGCCACAAACTCCTCTTCTCCCCTATTCTATTCAATACCTCCTCATTAGTTACATGACCTATCCATCTAATCTTCAGCATTCTTCTGTAGCACCACATTTCGAAAGCTTCTATTCTCTTCTTGTCCAAACTATTTATCGTCCATGTTTCACCTCTATACATGGCTACACTCCATACAAATACTTTCAGAAACGACTTCCTGACACTTAAATCTATACTCGATGTTAACAAATTCCTCTTCTTCAGGAATACTTCCCTTGCCATTGCCAGTCTACATGTTATATCCTCTCTACTTCGACCATCATCAGTTATTTTGCTCCCCAAATAGCATAACTCCTTTACTACTTTAAGTGTCTCATTTCCTAACCTAATTCCCTCAGCATCACCTGACTTAATTTGACTACATTCCATTATCCTCGTTTTGCTTTTGTTGATGTTCATCTTATATCCTCCTTTCAAGACACTGTCCATTCTGTTCAATTGCTCTTCAATGTTAAAAATGTATATTCTGTTTCCATTCTTATTCTACATGGGCACTTCATTCAGTGGTAGGTAAAGACATGTGGCATGACACAATGCTCCCCTTACAAGACTATTGGAGTGTATGTGATTGTTACCTCCCCTTCCTGCATCTCAGGTGTAAATACTATGGCACTTCCCTGTGGCTAGGTTACCAGCTTATTTTACTGGGCAATAACTGACTTAGCTGTTAAGAAATTAGTTTATTGTGCATATTTCATATTAGTTATTGGATATGAAATAATTTTTTGGGGCACTGAAAAACCAAACCTTCTCAGAGTGTCCAACTGACAGAAAAAAATCATCAGTTTTGATGGGACGAAAGCTAAAATACTCATAATTTTTTGAAGGAAATTCATTTATCCATGCTTATGAAACAAGGCCTAGATTGGACTGCATGTTGCCTTGTCACAGTCAGCTTGTTCGAGAATATCCCATATTAAATGGCTTTGAAGCTTAGCAATAAATCACGATTTAAGTTAGAGGACTACAAGTTAAAAACTACAGAAGTAAATGCTGAAAAGAAATAGCAAATTTTATTATAGTCTGAAAGTTTTTGTAAATGAGGAAGACAAGTAGCATCCTACTGTCTCTCTCTCTCTCTCTCTCTCTCTCTCTCTGTGTGTGTGTGTGTGTGTGTGTGTTGGTGTGTGTGTGTGTGTGTGTGGCGGTGGGTGGTGGGGGTGGGGGGAGGGTGTATGTTCTTTCTTAATAGATATATGCTCTATTCGATTCTGCTGCACACTGCAGGTGAGTCTCTCATATCATAGGGCCTTAGTGACTTTAGAAAAGCTAGGAACATTCATGTACTTTTATGTTATTATTAATAGCTGCTATTATTATTATTATTAAGCAATAATATTATTGTGTAATCTCTTTTCAAGCAATTTACAGCAAAAAATCATGTCTCTCTCTAATGAAAAAGGTATTTATGGTTCCAAATGCTAGAACTGCTGTCCTGAAGTAAGTATTGACCAACCCAATTGCTCTTTGAGAATTTTACAATTTCATGAATACAATTTTTCTTCAACAGTTCAAACATTTTATTTGATTGTCAAAGCTAGGTATAAGCAATGTACTAAAAGACTCTGAACTACTACAACAGAAGAATAATCTTACACACCATAAGTAAACATGTATCAGGCTATCATTTGATTTTTAGTAGCTAAAAGATTATATTCATTTCAGATAGAAACTAGTAAGCATTTCAAAATCAAATCTCAGTTTATTCTACTATGAACTACTAACATACCAGATACATGAATCTTACAAAATCTCATTAGAATTCAAGTGAAAAATGAAGTATGAATGTGAGAAAGTCTGACAGAAACTAAATGAAAGAAAATTGGTGAAAAAAATTAAATCTGTGTCATTACCTGTTGTGTAGATATCACATTTACACAGCTTGCTGTCATCATCTTTTTGTATAAAAAGTATGTTACAGCTGACTGTACTCTAACAGCAGTCCTAAAAGAAAGACAAAAATAGCTATGAAATCAATTAGTGCATGCTATCTCAACTATAGTGGCACTAAGGCACTAAGGGATACACCCACTAAGTGTAAACTGAAATACTTAAAAAGTGCAGTAGCACTTTATCATTTTAGCAATATAAACAGTACTAGTGGTCTTTATTACTGACACTAAATGCATCTTTTAGGGACACACTAAATAAATTATTTTTTAATATTAGGAACGACTTACTTTGCAGCAATAATGTTCTTTTTCTAAGCTTTACACAATGTAAGGTATTTATGTATGTAAGTCAGAAGCATCTGAGCAGCAAGACACATAGCTATATTTAGACTGTATCACAAATAAATCACAAGATCAAATACTCCATCGCCTAATGCATGTGTTACATAACAAAAACTACAACAGAACGAAGTTGCCAGAGTGTTTTTGATATGTGTATGATATGCAACAGATAGTTAATACAAAAGCAAAAGGACAAACTAATGAAAAAATTGTGATGAAATGAGAATAACTGCAAAGAAGAAGAAACTTTTCATGATATTGTAAGAAATGAAAAAGGAAAAGTAAATCTATAAGTTGAAGAAATTTCTTAAAAGACTCATACTGAGACGATTATAGAGAGACCACAAGTTGGTGACATTGTGTATCTTTTTTCTATTATTAGCATATAACTTAGACTTGAAAAATTTTATTAGTAATCAGTCTACCACTCTGAAACAAGTTAGTAAAATTTAGCAAAATGCAACATCAGAAAGAGGTTTTTAATGTTACTATCACATTTTCACATACTAAAAAGATGATATTAAAGCCTATTATAATTTAAAGATGTGGGTACACATATTGTAACATGTCTGAAAAAGAAGCCTTTCCACCATGCATCAGGAAATTGAAAACAGCATATCAATTAACCAAGAACCATATGCTAGAAGAAATAAACATCTGTTTATGCCAAAAACAAATACTGAAAGATGAAATAACTATAAGAGGGGAAACAAGGGAAACAAACCTGAAGAAAATGTTATAGAACTGGAACAGGAGATGGATGAAAACGAGATAGAAGAGATGATACTGTGATGCAAATTTGACAGAAAACAAACAGATCTAAGTCAGAATAAGACATCTGAACAGATGGCATTTCCTCATAATTATTGGTATCCTTGGGAAAGCCAGCTACAACAAAATTATTCCACCATGGAGAGCCACAGTCTTACAGAACTTTTGGAAGAAATTTCCACCATTTGACTCTAAATTATTGTTCATTTATTTCTTGCCTTTTGTTACTGTAGCTCTTGACTCATTATACATGATTGTGACACATAAATAAATAAAAATTTATAGTCAAATGGTAGAAATTTCTTTTGGGGTAAGCAAGATATACTGCATAATGGACGTAAAACATCCACAGACTTCAAGATGGATGTAACAATTCTAATTCCAAAGACGACAGTGCTAACAAGTGTGAATACTTCTGAACCAGCAGTTTAATAAGTCATGGTTGCAAAATGCTGTCATGAATTATTTACAGAACAATAGAAAAACTGGTGGATGCCTAGCTCAGGGAACATCTGTTTGGGTTCTTGAGAAAAGCATGAACATGCAAAACAATGCTGATCATATGATTTATTTGCGGAAAGATAGGTTGAATAAACTTATACATTTATAGCACTTGTAGATTTAAATAAAGCTTTTACAGTGTTGATTGGAATACAGTCTTTGAAATTTCTGAAGGTAGCAGGACTAAAACACATAAAGCAGAAGTTACCTACTATTTGTACAGAAATCAGACTGTACTTATTAGAGTTCAAGGATATGTTAAGAATGGTGTGAGACAGGGTTGAAGTCTATCCCTAACATTATACAATCTGCACATTGAGCAAGCAGTACAGGAAACCAAAGATAAATTTGGGAAAGGAATTAACGTTTGGAGAAAATCAATTAAAAATTGGAGGTTTGCTGATGACCCTGTAGTTGTGTCAGAGATGGCAAAAGAATTGAAAGAGCAATGGAATGGAACAGATTGTGTCTTCAATAGAAGATACAACATAAATATCAACAAAAGTATTATGAAATGAAGTGAATTAAATATGGTGATGTAAAGGAATTAGATTAGGCAATGAGATGCTAAAAGTAATAAATGAATTTTGTATTTATCCAGCAAAATAACGGGCAATGTCTGACACAGAGAGGATGTAAAATGCAGACTGACAATAACAAGAAATACTTCTGTAAAAGAAAAATTTGTAAACATCAAAAGTAAATTGAAGTTTAAGGAAATCTCCTCTGAAGGTGTTTGTCTGAAGTATAGTCTTGTGTGGAATTGAAACCTAGGAAATAAGCTGTTCAGACAAGAAGAAAACAGAAGCTGTTATTGTTGTTTTGGAGTGTACAGACACTCAGTGGTGAGGTTATCAGTGCCATTATACACTATGTGATCAAAAGTATCTGGGCACATGGCTGAAATTGTCTTACAAGTTCATGGTGTCCTCCATCAGAAATTCCAGAATTCAATATGTTGTTGGCCCACCCTTAGCCTTGAAGACAGCTTCCACTCTCACAGGCGTACTTTCAATACTTTCAATCAGGTGCTGGAAGGGTTCTTGGGGATTGGCAGCCCATTCTTCACAGAGTGCTGCACTGAAGATAGGTATCGATGTTGGTTGGTGAGGCCTGGCACGAATTTGGTGTTCCGAAACACCCCAAAGTTGTTCCATAGGATTCAAGTCAGGACTCTGTGCAGGCCAGTCCATTACATGGATGTTATTGTTGTGTAACCCCTCCACCACAGGCCGTGCATTATGAGTAGGTGCTCGATTATGTTGAAAGATGCAATGGTCATCCCTGAATTGCTCTTCAACAGTGCGAAGCAAGGAGGTGCTTAAAACATCAGTGTAGGCCTGTGTTGTGATGGTACCATGCAAAACACCAAGGGGTGCAAGCCAATTCCATGAAAAACATGACCGCACCATAACACCACCACCTCCGAAATTTACTGTTGGCACTACACACACTGGCAGATGATGTTCACCGGGCATTTGCCGTACCCACACCCTGCCACCAGATCACCACATTGTGTACTGTGATTCATCACTCCACACAATGTTTATCCACTGTTCAATCATCCAATGTTTATGCTCCTTACACCAAGCGAGGCATCGTTTGTCATTTATCAGAATGATGTGTGGCTTATGAGCAGCTGCTCGACCATGAAATCCAAGTTTTCTCACCTCCCACCTAACTATCATAGTACTCGCAGTGGATCCTGATGCAGTTTGTAATTCCTGTCTGATGGTCTGGATAGATGTCTGCCTATTACACTTTACAGCCCTCTTCAATGGTCGGCAGTCTCTGTCAGTCAACAGATGAGGTCGACCTGTACACTTTTGTGCTGTACATGTCCCTTCATGTTTCCACTTCCCTATCACATCAGAAACAGTGGAGCTAGGGATGCTTAGGAGTGCAGAAATCTTGTGTATAGATGAATGACACAAGTGACACTCAATCACCTGACCACGTTCGAAGTCCATGAGTTCTGTGGAGTGCCACATTCTGCTCTCTTACGATGTCTAATGACTACTGATGTTGCTGTTATGGGGTGCCTGGCAGTAGGTGGCAGCACAAATGTACCTAATATGAAAAAGATATGTTTTTGGGGTATCCGGATACTTTTCATCACATAGTGTAAATGTTAAAATAAATAAATTTGGATAAAAGGGTTAAAAATGTTGGCACATTCACTCACTCCCTAGCTCACCAACTCCTGTGTCACTTGTGTAGATCCACACATTTACTCCATATTACATGATGAAAGGTACTACACTTGTGAAGAAAACAGAAGGAAAATGGCAGAGGAGCTAAAACAATGGCAGAGGGATATGCGACCAGCTGACAACCAACATAAACATGGATGAGCCAGTGACGCTGTCAACGCTAAAGAACATCTCCCTAAAATTTTTGGAAACAAGCTGGGCAAATTACAAAACCTTAAAAGTCTCACCACATTCATTTGGATATCGCTTAAAATAGAGGGCAGATCTGCTGACAAATCTGTTGCTGCCCTCTGGTATGAAAACAAAATACAGTCTAGCAAAATGTGGCTCACAGTGATCTGTATGCCCCAAGTACCACACATTGGAGGGTCATCATGCTGGAGGAAGAAGCCATGGGTCAGAGGACTAAGGCCTATGTGAAGACAAGTAAGGAGAACCTCATTCCATCTTTGTGGCTGACAGGAGGTATGCCACAGCTGCACAGTGGGCTCTACTAGATGCACCTTATTATCTGTTACTTTCAGCCACTAGTCTTCCCACAGATGCATTATTCTGTACCTAAACAGTGTGGCGATAGCATGCAGGGCAATGGTGCACTAAAAAAACTGAGGATCACAAAATGTCTCCTTGGCTGCTACATCTGCCCTTTGTTCCCTGCCATGTACCATGGTACACTGCAAAAAGACACCTCCTTTCCCAGCTGTGGTAGTTGGACGAGGGCGTCCTGGATATTCTGGACTACTTTATTTGCTGGGTATAAGATTTTAAAGTGTGAAGAGCACTCAGTGAATTGGAGCAGACCAGGAATTTAGCACTCAAAGCACATCTTATTTGTTGCCATGTCTGCAAGATCACGTATAATTCAGCGTCAAAGGCAGTAAAGTTTCAAGGCAGTCAGATCTTGAGGACTCCATTAGGGGAAACAAGAGAGCAACCAACATGTTTCAAATCATGTGTAAAGACAGCTGTAGAGTTGTGGTGCTAGTGCAATCTCTCCTGTACCACACCAAATCTCAAATTGCTCTGGGCCTCTGCAGTAACCACAGTGGCAAGCAGTTAAATCACTGGATTTGGGGTTGTATGTACCTGGCACCAAGTGACTCCAGCACACACTGCATGTGGATCACAAATGGCATTGTTGCTCATGGACGATTGGAGAAAAGGCGTTCCAGAGGTGAATGAGCAACAGTATGGTATGTATAGGAAGTTGGAGCTGTGAGGAACTTATATGCCTGACACACCTTGAGGAGCTCCCATCTAATGGTCCACAGCAGTTCTCCAGCCTCAGCACAGAGACTGGGTATGGGGCTGACCCCGTAAGCAACGGTGGCCAGCTTATTCCCCTCGTGATGGATAGCATCAACAATCTTCAGGTAGGAAAGCTTAACTGATGCATACACTGTGCACCCCAAGTCTAGCCTTGAATGCATAAAAGCTCTATAAAATAGGAGCAGATATACCCTGTCTGCTCCCCAATACATGTGGCTAAGGCACTTTATGGTATTCAGTGCCTTTTGGGTTCTGTCTTTCAGATCTCTCAGGTGTAGTAATCATGACAGTTTGGAGTCAAAAATGAGGCCGAGAAACCTCACTGATTCTTGAAAATATAGAATGCTACCCCTCATATGCAAGTCAGGTAAATTAAAAACATGATGAGCATGATTAAAATGAACATGCAGACACACTTATCTGCAGAAAACTGAAAATCTGTCTTTGCAGCCCACTTCTCTAACCTTCACAAAGTAAGTTGCAACCAATGTCATTTTTGTAACACCAGAGGAAGAGAAACAGAAAATACCAAAATCATCCACAAATCACAAGCACTGTATGGGACTCTGTACTGTACACGTGATACTGATTAATGCTATGGCAAAGAGGGAAATCATTCTCCTGCTCAAAACAAGTTGACAGCATGTCACCCACACATGACCTAAAAAAACTTCTGAGACAGGAAACACCATATTAAGATAGGGAGGCAGCCACAAAAGCCCCACTGACTGAGTTGCAGGAGAATACTGTGCCTCAAAGTAGTGTCATACATCTTACTAATACCAAAGAATACACAACATTTACTTATAAAAGCCTACTGAATAGGTACCTTTAATAGGATGAGGTTGTCAACAGTGGACTGATATCTCCAGAATCCACATTGAGAGCAGCTAAAGTGTTGCTTGGCCTCTAATAACCAGATCAGATAATGGTTAACCATTTGCTCCAGACTTTCCTACACAGCCTGTTAAGATGACACTCTGGTAACTACTGAACATCGGCGGTCCTTTTCTGTTTTGTCTCTCTCCACAAGTTGGGAAAGTGAACCACCTACCACATAAAATTAAAACATTTGACGCTACTGGCAAATTTTGAAGCATGCAGTATCAGATTTGGTCATGAGCAGGTGCAGTTTCAGACAATGCCAATTTGAGCTTCCACACAGAGACAGGGCAGTTGTAAGACTCAGAATAGTGGGATCTGAAGTCCTACTTGCCCCTGTCTGAAGTTGCATGGTAGTGACAAAATGCCAGATCCTGGCTAGCATTGGTAGTAATCATTACAAAATGCTCTGCCGTTGTCTGAGCAGTCTCTCTGGGACACCACTGTTTCAGAGCTGCTGCTAGGGAAAATGACTGCATGTACCGGAAATCATATGGATGGCTTCCCACACTTTTGTACAACAACTGAAACAGTTGATAAAGTCGAGGAATGTTTGCCATGACTTTTTCTTGCTCTCCTTAATTACATGTCATGCCTTAGCTCTTGTGACTCAAAAGGCTGTGGTATAGTCTGCTGCTGGGCAGTATTCAAACCACTGAAGAACCACATGCCTGTCACTGATTGTTAAATGGCAGTCAACAGTCCAGCAAGGCACAGGTTGCCTAAGATGACTTGAAGAGTTTGGGATGGATAAGTCAGCAGCTTGTTGGATCACTCATGTGATGTGGTCCACCCATTCCTGGACACTGTCATGGTGTTCCAACACAGCCATCTGGCTGAACAGCATCCACTTAGCAATGTTGACCATCCATTTTGGTGGCTTCCATTCAAGCATTCCTCCTTCCTGTAGTGGATCCACAGATGAAAGTGGTCACTAAAATGAAGGTCATCAGTCACTTCCCACTGTGCTGAGTCTGCAATGGATGGAGAGCAGATAGGAAGGTCAGTGACTGAGGATGACATAAGAAATGAGTGGGACCCCTGTGTTGAGTTTGCACATCTCCTGAGACATCATGATATTCTCCAAGACTTGTCTCCTGGTGCAAGTATAGTTTGAGCTGCAAAACACATTATGGGCATTGAAGTCACTCAGTAGGAGAAATGGTTGGGGGAATTGTTCAATAAGGCCTGTGATGACCTCAGAGTCTATCATATACTGTGGAGGTAAGTACAGGGAGCAGATAATGATCTTGTGACCTACATGAATTGTTACAGCTACTGTTTGTAGGCCAGTAACCAAGGTGAGAGCAGAGGAGTCAAGTTTCTTATTGACACACAAGCAACCTCTCTCTCTGCTCTTTCCCCAGTCAGGTCATTTTTTCGGTGGAGGGTATAGCCCAGTAGCCCAGGGCATCAGTGGCTTTAAAATGGATTTTCTGTAGACACAAGCACAGAAGGCACTGCTCTACCTGAAGTTTCAGTTCTTCCACATGAGTTCTGAACCTATTCATGTTCCACTGTAGTCTTGGAGCCATTTATTGTGGGGTTACACTTTCACTCTGCCTCTCCACTGGGGTGGGGAGCACACAGGGGGTGGAAGGTCAAACTTGAGGCAAGGTGGTTGGCACAGGCTGACTTCAAATTCCATTGGCTCTGACACACAAGCAGCAGAACCATCATTTCAAATGACATCAACATGGTCTGATGGCCTGTTTTTGCCTATGGTGGAAGGTTCCCATTTGCTTTTTTGGCCTGGGACATCTTTGTGGAACTACCACAGCAGTGGTTGAGAATTCTGCCTTTGGAAGTTCCAGGAGCTCTGCAGTGGTGGAAACCATGGGGGCAGGGGGCTATGTGCCCTGAGACAACTGCAGTTTGACAAGTGCACAGACAGATGTAAATACTAGTGCTGACACTAGCAACCTCCATTTGTGTGGAAACAATTGCTATTGAAATAGACTTTTCAAGGGCCCAAAGCAAAATACTTAGTGAATGTGGGAGGCTGCATGGCCTTATAGATCTTATTGTCCTCACCATACAGAATGTTTTTAGCTGTTTTAATCTCCTGTATCTCATTTTCTTCAAGGGATTGACTGCAGGCCCTATTTCAGACAAGGTGATTCCCAGAGCAATTTACACACTTTAGAGGAGAGGAGCAACCAACTCCATTGTGGGATTTATTCTTCACATTAACGATTTCTTCTTGAGCCCCCTCATCTTTCAAATCATCCTTGGTAATGTCTACCAGACCTCTACATGACTCAACATCTTTGCTGTAGTTCATAGTTTCGTGGAGGTTTATTTCTATGTCATGTTCCCCAAAGCATTTTGTTTTCCGGAGGTTTGTGACTTGTTGGGAACTAGCAGTTTCAGCCAATAGTGTTCAATTTCACAATTACGTGACTGATTTCAGTGTAATAGTGATGCCCTATAAACCTTTTTGAATATAAAAAGGCGAAATCTTATCAATGCCCTCTTTACATTTCACAAGCAAAAACACATTTTGGCCAGCAGCATGCATTCTGTTACAATAAAACGAAAATCTTCATGTAATTTCTGACTCTGGAGGACTGGCTAGACAAGCCCTCTTGTGAGATTGTGTGTTTGTAACTACCAGCAGCTGACCCATTCCACTGGCAGGAAGAAGAGGAAATTTCAAGGGTTTCATCTCAGTCCCACAAACAGCTAGGAAAATAAAAGTCCAGCTAGACAGAGCCCCATGTGCCTGAGTAAGCCTTATACAACTAAAGTGTGGTAGGTCCCCTAGAGGTTACTCAGGAGCCCCATGTGCCTGAGTAAGTCTTATACAACTGAAGTGTGGTAGGTTCTCCAGAGGTTGCTCGTTAATGAATGTTCCACCTCAAAAACCATGCATCACATCAGAGCCCAGTACGTCTTGAGACTGAGATACTTCTTTTCTATATATAGAAGCTTTTACCATCCTTTCAATCTGCACAGTCAAGACACAGTCCACATTCTCTGTGACACATAACTTTCCACCACTATGCAACACAGCGGTTGCTGAAGCCTGCCCAGAACTTACAGTAACAGAGGACTGGGAGTGCTTACCAGCCCCGGCTAAGGAACCCTGGGTACGCCAAGTCCATACCCAAAAATTGAATGCTGAGTCCCTGAGGGTGAGAACATAATCATTTGAAATGTGGGGCTACAGAAGGATACTGAAGATTAAATTGATAAGGCTGGCTAACTAATGAGGAAGTACTGAATCCAACCGGACAGCAAAAATATTTCTAGGATTTGGTGACTAAAAGAAGAAATCACTGATAGGACACATGCTGAGGAATCAATGAACTGTCAAGTTATTAATGGACAGGAGTTTGGTGAGTAAAATTTATAGAGACAGATCAAGGCATGACTACAGAAAATAGGCTAAAATGAAAGAGGACTGCAGTTGTTATGCAGGGACAAATAGTCTTGCACAGGACAGACTTGTGTGACTAGCTGCATTAAAGAAATCTATGGATTGAATGCCACAACAAAAATACACATATTCACTGATGCTAAGTGAGACATGTTTGTCTGTCGAAAGGGAAAGGCATCAAACCTTCAACAATGAACATAGCAGAATTTTACTAAATGGCTTCCACATAGTTAAAGAAATTATTGTCATATGTAAAGGCCATCAGTGGCACTAAAGGTAGCATTCAGTAACTCATAGGTGATATACGAACTGAAATTAAAGGTAAAATATCAAAATATTTTGACTTGATACACCATTAACTCCACAAACAACAGACTTTGCCCAATAGCATATGCTCCAACTGTGGTATCCACCATCACTCAGCCACCAGCTAACAGCAGCGGATGTCAACACGTGTAAAGTGGTGCCTACCACACAGCTGAAAAAATAACTCATATGGACCAGGCATATAGATTCGCCGAATGGCCACATAGTCCATTTCGAGATGACCACTATAGGACTGGTGTCATGAAATGGATGTGAATCTCCACTCGGCCCCTGGTGTGACAAAATGCTGTATTCCCAGACTACCAGTACAGTATATAGGCCACTGCAACAGCATTGTACAGCCAGTCCTATGCCTGCCTTCGCTCATATGTGTGACTAGTGACCATACGTACTAGGAACCATGTGGAACTTAGGATACATCTACAACTACATTTATACTCCGCAAGCCACCCAATGGTGTGTGGCGGAGGGCACTTTACGTGCCACTCTCATTACCTCCATTTTCTGTTCCAGTCGTGTATGGTTCGCAGGAAGAACGACTGTCTGAAAGCCTCCGTGCATGCTCGAATCTCTCTAATGTTACATTCGTGACCTCCTTGGGAGGTATGACTAGGGGGAAGCAATATATTCGATACCTCATCCAGAAACGCACCCTCTCGAAACCTGGCGAGCAAGCTACACCGCGATGCAGAGCGCCTCTCTTGCAGAGTCTGCCACTTGCGTTTGCTAAACATCTCCATAATGCTATCACGGTTACCAAACAACCCTGTGACGAAACACGCTGGTCTTCTTTGGATCTTCTCCATCTCCTCCGTCAACCCGATCTGGTATGGATCCCACACTGATAAGGAACACTCAAGTATAGGTCGAACGAGTGTTTTGTAAGCCAGCTCCTTTGTTGATGGACTACATTTTCTAAGCACTTTCCCAATGAATCTCAACCTGGCACCCGCCTTACCAACAATTAATTTTATATGATCACTCCACTTCAAATCGTTCCGCATGCATACTCCCAGATATTTTACAGAAGTAACTGCTACCAGTGTTTGTTCCGCTATCATATAATCATACAATATAGGATCCTTCTTTCTATGTATTCACAATACATTACATTTGTCTATGTTAAGGGTCAGTTGCCACTCCCTGCAACAAGTGCCTATCCGCTGCAGATCTTCCTGCATTTCGCTACAATTTTCTAATGCTGCAACTTCTCTGTATACTACAGCATCATCCGCGAAAAGCCGCATGGAACTTCTGACACTATCTACTAGGTCATTTATATATTGTGAAAAGCAATGGTCCCATAACACTCCCCTGTGGCACACCAGAGGTTACTTTACCATCTGTAGACGTCTCTCCATTGATAACAACATGCTGTGTTCTGTTTGCTAAAAACTCTTCAATCCAGCCACACAGCTGGTCTGATATTCCGTAGGCTCTTACTTTGTTTATCAGGCGACAGTGTGGAACTGTATCGAACGCCTTCCGGAAGTCAAGGAAAATAGCATCTACCTGGGAGCCTGTATCCAATATTTTCTGGGTCTCATGAACAAATAAAGCGAGTTGGGTCTCACACGATCGCTGTTTCCGGAATCCATGTTGATTCCTACAGAGTAGATTCTGGGTTTCCAAAAACGACATGATACTCGAGCAAAAAACATGTTCTAAAATTCTACAACAGATCGACATCAGAGATATAGGTTTGTGCATCTGCTTGATGACCCTTATTGATGACTGGGACTACCTGTGCTCTTTTCCAATCATTTGGAACCTTCCGTTCCTCTAGAGACTTGCGGTACACACCTGTTAGAAGGGGGGCAAGTTCTTTCGCGTACTCTGTTTAGAATCGAATTGGTATCCCATCAGGTCCAGTGGACTTTCCTCTGTTGAGTGATTCCAGTTGCTTTTCTATTCCTTGGACACTTATTTCGATGTCAGCCCTTTTTTCATTTGTGCGAGGATTTATAGAAGGAACTGCAGTGCGGTCTTCCTCTGTGAAACAGCTTTGGGAAAAGGTGTTTAGTATTTCAGATTTACACATGTCATCCTCTGTTTCAATGCCATCGTCATCCCAGAGTGTCTGGATATCATTTAGCTTCTGTTTGTCTGAGAGGTTTTTGCTGCGTTTACACTTGGAGTGAAGCTCTCTTTGCTTTTGCAGTAGTTTCCTAACTTTGTTGTTGAACCACGGTGGGTTTTTCCCATCCCTCACAGTTTTACTCGGCACGTACCTGTCTAAAACATATTTTACGATTGCCTTGAACTTTTTCCATAAACACTCAACTTTGTCAGTGTTGGAACAGAAATTTTCGTTTTGATCTGTTTGGTAGTCTGAAATCTGCCTTCTATTACTCTTGCAAAACATATAAACCTTCCTCCCTTTTTTTTATATTCCTTTTAACTTCCATATTCAGGGATGCTGCAATGGCTTTATGATCACTGATTCCCTGTTCTGTACTTACAGAGTTGAAAAGTTCGGGTCTGTTTGTTATCAGTAGGTCCAAGATGTTATCTCCACAAGTCAGTTCTCTGTTTAATTGCTCGAGGTAATTTTTGGATAGTGCACTCAGTATGATGTCACTCGATGCTTTGTCCCTACCACATCTGAGTGTCCCAGTCTATATCTGGTAAATTGAAATCTCCACCTAAGACTATAACATGCTGAGAAAATTTAAGTGAAATGTATTCCAAATTTTCTCTCAGTTGTTCTGCCACTAATGCTGCTGAGTCAGGAGGTTGGTAAAAGGAGCCAACTATTAACCTAGCTCAGTTGTTGAGTGTAACCTCCACCCATAATAATTCACAGGAGCTATCCACTTCTACTTCACTACAGGATAAACTACTACTAACAGTGACAAACATGCCACCACCAGTTGCATGCAATCTATCCTTTCTAAACACCGTCTGTGCCTTTGTAAAAATTTTGGCAGAATTTATCTCTGGCTTCAGCCAGCTTTCTGTACCTATAACGATTTCAGCTTCGGTGCTTTCTATCAGCGCTTGAAGTTCCGGTACTTTACCAATGCAGCTTCGACAGTTTACAATTACAATACCGACTGCTGCTTGGCCCCTGCATGTCCTGACTTTGCTCCGCACCCTTTGAGGCTGCTGCCCTTTCTGTACTTGCCCGAGACCATCTAACTGTCTCAATTGTCTCGGGTATGAACTGGAGTGCCCTGGACTTGTGTAATTGCTATGGATTGTGAAGTGCTATTGTGAACCAGTATCGTTGTGAACAAATCAATTAAGTATTTTAGATGTATTGTGTTATCCTGATATAACAAAATAAAAATGGCGAAGAGTCAACAAGGAGTGATGTCTCTGGAAACACTCATCACGCAGTTAATCCAGCGACAGGTGGAGAACCAGCAACAACTCATGGGCAGTCTACAGACTCTTCTCACCAGGATACTACATCAACAATCAACTCATCAAATTCTGGCCTTCCCTTCTTTTGATGAAGCCCTTGAAGAGTGGGAATTGTATGAAACAAGACTGAAGGAACACTTCCAGGCATTTCAGGTAACTGACATCAAGTTCATGAAATCTCTGTTTCTTTTCTGGTCTAACCAGCAAACTGGCTCCATTGTCCACTGCTTTGGAATTATCATTCCTGGAGACATGTGCCTTGTTGATGCAGTTTTACCAGCACCACACGCATGCTTGTGAGTGGCTTCCTACCAAAAGCAGGTGTCGCAATCATATTGCGAATGGGCAGCTGAATTACAAGGTCTCAGCTGAACCATTTGGTCAATGCCAAGTATAAGGAATCATATGCTAAGGAAATGATCCATGATATGATTATTCATGGTGCACCAGACAGAGAACTCCAGCATGATGCCCTACAGCTTAAAGATCACTTGTTAGAAAAGGTATTAGAACTGGCTCAAATGTTCGAAACCTTGCATGCTGCAGGCCAAAGGCGAGAACTGGGTGGAGATTGCAACTGTCCATGCCCACTTGCCCCATCATTCTGAGGGTCCCTATATGCCCACTGACAACGTGGAGGTTGCTGCTGTCCAACCCGATCAGCATCCTGCATGCCCATCCCAATCTCAGCAGAAGCCCAGCCGCTTTTCTCATCAGTGGACCCCGCATCATCTTCCGTCTTGTCCAGACTGCTACAAACAACATGAAAGGAATGACTGTCCAGATCTTTGGGCCTACTGCTCTCTCTATACCTTAGAATGTCATTTGTCATTGGTGTGTCGTTCTGCTAAATCCAGGCCCAAGAAAGACTCTTCTTACACTCCAATGGATGTTAATCAGATTTCCACTATTGAGAATCAGGACTCTACCAATAAATTGCAGGCTTTCTCTCGCTGGATAGTGGCCTAAAACAAACTCAGCATTCCTCTTCTGGGCCAGTCAATCTTCCTACAACTTATCAGGGCATAACATGGATGATCACACACTTGATAGTCAACATTGGTTCTACCACCAACCTTTTCGGTCTCGACGCCTTTCGTGCCTTTGGATTTTCCATCAAGGACTCTGTCAATCTGATTTCTGACAAAGTTCCATATGATGACCTGGCAGAGCCTTGTCATGATTACCAAGATATCTTCCATGAGGAATTGGGTTAAGCATGCAGTTTTCTGGCATATGTTTCCCTGATGCCTGATGCACATCCTCGTTATATTCGTCCCTATCACTCTCCACGATCTTGTCAAGGAAGAACATTGTCTCACTGCAGAGGGTGTCCTGGAGCCCATATCCTCCAGTCTGTAGGCCACACCTGTCATCATCATCAGGAAACCATCCAGAAAACTTCATTTGTATGGTGATTTTCAGGTGGCCATCAACTCCCAATAGGAAATCAACACATACTCACTACCTCGTATGGAAGAAATATTGGCGAAACCCAATGATGGCAAATATTTCTCCAAGATTGATTTAGCGGAGGTGTATCTGCAGTTACCCTTGGATGATGCTTCTCAGGAGTTCCTCACACTCAATACTCCACATGGCCTGTGTTGCCTAAAGTGCCTCATGTATGGCATTGCTAGTGCACCAGCCATTTTCCAGTGGTTTCTTGAACAATTGGTCAACTCCGTCAAAGGCTGTGCCAACTATCTTGATGATGTGATTGTCACAGGATGCACGATGGATGACCACCTCCAACATTTGACAACTCTTCCAGGTTCTCTGTAACAATAACTTCTGCTGTCACAAAGACAAATACTGCTCTTTCCAGCAGGAAATTGAATATCTGGGACACAAGATATCCAGCAAAGGAATCAAGCCACTAGATCATCACATCCAAGTCATCATTCAGTAGTCTAGATCCACCAATCTCATGCAACTGTGTTCTTTTTTGGGTAAAGTGTCATATTACCAGAAGTTTCTTCCTATGGCAGCGACAACAATGGCTCCTCTTTCCCACCTTTGTAAAAAAGGGGTGCCTTTCACTTGGTCTCAGTCTTGTGAAACTTCCTTCCAGATCTTGAAATCACAACTGCTTACAGCCCTGTGCCTGCCCATTTTGACCTATGGCAGCAACTGGTCACAGATGTATTGGAGGCGGGTCTTGGGGCAGTGCTGGTGCATCAATTCCCTGATGGCTCCAAGCGCCCTATTGCCTACGCCTCTAAAATTTTTTCAGAGACTCAGAAAAAATATTCCCAGAAGTATTGGAGGCAGGTGTTGGGCAGTGCTGGTGCATCAATTCCCTGATGGCTCCAAGCGCCCTACACCTCTAAAACTTTTTCAGACACTCAGAAAAAATATTCCCAGATCGAAAAATAGGCCCTTGCCATTGTCTTTGAACTCAAGAAATTTTACATTTTTCTGTATGGGACTAAGTTCCACTTGGTAATGGATCACAAACCTCTCGTCACTTTGTTTAACCTTGCCTCCAAAATTTCGGAATAGACAGCTCGTTGTTTGCAGCACTAGGTGCTGTTCCTGGCTCACTATCAATATGACATTCACTTTCGGCATGCTTCAGAACATGCTAATGCAGTTGTCCTCTCGTGCCTTCCCTGGAGCCATGATCCTGATTCTGACAAAGAAGAGCTTCTCTGTTTTCAAATCAATGACACGGGTCCGCTGACTAGTTCCACAGTTGCTGAGGCCACAGGTCAGGATCCTGATCTCCAGTGAGTCTGCAGTAGCACTGTCCATGGATGGCCAGAGAGGCAGCCAACTCACTCTTCTCCCACCTGCCGGCACTACTTTACCATGCGCCAGCAGCTCATCACTATCAGTGGAGTAGTGTTCCTGCTCCCTGAGAATGGACAACCACAGGTAGTTATTCCAGATACACTGTGCTCCAAGGTCCTGCAACTGCTTCATGAGGCCCACTGAGGCATCGCCCACTGAAGCTCCTGGGTCACCATTATTTGTACTGGCCTGGCATGAACCGTGACATTGAAGAGATGGTCCATGCCGGCCCAGCTTTCCAGCACCAGCAGGTGGCACCACGTCATACTTTTTCTTCTTGGTCCCCCCTGCTCTTCCCTGTGGGAACATTTACACCTCCATTCCGCTGGTCCGCTTTTTGTTGATATGCACCTCATTATGGCAGATGCTTATTCCTGTATGTCATCTGTTGTTCTTCCATGACCACAT
Source organism: Schistocerca nitens (assembly GCF_023898315.1). NCBI lineage: Eukaryota > Metazoa > Arthropoda > Insecta > Orthoptera > Acrididae > Schistocerca > Schistocerca nitens. The sequence continues at coordinate 458,906,648 of NC_064615.1, read as the reverse complement.
CCATTACTGTGTCTGCCTTAGACCTGAAGGCCCCCCCTGACATGATGGTCACTGACAATGGCCCTCAATTCCACAGCTAGGATTTCCCACCTTCAGCCTTCATCATGGCAACTGACATGTTCCTTCACCCCCTTTTCATCCCCAGTCAAATGTCAAGGCAGAATGCATTCTGCAGAATTTCAAGATCCAAATGTGGAAATATCTCCAGGACCATTCCACAGCTAATGCACTCACATTATTTCTCAGCTCTTACAGGTCTACTCTGATTGGTGCCAAGTATCTGTTGGATGTGATCACAAGGTTTTCCATGTCAAGATCCAGGAAAAGGTCTTGCTTGGGCATGCTAATCAGTTCTGTTCCCCATTGGTGCAGCAATCATAGACTGCCTCCCAGCCAGATCCTCACCAATGGCTGGATTGCAGGCCCATCCGCCAGATTTCTCCTCCACCTACTACAGACCTGCTCGTTCCAGCGGGTGGCATCACGGGCATTCCACTGCCTCTGGTCATTGGCCAGCTGCTGTCTCCTAGCTCTGAGGGCGGTTTGGTCACGCCTGACATCTGGGGCCCATCCACACCTCAGCTGCCTTATGGCAGCAGACATTGACCCAGCACTATAAACCCTTCCTGGATGTGGCAGCCAAATGACGAGATGCCTCTCCAGTTGCCTCCACCACCTCAGCCCCAGCAGGTCTTTTGGCCTCGCTGTCTCTGCCATCGCTGGGGATATTTTCAGCCTTACTGCAGCACTCCGGCACAAATCCTATGATGAACCCAAGGATGTCTCCTACATCACCAGCTGCTGTTTTACAGCTTCCTTGGGAGAGGAGTGTGGTATCCACCATCACTCAGCTACTGGCCGACAGCAGCAGATGTCAACACACGCAAAGTGTGGCCTGCCACGCAGCTGCAAAGGTATCACACGTGGACTGGGCACATAGATTCAATTACTGGCCACATAGTCAATTTCGAAATGACCACTAGAGGGACGGTGTCGCGAGATGGAAGCGAGTCTCCTCTCGGCCCCTGGTGCCATCATATGCCATATTTCCGGGCTACCAGTAAGGTATACAGGCCACTGCAACAGCATCGTACAGCCAGTCCTGCATCTGCCTTTGCTCATACTTATGGCTAGCGAACACACACACCAGGAACCCTGTGGAACTTAGGATACTGTCTCAACTATCTCAGATGTGAACTGGAGTGCCCTGGACATTGTAATTGATATGGATTGTAAAGTGCTATTGTGAACCAGTATCACTTTGAATAAATCATTTAAGTATTTTGGATGTATTGTGTTATCCTGATATAACACAACCACCTAAACGAAGGGTAGAGGAAGTGTTCCATTAGAATTACCATCCAGTATCATTGACATCCATATTAGAACATATTATGATCTCACTAAATAATGAAGTGTTTGAAATGATGACATTACAACTGGTGTTCCTTACAATGGTGCACTTCACATTGTTGTGCTATCTGTATCCAAGCATTTTACATCTGATGATGGTGCATGAAGTACTGAAACCTGTCATGTGTTAATAAAAGTACTTTGTGACTAAGACTGGACACTCCAGGTAGGAGTATTAACAATTGTGCCTGTCTGAAACTTAATGTGTCATCTTTAAAATAAAGAGCAATTTTTCACATTGTTGTTGTTTTTTTAAATATTACTTTAATGAGATATCTTATGCAGAATGACCCCCTCCATGACAACAGTATGGATTCTGAAAACATCAGTCATCACAAATAAACTCTCATTTTTCTCTGATGACATCATGAAAGCCTTTGATCTAAGTAATCAGGTAGAAACAGTATTTCTTGACTTGGAAATGATTCATCACAGAATCACACAAAGGTTTATTAATCCTTTTTCAGGCACATTTTTTGTAGCAACTCAGCGAAGATAATTTTTTGCTATCCTATTAGGATCGTGACCAACTGACTTTATTTATTTTTTGACCATTTTGTTTTTGTGATTCAGCATCAAAAACTATGGTGGTACATATATCACCACAGCACCTTTGTAATGTATTAAAACTATGGTGATAATTGGATTTCCCAATTCACTGTTGTGAGTCATTATGTGTTGGCATTACATGTAAAAAAATTATGAATGATGTTTTCTGTTTTTATTTTGTTTTCTTTTACTTTATTTAAAAACTAATTGTTACCTATATCAAAGCTTACTTACCACAATATGAAAACACTTCTTGAAACTTTATTATGCACTCAAGGTGTGAGCCTGATACAGGTCACAATAACGTTTATTCCAGAAGTGAAGCAATGTGTTCCGACAACAGTAGTCATCCCACAACAAACAGAAACTGATTGTTGCAACAGTTTTCATACACCTGGTCCATTGTACTATCATAAGATGTCAGGCATAGATAGAGGTGGCAAGGCATATTCCCAAAAGTTTGTGATACCCCTAGGTTGATGGTAAATATGCTTCCCAAAGACCACAAATGACAGATTAATTTTGTGGTAAGTATACTTCTCATGCCCCTTCCAGAAACTACTTCCCAATAACCAATAAAACACCATTGTTGGGTGGGATGTATACTTCCCATAGTCCTGAAGGCTATATTTCACAACAAACAGAGACTGCAGCTGGTGCAGCAGACTGCCACTAGATGCCAGGAGCATACAGAAGTGGTAACACATATTCCCATAAATGCTGTAGAGAAATACTTTTAGTGTGAAGTACATCCCCCAAGGCCCATGAAAGGGTTAATGAAAGTACAATACACAAGATACCAAATGAAATTTGTCATACACACACACAAACACAGTGAATACTAGTGCCACCACACAACCAAAGATGACCGAAGCCAGAAGTTATTGATAGTGAAAATTACTAAACAATGGGTAAGGTAACATTAACTCTGTCCCTCTGGTTTTTGACAAGGGAGAGAGCAGGATTCCATGCAGAATTCAAGCAAAAATCTCTTTTTCTGTTTACAAGGTTTCTTGCTCATTTAATCTCAACTGCTTCCTTAATAACATTACCCCAATAACTGGCAGTGTATGTCAGAATCTCTGAGTTCTTATATCCCACAGGATGACTGGTACCAAGAAAACATTTTGCAATAGCTGATTTGCTCACTTGTTGTAATCACACATGATGCTTATGCTTAGTACACTGGTCCTCCATGGTCCTCATAGTCTGAGCAATATATGATGTGCCACAACAGCAAGAAATACAATAGACACCCACCTCACACAAGACAAGATCGTGCTTAATTAAACTTAAAAGGATCCCAAAATTACGTGGAGGTCAGAAAACACATTTCGCATCATATTTCCATAAAATGTGACTATTATTGTTGGAGATGCTCCCTGTGTAAGGCAGAAAGGCAGTAAACCTTGGTGCCAATTCAATAACTCAATATTATCATCACTCACCAGGTTCAAAGTCGGTTGATAGTACAACACCGTATGATCTGTATTTCACTATATCCATTTTGATGGGAGGTGATCTCAAGATGCTTTAACTCAGCTGATAAACTCTAAGCATATGAAATGACATGGGCCCTATGAACCAAGGTACAAAGTATTTCTTCATACTGAGCCAGATGGTGATAACTATCAGCCTGTAGATACAAGTCAATGTGAATAAGCTTTGTATAGTCAGCACTTTCCAATATACCATCAACATTCGTCCTGACCAACACATCAAGGGAGGGCAGCTAGCCATCATTTTCCACTTCCATAGATAAATGAATATTTTGGGGGATTGAATTCAGGAGTTTTAAAAAGTCATTCAAATTCTCACTGCCATGAGTCTAAACCACAGAAGTATCTGCCCCAATTAGTAGTGTGGTACAGGTTGCAAATAAGACTTGAGAAAGAAGAAAATTTTATGTATATTTCATGAAAATCACAAACAACAACAATTAAGCCAACATTTGAATAACTTGAACATAGCTGCAACAAGATGATGGCAAATGGAAGGCATTAATTACCTCTGTAGTAAAAGACATAGGAACAGATAAAATACACAACATGTAATTTAAAAGGGCATTTTATTCCAAAAATTATACTATGGAACCTAGCTATTGTGTATTACAAAGAGACTTTGTCAGTTAAGTGTATGACTGTTTAGCTCACTTCAGACAGTGCAAATGTGCTCTGTATACAAAGATATTTTGTTATTTTAAATGTTTTTTTTAGAAGAGTAAAACAGATATTAAGGAATTGTAATGTATGTCAAAAACTGAGAGTACCACTAAAAATGGCACAGAGATACTCATACAAACAATTCTTTCAAAGGAGTTGTGAAACTATGGTGGTGATAGGTTTGTATGGATCTCTTGCTAATGACAGGGAAGACAAGGGAGGTCTAGGAGGTCCTAGAATGTTGGCCTGTACTGATTAAGCTCTATCCTTCATGGAAACTTACACCTTAAGTTATTGTGAAATGTCTCAGGAACCATAATTTTTTGAAAGAACAAAAACTATACTTATTCTTTCTGACAATGGCCCACATTTGTAGCAAACAAAGTTAGGGAATTTCTTGCATGGGAGAGTGTTGAGTAGTTCAGAGTTCCAGCAACAAGCGCACTTAACAAAATAGGTGATGAGAAAGTTAGGCAGATTGCTTCACACACCTAATGCTTTTGAAAACAAACTAAGTGGGTAGAGAGAGTACCACATTAAATAGTTTCTCTGGAAGACAGTATGTGGATCAAAAAAAGACCAAGTGGATGATAGCTAGCCGTACACAAATCCAAAAGGACAGACCAAGAAGAAGTCAAACATGAAGCCAAAAAAATTCATCAACAGTGTACAAACAAATCGTGAATCTCAAACAAAGAGAAAAACCTAGAACAAGTATGTCACTATGTGCAAACAGTGATGTTGGTGACAAGAAAGCTTCAGATACATAAATTCAACTGACCAAAGAATGTGTGCTCACTTTCCTTGTAGCCTATGCTGCCAGAGAGTACTGCCATCTAATGTGGCATCTGCACTGCTCACAGTGTGACCATTAAACCATGTAACTCTGGACAATCAATGCTGGTGCACTCACCTCAGTATTGGTGCCTAAATCCAACAATGATACTAAAAAAGTACTGAAATTTGAAACCATATAGATTGAGATAAATCATTTAACTGCTGGCCTAAAATTTTTGTAAGAAGCAAGTAAAAAGGTAACACCCCATTATTCTCAATTGTAGGATGGCCAGCCACCAGTAACACAATAGCAAGTCTGGAAATAGTTAGGGATAAAATGATTAAAGTTGAGGAAGCAAAGAAAAGGAAATAGGAGGAGTACCTACCTATTAGGTACCAAGTGGCACACCATCTATTGGTCTGCAGTCACACAACAAGCAAAAATAAGGATAACAGAAACAAAACATAATTTACCATTATGTAAGTGACCATGGACGGCTGCAAATGTGCACATCCAAAAGCTGTGAGATTTTTGGATCTATTAATTAATACAAAATACCCAGGATATTGAACTATAAGCTTAGTAGATAACAAATAAAATTACTTCAAAAAATTAGTAGGGAAGGGCTTACCTTAACCATTCTTCAGTAGAATAAGGGCAAAAATTGGGATCTTTCAGTTACATACATTGAGAAAAAACTAATATCAATGAAAAGATACACTTCATGGATTGGTTGGAAACAAATGGTGGTTGATAGAAGAGATTAATGAGCACAGGTTAACATGAGATCATTCACTCTGTATCTGCTTCTGATGTGACTATTACACCAGAGAGAAGTCAAATAAATGTAAATGAACCAAATGGGATATGCAGGAGGGTGCCACAAATACTAATTGTTGGGTATGATACTAATAGAGCATTCAGTTAGTTATAATGGTTACGTATGATGATTTGATCATAGACAAAGACAGTCATTACCAGTATGATAGACCTGTGCTGACTCAAGTGTAGTCAGTGAAATTCAGCAAGAAGAAGCTGGTGGTTACCGTTGCAGGCCACTAGGTGACTGCAGTTCAGTGGCTCACTCAAGGTGAGCCTGTGTTGACGTCTACCAGCCAACAGAGGAAATATAGGTGCTGGAATACCAATCTCAGCAGCAGACACTGCACTGCGTGAGGGAAGCAGGTGGCAGTGTTGAAGAATCAGCCAACTGTAGTTAATCCTTGCATGATGATGAGGTATGAGGAAGCAATTGTAATTGTAAGTCCTGCAGCTGTTAAACAAGTCGCAATGCCCAGATCACTATGTCTGGCATAACCTTTGTCGTGATCTGAGCATGTAGGTGTTGCCACAGCTGGGACGAGCTCCTGTCACCTAAACTCTCATCATAAATGATGCCATGGATTGCATTTGCTGGTGTATGTGAAAGATGCTCAATGAGGAATGAACAAGCAGAAGTATATTTGTTATGCTCAGGTAGGTTCAGCAATAAGTCACTAATAAGATCAGAAGGGTCATGCAAATGGTTCACCAAACAAACAAAATTAGTGCCATCATCTATGTCCAACAAGTTGTCCACCAAGGTAAACAACATCACAGGGTTGTCCATTTGTATCTCTAGCAACTTTGTAAGATGACCTGGATGCAGAGCTAGCAGGAGACTCAGTAGGGTGCAGACCATGCAAGGTTTCAGAGAAGTATAAACCACTGGTGTTGACTGTGCAACAGTGGCAGGTATGATGTTCTGATGAAAGTCCAGCACTTGTGTTTGCACAGTATGATGCCCAGCACTTAGAGGTCATGTGGAGGAGGGGCCTGTATAGCCACACAATGAACACAGAACAGCCGGTGCAAAAGAATTGTGAAGCAAGGTGGGTGAAACAAAAGCAGTGGTACTGAGGTGTGCTGCCATGGTCTGTGTATGAGGGGTAGCACATGATCATGAGTGAAACCTGATACAGAAGCATCGATGACTGGTGCAGATGGATTCACAAAGGAAGATGGGAAATCGCAATTGAGTGTCAAGTGGCAAGGTGAAATCATGGCTGGTACATCGTCTGACATCTGTGTGGTGCGGCATGTTGGGTAGACACAGGGATGTCCCAGCATGGTTGATTCAAGTGTCCTATTGGCCAGTGTGAAGTGGTCGCATTGAATGGCAAAGTGCTACCAGCAAGAAAGTTGGCATCAAAGGTATGTGAAGAGTCTAATGGTGGACCATACCGAGGAGGGGGGAGCCGTGCATGTGGACCCCAAGACTGTACAGCTGAGTGGTCTGTAGTGGAATGAGGTAGAAACTTCAGACACAGGAAACCAAAATCTTGTGCAGAAGGAACTCCCTGGAAAAAAATAGATTCCTGTAGCAGTGGTCAGTGCAAGTGTGTGTTGCATCTGGTGCGGTGTGGCAAAGGAGGTTAGAGTCATCTCTTCCAGTGGAGTACCGTATTTACTCGAATCTAAGCCGCACTTTTTTTCCGGTTTTTGTAATCAAAAAAATCGCCTGCGGCTTAGAATTGAGTGCAAAGTAAGCGGAAGTTCTGAAAAATGTTGGTAGGTGTCGCCACAACTAACTTCTGCCATCAGATACATGTAGCACAACACAGGTATGCTTTGCAAGCACAAAGATAAATACTGGCGCCAAAACCTCTGCGTCAGTAAATAAATTAAAAGAAAAGGTAGAAGAATGTAAACATTATGCCATGTATTCTTTCGTGTTTGCTGCTATCTCATTTAAATCCTGTCTGTCTAATAAACTACAAAACTAGAGTGAGACAACAGCAAACGCGGAAGAATATACATATCATGTCATGTTTATATTCGTATTATTCTTATGTTGAATAGTGATACAGTCAGAAAGGAAGCATGGTAACTGACTAGATTCTTAAATATAAGATGACTCTAATTTCTGTGCAGAATGTAATGTACTAAAGAGGCGTCTGCAAAGATTTTCAAATGGAGAAAAATTTTCGCTAAACTCTTGTTCAGAAGATCTTCTATCATACGCAGTCTATTATTTGGTTCTTGTTGATCATTATCAAAGAAAGCAGCAGTGTAAGTAACAACAAATAGCAGTATCATGCCATTGTTTTGCTTATGAGACAATTCCTCTCTTTTTTTTATTGTAAGCCGCGGTAGCGTGCACAAAAGCAAGCCATGCCGCGAGCAGCGACAGGTCGTGGACACTCATTATCAGAATGTGACAAACAATGCATGACGCAGTACAATAATGCATTTTCACCTTAGAGTGACATAAACCCCTATAACAAAGATAACGACACTTATCAGATCAAAGCAAAATAAGTAATCAATTCAAACCAGACGAAGCACGCGAAAAAGGAAGCACCTGACACAGCAATGGCTACTTGCTAAAGCTTAACTGTCAAGCTTACGACTCGAACCAAACTACTGTAGCTGTATCTTCATCCATTCGACCTCAATTGTGTTTCACGTTGCAATGGACCAACTTTGTTTCGATTTGGAGGGGCGGTCTAAAACTTTTCTCTCACATTGAATTTCGAGTCTCAAATTTGAGGAGCGGCTTAGATTCGGGAAAATTTTTTTTCCCCGATTTCGAGTCTCATTTTTCAGGTGCGGCTTAGATTCGAGTGCGGCTTAGATTCGAGTAAATACGGTAAACACTGAAGAAATGAGTATTCTTGTTGTATTAGTTGCACCCTTGGAAAATTTTGCACTTTACTATCAAAAGACAATTCTGCAGTAGTGACATTCTGCATTCTTGGGGAGGCTGGAAGTTGAGACATTGTTTGAGCTGCCATGAAACAGGAATCAGTGATGCATAAATTGAAACACATTCACGACTTGTGGTCCCCAATATGGGTTTTCTATTGACACTGCCAAGTCTGGGGATAGAAACAATCAACATTTGTGATCAAACACTATTTATTCATGCATGATCACATGAAAATATGGCATAACAAGCAGAAACAACAAAAGTCTAAATGTTTTCCAAAGCTCACTGTCTCCAAAGATAGAAGACCATTCGTTCCAGAGTCATTGGCAATTGATGGTCTTTGACCTCCATACTCACAACACAGAACTGAATCACATCATCTTCACTGTTAAGCAGGCCATTACTAATGTTCAATGCCCCTATACGCTGACTGTCTATGCCATGGTATCTTGACACCAGCAATACGCCTCTTATGACTCCGGAATGCCTGCCCTCACCCACACTGATGCCATCTCTGGTTGGTGACTCTTGTGTGCTATTGGCTTCTGCTCAAGCCATCACTTTGTCATGTGCCTCCGTTTCTAATACATGCTATTATGAACAGGAAAACACATAAAATTGTCACATCAGATGGCCCCCCACTGCATCATAAATTTATGCCTTGTTAGGAGTGCAAACAATGAAGTTCTACGGGCAGGCATTGTTTGACCATTGGACAGTAACTATTCTTCCATCATACAGTCAGTCTCCAAGAAGGATGGCACAGTGTACCTCTGCTGCAGTGACTGTCATCATTTCAACTCATATACCATAATAGACAATTACCCTATTCCACACATTCGAGACTTTGCCCAACTACTTAGCAGAGCATGCATTTTCAGTGTTTTGGACTGCTGCAAGGTCTATTTACAAATACCTATGGAACAGAGTGACACACCAAAAACAGCCTTGATCATCCCCTTTGGTCTTTACCAATTTTGTTACATGCTATACGGGCTCAAAAACACAGTTCAAACTTGTCATTGTTTTGTAGGGTCACTTTTTTTAACTGATTTTATTGATTTTATTGCTATGCATAATTAGATGACAGTCTCAGGTTCTCCTCCTCTGACAAAGAACATGAGCTACCCCTGGCCATGGTACAGGTCTTGCTGGTATGTAATAGAGCTGAGATTAGTCACAATAAATTACAACTTCAGTGAACCTCTGTTACCTTTCTTGGTTACACCATCTCCTGCGAGATATACGTTTTCCAGAAGCTTGCGGTGACTGCATTCATGATCTACCACTCCCAGTTACCTTTTGTAAATTGTGCTGATTTTTAATGACCATCAGTTTCTACAGACACAACCTGCCAATGGTGGCAGCTATTCAGGCCCCTCTTACTGTTGATTTAGCTAGCAAACAAACTTCTAGTAATCACTGGGTATAATGGTCTGATGATGTGATGAAAGCTTTCGAGGATCTCAAAACAGCTTTAGAACATGTCATTACTTTTGCCAACTCCTTGCCAGATGCTCACATCTTTATTACAGTGGATGGAAGTGATTTCACAGTAGGTGTAAGTCTTCAACAGCAGATTGGTTGTTTTGAAATGCTGTGCTATATTTTCATGTGATCATACATAAATAAAGAGTGTTTGATTGTAAATGTTGGTTATTTCTATCTAAAGGCTCATAAGTGCTGGTACAAAACCCACAGACTGAACAACATATCAGAATTTTTTATTAACATTTATATATGATCTATAAGTGAAGGATTGAAAATACAGCAAAATATCTTAATAAATCACAATGATACATTCATCATTACAGTGACTATTGATAATGCAGAAATGAAACAGTCTGAAAAGTTTTAAGAGAAGGTATTTGATATTTTAGCATTAAGTCAGCATTTGTTTACTTGAATACCTCAGCTAAAGCTCTATCATTTTTGTAGAGGTGGGTCAGTCTATATTTTTGTAGGGTCACTTAGGTTAATTGGCTGAGTCTGTGATTGGCAGTGACATCTGCAACAAACTCAAGTTTATTTTTCTAAATTTTGTGAGTCTTCAGAGACATCAGGGATCTAGTTACTATGGCAGTTTTGGGGGTGGGAAGGGGAGGGGAGGGGAGGAAGGATGTTGGCAGTTTTTACACCAGCAGGAAATCAGAACCACTTCTTTGGGCCCATGGTCATGAAGCTTGTAAATCAACAAACATCACTATCTTCTGGTCCTATAGCCCAGAGGTATCTTGAGGTGAGGGAGTGAAGGAATATGCCTTTGAAGTCTCTCTTCTGTCCTTTTTTGGCTTTAATCTTCCCAGATTTCTTTCTTTTTGTGGCATATTGTCTGTTACTCTCAAGGAGGAAGCCATACACATGGCTAGCTGATATGACTCATATTTGGGAGGTTGCTTGTGTACAACCTAAAGTAAAATACTCTAAGACATTTTGCTCAAAAACCTTATTTTTAAGAAAAGCGCCCTTACATTTCATAGCATGCAGTAGACTCAAAATTGATGGTATTGTTGTTGTTGTTGTTGTTGTTGTTGTGGTCTTCAGTCCTGAGACTGGTTTGATGCAGCTCTCCATGCTACTCTGTCCTGTGCAAGCTTATTCATCTCCCAGTACCTACTGCAACCTACATCCTTGTGAATCTGCTTAGTGTATTCATCTCTTGGTCTCCCTCTACGATTTTTACCCTCCACACTGCCCTCCAATGCTAAATTTGTGATCCCTTGATGCCTCAAAAGATGTCCTACCAACCGACCCCTTCTTCTAGTCAAGTTGTGCCACAAACTTCTCTTCTCCCCAATCCTATTCAATACCTCCTCATTGGTTATGTGATCTACCCACCTTATCTTCAGCATTCTTCTGTAGCACCACATTTCGAAAGCTTCTATTCTCTTCTTGTCCATACTAGTTATCGTCCATGTTTCACTTCCATACATGGCTACACTCCATACAAATACTTTCAGAAACGACTTATTGACACTTAAATCTATACTCGATGTTAACAAATTTCTCTTCTTCAGAAACGATTTCCTTGCCATTGCCAGTCTACATTTTATATCCTCTCTACTTCGACCATCATCAGTTATTTTACTCCCTAAATAGCAAAACTCCTTTACTACTTTAAGTGTCTCATTTCCTAATCTAATTCCCTCAGCATCACCCGATTTAATTTGACTACATTCCATGGTATTGATAGATAATGGAAAACTGAGTATTTTTCATCATTGAATATGTGGCCTCCTAATGTATATTTTCCTAGAAATCAATGAAAGAAACTTTTTTGACTTCAGCTTACATATCCGCAGGTGTGGCAGGGAGCCTTAGGGGTGGCAGGGAGCTTCAGTAGGAGTGAAGGGTGAAATTAGTCAGAGAGGGAAGAGGGAGGCGGGATGGGGGATGGCGGATGGGGGATGGTGGATGAGGGATGGGGGAAGGGGATGGGGGATGAGTGGGGGAGGGGGGATGGGGTGAGAGAGATAAAGATGGCTAATATTAGTCTATCATATAATTACTATTATCTAGTTAAGAATGTAAGTGAAAAGTTAGGGGAAGTACAATGTAATTTGAATGACAAAGTATCCTGGTGGTCACATTTGTTTGAAACTAAATGCCACACAGTGGCATTGTGACATTCAAACTATGGAATGACACAACCCTTAATGACACAATTCCAGAACGATGATGCCGGGGATAAAGTTTCTGTCTTTTCATAAATCATGCAATGTCCTGTATTCAGACAGTAATCCACAATTGCCAACTTTTCCATTTGATGAAGGCATGTATGATGCTGATGTTCATCACAGCATTCTTGTACTGTGCAATGTGTCTGATTTGGAGTTGATAGTATTTAGTCATTTGATAAACCTAGTGTGGAATTTGCACAACATGATCTGGCAGCAAACCCGTGAAGACTATTTACAACATATCTGCTGGGAAAGCTGGAAGAGTCACATTCAGTACCTTTACAGGGAGGAGATGGTGAAGAACATATGTGAGTTTGACAAGTTACGTCGCTAAAGAGATAGATTGTTAAGCAGCCTTACGTTTTTACTGAGATGTCATGACAAGCAAACCATCCCTTTGTTTGCTAAATTTAAACATTGTATAAAGTCTGCAGCTGCCATTAGAATTAAATGACAGGTGAGTGCAGCACTTTTGAGAGAATGGGTGCACTATACACATCAGGAATTGTGCTTGGTGTCCAGACAATTACTAACGCTCCATCTGAAGATTCAGTGAGCCTTTCAGTGGTATCCTGGAACTGGGTAGACAGCGCCACTTGAGCAGTGGCTGATTGGACTGAATGACAAGCTAAGTTTCATCAAATGACTAAATATGATAGACTCAAAGCCCGAATGCAAGAAGACATACCAAGAAGACGTACCATGTTTAATGTCATGGAGTAGACTTTGACACCAGGGACCATTCCCATCCAAGATGTGATTAGTGGAATAGAGCAGGCTGTTTTGAAACTTCCTAAGGATGCTGCCAAAGAGATTAGGCATGAGACGTGCCACATCTTGACTTAAGCTTCCCCTAAGAGGTCCAGTTTTAACATCACCTCAGCTGAAAGAAATACTCCACGAGAATTGAGAGGAGACAAAGACATCACCATCTTACCTGCTGACAAAGGAAATGCTACTGTGCTTATCTCACGCACAGAACATAACAGAAAGATATACAAACTGCTCAATGATCCTGCATATAGTAAATTAAAAAGTGATCTGACGGGTAGGTTTTAGAGAAAAACTTTGGAACTCATCAGGAAGAGCTTGAGTCCAGTGCAAGTCACTAATGGTTTCCATCAGCGGACTGCAGTTCCTCCTAGACTCCACGGCCTACCCAAGATCCATCAGACTGGGGTGCCTCTCCATCCCATTGTAAGTAACATAGGAGCACCTACTTATTTTGTTGCCAAATATCTGATATCACTGTTGGGACCTCTCGTAGGCAAGTGCAACCATCATATTCGAAACTCTGAATGTTTCATAGGTCGCCTGAAAACTTTTAGATTACAATCATCAGATCTCTTAGTAAGTTTCAATGTTGTGTCTTTTTTATTTACAAAGGCGCCCTTGCATGACTCTTTGGAGCTCATTAGCAACAAGTTTGAGGATGACATAGTAGTATCATTTAAACATGTGACTTACTTCAACATATTTCTTATTTCATGACAAATATTTTGAAAAATTGGACAGAGCCACCATGAGAAGCCCTCTGTCTCCTGTGGCGGCCAATTATTTTATGGGGGACTTTGAAGAAAAAGCACTACCGTTAGCCACTCTCAAACCTTCTTGTTTTCTGCGGTATGTGGATGATACATTTATCGTGTGGCCACATGGACTTGATACTCTACCTACATTTCTTCAGCATCTGAATTCAGCCCATCCAAATATAAACTTCACAACAGAAGTGGAAAAGATGGTATTTTATCTTTTCTTGATGTTTTGGTACAAAGGAAAGCAGACGGAACCTTTGGACACAGCATCTACCGCAAGCCAACGCACACAGATCTATATCTGCAGCCCACAAGCTGCCATCATCCTGCACAATGTGGTAGTGCATTGTGAATGTTAGTTCATAGAGTACATGTGGTACCTGACCCTGAAAGCCTGTTGAGTGAAATACAACATTTGAAGACAGTGTTCCGACAAAACGGTTATTCTGAGAGACATATACGTAATGCATTCAAGCCCAGGCCAGTTCAATCTATGGAGCAGACTGAAGATACAAAGACAGCTACTGCTTTGGCTTTTTTGCCATATTTTGGTGCCATGTCATCAAGAATCAGAAGAGTTCTTGGAAGATATGGAATTAAGTTTTTTTTTTTTTTTTCCATCTGCAAAACTGAGAAACCTCTTTGGTTTGGTTAAGGACGATCTTGCCCTGAGGAAATGTGGTGTGTACAAGATTCCTTGTCAATGTGGGGCAGTGTATATAGGCCAACCAGACATGCTGCACTATACAAGAACACTGCAGTGAACTTAGCATCATACATGCCTCCGTCAAGCGGTAAAGTTGGCAATTGTGGAACACTGTCTGAATACATGACATCGCATGATTTATGAAAAGATGGAAATTTTATTCCTGGCACCATCTTTCTGGAATTGCAACATACAGCCAATAATCTCATCAACAGGGATGCAGGATTTCAACTGAACACAAGCTGGAACCCTGCAGTGGTTGCTATTAAATCACAACGGGAAAAACAAGATTCTCCAATAACAGATCCATCACAACATTGGTCTAGTACCGTCTTTGGTGAGTAACATCTGGCCACACTGTTAGCAAATGCAGCATACTGTGGACCCGCAAGAGAGCCGTTGTGTGATTTTCAGCAGAGGGCATTTGAATATGGCACCATCTATCTGTAAATCATTGCGCATGTGTGATATCCATGCCTGAGCATTCTTTGTGGGCATATTCTAATAATGGGGCATCAGTGTGCAGATACCATCAGTCATACCTAGCCAACAACAAAGTTGAACCAGCTGAAGATGTTGGACAGTTGCTCCGAGGAATTATTGTGGAATTTGCACGTCGTGATACAGTGGCACACCCTTGAAGACTATTTACAACAAATCCACAAGGATAGCTTAAACATTTATTATTTATAACTGTGTTACAAGTGTTTACAGACAAGTTAAGGGAACATGTGAAACACCAATAAAAAGATATTGACATCAGTTACACGGTGAGACAACTTGGTGATGCAGTTACTGCACATGTACACTGATGAGCCAGAACATTATCACCATCTACTTAGTAGCTGCTATGTCCACCTTTGGCATGGATAACAGTGGCGATGTGTTGTGGCATGGAAGTAGTGAGGCCATGGTACATTGCTGGAGGGAGTTGGCACCACAGCTGCACACACAAGTCCCCTAATTCCCATAAACTCCTGGGATGGGGGGGGGGGGGGGGGGCAGAAAGCTCTGACACTATGTTCAGTCCCACTGCAGATGTGTCCAATTGGATTCAGATCTGGCAAGTTGGGGGGCCGGTACATCAATTGGAACTCACCACTGTGTTCCTTGAACCAATTCATCACACTTATAGCCTTGTGATGTGGTGCATTATCCTACTGCCATTGGAAAACATGATCATCATGAAGGGTTGTATGTAGCCTGTAACCAGTGTACAATACTCCTTGGCCATCATGGTGTTCTGCACAATCTCCAATGGACCCATGGAAGCCCATGTGAATGTTTCCCAGAGCATAATGGTGCCACCACTGGCTTGTTGCTGTCCAACAGTACCGACAAGGAGCTGTTCCCTACAACTCCCCTCCCATTGGTATGATGAAGAAGGTATCGGGATTCATGAGACCGTGCAACACTCTGCCACTGTGCCAATGTCTTGTGCCAATGGTCACCTTGTTATTTGAGTCATAGTCGTGGTGTTAACATTGGCACAAGTATGGGTCATCATCTGTGGAGACCCAGTGTTCAGAGTGCTTGGTCCACTGCATGTTCAGACACACTTGTTCTCTGCCCAGCATTAAAGTCTTAGATTAGTTCCATCACAGTTTGCCTCCTGTCCTGTTTTACCAGACTGCCCAGCCTACGGTGTCTGACATCTGTAATTAGGGGTGGCCGCCTAACCCCACAATGTCTGTATGTGGTTTCATCTTTGTTTCTCTACATATTGTAGACATTCACCACAGCACTCCTTAAACACCTGACAAGTTATTCAGTTTCTAAAATGCTCATTATGAGCCTATGGGGCATCACAATCTGCACTTGGTCCAGCTCATGTAGATCACATGTCTTCCCCATTCTACATACACACACACACACACACACACACACACACACACACACACACACAGAGCACGTTCACTGATATTACATGCACCATGTGTGTGTATGACTAGTAGCCATTTCTTGCCGGGTGATGCTGCTATCACGTACACAGCTTTATATCAATCTACTATTGATATAAACCTGTCAGTGATCATAATGTTCTGATTGATCAGCAGGTATAGGCAGGTATAGGCAGGTATAGGCAGGTATAGGCAGGAATTGCCTGTTATGGTACCCATCTCTGTCAGGATCTTCCTCTATCTCTTCTCCCATGGCACTTATAATTTCATGCCTTTAAGGGAAGTCTCTCACTCTCCATTCTGCGTAGATGTTCATTCCATTTTCTTCTGTAATCTTGAATTTTATCATTGAGGCTAAAGTTTTTCAGTTCTTCTCTAATATCTTGATTTCTTAGCCTTTCTTCTCTTGTGCATCTATAACACCTCTAAGGAATTTCACTTCTCGTGCCTGAATCTAGCTTTCTTTCTTTTTGGTAATCACCCAGGTCTCGCTTCCACAGAGCAGTGTGGGAACTGTAACAGTTTTGTAAAATTTAATTGATTGTGTTTCCTGGTTTTGTTTTTTAGGTTTCTGTTAATTGTTCCACATACCAAGCTGAATTTACTAAGCTTAATTTCAATTTAAATTGTAAGACATTTCCAGGGGCAGATGTGGGCTCTGACCACAATCTGTTGGTTATGAACTGTAGATTAAAACTAAAGAAACTGCAAAAAGGTGGGAATTTAAGGAGATGGGACCTGGATAAACTGAAAGAACCAGAGGTTGTACAGAGTTTCAGGGAGAGCATAAGGAAACAATTGACAGGAATGGGGGAAAGAAATACAGTAGAAGAAGAATGGGTAGTTTTGAGGGATGAAGTAGTGAAGGCAGCAAAGGATAAAGTAGGTAAAAAGACAAGGGCTACTAGAAATCCTTGTGTAACAGAAGAAATATTGAAGTAAATTGATGAAAGGAGAAAATATAAAAATGCAGTAAATGAAGCAGGCAAAAAGGAATACAAATGTCTCAAAAACGAGTTCGACAGGAAGTGCAAAATGGCTAAGCAGGGATGGCTAGAGGACAAATGTAAGAATGTAGAGGCTTATCTCACCAGGGGTAAGATAGATACTGCCTACAGTAAAATTAAAGAGACCTTTGGAGAAAAGAGAACCACTTGCATGAATATCAAGAGCTCAGATGGAAACCTAGTTCTAAGCAAAGAAGGGAAAGCAGAAAGGTGGAAGGAGTATATAGAGGGTCTATACAAGGGAGATGTACTTGAGGACAATATTATGGAAATGGAAGAGGATGTAGATGAAGATGAAATGGGAGATACGATCAAGTACCACGGTCGTGGAACCCTTGTCCGCCGGAAGAATGACAATGGATCGGTCAGCCTTCAGATCACGGATAGCCTGGGCTTCAGCAGTGGTGATGTTGGGAGTAGTCGAGAAAATTAATATGAAAAGTTTATTCCATTTTTCAACTTATATACTCATGTTTTAAGATTCAGCGAGTCTAATTCCACTGAAGATTAATATTGTTAAAAAAGAGAACTTCACAAAAGCATTTAATTGTAAATCAGAATTGAATGTAATATCATTTTGATTAAGGCCCACCACATAAGTCGGCAACAATCAACATTACCAATCAATTTCTGTAGTAAATAATAAATTAAATTATAATGGCTGATGGACACAAGACTATCTACAGGGCCATGCCATTTTTAGGGAAGAGCCTCAGATCGTTCTCACTCTGCTCTCACTACTGGACCCTCATCATTCCCAGTATCCAGCCCAAGGCTGGTATAATACTGGCATTCTGGTGTGGGCACAATCACTTGCGACTATCTGACCTGGGTTCTAGCCACCATCTGGAAACCAAAAGGCCACTGGATGCATGGGATTTCTGCTGAAGACCAACTCTGGAGGTGCTGTCCCACAGGTTGCCTTTGGCATGATCACCTGTTCTGTACAATCTGCAGCCCCAACTTCATCAGCCACAACTGCCCCAGTTCTTCATCACCAATGGATCATCCCAAGACAAGAGATCACATTTTTAAATAGTTTCCCTCTCTTTCATGTCAGATTTTGTTCAAGTATAGTATGGGTACAGATATACCTTTAAATGAACTCATGCAAAATTTGAGCTCATAATAAGCAGTATGTTGGAAACTGTGGCCCTATATTTGAGAAGCTCTTGGACAAGGAGGCAGTGAAAGCAAGCAAACCCCAATGTTTGAATCTTTCTTAATAGATAGGAACAGCAAATAGGAATCTCTTTTTTTTCAGATCCTCATTACATCCACATTTTAGATTTAAAAACAAACTTGAATGGTTTAATCATCATTGTGTTCATAAAAGGAATGCTAACCCACTGGAATTCGATCATGGGAGAAAAAGCTGTATTACACACTCAACAATTTAATTACAATATTTAGAGAGAAATTATGGAAAGATAAATGGAAAGCGTTACTAAGTATCCAGTGTAGATACAACTTTTAACTCTTTGTTAAACATATCTCTTCAGCAGCATGACTAATGTTTTTGTTACACAGAGGAAAAGAGATATAATAAAGGACACCTGAAACTGAAGTGTCTTATGCCAGGAAGAGACAGTTATACTTAATTCAAAGGACATGGAATAAAGAGTCTAAATTCCATTACTCTGTATATCTTAAATACACTTCAGTTATTATCAAGAATGTGACAAATGTATCATTAATGAAGTATAAAACACTATAAAAATAAAGCAAATATGATATGGAGCATTTTTAAACAAGAAAAGAATGAAAAGAAAGAAAAATGAAACTGAGTTCCCAGATAATGTGACAAGAATGATGACAAACCCAAATGTTGTTGTTGTTGTTGTTGTGGTCTTCAGTCCTGAGACTGGTTTGATGCAGCTCTCCATGCTACTCTATCCTGTGCAAGCTTCTTCATCTCCCAGTACCTACTGCAACCTACATCCTTCTGAATCTCTTAGTGTATTCATCTCTTGGTCTCCCCCTACGATTTTTACCCTCCATGCTGCCCTCCAATACTAAATTTGTGATCCCTTGATGCCTCAGAACATGTCCTACCAACTGATCCCTTCTTCTGGTCAAGTTGTGCCGCAAACTCCTCTTCTCCCCAATCCTATTCAGTACCTCCTCATTAGTTATGTGATCTACCCATCTAATCTTCAGCATTCTTCTGTAGCACCACATTTCGAAAGCTTCTATTCTCTTCTTGTCCAAACTATTTACTGTCCATGTTTCACTTCCATACATGGCTACACTCCATACAAATACTTTCAGAAATGACTTCCTGACACTTAAATCTATATTCGATGTTAACAAATTTCTCTTCTTCAGAAACACTTTCCTTGCCATTGCCAGTCTACATTTTATATCCTCTCTACTTCGACCATCATCAGTTATTTTTCTCCCCAAATAGCAAAACTCCTTTACTACTTTAAGTGTCTCATTTCCTAATCTAATACCCTCAACATCACCCGACTTAATTCGACTACATTCCATTATCCTCGTTTTGCTTTTGTTGATGTTCATCTTATATCCTCCCTTCAAGACACCATCCATTCCATTCAACTGCTCTTCCAAGTCCTTTGCTGTCTCTGACAGAATTACAATGTCATCGGCGAACCTCAAGGTTTTTATTTCTTCTCCATGGATTTTAATACCTATTCCGAATTTCTCTTTTGTTTCCTTTACTGCTTGCTCAATATACAGATTGAATAACATCGGGGAGAGGCTACAACCCTGTCTTACTCCCTTCCCAATTACTGCTTCCCTTTCATGTCCCTCGACTCTTATAACTGCCATCTGGTTTCTGTACAAATTGTAAATAGCCTTTCGCTCCCTGTATTTTACCCCAGCCACCTTTAGAATTTGAAAGAGAGTATTCCAGTCAACATTGTCAAAAGCTTTCTCTAAATCTACAAATGCTAGAAACGTAGGTTTGCCTTTCCTTAATCTTTCTTCTAAGATAAGTCGTAAGGTCAGTATTGCCTCACGTGTTCCAGTATCTCTACGGAATCCGAACTGATCTTCCCCGAGGTCGGTTCTACTAGTTTTTGCATTCGTCTGTAAAGAATTCGTGTTAGTATTTTGCAGCTGTGGCTTATTAAACTGATTGTTCGGTAATTCTCACATCTGTCAACACCTGCTTTCTTTGGGATTGGAATTATTATATTCTTCTTGAAGTCTGTGGGTATTTCGACTGTTTCATACATCTTTCTCACCAGATGGTAGAGTTTTGTCATGACTGGCTCTCCCAAGGCCGTCAGTAGTTCCAATGGAATGTTGTCTACTCCGGGGGCCTTGTTTCGACTCAGGTCTTTCAGTGCTCTGTCAAACTCTTCACGCAGTATCATATCTCCCATTTCATCTACATCCTCTTCCATTTCCATAATATTGTCCTCAAGTACATCGCCCTTGTATAGACCCTCTGTATACTCCTTCCACCTTTCTGCTTTCCCTTCTTTGCTTAGAACTGGGTTTCCATCTGAGCTCTTGATGTTCATACAAGTGGTTCTCTTATCTCCAAAGGTCTCTTTAATTTTCCTGTAGGCAGTATCTATCTTACCCCTAGTGAGATAAGCCTCTACATCCTTACATTTGTCCTCTAGCCATCCCTGCTTAACCCCAAATGGCTTCACAAAAATAATCATGCAACATTAAAAAGTAACATGTTGTCTGCATTTGTACAGCACAGCTTTCATTCCACAGTCTTTTTCAATATGTCAATGGAGTATGACATTCAACAGGTTGCAGTAACAGTAAAACACTTTTATCACAGTTATCTGTGGGCTGGTTCACAGTTTTGGGAATGCATTGGGTTAAGCATTGATACAGTGGACCCGTATGTACTACAGCAAGGCCTCCCTCATGGAAGGGTTCTCAGCCCAGTATGCTGATTTTGAAATTTATCTATCATCAATTAATAATTATTGCAATATGCAAATAATATATGACTTTATTCTAAAGCTACATCATTACAGGATGCTTGACATGCACTAATCATGCTCTCATAATACTGGACACTTGGATGATTAAAACCAATATTGCAAACAATCATATTTTTGTTCGCGATATGTACTACCAGTTGCTACAGAGATGATGCTGGAAGACCATATGATATCAGCAAACTCAACTTATTATTCTACGTACTTTCATTTTGTGATGATTTTCTTCAGAAAAAGTACCCTATTTACATAAGTGTCTGGCTGAACAAGAAACATATTTTGAGGAGTCCTGCTTGAGTAAAACACAATCTCTAACAATGGAAAGTCCAGACTGGAATATCAACAAGATTATGAAAATGACATATTTGCGATTCAGCATAAAGATGACACATTGAGTTGCAGATAAGCATGACGAAAAGACTGTTATTTATACGCTTTCAGCCAAAGCCTTCTTCAGAAAGGAAAAACACACACACATTCACACAAGTGCACACGCACATACACACACACACACACACACACACACACACACACACACACACACAAAACCACTATCTCTGGCTGTCTGGTCAGAATTTTTGATTCCGGACAGATGAACAGATAATAAGAGATAACAGTCATGTGTGTGTGTGTGTGTGTGTGTGTGTGTGTGTGTGTGTGTGTGTGTGTGTGTGTGTGTGTGATGTGCTTCCTTGTGTGAATGTGTGTACATTTTTCTTTTCTGGAGAAGGCTTTGACTGAAAGCTTATATGTAACAGTCTGTTCATTCTGCCTGTCTGCAGCTCCATGTGGCATCTTTAGGTTGAGAAGCAAAACACGATTTATTGTTTTTGTCTCTTCAGTTACACATCTTCTGGGGTTGTTACACCATCATAAGTGGGCTTTCCTTGATTCTGCTCAATAGTATATTACATTATTTCTTTTTCTGCCTGACTTCTGCAATACAGAAAAAGATTATACTGTTTGTCATCTGAAATTTCATTGTTGGTGACATTTATCATGTCAAGCACATAGTTAGTTGTTGATATCTATCAACCATCTTTGAATATTTTATATTGCCCAGAAACACATCTTATGGGCATGCCTTTGTCCCTGTAAGCCTCCTAGAACACATAAGAATTTTGGCTCAGTGTTACTTGATTGTTCACTATACCTTGACTCTCAATACAACCTCAACATTCGTTCATTCTCGGCGTGATCTACACATGCAAAAGGGCCAGTAGCCACTGAGTTAAGTTTCTTAGCTCATGTTACATTCACCATGACTGATTCTCCCCTCCATCCTTTCCTATTGACTGGGAAAAATTAACTTTCTTGCTTGTAAGAGACACACTGCATAGATATTACTTATTCTTGTTTGATACTGTAACATATAAAAATATCTACATCCTTCTGATATGGTCCATCTACTATTTGTTTCACATTGAGATAAAGAACAGACCTGTAGTTCATGCTCCAGCTCCATGAGATAAATATTGATGAGAAAAACTCTGCTAAAGCATAACCAAAAGCAGCATAAATATTAGCTGAAGAAGACTGAACAGTAGCTGACTCATCTGCCATCAGCCCATTTATGGGTGATTTTGTAGTGGTCTTCTCTGGAATGTTATTCTTGCCATTTGATGTTATCAAGAAAGAGACCTATGGGAAAAAATATATACTAGAATATAATTTCTGTAGAACAAACAATGATATAAGAGATATATGAGAGAAATATATAAGATATAAGAATATTTTAACTATACAGTAGAAGTGAGTTTTTATCACAGATTACATGGACAAAATTTAACAATCCTGCTAGATAACTAAACACAGAATGATGAGCTACATTTTTAAGAAGCAAAATTGCATTTTGTTGTAATTTGAAAACAACAGATCCCCATTGATAGTACGGTACTAATGAATATATTCTTCTGGGTGAATTAGATTCAACAGCAGAAACATCATCTCATTACAGTTAGTACAACTTATTTTTGTGAGAAATGTAAAATTTGGAGGGAGAAAATATGTATAATTTTTTTGTACATGAAAGGAAATGTAGTAGCTATTCTCATTACAAATTCAAACCCTATTCACATTTGCTTAAATGTATTGTTATGAAAACATTGTGTAAACTGCACAATGACAAGTACTTTAATATTAATTATTTCTATTCTATGTCTTTGATCAAGAGAACAAATGCAATTTTTATTTTGCCTTGTGCATTTTACAACATCACAAGTAATAGTATTTTACCAAAAAGAAATTTGATGTATCATTCAGATCACTAGACTATGAGATGAAACTGAAATTAAACAACACCATACTGCTGACTGGAATACTTTGGAAATCAGTAATCGGATTATGATCTGAATTTCCCACACACAATAATTTCTTCACCTTTTGATGTTGCATTTAGATACTTGAATGCATGATGAGTATAACTATCTGTATAATAATATTAGGACCACCTTTTGCATGGAAAACCTCTTTTGCAAGGAACTGAGAGTTACTTCAGGAGAATAAAATAGCTTTAATAGTTCCACCAATACAGATAAAATGGCTAAATAATACCCACTTTCAAAATTGTGGAGACCAGCAATAGGGGCTTTTTCATACTATGGTTCAACACCATCTTGGAGCTATATTAGTGGTATCATTATCGCCTGAAAAGATCCTGTCATTTCATTTCATTTTCATTTCATTTTATTATCTTCCTGTATGTCATTTACATGATGTAGGAATTGTCACAACAAAGTTATCATACTAGTACAAGTACTACAGACATAATAATGGAACATCACTTTCAAGGCATTTTTTAAAAGTACAAATTTAGACATATAAATTAAAATTTTTGGCAATAAATTTACACACAATCAAAGTACTCATCTACATCATAGAAAGTTTTGCTTAAAAGGTAATTTTTAAGCTCAGTCTTAAATTTTACTTCATCTGCTATTGCCTTCATGTACACTGGCAGAGCATTGTAGAGTTTTATTCCAAAATAACTTACATGCTTTTGGGTTTGTGTTGTCCTTACCCTTTCTACATACAAATTCTTACGAGTTCTAGTATTATAATTATGGCAGTCCTCATTTGTACGTAGATTTTTCATATGTGCTCTTGTACACACAATGCTTTTAAAAATATACAGTGATGGTATTGTGAGTATTTGCAATTCTTTGAAAAGGGGCCTACAATGAGTTCTTGGAGAGTTATGTGTTATGATTCATACAGCTCTTTTCTGAAATTTGAAGATATCTGTTAAGCTTGATTTAGTTTTACCCCAGAACACTATGCCGTAAAACACGATGGACTGAAAGTAAGCAAAATACACTAGTCTAGTACAGTCTGTGCTGCATACTCTAGATAATATCCTCAATGCAAAACATGCCGAATTGAGCCTTTGGGATAAGTACTTGAGATGGTCTTTCCAGCTTAAGTTTTGATCAATGTGCATACCCAAAAACTTTGTGGATTGTACACTCTCTATCTTCTTATCCATTAGTTTTAACTGGAGGTCCATATCATGAGTTGCTTTGCCATACTGTATATAATTTGTTTTACTTAGGTTAAGTGTTAACTCATTAGCATTAAACCAATGTTGAATATATTTCAGGACTATATCAGTTGTGGTGGTTAATGATTTTTTATCATCACTTGTAATTATGCTAGTGTCATCTGCGAACAACATTATTTTGGTAGAAATATTAGGATTTTTTATGTCATTTATATAAAGCAAGAATAATAAGGGACCAAGAACACTGCCCTGTGGGCAATGTTGAATATATTTCAGGACTATATCAGTTTTGGTGGTTAATGATTTTTTATCATCACTTGTAATTACGCTAGTGTCATCTGCGAACAACATTATTTTGGTAGAAATATTAGGATTTTTTATGTCATTTATATAAAGCAAGAATAATAAGGGGCCAAGAACACTGCCCTGTGGGACACCTATTTCCAATTTCTTTGCATCTGAGACCCACTTGCTGGGAAAAAATATTTGCACTCCTCAATTACTACTGCCACCTAAAATGATTTCACAGATTTCATCAGTAACATTTTATTTAAGATTGCATTAATAACTTTCACTGAAAACACCCAAATACTGAACATCAACTATATTTCACAGGCTGGAAGACGAAATTGAAGATTGTTCACTTTCTACACATATGCAGGTATCCCATGCATTAGGAAAAGTTACATTTTTCCATTTACTAGTACAAAACAGAGCTAAAGCAACTCACCATCAATTTAATAACACTATTCTCAGAAGTTATTTCTAAATATTTTTTTCTTATGTGTATGGGGTAATTTGGAAGTTTTAAACCCATTCAAACACTTGCCAAATCAAGTACAATAACTCTGTGCCCTGATGTTCTCTGAAATAAACATTGCAATTGTATTGTCCTGTTATGAATGTTTAATGAAGATCTGAAAGTTGTAAAATTATCTTCAGAGGATGAAATTCTGAGTACTTCTGATAAACACACATAATAATACACACAACTATCCTTGCTTTCAAAATATTATCTCATTGTTCAGACAAGAAAGAAGGTAAACTGTGGAAGGCTCTAAAGGAGGGACAGGTCACTCAGTTCATAGGATGAGAAGGACTAATATATTGTAAGGACAAGGTCCCTCTCATCCTATGATGAGAGTATCGTCTTTCTGTCCCAAGCAATGAGGTGACAGTTCTGAAGGCAGGGCTAGTTTTGTGTAGTTTTATGTGTCTACCTGCTGTACTCATAATTTTGCCTCATAAAATTAAGTACAGGTTAGTTTTCACAAGTGGTTTGCACATTTTTACACACAATATTGTGTCCTGCCAACTGTTGGATTTTAAATTTTGTTTACAGTGCCTCCTTCACTGGAATACGCTCCATGTAGGCTGCAGTTGCATTTTGTTTATTTGCATCCCACAGGTCTTTAATGCTGGTGCCCAGTCATTACCTACTACTATGCAGAGGACCATGAAGAATATGACACATAGAAAATAATAACACAAAAACCTTTCAGTAATTTAAAAATTGAATACATACACCATTCATCTTCAGATGATTACAAAAGAAGGATATACAAGTACATCATCACATAACTTGAATATTCATTTTGAATAGTTGCAATTAAATGAATATTTGAGTATTCAAAAGTTTTACTGAAAGAAATTGAGGAACAAGTATCAGATTATTTGCAAGCAATTACAGTTTGATAAAAAATGAATGTAAACTGGCTGCTTCTGACAAAGACAGATTATTCTAAGCAAAATAAATCAGAAGTGATTGTTTTTGAACTGTTTTGAGGGCTAATTTACACTATTTAGGCATATACTTAGACATATGAAAGTCCAATTCTTTTACTTATTTAAAAAAAATCAGCACTTTAATGCAGTTTTACACAAATGTCTGTGAGTAGGCAAAACTGTCACATTTTCTAACTAACTTGTAGGATTTAAATTTTCATATGTAGTTTGTACACACATGTGCAAGACAAGCTGTCAGTTCTTCAGCTTTTTATCTCAGAGTCCAGAGTAGTATAACTAAATAACTGAAGCTAAGTATAGTAAAATGAATAGAAGTTTCTCTTAAGGGAATATGCTTTGATGGTCAGTAATAACTATTTACATTTCTTTGATTTGATCATGGCTGGATTTTGACAGTTGTTAAAAATAGCAACATTGATTGCTGTCATCTTACAAAACCTGTTATCATGTTTAAACAATAGAAACTCCAGGTAGGAATATCAACAATGTAGGAAAAGACAGATTTCTACTAACCATTAAGAACACACATTAAGTTGTAAACAGGCACAATTAAAAGACACTTCTATAAAGCTGTCACCCACAGCCTTCATCAGCAAAAAAGAAACACACACCATTCATGAATTACTTTACAGTAAGTAGCAATCTGTCATTTCCTACATTGTTGGTATCATGGTTATGCGTGTAGCAGACAAAACACTAGTGCAATATGTTCCACAACATGGAATGTATCTTCCATTTGTAATTTATTTTTTGATTTGTGTAATGATGAACATGATAGAGTATGGGAATTGCTCTCTCTTCAAACACCATTTCAAAAGTGGAGACATTCTTACAGCAGATAGCTGCACATAAAATATCACACATTAAGTTCCCTTGTAATGATTTGCATGTGAAGGACTACATCAGTGGGTTTCTATTAGTAGGTCAGTTATGACTGTAGATCAGCAAAATATTGCAATGACCAAAGGTGAAATCAAAAGGAAATAGCTTTTTGTATATGGTTTAGGCATTCCTGTCTTGCCTAACATTATAAAAAATATATTTCATTGATGATAATTTTAGTAAAACATGACCACTATTCACTAAGTCATTTGCATTGTTTTTGAATATATCAAATGAGTCTCTCAACAATAAAGATATAATCATATGACACTGCTGACTGAGGAACCTGAAGGGGCACATTCAGCCACCTAATTGGAAAGGTTTTGCATTCAACATGCACAGTGGTGCAGTCCCTCTGCAAACCGTGAGATTTGTGTCTCAACTGTAATGAATGAGGGGACTGTTATGAGATTGTATGAAGTTATAGTGTTGTTAATTAATGAAAAGAATGCTGCTGTTACCCTTTTGAACTTCGTTTGGTCCACAGAATTCTACAGAGTAACTGGAGCACCCTTTTCATTAATTAAACAAACAGTTCTGGAGCACACAGAGAAACTGATAATATTAGTGTTGTGTTTGTGTTATCGAAGACAATAAAGGGAAGACAGAGAGGGAGACTCAATGCTGTGATAACTTCTTCCACCACCAGTATTTGAACTGGCTACCTTCAAACTGAGTGCCACTGCACCCTCGTGTGTTAGTGACATCAGTTACACAAACTAATAATTTTGCAGCTATAACAGAAAAAAAAGTGTCAGGTGTGCTAATCCTGTTGCTATTGTGCAGTTAGAAATATTGTAAATAACATATAAATGATTTTCATAGGAAGAAATTATACAAATTATACAGAGGCAAAGTAAACAACAGACCAGGACAGATACCAATAATATGATGAACAGAAATGGGAAAGGAGAGAGAAATTATGGAAAAGAGAATAAGAGAAAGGAAGTAAACATCAAGCATCCAGTAACATAAGGTAATGCATCTCAGAGAACACTACCCACAGTTAATAACAAAAAAGATTACGGAAATGCTAGAATACATTTGCTCTTAAACAAAATAGATTGTAATACAACAGTGGCTTACCCTTGTCTTTGCTGAGGTAGAATAAATTGTAATTGGTAAAGGCAGGAAATAACATGAGTGAGCATAACTGACCATTGCTGGCCTTCAGGAGGAGGAAAGTATAGTACTGCTGACAGACACATATAAAGGTAAAAGAAACACACTATCTAGCTTTCAGAGCTAAATTTCCTTCACTAGGAAGGAGAGACAGAGGGTGATAGCTGGAGGAGGTTAAAAAGATACTGCAGGTCACTCAGACCCCAGGATGAGAAGGAGCCATCTGTAGTGAGGACAATGGTAGACAAAGATTAAATCTAGGTAGTCAATCCCTTTTACTTTTATGTGTGCCTCTTGGCAATACTGCGCATTTGATCTCTTGAAGTAAGTATTTACCAGAAACTATCTGTCATAATTTACTAATTTACTTGATTGTATTTTCCTTTGATACATGCAGGAAATATGAGCTTACAAAATCCTACACTCCTGGAAATGGAAAAAAGAACACATTGACACCGGTGTGTCAGACCCACCATACTTGCTCCGGACACTGCGAGAGGGCTGTACAAGCAATGATCACACGCACGGCACAGCGGACACACCAGGAACCGTGGTGTTGGCCGTCGAATGGCGCTAGCTGCGCAGCATTTGTGCACCGCTGCCGTCAGTGTCAGCCAGTTTGCCGTGGCATACGGAGCTCCATCGCAGTCTTTAACACTGGTAGCATGCCGCGACAGCGTGGACGTGAACCGTATGTGCAGTTGACGGACTTTGAGCGAGGGCGTATAGTGGGCATGCGGGAGGCCGGGTAGACGTACCGCCGAATTGCTCAACACGTGGGGCGTGAGGTCTCCACAGTACATCAATGTTGTCGCCAGTGGTCGGCGGAAGGTGCACGTGCCTGTCGACCTGGGACCGGATCGCAGCGACGCACGGATGCACGCCAAGACCGTAGGATCCTACGCAGTGCCGTAGGGGACCGCACCGCCACTTCCCAGCAAATTAGGGACACTGTTGCTCCTGGGGTATCGGCAAGGACCATTCGCAACTGTCTCCATGAAGCTGGGCTACGGTCCCGCACACCGTTAGGCCGTCTTCTGCTCACGCCCCAACATCGTGCAGCCCGCCTCCAGTGGTGTCGCGGCAGGTGTGAATGGAGGGACGAATGGAGACATGTCGTCTTCAGCGATGAGAGTCGCTTCTGCCTTGGTGCCAATGATGGTCGTATGCGTGTTTGGCGCCGTGCAGGTGAGCGCCACAATCAGGACTGCATACGACCGAGGCACACAGGGCCAACACCCGGCATCATGGTGTGGGGAGCGATCTCCTACACTGGCCGTACACCACTGGTGATCGTCGAGGGGACACTGAATAGTGCACGGTACATCCAAACCGTCATCGAACCCATCGTTCTACCATTCCTAGACCGGCAAGGGAACTTGCTGTTCCAACAGGACAATGCACGTTCGCATGTATCCCGTGCCACCCAACGTGCTCTAGAAGGTGTAAGTCAACTACCCTGGCCAGTAAGATCTCCGGATCTGTCCCCCATTGAGCATGTTTGGGACTGGATGAAGCGTCGTCTCACGCGGTCTGCACGTCCAACATGAACGCTGGTCCAACTGAGGCGCCAGGTGGAAATGGCATGGCAAGCCGTTCCACAGGACTACAGCCAGCATCTCTACGATCGTCTCCATGGAAGAATAGCAGCCTGCATTGCTGCGAAAGGTGGATATACACTGTACTAGTGCCGACATTGTGCATGCACTGTTGCCTGTGTCTATGTGCCTGTGGTTCTGTCGGTGTGATCATGTGATGTATCTGACCCCAGGAATGTGTCAATAAAGTTTCCCCTTCCTGGGACAATGAATTCATGGTGTTCTTATTTCAATTTCCAGGAGTGTATATTAAAATGGAAAAATGCATGTTTGTTTTCTTTCTTAATTGTATTATCATATGACAACATATTTCAATATAATATGGTCAAAATAATATGTCATTAATTAACCAGTGGTAAATCCAGAATGGAATAACAATACAGCCACAGAAGCTGGAGATGGTTATCGTGTGTGTGTGAGTTGTGCTTGTGTGAATGTGTGTGTGTTTTCTATTTCACAAGAAGGTGTTTCGGCCAGAAGATTAGGTCCTAGCAGACTTTACATTGTGCCTGTCTGTGACTCAACATCTCCACTTTACGTTAAGTCATTAATTACATTAATTTACTTTAACAAAGGTTGCCATACTGAAAATAGAGATTCAAAATGTGAGTTCAATTCTAAGTTAGTAAAATTAATTTTAATATTATATTGTGCATCTGACACAAATCATTATTTATGCACTCTTTGCAAACACTGAACACAATGGGGGATTACTGAATTGATACAAATAGGAAGTACTCAACAGTCACTGAATTTTTCCTTGATGTCAATGCTGCTTGATTTTGTGTCTGTCAGCCTTGCTCTAAGTGTTTCTACTTTAATAATTAGTAAGGAGGGGGCTCTCTTCAACTTCAAATAATATAAATATAACTACACACATATTTCCAAAAATAGCAGCAATTCTAAAACATTATTAGGGATGCTGCTACTTACCACGCCACTAATATGGATAGATGTTCCAACAAGAAAAAGGAACATGGCCACCAGTGCTCTTGTTTGAATAAACTTCCATATTACATATATCATGGAGTAGTTTTCAATGCCTCTGTTAACAACAGCATTCCAATTAAGGTCATAAAACCTGCAATGTAAATGAAAAAAATATTATAATTGAGAATGTATTCTAAGTCAGGTAACTTAGACAGTGGTGGCTCTACATCAACTGTGATTCATTGTGAATATTTTATGCAGACAGTGAGTCGTCAATGCAAGCTGCCTCAAGAAGCTATGGTGAATAGCAAAATCACCTCATATATGTTCAGAATGTTAACAGTGCTTTTTCCACAGTATTTCAACCATCACCTAAGATATTTTCAGTGGCAGCACACTAGTATTTAGTAGCACATGTGATATTACATTTTATAGTAAGGAAAGTTCTGACACAATGTAAGAAACCTGCTTTTCTGAAGTACACAGGTGGGAGTTCATTCTTGCAACACACTCTTTGCTCCTGTAACCCTCTTGCCTCAGTCCCCATTAACCCACTGTCCCACACTCCCACCATGACAGACCCCCTCCCTCTGTCCTGTCACACCCTCCCAATCCATGTCTTCATAACACTATGCACCACATTCCCATGTATCACATGCCTAGCCCATGTGTCTGCCACCTCTCCCTCCTAGATTCCTAGCCAGCAAACCTGCTGCCTTCCTCCAAGCCACTACCTACTCACCACAAATCCCTTTTCCTGTCTCCTGCCTCTCTCTCCCCTACTCAACCCACTCAACACAACCCCCACCTTAAAACCCTCCACTGGCTGTAATGCAATCCCAGCACTGCACATCTAGCCAGCACCAATGTAGCAACACAGGTGTGTGTGTGTGTGTGTGTGTGTGTGTGTGTGTGTGTGTGTGTGTGTGTGTGTGTGTGTGCGCACGCGTGTGCGCGCACACGTGCATTTATGTGTGCACGCTTGCATGTGCGCGCATGCATGTGTGTGTTTTTCGAGTTGGTACTGTAGCTTGACAACGCCTGTTAACAATTCAACACTTCCGCTGTTCAGTGACTGACATTACATTTTGCTAGAACTTCACATAGTTTTCTATTGTCTACTTTCATCTCAGCTTCCATTTCAAAAGTGTCTGTGGCTCCCCATTTCAAAATTAATTTTAAGAGCCAAAGTTTCTTTTTATTCTGGTGTGCTATCAGTTCATTCATTCACACACCATATATTATAAAATCAGGTTATACATTAATGAGTAGAAGCAGCCACTACAGGCTATATCTGTAAGGTATACTAACAACAAATTAATCTATGCTCTGTGATTGTATATTTATGTGCTGTAATGTTTTATGAGAAATGGTATGAGCAGCTATCTTCAGGTAATGGATGA
The DNA here is from genome assembly GCF_023898315.1 of Schistocerca nitens. NCBI lineage: Eukaryota > Metazoa > Arthropoda > Insecta > Orthoptera > Acrididae > Schistocerca > Schistocerca nitens. The sequence goes on along the minus strand of NC_064615.1, from coordinate 458,874,108 downwards.
GATTAGTCAGTGTAAAAGACCAACAGAGCACCTGCTGAATGGACACAGACAGGTACGTGCCAAAAGTTCATTCCATAAATGAGACAGATGAGTTGCCAACTGCCACAAAACACAAGAGGGGCACAGCACATTTGTGTCTCACCTGCAGAGTGTCCTCCCTCCACCCCCACCCCTCCCAACCTCCTATTATATGTCTGATGGGCAGAGGCTCAGATGATGTATATGCATTGTAGAGGTCACCCATTGGGTCACAATTTTTAGTGGGCATGGAGGCTGAGTAGGTGAGATGGTGATGTTACAGGAACAGGGGGCTGAGCTTAGTAGCTGATGTGGGTGGTTGTCACATGCCCTAAAGCACAAGTAAATATCATTGTCTGTAAATGCATTTATTGCTTGTGATTTTACAGTAGGGGATGTATGCTCTGGTACAGCAAAAGGCATGCTGTATTGCATACTCAAGTACAACAAGGAATGTGGATGCAGCACTTTGTCAGCTGAGGCTGTGGTGTATGTCAGGGCACAACAGCAACGTCATGCAGGTAGCCATATCAGGAGTCTGTAGCCGAAGGCCTGCCACAGCTCACCAGCATATAGTGTGGCCCACCTCAGAGATTTCAAAGACAGACATGTGCTACAGCAGCTGCAACAGCTGATCATGGTCAGTGGGTGTCATGGTGGAAGCCCAGAACCCAAATGAGCAACAAAGCATACAGCCAGGGAGGCAGTATCCCACACAGCCAGCAAGATGGTAATCAGGTGACTCACAAAACAAATTGAAGACAGTAGTTCATATCATCTCTTGTTTAAAAAAACCTTAAGGCAGTTCCTATTGCAAGGATCATTTTATACAATAGAAGAGTTCCTGAACTACAGTGTTTAACATTTCTTGTATTGTAAATTGCAAATGTATGCCCAAATTTGTATTTGTAATACCGAATATTTTTATTGTAAACATATATTTTGCAATATTTATTTCTCTGTAACACTTATTATTTTGTAATCTTTATCTATCCCTAAAATGTATTTTTTGTAGTGGGACCTAAGTTACTGTTTACTGTTTTTGTTTTGTTTTATGTATTACCATAAATCCTGGCCAAAAGCTTGTAAAATTGACACGTTCCATATCCTGTGATAGTGTCACAACATGGATCACCGGAACAAGAGATAAATAAATAAATAAATAAAGTCACTTGTTATGGCTCTTCACTTGGAGAAGGCCTAGGCTTGTCCACATCTTCTATCAGTCATGGCGGTGACCAAACAGCAGTGGCAGCTTCCAGCAGCTAAGTTCCACTCTGTCTCAGCAGGAGATGGCACGTCACAATTCGTGAACCAAGATATCCTTAAATTCATGAGATTGTCATTCCATTTGAATCAGAGATGCAGACAGGATAGCTAGACACTGAGACTGAGGCTTCTGAAACAAGTTGGATGTAACATCAGTGTGGTTGGCGATGACTATTTGCCTTCGTTATCAACAAGACTCAACAGACTTGTTCCTCCCATAACGTCTCAGTTATTGTCAGTCCGTCTCAAGTTCACATCTTCCATCAGTGTTTGGATGCCATGGAACAGGTAAGCTCAGATATCACATGTTATGGCTCTGTTTTGCAAGGCTCACAGAATGACGTAAATGACATATCGGGTGGTGCCACACTCCACTGTTTACTCTCCCTGATTACAGCTTGGCTTAGTGTGGAAATGTATTACAAGCAGTGCTCTTCTTTGTGCAACATTTGCACTCTTTGCATGCCCCTGATACTGACTGTGAAGCATGGTATGAGCTGGATCTGAATGTCTGCCATCTGTATGAAGCAAGTTTTAAGAGTTTATATGCACACCCAGGAATTTGATTACCCCTGCAACAGTATCATTGAGCTGGTGCAGAAATAGACACTTTTCAAAGCTAAAGATGATACAAGGATGTGTCCACAGGATGACAGGTTGCAGAGAATGAACAGCTTGCTATGACAAAAGAATATTGCCTAAATAAAATAAAATTTGTTGGCAACTATGTGGTCTTTTTTGCCATCAGAATGAGAGTGGAAATGACCACCATGAAAGTTGTCAGAAAATCATTTGATTGACAAGAAGAAGAGAATGAGCAGGCAAATTGGATGCATGGACATGCCCAGAGCAATATTTGTAGGATGTCAGGAGACAGATTGTCTGTGTGCAGTAGATGACTTTGAGACTCCACAGTACAGGGTGCAATATTAGACCTCAGAGTAGAGACTTTGATGCTAACTTTGAGGAGACAGCTCAGATGTCACTCAATATTTCATTTTTGAGCTCAGATGTTGGTCAAGAGTTTATCTCGATTCTGCTTATACTGGAAAACACATTGTCATCACCACCCATAACCTCACTGCCCAGCAATTTGCTATTGTCACAAATTCACAGTTTCATAAGTCCTAATCGCCAGCATGCCATATGCACTGTCTGGTAATGAAATGCACCAATGCATTCCCATCATAGTCTGCCCATAAATGTTTCATTTGTTTCTTAGTAATAATGATTAAAAACTCTGAAAAAAACCCTGAACAACTGTTACTGACAATGAGGACATTATTGATTTATTATTTTATTAGTGAGCCTAGAGACGGAAATATGTGAAACATTTTGTAACAGTAATTTGAAAAAAGTGACTTAGTTTAATAATCATCCTCAAAAACACTTTTCTTGTGAAAATAACTGTACAATCTATTAATATAATCAATTTGTATTTCTGCAGGTGATGCACCCAAATCCTTTAAGTATTATTATTATTCTGCAAATTCTGCACTCAGTTATAACTGAAGTATAATTAATAAATGTAACTTTATTAAAACAAACATCATTATTCACTATAGTGTAGATATTAGAAAACAGCTGTTTTGAATAAAGCTACTGCTCCTTCCTGTATATTACCACAGTAATAGCTAACAACTCAAACAAAGCATTTACTTTACACAGGCCACATCTGGTATCTATATATGGGAATAGTCCAGATCCATTTCTAACATATAAATATAAAAGAGGTATCTAAAATTTATATCCTTCAACCCAAACACTCTGATCTGTTGTAATAGGAATACAACACTCTTATTGCCCACTTCTGTAAAACAAATACATATTGGCCTAAGCTGCATTACCCCATAGCATTATGAAATAAGACAGTACTGAGTTATAGTATGCTTCAGTGTCTTATTTTTAATATGCTTATTCTCACAGTGTAAGTAATTTTCATGAAAACCTTGCTAATTACAAAATATGGATAGTTGAAAGACTAGTCAATGCAACATGCAAGAGAAAATTTCTATGGAGCTAATTGGTACAACTGAGCATGCTGACATCATCCATTAGAAAGACTGGCATCCTGATTTTCCAATAAAGTATTTTGATTTATACAAAACCAACTAACTTATAATATAATTACCATTACAGTCAGGAAATCACAAAAGTTTGTGCCAGCTACACTTTCCATTGCAGATTTCACTGATGTACTTGTTAGATTCCAACCTATGCCATCATACTTTTGTCCAAACGCTTTTTATGCACAAGGTGCCATACTTCACTAATGAATTAGCCCATTAATTGTGATTTTTACATACTTTCCCATGATTTTCAGTAAGGCATTTGTACTTGTAAGTGGAGTTTTTCCAACGAGGATGCATAAAATAGTTTCATTAACTTTTCTATTTTGCTAAACCCATAATATATTCCATAAACTAAATTACTATTAATACTTACAGAACATCCTAAATAGCAAATTATAACCTAGCCCTTTTTTATGATTATGTAATTTCTGAGACTACAAGATGTTCAAATGTCAATCTGTAAATAATTGGACGGTACCCACAATTTTCGATCAGGGACCAGCTAGCATTCACACAACTATTTGAGATATCTAGAAACTGTAGCTAGTCTGTATTCAGTACTCATGAAGTTCATATTTAACATATCTATGGAAATATTTAGATTATGTATACTTGATCATGTGGGAATTATCTGTTTTACTTTTATCAAACAATAACTGTGTTAATTCTCTTGAACTGATGGATATTGTTTACTTCTGACTTACATTGTGTTTTATTCACTTGATATTTATTCATCTTGGTAACTGTCTCAAAAACTTGAGTGTGTGCACTGTTTATGGAACTTACAGTCACTGTGTTCTGCTAATACTGTGTCTAAAAGGATTGTGATTTAATGCAGTGATTATGTTGTTAATATCACATTTGTGTGTAGTGAAGTGGAGAAGTGGAGATACCTACTTGTGTAGAAACATTTGATCTGGTCATTGTAATGTTTGTAATGATAATAAACATGGGGGAAAAGCCAGATCACTTGGAAATTTGTGTAGTGAACATCGTTTGCACAATTCCTAGAAATTGGTTTACAGATATTCTGCAACACTGATCATCAAGACACCAGGGTTTTAATGGACAACAAAGGTAAGCACTGTCACCGAAAGCTGAGGACACCTCCCTGCTTGGGTATTGTGAAATGAACTTGTTCATTTAAAGACAGTGATACAGGGCAGAAATGATAAACTTGTAGACAGTGAAATTAAGATCAAAAGTGCTATGAGGATATGAACTAGGAGTCACAGTGACAGTGAACTTATTGTATGACACTAGCAAAACAAAAGAGAATGTAGATAGTAAAAGGTGAAGAGGAACAGTAGAAAAGATAACTGTGCAGCCAAATAATACAAGGTGGCTGCCAAATTGGAAGGACTTCACTAATACAAGATGAAGAGACTGGTGCCATATTGGACAGCATAGCAGCCAACAAAGAGCCACTTGGGGACTGAATTTCAACATTGCAGACAAATGCTGAAATATAAAAGGCTGATGACAGTTTTTGATAGGAGCAGCAAGAACATCAGGACAATTTAAGATAAAACTGTTTTTATTAGGTGTACAGTTGATACAGATAAAATTATTGACAGAAAAATGAAAAACAGTGTATATTGTGAGAAGTTAGAGCAAAGGTTGGGAAGCAAGGATCTTGTCATAGATAATAAGGTTTGTGAATGAGAGCATGTGTATGAAAAATGATCTAAACCAATTTAGTAATGAACTGAATCCAAAAATGAACCAGATTAATGGTAACCTAAGTAATTTAAAATCAGGTTTGCAGAATACAAATGATAACCCAAATTCAATCCAAGTTTGTTTAGAGAAGAAAATAGATTATTTTACAGTAAATGTGGAATCAACATTAGCTGCTTGGAGTCACAATCTGTGAAACCATGGAGATGAGCTTAAAAAAATTTGTAGTATGGAGATAGAAGTCTTATCAGGATGAGTTAACAATAGTAGTGCAAACGTGATTTTGTTATGATGTTTCTGATGCAAAGCAAGTAAATACTGTTGATGTTCAGAACTGGTGGTAATTCAGAAAATCATTGTTGTAAATACTGATGCAATTAGTGATGTTTAAATAAAATGTGTTCAGTTACTGAATGACATTTCTTGATAAAGTAGAAGGGCAGTCTTGATGAGTGTCAGTTTGAGAAAGAATGTAAAAGTTTGGTGATGAATAATGATGCAAATAATTTACCGCTAACTGCACCTAATGCAAATGAGGTTGAAATTACACACATTCAGTTATTATATGACATGACTCACAAAGTTCAAAATGAAACAATGAGAAAGGAAATACTTCAATCTTATTGGTTTGATTTATTCAGAAAAGAATTAACTATTGAGAGTCAGCTAAATGTGATGGCAAAACATTGTGATGGTGTTAGAAGGGGAAATAAGGAGATTTGGAAGATTTTGGTCATAATTTTTTTCTAAATTAGATTCAATGCAAGCTTGCATATGGGAAGAAAATGTTAATGTAAATATTGTTACTTTGGAGAATACACCACACAAAACAACTGAAATGGACTGTTTACAGGTGGTAAATGAAAGACAATTAGTAAAAGATAATGTAAGCAATGTTATAATGAAAAATGTGTACACTGGAAGGAAAAAGGTTGCTAAAGTTAAGAAGCTTGTAATTAGATTACAAGTGGTAGATATGTTCAAATTACACAGGGCTTGAAAATTAAATTTTTGTCAAAGTTTTTAAACTTGAAGAGTCATTTTTATTAATTGCTGGCCTCTGTTGAAGAATGTGGAGTCAGATTTTGGCTATACATATGAGAAAACTGTAACACTTCTGTAAAATTTGCTATATTCATACAATGCTAAGACATTTTAATATATTAATAAAGACACTTACAGCTATACAAGTAACCTGTAAACTGTCACCCAGAAACCTGGACCTTGCCGTTGGTGGGGAGGCTTGCGTGCCCCAGCGATACAGATGGCCGTACCGTAGGTGCAACCACAACGGAGGGGTATCTGTTGAGAGGCCAGACAAACATGTGGTTCCTGAAGAGGGGCAGCAGTCTTTTTAGTAGTTGCAGGGGCAACAGTCTGGATGATTGACTGATCTGGCCTTGTAACATTAACCAAAACGGCCTTGCTGTGCTGGTACTGCGAACGGCTGAAAGCAAGGGGAAACTACAGCCGTAATTTTTCCCGAGGACATGCAGCTTTACTGTATGATTAAATGATGATGGAGTCCTCTTGGGTAAAATATTCCAGAGGTAAAATAGTCCCCCATTCGGATCTCCGGGAGGGGACTACTCAAGAGGACGTCGTTATCAGGAGAAAGAAAACTGGCGTTCTACGGATCGGAGCGTGGAATGTCAGATCCCTTAATCGGGCAGGTAGGTTAGAAAATTTAAAAAGGGAAATGCATAGGTTAAAGTTAGATATAGTGGGAATTAGTGAAGTTCGGTGACAGGAGGAACAAGACTTTTGGTCAGGTGATTACAGGGTTATAAATACAAAATCAAATAGGGGTAATGCAGGAGTAGGTTTGATAATGAATAAAAAAATAGGAGTGCGGGTTAGCTACTACAAGCAGCATAGTGAACGCATTATTGTGGCCAAGATAGACACAAAGCCCATGCCTACTACAGTAGTACAAGTTTATATGCTAACTAGCTCTGCAGATGATGAAGAAATTGATGAAATGTATGACGAGATAAAAGAAATTATTCAGGTAGTGAAGGGAGATGAAAATTTAATAGTCATGGGTGACTGGAATTCGTCAGTAGGAAAAGGGAGAGAAGGAAACATAGTAGGTGAATATGGATTGGGGGGAAGAAATGAAAGAGGAAGCCGCCTTGTAGAATTTTGCACAGAGCATAACTTAATCATAGCTAACACTTGGTTCAAGAATCATAAAAGAAGGTTGTATACCTGGAAGAATCCTGGAGATACTAATAGGTATCAGATAGATTATATAATGGTAAGACAGAGATTTAGGAACCAGGTTTTAAATCGTAAGACATTTCCAGGGGCAGATGTGGATTCTGACCACAATCTATTGGTTATGAACTGCAGATTGAAACTGAAGAAACTGCAAAAAGGTGGGAATTTAAGGAGATGGGACCTGGATAAACTGAAAGAACCAGAGGTTGTAGAGAGTTTCAGGGAGAGCATAAGGGCACAATTGACAGGAATGGGGGAAAGAAATACAGTAGAAGAAGAATGGGTAGCTCTGAGGGATGAAGTAGTGAAGGCAGCAGAGGATCAAGTAGGTAAAAAGGCGAGGGCTAATAGAAATCCTTGGGTAACAGAAGAAATATTGAATTTAATTGATGAAAGGAGAAAATATAAAAATGCAGTAAATGAAGCAGGCAAAAAGGAATACAAACGTCTCAAAAACGAGATCGACAGGAAGTGCAAAATGGCTAAGCAGGGATGGCTAGAGGACAAATGTAAGGATGTAGAGGCTTGTCTCACTAGGGGTAAGATAGATACTGCCTACAGGAAAATTAAACAGACCTTTGGAGAGAAGAGAACCACTTGTATGAATATCAAGACCTCAGATGGAAACCCAGTTCTAAGCAAAGAAGGGAAGGCAGAAAGGTGGAAGGAGTATATAGAGGGTTTATACAAGGGCGATGTACTTGAGGACAATATTATGGAAATGGAAGAGGATGTAGATGAAGATGAAATGGGAGATAAGATACTGCGTGAAGAGTTTGACAGAGCACTGAAAGACCTGAGTCGAAACAAGGCCCCCGGAGTAGACAACATTCCATTAGAACTACTGATGGCCTTGGGAGAGCCAGTCATGACAAAACTCTACCATCTGGTGAGCAAGATGTATGAGACAGGCGAAATACCCACAGACTTCAAGAAGAATATAATAATTCCAATACCAAAGAAAGCAGGTGTTGACAGATGTGAAAATTACCGAACTATCAGTTTAATAAGTCACTGCTGCAAAATACTAACGCGAATTCTTTACAGACGAATGGAAAAACTGGTAGAAGCGGACCTCGGGGAAGATCAGTTTGGATTCCGTAGAAATGTTGGAACACGTGAGGCAATACTAACCTTATGCCTTTTCTTAGAAGAAAGATTAAGAAAAGGCAAACCTACGTTTCTAGCATTTGTAGACTTAGAGAACGCTTTTGACAACGTTAACTGGAATACTCTCTTTCAAATTCTGAAAGTGGCAGGGGTAAAATTCAGGGAGCGAAAGGCTATTTACAATTTGTACAGAAACCAGATGGCAGTTATAAGAGTCGAGGGGCATGAAAGGGAAGCAGTTCTTGGGAAAGGAGTGAGACAGGGTTGTAGCCTCTCCTCAATGTTATTCAATCTGTATATTGAGCAAGCAGTAAAGGAAACAAAAGAAAAATTCGGAGTAGGTATTAAAATTCATGGAGAAGAAGTAAAAACTTTGAGGTTCGCCGATGACTGTAATTCTGTCAGAGACAGCAAAGGACTTGGAAGAGCAGTTGAACGGAATGGACAGTGTCTTGAAAGGAGGATATAAGATGAACATCAACAAAAGCAAAACGAGGATAATGGAATGTAGTCAAATTAAATCGGGTGATGCTGAGGGGATTAGATTAGGAAATGAGACACTTAAAGTAGTAAAGGAGTTTTGCTATTTAGGGAGTAAAATAACTGATGATGGTCGAAGTAGAGAGGATGTAAAATGTAGACTGGCAATGACAAGGAAATCGTTTCTGAAGAAGAGAAATTTGTTAACATCGAGTATAGATTTAAGTGTCAGGAAGTCGTTTCTGAAAGTATTTGTATGGAGTGTAGCCATGTATGGAAGTGAAACATGGATGATAACTAGTTTGGACAAGAAGAGAATAGAAGCTTTCGAAATGTGGTGCTACAGAAGAATGCTGAAGATAAGGTGGGTAGATCACGTAACTAATGAGGAGGTATTGAATAGGATTGGGGAGAAGAGAAGTTTGTGGCACAACTTGACTAGAAGAAGGGATCGGTTGGTAGGACATGTTTTGAGGCATCAAGGGATCACAAATTTAGCATTGGAGGGCAGCGTGGAGGGTAAAAATCGTAGAGGGAGACCAAGAGATGAATACACTAAGCAGATTCAGAAGGATGTAGGTTGCAGTAGGTACTGGGAGATGAAGGAGCTTGCACAGGATAGAGTAGCACGGAGAGCTTCATCAAACCAGTCTCAGGACTGAAGACCACAACAACAACAACCAGACAGGATAGGAAGAAAAAACTGTTTGTTGGGGACTGCACTGGACAAGATTTGAAAACCTGAGAGCTTAAAGGTGGAAGACTGGATAATATGCTAATCGATGATTTTCGTTGCTATAATCACAATTTAAGTTCAACATATTCCAAGTCTTATGGAGACACTGCCCTCTTTCAGTACCACTTCCTCTTAATATTGACACTTTGTCTTCGAGATTTTCTTCTATGCTGTAGCTCCATATTATCTCTTGTTAGAGACCAACAGTACTCAGCCGTCAGCCCTTCATCCCACCTGCCTTGAGAATGAGATTGAGATTCTATTTCTTTCATTTCTTGATGAGCCCTTTCTCCATGTTCTTCACTAACATCTCCAAGACTGTCAGGGAAGACGTCAAGATGGCTGTGAAGAAAATGCATTTTAAGGCTCATATTGCATACTAAATTATTCAGAGTCATCAGTATATTTTCCACCATGGCTTTGAAATCTAGATGTTTCCTTTCCCCAAGAAATTGTCAACCATGTGCTTAAATCCTGTCCAAGGCAGTCATTCTTCCTGTGGTAGTATATTTTCTAATACTTCATCTTTCATCAAACTTCTAATGCTAAGTCGCACAAATATTCCTTCTTTAAGATTAGCCTCAGACAGAAAAGAAAATTTGGAACTTATATAATTAAAATAAAATAATCACCACTTCCCCCATGAAGCATGGACCTTGCTGTTGGTGGGGAGGATTGCGTGCCTCAGCGATACAGATGGCCGTACCGTAGGTGCAACCACAACGGAGGGGTATCTGTTGAGAGGCCAGACAAACATGTGGTTCCTGAAGAGGGGCAGCAGCCTTTTTAGTAGTTGCAGGGGCAACAGTCTGGATGATTGACTGATCTGGCCTTGTAACATTAACCAAAACGGCCTTGCTGTGCTGGTACTGCGAACGGCTGAAAGCAAGGGGAAACTACAGCCATAATTTTTCCCGAGGACATGCAGCTTTACTGTATGATTAAATGATGATGGCGTCCTCTTGGGTAAAATATTCCGGAGGTAAAATAGTCCCCCATTCGGATCTCCAGGCGGGGACTACTCAAGAGGACGTCGTTGCCAGGACTTGCACAGGATAGAGTAGCATGGAGAGCTGCATCAAACCAGTCTCAGGACTGAAGACCACAACAACAACAACAACAACAACAACATAATTAAAATAATCACCATCTTTATACACTGCTTTGACAAAATGTTTCATGATTACTAGTTTAATATGAAGAGGTGGCAGGATGATTTTCTCTGTTTTCACCAGATATTCACACACAACATTTCTCTCTTCAGAATTCATTCTATTCTACTCAATACGATTCACAGGCATGACAATCCCAGAGGCATGGGAAACAAAATTATTCTGTAAAGCCTGACTGTTGTTCCAGCAGCATTCCTCTTACTTTTAGGTCTCCACATATAATCCATTGGCATTCAAATAGTGTAATGTCTTCAGCAGCATCTTCATATTTTCATAGGTTTCTTTGAAGTGCACAGAGCATGCTACTGCCACTGAGCCATACTTATTTCCAATGTGTAGAACTATGGTCTTGAAGCTTTTTTTGTTAGAATCTATGAATAGCCTCCATTCATTCATGTTGTACATAACACTATATCTCAAAACACATCTTCAATATTCTTACAATACACAAGAGGGCCTTCTGAAGTGAAATACTAATGAAATTCTGATTCTCTTGATTGAAATCAATAGACAGCTGTGCCCAGGATAGGCAAATATTTTTCTTTTAATTGAGACCCCAAAACTTGTGTTCGTTCTTTTGAGAGCTCCAGATCTCTTACCAAGTCACTCAGTTCTTCTAGTGTAAGTGGCTCTGGTTGTCCTTTTGTGGGTGTGGAGTTATATCAGGATCTGAAGTTTCAATTGATGATGTTGAAGACTCTAAAGCAGAGGGCGGGTCAAGCACAGGAATGATAGGATGATGTGGTATGATCTTACAGCTGATTTTAGGTTTGGATAAACAAGTACTTTCACACTGTTCTTGCTCGGCGCACCAGCTTTCATCATACAAAAATTGCTGTCATCTGCATGGTTTCCTCATTCTTTCCATAGCACTGGAATCCTGAATGGTAAAGATTTCTGCTTGCTTTGTGTCCATTTACCCAAACCTGCAATGCATGTATGACAAGCAGTATATGGAGGAAAAGTTTTGTCCTGATGTCCCTAACTTCATACTGAAATAAGATAGGTATGCTTCTCTGAGATATGAGGTTATGTTCTCTCTCCTGATTATGAGAGTCAGAGAGCTGCATATGTAAAAAAAAAAAACACATTAGGATCATGTCATTACTGTTGACTCATACAAATTCCACTTCAAATTTATATTCAAATAACTTTGATGCATTTGTGTGCCTCTAAACAAATTGAGGAGTATTGCTCTTCTCACAGTCAAATTTACAATCTATTGCATTAGTCAAATTTAACAAAAGAAACTTTAGGAATTACATAAAAACTGTGAGTGTTAGAAGAAAACAGATTACATTTTTGTAAAGAGTATTACAAAGCTACTCTAACTGATGCACTTTCAGGTAAAGTGCTGAAACATAGCAACCCTGTATTATTAGATGTTGACAGTGAGGTATGCAATATATGTGCAGTAGTTTTACACATAAATGTGCCTAGAGCAGTTTTCAGTGAGTATGTTATGTTACAGGGACTTGTAATCATAAGATGAGGTGTGTTCAAAGATTATTTTGAGTGGGATACTGTGTTTGTGATTGAAATGAAAAAGAAAGAGGTTAAGATTTCACACAATATTGCAAAAATAAATGCAAGAGCAGGGTGTGAGAGTAAGTGTGACCCATTAAATAGGTAGCACATTAACTGAATTTTAGTAAACACATGAGGCAGGAAGTAGTTCCCCAGCAGGGTGGTCTCATTCTTCCTTTATTAAATCACTTTCTTTTCATTATATCCTATCTACAGAGTGTCAGAAATAAGCAATCTTCTCCTCCTATTTCCAGTTCATAGGTATGTAAAGGGTTTACTGCAATAACTGAATTTTTGTATGTTCATGGACTCTAACATACCAGAGGATGGGAACATATGTTGGTTAAATACTATATCAGTTCAATTTCATGAGAAAAATGTCCTACATATACAATGACAGAAAAAAAATCACAATGCAGAAAGTAATAAAAATAGAGTAATGAAATTTTGGGAATACATTTGTCTAGGTAACATATGTAAGTAATTAACATTGTAAGATCACAAATTAATGTAAGCACAAGGTAAGCCATTGTAAATGTGAAATGCTGAACATTAATATCCAGTGTAGCTGCCTGAATTTTGAATGCAAGCTTGCACACATACATGCATTGTGTTTACAGGTGCCGGATGTCAGCTTCTGTGATGGAGTTCCATGCCTGTTGCACGTGGTCAGTTGGTACAGGGACAATTAATGCTGGTTGTGGATGATGAAGGACTTGCCGTCCAATGATGTTCCCGTAAGTTCTTGTCTGGAACAAATCTGGTGATCGAGCAGGCCAAGGCAATGTGTCGACACTCTGTAGAGCATTTTAGGCCTCCTTCTAGCCAACACATGGCCATCACTGACACCAAGGCAGAACCAGCTTTCATCAGCTAACACAACAGACCTTCACCCTGCCCTCCAATAACCTCTTGCTTGACAAAACTGAAGTCACATACTGTGCTGGTTTAGGGTCAGTGGAATGCACGCTACAGGGCATCTCGCTCAGAGCTGTCCTTGAAGTAACCAATTTGTGACAGTATGTTATGTCCATGTGGTGCCAACTGCTGCTCAAATTTCCGCTGCAGGAACAATATGACGCACCAAACTCCAAATGTAATGGTCTTCCCTCCCAGTAGTGCCACACGGCATCACATGAGGAATATCCAGCTTCTCATAGCCCTATTGCACAACCTCATTCAAACTCAATGACATGTTGATAACGGTATTTTTGTTGTCTTAAACACATTCTTGACTACATCAGCTCACCATGTCCAGTCGCAAAGGTAACTAATACTCATGACCATTATAGCATGTCTTTAAAGCAGACCTGATTTGCAACCTCATAGTGGTGTTACTACAGCCACTCTTATGTGACTTGTGCAAATTTGAATAGACATCATTTTTCAGATGTAGAAACATGCCTATCAATTTTTGTTTCTATTGTACAACTTCTTCTTGGTGCTGCAGTTTTTTTTTTTTTTTTTTTTTTTTTTTTCCGGTTGAGTTAGATTGGGTGATGTTGAAAACTTAATTTAATTAATTCCAAAATCTTTCTCTGCTTAATAATTATACAGTCATTTCCTTCAATTCAAATTAAAAATAAAACCATTTTGCTATATTATAGTGCTGACTTCATAAAAACACATCAAAAGTCACCTTTCAGGATAAAGTAAATAAATTTTGAGACGAAATTAGTAATGTTTCCAACAGTAAAAATTACAAAAAGTAAATGTTTTTCATTAGGGAATCCTGCAGGTGTGATGAGAACAAAATAAGTATTTTAAAGTAAAATAATATCTTTCCCTATGGTACTGAAATGTAGTGAAAAAGCTTTAATCTGTTATGTAATAGAGAGTCAAGATTTGTTAAGTAATGGGGTTGATTTGTCAATGGAAAGAGTAGTCTTTGTATAAGAAACAAAGCACGAATTTTCATGATCGATAACTATATGATGATGTAGTAATGAGAAACTGGAAACAACAATATGTAATGGATTATTTGAAGTAACAATGAAAAATATGAGAGGTATTGTATGAGGCAAAAGTGGTTATGGATCCTGTCTTTGAAGTAGTTAATTTTGCAGATGCACTTCTACAGATGACAAGTTTGTGAGGAAAGGCTTTAACCAGAAGGCAGACATGAATAGCTAGTGAAATGTAAATACGTGCAAAAAACATTTTCTGTTGTACTAAAACACCTGTGTCATGTGAGGTAACATCCGAATAGTATATGTAACTTACGGTACTTAAAAGAAAGATTAGAATGAAATATTAATGTTTAGAGAGGTTGTTAATTGTATACATGTGCATATTTTATTTTCCCTGATATTAACATTTCTTATATATGCCATTGGTACTAATGGATCTGAGCATTAATTCGTTAAAGAAAACTGTATTGATAATTATTAGCAATCAATAAATGAAGTAAATAAGAAATATTCTGACAGCAATAAACAAAAGTAAAGTAATGATTTCAGAAACATTGAATAAATTTTGAGAATTACAATAATTTTGATCTTTATTTCAAAAGAATTGTAGGACTATAAATGGCTTCCATCTCCATTAAGTGAACTAATGCATAGTTTCGTAAACTTCCTCTGTTGAATCACACTGCTTTTTAACCTGGTCACCCCAGAATCCAAAATACCAGTTGCACCAGTAATACTGGTGGTGGATTGACCACCTGGGGTAATATTGTGATTATCAAAATGCTCAAAATGCTCCGTGATGATTTTACCCGGAATCAGGTGGGGTTGAGTAGACTCATTGAGTGTTAAGATTGGAAGGGTTAGTTCCAGAATATTATGAACCCCCCATGAACCATGGACCTTGCCGTCGGTGGGGAGGCTTGCGTGCCTCAGCGATACAGATGGCCGTACCGTAGGTGCAACCACAACGGAGGGGTATCTGTTGAGAGGCCAGACAAACATGTGGTTCCTGAAGAGGGGCAGCAGCCTTTTCAGTAGTTGCAGGGGCAACAGTCTGGATGATTGACTGATCTGGCCTTGTAACATTAACCAAAACGGCCTTGCTGTGCTGGTACTGCGAACGGCTGAAAGCAAGGGGAAACTACAGCCGTAATTTTTCCCGAGGACATGCAGCTTTACTGTATGATTAAATGATGAAGGTATCCTCTTGGGTAAAATATTCCAGAGGTAAAATAGTCCCCCATTCGGATCTCCAGGCAGCGACTACTCAAGGGGACGTCATTATCAGGAGAAAGAAAACTGGCGTTCTACGGATCGGAGCGTGGAATGTCAGATCCCTTAATCGGGCAGGTAGGTTAGAAAATTTAAAAAGGGAAATGCATAGGTTAAAGTTAGATATAGTGGGAATTAGTGAAGTTCGGTGGCAGGAGGAACAAGACTTTTGGTCAGGTGATTACAGGGTTATAAATACAAAATCAAATAGGGGTAATGCAGGAGTAGGTTTAATAATGAATAAAAAAAATAGGAGTGCGGGTTAGCTACTACAAGCAGCATAGTGAACGCATTATTGTGGCCAAGATAGACACAAAGCCCATGCCTACTACAGTAGTACAAGTTTATATGCTAACTAGCTCTGCAGATGATGAAGAAATTGAAGAAATGTATGACGAGATAAAAGAAATTATTCAGGTAGTGAAGGGAGACGAAAATTTAATAGTCATGGGTGACTGGAACTCGTCAGTAGGAAAAGGGAGAGAAGGAAACATAGTAGGTGAATATGGATTGGGGGGAAGAAATGAAAGAGCAAGCCGCCTTGTAGAATTTTGCACAGAGCATAACTTAATCATAGCTAACACTTAGTTCAAGAATCATAAAAGAAGGTTGTATACCTGGAAGAATCCTGGAGATACTAAAAGGTATCAGATAGATTATATAATGGTAAGACAGAGATTTAGGAACCAGGTTTTAATTCGTAAGACATTTCCAGGGGCAGATGTGGATTCTGACCACAATCTATTGGTTATGAACTGCAGATTGAAACTGAAGAAACTGCAAAAAGGTGGGAATTTAAGGAGATGGGACCTGGATAAACTGAAAGAACCAGAGGTTGTAGAGAGTTTCAGGGAGAGCATAAGGGCACAATTGACAGGAATGGGGGAAAGAAATACAGTAGAAGAAGAATGGGTAGCTCTGAGGGATGAAGTAGTGAAGGCAGCAGAGGATCAAGTAGGTAAAAAGGCGAGGGCTAATAGAAATCCTTGGGTAACAGAAGAAATATTGAATTTAATTGATGAAAGGAGAAAATATAAAAATGCAGTGAATGAAGCAGGCAAAAAGGAATACAAATGTCTCAAAAATGAGATCGACAGGAAGTGCAAAATGGCTAAGCAGGGATGGCTAGAGGACAAATGTAAGGATATAGAGGCTTGTCTCACTAGGGGTAAGATAGATACTGCCTACAGGAAAATTAAACAGACCTTTGGAGAGAAGAGAACCACTTGTATGAATATCAAGACCTCAGATGGAAACCCAGTTCTAAGCAAAGAAGGGAAGGCAGAAAGGTGGAAGGAGTATATAGAGGGTTTATACAAGGGCGATGTACTTGAGGACAATATTATGGAAATGGAAGAGAATGTAGACGAAGACGAAATGGGAGATAAGATACTGCGTGAAGAGTTTGACAGAGCACTGAAAGACCTGAGTCGAAACAAGGCCCCGGGAGTAGACAACATTCCATTAGAACTACTGATGGCCTTGGGAGAGCCAGTCATGACAAAACTCTACCATCTGGTGAGCAAGATGTATGAGACAGGCGAAATACCCACAGACTTCAAGAAGAATATAATAATTCCAATCCCAAAGAAAGCAGGTGTTGACAGATGTGAGAATTACCGAACTATCAGTTTAATAAGTCACAGCTGCAAAATACTAACGCGAATTCTTTACAGACGAATGGAAAAACTGGTAGAAGCGGACCTTGGGGAAGATCAGTTTGGATTCCGTAGAAATGTTGGAACACGTGAGGCAATACTAATCTTACGACTTATCTTAGAAGAAAGATTAAGAAAAGGCAAACCTACGTTTCTAGCATTTGTAGACTTAGAGAACGCTTTTGACAACGTTAACTGGAATACTCTCTTTCAAATTCTGAAGGTGGCAGGGGTAAAATACAGGGAGCGAAAGGCTATTTACAATTTGTACAGAAACCAGATGGCAGTTATAAGAGTCGAGGGGCATGAAAGGGAAGCAGTTCTTGGGAAAGGAGTGAGACAGGGTTGTAGCCTCTCCCCGATGTTATTCAATCTGTATATTGAGCAAGCAGTAAAGGAAACAAAAGAAAAATTCGGAGTAGGTATTAAAAAGCATGGAGAAGAAGTAAAAACTTTGAGGTTTGCCGATGACATTGTAATTCTGTCAGAGGCAGCAAAGGACTTGGAAGAGCAGTTGAACGGAATGGACAGTGTCTTGAAAGGAGGATATAAGATGAACATCAACAAAAGCAAAACGAGGATAATGGAATGTAGTCAAATTAAATCAGGTGATGCTGAGGGAATTAGATTAGGAAATGAGAGTTTTGCTATTTAGGGAGTAAAATAACTGATGATGGTCGAAGTAGAGAGGATATAAAATGTAGACTGGCAATGGCAAGGAAATCGTTTCTGAATAGGAGAAATTTGTTAACATCGGGTATAGATTTAAGTGCCAGGAAGTCGTTTCTGAAAGTATTTGTATGGAGTGTAGCCATGTATGGAAGTGAAACATGGACGATAAACAGTTTGGACAAGAAGAGAATTGAAGCTTTCGAAATGTGGTGCTACAGAAGAATGCTGAAGATAAGGTGGGTAGATCACGTAACTAATGAGGAGGTATTGAATAGGATTGGAGAGAAGAGAAGTTTGTGGCACAACTTGACTAGAAGAAGGGATCGGTTGGTAGGACATCTTTTGAGGCATCAAGGGATCACAAATTTAGCATTGGAGGGCAGTGTGGAGGGTAAAAATCGTAGAGGGAGACCAAGAGATGAATACACTAAGCAGATTCAGAAGGATGTAGGCTGCAGTAGGTACTGGGAGATGAAGAAGATTGCACAGGATAGAGTAGCATGGAGAGCTGCATCAAACCAGTCTCAGGACTGAAGACCACAACAACAACAACAACAACATGAAAAGTATAGACTGACACACACACACACACACACACACACACACACACACACACACACACACTCACAAAGATGATGTGACTTACCAAACGAAAGCGGTGGCAGGTCGAGAGACACACAAACAAACACAAACATACACACAAAATTCAAGCTTTCGCAACCAACGGTTGCTTCATCAGGAAAGAGGGAAGGAGAGGGAAAGACGAAAGGATGTGGGTTTTAAGGGAGAGGGTAAGGAGTCATTCCAATCCCGGGAGCGGAAAGACTTACCTTAGGGGGAAGAAAGGACAGGTATACACTCGCACACACACCCATATCCAACCGCACATACACAGACACAAGCAGGCAAGCAGCCCTTTACAAATGTCAATAAATCATTTTCTTTGAGGTAAGTCATAATGTTTGAACACAGTATATATTTCAAAATCCTAATGAAAATTGACATTAGTGATATGGATCTGTAATTCTGTGGATTACTTCTGTTTCCTTTTTTGGGTACTGGTGAGAGTTGCGATCCTTAAGTAAGGACCTTTTGTTGAGTCAGTGGTTGTATATAACTGCTGAGTATGGAGCTATTTTTTCAGAATACTCTGAAAGGAACCTGAATGGCATACAACTTATTAAGTGAGTTAAGCTGCTTCATTACAACACAGATATCTATTTCTAAGTTACTCATGTTGGCAGCTGTTCTAGATTCAAATTCTGGAAAATATATTTGGTCTTCTTTTGTGAAGGAGTTTTGGAAATCTGTGTTTAGTAACTCTGCTGTAGTGACACTGTCATAAGTGAGATCACATATTACTGCACAGAGTACTGATTGTATGTTGCTGCATGCCAGGGCCACTTGTCTTGTGCTGATACCTGTCTCTTCTTCGACAGCCCATAGAACATACTCTTCCTGGTAAAACACACAAGGAGGATGTAGTCTCTTTCAATCATTAGCTTGTGGTGTTATGGATCCTGTCTTGGCAGCGTTATGGTACACAGCACCAAAGGTTGGATGACATGGCTGTCTTCAGTCTGGAAACATCACCCAATAAAGCTATGCAGCTTTGTGTACATTTCCATAAGCATGGCTGTACACACACACACACACACACACACACACACACACAAATGCAAACAAACACGTATCTGCCTCCTCACAAAATGAATATCCTCCCACGTCTGAGCAGTGCACTTTCAGTTAACTCACTACCTGTAGTACATGTACATAATTGACCCATTGAAGACAGATGCATGAGGAATGTAAACAAGTTTCAATGGCAAACAGAACACCATTTAGGTTAGAATGAAGCACACAGGTGCATAGGTAAGTGCAGTTGTTGGGGTGTACTTGGAAATCCATAGAATGTCAACTTTCATCCTAACTAAAAGACAGAGGATTTTCAGACATACATTTATATGAACTTTTTTCCTTGTTCAGGTGCAAGAAACATGTCCCCAAAGTTTTTAAAAGCATTTTTGAAATATTCTGTATAATGATGATAACCAGCAAAAGTTCTGATAGCATTCACATCTGAGAAGTTCTAATTGTCACATTATTTAAATTATCGTTATTTATTATAGATTTGAAAAATATTTAAGTCATCTGCCACTGAATTACTCAGTCAGCTATTTATTAATACCTGTGCATATAACTCAATGCAGGGTGATGAAATACAGCAAGCTGGAACCATCCATCTGCTCTTATTGCACAAAAACTAATAATTTTTTTCTGTATTCATTAGTCCACGTTTGATAAAGTTACCTAGGCAGTGTACATGTAACATATGCATAGTATTTTAAAACATTAACTAGAATGAGTATCATTTGGATTTATGATTCAGTCTCTTTATAATGTGCTGATTCTCATGCTGTAGATAGTTTTCATGGAAAACTTGTTTTTTTTAAAAATGTGGATGACTAAACTTCTTAACACAACACTCAAGAGTAAATTTATAGTGAACTAATTACCAGCTCTGTTCACACTGACACCACTCTTAGGAAGACTGACATACTGACTTCCCCATAAAAAGTATGTTGATTTATGTTAGACCATTGCAGATTTTGTCTACGTGCTTATTAGAGTCTGACCTTTACCATTATACTTTTGTCAACATGTCTTTTGTGCACCAGATTACATACTTCACTGATTAATTAGGCCATTAATTAAGATTTTTTCATACTTCACCATAGTTTTCAGTACAGCACTTGTATTTATAAATGGGGGTTTCCCAATGAGAATACATAAAATGGTTTCATTAACTTTTCTAATTCACTTAACCCACAATATATTCCATAAACTAAATTACTCTTAATACTTATAGAATATCCAACTTAGCAAATTATAATCTTCCAGTTTTCAAATGATTACATAGTTTTTGAAACCACAATATCTTCAAATGCCAATTATTAAATAGTTAGACACCAACCACAATTTTCTGTCTGGACCAGCTAACATTAGCACAACACCTATGAGAGATATCAAGAAATCATGGTTAGCCCGAGTTGTGCTTATTGTGTAGTTCACATTTAATATTTCTATTAGGTATTGTGACAGTGTATATATGATCAGCAGGTACGCATGGAGTATTTGATGTACTTTTATAAAGCAGTGATTATGTCAATTCTTTTGAACTGATTGATGGTGTTTACTTCTGATTGATATTGAGTTTTATGCAGTTAATGTTTATTCATCTCAGTGGCTGTCACAAAAACTTGAGTTTGCACACTGTTTACGTAACATACAGTCTCTATGTCCTGTTAATACCATGTCTAAAAGGATTGTGACTTAAGGCAGTGATTATGTTGTTAATGCCACATCTGTGCATAGTGAAATGGACATATGAAGCTATCTGCTTCCATAAAAACGTGTTGTGAACTTGATTTGGTCATCATTTCTGTATCCATGTGTAGCTAGATATGAGTGCATGCATCAGAACCCAGGAGAAAAATAGGTGATGCTGCAAGGCAGAAGGGCTACCTGCAGAAGCAAACACATCACCAAATGATAGTCAAGCTAAACACTACTGCCTCATTGTGGAGGAGACACAGACTAGGACAACTCCAAAGCAACCTACACAACAATAAGACACAAAGCAGATCCTTCACCACAATGATGTTAACAGGCCAAGAGCAAAGGGAGATACAACCCGAATCATAACCAGAGGGAAAGACCATGGGCCAAGTGAGGTTGTTATTTAAAAGTCTGCAGTACAGTGATGATAGTAACTGACAGTATCAGACGGGAGTACTCAACTGATTGACTGTTCACATGGTGATAGTATTTTACTACTTACATCATGAGATAGGTGGCATACTCATTATGCAAGTGCATTTATGCCCTCTGATGGTCATCTATGTCCATCTCATCTAGCAAACATTCAACTTCCAGCGAGCCCCATATGAGAGTCACAATGTTTGTAATGGCAATAAATGTGGAAAACAGACATGTCACTTGGAAATCTATGTAGTGAACATCATTTACACGATTCCTAGAAATCAATTTCCAAATATTCTACAAGACTTTATGACTAAGACTCTGACATCTTAATGGATAGTGCAGGTCGACACCTTTGCAAGTGGTTACCCAAGCAAAGGTGAAAGCTGAAATTTGCATACAAAAGGAACTGAATAAAGAACAGGGCAGGACAAAACAATTCTTTATTCTAAAGTTTGGTGTAGTATGAATATTATATAAAACTCATAACTGGAGATCTCTGGAACTCAGAAACAAAGCACATAATAATTAATTGCCACTTCTTGCATAATTTGGCAGAATATTTGAACTAGGAGATATGTATTTCAGTAAACATTAATGTTCATAACTTAGCCAAACACTGCAAAATCCCAGATGGAAAAAACTAGACTGAGATGTCAGACAAAGCTCTTCATCATATTTCAGAAAATACACAAAATCCCCCCCCCCACACACACACTCTTGGCCACTGTTATCTCCAGGCCCTGAGGTCCCATTGCACCTGGAGACAACTGTGGCCATGAGTGTGTGAGTTGTGTGTGTGCTTCTAAATCAAATGAAGGACTTTGCACAGTAGCTTAGTCTGCTCTCTAAAATTAGCTGAAATAGTAAAAATGCTCAGTATGAAGTAGTATGTGGCAGATCATAATTTCTTAGTCAGTTACTAACAAGAAATACATGAAATTGCCGAAGGCAGACCTAGGATCTGAGATCTAAGCTGCAGCTGCACTTTCCCTACCCTGCTTTGCTGGACAAGCACTTGGAAATGGTATAAAATAAAATAGTTGATGCAGAAAATTTCACAGATAGTCAGAGGGGCTGAACAGCACTTACCTTCAAGAGGTGTTACTCCCAGTACTGCACACAGAAAGTCTTAAAATTGAAACCAGTTTTTACCTTCTATAAGTGTATATTTTGTTCTGAATTTGGAAATATCTATGTGTATATGTGAATGACAATAAAGAACTTATTAAAAAATTCTATTGTAAAATACCTTTCTCCCATTTTTTTACTTGAATCCTCTGCAGACACTGTCTGTAAAGCCAGTGCTTTCTGTGCCTTCAACAGAAATGGTGTTACCCATTGGAATGATATCATTGATATGAGACCAATTTTATCGACAGGCAGTCGCTCAGCAACCCTGGACAACAGATCAGAAATGATTTTTAAAATGTGAGATTAGTTGTTTTTCTATTTTTAATAATTCTGGCTAGGGTCCAGAATATTAACATTCAATTTTATTGCTGATCTTACTCAAAACTGGACATCACACACATACACAACATGTAGTATTTTACTATACACCGATCAGCCAGAATATTATGACCACTGACTTGCTATTGACATAAACCCATTCAGGCAATAGTAGCATTACATGACAAGGAATGATTGCTATTGAGACACATGCATGGTACATGTGGTACCAGTGACTCTGCTGTCTATATGTAGAATGGGGAAAGCACACGATCTATCTGAGTTTGATCAAGGGCAGATTATGATGGCCTGGAGGCTTGGCATGAGCATTTTGGAAACTGCACAACTTGTTGGGTGTTTGAGGAGTCCTGTGGGGAGTGTATTCAACACTAGGCAAAACCAAGGCAAAACAACATCCAGACATCATGGTCTTGGGTGGATACCCCTCGTAACAGCTATCTGATGTCAGTAGGCTGGATAGATTGGTAAAACAGAACAGTTGGTGAACTGTGGTGGAACTAAGATCATACTTTAATGCTAGGCAGAGTACAAGTGTGTCTGAACACACAATGTGCCAAACACTACTAACGATGGGCCTCTGCACCCGGCAACCCATTGTGCCAATGTTAACACCACGACATTGGCAACTACAGTTGAAATGGACATGTGACCATTGGCACTGGACGTTGGCATAGTGGCAGAGGACTGCGTGGTCTGATGAATCCTGACATCTTCTTCATACACCAATGGGAGAGCACAAATCCTTCCTCTTCCAGGGGGACAGCTCCTGTTCTGTACTGTGGGATGGAGACAAGCTGGTGATGGCTCCATTATGCTCTGGGAAACAATTACATGGGCATCCGTGGGTCCATTGGAGCTCATGCAAGACACCATGACAGCCAAGGCATATCATACACTGGTTACAGTCCACATACACCACTTCATGGCAGTGGCATTTATCAACAAGGTAATGTGACATGTCACAAGGCCAAGAGTGTGATGGAGTGTTTTCAGGAGCACAGTGGCAGGTTCCAATTGATATGCTGGCCCCCCATTCAGATTGGAACTCAATCGAACATATCTGGGATATGATTGAACATGGTGTCAGAGCTCATAATCCCACTCCCCAGAATTTATGGGAATTAGGTGACTTGCACATGCAGATGTGGAGCCAACTCCCTCCTGCAGCCTACCAAGGCCTCACTGCTTCCATGCCATTATGCATTGCGACTGTTATCCATAAAAAAAGTGGACAAACCAGCTATTAGGTAGGTGGTCATAATGTTCTGGTTGATCAGTGTATGTTGTGTGTCTGAAGTTGAAAAGCCCAAATTGTCATCACACATTTATTTATTTCGATTATTGACAAAAAGTAACACACCCTACCAAAATGCAACTCCCAGACTGCAGTACAGTGTGGTAAGTAATGACAGACTGACTGTGCACATGATTTGAATTCATAAATTATGTGTGCAGTTCCTTACAAGCTGACTTCTCTGAACCTTTGAACAAATCTTTGTCCTTTGGTATTTTTTTATTAATTTTTTAGACTCCTTGTAAGTTCTCCTGCTAAATGTGCAGGCAAATGACCACTGTAAAATTTTCACACTTTCAGGTAAATTGTTAACCTCCAAACTGAAAAAGGAATGCAAGAAATAGGAATTTGTGGAAGGTGGTGAAAACTTTCATGAACAATTAAATTAAAGACATATTTCTAGTAGCATGATGCACTTCCTTTTGCACTAACTAAAACAGTGATATATTTTACATGGACACTAGAAAGAGCTGGGGGTTTTGAAAATAATTAATTTCGAGGTACAATGATATACAATTTTAGTATGAAATCACCAGTTTCTACAGTTACCAGCCACCTTCAGATCAACAAGGCAAATAAGATTGAATGTTAAAAGAGGAGTTATACAGGTTACAGGAAAATTAATATGCAGTAAAATACCATTGTAATGATTGAATCCTGAAAAGTTGCCAGACAAATGAATATTAACAACGAAGATTAGCTACATGTCTTGTAACTTAGATAGAGACATACAGGGCAAGCAGCTTTTGCCAATCCATTAAGACATCATATGCATGGAGAAATTGCTGATTTCATGCCCACTGATGAGAATTTGAAGGTAAAAAGCAACATTGTCATGTCCTGTCTGTAAGCAACAACCCAAATGCCATATATGGAGGGAATCAAACATTAAGTAAGGCAGAGTTGCAAAGTTTGACTGGATGTACCTCTGGACTAGGGTTATTGGTTTCCATCATACATTTGTCTACATGTGCCTAAGTCTGTATGTCACTTTCACTGTGACAAGTACTTGAACCTAAGGGTTTGATTAGAGCAACATAATCTGGCACTTCTGTGGTTCATGGTCTTTAGTACCATAAGTTACTGTGAATACCCAAATATTAACAAAGTTATAGGCTGGGTTGGTCATTTGTTGTGGTAATTGACTGCAGAATATAGTAAGCATCATCTATAGTCAACACTCGCTAAAGTTATAAATTAGTGCCCATGCACTTCTGCAAGTTAATTGTTAACATGTGAAGAAGGAGACCAGTCAGGAAATCCACAGTCTCATTCCCCTATCATATCTATATCTAACTCTCATTTCACTCTTATACATAGCTGCTTATGTACCAAGAAATGGATGACCTCAAATCCCATGTCATCTCTAATCTGAGTGAGAGCTAAGTAAATAAGTTGCAAAATACACCCCATTATGGCACCTAAAATACATTTATTTATTTATTCCATGTGATCTGATGGTACACAGTGTGTTGCAGATGTCGGAAAATATCATTTAACATTGTTAACATATATTAACGTAAGCCTATAGTATCTTAATGTATTGTATTGCTCAATGTTTTCAATTTAACTCAAACAGCAAGATTACTGTTCTAAGTATTCATTTACAGAGTAAAAACAGTGACACAACAAATATGACTTCACGGCTTTGCTAAATTTTATGTTGTCTTCGATGGACTTAATATTAGTGGGAAGATTGTTGAACAGTTGGAGGCCCATGTGGAAAACTCCCTTTTTACACAGTTGAGTGCTGTACATATAACATGCAGGTTTGCATTTTTCCTGGTGTTGTGTTCATGTATTTCATTATTTTTTACGACTCTGGGGTCAGTTGGCACTATGTGTTTTCTGAAGAATTTTAGAGTCTCTAGAATGTAGAGGCAAGGCAGTGTAAGGATTTCCAACTTTCTGAAGTTGGGTTTGCAGGAGTCTCTGGGTTTGCTCCCAGTAATAATCCTCATTGCTCTCTTCTGGATTCTGAATGTGCTCAGAGCAGTTGGAGCATTTCCCCAGAATATTACACCATATTTTAGGTGGGCTTGTATGTAAGTGTAGTATTCACTAGTTAATGTTTTCAGGCTAGCACATGTTTTCAGTACACTCAATGCATAACAGCCAGTACAAATCCTGGCATTTACCTTTCCTATATGTGTATTCCATTTCAGGTTATCTTGAACCCACAGACCTAGGAATTTGAAAACAGTGTCGGTATCTACTGACTGGTTATTTATAGTGACAGATGGCTGAGAGGAATTTGCATTTTGTGTTGTGTGGAAGTTCATGGAAGCTGTCTTTTTGGTGTTGATAGTTAATCTGTTGATTTTTGCCCAGTTGCTGAGTTGATCAGTAGCCAAGTTCACAGCTTTTTGCACAGCCTCTGTATTCTCCCCTTTGAGGAGTACAGTTGTGTCATCAGCAAATATTATTGTTTTGTGTGCATCAACATTCAGGCTCAAGTCATTAATATACAGGAGGAAAAGTAGGGGTCCCACTACTGAGCCCTGTGGAACACCTTGCTTTACAGTTTTATTACTTGATAGTATTTCAGTTATTGAGTTGCTTTGTCTATTAGTATATTTCATGCTGACTCTCTGCATTCGATTGGTTAGGAATGTAGCAATCCAGTTGTTTGCAATTCCTCTGATACCGTAGTGTTCTAATTTTTCCAGTAATATTTTGTGGTCAACAGTGTCAAAAGCCTTTGACAGATCCAGAAATATGCCTGTTATGGGTTGTTTTCTATCTAACAGTTCTAAAAGTGTATTTATGCAATCATATACTGCAGTTTCAGTAGATTTGTTGCTTCTGAACCCATGTTGAGCTAAACTTAGTAAATCTTTTTTTTTTCAATGAAGTCCATCATTTTTTTGGACATTATTTTTTCAAAAACTTTAGAAAAGCAGAATGAGATTGAGACAGGCCTGTAGTTATTCCTTTTGAAGACAGGAATTACTTTAGAAAGTTTCAGAGCTTCAGGGAAGATACCTGCCTGGAAAGAACAGCCACAGAGGTGAGTTAATGGTTCAGCAATTGTGTGTTCACAATTTTTTATTACAGTTGCTGGGATATCATCAATTCCAGCTGAATATGAATTTTTTAACTCTCTGAGGGCTCTTGCAACATCATTTTCTGTGACTTTGGTAATGAAAATTGACTCTGCACATGTGTGATATTTTTGGTTTGCTGGTTGGTAATTTGTGTTAGGATTATTTTGGACCAGTTTTTCAGCTATGCTTGTAAAGAAATTGTTGAATGAGCTCACCACAACTTCGGGATTAGACATGTCAGGTCTGAGGTCCAGGCTTCAATTCCTGGCTGAGTACCTTTACTAAGAAGTAAGATGCCTCAGAGTACAAAAGACGGGACTTCCTCCTAAAAGAACTAGCAAGCCACATCTTAGGAAGAATTGGCTTGAGCTTTGAGGGGCAGGAGTGAAGCAAGGAAGAAGCAGAAGTCACCATCCCACAGCACAGAATTGGAAGACTGCAGTGAGCAGCCTGCAGCAGTAAACAAGATAGAACGCCTTTCATAGCAATTGTGACAGTCGAGGTTAGGGCCACCAACACTTGAATCAGTGGCACACACTTGCTGAATACACCAAATTTGGACATCGCACTTGCGCAAAATGCCAGCACAGTGCCTCTGCCTGACCGACAAATGCGGTGGGTGAATCACAATATAGCATGGAAACAAAGTCTATGGCTGTGAGAAAGGATGAAAAAATTATGCATTAAGTGGTGCAACCTTATTCAGTGTCCTAGACTGCACCAAAGGATGCACTCAGATCCCAGTAGCACAGGCAGTCATACTGAAGACAGCCATAATCACCCCATCCATTTTATACGAGAGCATTTCATGATATTCTGCCTCTGAAATGTCACATAGGTTTATAGACTCCATATTACAAAGTCTCTCCTTTTGCTTTGTGTATCTGGATGATATTCTGGTTTCCTCAGCCTTGCCAGAACAACATCAAAAGCATCTAACTGAGGTGTTTCAAAATAAC
Organism: Schistocerca nitens; assembly: GCF_023898315.1. Taxonomy (NCBI): domain Eukaryota; kingdom Metazoa; phylum Arthropoda; class Insecta; order Orthoptera; family Acrididae; genus Schistocerca; species Schistocerca nitens. The sequence continues at coordinate 458,845,774 of NC_064615.1, read as the reverse complement.
TGCATGAAATTTACACTTTGTGGTAACAGACAATGGTGGCTTTATTCTCAATGGACACCAAGCCAAGACTGAGCATTCCAGCAAGGCATGCATATACTTGTTTAGGAGTGGGGGTAGCACTGATCACAATAGTCTGACCAACAGCTGTACAAACCATTTTTCTATGTCTCCAACACTTTCAAGGCCTTTCTTTTGGGATTACCCTTGTACATTATTGAGTTTCAATAGAGTAGCTGAAAAATCACAAAAATATTAATTTAAAAAGAAAGCTAAACCACTAGCAGTTTCTTAGATCTACATTTCTTTCCACTGCCTTACAATAACCTATTTGATATTTATATTACCTTGGCTTCTTTCTTATTGGTATCAAACTCCGAAAAGATGCAGAATATCGTTTGAAGGCTGATTTGTGAGTGTATGTCGTTTCCAGTGTGGCTGTAGGAGCCATGAGAGTAATGCTTGATGAATCATGACTATCTGTTTCTCTGACCCTGCAACACAAGCATCACTCATTAACTTAGAACTAATTATCACATATAAAAGTTCCAACTTACCAATTTTTTTATTTTTGTCTTGTATATTGCCTCATGATATAAACATTTTAAATTCAGATTCACAGGAATGAAGTGTTCTGTTTCAAAATTTATTGAAACAATAAGAAAGTGTAAATTTTATGAACTCTTATATTTGTAAGAAATACTATTTAAAAACAAGTATCTGTGAAAAGTGGGAAGTTTGTAACACTGATTATAAATCAACTTAATAATTTTGTACTTAATAATTATAATGTGAAGGAAAAATCTCTTCTCTTTGCCTGTGAATCAGTTTTTATGATGAACTTAAGTGGAAGTATATTCATATAAATGAACTGGTAGTGAACTTACCATAAACAGTCATAAGTCCATATCTTCCATGTAGTTGAAATCTTACAAAAATCTATTACAATGAAGGTTCTCCTGACAAATAACAGATTTAATTTCAGTGTTAGTAGACTACATAGAGAGAAAATGTCTCTAAACTGTTGACTTCAGAAAGCACTTATTCATTTTCCTATTGCAGAGTCCTGCTACACATTTCAGTATCAAACATCACAATCTAAAACTCTACAAACAAATCTGTGAATTGGCACCAAACTATACTAACCTATTTATGGGGTATCTACAGAAATCCTTCCAAATCATCCAGAATCCCAAACCCCTCACATGGTTCAGATTCATTGAGGACAACTTTATGGTCTGGATCAAATGTGACGACATCCTATCCACACTTCTCCAGAGCCCCAACACCTCTCTTATTTGCTTTGATTTGCTTGGGCCTTCTCAGCCTAACAAACCACTTTTCTTGATGTTGACCTCCAACTAAAGGATGGCTACATCAGTACCTCTGTCCACATCAAATGTACCAACCACCAACAATACTTCCATTTCGGCAGCTGCCACCCATTTCATTCTATACAGCACAGCCATGCTTGTCTGTCACATCTTTATTGATGAATAGCACCTTTCCAAACACACCAAGGGTTTCACTGAGCATTCACAGACTGAAATTACCCTCCTATCCTTGTTCAGGAAGAGATCTCCCATGTCTTGTCTCACCAGTCACCTATCATCCCCCACATATCCACCATTCAGCCACAAAGGAGCTCTCCTTTCATGACTCAGTACCACTCTGGACTGCAGCAAATAAATCACATTCTCTAGCAGGGTTTTGATTATGTCTCATCCCACCCTGAAATGAGGATATCTTCCCCACCCCTTCCACAATGGTATTCCACTGCCCACACAAAATACACAATATCTTTGTCTGTTCCTACTCCACCCTTGCTCCAACTCCTTGCCTCATGGCTCATATCCATGCAATAGACTGAGATGCAAGACCTGCACCATATGTCCTCCCATATCATCCCCTAGAGTCCTGCAACTAACATCTCCTAACCTATCAAAGGCAGGGCCATCTGTTAGAGCAGCCATGTGATTTACAAACTTAGCTGCAACCAATGGATTGTGATCTACATTGGTATGACTACTGACAAACTCTCTGCCAAGCCACACTGTTGCCAAGACACAAGTGGCTGAAAGTGTCACCCAAAGTGGTGTGCTTTGTAGTCCGTGCCATCTAAATTCTTCCCACAAATAACAGCTTTTCTGAATAAATCCCCCCCAAAAAGTGGTGCACTTTGCAGTCTGTGCCATCTAAATTCTTCTCACAAACAACAGCTTTTCTCAATAAATCCCCCCTCACCGGTCTCAATGTTGATTAGCCTCTGTCCTCCACCTGCCTATCCACTTGCCAGTTCCCAGTACAGTACACATAAAATGTGTTGACAGAAGTCTTGGCATGCCTCCTAATATCGTGTCAGACCAGTGTAGTGCAGCAACTTGACTTAGTATGGACTCAACAAGTCACTGTAAATCCCCTGTAGATATATTGAGTCATGCTGCCTCTATAGATATCCACAATTGCAACAGTATTACCAGTGAAGGATTTTGTGCATGAACTGACCTCTCGATTATGTCCGACAAATTTTCAGAATGTTCAATGGGATTCGTGTGAGGTGATCTAGGTGGCCGCATCATTCAGTACAATTGTTCAGAATGTTCTTCAAGCCAGTCATGAACAACTGTGGTCTGGTAACATGATGCACTGTCATCCATAAAAATTCCATCATTATTTGGGAACAGGAAGTTCATTCATGAATGGTTGCAAGTGGTGTCCAAGTAGCTGACATAACCATTTCCATTCCATGATCAGTTTCATTTGATGTAAACACAGCCTACACGATTATGGAGCCCCCATCAGCTTGTGCAGTGTCTTGTTGACAACTTGGGTCCACGGCTTTCTGGGGTCTGCGCCACACACAAACCATACCATCAGATCTTATGACCTCCAATTGGGACTCAACTGACCTAGCCACGGTTTAACAGTCACCTAGGGTCCAACCAAAATGGTCATGAGCCCAGGAGAAGAGCTGCAGCAATGTCATGCTTGTAGGAAAGACACTCGCATCGGTCATCTGATGCCACAGCCCCTTAATTCCAAATTTAGACCCATTGTCCTAAGAGATATGTTCATTAACTGTTCCACATTTATTTCTGTGGTTATTTCATGCAGTGTTGCTTGTCTGTTAGCACTGATAACTCTATGCAAATGCCACTGATCTGAGTCATTAAGTGAAGGCCGTCAGTAACTGCATTGTCTGTGGTGAGAGATAATGCCTGAAATTTGGTATTCTCAGCACACTCTTGGCACTGTGGTTCTTGTAATATTGAATTCCCTAACAATTTGTGACATGGATTGTCTCATGTGTCTAGCTCCAACTACTATCTGCGTTCAGAATCTGTTAATTCCCATTGAGCGGCCATAATCATGTCAGAAATCTTTTCACATGATTCACCTGAGTACAAATAACAGCTTCACCAATGTGCTGCCCTTTTATACATTCTGTACATGATGCTGCTGCCATCTGCATACATGCAAATCACTATCCCATGACTCTTGTCACCTCAGTGTATGCCTTGTATACCATCACTTCTGTACTTCTCTCATCTGCCTCCATAGCTGAGTGGTTAGCATGGCTAACTGCCAAGTAAGGGAACCAGGTTCATTTCCTGGCCATGTTAGAGATTTTCACCCAATTGGGTGACGTGTCATCCTCAACATCATTTCATCACAATTGATGCACAAGTTGCAGAAGAGGCATCAAATGAAAAGACTTGCATTGGGCTGCTGAACAACCTCAAATGGGATCTCCCAATCAAAAATGCCATACAATCACTTTATTTTTTTCTCCTTTTCTCCCCTCTCATCCCCTTCCCCTTCCCTGCCCCAGCATAGTCTCCTGATGCTGCACTTAGTACCCCTATCCTGTCCTCACCATTTCTCTGTACACTCCAACAGGCAGCACTAACCTCTTTCTCCACCCTTACCTTACTACCCCCTCTCCACCACATGTCTTCTGCTTACCCCCACCACAACCCCAGCAGACTGCTGCTCACTTCAGATACAGTCATGGTAGTGCCTTAGAACCTGGGGACAGTGGCCACATGTGTGTGTGAGTTGTTGAGCAAATGTGTGTAAGTACTACTTTTGAGGAAGGACATTGTCCAAAAGCTTATAAATTTTTAGTATTCTTTTCCTTTGTGACTGTCTGCAACTCAGTGCCTTCTCTTTGTGGTGAGTAGCAATCTATCCCTTCTGTATAGTTGTTATTCCATTCTGAACTTTCCATTGTTAGAAGGAATAACAAAAAATATTGTGTATCCAAAGGTACTCCAGTAAACAGAATTTAAACACAAACATTTTCTTTCTTTGCATGGCATTGCAACACATGCTGGGTACTCACAAGTATATATATTCACAGTATAAAATATAATAATCAGCCGACACCTGATGAAATCACATAGTTTTTATACTTTCATCAAAAACTTTGTTACTGTTTTTATACCTTTTCTCAAACAAAATGTGATGCCCAGAAGTAAAAGACTCTATTATCACTTCACCTCAGTTAACTGGTTGGAACTGTGATCCACAATGCTATGTTTATTGCAGATAACTTGTAGCTGAAGTAATTAAATTGCAAATTTTACCAACACTAACAGGACAGCATCTTAAATGAGGTTTATATATATATATATATATATATATATATATATATATATATATATATATATATATATATATATATATATATATATAAAAACAAAGATGATGTGACTTACCAAATGAAAGTGCTGGCAGGTCAACAGAGACACAAACGAACACAAACATACACACAAAATTCAAGCTTTCGCAACAAACTGTTGCCTCATCAGGAAAGAGGGAAGGAGAGGGAAAGACGAAAGGATGTGGGTTTTAAGGGAGAGGGTAAGGAGTCATTCCAATCCCGGGAGCGGAAAGACTTACCTTAGGGGGAAAAAAAGGACAGGTATACACTCGCAGACACACACATATCCATCCACACATGTACAGACACAAGCAGACATATTTAAAGACAAAGAGTTTGGGCAGAGATGTCAGTCGTGGCAGAAGTGCAGAGGCAAAGATGTTGTTGAATGACAGGTGAGGAATGAGTGGCGGCAACTTGAAATTAGCGGAGATTGAGGCCTGGTGGATAACGGGAAGAGAGGATATATTGTAGAGCAAGTTCCCATCTCCGGAGTTCGGATAGGTTGGTGTTAGTGGGAAGTATCCAGATAACCCGGACGGTGTAACACTGCGCCAAGATGTGCTGGCCATGCACCAAGGCATGTTTAGCCACAGGGTGATCCTCATTACCAACAAACACTGTCTGCCTGTGTCCATTCATGCGAATGGACAGTTTGTTGCTGGTTATTCCCACATAGAATGCATCACAGTGTAGGCAGGTCAGTTGGTAGATCACGTGGGTGCTTTCACACGTGGCTCTGCCTTTGATCGTGTACACCTTCCGGGTTACAGGACTGGAGTAGGTGGTGGTGGGAGGGTGCATGGGACAGGTTTTACACCGGGGGCGGTTACAAGGGTAGGAGCCAGAGGGTAGGGAAGGTGGTTTGGGGATTTCATAGGGATGAACTAAGAGGTTACGAAGGTTAGGTGGACGGCGGAAAGACACTCTTGGTGGAGTGGGGAGGATTTCATGAAGGATGGATCTCATTTCAGGGCAGGATTTGAGGAAGTCGTATCCCTGCTGGAGAGCCACATTCAGAATCTGATCCCGCACGTCCAGGGCCTCGCTGCGATGGAGCACTTCCTTTCACGCCGATCACCTGCCACCCTACCTAAAACCTCTTTCCTCATTACCTTAGCCAGCTTCATCCTGACCCACAACTTCTTCACTTTTGAAGGCCAGACATACCAACAATTAAAGGGAACAGCCATGGGTACCAGGATGGCCCCCTCATACGCCAACCTATTCATGGGCCGCTTAGAGGAAGCCTTCTTGGTTACCCAAGCCTGCCAACCCAAAGTTTGGTACAGATTTATTGATGACATATTCATGATCTGGACTCACAGTGAAGAAGAACTCCAGAATTTCCTCTCCAACCTCAACTCCTTTGGTTCCATCACATTCACCTGGTCCTACTCCAAATCCCATGCCACTTTCCTTGATGTTGACCTCCACCTGTCCAATGGCCAGCTTCACACGTCCGTCCACATCAAACCCACCAACAAGCAACAGTACCTCCATTACGACAGCTGCCACCCATTTCACATCAAACAGTCCCTTCCCTACAGCCTAGGTCTTCGTGGCAAACGAATCTGCTCCAGTCCGGAATCCCTGAAGCATTACACCAACAACCTGACAACAGCTTTCGCATCCCGCAACTACCCTCCTGACCTGGTACAGAAGCAAATAACCAGAGCCACTTCCTCATCCTCTCAAACCCAGAACCTCCCACAGAAGACCCACATAAGTGCCCCATTTGTGACAGGATACTTTCCGGGACTGGATCAGTTTCTGAATGTGGCTCTCCAGCAGGGATACGACTTCCTCAAATCCTGCCCTGAAATGAGATCCATCCTTCATGAAATCCTCCCCACTCCACCAAGAGTGTCTTTCCGCCATCCACCTAACCTTCGTAACCTCTTAGTTCATCCCTATGAAATCCCCAAACCACCTTCCCTACCCTCTGGCGCCTACCCTTGTAACTGCCCCCGGTGTAAAACCTGTCCCATGCACCCTCCCACCACCACCTACTCCAGTCCTGTAACCCGGAAGGTGTACACGATCAAAGGCAGAGCCACGTGTGAAAGCACCCACGTGATCTACCAACTGACCTGCCTACACTGTGATGCATTCTATGTGGGAATGACCAGCAACAAACTGTCCATTCGCATGAATGGACACAGGCAGACAGTGTTTGTTGGTAATGAGGATCACCCTGTGGCTAAACATGCCTTGGTGCACGGCCAGCACATCTTGGCACAGTGTTACACCGTCCGGGTTATCTGGATACTTCCCTCTAACACCAACCTATCCGAACTCCGGAGATGGGAACTTGCTCTTCAATATATCCTCTCTTCCCGTTATCCACCAGGCCTCAATCTCCGCTAATTTCAAGTTGCCGGCACTCATTCCTCACCTGTCATTCAACATCTTTGCCTCTGCACTTCTGCCTCGACTGACATCTCTGCCCAAACTCTTTGTCTTTAAATATGTCTGCTTGTGTCTGTATATGTGTGGATGGATATGTGTGTGTGTGCGAGTGTATACCCGTCCTTTTTTCCCCCTAAGGTAAGTCTTTCCGCTCCCGGGATTGGAATGACTCCTTACCCTCTCCCCTAAAACCCACATCCTTTCGTCTTTCCCTCTCCTTCCCTCTTTCCTGATGAGGCAACAGTTTGTTGCGAAAGCTTGAATTTTGTGTGTGTGTTTGTGTTTGTTTGTGTGTCTATCGACCTGCCAGCACTTTCGTTCGGTAAGTCACATCATCTTTGCTTTTAGATATATTTTTCCCATGTGGAATGTTTCCCTCTATTATATATATATATATATATATATAACAGAGGGAAACATTCCATGTGGAAAATTATATATATATATATATATATATATATATATATAATTTTAGGAAACAGTACCAAATAAATTTATCTCTTCTTGATGTATCTTTAATGTGCTATTGACTAAAAATATTTTTTCTTGCATATAAGGTATAACAGAATGATCAGCAAATATTGCACAAAACCACCAATAGTATGCAGTCTTCTGAGACTTTTCTCCAACAGACAATCACAGAACAGGTAACAGACAGTTATTATTAAGCATTAAAAATAACTGGCATCAAATAATGATTGTGATTCCAACATCTGCTAATGCAAAATCTCTCACATGCATATTTCCAGAAGCTGAGAAAATTTATATTCCTTCCTCACCTCATACCCCCCAACACTGGAAGGAAAAAACATCACTGTTATGAAATCTGCATTTTGTTGAAAACACCAGTCACATCAGAAGCTGCATAGTATCAACAAAAAATTAATAGTAATTTTATAGGAAGCTAGTAAAGTATGAGGGCATTCTTATGAAAATCCCATGATTGGAATTCATATTTGCATTATCCATTTAGTGATGGTAATTCAGTGGTAATTTTAACTAAACACCTATGATGGAAAAATCTTGATCATCTAGCTATCAAAATATTTCCAGCCCTTGGATTAAACATTATGATTGAACAGGCAGACTCAGATTACTACTATTACTCCAGTTCTGTCGCAGGCTTATCCTACCTCATCAGATGCTGGGCCACCTGTGAAAGCAACCATGTCATTTACCAACTCTGTTGCAAACACTGTGTCCGTATGACTACTAGCAAGCTGTCCACCAGGATGAATAGCCACTGCCAACCTCTTGCCAAGAACAAAGTTTCTAGAAAAAATTTGATGGAAAAACATGCAGCTGAATACAGCATGCTCAATTTCAATGGCTGCTTCACAACCTGGACCTTCTAGATCCTTCCCTCCACCACCAGCTTCTCTGAACTATGCAGTTTCCCCTTTCTTTGTCCTGTCACACAATCCCAATTCATGTCCCCATGTCATGTCCCCAGTCCCCAAGGGCTCCTATAACAGTGCATCACATGCCTAGCACATATACCTGCCACACTTCACTCCTGCATTCCTAGCTGGCAAACCAGCTGCCTCCCTCTGAGTTGTTGGCCACCAACCCCCACTCCTTCTCCCTGTCTCCTGTCTCCCACCCCTCTTGACATTACCTCACCACAACTTGTTCACCTGCTGAAACGCAGCACTGGTGCTGTAAGTCCATCATGTAGGCACATAGGTGTTCGTATGCATGTGTGTGTGTGTGTCTGTGGAGGGGGGGGGGGGGGAGGTTTGATTCGGGGGGGTGGGGGGGTGGGGGGGTGGGTAGGGTGGAGGAGTGTTTTCTGCGTGCATTCTACTCTAGCTCAATAAAGGATTACTCCAAAAAATACCAGCAAGTTTTCTTTCTTTTAATGTGTGCTTATTGACAACTCAATGCTTCTACTTTTCAGTGAGTATTCTCCTTTAATGCAAAAGTATATACTACAGCATCACCAAGTGCATCGTTCCCGACAATGATTAGTTGAAGAAATTATAAAGTGTTTACCATAATGATGGGACCTTAAAATATATATAGGCTTTCAGTCACATTACCTATTCATCGAATCTTCAGAATTCTTCTGTAGCATCACATTTCAAAAGCTTCTATTCTCTTCTTGTCTAAACTACTTATTGTCCATGTTTCACTTCCATGGATGGCTACACTCCATCCAAATACTTAAAGAAGAGAATCTATACACAATGTTAACAAATTTCTCTTCTTCAGAAATGCTTTTCTTGCCATAGCTAGTCTACACTTCATATCCTCTCTACTTCAACCATCAACATTTATTTTGCTCCCCAGATAGCTAAACTCATCTACTACTTTAAGTGTCCCACTTCTTAATCTAATTCCCTCAGAATCACCTGATTTAATCTGACTACATTTCATTATCCTGGTTTTGCTTTTGTTGATGTTCATCTAATATCCTCCTTTCAAGAGACTCTCCATTCTGTTCAACTGCTCTTCCAGGTCCTTTGCTGTCTCTGACAGAATTATAGTGTCATCAGCAAACTTCCAGGTTTTTATTTTTCTCCATAGATTTTAATTCCTACTCCAGATTTTTCTTTTGTTTCCTTTACTGCTTGCTCAATATACAGGTTCAACAACATCAGCGATAGGCTACAACCCTGTCTTACTCTCTTTGCAACCACTGCTTCGTTTTGATGCCTCTCAACTCTTATAACTGTCATCTGGTTTCTGTACAAATTGTAAATAGCCTTTTGTTCTCTGTAATTTACCCCTGTCATATTCAGAATTCTAAAGAGAGTATTCCTGTCAACATTGTCAAAAGCTTTCTCTAAGTCTACAAATGCTAGAAATATAGGTTTGCTTTTCCTTAATCTATCTTCTAAGATAAGTCATAGGGTCAGTATTGCCTTGTGTGTTCCAACATTTCTACGTAATCCAAACCAATCTTCTCCGAGGTCGGCTTCAATCAGTTTTTCCATTTGTCGGTAAAGAATTTGTGTTAGTATTTTGCAACTATGACTTATTAAACTGATAGTTTGGTAATTTTCACACCTGTCGACACCTGCTTTCTTTGGGAATGAAATTATTATATTCTTCTTGAAGTCTGAGGGTATTTTGCTTTTCTCATACATCTTGCTCACCAGATGGAAGAGTTTTGTCATGTCTGGCTCTCCAAAGCTATCAGTAGTTCTAATGGAATGTTGTCTACTCCTGAGGCCTTTTTTTGACTCAGGTCTTTCAATGTTCCATTAAATTCTTCAAACATTATCATATCTCTCATTTCATCTTTATCTACGTCCTCTTCCAGTTCCATAATATTGCCCTCAGATACACTACCATTGTATCAGTGTGACAGTCAAAAATGTCAACAAGGAACAGTGTACCACTTTGTGAAGGGACACCCTCCTCTTGCATTACTTTTCCTCAATAGAAGTAGTCGATACCAGAAATAATTACAACTTTTTAAAAAGGTTAATATTATCTCAGCTGTTTTTCTAAAAGAATTTCATATGATTTTGAATGTGATGTGGTATATTTCAAGCTATAATCCATAAAAAGAAATTACTTTATTTTTGTTGTTACAATCAGTATTTCTAGCTCTGTATGTACAGTTAAAATTTCTATTCTTTTTCTTTCTTTCTTTCTTTCTTTTTTTTTTTTTTTTTTTTTTTTAAAAAAGCAGAAATTACTACTCAGGCAATTCTTCAGAAGTTATTGCATCAATTGCAAACATGAGAACCTATAATGTCAAAAATTTCAGCTTCAAGAATCAGCCCCTAGACATGAAGAACTGGAGCCAATTATGAGAATAGAAGATAAGTAAAAAATTTATTGTAAATCTTACTCCTCTTGAAGCTTATTTAAAAATGGCAAAGATAGAGCCAGTCAACAAATGATGTGAAGGAGGGGTAGATGACAAGCAGTGGCATTGTCTGGGATCAGCTGACTGATAATGAAGTTTTGTCTGTTGCAGAAGAAGAAGAGAAGTGATTCATGTATGAACAGATTTCTTATCACTCAAAGATAGAAGACCAAGAGCTGCCCAACGAAGTCATATCAACAGTGATGATGTGCTACCAACACTGTTGGAATGGATCGAATGGAAGTGGACTTCTACAACCAGGGACATCAAAAAGGAAAGATGAGTACAAACTATTTGTGAAATTAATTTGTTTGTGGATTCGAGTCCTTATTAATAAAATGAATATAGGTGAGTGTAGTAGTGATGCAGAAGAGAAAGCTGTAGGACCCAGCCAGGACATGTCTGAGACAAGTGAAATTGTAGTCAGTAAAGAAACAGTAAAAACTGTCATTTTGCAGTTAATTTTGGTAAAAATAGAAGAAATGAAGAAAGATAACAATAGAAAATTTAGTGCCATTAATAATCAGTTAACTGAAAAATTTACTTCACTACAAGGACATTTAAATGATCTGAAAACTGAAAACAATAGTAAAATGGATATTATACATTACCAAATAGACCAACTTAGTAATCAGGTTTCAGAGCTAAAAAATGGGTTGTCAGAAGGGTTAAAAAACTTCCATGAAAAAGTTGATGTCTTAGGAAATAAATTTTTTGTTTTGGAAAATGAGTTCATTGCCGAATTGGATGGACAGTCAAAGAATGTTGATGACATCAGAGTTGAACAGAAGGCCATGGCGGAAAAAATGGAACAAAACATTACCACTTTAGACCAAAAAATTTTAAATGTTACAAACAATATGCAAACTAATGTAAATGTTTTAGATAAAAAAATTGCATCAGTTCATGAAAATTGCATTCACAAAAATCTGTATTTAGTCAATGGTATTGCGTGGTCCAGCACTCCAATGGAAAGTTTCCCATCAGACAATTTACATCCAGTGGATTTTATGCACCACTGTAGAGACAGTTTTGTGTCAGGCATGAGTGATAATCAAAAAACTTAATCTGTTAAAAGGTGTCTTGAAGGTGAAGCTCCTAAATTTAAATTTAGGTCAGTGGGAAACATATCAAAGTTTCAAGAAAAGTTTTTAAATAAAGTTTGGTTGGAAGCTGAACAGGGGAGAATTAAAAGTGAATTTTTGAATGGTCCTAATTATAAGAAAAGGGATGCTACTCTGAAAGAGTTTTGTAAGAACCAACTTAAGAAATTGACACACCTTGACAAACCATTTGACAAAATGACATTGATTGATGCTCTTAAAAGGAGATTACCAGAAAGTTTGCAGTGGGATTTAGTACATGGACCTGAAAATGGTCTTGAACAATTTTTACAATATGTTGACAGGCTGGATAGGGCAGTAGAAAGAAGTATGTACCATAAGAATCAGAATGATAGAAATCACAGTGGAAGTAACTACAGAAACAGAGATAATGGTAACTTCTATCAGGAACAAAATGTTAATAGAGAAAGAAATTTTTAATGTCAGCAGGATAGGAATAATGGGGATAACCATGGGCAATTTAATAGGAGAAACAATCATAGAAGTAAGTACTTGGGGAATGGCATCCACCTCAATGAAGTTTTTGGGGCAAGGAAACACAACAAGCACAGGACCCACAATTTACACTTTCAATTAGACAATAAAAACAGTGTTAATAATATGGCACAGGTATCTGAAGGTGAACAGAAAAAATATCAGATTTCTCATTTACGTATTGATCAAAAGTTTTGGGATACTATGTTTAATTATGGTGAGGTAGGTACTAATCACAAACCAAAACATGAGAGTAGTGAGAATTTTGATGTAGTATGTACTAATGACTTATTCTCTTGGTCAGAAAACAGTGTTATTGATGTATGTAAATCAGGTGATGACTGTGTTGGATCTGAACTAGGTGATATTTTATATATAGATGTGAAAGAGAGCTGTGAAATTACTGAGGTTGGTAAGTCTGAGACTGGTAGATTATTTCAAATGAATGTAGGTGTTGATGGACATGAGACTTGAGTTGTTAATGACGTTGATGAAGTAATTTTGGAAGAATATGATGATGATGGTGTTGATGTTGATGAATGTCAGGTATTTGTGGTGTTTAAGAATAATGAAGTTTCAGAGTTACTCATGAATGATGTTGACAATATAGATAAGGTAAGTGATGTATGTGATGATGTTAAGTGAGAGTCATGGAATACCAGTCCAGTCAGAGAAGTTTTTCATTAATGTCATGCAGAGTAATGATTCAAACAGTAAAGGTGAGTTATCTGTAAGCCTAGAGAACAAAGGTGAAAACTTTTTGCAGTTTGTTTGGGGCAGATTGATGATAACATAGATAAATGTGCATTCTGGAATAGGCTAGCTGAGGTTAGTCAATATTTGTATGCAACTTGGTGGAATGTAGTGAAAGAAGATTTAAGCAGGAACTGTAATTTTTGCAGCAATGTGTTTTGTGTTCCTTCTGTAATAAGAGCATGGCAAAATCATCTTAAGTGTACACAATAATTCAAGGATCAATCTAAATCACAAATTTAAATCAAGCAAAGTAAAAACTCTACTATTCAATCGCACATAACTAAAGGCTTCAGTGACTAGGAAGAGACTGGCTAGCAATAGATGGGCTGTGGAATTTAACAGTAAACACTCATCAGAGGGTGGCATCAACTTATGTGTTTGCCACAGCTGCTGTGCCTCAGACTGGCAAAAGCCACAGCTCTCACCTGGATTCCGAGTATCTCTGACATGTTCTCCCTATTGATACATGGGCTAGGCAGGGAATCCAAATCATTCTCAGATACTAAATGTAAAATTTATGTAAAATAATGGAGTGATATGTGGAGCACAGTAACACGTAGCAGAAAACAGCATTCACACTAGGTTTCAAGCACGAGTTCTTTTTCCAGCAATAGTACACATAGTCCACATATTCACACACACATAGACACACTATGGTGGCAACAGCAAGACTAATTATTGATATCCAATTATTGAAAACAGTTGTCTGATCTGATGGAGTGGAGAGAGGGTAGGCAAGGCCACAAAGAATGGGTAGCAGCAAAGAGGCAGGTCTTTGGATAGATGACTTTGTGGCCACACAACAAGACGAAAAAAGTACAGAGGGTACAATAAGAGGTGTCAGAAAATGGAGATGGGGGAAATGAGGAGGAAAAATGAGGGAGGGTGGAAAATGGATGGAAAGGTGAAGATGAAGAAGGAGAAATAGAGGGGAGAGGGAAAGGGAGAGGGAGAGGGAGAGGGAGAGGGAGAGGGAGAGGGAGAGGGAGAGGGAGAGGGAGAGGGAGAGGGAGAGGGAGAGGGAGAGGGAGAGGGAGAGAAGCCGAAGGAGATTGTCAGAATGTCCTCAAGGCAGTGCAAGATTTGGGCACAGAAGGACAGAAGAGAGAAGGGAAACACAAGGTGGTCCAGTAACAAAACGTTAACTGAGATTTAGGCCAAAGGGACTGCAAGACCATAGAATGTTGTGGAGAGACAGATCCACCTGCATGGTTCAGCAAAACTTGTGCTGGAAGGGAGTATCCAAATGGCCCACATACTGAAGCAGATGTTGAAGTCATTTGTGTTGTGGTGTGCAGTGTGTTTGACAACTGGATGGTCAAGTTTGTGGTTTGCCACAGTTTGGCAATGGACATTCAGCTGAGTAGACAATTGGTTACTTGTCATGTCCACATAGAATGCTATGCGGTAATTGAAGTTTAGCTGATATATAACATTGTTGCTTTCACACATGGCCCTGTCTTTTAATGGGTAGGAAATGCCTGTGACTGGACTGCAGTATGAGGTTGTGGGCGGGTGTATGAGACAGGCCACACACCTGGGCTGACTGCAAGGGGATGACCAGTGAGGCACAGGACTAGGAATAGGACTGGAGTATGGAGAGAGAAAGGTATTTTATAGGTTGGGCGGGTGGTAAATCACATCTCTGGGGAATGTGGGAAGGATTTTGAGAAGGATATCCCTCATCCCAAGACACAAAGTAAGGTAGCCGAATCCCTGGTGGAGGATGTGGTTGAGCTTTTCAAGGCCAGGGTGATACTGCGTGATCAGGCAAGTGCTGGTCACTGGCTGGTTAACAGGTTTACTGGCATCAGAAGAGCAGATGGGTGACTTGTTTATGGATGAGCTGGATAGGGTATTGTCTGTCAGTAAAGGCTCTGGTAAGGTTATCAGTATATTTCAACAACTCCTGCTTTCCACTGCAGATGCGGCATCAATGGGTGATGGGGCTGTAAGAAAAAGACTTTTTGACATGGATTGGGTGACCACTGTCAAAGTAGAGGTACTGTTGGTAGTTGGTGCACTTGATATGGACAGGCAATTTTATGGAGCCCCCTGAGAGTTGGAGACTGACATCCTGGAAGGGCTTGATGAGTTTAGAAGAACCAACTGAAGCAGATTTGGAAACAGTTGTCAATGTTATGGAGGAAAGAGTAAAGGTTGTCTCTGTTGTGAGTCCAAATCATGAAAATGTCATCAATGAATCTGAACCAGATGAGAGGTTTCAGGTGTTGACTGGATGGGAACGAGTCCTCCATATGGCCGATACATAGGTTGTCATAGGAAGGTGCCATGTGACTACCCATGGCAGTACCACAGATTTGTTTGTAGATTTGAAATAATTAATTCTGGGTGAGGAAGTGGTTGTCTAGGAGGATTAGGAAAGAGGTGGTGGCTTTGGTATTAGGAGGATATTGTTCACTTCCCTCACTACCTCTCCACAATTCCTGTCCCATTACCACCAGACTCCTTGTTAGTCACTGTGGATGCAATGTCCTTATGCACCAACAATGCATGCCCATGGCTTTATAATCATGGAACACTACATTTCCCAACATCCTTCTGTACCAAACCCACAACTTCTTTCCTAATCCTCCTAGCCAACCACATCCTCGGCCGAAATTTCACTTTAGAAAGGCCAAATCTACAAACAAATCTGAGGTATTGCCATAGGTACTTGCATGGCACCTGTCTGGTTCAGATTCATTGACGACGCTTTCATGATATGAAGTCATGGAAGGGACAACCTTTGGTCTTCCCTCCATAACCTCAACACTTGTTCCCAAATTCAGTTCACATGGTCCTTCTCAGCTCGTTGAGCCACCATCCTAGATGTCGATCTCCATCCTTCAGATGGCTCCATAAGTATGTCGGTCAATACCTCCACTTTGATAGCTGTTTACAGCAACGGGCATCTTCATAAGGGATATAGACAATGCAAGAACAATATATGTATATAAATATCTTACAGTTGTTTTGGGTTAGATACAATACACTTCAAAAAATGTAACATTTTATAAATGTGAAAATCATTTGCAAGCAGCAGGACTTACGCTTGAGCAGAAATTCCTGTCTGAACTGTTGGTAGTTTCACATATCCAGCAGCAGAACTGTTTTGATTTGACATCTTCAATAATCATCTGAAATACAAAAATTTGATTGTACAGACTTCAGCCACCAAAAATCTAAAATACTTTAAGATAAACTGGGGAAGAGATCATTTTTAATCATGTGCAAAAACAGTTTAAGGTAAAATTTTTCTTTCTGTTCTGTTATATTTACAAAAACATTTTTTTTTACTATGATTTGTCACATCTCTCCAGTTGTTTCTTTTGTATTGTGTTTTATTGTTCATTTCAGATTTGTTCTCATCTTAATTTCTGTTACCTCATTAGAGGTAAATTGGAATCTCTCCAGCACTGTCACATTAAATATCATGATTATTACAAATCTGCTGTTGCCAAACACAGCCTCATGAATGAACATATAATTATGTTTGACTAAATGGATATCTCATCCTCTGCATCTGTCTACTGGTATTCTGTCAGCAAAGAAGCCACTGAGATTAGAATGTGCAACAACAACTTTAATTGGGATAGTGGCTATATCCTTAGTTGTGCATGGAAATGGTCACTTGAGTTTGAAAGTCAACAGAGAAATATGGTTAATTACCTACCATTTAATGAAATCAACATAACTATCAGTGTTCTTCCATCATAGACATCAACAAAATCTCTGACAGTATATGGAATTTTCATGAATATCACATGTCCCCATAAGACAATCCAGTCAGCTTAATAAACTACCATATGGCTTACTGACACTGTTGCTCCTGATGATGACAGAGAAGGAATTGCATACAAATCTGATGCAACAAGAAAATCGTGAAGTATTTTTCCGAGCTGCTGCATTATTAGGCTGTCCTACAGCATGACTGGATGTATTTGTTCCCATTGATAGTGATTTGTGTACAGGATTAATTATGACAGACAAGGACATTTTGATGATTGTTCAAAGCTCAAAAAATCACATTTATGTAGATGACATGAATTTGGCAATGAAATTAACATTTCAGTTCCTGTCCCCACTGCATCATAAGTGCAGATTGTCCTAAAATGGTTGTGTAGCTATTTAGATGTGCATATGAATAGCAAAATGAATAAAACAACTGAAAATATACTCAAAAATACACTGCAAAAAACATAACATTTTTTTCCTGGGAAACACTAATGTAAATAAACTTCCCGAACACAAATGTAATTACAAAAGTAATTTTTAGCCAGAAATCAAATTACTGTACTGTAACAAAATTTTACAAAATCAATTATAAATTAATGCTTTTTTCCCCACATACATCATTTACCATGAAAAAGTATTCCAGTCCACTAAGTATTACACTGTATTTATAGACAGTCTGTGTAGTGAGAAAAAAGTACACGTGGCAGAGCCAGGTATCATCCTCAGAGTTTGGAAGTATTGCTACCAGAGAGTGAGGACTCACACAATTCAACTTGTGTCCATTGCACAGCAATTATACAAACACTCTTGACCAATGGCCTTACCTGTGAACATGTATATCACATATACTTCACACATATATATCTGAATCTCTGCTGTTTTACACTATACAACTCCAGAGAGCATGTTAAATGTATCTGAGGTGTTCAGCCATGTGACACGATTTTGGTCCTTAAACACATTGACAAAAACAATGGCTCCCTGCAGTGTTCATTCTCGCAACCTCCTTGACACACTGAATGATACAAATAAGAGGTAAATTGCATTCCATACTTTTATAGTATTTCAAGTCAGCTGAATCCATGATGCTAGATGTTAGCTATGGTTTCATAAAAACAATCAGAACTTCCCTAATCTATGTTCCCCCTTCACTTTGTGTCTTCTCACTTCCATTTGCTTCATCACAACTTGTCTCTCTTCCTGCTGTCTCCTCACAAACTGTCCCTCTTCCACGTTGTTCCCCACACACCCTGCTACTTCCACCTGCTCACCTCCTTAACCTGCCTCATCATACCCTGTTCCTCTTCCATGTACCTCCTCACAACCTGTCCCTTTTGCACCTGCCTCTTCATAAATTGCCTGTCTTCCACCTGCCTCTCAACATCCCCTCCCACTTCCACCTGCTCCCTCTTCCATCTGCTTCAGCACACACTGCTACTCTTCCCTGCACCTTCTCACAACCTGTGCCTCTTCCACCTGCCTTCGTACAAACTGTCTCTCTTCCATCTGCCACTTCCAAAGCACCCCTTGTCCACCTGTTCCATTGCATCCAGTTCCTCTCCCCTATGCTCCTCACTATCTGTCTGTCTTTCGCCTGCCTCCCCATACACCTGCCCACTTCCACCTGGGTCCTCACATTCTCTCCGTCTTCCACCTGCCACCTCACACCTTCTTTTTTTCCCCACCTGCCCACTACCTTTATCCATCTTCCACCTGCTCCTCCTCCCCTTTCTCTGTGTCCAACTCCTCCTCATTCATCTCTCTATCCATCTTCTCCTCCCCTTCTCACTGTCCATCTGTTCCTCCCCCTCTCTCTGTCCACCTGCTACAACACCTTGTTTTCAGTCCCACTGCCACTGGAGTGGGAGGTAGGCAGTTCTTAGTTCCTCAGTGGTGCTTCACACTGGACAATGAGTGACACATGTACCAACCTTAGTTGAAATTGATCCAGTGGGTTAGGACAAGATGTGAAACATACATATGTAGGTAGGTTGGAACTTAAATAGTGGCAACACCGCTGAGGAGACACTATGCAATGGAATCTACTATTGTCACTGATAGCACACGTTGTTGACATGCCCACCTTACCTCTGAGAGAATGGACTCACCTATCCCATGTCACCAGCGTGCGCACAATCGAGGGAAACACAGTCACTTGTGGGCAAGCAGTCTAACATAATGGTGTCACTACGTTTTCGAAACAGGAACAATGGAGTTGGATCAAGATTGAATGTGCCAGAGGCTGTACAGCACAACAGTGTCATTAAGGTCTTCAAGAGGTGTGCAGGGAATCGGCATTGCCGTACAGAACACTGGCACATTGGGTAAAAGCCTTCAATAAAGGCCAGCAGACTGTGGCAGACATGCATCGGGCAAGTCGTCCTAGCATCTCTGAAGAAGAATTGCATGCTTTTGCCACGTTAGGGGATAGTGATCAATGCCATAAGATTTGCAAGCTTTCCCATGAACCTGGATTTGTGCATACAACTGTGCTTCGCATCCTGAAGGAATGTCTGGTCTTGTGAAAAATTGCATCACAGTGGGTTCCGCATGACTTGACAGAAATGTTGAAATGGATGCATTATGACGCTGCTCAGACACACTTGGAGTGCTATGAGCACAAAGGAGAGGCTTTCTTACACCATATCATAACACTGGATGTGACATGGGCCACATCGTAAAAACCAAAACTGAGACGCCAATCCAACGAATGGCATCATTATGGGTTGCCGTAAAATCCAAAGTGCATCAGAGCCCCAGTATGGTGAAAGTTTTGGTGATTCTTGTGTGCGACTGTGATTGTTATCCTAATGCATTACGTTCCTCCAAAGCAATCATCAATGCACAGTATTAGTGTTCGTTTTTGGAGCATCAACTGCAACCAGCTTTGTGAAAGAAGTGGTGACACTTTTTGTGCAACCCACCCATCATTTTGCACAACAATGTGTGGGCACATACAGGACAAGCTGTGGTTGCTCTGTTCGGTCGATGGGACTTGGAAGTACTGAACCATCTACCATACTTCTCGGACTTAAGACCTTGATTCCAAATATGAAGGAACCACTTCATGGTATTCGCTTCAGAACTGTTCCAGAGATTTGACAGGCAGTAGACTGCTCCATTTGCACCATCAACAGAACAGGCTCCACTAATGGCATACTATGCCTTCCACATTGTTGACAACAGGTTCTACACAATGCTCATGACTACTCTGGAGGACAGTAACAGGTGCAAACATGTAACTCTTTTGTATCGGTTGTGAATAAATAGTTGCTATTTATTATGATGAACAAAGCTCAGGAATTAGTAAGATGAATGTTTAGTGAATTATTTATTTATGGATGAATTATACTTCCTTGGCAGATGAGTGGGTAGTGAAAAACCACAAATTGAAAACTTAGTGTTTCATAACTGGTCAGTCTTATGATTTCTTTGTCACTTATTGCTGCCTTTATTTACTGCAAAGCTCTGTGTGTGTTAATCACACCAAGTCACACTTTTGCTGAGATTACATCTTAAACTGCAGATTTACAATAAACGGTTCAGCGCACAACATTTTCACAGTATTAATTCAGTGAATTTCACTTGGGTGCTTACTTTTTTCGTATCTAGAGTTATGTCACTGTTCCACCTTAGGTTGCTCAGACGGACACTGTAGATAATGACAGTTGCAACTGTTTAAGCGAGAATGGAATAAAAAAATATTGGGTTCTTTGCCTACTTCCACTCATTACACTGACCCAGCATGCATTATGATGCTGCTTTTGGGTTTTGGTGAGGCATACCAGCCCTGGATCAAATCCACATGGTAGGTTAACAATGAGGGTCATTGTGGTGGCCAACATGGATGTGCTTTTTAAGCGGTTACCCACATATGACTACATACATATCAGGCTGATACTCGCATTTTGCCACAGTTACATGCTTTGCAAACATTTCAAAAATGTTCTCACTCTTCACATGGGATAACTCTAGTGTGGTACACAAATTTCATCCCAGGGGCAAGGAGGGGGAGATGTGGCAACAGGAAGGCCATCCAGCCATCCATACCACTAGCATTGCCAAATACAGAATTATGTGATGACTGCATGAAAACACAGAATAAGAACAGTAAAAAGAAGAGGGTGACATTTATTGCACTACTTATCTTTATGTTGAGATTCAGAAGTCAGTTGTTGCACCAGGGTTGATCATCTACAGGTGATGTTAAATTTTCCAGTTATTTTGTTATGATGTAAAGAAGCTACCAGTCTGTCTAAAAGTGCATAATCTTTGAAGAGCCTCAGTGAACTACTAACAACAAATTACTATTATTATTATTATTATTTCATTTAGTCCTTTAAACATCACTAAATAGCTTTAACCTTCTTGTTCTTTTTATGTTCCCAAAATCACTTCATCCTGTCATTATGGTTCTGCTGTTGTTCTGGCAACCACACATTTTTTTCAGTTTTAGACTTCTTTCTGTTAGTTGTTCAAACATGGATTTAAGTGAGTTGATGTTCTATCTGTATGTTATCTGCATAGTAGCCAGTGGATCAACAGCAGCTACATTGAGACCCTTCTGGGTACTGACTAGCCAACATAATTTGGTTCTATGGATCCCATTTATGATGGTGAAGATTTTCTTGGTTAAGTGTGAGTCATACATCTGTGCTACATGACCATAAAATTTCATATGTTTTTTTTGTGCAGTGAAACTAAATTGTTCTGTCAAGGAATGTGGTTTATTTATAATTTTTGACCATCCGGATATTGTCTTGGATCTTGAGTCTGAATATTTTCTGCAGTATCTATCGTTCACCTTTTTATGGCATTTACATTAATAATTAACAATTTCTCAGCTGTGTAAAGTGGTCTTGGGAGAATGGATGTTTTGTAGTGGCATGGTTTGGCTTTGATGGAAATATATTTCTTGTTATAAATACTCCAGAGGTTTGTGTAGGCTTCAAGTAATTTTTCTGCACAAGTTTTATTGTTTTTTTTTGGCATTGCCAGTGATCCCAATAATTTCACCCAAGTAGGTTTGGTGTCGAACCTGAATGATTTTCCAGAATGAGATTTTCACTCTTCATTATGACAGATCCCAGGTGTGTGTGTGTGTGTGTGTGGGTTCCTCAGGCAATGTCATCTGATAAGAAATTTCAACACCAGTTTTATCATCAATCTCATAAAACTTCTCTACAGCACACCTGCCCTCAGAATTACTTTTAGTAATTATTGCAAGGTAGTTGGCAAAGGCAAGCCATTTTATTTTGATGTTTTAATTTTTTTGTTCCCACATTTATGCCAGGTATTTCTTTCAGCCATATTTTGATGATCTTCTCTAGTCAGAGATTGAAAAAAGTGGAAATAACTCATCATCTTGCCATACATCTGTTTTTATGTTAAGTGATTTGGAGATGTCACCCATGAATTCTGCTTCATAGGATATGTTTCTTAAAGTCTGTTGGATTAAGTTAGTTGTTTTGTTATCCACACTATAATCATGCAGTATTAAAGAATTTGGGCAGTCAAACAATGGCTTTTCTAAAATCTGTATATGTGAATATTGTGCAAATCGACTGGTGGTGCTGCTGTATCGTCCTGAGATCCCACATCTGTTTTGCACAAGATCAGCCTTGTTGAAAGCCCACATGGCATTCATCTGTCTTGAATTCTGAGTGTTGCTCTAATATGGTAAGAAGGGTAAGACTAAGTACTTTGTAGGTAATTGGCTGAAGTGAAATATCTCAGTAACTGTTTAAACTGTCTTGTCACTCTTTTGGTATAGACAGCAAATCAGAGCTTTTTTTCAAATCTGTGGGTATAACTTTATTCTCTCGTGCATTAACAATGACAGCTTGTAGTATAATGACTTTGTGCCCTGTATCTTGTTGTTTTTGAGATGTTATATCATGTTACATTCTCCATTTTGCATCAGTGAAACTGAGTCTTTGGTCAGGATGTATTTATCAAATTGCAGTTTTTGTCTACATGGTTCACAGTTGTGTAGTTTCTCGAAGACTTTAGACTATCACAGTTAGTTTTTGAGTGTGTCTTGAGTGTTCCATCTAAGTGGTGGAGATAAATTGATTTGTAATTTGTTCCCTAAAAGGCCTGTAGAAATTTTATATGTTGTTCTATTTGAAGCCATTAATTTCTCCAGTCTATTGAACTGGTACATGCACTTAATTCTTCTGATTGTTTTTTATGTTTTCTTCAGTATTTCTAAGAAGTTCTGCCAATTCTGTGGTGGCTATTCTAGTTTTCCAGGCTCATATGTGAAATTCCTGGGCTCCACCAACTGCATTTATGTTTTTGTGGAGGTTTGCAGAGTTTCCTTGCTGATTCGTGAATGGTTCTGAGGATTGAAAAGGCTACTTATATGTCACCATTTGTCTTCCAAAATATTAAAAATACACCATATTCCCAGGCACAGGCGTTATAGCCTGAGCTGCCAGAGTTGGCGGTCATGTGTGCATGAGGTATGCTTGCACGTGTTTGGATGGCGTGTGTTTAACTTTTGTCGATGAAAGCTGTGGTTGACAACTTTGTGTAAGTGTCTTAATTGTGGATGTCTGCAACTTAATGCATCATCTTTATGGTAAGTAGCAATCTGTATTTTCTACATTGTTGATATTTCTACCTGGAGCTACCACTGTTAGATCATAACTTAAGAAATTTAGTGCTCCTGCACTTATACCATAAGTTTCTAAGTAAAAAAAAAGTCCTGGATATAAGAAGAAAATAATAAGGCTGTGTTAAAAGAACTCAATGAAAAAATATACAATGAAGAAAGACAACATTGACTGGTTATCTGCTTAGGTACAACAATTTCTTAAAAAACACCATCAAAAGGAAAACATCTGAAGAAGAAAATCAATAGGTAGGCTCAGAATATCAATATTGCAGAATGTCATC
The DNA here is from genome assembly GCF_023898315.1 of Schistocerca nitens. Lineage (NCBI taxonomy): Eukaryota > Metazoa > Arthropoda > Insecta > Orthoptera > Acrididae > Schistocerca > Schistocerca nitens. The sequence goes on along the minus strand of NC_064615.1, from coordinate 458,821,881 downwards.
AGCGGAATGAACTGTCCAAGTTATAGTGCAATGGCCACAAGCAGAGAAAAATGCCTGCATCAACTAGGCATCATGGATGATATTGAAAGGCATATGAAGGATGTATGTTGGTAAATTTGACTGTTTATTGCAACACATAATGAAGTAGTTTACTCTAAGTGTGTAGATTGATTACACAAAAATCAATTCATACATCTGCTCCATTGCCTGTCGTTTTCTTTTACTTTGGAATGCACAGATTATGACAGGCATAATGGCCATTAGGGAGAAGATCGTTGCTCATCAGAAAATGACCTTGTGGATCTAAGAAGTAGTAAATAATGCCACAATACTTAAGAAATGTGAAATGTTATTTACAGAGCATGACTTAAATTTGTTGACAAGTTGAATTAATATTGATTCAGGCAAGTCCAGTTGTTGCTAATAAACTGAAAAAAGTATATATTTCAAATAGTTTTTCTGAGAGAAAACAGTTCAGTCATTGTGTAGCTACATGAAGGGGACCAGTTTTGTGAATAATTTGTTTGAGAGAAAAATTGGCAAAAGCAAATTTCTAAAATTCAGAGTACAAATGACTTTAAAATAGTTTAATAAAGGACAACTTGAAGTGCTAGATCCTTCTTCACTTACTGGACATTGTACTTAAAACAAAAATCTTTGGTAACAGTGGTCTTGCAGAAAATTGATACTTACAGGAAAACAGACATCGGTTGCCTGGGTGAAATCTACTCCACTAGGATAAACACACAGTAATCTTTATCATTTCCCAAGCTTTGCAAACCTAACGTGATAAGACTGATAAGGTACAGGCAATGATAACTTTCCTTGAGAAAACCACAGAGAGGTACAGGACAGAGGAGGAGAAAAAGAGAAACGAAATAAGCACTTTACTATTAATATTTGTATTTACTTCCTGTAACTGTGCTAACGGAGGTCCTGAGTTTATGAAGAATAAATATTTTCCACCTATAAAATATTTCAAATTGCTCTAGTGCTTTTTGAAGATTTGCACATTAATTTCTGTTTCAGTTATGATTTCACTTAATTTTTATTTTTCATGAAGCACTTCTCATAAATAATTATGCTTTGTGATCCACATAACAGGGCAATTAGTACTGAAATCATAATTAAGGCATTAAAAGAATATGATGAAATGAAAATTTCTTATGGATGTTGCTTATTACAAGACTTTTATTGTATATTATTGATAATAATGTATCTTATAATACTGAAAGCAGAATGACTACTCTGAATATTATATTTTCACTCCTTAAGTTAAGAGAGATTTGTGAAGTGTTATTTCATGGATGTTTTTCAATTGCCTAATCTAATGAATTATCATTGAAGCATAAATAAAGATGCGACAACTAATAGAGAATGGGGTGAAAGGAAATGGAGGAGGAGGCAGTGAGATGGAGGTAGGGAGTGTTGATCATATAGATTGTGCCAAAACAAAATAAAATACATTTATTACTGAATTTACAACTGTTTTTCAAACATGTATGCAGTCCAACACTGTCGATACAGTGTGTCCCAGGAAGAATGGTCACTATTCAGGAACATGCCTGAAATGACCATTCAGTGCAAAATAGTCTAGCAAACATTGGCTCCAAAATGTACGGTAGACCTTAAGAGGTATGAGCACTTCTTCATCTTCAGTAATTTGGAACAAATCTCATTTACTGCAAGGTCTTTGCTGTTCACATTCTGCATGGAGGTAGAATGTACCAAAACAAGAAAAAAATTGTCTAATAAATCTGGGCTCTAAAATGCGTATCTTAAGAGCTATGAAGAGCAGAAGAAATGTTTCACAGTAATGAAGATAAACAAGTGTTCATAGCTCCTAGGGTATTCACTTTAGAGACCATGTTTACTGGACATTTTCTTCTTGCTTTGGTTCATACTACTGCTTCTCAGAATATGGAAAGTAAAGAGCTTGCAGTAGAGAAGATTGTTTCACAGTATTGAAGATGAAGAAGTCTTCATAGCTCTTAAAGTATGAATTTTAGAGCCTATGTTTATGGGACTTTTTTTGCTTTGAATGATCATTCCTGTCATATCCCTGAATATTTACCATTCCTCCTGGGATACCTTGGATATACTTCCCTTATGTAACTTGAATTCATAGGTTTTAGAAAGCAAAACAGAAATAGTACATAGATTTTAAGCAGAATAATGATTGTTAAATGAGAGAAAAAATATAATTAATGTTCCTTTATTTATACATATTCACTCATTTCTATAGGGTGGCATGTGTGAGACTATACAACTTTTGCTAAATTTGGGATTTTTCCCATAAGTGTCAGAGGTGTGAAGAGTTGCGTACCCTTGCAGTCTATAAATGAGTAAACATGCCTGTAATTAATGTTGTTATAATAATTATGCTGTTTAAATACTACAAAAACTGTATAACTTCTGTATATAGATTCTTGGGCAGCATGTGGTGGTTGGAGTTCGTCAGTAGATACCCATGTTACAACAGGTGCTGCATGATGCTAACATCACAGGGACTGTCTGAGGGGGGAGAGGGGTCTTGGAATGTGTGAAGCATTTTTAATATTTTGCAAAAATGAATGGTGATTTGTAAGTAGCCATAAATAAGTTCCAGTCATGACCCAGTTAAAAACCTACAGAATACCAATTTTTAAATCTTTTCTTGAAAACATCTCACTACACTATACCTTTTCCTTCTAATATACTAAGGAGTAAATGAATTGGGAAGTGAGTGTAAGAATTCACAGATCTTTAAAAAGGCTTCTGCAAGATGTAAGTTATCTACTTTACACATTATACTTACTGCTTGCTTTTGCTGAACAAGTATGTTGTTTACTTTGGGTGCACTGCCCCGACACATATTTCCACAAGACAACAGGGACTGAAAATACAAAATTAGCAAACGCTTTCTGTCTTCAGGTCAACACAATAAGAGATGTTTCTAAGGGCATATTATCCTGAACTAGCTTCTTGATTAGTTTATCCATGTGTTGACTACATTTTAACTTGTTATTCAGCCAGATCCAAAGGAATGAGTCATCATGAGGTTAAGACTTAAAACATTAAGAGTTGTGAACTACAAGTAGGCCCATCTGAGCTGTGTCTGCTAAGGCTGACTTTCCATCCTTGACAAGTACATTTGTGTCATTAGCAAACACTCCAGTTTTGCCCTTTAAGTTATTTACATAGTCAACATAGTCAGAAGCAAGAGTGGGCCAAGCACAAAGCCCTGTGGCACTCTACATGCTACGTTCCCTCATGCTGAGGTTATTTTCATGCCTGAGATATAGGTATGCTGTTAATGAAAGCATCTAAACATTGAGATAAAGATCTCACCAAAGCAAGAGGGATGCCATTAATGCCGCAACACTTTAATTTGCTAGGAACAATTTTGTGATCCACACAGCCAGATCATTTGGCAAGTTAACAAAATATCCCAACAGGATAGTTCCTCTTGTTTAGCTCTGTTAGCACTTCATTTGTGAGTTTTTGTATTACTTTGTGTGAAGAGAAACCTTTACAACCTGAGGCAGTTGCCAAATTCTGCTCAGTTAAATGTGTCAGTATTCTGTCATACACTACTTACTCACCCACTTTCAATAAGCCTGGTAGGAGTGATACAGGTCTGCATTTAGAAGTAGTTTGCTTATCTGTAGTTTTGTAGTAATGTCCATCTACAGCATACTCAGTCTGTCAGAAATTGTGCCCTGGAGTAGTTGACTGACTACAAAGATAGCATAAGGCAACCCTTTCAGGTCAACACAAGACTTGAAAATTCTGCTAGATCTTCATCAAAGCCAATATAATTATTACTGTTTCATGATCTGATGAATTCTGTAATCTCCTTAGGGTTTGTATTTTTTGAAACTAATGTCTGTTGACGAGACATGCAGTGTCTGCACTAGTAAGTCTGAGACATTTGTACTTGCTTTATTACTGGGTGCAGCGTTTGCAGCTACTTTGATGAAGTAATCATCGAATTTTGCAGCCAAAAATTTGACAGTGTCTCCTTATCTGCCAGAGCTATTTTCTGGATGCTCAGTTTCATTTGGTTGAATAGTATTGTTCATTTCTTACTTAATAACGTTCCAAATACTTTTGCCTCATTCTTGGAGTGTTTTACTTGTTTGTGGATTGTATTTTATGACAGAGTACAGGATTCTACAATACTGGTGATAATGGAGTTTCAAATCTTGAGTCTGCTCTCTGAATTATGCACAGGACAACGGCAAAGCGCAATGGATCGAGCACTCACCCTGCTGGGAAGGAGTCGCTTACACTATGGTCACACAGCTTGGGGGTGTTTTGGAAGGCAGAAAGAAAGGGGCACTACCTACAGTGCCAAGGCGCGGAAACAGTTGAACATAGCTCAAGAGAAATATCACTCTTCTGTCATGTTATGAGATTCCAGTTAATATGAGATTTGTTCACCTAATGTATATGAATGATACATTTAGAGCAACAAAATCCAGAAAAGTTCTTTAAAAGGCAGTTACATCATTTGGTAGCTTGAAGACTATAGAGCTCTCTTACAGCCCTACCCTCTGCAAATGGACACAAAACCACACAGCGAGAGTTGATGGCCCTGCATAGCAGGTCCAAAGCATCAAGAAACTACAAGGTGACCATAAGAAAATAGTCAAGATAAAATTTCACAAGCAGTATTAAGGTGAAAGATCACTGAAATGTAATGCATCTTCTGGCTCAGTAAAACCATCAGAAGCCCTCCCTTTCTCAATGTTACATTTTGTTTGGCACCCAAGCTGATGGATGTGGATAAGAGATGCTGAAATAAGAGATCCTTTGAGATATAAAAAGAAATTTTCAAGAAATAATGGAGAAATATGTGACACTGTCTATAACAACTGAAGTAACAACAAAGAAGATATAGGCGAACCCATGATGTAGAGTAGTCCAATACAGTTGTTATATTTAACACAAAGTTATTTGGCAATTTGTTAGAAACCCAATGAGTGTGAATTATCACAACATATGAGACCAAGAAGATTAACTGACCTTAGCAACCACGTCAACAAGAAATATTTAAATAACCCTCAGCAAGTGAATCAAGAAACGTAACACTGACAAAACTGAAGAGTTCTGTGTGCTGTTTCCAAATCCATGAGTGAATCCTGAGTTCCGACAGCATCAGCAGCAGTCAACCAATGACGGCAGCAGAGTAACACTTTTCACTGTTCTGGTCAAGCAGTTGACAATGACAATGGTTACACAGTGGCTCACTGAGGCATTGTTACACACACACACACACACACACACACACACTCACTCACTCACTCTCTCTCTCTCTCTCACCATGTTGGTAACGCAGTGTGTTTAGCAGTGCGAAACATTAAGTCAGACTATTTTTTGGCAGTGATTTGTTTGTGAAGTGTTGCAGGTAAATATATGACTGATTCTTTCTGTTGATCTCAAAACAAAAGCACAGGATATTAAGATCGAGAAAAGTACAGATTACTGTTGTTACTGGATGCTGATTATTAGAAGCAACATGGAAAACCATTTAGCTGAAATACCAGAAAAACTCAAAATATTGGACGAACTGTATAATGGAGTTAAAGCTCAAGGGGAGATTTACAGAAATTAGAAGAGCTACATGAATTGAAAAAATGAAGGAAGGAATTAAAAAGTAGCACTGAAACCACTAAGACAGAATTAAACTAACAAATAATACACTAGGTACTAAGATTTCTAATATAGTAGCTACCTTAGCAAAGTTATCTAAGGATTTACAGCTGCAAATAAACAAACAATGTGGCCGAGTAAGAAGCAAAGTTATTGAACAAATCAAAGAGATAGGTGGTAAAATAAGGAATACAGAGGAAGTAGGCACTCAGGAATTTGAATATGTATGGATATGCAGAGACACTGAACATAGCAAAGAATTTACTGAAATAGATAGTGAGACTAATGCTTTAATTACTTTAAGAGGATTGGAAACCCTCATTAGTAGAACAGAAAATCTGTCATTGCTACATCTAGTTCTTTGTGCAGTACCATAGAAAATCAAACATAGCAAATATGATAAAGTATAAAAAATATTTATGTTGTAGTGAGTATGTGATTAATTTGTGATTTCACCATGTCAAGAAAGTAGAATCACTAGTAAAGGTATTTGTAGCTAAGCTAAATTTAAATTTTAAGATAATAAATGTGGAAATACAAATGAATATTCAGAGGAGGCTTTAAGGAAGAAGTCAGCTTTGAATGTAGTATAGCTCTGGAAAGTAGAACTATGAGTGAGAGACTCAGGCACATACTACTTTTAAGCTTTATTGCAGAAAGCATATGACTTTGAACAAATAATGGATTGGTAATTAAGCTATAAATGATGTTATGTAAATTACTAGGACATTTACTGTTTGCTGGAAGTATACAAGTATGGATCATGTATAACGACATGCATTCTACACTAACGGAGATATAAAATACACATTTATAAACAGTGTACTATTTAATGGAAGGCCAGAAATAAACTTAGTGTCTATTCTCCTGACCCTGGAGGTGGCTATCAAATTACTATTTTGAGGACACCTATAGAGCAGTACGGGTGAGGTGGGCCTCACATTAAGTAGAAGAACTGAAAAAAAGTGTTCCATTTATTTTAGTTAAATAATTATAGTTATTTTAATTGCTTACCTGAGGCAGAGTTGGCCTTTTTTTTATTTCTTGGCTCACAAATGACATTATGACAATATCTTCATTTTATATAGAAATATTAGTACTGGTTAAAGATAACCATCAGGGTTCAAATATAAATAATGAAATGTGTGTTAAGTTTTTTTTTCCAAGATACTGTGGGCCTTTTAGAATATTAAGGACACCACATCCAAATATAGTATTTCTGTTAGATTCCAAAATGGGTGAAAAAAAAGGGCTCTGTAACAATGATACAATAAGGAAATTTAAACTTCAAGAGAATCTCCCATCTTTACAGATTAAGTGCCTAATGACCGCCAGGTTCCAAGTTAATTTGCTTCTTTACTTCATTCTACAAAGAAATTTCTTTCTCTCAACTATCCTTTTGTTTGCAGTCTACATACCTCTGTTACTGTCTTTATAGTATGGAAGTAACAGGAAAGAGCTCTTACCTGAGTATAAAGAAAATACACCAGTGAAAAATGATTAGAAGCTCTATTTGAATAGAACAAGTGATACTTCCCAATTTTCAGGTGAGATATTTTTATACCTTTCCTAGCCTTTATGAATAATGCTTGGGCTTCATATATCTTTTATTGGAAAGGTTCAGACATATAAGGTGTTAAATATGTACTTTAAGTACAAAGGTACTTATAATCCGATACACGTGTTTCACACATGAAATACTGTGAGTTCCCACTGATATACATTGTGGCAATTACAAGCTGTTTTCACAGGTAATGCTGACAGATGGTACAGGGTAACATCCAAGACATATTGACATAAAACATTTCCTTTTACGCATGGATGAGAAGGTCGTGGGTATTATGTTAAGATGCACTTGCTAGTAAAATAATTAAACAGGGGAGGAGGAAAGGTGCCAACAACACAGAAAACTGAAGGTGACATACCGTCAAACGGGGTGATTTCGGACGGTTTTGTCGTTATATTTATTGTAACTTTCATATATATTGTTAGATTAAATTGACTGTTATGGAAGTGGTAGGGTATATGTGTAACAAATAAAATATCCCAGAACCAGAAAGTGTATGTGTAGGTATATTTATCTGAGGCAGTTAAATGAAGTGTCCGAAGTGATTTTGGACACGTGTTTTTCAAATCTCTGGTCCGAAGTTACAGTATATAGACAGCAAATACGGACAGTTACTGCCTTTTTTTAAAATTCTACATGCTTTTTATTTGATCTTGGTGACATTTTACACATTTTAAGGTAGCCTTACGAATAAGTGATATGGAATGATATAATGAATTTTCTATATTACAGATAAGTTCTGCACGAGCTCGTTTAATATTTTCACTTAAGCGAACAGAAAAATCTTCTGACTCTCGTTTGAGGAATAAATGCACCCATTCTTCTCTTGGCAAATTATTATGAAATTTCTTCTCTTTTCGGTCAGATTTATCAAGGTAGCCTTTAACTAAATATCTGATATCCAATTTAGTGAGGAGGAAATCCCCAATGTAAACCCCTCAAGATACCTTGCTTCAATATTTCTTCTTCTTCTTCTTCTTTATTTAGCACTGGCTGTCCTCCCATTTCTTTTTCAGATGTGCTTTCTGCACTTTATTTTGTAGGGTTGGTTTAGGTATACCATACAAATCTCACGCTTTTCTGTATGATAATTTACGACTCTGAATATCACGAACAGCTTTATCTAAAAGTTACGGGTCATAATTACATCGTACTGTAGCACCTCTTCTGCTCTTATACGTTCTTGGCATTGTCCGAAATCACCCCACACAGTACACAGTTTTACAAAAACAATTGTTATTTTATAACCTTGCACAAGAAACTCGACAAACTTGTACAGAAACTGTCTCAATGCTGTTAGCTACTGAGCGCATCAACAATTACGGTCACAATAACTTCCTGCTCGGCGCAGCAATATAAAGTTTCCACTTTACAATAATGCATGGATTTTTAACACTGAGACTGTTCGTCAATTATTCACCTAGGGAAAAAATTGATGCAAAATATAAGTTGTGGGAAGTGATACATCCAATCTTGCGCTTAAAATAACTGGCACACGGACGTTGAAATAAGTAACTTTTTGTTTCTATGCAGTGGCAAAGAGCAAATAAGCCATACTATCCGAATTCGCCCCAATGTCCAAAATCGGTTTGACAGTACTAAAAAACCACAAATGGGATGCCACAGCACACAAACTGTTTAGTCAATGCTCTGATAGACGGCATTTGTGTTGCCTGTGATAAGCAAGCACTAATCACTTGTTTTAATAAATGAGGAACAAAATTAGTCTAAAAAAAACTCATTATTTCTGCTGACAGTGTGCTAGTGCATAAAAGATTTATGTAAATGTAGAAAAATGTAGTAATTAGCAATATATTACATAAAGTGGAAGAATTAAAGAGCTATTGTCTCTGGCAACTGATAAAAAAAAATTAACAGTTAATGAAGAGGTGTTCTCAACAGGATCTAGGAATCTATATTGTAATTTATGTATCTGGCGGTTGTCCATAAAACTGGAAAAGTAACAAATCGAAGGTACATCTGTCTGTATTGCTCTATGATTTTTAAAGTAAGCGAGATGTAACCATGTAAATAATAAAAAAGAAGGAACAATATTATAATCAGGTAACAAGGAATGCGTGCTTGACAACATCCCTTAAAGCCAAGTGTATGTGAGTGAAGGCTTTTTATGAAATACTCCAACAACATGTATGTAAATTACAGCATTGCGAAAAGCACCAAGAAAGGCTATTATAGGAAGGCAACAAGAAACTTGTGTTTTAATAAGCCAGTTAAAATTTACTAGGCTATGGAGTAACTTCGATGTTGAAGTTACAGAAGTAGGGCTTATAAACAGTGTATAGTATTTCAAATTTTAAGATAAGGGTAAGTGCAGCTCTTACAGAGGTATGAAGCTAGACAATGGCGGCTAGTCAGACTGTTGAAGGGCTCTCAAAAGTAGTCAAAGGCAAATAGACTTACCTGAGCAATGACTGATGTTTTGAATCTTTGTTACCAAACATGATGACTTTTCGCAAAACTGAGATTGGAATAACAGAAAGTAGTATGGAGTAAAATGTCAGGATGTAACTCCTCTAGGTAAATAAAAGTTCTGTAGTAGTACTCTATAAACTTGTATCCATAAAGACAAATTTGTTCATAAACGTTTTCAATATGTCACAGCTTGAAGATCACAAACATTGAAGAAAAGGTTTTTAAATGTTTAAACCAAAGCAGTTGTTTACTTACTGGTTGATTAGTTTCAGACTTCATCCATTTTCACACGCCACATATTTGTATTTACAACCTGTATAGTACAGACAGTTTTATTTATGTCATCACACTTAAAACTTTTTTCATATTTTCATTATCCAGCATGATGTAACCACTTGACAACAATATTTTATTTAAAATGGAGAATTTGTTCTTACTGGATTACACTGTGTGTGACACGCCACACCAAACACATCCTAAGTACAAATATGTGGCACGTGAAAATGAGCAAAGCCCAAAACTAATCAGCCAGTAAATAAACAGCAGGTTTGGTGTTAAACATTTAAAAATGTATTTTCTTTGAATCTGTCCAGTTTCAGTGTTTTTCATGCGACGTTCTGATAAGCACAAATAGTCTGCTGAAATTCCAACAGCTTTTCTATTTTCATATATGGAGATGAGAAGTTCATCATTTTTATTTATGAGGCTTCTGGTGTTTTTATAGAAGACACTAAATTCATTTCCCACAATATCCTTGGCTTTGTTCATGCTGCAGTATTTTCTTGAACCAGCAGCTATTTAGACTACCATTATATTTACTATGCAGCTCTGTATTTTGGAAGAATTTACCCGAAAAGGCCTAGTGACCATGTTGGAAACCACTGGGATAGGATGGATACTGCTTTGGTCATAATGGATGCTTTTGGCTGTCAGCCATGCAAGCAGCCTGTTACCAGAAGCATTCTGATGCAAACTGTGCTGTGTATGATGTGACTTAGTGTAGGGCAATGTTTCAATAACATCAAAATACAAATGTCCCTTTCCCCTAAGTGATTTTCCAAGCTGTCCACTAACACATTCCACAGAATGCTTCATCCAGAGCTTATCATATCACTCAAAGAATGACATAATTTTCACACTATTTTGAGAAGCATTCTGAGCAATGTGCATGTTCTCAGTTGTATAATTCAGGCTACTATCCTATCTGTTAACTGCACATGCTACTATGGTTACCAATAAATCACAGCTGACATCACTGCACCCGGCACTTAGTTTAAAAATGATAGTTGCCTGGTAATCAGTTCTCACAGAGTTCTGACATTCCGCTCCCGTGATTACTACCCAACAGTAAAACCCTCTTGATCTTTTGGTCTTCATACAACTCTTCTTCCTATATTTGTCTTGAACATTATGCTCTGTATTGTCAGACTGCTTTGGAACTTCTTGGGATGTCTGAATGCTTTCATCCTGTCTCCAAAGCACTGAAGCTACTGGAGACAGTGAGACATAAACAGGCAGACTTGCAATGTCTCCTGCATCTTAGACAGTAGGTAAACTTTCAGTCCCTGTATTTTATCCCTGTTATCCTTAAAATTTCAAAGAATGTATTCCAGTCAACACTGCCAAAGCTTTCTCTATATCTACAAATGCTATAGACATAAATAAAGTTGCCTTTTTTCAGTCTATCTTCTAAAATAAATCTTATGGTCAATACTGCTTCTCATGTTCCTAAATTTCACTGGAACACAAACTGATCTTTCCAAAAGTTTTTGCACTCATCTGCACATAATCGGTGTCAGTATTTTGCAATCATGACTCATTAAATTAATTATTCCTTATATTCGTACCTTTCAACACTTGCTTTCTTTGGAACCGGAATTATGTTGTTTTTTAAGTCAGAAGGTATTTTACTTTTCTGGTGTATCTTACATGCAATATCAAATAGTTGCACCGTACTATGCTTTCCCTGGGACCTCAATAATTCTGTCAAGTTTTTCCATCTCATGTTTATCTGCTTCCTCTTCCCTTTCTGTCGTATAGTCTTCAAGTTTATTTCCTTAGTGAGTTTTATTACACATTATATTGTGGACACACAAATTTTTCTTCATAACTTCTGGTTTTTACCAGTCCTTAGAAGAAGTTATGAAGATTCTGACCTGAAGAGAAATGACAGGTATAAGAAGCTGCATATTAATGTAGTGAATTTATAGCGCAAAATTAGTTTGACTGCTTTGATGCGGTTTTACAAAAAGTGTTCACAAGAAATTTCTTGATAATATTATCATTTTCTGAGATATATTTGGAATTTAACATGAGTAGATACACAAAACTGATTTAATTCAATAGAGATGAGATTAATACATGTTAATATGTAACTGGATATAATCTCACCAAGTTTAAAATAACAAAAGTTATGCAAAACAGAAATTCCATTCTCATGAAACACAGAGATTCATACCTTTTTATAATGTCTGGTAGTGAAGTTACTAGAGAATTATACACATACTTCTATATTTTAACTGAAGACAAAGCTTTAACAAACAATTTTGCCTTCCACAAAATAAAATATTTTTTCAACACTTTCCAGACTCCTGGAAATTACTTTAAAAGACTTGTTGAATTGTAATATAACTGCTACACATATGTTCCTAAACATGAAAAGTAAATAGGAATTTAGTCAAATTCCATGTATGTATGTATAAATGATTCAAATAACAACAAGCACACATAAATATTTAACAATCTTTTCCGACCTAAAACATAATATCAACAGGAGCAGGTAGAGGTTTGGAATGCGAAGACTCTTTGTCAGACTGCAACAAACAAACCAACCTTCCTTCATCACCAGAGCTTTCATGACACACTGCTGTGAGATTCATCATTTTCTCATCCTACAACAGGTTCACAAATGCACAAGCACATTACATGTAAACCAATATTATATTTTACACACTATTCAGAAGTTAATAGTAAATTAATATGGTAATCACTTAGATTTTTTTCATTTACAAGGGTAGTTAATTTATATCTTGAATTCAATGGGCATTAATATCAGCAAGGTAGTTATCATCAATGTTGATAATTTAATAAAATTTCTTTCCCTTCAATGACACACTAATACATTATATAAGTAAAAAGCATAATCCTTTAAAGCATCCTACATAATTATTTTGTGAGTTATTTTAACTGGCTGACATAATTTGCTATGCACAAAAATAATGTAAAATCACTTACTAAAACGAATTACAACTAATGATTTTTTTTATAATGTCATGTATGAAAGAACTGTAAGTTACCGAGTTATTAAAATTACTTGTGAATTGACACTTCACATTTTGTAACTTAGTACCTCCAACCAGAGCTCTCAACACAAAGTGCAAACTGCCCACCACCGTCAATGTGACACAACATAACATTTAACTCACTTGCATGTTAGAGGTGCACAGCAAGTGTCACAATTGCAACAAGTGTCATTTAACTAGTGGAGCAAAGAAATCTGTCCACATATTGTTTACATATTACTGGTCACAGTGCGAAATGGTGCTTTCTGCCTGCACTGTCAATCATTCTTGTTTGACCAAGCCACAATCAAGGGCTAATATTAACAAAACTGTAGTGGCACTAGACAGATGTAAATTAACAAATAATTTTAATCAGACTATTATTAATTAACACTGAAATATAAATCTTCAATGTGCTTAACCATATATGAATCAATCTATAAAAAAGTACAAAATAATTAAATCCATTTTAATATATGAAAAGTACTACAAAATAATTAATAATATAACAAAAATGGCAGTTTCAATTGTTTGTCTTGTACTAAATGACACACCAAGTTTTAATACATCGATGATAACTGTCAGAGATATGTGATCCAAAGTCCAAATACAGTACCTAAATGAAGTTTGATTAACAAATAATTGTCTCAATACATTGCACTGATCCAAAATAGGAATGTTTCAAACCAGGTGACTTAAAAGATACCAATGCTCCTGGAACTAATGCAATCTTGTGTATTTAAAAAATCATTTTTGTTCTATAAAAGTATACATCAATAAGTTAGTTTGATTTTATATTCATAAAAATACATTACGATGGTCTATTAACTAATTTAAAGATATGTGATAATGATCTCAGAACTAATGTACTGTAGTGAACATGCACACACTAGTATGGCTATAAACGATCTACCATGCCTTTCATATTTTCTCAGCTTTTAGTGACATTTCATTCAGTTCTATTAATCTCCTAAATCACATTTACTTCATACTCAGATATCATTGGTCATCAAACGGCAATCAAAATGTAAGTTCAACTTCACAGTTAAAATTATCCATGACAGAACCCACTGTGTGTGTCGCACGCATGGGGAAAGGGTGGGAAGGGGGGCAGGGCAGGGGGCGGAGCAACAACAAAAGTGCGCTCATTCAAATGATCAACGAACGGACACACCAAGTTATAAAAAACTGATCGCATTTTCTATAAATGGGAAGGACTGTGCTTCACTGACAAAATTAAAGAATGAAATTTAAGTCATGGCATATTTATCTTCTAATTAGTATTCCTCAATAATGGAGAGCAAAAACTTTTATCTTACAACCTCTTCGGTTGAAGACAAAGGACAATATCGATTAAAGAAAGAAATGGGAAGCAGAAATAGCAGGCTACTGCATGATCATTTAACAGGAAATCTGTATACTAGGCTTCAATCCAAAAGTGAACATAAATTAAGATAATAAAATTTCAGAACACATAATTTTCACAGCACACATTACTTTTTGAAAATATTACAAAGTGGGAAATTTTTGCACTGAAGAAAGTAATGTAAATTAGGAATGGCAACCATTCCTTTGGGCCTGAAAAAAATACTAACTCATATGATCACAGTTGCATTCAAGTTACAGTATCACTTTTTCTAATATACTCCTCCATGCTGATGTTGCGGTTCTTGTTGGTTGTGTGTGTTGGGGTGGGGATTACTTATTTATTTATATTTTTAAATATTGTAACTCTATGCAATGTTTTGTTCAAAATTGTGCATGTACTGTTTACATTCATCTGAGAAAAATTGCATATTATTAAACCAGTTATTACACTTTAAACATTTTAAGGTAATTGGATAGATAAAAAAAAAATCTACTCATGAAGCGGCAGCAGAACACACACATAACAGATTATAATTAGGCAGCTTTCGGAGCCAGTGGTTCCGTCTCCAGGCAGAAGAGTTGAAGGGGAAGGAAAAGGGGTAGAATTCGGGTAAGCCCCTTCTCATACTGTCAGGTAGGTGGGTGACTTTCCTGAAATCTACCCCTTTTCCTAAACCTCTACAGTCCTTTTCCTTCCCGCCTCTTCCTTCCCCTTCAGCCCTTATCCCTGAGGAAGGAGCCACTGGCTCCATACGCTTGCCTAATTATAATCTTTTATGTGTGTGTTTTGCCACTTGATGAGTACATAGTTTTATCTATCCAATTGCCTTATTTTGTCAAAAATTGATTGTTTTTATTGTTATTTTACACATTTTGATAGTGATCCTGATTGGGGCATCCAACAGTGTTGCCACAAAAGAAGTTTCTATTTCAATCTATTATTTGAACAAACCTGTATAACACATATTACAGAACTCCCACAGGTAGAATGGTTAATATTACAACTGTAACAACATAAATGAATTTTTTTAGGATTAAGCACTATCAAAATAGTAAATGTTATAAATATGGCATGCATAAGATTGTACTGTTACAGTTATTTTAGTGGAGATGTACATAAAATTATACATATGCATCAATATAAGTTGTAGGTCAATAACAATTTCATAATGTAATCACGCTACTGTCAATAAAGGCTCATACAGAACACTGCAGCCAGAGTGTGGAACGCACAAAAATTTCAGGCACTTCAGTAAGGCACAGTAGTTGTAGGAGTGAAATGAGAGTTGCATATTTTTATTCTGGAAACTGAATTTGTAGATATCTTGCATCCTGGAACAGATGAATAGAGGGTACATTATCTGTACAATACAGTTAACTTTTGCTTAATGATCTCCTAACTAACATTAATTAACATAAATTTAATATCAGCATAAAATTCACTCGACTCAGTTTCAACTCTCATTAGAAAATTGTGTCTTAATAAATTACCATTTTTAAAATGTGCATATTTCTAGACACTCTTTATCATCTTCACAATTTTTTCCAGTAATTTCCTGAACTGTTTTCAGACATTCTGAAATGTTTGTACAAGCACTGAAACAAATTTTATATTGCTGTTACAAGTTCATCATAGTTCTATATACTTCATGTGTTTTCAGAGTGCCGTAGTATTAAAAAAATGCTGGTGTACTTTTACATTTGCATTCTCCATACTACCAAATAATGTAAACCTGGATGATTCTGTGCCTACCATACCTTCATTTGCCCTGATCCCTCAGACAAACAAACTGCTTCATTGAGAATCCACACATTTCCAGAACCTCCAACCACAATAATGTAACATTCATTACAATAGATGGATAATTAATAAGTACACTGAATAACAGCCACACTAATAACACTGCATCAGTAATAATATGTCAATTTAATATTAATAATATATGGCCAGGAATGCAGAAGGCTGTACTATTGTTAGAAATCAGTCACTATACACGATTACTATGGGATAAAACGAAAAACCAAAATCAGAATGGGTGGACTACATAACAATTCCAGTGCCAATATTGCACAATTTTTTTAAAAAATTTCATGCATTTTAGTTACAATAATAAACATAAAAGTTAAATCGGTCTTGGGTAGCCCTTCAGATGTCAGAAGGAGTTTGCAGAGATAATTCTCTACTCTGACAAGAAAATATATAGTTTCTCACTGGTCATTTTTAATTTTTTAGCAAGGTGGTTGAAAATGTAAAAGGCCTTATGATTGTGTTTGCAGCGCAGATTATAGTGCATGCACTGTTTTTAGAATGAAGTAGTTTCTTTGTCCACTCCCCAAAAGAATCTCAATTGCTTGCAATTTCTTAGTCAACACTGTGATAAGTGCAGTTCTGTTCTTGTCCACATATGGTCTGTATACGTGATGAGGGGAAGTAATACCAACTTTGGAGAGCAGATAGCTGTTATGAAGTTCCTTGTGAAACCACAGAAAGCAAGTGTGTAAATTCTTGAAAAGATCGTGTTGCCTCACAATCAGAAATGCTGCTGATGATACAAGAATAAACAGAAAGACAGTGGCCCTTATTCACATACAGAAGTTGGAGACATCAACACTTTGTACAAATCTCTCCTAAAAATCACATGAGCAAAAGAAAATCACTTGTGCGGTATAAATAGTTTGTTCATAACTGCACTCGGCATTTTCCACAGAAGAATCATTTAAACTGGCTGCTGTGAGCCGCCACTGGAGGGAATTTGCACAAGCCATCAGGTGGTCTCCACTAGAGGGAGTTTGACAGAAGCCGCCAGGTGGCGCTATACATGTCACCAGAGGATGCAGAATTTGTGTTGTCTCACTGCCCACAACTGTGATTGGTCCACGACTTTTTTAAGCTACCACACTCAGACTGTTCTCAGATTATCATCAGATACACTCCAATCACACTGACCATACAGATGATAGTGCACTGGGATTTTACAAATGTAGACAGTGAGAGTTGCCAAACCTAGCTCGACACCGTCACTGCAAAACAGCTGCTCAATAATATTGTGAATTAAGTACTAGTTTAAGGGGGAGGGGGAAAGAAAGGGAGGAGGGAGCAGGGAGGAGGGGGAGAGGGGGAGAGAGACAGAGAGAGAGAGACTGAAGGATACAAAGTTATGTATCATTTATGTAAAATATATTGTAAATAAATACATTTACATTTTAATCCTTCTATAGTGTTTGATGTGTTCTAATGTTCATTCTCCTCATTACACCAATGGGCACAACAGACTTCTCTGATGATGAGTTTGTGATTTGTAACTACTTGGATCTATGGAAGAAGATTCAACATCTCTGCATACTGAACCGTAAATGCAAGCACAAAAATCATAAAGCAACACACATAGTGTAAAACTTGGATAAATAAAACTGGCTTTCTTCACATGGACAAACAGCAAAAGGCTCCCCCCCCCCCCCCCCTCTCTCTCTCTCTAACCAGATAAAAAGCAGTCTTCTTAAAATCAAAACTGTCAGTCATATTCACAGAACAAACCATAAACTATTTGTATCTTTACAGATATGCAATCATTGTGTACCATTTCAGTTAGATACTGGTGCTTCAATCACACTGATTACTCGAACTACTTGCGAGCAATTGGGACACCCCAGCTCCAAAACCCAAACCTGTACCTGAAACGCTATAAAGGCAAAGTATCTTCTTTGGATGTGCACCCTGTAAGCAAATGATCAAAATAGGACTGTATTAGTGCCATTCACAGTAGTTCAATCACACTCAAGTCCCATTATGTTTGGCATGGAATGCATCTGATTAGTTTGGATTAAATATTCAGAACAATGAGAATGCTATTGACTCGCAAGTCCACCAACTTAGCATTCATCAGTTGTGTGAAAAATATAAACATGTGGTTGCTGGCATCCTGGAACACACAAAGAATTTTCATGTGTACATTGTGCTCCAAGACAATGCTCACAATGCCATTCGTGATAAAGATGCTTCTGAACTTTACAGATTAGGACAAATTCTTGTACTGAAGCCTATTTCTTCCAGTCATTGGGCGTCTCCTACAATTATCATAAGAAAACTGAATGGAAAAATCAGACTTTCTAACAACTTTAATGCAACTATTAACACCTGTTATCAATCAAATGGTTATTGATTCACAATGGTCCACAATTTTCTTCATTGGAATTTCTTTGCCAATGAAATGGGAATCATATCCAAATATGGCACTGTTCTCTCCTCAATCGAATAGTGAAGGCGAACATTTCATTCACCCTTTCAAGGTCCCAGAGTCCAGTGTCAGATCTAAGGGAAAATGCTTTGGTGTTGTTTTCAATACCTATCACACTTTGTCTTTCCATGACATTTCGCAGGCGAACTTATTATGTTGTTGTCGTCGGCACTGCACTCTGCTGCATCTATGTCACACTCAACACAGCTTCACTACCGAACTTCACAGCAAAGTTTTGCATGAAGGATAAAGTTTTCTATTATGTCTTTAGCAAGCCTCCAACTGGAAATCCACCATCATCACTCAGATGACAGGTTGACTCATTATACCGCTTGTGTCACTTCAGGCATCCATCAAAAACACTACATCAAGTACATTTCTGTGATTATTATTATCCTACCACAGATTTTCGAGTTTTAGAAATGCTGCCTGCATCCCAGACTGCAGTCACGAGCAGTCCTTGCTGGTGCCTGACATTCATGCACATGGGTCATCATATGACCTTGCCATGGAGGTCGAGCCCTGCCTGCCTACGCTGCCGTAGTATCCAGTGCCATTCGCAGTGAAGTCACTCACAGACACCGAGCCTGCATCAGTAAGGTGACTGCATTAATAGCAGTGCCAATTCTGCAATCACCCTGCTGTTAGATGGAGGCCTTAGCTCTGCCACAACTTCTCGTCGCCCGCATTCACACTATGCAACAATAGTGCACTATTTTTTGAGGGGGAAGGGGGGCGGGCGTAGTATTGACAGCCTGTTTGTTGACTGTACTCAGCATGTCATGCACCATACTCATCTCCATACATGAAACATTTAAACTAGCAACCATGTGCCACTGCTAGAGAGGGCTCACCAGACACCACCGGGCGGCCATCAAATTCACATCACCTCACTGTCTGTAATTGTGATTTGTCCACGTGTTTTTTTAAGCCATCGAACTCAGAGCTTTGCCTCATATTGACCTCTGATTATCTTCTGGTTATCATCAGACTACTCTCCCGTAACACAAAGCATAGAGATAACACTGCAATAGGATCTTATGAATGTCCAACTCAAACATCAAGGCTTTGTTGATCTTTCCACAAGATTAAATGGTTAATTCTGATTATTACTGGACAACGACAAAACATTTAGACACAAGTCTACACTGAAGGAACCCAATTTGTGGCAACAGAAGTCACTGGTGCTCTTCCAAAAAATGCTTCTGTTCATATGGCGATCACTGCTGAGCAAATTTAAACCCAA
This sequence comes from Schistocerca nitens, assembly GCF_023898315.1. Lineage (NCBI taxonomy): Eukaryota > Metazoa > Arthropoda > Insecta > Orthoptera > Acrididae > Schistocerca > Schistocerca nitens. Next base: position 458,802,114 of record NC_064615.1, on the reverse strand, counting down.
ATGTGCAACACATTCACAACCATATCCCCATCCATTCACTGGATTTCACCTCTGTTACTTCATTCCGAACATTAAAGATAAAATGAAAGGATGACAAAATAGAGGTCTTGAACAAGTCATTCAAAGAGACAATATCGGAACAGAAAATGAACAATTCTTTCAGCATTAGTCCACACAAATCACAAAATCTCATGTTCACTGAAAGGATGCAATTGTGTTTCTAAACAACTGTATTTTGTCAACAAGAAATCTCATCTAGAAGGTGATGTACTGTGATGTCATAGAAAAAATTCACTCCTTATCAATTGTGAACTTAATAGCAAGACTCTGCTCTAAAAATATTGCCTTAACTAAGATGCTGCAAAATATTTCCCATACAGCATCAAAGGAGTAAACTACAAATACCAAACCACATTAAATGCATCACTGGTGTTCGCTGTGCATAATCTAATTTTAAAGATAGCTGCATGCAAATTCTACAGGAGATAGTAAATATGTCATAACCATAAAAGCTTCCTAAATGTCCTAAATCGCAGAAAGCTTATGTTATTTATGTTGGTACTTCTCTTCTGCCGAAGAATGTTGTTAATATTCTCTCTGACATAACAACAGTTTTTATCAAGAAAAACAGTTAGTTGTACTGTCATATAAACACTGGAAGTGTTTGCTCTTACAACGTTCTGTGTGAAATAACCATAGCATTTTTTTTTTTTTTTTAATTTCAACAGCTGTTAGGTCTTTTAAACAAGGTTCCAGTATATTGTTCACGTACCTTTCAGAAGATGTGGTTTGCTGGAAAAAGATTGGTCTAATAATCTGCATAACACTAATTCCACACCATACTCTCATTTTCATATTGTGCAGAGGCTTTCGATGAAACTGTTGAGGTTTCTCAGAGCTACAGTGTCAACTCTTCTGAGAGTTCCCATACATAGATTTATTTATGCCTCATCATAAAAACGATCAACATTTCAAGATCAAGTTCTCCATTACACACACACTACAAGAGAGATGTTGCAGTACTGACATTGAGCAATAGTACATGAATTGGTCAGACGATGTACTATATTACTTTGTAAGGTTTCATTCGTAGAGAGCTCTGTGAGCAGATGCTACTGATACAAGTCTAAATAGCTTAATGGTGCAACAATTTTCTTTGACTTCCTTCTGAGGCTGATTCTAAATCATACAGATTATTCTTGGCTATAATTGATACACCATCCACCACACTGTCTGAATACTGAGCTGGAGTGTCAGAGCCTGCTTACAGGGGAACTGGTTCCCACTTGAGTGTTGGAGACAGTGCTTGTCTCATACATGAAAACACCCTGCACCTTGTTTATTGAATTCTGTTCTAGGACTGTATTTTGTAATAAAGGGAATATTTTTTCCTTGTAATGGTAGAGCAACATTTCTGCAGAGCCTAATACAAGATGACACATAAAATTAAAGTACCTAAATAGCATATAAAATAAAATAAAATAAAAAGATGAGTACAATAACTGTCAATGATATAGTTATTACCTTTCATCTTATGCAGAGGTTTTCTTGGGTGTCTGTTCATGAGCCTTACGTAATCGGCGTTTCAATTCAGATGGAAATTTTTCATAACATTTCTTACACACAGGCTTCAAGTCAAATTCGTAAAACTTGGTACGCTGATTCATCTTTTGATCACAGATGGAACATGCAAAGTGGTGAACACACCAAGCTTTGTTCATAGCAGTGAAAACTGTAACAGCAAAATATGATTAAATATCTGATAAATGTAGTTTTCCATTAAATTACCAATATCAAATGCCACTTACCATCTCCCGAAATCACTTGGTTACAGACAAAACACAAATTTCCAAATAACTGATGGTAATGAGTTTCACAATAGGCTAAACCCTTTTTCTCATAATGTCTATGGCCCAGAAAAGGTTTTTCACACTTGGCACAAACAAAATGCTGAAAATATAGAGCAGATTATACATTAAAACACTGCATATGACAGTCAGTGAAAGACATATCCCCCCAACACATATATTTCTTTAGTGATAGAGATTACAAAATTAATCTGTGCAAATCCTTATAGTGAAACAATACTAGCCAAGTACAACAGTGAACTATTTTTGGGTGTCTTTGCTGATTTGCAGGCAGTACTGTAAGGGATTAAGGTTTAAGATAGGATTATTTAGTCCACAAGTAACATTTAAACCTGAGTGAGTGATATGGCTGAGACAATGGGCTATTACTTAAGACTGATTAGAAAAAAGTTGTACATAAACATAATGAAATTTATATTTTTGTTAATATCAAGCAGATGAACTGCAGATTAAAACTGAAGAAACTGCAAAAAGGTGGGAATTTAAGGAGATGGGACCTGGATAAACTGAAAGAACCACAGGTTGTAGAGAGCTTCAGGGAGAGCATTAGGGAATGATTGACAAGAATGGGGGAAAGAAATACAGTAGAAGAAGAGTGGGTAGCTTTGAGGGATGAAGTGGTGAAGGCAGCAGAGGATCAAGTAGCTAATAAGACGAGGGCTAGTAGAAATCCTTGCGTAACAGAAGAGATATTGAATTTAATTGATGAAAGGAGAAAATATAAAAATGCAGTAAATGAAGCAGGCAAAAAGGAATACAAACGTCTCAAAAATGAGAACGACGGGAAGTGCAAAATGGCTAAACAGCGATGGCTAGAGGACAAATGTAATGACGTAGAGGCACATACCACTAGGGTTAAGATAGATACTGCCTATAGGAAAATTAAGGAGACCTTTGGAGAAAAGAGAACCACTTGCATGAATATCAAGAGCTCAGATGGAAACCCAGTTCTAAGCAAAGAAGGGAAAGCACAAAGGTGGAAGGAGTATATAGAGGGTCTATACAAGGGCGATGTACAGGAGGACAATATTATAGAAATGGAAGAGAATGTAGATGAAGATGAAATAGGAGATATGATACTGCATAAAGAGTTTGACAGAGCACTGAAAGACCTAAGTCAAAACAAGGCCCCGGGAGTAGACAACATTCCATTAGAACTGCTGACAGCCTTGGGAGAGGCAGGCCTAACAAAACTCTACCACCTGGTGAGCAAGATGTACGAGACAGGCAAAATACCCTCAGTTTTCAAGAAGAATATAATAATTCCAATCCCAAAGAAAGCAGATGTTGACAGATGTGAAAATTACCGAACTATCAATTTAATAAGCCATGGCTGCAAAATACCAACATGAATTCTTTACAGACGAATGGAAAAACTGGTAGAAGCCGACCTTGGGGAAGATCAGTTTGGATTCCGTAGAAATGTTGGAACACGTGAGGCAATACTGACCCTATGACTTATCTTAGAAAATAGATTAAGGAAAGGCAAACCTATGTTTCTAGCATTTGTAGACTTAGAGACAGCTTTTGACAATGTTGACTGGAATATTCTATTTCAAATTCTGAAGGTGGCAGGGGTAAAATACAGGGAGCGAAAGGCTATTTACAATTTGTACTGAAACTATATGGCAGTTAGAAGAGGAGCATGAAAGGGAACCAGTGGTTGGGAAGGGAGTGAGACAGGGTTGTAGCCTCTCCCTGATGCTATTCAATCTGTATATTGAGCAAGCAGTAAAGGAAACAAAAGAAAAATTCAGAGTTGGAATTAAAATCCATGGAGAAGAAATAAAAACTTTGAGGTTCGCCGATGACATTGTAATTCTGTCAGAGACAGCAAAGGACCTGGAAGAGCAGTTGAACGGAATGGACAGTGTCTTGAAAGGAGGATACAAGATGAACATCAACAAAAGCAAAACGAGGATAATGGAATGTAGTCAGATTAAATTGGGTGATGTTGCGGGAATTAGATTAGGAAATGAGATGCTTAAAGTAGTAAATGAGTTTTGCTATTTTGGGAGCAGAATAACTGTTGATGGTCGAAATAGAGAGGATATAAAATGTAGACTGGCCATGGCAAGGAAAGCATTTCTGAAGAAGAGAAATTTGTTAACAACAAGTATAGATTTAAGTGTCAGGAAGTCGTTTCTGAAAGTATTTGTATGGAATGTAACCATGTATGGAAGTGAAACATGGACGATAAATAGTTTGGAAAAGAAGAGAATAGAAGCTTTCGAAATGTGGTGCTACAGAAGAATGCTGAAGATTAGATGGGTAGATCACATAACTAATGAGGAGGTATTGAATAGAATTGGAGGGAAGAGAAATTTATGGCACAACTTGACTAGAAGAAGGGATAGGTTGGTAGGGCATATTCTGAGGCATCAAGGGATCACCAATTTAGTATTGGAGGGCAGCGTGTAGGGTAAAAATCGTAGAGGGAGAGCAAGAGATGAATACACTAAACAGATTCAGAAGGATGTAGGTTGCAGTAGGTACTGGGAGACGAAGAACCTTGCACAGGATAGAGTAGCATGGAGAGCTGTATCAAACCAGTCTCTGGACTGAAGACCACAACAACAACAATATCAAGGACTTTTCTGTTTGAAAATTGTCAGAAGACCTTCTTGCCTACAGATATACAATGCCAGAGTAACACCTTTTGTCACAGAACTGTAAACATGACGGCCGACAGCTGCTAGAGAGATCTTAATGATTTCTTTCAGTTTGCTAGGAAACTTCTGAAGATATCTGACAAAACATTTGGAGAAACGGAGCTGTTGGAGAGGGTGAGACGCTGTAAGTCACAGTGTTGCTAATGTCCATCTAGAGTCCTTTTGCCATATAATCTTGCAGTAACCATTAATTCCAGCTTAAAATGTAATGAATTTATTAAACATTATAACATAAAGTATACAAAACAACGCAATGGCACAACAAGCCAGGTTAATTTGATAAATGAATAATGTTTAAACACCTGAGAAATGTGATGTCCCACAGAAATTCGAGTCTATGATCAGCAGATAAACTCTGTTATTAAGTAAACAAATAAGCAAGTACATGCACTGTCTTACCTGGGAATACAGTTTCTTATCAGAGTCATGTTACATCACTGTCACACTTTCGCCCATTAGACATGTGGAATACATTTTTGTTGTGTTGCACACTTATGTTCCTGTAGTATGCAAATTGCTTGTCTACAGACATGGGTTCCCACTCCCAAAAATATCGTTATTGTACTCATCACCTTCTATGCATCCCAGCAGTCTGTAAGGGGGATACTGAATTGTGATACATGTCACGAGTATCTGACATCCAATGCTAGATGAAGGCCTCCTAGACTTTTAAATGCATTACGGGACTTCAGCTATATGCAACGACGTCATTCTAGCATACTTTTAATGTCATATACCCACCTTTCATTAGGTCACTATCTCGTTCTTTTATATCTCATAGCATGCAGCAAAGAATTCCTTTGCCTATCTACTATCCACTCACTTGGCTTCATGCTCTGCCCTCCTCCATTACCCTTTCATCAATCGTAATTGCATTTTACAATCCATTAAGTACCTTGATACCCCCCCCCCCCCTCCACATCCCTCCTCTTAATTTGCATCAAGTAACGTTCAATCCTCATTGAGCTTTTGCATGGATTTTAGGTTAAACACCCGTGTTTCACGGTCGAAAGACGAAACTGGTTATACAATCTCTTTACTTTTCTTTTCATGCACAACAGAAGCTTAATTTTTTAAAAAACCCAGTTCATTTTTACTCATGTTTGGTTCCTCAAACGTCTATCCAGTTGTTATCTACAACTATCATAAATACAACAAGTGATCACTTGGTTCTATGACTTTCTCGTCAATTTGCCCTTCTTAGGATTCCGTACCTCAACTGGTAAAAATGGAACCCTTATAGGATCACACTGTTTTTTGTCTGCCCGTCTGTCTAACCATTAAAAACCCTTTTTCTCAGGAAATGCCAGAAGTATCAAGCTGAAATTTTAGTCACATACTAAGGCCTATGGTCCCTTAGAAGGGTAAAAGCTTGAAGCTTCCAAGTCAACACAATCCCATAGTGTTGCCATTTATGTCACATGATTTAGTTACTGTAGCAAATATTCTAAAATTTTCTGTTATATCTAGTTTTCCTTAAAGAGGAGTAGCCCTATATACTACCTACATTTATCGTAAATGAACTCTGTTTTCGTGTTCCCTAACAACTGTAATCAACCTCAATAGAAAACTAGTAATTTTTAACATAGGTTTTTGTGTTGTCTTAATATAAATCTTGTTTTGTGTGTTTGCTTCACTTCCTATAGGGAATTAGTAACTTTTTAGTTCAATAGATTAAATGATTATCACTTGGTTCAATTTCAAGTTGTAATACATTGCACCAGGAAAAAGGAAGCTCCATTGCGAATGCTGTTCTCTTAATATGGGATGAGTTGGTTGAAGTTAATATGCAGCTGGAAATAAACCTGACTGCTTTCAAACAATTGGCAGCTGCTGCAAACTGGTGTGCTGGAAGAGCTCCCAAGTCATGTGATACCAGCATCAGACCCAGGGTGTCATAGCAATCCCCCTAACCACCAAGTTTGGGGTGCTGTCTATCACAGAAACTGAGCCAATGGAACTCACTTCAGATGATTTGGGGAAACCGGGATTTGTTCAGTGTTGAGAGGACACAAACACAAAACAATGGAACTCACTTCAGATGATTTGGGGAAACCGGGATTTGTTCAGTGTTGAGAGGACGCAAACACAAAACGGTAGGGGTGTATTGCTCACTGGCAGTTCAAATTTAAGAGCGAATGATGGTACCCCTCACGGAAATGGCAGGAAAGGACAGGAAAGGGCACCAGGAGCGTGCAGTGTGTATGCCAAGGAGCCTCATTCAACATATTGAAGAGGCTATTCCATCAGGCACTGAGGGAACAGGGTGAAATTAACTGCGGATTATGACCCATGTTGGAACATGGAGTCTGAACGAAGCTCACAATTTGCAGCACTGTCCCCAGAACTAATCGTGGCCCTTTAGTTCGAGTGGAAGGACTGAACCAGAGGCTTCGAAGGTTCTATGACAAGCTGGGCAACAACTTCCTCGACTTGTGCCATAGGGCTGAGAACTGTAGGCTCACGGTAAATGGGTTAGGGTTAGGTGTACACTAAACATCAGATGCTGCTACTCGGGCAGTTGACTCTGTGTGAAGTGCATACATGGGTTTTTAGATTAGGAAACTTTCCATCCAATTCGGGTAAAAACAGCTGCAGGAAACCCAGAAGTACCAGGGTAAGATTGAAAGAAATGTCGCCCATAGGTGAGAGTATTAAAATCCTAATGCTAAACTGCTGAAGCATTTGCAACAAAGTACCAGAGTTTGAAATGCTCATAAAAAGTAGTGAAGTCCACATAATACCAGCTACAGAGAGCTGGTTGAAACCTGAAATTGATAGCAGTGAGATTTTTCAGAAAAATACATAACTGTACATAAAGGATACGCAAATTGGAAATTGAAGTTCAATGTGATGCTTTTTGGGCAAGACTTAGTATCAGGGTTGGTGGGCATAAAATGATAACTGGATCCTTCTTTCACCCAATAAAGGATGCAACCAACAACTTTTAGAGAAAACCTCTGTTCATTTGTACATAGGTTCCCTTGTCATAATCTTATCATTGGTGGAGCCTACAATCATCAACCAACTAACTGGGAAAATCACAGTTTTTTTAATGATAGGTGTGATAAGACATCCTGTGAAACATTTCTACATGCCATCTATGGAAACTTCCTAGAACAGATTGTTAGTAGCCCCATCATGATGGAAATATATTGGGTCTTGTGGCAACAAATAGGCCTGTAGCAGAATATTGTCAAATGATATTTGACAAATCTCAAAGAATTCTGGTCACGTGTAAAGGCTGTTAGTGACATCAAACTTAGGTCCAGTCCTTAGTGAATGACACAGGAACCAAAATTGAGGGTAGCAAAGCAAATGCTGAAATGCTTAACTCCATTTTAAATGTTCCCATACAAAGTAAAACTCAGCAGAATTGTCCCAATTTAATTCTTATACCACTGAAAAGGTGAATAAACTAAGCACTAGTATCAGTGATATTGAGAAAAAGCTCCACTGAACAAAGCTCCAGGGGCTGATGGAATCCCTACCAAATTATATACTGAATTTTCAGCTGAGTTAGCCCCTCTTCTAACTATATCTTAGATCCCCAGTTCTTGGGAAAAAGCACAGGTCACACCCATCTATACGAAGGGTAGCAGAAATGATCCACAAAACAACCATCCAATATCCTTGACATCGATTTGCTGTAAAATCTTAGATCATATTCTGAGCTCAATTACAATGAGGTATCTTGAACAGAAAGTCCTTCTCAATACCAACCAGAATGTATTATGGAAACATCCATCATGGGAAACCCAACTCCCATCATTCACATGACATACTGAAACCTTTGGATCATGGCAATCAGGTAGAAGAAGTACTTCTCGATTTCCGAAAAGCAGTTGATTCAGTACCACACATATGCTTATTGTCAAAAGTAAGATCATATTGCTTATCAAGTGAAATTTGTGACTGAATTGAGGACTTTTTGGTAGGGAGGATGCAGCATGTTATCTTGGGTGGAGGGTCATCGTCAGATGTTGAAGTAACTTCAGGTGAGCCCCAGGGTAATGTGTTAGGAGCCTTGCTGTTCATGTTGTATATTAATGGCATGGGAGATGATATTAATAGTTCCTTAAGACTTTTTACAGGTGATGCAGTTATCTATAATCAAGCACTGTCTGGGAGAAGCTGCATAAATATTCAGTCAGATCTTGATAACATTTCAAAGTGGTGCACATTGGGAACTTGCTTTAAATGTTTGTCTATGTAAAACTGTGCACTTCACAAAACCAGAAAATTTAGTATCTTTTAAAATAAATGAGTCACTGCTGGAATTGGCCAACCCATAAAAATACCTGGGTGTCACACTTTGTACGGACATGAAATGGAATGATCTCATAGGCTCAGTCGTGGGTAAAACAGGAGATAGACTAAGTTTATTGCTGGAATACTGGGGAAGTGTAATCAGTCTACGAAGGAGATTGTTTACAAATCCCTTGGGCAACCAGTTCCAGAAAATTTATCAAGTGTGTGGGACTCGTACCAAAGATGACTAACAGTGGATGTTGCACTACACAGAGAAGGGCAGCACAAATGCTCATAGGTTTGTTTGATCTGGGGGAGAGTGTCACAAAGATACTGAAGGCACTGAACTGGAAGTCTTTTGAAGACAGAGGTAAACTATACCGAGAAAGTCTATTAACAAAGTTTCAAAAATTGTCTTGAAATGATGATTCAAGGAATATATTACAACTTATTGTTCACAATATTGCTCACATTGGCATCGTGAGGATAAGATTACAATAATTACAGCACGCATTAGGGCATTCAAACAAGCATTCTTCTCACTCTCCATACGTGAATGGAACGGGAAGAAACCCTAATAATTGGTACCATGGGATGTAGTGCCCTCTTGCTATGCCTATCATGGTGGTTTGCAGAGTATAGATGCAGATATTTTGATACTCCCAAATTCATTCATCAAAACCTATAAGGTACTTCCCGTTGACATAGAATCATGAGATTTGGGAAGAAACGAAGTTTCACAGTAGAACCAAAGGCAAAAAATCTCAACATATATAATTTGTAATTAAATCACATGGAAAAAAACACACTTTTTGTCATTCATAATGCAGCAGTTTTGTCTGTCAGGTCATTAAGGGTAGACGTATTAAGTTGAAATTTATGTCACATAACTAAGATCTAAGGTCTCTTGGCAGTGTAATAAATGTAAGCTTTTAAGTCAACGCAATCAAATGGTACTGCCATTTATGTTACATATTTTGACTTTTGCAAACTCGCTCATCAACACCTATAGGGTACTTCCTTTTGGCCTAGAATCATAAAATCTGCCCAAGAAGCAAGGATTCACACAACAAGTGCAGCAAACAGAAAAAGAATTGTCATTTATTATCTGACTGTGTATGTTTGTCCATTTGGTTAATGGATAGGAATGGGTGAACGTGTTGCCGGTGTAAAAGTAATTGCAATCAAAAATTATGGCCATTTATTTCACATATTTTGCTAGCTGCAAACTCGCTCATTACAGCTTATATAGTCATGAAATTTGACAAGAAGCAATGTTTCACAGTAGAAGTAAATGAAAAAAATCATGAAATTGAAAATTTGTAATTATATCACAAACTTAAAATTAATACATTCACAAAAGTCTTGAAATTCCTGGTACCAATATCTTATTAGTATCAAAGTCAATAACAGGCAAAATCATTGAGATTCTCGATTCTCAAGGCTGGTTGAACTGTCTATTCAAATAATTAAGTCTGTAGGGAACCCTCTACGTGTAAGTCCTGCAAGCACTTGGCCAACCCCCCCCCCCCCCCCCCCACCTCCTCGATAGGTGTCAGGTATACATAATTTTAGTCTTATTATAACTAACTTTCAAGGTGATTTTCAAACTTCCTCCATTAAGCTCTTGCTTTTGTTTTCTGTCTGTACCAGATGCAGACAGTACACAATCACTATCAGAATTAAAGTGGTTCAGATATGATCCATTAACAAGTATTCCTTCTTTGCTTTCATTGTTTAAATATCTGAAACTTTCTATAGGGCTGCTACTAATACACTGAGGTGACAGAAGTCATGAAATACCACCTAATATCATATTGCACCTCCTTTTGCCAGGCATAGTGCAACAACTTGACATGGCATGGACTCAACAAGTTATTGGGAGTCCCTTGCAGAAATAATTATCTATGCTGCCTGTGTAGCCATCCATAATTACAAAATGTTGCCAGTGCAGGATTTTATACACGGTCTGAGATCTTGATTATGTTCCACAAATGTTCGATGGGATTCATAATGGGCAACCTGGGAGGCCAAATTGTTTGCTTTAACTGTCCAGAATGTTCTTCAAACCAATAGTGAACAATTGTGTCCTGGTAACATGGCACATTGTCATCTTAAAAATTCCATCATTGCCTGAGAGCATGACATCCATGAATGGCTGCAAATGGTCTCCAAGCAGCCAAATGTAACCATTTTTAGTTGATTATTGGTTCCATTCCATGTAAATAAAGCTCACACTATATGAGGCCACCACCAGCTTGCACAGTGCCTCTTTGTCAACTTGGATCCACGGCTTTATGGTATCTGTGTCATGCTTGAAGCCTACTATCAGCTCTTACCAAATGAAATTGAACTCACCGAACCAGGCCACAGTTTTCCAGTTGCCAGTGTCCAACTAATATGGTCACAATCCCAGGAGACGCATTGCAGTTGGTGTCGTGCTGTTAGCAAAGGGACTTGCATCAGTAATTGGTTGCTGCCATAGCCCATTAATTACTAATTACACAGCACTGTCCTAAGGGATATGTTCATCATACATCCCACATTGATTTCTGCATTTATATCACACAGTGTTGCTTGTCTGTTAGCACTGAGAACTCCATGCAAACGCCGTTGCTCTCTGACGTTAAGTGAAGGCCATTGGCCACTGCGTTGTTCACAGTGAGAGGTAATGCCTGAAATCTGGTATTCTCAGCACACGTTCGACACTGTGTATCTCAGAATATTGACTTCCCTAACAAGTTCCAAAATAAAATGTCCCATGCATCTAGCTCCAACAACCATTCCATGTTCAAAGTCATGCGGTCATAATCACATCAGTAGCCTGTTCACATGATTCAGACAAATACAAATGACAGAGCCACCACTGCACTACGCTTTCACACCCTTTGTTCGCAATACTGCTGCCATCTGTATACGTGCATATTGCTATCCCATGTCTTTTGTCAGATCAGTGTATGATGGGACTAAATAATGTGATAAACAAAGGAAAAGGAAACAAAGAAAGATAAAGAAGTTACAAACCTCTCTATGGTGTCTCAGGAGAGCATGTTCCCTGGTATACTAGAGAAGTAATTGTTTCGAAAGGAGAATTGTGGAGTAGATCACAAGATACTGTGACTTTCTGAAGATGATTTACGCAGAAAATGATGGCAGATAAAGAAATCTCTTACAAAAGGAGGGGGGGGGGGAGGAGGTGGCAGATGATTAGTGTTTTAACATCTTGTCAACACTGATCTCATTAGAGATGGAGCATGAGCTTGCATTAGACAAGCACTCAACAGTAAATATGCAACAGTTCTTTCAAAAAAATCTTCCTCAGAAGGAAGGAAATAGTACCGTAATTACTGTGCCATCTTGCAGCTATTGGGCACCAGAATGCTATCTACACTAATTATCAATTAAATTAGAGCCTTGTATATAGTAACAAGCAACACCCACTCTGGCCTTGATGATGGTGATGATCCATCATGGTGTGGACTCCACTATACACCAAAACCACTGGGAAAACATCCTGATCGACAACTGCTCAAACGTGTCCCACAGCTCATGCAGATTTGTCAGAGTTTGTCCAAGGTACAATGGCATCCCATTTGTGCTCAGTAGGACTGAGGTTTGTTGACCTTGTGGGCCACACAAGCACCTTCACATGTTCTCAAACCATTTTGGCACAGTTTAAAAAAAGATGAAGTTAAGGTGATTAGAGATGGAAAGAGAGAAGATTACAATTTAATGTCCCACAGACTATGAGGTCATTAAAGATGAAGCAGAAGCTCACATAAAGATGGATGGGAGAGGAAATTGGTTGATTTGGGGGAGGGGACCAACCAGTGAAGTCATCAGTCCCATCAGATTAGGCAAGGATGGGAAAGGAAGTTGGCCATGCCCTTTCAAGGGAACCATCCCGGCATTTGCCAGAAGCAGTTTAGGGAAATCATGGAAAACCTAAATCAGGATGGCCAGATGTAGGTTTGAACCATCATCCTCCCAAATGCAAGTCCAGTGTGCTAGCCACTGTGATACCTCACTCGGTATTAGGCATCAAGCAAGAGAATGGGCAATGGTACAATGGGTAAGTAAATTGGCTGTGCCCTCTCAAACAAATCATCCTGACATTTACCTTAAACAAGGAGCAATGGTATAGTGAATTCTGTTTCCAACGGTAGAGGCCACATGTGCTGTGTAGTAGGTGAAAAAACAGGTGCACATGATGTGAGTCATCTGCCAGTTATAGCTGGTGGTAGACATATCAAATGTCAACATCCTCCACATGAGGATATCTAGACTACCTTCCTCAACAGTGGCCTGTTGACAACTAAGATGCATCATGTAGTTTGGTATGTACTCATAACCTGAAATCAGCATGTATCAGTGTCTGTTTTGACTCATCGGTCTAAAAACATAGTGAAAAACTGAAACGTGTTGTACACCACAAAGTAACATAACTAGTAAGCACAAACACAAAATACTCAGCTTGTACAAACTAACAATAAGATACTGTTTTGCCTCTCACCTCAACATGCCAATGCTTTCCCAAAGCAGTGACAACACGTTCCTCTATTGGACGACGACATGCTCCACATATAGGAATACCCATTTTATCATGGCATCGCAGGCAATACAGTTCATTCTGAAGGCAAAAAAAAGTTTCAAATATAATGAAATGCATCTTAAATTGTAAAATTTTAAAAACCTTGGCCTGTCAGAGACATAGAATTAATGTAAATGAAATTTTGTTTTTGTTATATTGGTTATTGTGTTATAATGTAAGTCAAGATCTGCCACACATTTTAAGTTATATAATTTCTAAAGTAGCGGAGGAGCATGTGTCTCATTAAAACAGATTAGATCCAATACCAAACTGCCACAAAATTCTTTGCTTTAGACTGCTGGACTTAACAGAAATTCACCCAAAGTTAGGAAAGTTTTATAAAAGAGTCTTTTCCTTCATTTTCAGCAGTTAAGAAATGGGCATCTGAATGCAAATTTACCATAAGTGGAAAAAAAAGAGTATAGTACATTCTGCATGAGTGATTAACTTTGAAAAAGTTTTATGTAAGATAGGTGCCACTTTTATTGAATACTGACCAAAAGCAAATGTAATTTCGGGATCATTTTAAAAAGATTCCAATTGATTTTTTATGCTAATATGTTACTGTGGATATTTTTGGGGCAAACACTGCATGCTAGAAACAAAACAAGGATTTCATTTTGTTTATTCATCAAAATATAATACAGTATCATATGTCAAATAAATACATAATTTGATACCATAAAGACTACTCAATACAACTGAAATGATTGAGACCTATATCAATACATAAAGGGAGCATTAACAATATTATGAAATGGAGGAACCGGAAACAGCTGGTGTGTGCGTGAGGCATGCTTGCATGCGTGAATGTGTGGGTGTTTTCATTTTTGAAGACATCATTGGACAAAAGTCATTGTGTAACTGTCTTTTGCTGTGCCTGTCTGCAACTCAAATGTGTCGTCTTTACTGTGAGTAGCAATCTATCCTGTTAATAATATTGTTAATATTCTAACCAGGACCTTACAACGCTTGAAGTTAATATTAAACAGTGTAAGGCACAATGCAGAACAGGCATACAATTAGAAACTTCCCGGTAGATTAAAACTGTGTGCCGGACTGGGACTCAAACCTGAGACTTTTGCCTTTCGCAGGCAAGTGCTGGTGGAAATAAAGCTGTGAGAGTGGGCCGTGAGTCTTACTTGGATAGCACAGCTGGTAGAGCACTTGCCCAGAGAAAGCAAAGGTCCCATATTTAAGTCCTGGTCTGGCATTTTATTTGCTAAATAGTTTCATATCAGTTACACACTGTGCTGTTTGAGGGTTTCCCGGTGCTGCATCTGCTTGATAGGTTCCCGGGAATTATGCCGGATAATATTATAAAAACCGCACAATATTTCAGCAAGACAACTGCCCACCATCTTCAGGCGCTACAGTAGCACCTGAAGATGGCGGGCAGTTGTCTAGCTGAAATATTGTGCGGTTTTTACAATATTATCTGGTGTAATTCCCAGGAACCTATCAAGCAGTTACACACTGCTATAGAGTGAAAATTCTTTGTGGAAATTACACACTTTGCTTTAGTAACAATACCAGAAAACCAAAAGAAAACAAAACATATGAGACTATCCTTCCTGGAGTTTCCATTCTTTGGTTTTTGCGTACCATATGAGAGACAGAATAGAAGAAAGAATTATTGGAGGATTACAAAACATTAATGTTTTAAGACATAACATTACAGCCTTCCCTTTTTTTTTATTTTTATTTTTTTTTCAACTCTTTATGGAATTTTACTCGAGTAATCATTCACATCACACAAGTATTTTAGCATGACATATTTGCAAACTAGATAATTGTTCTTAAATGTTGGTGAATAACACAATTTTTTTTAAAAAATGCTTTATATCACTGCTAAACTAATTTCAGGCTATCATGCCCTTCTTCAGACGGCTAACATTTCCTATCACATTAATATTTACATCAGCAGCATGTCATTTACTCCTGCATTACACAAGAATATTTGGATATTTAGTGACACATTATATGTTGTATTGATAATAAAAACATGTACACTGCAACAGCTTATACATTGTCCTGAAACAACGATACAAGGCAAGAGAAATATATTTATCAGAACAAATATTTGATTGGAGGACCTTTTTGTTATTATTCCTACAGACTGTTTTTGTACAATGAAAACTGTTTTGAGATTTGTTTC
The DNA here is from genome assembly GCF_023898315.1 of Schistocerca nitens. NCBI lineage: Eukaryota > Metazoa > Arthropoda > Insecta > Orthoptera > Acrididae > Schistocerca > Schistocerca nitens. Next base: position 458,786,574 of record NC_064615.1, on the reverse strand, counting down.
ACCCTGCTCTCACAATGGGATTACACATAATTATAGAGTGGAAATACGAAAAATGAGCACCTCTGTCTGGCTCATTCAATGTGGCTTATGTTTGTGATTAAATGTAAAGCAAAACAAAATGAGTTCAATTTATTTGAGAGATATAGAACATGGATCTTCCAATATCCAGATGCAAACCCAAGAATGCAGTGGTAGCTACCCCTCTCTGTTTTGTGATTATTAATACTTACAACAAGTTTTTAATAACACTTTTTTTTCAGAACCGAATGAAACTGCTTTTTGAAAGATTTGCTGCCAGCAAATTTAAGTCAAACCTCAAAACTCTGCCTGCAATGTCTGGCAAATGCTGACTTCCAGCAAAAAATGTAATTTGTGAACTACAGGAAAAAATTTTGTGTGTGCATTACAGCAAAAAATGTAATTTGTGCACTATTACCAAGGACCCTAATGTCATTAACATAAATATGAAATAGGAATGGTCCTCAAACACAGTCTCATTGGATGTCCATTAAGAGGTTGGCTGTTTGAAGTGAATTTAATTCTGTGATTCTTATATTTACTATCTCCCCTCTCCTCCTCTCCACTCCCACCTTCTAAAGTAACGTTTGAAATCCATAAATCTGAAGAATACACCAGGGCCCAATAGGATAACCATCTCATTCTGTGCCTAGTTGTTGGAAGAAAGTGCAAATCACATACATGTGTAAAAAGAGTAACAGTTGTGATAAGATTGTTTTCAAATCTTAGAACATATCTGGAGACCAAACGTAATGTGCTACCTTGAACAGAATGACCTCCTTCATGCCCATCAGCATGGATTCTGTAGATATTGATCTTGTGGAACACAATTCGTGCTTTTCTCATACAACGTTCTGAAAGTCATTAACTAAGGTGGTCAGGGAGATGCAGTATTTGTAACTTCTGAAAAGCATTTAACTCAATACCATGAACAATTCTTAATGAGAGAATAATCATATGGGAAATTAAACAAAATTTGCAACCAAAATGAGAATTTTTTGGCATGGAGGAAGTAGCATAATTTTAGATGGAGAATAAACAAGAGATGTGGAATTAACTTCAGACGTCATTCAGGAAAGTGTGTTGAGACCCTTGCTGTTCACACTGTATATTAATGACCTGGCAGACAATCTTAATAATAACCTCACATTTTTCAGCAGATGATGCAGTTACCCATAATGAAGTAACCCCTGAAAAGCATCTGCACAAATATTCAATCATATCTTTATACGATTAGCAACTTGCTTTAAATGTTCGAAAAAATAGTATTCTATGACTGCAATATCAATTAATTACAATTACGATCAGATAACTCAGACCAATGCCTGGGTGTAATAATTTTTGTAGGCTCAGTCAGTCATAGCTGAAGCAGGTTGCAGACTTCAGTGCACTGGTTGGATACTAGAAAAACACATTCAGTGAACAAAGGAGGTTGCTTACAAAACACTTGTGAAACCCATCCTAGGATATTGTGATGCATGCAATCCGTAACATATAGGTTTAATGTGAAATTTTGACTGTGTACAAAAAGAGCAAAAAGATCAGTCACAGATTTATTTGTCCCATGGGAGTGTGTCACAAAGATGCTGCAAATTCTTAACTGAGAGATGATTTGGAGACAGATGTTAACTATTCCAGGAAAGCCTACTTGCAAAACTTCAGTAAGTAACTTTCAAAGTTAGGAATCTGAATGCTCTGCTCCCGTAGTCTGCAATCGCTCTCCCCAATCTCCAAACATGAAAGGAATGGGAAACAGCCCTAATAATATGTGGTATAGTGGGAGCTCCCTCCAATATGCATTTCACAGTGGTTTGTAGAGTGTAGAGGAAGAAAAATACACTAATTTTGTCTAATTTACCCAATATGATATTGCACTGCATTGGATAATATGCTTTTGGGAAGTTAAAATTTATTCCAATACTGCTTTTCTCCGGTCCAGTCCACTCACAAATTTCTTCTATGAGCAGGATCATAGCTCTGTCTGCATTCCTACCTTTACAGAAGCCATTTCAAAATTCTATGACTACAGTATCGATGAGTGGAGAAGGTTCATACTTTCCAAAAAAATTGATACTATGTTTTTCATGACAGTTTCTATCGTATGAGAAGGCTGACAGTTATGAGTCTCTAGCTACTCACTTTCAGAGCTGTCTTTCTAACACACCTTCTATGAAAACATATTTATAAAATGTATATCTAAAAAGAAAGATGATGTGACTTACCGAACGAAAGTGCTGGCAGGTCGATAGACACACAAACAAACACAAACACACACACAAAATTCAAGCTTTCGCAACAAACTATTGCCTCATCAGGAAAGAGGGGAAGGAAAGACGAAAGGACGTGGGTTTTAAGGGAGAGGGTAAGGAGTCATTCCAATCCCGGGAGCGGAAAGACTTACCTTAGGGGGAAAAAAGGACAGGTATACACTCGCGCACACACACACACATATCCATCTACACATATACAGACACAAGCAGAAGGTTTAGAAATTGTACTAGTACATTCAGTTAGGATAGAAAATGATAACACATATAAGCCAGATAACATTTTACTTATCAGTGATTTTACTGCTCTCAGAAAGTCTCTGAGATTCAAAATCAACAACACTGATCTTCCCTACAGTTCATTTGCTGAGTTTTTGTTTGATTAGGTTTGTTGGAGTGTTCATGTAATAGTCATTTATATACTCATCTAAATTCAAGTTCTTGACGGTCTCTTAAGATTATGCATTCTTCATCTACAGTGATATTCAACATGGCTATGGATTTTACTCTTTTTTGCACCTTTGATTACTCTACCATAGTATTTAAACTTTGCTTTCATAGTCACTTATGTGTAACAAAGATAAGAGATACCATAGCATCCTCTCCCATTTTTAATTAATCTACTCAAGACATTACGTCTGCAGAAATAAAATGTAAATTATCTCTACTAGCCATTTTGAAATGAAAAATGAATTACACTTATTTTGCAGGCATGTATACAATCTTATTTGTAAACATAACACAGCTAAAAATCACATTTACAAATGTAGTGCATCATTGCTCAGTCCTGCCCAATTTATGCTCTGTTTCCAAGCTGTTATGAACTTACCATTTCGTTTGCAGTAAATCCTGGTCGACTTCTCACTTCCCGTGCATCAGAATTAAGTTCCGTGCCACAAGCAGCACAGTTGAAATGGTATGGATGATAGACTTCCCCACGGAAACGAAGAGGTTTATCATCAATCAAACCACTATGATACAAGGGAGGAAAAGAAACAGTAAGTAAGAAATACTGAAATAAATTTCAGTTAATTTGTAAGAGGCATTAATCCACCACATGGATGGCCATAATATGATTGCAGTTATTAGTTTTAATTTTTAAGCAGTTAAACAAGCAGTTTTGCTGTAAATTTCAATATGCGAAAAATACAGTGTTAGTGCCTCATAAGAATATATTGTTGTACTGGGCACACTACTGTGGAATGTTATCAATTTTAGGATTGCATAAAAAGAACACCAATCGATAAGTATTTACCTTAGAGCATTAGACATAATTCACTCCTACTAGAAAGGTCTCTAGATAATTTGAGCACTCTACTGCAATGCTGGATAGCCATAAGTGTCAGGACTAACTTGATTTCAAACATACTTTTGTGAAGTTAAGAGATCTATACGTATTGTATATCTGACATATTGTTTTCTCCAAAACAATGGAAAATATACAGCTGCATAACAATATGAATTAGGATAGATTGCTACTCAGCACATAAAAGTGGCAATGACTGGCAGAGATGCTCATTTAAAAGCAGACCGTGGAAAAACACTAGCTTTCAGACAAAGTCTCTCTCTCATTTGTGCAGGCATAAAAAATATGTGTGTGTGTGTGTGTGTGTGTGTGTGTGAGAGAGAGAGAGAGAGAGAGAGAGAGAGAGAGAGAGAGAGAGAGAGGGCACAAGGTAGTAGGACTCTCTCTCTCTCTCTCTGAGGTTTCCGTGCAAATTTAATTATATACATAGATAATTCCCTCATTGCGGGAATCAAGAATCTTGATGATTTTTGCCTGTTAATTGATATCAATACTGGCAAAATATTGGTCCCAGGAATTCTAAGACTTTCAAGAATGCTTTAGCTTTGCATTTAAATTTTTTGTGTAATTGTGCAGCTGTTATAATCATTCCTGAGAAAAAGAGATCTTAACAGACAGATAAGACACACAGAGAACAAATTACAAAATAAATATTTTTTAATGACATAATTACAAATTAGTGATTTTTGATTGTTTTCTTTATTGTTTCTCTAACACTTAACTTCTTGCAAAATTTCATGATTCTAGGTCAATGATAGAATTTCATGATTTTAAGTCAATGAGAAGTACCCCACAAGTCCTGATGAGTGGGTTTGCAAGTATCAAAATATGTGACACACATGGCCACATCTTTTGATTGCACTGACTTTAAAGCGTAAGATTTTTACACCATCAAGGGACCATAGACTTTAGTATGTGACAAATTTCAACTTGTTATGTTTAACCATTCCTGGCAGAAAATGTTCTAAACAGTTGGACAGAGTGACAGACAAGTGGACAACAAAGTGATCCTATAAATGTTCTGTTTTTATGGACTGAGGTATGGGACCCTAAACATGAAATCAGCAAAGACAGTTAACAGCAGAGGTATTGAGCAATGGGCAGAAATGTAAATGACAATGGAAATCACAGCCAGCCCACTCTGTCAGCAGTTTTGCCCCTCCCTTCATCATGTCTTTTCCATGTTCGCCTCAATGCCCTTATATGATAACCATTCACTCCAGTCAGAATATCATGCCACAAAAAATCCATTAGATGTTTGCAAGGGTGCTTGTGTCCTCTAGAGAACAACTCAAATTCTTATGCTATGATTGTGTGTTCAAGTTCTTGTTAAAGTTGACAAGACATTTCTTAATGCCCCCACTTTACGGTAATAGGAAAACTTTGCTCATTTCATTTCATTGTTTAATTTTCTGCACTGCTGGATGAACCAAACCACGCTCACACAACTTCCTCCAATTATATTTCCGGTGTGTTTCAAAAATTATTTGCTATGCCATTTTCTTAAAGGTAAAATTCTATCATAAACTTTGGTAACATTTCCTAGTCTTCTGCAGTTGCTTCCACATCCTTGTTTACTGATGACTCTCAAAACACATGTTCAGGCTTGTTCATAAAATGTTGGTTAATGTTGCATTTTCCTCTCAATTGCATGGGAGGAATGGCGAAAGGAATGACTGACTGGCATAATAGCTTTGGCTTGTTTGTCATAGAAAATAAAATAGAAAGACACAGTACAACAGCAACTGTTACTTTATTTCTAAATCCAAATGCCTTTCATAAAACAGATGTGAGACCCATAATAAAGAGTTTGTTCGACAGAGCTATACTCAACAACAGAAAATTCTATGTTATGCTGAAATGTAAGAAGACACACTGAAGAAACTAGAACAAAAGATTATTTCAAGGCAGTGTGTTGTCCCCGATTCTTTACGACACCTATACGTGATCAGCCAGATCTTCCAAATGTAAGATGATTTGTCTATGTGGCTAACGTAGTTGACAGTCCGAGGAAGGACCTTTGATGAAGTCAAAGCTAAAACAAGCAAAGTGCTTGAAAAGTTCAAAGAGTATTACAATCTGAACCATCTTAAGCCAAACCCAAGAAAAACTTGTGTAAGTTCTTTCCACTTAAGAAACAGAGATGCTAGAAGCAAAATTAATATTACTGGATAGGATTGGAAATTCAGCACTGTGACACCCAAAAATATTTGAGAATCACTCTGGATAGCACTCCCATGTTTTAGAGCACACTGTATGGGTTTGAAACGCAAAATCTGCAACAGAAACAGTACACTGAGGAAGCTGACAATCTCCAGGTTCTCCTATCAATTGCTATGGGACTGTTTTTCTGTAGGAGAACATGAAGCACCAGTGTGGGGAGTGTCAGTTCACACCAGGCATGCGGATGTGTCCTTAAATGAGTCTGTCCATTTACTTACGGGGTGCCTCAGACCAACCACAGTCCCAAAGATCTACCCCCTGGCCTGCACTGGACCCTACCCAAAAGACACAGAGTGGTGGGAAAATAGAATGGAAGAAACAGATTGGAAACCAAAAACATTTACTGTACAATTATACCTGCAACACGTCACCTTAAGTCCAGGAAAAGTTTTTTTGCAGTGAACACTACAAGTAAATGTCAAGTCGGATGTCAGACATGATTTTCTGTGGCATGAAAGTGCTCCTATGTACAAGGGTTTTACTACAGGGGAAGAAATTAGTTGCTATTACAACCTACCCTACATGACTTGTAGAACTCTTAATATAGTGAGAACAGGAGTCTCAAGGTGCAGAACAAATTTGGTCTCACGGGGGTAAGAGGATGACATTACATGCAGATTTAGAACAATCCACACTTTTTTATCACCACCTAATATGTGAAAACATATATGAAACCTGTACAGAGGCAGAAGTGTCAATATAAAGTGTACGATATTTGCGGAATTATGGACAGGAGAAGTGTGGTACCTTTCTCTCAAACACAGAAAGTTAGTACATATTTCGTTTAATGCCTCCAGAGGAAAACATTTGTACACTTTTCTGCGAAAATGCTCTGTAGACATTAGTATGAGGATATCCGGAGAGTAATCTTTGTCTTCACATTTGCACGGGAACTATTCAGAGGGACAGAACAATAATTATAATTATTCATACAGCAGGTCACTTTGCTTAGAGCTGCAAGAGCAAGAAAGCTACAACGCTTCTTACTCGCCTACAGTTGCTGCTCAAAGTAAATGCTGCAAGTAAAAATCATGTTCTGTAACACAGTTTTAAGTGACAAAAAATTTCAAAACTGTTGACATTTGTCACAAAATCTGTAGTGTATATGGCTCACATGTGATGAGGAAAGGTGTTGTACATCAATGGTGTCATTTTCTTCAGAGTGAAAACATGGATGTTCATGCTGACGTAAGAAGTGGCCATTCGTTTGTAGTCAGCTATGGAAAATTGGTATTTTATTATATGTACATCTCAACTATGAGACAAGTTGCTGCAAATTTATTGGATTGTTTTGCATGAGGTCTTGAATTAACAGTGGCAGAACCTTTCAGGTTCCAAAACTTTTCAAAACATTATAGATAACGGCTTCTCTGGACTTAGTGTTTCATTACAACATGGAATGAAAAGCTCTATTGAACAGGATCATAATCAGTCATAAGAAAAGGGTTTCATGTACTAGTGTAGATACAAAACAGCTATCAATGATGTGCGAGACCACCTGGCCTGACGAATCTTACAAAACTTTGTCAGTCATGTATAGTATGACTCCCCCTTCTAGGATGTTTAAGAAATCCTGTTTGTTGGTATTATAAAAAGTAAAACACAATCTATTCTGAAGCCTATTGTGAGACATTTAGAAAACATTTAGAATACTTCATCATTAGTTATGTGACCTACCCATCTAATCTTCAGCATTCTTCTGTAGCACCACATTTCAAAAGCTTCTATTCTCTTGTCCAAACTATTTATCGTCCATGTTTCACTTCCATACGTGGCTACACTCCATACACATACTTTCCGAAATGACTTCCTGACACTTAAAGCTATACTCTATGTTAACAAATTTCTCTTCTTCAGAAATGCTTTCCTTGCCATTGCCAGTCTACATTTTATATCCTCTCTACTTTGACATTATCAGTTATTTTGCTCCCCAAATAGCAGAACTCCTTTACTACTTTAAGCATCTCATTTCCTAATCTAATTCCCTCAGCATCACCCGACTTAATTCGACTACATTCCATTATCCTTGTTTCGCTTTTGTTGATGTTCATCTTATATCCTCCTTTCAAGACACTATCAATTCCATTCAACTGCTCTTCCAAGTCCTTTGCTGTCTCTGACAGAATTACAATGTCATCGGCGAACCTCAAAGTTTTTATTTTTTCTCCATGGATTTTAATACCTACTCCGAATTTTTCTTTTGTTTCCTTTACTGCTTGCTCAATATACAGATATAATAACGTCGGGGATAGGCTACAACCCTGTCCCACTCCCTTCCCAACCACTGGTTCCCTTTCATGCTCCTCTTCTAACTGCCATATAGTTTCAGTACAAATTGTAAATAGCCCTTCGCTCCCTGTATTTAACCCCTGCCACCTTCAGAATTTGAAAGAGAGTATTCCAGTCAACATTGTCAAAAGCTTTCTCTAAGTCTACAAACGCTAGGAATGTAGGTTTGCCTTTCCTTAATCTGTCTTCTAAGATAAGTCGTAAGGTCAGTATTGCCTCACGTGTTCCAATATTTCTACGGAATCCAAACTGATCTTCCCCGAGGCCACCTTCTACTAGTTTTTCCATTCGTCTGTAAAGAATTCATGTTAGTATTTTGCAGCCGTGGCTTATTAAATTGATAGTTCGGTAATTTTCACATCTGTCAACATCTGCTTTCTTTGGGATTGGAACTATTATATTCTTCTTGAAGTCTGAGGGTATTTCGCCTGTCTCGTACATCTTGCTCACCAGATGGTAGAATTTTGTTAGGCCTACCTCTACCAAGGCTGTCAGTAGTTCTAATGGAATGTTGTCCACTCCCGGGGCCTTGTTTTGACTTAGGTCTTTCAGTGCTCTGTCAAACTCTTTATGCAGTATCATATCTCCTATTTCATCTTCATCTACATTCTCTTCCATTTCTATAATATTGTCCTCCTGTACATCGCCCTTGTATAGACCCTCTATATACTCCTTCCACCTTTGTGCTTTCCCTTCTTTGCTTAGAACTGGGTTTCCATCTGAGCTCTTGATATTCATGCAAGTGGTTCTCTTTTCTCCAACGGTCTCCTTAATTTTCCTATAGGCAGTATCTATCTTAACCCTAGTGGTATGTGCCTCTACATCGTTACATTTGTCCTCTAGCCATCCCTGTTTAGCCATTTTGCACTTCCTGTCGTTCTCATTTTTGAGGCTTTTGTATTCCTTTTTGCCTGCTTCATTTACTGCATTTTTATATTTTCTCCTTTGATCAATTAAATTCAATATTTCTTCTGTTACCCAAGGATTTCTAGTAGCCCTCGTCTTATTACCTACTTGATCCTCTGCTGCCTTCACCACTTCATCCCTCAAAGCTACCCACTCTTCTACTACTGTATTTCTTTCCCCCATTCTTGTCAATTGTTCCCTTATGCTCTCCCTGAAACTCTGTACAACCTCTGGTTTAGTCAGTTTATCCAGGTCCCATCTCCTTAAATTCCCAGCTTTTTCCAGTTTCTTCAGTTTTAATCTACAGTTCATAACATATAGATTGTTGTCAGAGTCCACATATGCACCTGGAAATGTCTTAAAATTTGAAACCTGGTTCCTAAATCTCTGTCTTACCATTATATAATCTATCTGAAACCTTCTAGTACCTCTAGGCTTCTTCCATGTATACAATCTTCTTTTATGATTCTTGAACCAAGTGTTAGCTATGATTAGGTTGTGCTCTGTGCAAAATTCTATCAGGCGGCTTCCTCTTTCGTTTCTTACCCTCAATCCATGTTCACCTACTACGTTTCCTTCTCTCCATTTTACTACTGACAAATTCCAGTCACCCACGACTATTAAATTTTCATCTCCCTTCACTATCTGTATAATTTCTTTTATTTAATCATACATGTCTTCAATTTCTTCGTCATCTGGAGAGCTAGTTGGCATATAAACTTGTGCTACTGTGGTAGGCGTGGGCTTCGTATCTATCTTTGCCACAATAATGCGTTCACTATGCTGTTTGTAGTAGCTTACTTGCATTCCTATTTTCCTATTCATTATTAAACCTACTCCTGCATTACCCCTATTTGATTTTGTGTTTATAACCCTGTATGAAAGATGTATGAAACAGGCGAAATACCCTCAGACTTCAAGAAGAATATAATAATTCCAATCCCAAAGAAAGCAGGTGTTGACAGATGTGAAAATTACAGAACAATCAATTTAATAAGCCACAGCTGCAAAATACTAACATGAATTCTTTACAGACGAATGGAAAAACTAGTAGAAGCCGACCTCGGGGTAGATCAGTTTGGATTCTGTAGAAATCCTGGAACACGTGAGGCAATACTGACCCTACGACTTATCTTAGAAGACAGATTAAGGAAAGGCAAACCTACGTTTCTAGCATTTGTAGACTTAGAGAAAGCTTTTGACAATGTTGACTGGAATACTCTCTTTCAAATTCTAAAGGTGGCAGGGGTAAAATACAGGGAGCGAAAGGCTATTTACAATTTGTACTGAAACTATATGGCAGTTAGAAGAGGAGCATGAAAGGGAACCAGTGGTTGGGAAGGGAGTGGGACAGGGTTGTAGCCTATCCCCGACGTTATTATATCTGTATATTGAGCAAGCAGTAAAGGAAACAAAAGAAAAATTCAGAGTAGGTATTAAAATCCATGGAGAAAAAATAAAAACTTTGAGGTTCGCCGATGACATTGTAATTCTGTCAGAGACAGCAAAGGACTTGGAAGAGCAGTTGAATGGAATGGATAGCATCTTGAAAGGAGGATATAAGATGAACATCAACAAAAGCAAAACGAGGATAGTGGAATGTAGTCGAATTAAGTCGGGTGATGCTGAGGGAATTAAGATTAGGAAATGAGACATTTAAAGCAGTAAAGGAGTTTTGCTATTTGTGGTGTGCAAAGTAACTGATGATGGTCGAAGTAGAGAGGATATAAAATGTAGACTGGCAATGGCAAGGAAAGCGTTTCTGAAGAAGAGGGAAATTTGTTAACATCGAGTATAGATTTAAGTGTCAGGAAGTCATTTCTGAAAGTATTTGAATGGAGTGTAGCCATGTATGGAAGTGAAACATGGACGATAAATAGTTTGGACAAGAGAATAGAAGCTTTTGAAATGTGGTGCTACAGAAGAATGCTGAAGATTAGATGGGTAGATCACATAACTAATGAGGAAGTATTGAATAGGATTGGGGAGAAGAGAAGTTTGTGGCACAACTTGACCAGAAGAAGGGATCTGTTGGTAGGACATGTTCTGAGGCATCAAGGGATCACAGTTTAGTATTGGAGGGCGGTGTGGAGGGTAAAAATCGTAGAGGGAGACCAAGAGATGAATACACTAAGCAGATTCAGAAGGATGTAGGTTGTAGTAGGTACTGGGAGATGAAGAAGCTTGCACAGGATAGAGTAGCATGGAGAGCTGCATCAAACCAGTCTCAGGACTGAAGACCACAACAACAACAACAACAACAACAACAACAACAACCCTGTAGTCACCTGACCAAAAGTCTTGTTACTCCTGCCACCGAACTTCACTAATTCCCACTATATCTAACTTTAACCTACCCATTTCCCTTTTTAAATTTTCTAACCTAACTGCCCAATTAAGAGATCTGACATTCCATGCTCCGATCCGTAGAATTCCAGTTTTCTTTCTCCTGATAACGACATTCTCTCGAGTAGTCCCTGCCCGGAGATCCAAATGGGGGACTATTTTACCTCCGGAATGTTTTACCCAAGAGGATGCCATCATCATTTGACCATACAGTAAAGCTGCATGCCCTCGGGAAAAATTACGGCCATAGTTTCCCCTTGCTTTCAGCCGTTCACAGTACCAGCACAGCAAGGCCGTTTTGGTTAGTGTTACAAGGCCAGATCAGTCAATCATCCAGACTGTTGCCCCTGCAACTACTGAGAAGGCTGCTGCCCCTTTTCAGGATCCACACATTTGTCTGGCCTCTCAACAGATACCCCTCCGTTGTGGTTGCACCTATGGTACGGCTATCTGTATCGCTGAGGCACGCAAGCCTCCCCACCAATGGCAAGGTCCATGGTTCATGGGGGTAGGGCTGAAATTGGTAGCAAAAAAGAACAAAGAAATTCATCAAACAGCCATGCAAACTGAAAAGTTATTTTATTTTAATTTTGCTACCAATTTCAGCATATTTTTGCTGAAACTGGTAGCAAAAATAAAATGAAATAACTTTTCAATTTGCACGGCTGTTTGATGAGTTTCTTTGTAAAATTTTTCACGTCCACAATGGATCAACAGTGTCATTCAAAACAAGTGACACTGCCTCTTGAATATTAGTGTTGTGCTTTCCACAATAATCCTATGGTAGAGTTGGTGAAAGGGAGCCTACAATTGGTGCAACTTTACTGCACACGTACCTCAACCAACCAAAGAACACAATTTTATATACATCTCCTTGGCAATGTCTCAGCGCCATTGCAGCTTTATAGACAACTACTTTTTTCACCTGAAGCTGTTTACACTCGGCATTTGAAAGCTGAAAACAGCACTGCCAGCTGTAAGTTCATCTATTGTCACTCTACAGCATATACCTTTCTCCCAGTGATTTCCACCTCTTCATGCACATAAGGAAGAGACTTGGTTCTCAAAGCTGTGACTCCAACAAGGAACTTCCAAATACTGTCATGGAGTGATTACAATCTCAGGTGACGGAAATTTATGCAGAGGAAATTTGTAAATGCACTAAGAAACATCACACATGATTAAATCTGAATGATTATCATGTAGAGAAATAATAATAATGTGTAGTTTTAAGATGAACATTTGCATTAATGCTTTAATTATTGTGGAATTTTATTTTTACCTCAATGGAGGTTACTTCCCAGGCAGCCATCATAAACCACACACTGTTTTCTAATAAAAACAACATGATTAAGAAACTTACTGGCATTTGTGGCATACATATTTTCCCAATCCAACTGCTTTGGCTTTAGCATTACATTCGTGGCAGAGAGCACGTCCCTGATTGCGTATAAAGCCTAGGTCTGCCAATTCTTTGTCACACATCTCACAACGGAAACATCGAGGATGCCAGTTAGCATTCATTGCTTTAATTACACGTCCAATGACGAATTCACCTGGAGAACATTCAGGTAAAACAATGACAGGATTACACATTATTTACTATTCTATAACAATAATTTGAAGTAAGTTACATCACAATAAAAGAGAAGCAAATATTTTAGGAAAAAGAAAATTTACTATTTAAAAACCTACAAAGGACAAAAAACAGTAACTTTCATTATGCAGTTTTGTCTTATATGAATATTATATTCATTAATTTAAATGAAATGACAATAAAAGTCTTTCAGTGAGTTCTCTAATGTTCTCCACCCTTCTCCAATTACTAAGTTACTACGAGGCCAGTGCAGCAACAAAAAATGTGATATTTACATTAGCTTTGTTAAAGCAGCATTTCCACAATCACATGTATGTACAGAGTGAAGGCACCATCTGAGCAGTGGTTCCTCATACTCAAACTGCTTGGGTCTGACTGGCAGCTGTTCATATGGTGCCTCAAACTTGTCGTCTTTTTTTTTTTTTTTTTTTTTTTTTTTTTTTTTTCCCCAAACTACCTAACACTGTGACTCAGCACAGAACTGATTGTGTACAACAGCCATGCACATATCCTGTGAAAGGAGAAAGAAAGATAGATGGACACAGAGCAGAGATAAAGGGATAGGTAGAGAGATAGATAGGGGTATGGGAATGTGAAATTTCTTATCTTGTGTATGTCAGATCAAGTCTTTGTCATTTAGCATGAAATTGTAGCATGACATTGCCAATATAATAACATATAAACTTTATTTTGTAGATTGGGATGTGGACATCTTGCAGAGAAATGGTTCACAAGCATAAAATATAAATAATATAAGAAACATGTGGTTTATATGCTTTCTGTAGGTATTGTAGAATAATTATAGGAATGCAAGTGAAGACTTCACCCTACACAACACCGAAAAATTTAATTTTTACTGCAAACACAGATAGATTGAAGGTAAAATGTTCATTTATCGGTACTTTATTATAGAATTTATACCAAAATGTTACTTTTTTGATTCGTCTTCAATGCACAGAGCCTTAGGATTACTCTTCCTAGCCGTGAAATGGAAACCACAAGAGTTGGGTAGTTGATGGCACTTCATAACTTCAGAACAATGGAACCCAATATTGCACAGACAGATATTCTGTGTTAACAGCAACCACCTGAGTCTACATCTACACTATACAAGCCACATATGGTGTGCTGAGGAGGGTACTTTGTGCATATCTGTTACTTTCCCCTTTTCTGTTCTATGTTCTCAGGAAGAATGATTACTGGCAAGTCTCTGTGTGAGCTTGGATCTCTCATTTTACCTATATGGTCCTTTGGCAAGATATATACGGAAAGAAGCAATATATTTGTTGACTCTTCTGGGAGCATATGCTCTTGCAACTTTAACAGTAAACCACAATGTGATGCTGAACACCTCTCTTGCAGAGCCTGCCAATTGAGTTCCTAAGCATCTTTGTGACAAACTGGCACTAAATAATTTGAAATGTGTTGCTCTTCTTTGGATTCTCTTGCTCACTTTGTTACAAAGTAATGGTCCTATAACATTCCCTCATGGTATATTCAAATTTACTTTTACATCTGAAGATTCCTCTCTATTGAGAACAACATGCTGTGTTCTGTTTCCAAGAAATTTTTCAATCCAATCACACAGCTGGTCAGACTCCACATATTTGTTTCATTAGGTGGCAGTGTGGAACTGTATTGAATGCCTTCTGGAAGTCAAGAAACACATCATCAATCTGCATGACAGTGCCTACTGCTTTCTGGGTCTCAAAGTGATTTTACAAAATTGCTGTTTTCAGAATCCATGTTGATTCCAACAGTGGAGATTTTCAGTCTCTAGAAATGTCATAACATGTGAGCATTAAACATGTTCTAAAATTCTACAACAACCAAACATCAATGATATAGGCCCATAAATATATGCGCCAGTTTGACAACCCTTCTTGAAAATGGGAATGACCAGCACTTTTTTTCCAATCAGTAGAAATGTGTTTCTCCAGCTACCAACTACACAGTGCTTTCATATATTCTATGTAGAATCATACTAGCATCCTGTCAGGTTCAATGGCCTTTCCTCTGTTTTCACTATCGGTCATTCTGACTGTCAATTGAGTGTTTAAATGAGGCACCAGAATGCAATCTTCTACAGTAAAAAATTTATTTCCACCTTCTCTCTGTCATCCTCCGTTTTGACACCATTATGATCACAGAATGCCTGGACAGATTGGTTGGTTTAAAAAGAGGGGGAAAGGGACCAAACTGCTTGGTCATCAGTCCCTTGTTCCGAATAAAACAATGCCATAAGGGGGAGAATAAAACAAACGAGACGTACAACACAAAAGGGAAAGAAAGGTAAAACCACAAGAACGAAGGAATGGTAACAAACAGTAAAAGGAACAAAAGAGGACAAGAAAACAACAAAGAGATGCAAGAGCAAAACAGGAATGCAGATTACAGTGGTTGGCCGACCACGGGTATAAAAAGGAGAAGCCAGGTACTCTGCAACACATTAAAACCTCCACCCTAAACCAAGCGAGGAGGAGCAGTGGTTAGTTAGCACACTGGACTCACATTCGGGAGGATGATGGTTCAATCCTCTGTCCGGCCACCCTGATTCAGGTTTTCGTGATTTTTCTAAATTGTTTCGGGCAAATGCCAGGATGGTTCCTTTGAAAGGGCGCGGCCGACTTCCTTCCCCATCCTTCCCTAATCTGTTGAGACTGATGACCTCACAGTTTGGTCTCCTCCCCAAATAAACCCCCCTCCCCCCTAAAAGTATTAGGTTGGAGGACATGCGTGAAAACTTAGATCAAATGATAAAACCCACCCTCACAAATAGAACGTAAAACTAAAGCTGCTGTTGAGGCATTGTCGCCCAATACCAAAGGTGGGGTGCTGGGAAAGTTAAAAGTCCGCCACAGAGGGGCTAAAAGTGGGCAGTCCAGCAAGAGATGGACGACCATCATTTGTGAGCCACAGTGACACTGAGGTGGGTCCTCGTGACAGAGGAGGTAACCATGCGTTAGCCACAGATGCCTAATGCTGAGCCGGCAGAGAACAACTGATTCTCTGCGAGAGGCCCGCATGGGAGACTTCCAGACATTCGTAGTCTGCTTAATGACACGCAGTTTGTTGTGCGTACTGTTATGCCATTCCACCTCCCAAATCCTAAAAACTCTGCAGCGTATGACAGAACGCAGGTCACGTCTAGAGAAACCAATCTCCATAAGCGGTTTCTGTGTAGCCTGTTTGGCCAGCCTGTCAGCAAGTTCGTTGCCTGGGATTCCAACATGACCTGGGGTCCAGACAAAGACCACTGAACGACTGGACCGTTCCAGGGCATTGATGGACTCCTGGATGGTCCTTACCAAAGGATGTCGAGGGTAGCACTGGTTGATAGCTTGTAGGATACTCAGTACTCAGTACACAGAAGAAACGACTCCCCAGGTCATGAACGGATGTGCTCAAGAGCATGAGATATAGCCACCAGCTCTGCAGTGAAAACACTGCAGCCATTGGGCAAAGAATGCGGTTCAATATGTCCTCCATGGACATACGTGAAGCCGACGTGACCATCAGCCATCGAGCTATCGGTATAAACCACTTCATGGCCTCGGTACATATCAAGAATCAACAGGAAGTGGCAGCAAAGTGCCGCGGGGTTAACTGAGTCCTTAAGACCATGTGATAGGTCCAGGCGAAGCTGCGGCCTGGATGTACACCATGGAGGTGTACTTGAATCGACCTCAAGTATAGATAGAAAAGGCAATGACTGCAGTTCGGATAAAAGGGATTGGACGCAAACTGCAATTGTAAGCCCTGACCTGGGCCACTAATGTGGGAGATGAACCACCGTGGGTGGGAAAAGGAGTAATTCGGATGCGCAGGAGAACTACAAACATGCGCAACGTAACTGGTGAGCAGTTGTGCATGCCTAATCTTCAATGGAGGGACACCAGCCTCCACCTGGGTGCTGGACACCAGACTCGTCCTAAAAGCTCCGTCGCTTGTTCAACACCACAGTGGTGCGCTGTGTCGAGTAAACACGACACTGAGGGCTCCACCGAACCATAAACCACACTCCCATAGTACAGGCAGGATTGAACAAGGGCTCTGTAGAGCTGCAGCAGCGTAGAGCGTTCTGCACCCGAGTTGGTATTGCTCAGGCGGCGAAGGGAATTGAGGTGCTGCCAGCACTTCCATTTAAGCTGACAAAGGTGAGGAAGCCAAGTCAATTGGGCGTCGAAAACCAGTCCTACGATATTATGTCGCCAGGTGGTGTCATACACGTTTAGTAAATCAAAAAAGACAGCAACAAGGTGATGGTGTCTGGAAAAGGCTGTTCGGATGGCAGACTCGAGGGACACACGATTGTCAGTAGTAGAGCGACCCTGGCGGAAGCCGCCCTGGTATGGAGCCAATAGGTCACGTGACTCCAGGACGCAACCTAACTGCCGACACACTATATGTTCTAGCAGGTTACAAAGAAAGCTGGTGAGGCTGATGGGCTGATAGCTATCCACATTAATCAGGTTTTTGCCAGGTTTGAGCACTGGTATGATGGTGCTTTCCCACCATTGTGATGGAAAGATGCCATCACACCAGATCCAGTTGAAGATGACAAGGAGATGTTGCTTTTAGTCAGATGAGAGATGTTTAACCACCTGACTGTGGATCCAATCTGGCCCAGGAGATGTGTCGGGGCAACATGCAAGGGCATTCACAGGCTCCTATTCTGTAAATGGGACGTTTAGGGTTCACTGTGGTGTGTAGTGAACGAGAGGACTTTTCCTTCCATCCGCCATTTGAGAATGCGAAAGGCTGGGGGTTATTCTCTGAAGCAGAGGCTCGAGCATAGTACTCAGCAAAGTGTTCAGCAATCGTGTTTGCGTCGGTAGATAACACGCCATCGTTGGTAACACAAGGGACAGCTGCTGGGATCTGGTACCCAAAAACTGATCTTCATCCAGACTTGGGAAGGTGACGCATGGCAACCAATGGTTCAAATGGCTCTGAGCACTATGGGACTCAACTGCTGAGGTCATTAGTCCCCTAGAACTTAGAACTAGTTAAACCTAACTAACCTAAGGACATCACAAACATCCATGCCCGAGGCAGGACTCGAACCCGCGACCGCAGCGGTCTTGCGGTTCCAGACTGCAGCGCCTTTAACCGCACGGCCACTTCGGCCGGCGGCAACCAATGGTCAAGACATACCTCTTTCAACACTCCTGTTTCCACCGCTGATAAGCTGGCAAACGAGTGCATGGAGCCGTTTAAAGGCTATTAGGTGCTCTAGGGAACAGTGCCGCTTATGTCGCTGTAGAGCTCGCCGACACTCCTTAATTGCCTCAGCGACTTCTGGCGACCACCAAGGTACCGACTTTCGCTGGGGGGCACCCCAAGGAACAAGGGATTGCATTTTCTGTCGCAGATACGATTGTTGTAGTTACCTGCTCAACCACAACATCGATGGCACCATGTGGGGGAGATTCAATGGTGACAGCAGAGATGAAGGCTTCCCAGTCTGGTTTGTTGAAAGCCCATCTGGGTAGGTGTCTGTGAGCATGAGGCCGGGGGAGTGACAGGAAGATGGGGAATTGGTCACTACCACACAGGTCGTCATCTGCTCTCCAATGGATACATGGGAGAAGTCCTGGGCTGCAAATTGGTAAATCAATGGCTGAGAAGGTACCACGAGCCACAGTGAAATGTGTAGCGGCCCCACTATTTGAGAGGCAGAGGTCGAACTGAGACAGTAAAGTTTCATCATCTCTGCCTCAACCAGTAAGCACAGTGCAACCCCACAATGGGTTATGAGCGTTACAATCTCCCAAAAGTAGGAAAGGTTTAGGGAGTTGATCAATCAGTGCAGTTAATACATTCAGTGATACTGCATCATCTGGAGGAAGATGTACATTGCAGACAGTTATTTCCTGTGTTGTCCTTACTCTGACAGCAACAGCTTCAAGAGGGGTTTGAAGGGCACAGTTTCACTACAGACTGAGTTTAGGACATAAACGTGAACTCCACCTGACACACTATTGTATTCCCTACGGTTCTTGTAACACCCCCTGTAACCATGAAGGGCAGGGGTCCGCACCATCAGGAAGCAAGTTTCCTGGAGGGCAATGCAGAAAGTAGGTTTAAAGCTTAACAATGGCCGTAGCTCATCCAGGTGGTGGAAAAACCGTCGCAATTCCACTGGACGATAATGTGATCATGAGGCTGGGAAGGCACGGAACAGTCAATGAGGCACCTACTTATTTCCTGAGCAGTCTATATCCATTGTGTCTGAGGGTCCGGCGAGATCTAGGTCCTCAGCAGATGCCTGAATCTCCACCTCATCCTCAGACGCAGAGCTTGTAGGTAGCGGTGTTGTGAGTGCTGCCGCAATTACCTTGGCCTTTGGTGTCTTCTTTTTGGGTTTCTCTGGCTGCTCCTTGGGTTTTGCTGGCTGGGAGGGCTTCACTGGCTGGGAGGGCTTCACTGATTCACTCTCAGGGTCTGAGGATGATCGTGAAGCCCTACGACCAGCCACTTTTGGGTTCTTCAGCCACTGGTGGGTGTCATCTTTCCCACTAGCAGAAACCTGGGAAGGGAGTGACTCAAGGGACCCCTTCTTAGCGAGAGGAGCCAAAGAAGACTTACACTTCTCCAGCTGAGAAGTGGGGACTGGTGACCCCAATGGTTGTGAAGGCAGTGCTCCCGAGGTAGGTGGTGCAGGAGCAACAGGGAGAGAAGTGCCCCCCACCATCATGGGGGCAGGTGTAGTCCTCTGGCTCTAAGAGCCAACTGGAATTCGTGGAACTGATGGGGCTACAACTGTTCCCGTAGTCGCAGCATAAGAGGAGGTCATAGCCACAAGATGGAGGCACTAAAATTCCCTCTTAGCCTCAGTGTAGATCTGTCGGTCCAGGGTCTTATATTCCACGATTTTCCTTTCTTGCTGTAAAATCCTGCAGTCTGGCGAGCAAGGGGAATGATGCTCTCCGCAGCTGACACAGATGGGAGGCAGGGCAAATGGAGTATGGGGATGAAAAGGACATCCACAATCTTGACATGTGATGCTGGAAGTACAGCATGACGACATATGGCCGAACTTTCAGCACTTAAAGCACCGCTTCGGGGGAGGGATATATGGCTTGACATCACAGTGGTAGATCACCACCTTGACCACCTCGGGCAATGTGTCACCCTCGAAGGCCAAGAAGAAGGCACCAGTGGCAACCTGATTATCCCTTGAAACCCTATGGACGCGCTGGACGAAATGAGCACCTTGGCACTCAAAGTCAGCACGCAGCTCATTGTCAAACTGCAAAAGAAGGTCCCTGTGGAATATAATGTCCTGAACCCTTATGTGGCGTGATGGTAATAGAGACATCCCCCAATGTGTCACAAGCGAGTAATGCCCATGACTGGGCAGAGGATCCTGTTTTTATCAAGACTGACCCTGACCGCATTTTGGACAAGCCCTCCACCTCCCCAAACTTGTCCTCAAAATGCTCAACAAAAAATTGAGGTTTCATTGAAGCAAAGGAGCCCCATAAGCTCTCATACATACCGTTCCTCCCATGGTGTGGCCAGGGAGGGGAATGATTTAGGGTCACACTTCCTTGCATTGTACTGAGACTTGGAACGCTTAGAGGCTGCTGGTGTGTGATCAGCAACTAGTGATGACGTGGTATGCTTCATCGCATGTTATTCGCCCTGATGCCACCCACTCTGACCAGGGCCCTCCCCACGAGCGCCAACCAGCCGCAGCAAAGGCCACCTGGCAGGATGGCCATTGCCGGGAGTCCTGACGCCCCAGGGTGACGGACATCTACTCCTTGGAATACATGGGGAGTAAACGGCGCAGGCATCAGCAGAGCGATCCCTGTGTGGTCAGGGGGCTACAACCAACAGGGTACACGGTGGCCCCACCACAATGGACTGGCTACTGTGCTGGATATCAGGTGCAACCAAGCAAACAAGTCAATATCATCGTCAGCACAGAAAATGATACCGCACAGCGGATGGAGAAAAGCACACCCAGGAGGATGACTTCACCCAACAGCTGGAGAATGAGCAAAAGTGCAGATCCACGTCGACGAAGGATGCGAGAGGTCTCAGCGCATGATGGACACATTGCACCATGTAAGGCGCCCTCCCCCAATTGTCTCGCTCTTCGGAAAAATTTGGAAAAATTGAGGTGAAACCTGACAGGGGACCATCACATAAAGGCTAAAATGTGTGAGACTCCTTTTAGTCGCCTCTTAAGATAGGCAGGAAAACCTTGGGCCTATTCTAACCCCTGGACTAGCAGGGGGAGCCTGGACATATGGCTTAAATTTGTTTACTGATTTAATATCGGACCAAAACTTCTTAGCATTTTTTCCAAATCAATATATAAAATTTTAATTCTGAATTCACTGACTGCTTTATGCATAGCCCTCCTTACACTGATTTTGGCATCATTCAGTTTTTGGTTGTCTGAGAAGCTTTGGCTACATTAAAATTTGCAGTTGAGCTCTCTTTGATTTTGTTGCAGCTTTTCACAAGTTCTTCGAATCATGGTGGGTCTTTCCCATTCCTCATAACTTTGCTCAGTACATAGCTGCCTAAGGCATGTAGTACAATGCTCTTGATACTTAACATTTTTGGTCCTGGAGAGGAATTTTTCTTGTTGACCGTTCTGGTGATCTGAAATCTGTTTTTGGCACTCTTGCTACACAGATGTATCTTCCTACCTTTCTTTATATTTCTATTTACAGCTGCACTGACTGATGCTGTAATGACCTTACAGTCACTGATTCCCTGCTCTATGATGAGCTGAAAAGGTCAGGCCCAATGGTGACCAGAGGGTCGAATATTTTATCTTACACAACTCTGTTTTCTAATTAGCTGCTTAAGGTAGCTTCTGGACAAGGCATTTAGAACAATTTCACATGATTCCCTGTTCCTATTACTGGCCTTAACCATTTGAGTCTTCCTGTTTACAACTGATAAGTTGAAATCTTCACCTAATACAACAACGTAACTGGGAAATTTATGTGAAATAGTCTCCAAGTTTCCCCTCAAATGTTCCCCCACTGATGGTCCTGAGGCAGGGAGTCTACAAAAACATCCAGGGACCATGTCTGATCCATCTTTATGTCTTAACACAAATTATTTCACATTCTGAATCTATACTAGTCTCATTAGATATTACCATATTTTTTATGGGTAGAACATGGTTCCACCAACGGTGCTCAATCTACCTTCGCAATATATATCCCCATAGGAATTTAGAATTTCTTTTCTATTAACATCTGATTTCAGCCAGCTTTCTGGCTCTAGCACAATGTGGAACTTGTTATTGTTTATAAGCAAGGCCTCTGCAGATGCTTCTGCAGTTAACTGATAATATACTTCCTATACATTTGGTGTTCTGCAGCTTGAGAAATTACAAATATGTAATATTAATTATTATGTATTTGATGTAAGCTGCTTTTAGATTGTAGTTCATTTTATTGGACTTCGACTAATATTGGGAGTTTGACCATCATCAGCGGTATCTTTACTACACAAGACAAATCTCTCTTGTAACATGCAATTTATAGTACATAGTGCTTTATGTGTATGTCGTTTTCTATATCACAGTAATGTGACTTGCCTTATATAACACAAATTAGAAGGAACATTATATACAGTCTATGGCATAAAACAAATAATGATCTTTGCATGTACCATGATAGACTGCTACTTGCCATATACTGGAGGTGTTGAGTCACAGGCAAGCAAAACGAAAAGACTGCTAGACACATAAGTTTTCAACCCAAAGGTGTTGTTCTCAATTACACAACATACACAGACATATTACACAAATGCAACTCACACACACATGACCAGTGTCTCTGGTTGCCGAGACATTATTCCATCCTGGATCTTCCATTGCTTCATACATAATTATTAATGTGACATATTATTTTGTAAACAATTTCTTTCTTTTGTCTGCCATGATGAAAGTTGCTCTTTTTAATTGTTGGGGATAAGGTTCTTCCTTGTCTGAAATCAGAATGTATGTTATCAGGCCTGTGGAGATCCATCTTTATCCTAAAACACACACATTTGCACTCCTTACTTACTCAACTATACTAGTAGCTGCTTCCTTTATGTAGTGCATACCTGACTTATTACGAGAGTCTTACAGTGCTGCATCTGACAGTGAAGATCACTAAATTCCCATCCAAGGATTTCACTGAATCGTCTGTGACTATGGTTTAAGTTTTCCTCTCAGCTGCAAACAAGAGGACTATGTTTGGTTCTGGGAATGAGGCTTTGAAATGCTAGCTCTGATTCCATACAGTGAGTGAAGCTACCTGTCTTCACTACATCTGTATACTCATTTTACAAGTCATTGCACATCAAAGGATACTTCATAGAAATGTTGCTTTCTGTGCATTTGTGTGTTCATGTAAAGTCTCTAATAGTCATTCTATATTCCTAGCACTACTATGACATACGTTCAGATAACAAAAGGCCGGCACTGCTCGAACTGTCCTCTTATTGCAACTGAACTTCTTACATCACATTCATTGGCATCTCCAATGCTCAAACAAATTACCACCTAACACTCCAGCTACTCTACGGATCAGCCTGTCGTCATAATCTTCACTACAATTACATTATCTCATCAAATTGTGTGTAGTAACCGAGGACCACCTTTGAACTCTGGTGACAGGTGTCATTCGAGCTGACATGAGCTACAATTTGCAGCTGGGTGCAGCCAGTGTGCTTATCTGATACCACTTTAATCTCCTATCTTGGATAATACCCTCAATGAGCAAACAAAAGTAAACACTGGCCTTCCTTCCCAAGCTGCCCACTATTTCTCTATGAGACTCCATCACCCGCATACTGTTGGAACACTCAAAAACAAGCAACTCTACCCTCTGCATTTGTGCGGACCTATAAGGAAGATCAGCCCCAATCCCAACAGATGACGGCACCCATACCAGTTCAGATGTACTTTCAGCAGCAAGTAATACCTTGAACCTGTTTTTAAGGCAAAACAGGACAGCCATGCAACAAGTACCCTCTTTCATCTTCCACCCAGAGATCCACATCCCGCCACTGTTCAACATTCCCATCAAGTTAGTGTCAATCAGTCAGGACAAGTAAACCAGAAGGCTCCGCAAGATCATGGTACCAAGTGACTATAGACACCAGAGGTGAAAAAACATTCATCTCCGGTGCCCCAAAACCACAGCAGGCCAGGGCAACTGCCTGAAGCCTGTCTGTGTACAGAGGGCAATTCCACTTGCATCCATACACAACAAATATAGTCCTTACCCAGTTCTAACCAATGTGATGTTTGTCTGTAATACAAAGCATATAAAACTAATTCATGCAGTTACTGGAGAAAATCTAAGAATTTCTGCTACACTACTTCTACATCACTTTCCATGTGACACTGTGGCGTGTAGGGGAGGGCTACCAATCATTTCCTTTCCCATATCATTCACAAACTGAGCAAGAGAAAGATAACTGTCTATATGCCTCCATTCAAGCTCTAATATTTCTCCTCTTATCTTCACGATCCTTAGGCAAAATGTACAGTGGCAGCAGTAGAATTGTTCTGCAGTCAACTTCAAATACCAGTTCTCTAAATTTTTGCAATAGTGTTTCACAAAAAAAGAATCGTGTCTTCCCTCCAGTGATTTCTATTTGAGTTCACGTGTTGATTGAACCTACTAGTAACAGATTTAGCAGACTGCCTCTGATTTGCTTTGATGTCTTCCTTTAATATGACCATGTGAAGTTCCCAAACACTAGAGGACTACCGAATAACGGGTCACACTACAGTTCTATAAGTGGTCTCCTTTACAGATGAACCACACTACCCTAAAATTCTCCCAATAAACCAGAGCTGAACATCTGCCTTCCTTATTACCATCCTTACATGCTCATTCCATCTCATATTGCCTTGCAATGCAACACACAGATATTTAATTATGTGATCGTGTCAAGTAGCACACTACTAAAGCTGTATTTGAATATTTAAGAATTGTTTTCCCTACTCATCTCCATAAAAATTTTTCTACATTTAGAGTAAGCTGCCATTAATCATACCAACTTGAAATTTTGTCTAAGTCATCTTGTATCCTATATTCACTCAATGATAACAGCTTTCCATACACAATAGTATCATCGGCAAACAGCAGCAGACTGCTGCACAACCTATCTGTAAGATCATTTATGTATATAGACAATAAGAGCAGTGCTATCACAGTTCACTGGTGCACTGCTGACAATACCCTTATCTCTGATAAATACTCACTGTTGAGGACAATAAGACTGGGTTCTTTTACTTAAGAAGTCATCGAGCCACTCCTGCATCTGGGAACCTACTCATCATGCTTGTACCTTTGTTAAAAGTCTGCAGTGGGGTTCTGTGTCAAATGCTTTCCAGAAATCTAGGAATATGGAATCTGCCTGCTGCCCCTAATCCAGGGTTCGCATACAGGACATTGCACAAGAAAAGGGCAAGCTCAGTTTCGCACAAGTCATACTTTTTAAATCAGTGCTGATTTGTGAGCATAAGCTTCTCCATTGCAAGGAAATTAATTATAAAGGGTGAATAAGGACGAAAGGTACATGCTTTGAGGGGTGATAGTATTAATGATTCTGGACAAAAAAACTTCATACGGACATATGCCTTATTCCAAATTGTTTCCAGAATAGAAAACATTTAATACCACTTTGGAATGTTTTCTTGAATAACTCAAAAACCACATCCTCCAAAGAACACATGTCACAGTACAAAACATTAAATCTTCTAAAAAAATGGTTCCATTTTTTTTAAAATGTAGGACTAATAGTTGTTAGATACTGAAATTCTCACATGACACTGTATAAATAAGTTCAAACTTGGAATCGCTTACCACATTTTCCACAACATGGTGCAAATAAAACATGGAAGTCATGTTCGCAATACTTTCTTCCTTCAAACTCATAAAAAATACCTTCTGGAAATGGTCTGAAACATTGTGCACACCTAAAAAAAATCACAATGCCAAAAATGAATCATTACTAATATAAACATGACAGAAGAGCAGGAATCAAATTTTCCACTTATTTTCCTAATAAAGTTACAATGTGTACGCATCATTTGAAATACATCAAAGTCAAATTTATCAATTCATTCTTAAAATTTGAGGTTGATACAGAAAATGCAGTTCCGCCAGCTCTTGAGAAAAACAATAATTCTGAAGTTATGAATTATAAATTATTAAACTGGGTCACTGTTAAAAATTACTGTTTGTACTTTTATTTTATTTAATAACCAAAGTAATTAAGCATAACAATGAAAATAATCAATTTTTGACCAAATAATTTAATTGGACAGATAACAAGTCTACTCACCAAGCGGCGGCAGAACACACATATCGCAGAAGGTTATAATTAGGCAAGCCTTTGGAGCCACTGGCTCCTCCTTCAAGTGGAATGGTTGAAGGGGAAGAAATAGGGTGAAGGAGAATGACTGGAGAGGTCTGGAAAAAGGAGTAGATTTCGGGAAAGTCACCCAGAACCGTGGTTCAGGGGAGACTTACTGGACGGAATGACAAGGAAAGACTTTATCGAATGAGATTTGCACACCAGAGAACTTAAAGGTGGAAGACAGGGTAATATGTGAGAGACAGGTTACTGCTTAAACATCGTGCAAGAGTTAATCGGAATGAAAAGAAAAGTGCTTTGTACATAACAGAGGTGGGAGGGGGGTGATGAAAAATAGACAGGTAAGCAAATGAAAGATGTAGAAAACTAATACAGAGTGAAGGAAAGAATAGTTAAGGTGAAGAAATGTTGAGACGGAAGAAACTAACGTAAATTAAGGTCAGGTGGGTGGCAAGAACCAAGGACATGTTGTAGCGCTAGTTCCCACCTGTGGAGTTCTGAAAAACTGGTGTCTGGGGGAAGAATCGAGATGGCGCATGAGCTGAAACAGGCATCGGGGTCATGAATGCCCATTCATCCTAATTAATAATTTGGTGGTAGTCATGGCAATGTAAAAGGCCAAACAGTGTTTACAGACAGCTAGTATGTGACGTGCCAGGTTGGTTGATTGGTTGGTTTGTGTGATTGAAGGGACCAGACTACTAGGTCCATCGGTCCCTTTTTCCACGAACTTTAAACACCCACAAAGAATAAGAACAAACAATGGAGATGACAAGATACGACACAGGACAAGAAAGACAGAGACCAGACAAAAGGAATTAAAATCACACCGAGTGTGACAGTGGTTGGCCGACCATAGAAACAAAAAAGGAAAAGTCAATCACCAAGAAACGCACCAAAAACCCCAGTCTAAAATCGTAGGCGATTAGTCCAACAAGATGTGGACCACCGTCAAAGCTGACCCGCAGCGACATAAAGGTGCGTCCTCGCGGCGCAATAAATAGCTGTGTGTTATCGAGGTGTGGCCAATGCACAGCCAGCAGAGGACAACAGAGTCCTGAGAGAGACGCAAGGAGGAGTACCATGCACCCATAGCCTCTCTGATAGCCCGAAGTTTATTGGGTGAAGGAAGGGTGCTCCATTCTTCACCCCAGGCGCGAAGTACCTTCTGCCACAAAACTGACCTGAGGTCACTCTCCGAAAGGCCAATCTCCAAGGCTGGTGCACCGACAGCCAGTTTGGCCAGCATGTCAACACGTTCATTTCCCGGGAGGCCGACATGACCCGGGATCCACACAAAGGCCACAGAGCGGCCGCAATGGGCAAGAGTATGGAGGGACTCCTGGATAGCCATCACCAGATGAGAGTGAGGGAAACACTGGTCGATAGCTCATAAAACACTCTGGGAGTGACTAAAGATAATGAAGGTCTCACATGAGCAGGAGCAGATATACTCTAGGGCGCGAGAGATGGCGACCAGCTCGGCAGTGAAAACACTGCAGCCAGCTGGCAAAGAGTGTTGTTCATAATGATCCCCTAGAGTAAGAGCATAACCGACACAACCAGCAACCATCAAACCGTCAGTGTAGACAATGTCAGAGCCTTGAAATGCGGCAAGGATTGAAAGAAAGTGGCGGCAGAGGGCCTCAGGAGGGGCTGAGTCCTTCGGGCTCTGTGTCAAATCAAGCCGAAGGCATGGGCGGGGCACACTCCACGGGGGTATGTGCAGAGGGGCCCGGAAAAGAGGTGGGAGAGGGAAAATCTCAAGCCCAGAGAGAAGAGCTCTGACGCGAACCGCAATCGTATACTCTGACTGGGGCTGCTGTTCCGGAAGATGGACGACCGACTGAGGGAACAGGAGACGATAATTGGGATGCCCGGGCAAACTACAAACGTGTGTAGCATAAGCAGCCAGTAATTGTTGGCGCCAGAACTGCAATGGAGGGACACCTGCCTCCACAAGTATGCTGTTGACAAGGCTTGTCCGGAAATATCCAGTGGCGAGTCGGATCCCACTGTGAAGGAATTGCAATGCGGAAGGAGATTCCGAACTGTAAGACAGGCTCTCATAATCTAGACGGGACTGAATTAACGCCTGGTACAGTCATAGCAGGGTAGACCAATCGTCACGCCAACTGGTGTGACGCAAGCAATGGAGAGCGTTAAGGTGCCGCCAGCACATCTGTTTAAGCTGCCGAATATGAGGGAGCCAAGTCAACTGGGTATCAAAAACCAATCCCAAAAACCGATGCGTCTCCACCACAGCAAGACGTTCGCCGTCAAGATAAAGCCGTGGCTAAGGGTGAACAGTGCGTCGCAGGCAGAAATGCATAACGCAGGTCTTAGCAGCTGTAAAGTGAAAGCCATGCGCTACAGCTCAAGACTGCGCCTTGCGGATAGCGCCCCGTAGTTGCCGTTCAGCAGCTGCAATGACAGTGGAGCTAAAGCAAGGCAGAAGTCGTCAGCGTACAAGGAGACTGAGACAGATGTTACCACAGCCGCAGCGAGCCCATTAATTGCAATTAAAAAGAGGCAGACACTTAAGACAGATCCTTGCAGTATCCCATTCTCCTGAACTCGGGAAGAACTATGGGAGGCCACAACTTGCATGCGGAAGGAACGAAGCGACAGAAAATTTTGTATGAAAATCTGGAGTGGACCCCGAAAACCCCAACCATGAAGTGTAGAGACGATGTGATGTCGCCATGTTGTATCGTATGCCTTCCGCATGTCAAAAAAGATGGCGACCAGATGCTGACAGTGGGCAAAGGCCGTACGGATGGCAGACTCCAGGCACACCAGATTATCGGCAGCAGGGCGACCCTTATGGATCCCACCCTGAGACGGAGCGAGAAGGCCCCGCTGTCCACCTCCAGTGGGTGCTTGCGAGGTTTCAACAGTGGATGCGATCTGGCCTGGGAGCCGTATCACGGCAAGTGGCTAGGGCACTTTGGAATTCCCACTCACTGAATGGAGCATTGTATGATTCAGGACGTCGCGTGTGAAATGAAATGCTCCAACGTTCCAACCGCTCTTTCAGGGAGTGGAAGGCCAGTGGGTAATTCACAGAAGCAGAACTCTGAGCAAAATGCTCTGCTAAGCGGTTTGGAATTGTGTTGAATCAGTACAGACTGCTCCATTCAGTGGAACCGCAGGTACGCTGACGAGGGTCCGATAGCCATAGAGTCGCCTGATCTTGGCCCAAACCTGCGATGGAGAGGTACGGAGGCCAATGGTGGAGACATACCTTTCCCAGCACTTCTGCTTACGTTGGCAAATGAGGTGTTCCAATGAGGGATGCCACTTTGTGAGGCTGGAGTGCCCGCCTGCTATCTTTAATCGCCTCGGCGATCTTGGGTGACCACCAAGGCACAGTCCTCTGCCGAAGGGATCCAGAAGAACAGGGAATGGCAGATTCTGTGGCAGTAATGATGCCAGTGGTGACCGAGTGAACCACCGCATCAATGGCATCATTGGTAAGAGGCTCAATAGTGGCAATGGAGGTGAGCAAGTCCCAGTCAGCCTTATTCACAGCCCATCTGCAGGGGCGCCCAGAAGAGCGATGCTTTGGCAGTGACAGAAAGATCGGAAAGTGGTCACTACCGCACAAGTCATCATGCACGCTCCATTGGACAGATGGTAATAGGCTAGGGCTGCAGATCGAAAGGTCGATGGCTGAGTACATGCCATGTGCCACACTGAAATGTGTGAAGGCACCAGTATTTAAAAGAGAAAGGTCGAGCTGTGACAATATTTGCTCAACGATGCTGCCTTGTCCTCTTGCCACTGATCCACCCCACAGAGGATTATGGGCACTGAAATCGCCCAGTAACAAAAAAGGTGGCAGCAATTGGTCTATCACAGCCAGGACATGCTGTGAGACATCGCCATCCCGTGGAAGATAGAGACTGCAGACAGTTGCAGTCTGAGGTGTTCACACCCGAAAAGCGACAGCCTCTATAGGTGTTTGTAGAGGGACAGACTCGCTGTAAAGAGAGTGAAGGGCGTAGATGCACACACCACCACATACCCTCTCATAAGCCCGGTTCTTATAATAACCCCGACAGCCACGGAGGGCGGGAGTTTGCATCACCGTAAACCAAGTTTCCTGAAGAGCAATGCAGAGGAAAGGGTGAAGGCTGAGAAGTTGTCGGAGCTCAGCAAGATGGTGGAAAAAACTGCTGCAGTTCCATTGGAGGATGACATTGTCCATGGTCAAGAAAGACATGAAGGGACCGAGGAGGCAGATTACGCCACTGGGTCACCTGCTGCCACTGATTGAGTACCGACGGGAGTGACATCCATCACGTCTGAGGGACCGGCAAGAGCTAGATCCTCAGCGGACGCCAGATCTCCACCGCGACCTCAGATGCAGAGCTTGTAGGTAGCAGTGGAGTGGGTGCCACCACCATTTCCTTGGTCTTAGGGGTCTTTGATTTCAATTTCTCACGCTGTTCCTTCAGTTGCCCTTGCTGGGAGGGCTTCTTTGATTCAGTCTCTGGGACTGAAGAGGACTGCGAAGCCCTACGACAAGCTACCTGGGGTTTCTTCAGCCCCTGACGGGTGTCTGGTTTGCCACTGGTAGGAACCTGGGAAGGGAGTGACCCAAGGGATCCCTTCGTAGCAAGAGAATTCGAAGAAGACTTATGCTTCTCCGGCTTAGAAGTGGGGACTGGTGTCCCCGATGGTTGAGGGGGTGCTGCTCCCGAGGTAGGTGGTGCGGGAGCAACGGGGAGGGAAGTGCCCCCCCACCTTCAAGGGGGCAGGTGTGGTCCTTCGGCTCTGAGAGCTGACTGTATGTGGTGCAATGGATGGAGCTGTAACGGGAGTGACAACAGTGGCGGCATAAGATGACGTCATGCGCACGAGATGAAGCCGTTCAAATTTCCATTTAGCCTCAGTGTAGGTCATTCGATCCAGGGTCTTGCATTCCATTATTTTCCGTTCCTTCTTTAGAATCTTACAGTCCGACGAGCAAGGGGGATGGTACTCTCTGCGGCTGACACAGATGGGAGGCAGGGCACATGGAGTATCGGGATGGGATGGACGACCACAATCACGACATATGAGGCTGGAAGCACAGCGGGAAGACATATGGCCAAACTTCCAACACTCGAAGCACCGCATTGGGTGAGGGATATATGGCTTAACATCACAGCGGTAGACCATCACCTTCATCTTCTCAGGTAATGTGTCACCCTTGAAGGCCAAGATGAAGGCACTGGTGGCAATCTAATTATCCCTCGGACCCCGTTGGACGCGCCGGATGAAATGGACACCTCATTGCTCTAAGTTGGCACGCAGCTCGTCATCGGACTGTAAAAGAGGATCCCTGTAGAAGATAATGCCCTGGACCATATTTAAGCTTTTACGGGGCGTGATAGTAACAGAAACATCCCCCAGCTTCTTACAAGCAAGTAATGTCCGTGACTTGGCAGAGGATGCTGTTTTTATCAAGACTGACCTGGACTGCATTTTTGACAAGCCCTCCACCTCCCCAAACTTGTCCTCTATGCTCTACAAAGAACTGAGGCTTCATGGACACAAAGCTCTTGTACAGACTAGATACCAGGGCAAATACGTCTCGCTGTCATTCATAGCCTTTTGTTCCTCCCATGGTGTGGCCAGGGAGGGGAATGATTTGAGGTCATAAATGTTTGCATTAAAGTGAGCCCTCGAATGCTTAGAGACTGCTGGTGGTTGTCCACCAGCAAGAGAAGATGTGCCACGCTTCATTGCGTGTCATCCACCCTGATGCCACCTACTCCGACCAAGGGCCCTCCCCACGGATGCCACCCAGCCACAGCAAGGGCCACCTGGCAGGATGGCCATTGCCAGGAGTCCCAATCCCCAGGGTGATAGGCATCTACTCCTTGGCATACGTGGGGAGTTAACGGCGCAGGCATCAGTAGAGCTAGTAGGGGGCTACAACCAACAGGATACACGGCGGCCTCAACACAATGGACTGGCTACCGTGCTGGATATTAGGCGGCAAGTGGTCCATGGTCGTCGTCAGCGCAGAAAGCGACACTGCAGAGTGTGTGGCGGAGATCGCACTCAGAAATGTATCCTCACCCAAGAGATGGTGAGCGAGCGGGACTGCAATGCAACGACAAATAAGGTGGCTAAAGGTCTCAATGTACGATGGACACAACGCACCAAGTAAGGCGCCCTTCCACAATTGGCTTGCTCTTCGGAATAATTTTGAAATATGGTGGTCAAACCCAAGAGGGGACCATCACATAAGGGCCGAAATGTTTTTCAGAACTCTGGGTGTGGGAACTAGCATTCTAGCATTACAACATGTTCTTGGTTCTCACCACCCAACTGGCCTTATTTTATGGTAGTTTCTTCCGTCTCAGCATTTCTTCACAGCAACTACTCTTTTCTTCACTCTGTATTAGTTTTCTGCATCTTTGATTGTCTTACCTGTCTATTATTCACCAAACCCCTCCCACCTCTGTCACATACAGTGCACTTAGCTTTTCACTCTTATTAACTCATGCTTGATGTTTATGGAGTAATCTCTGTCTTACATATTACCCTGCCTTCCACTTTTAAGCTCTCAGGTTTGAAAATCTCATCCGATGCAGTCCCCAACAATCAGTCTTTTCTTCTCATCCTGTCTGGTAAGTCTCTCCTGACACACGATTCTTGGTGACTCCCAAATCTACCCCTTTTCCTAGACCTCTCCAGTCCTTTCCCTTCACCCCTCTTCCTTCCCCTTAAACCCTTCTATCTGAAGAAGGAGCCATTGGCTCCAAAACGTTGCCTAATTATAACCTTCTTTTATGTGTGTGTTCTGCCACCACTTGGTGAGTAGATTTTTTATCTACACAATTAAATTGCTAAGAAATTAAATGGAAATACAGGTAAATAAACTTACATCTTTATCCACAAATAAAACTAAAGAGACAGGTTAGATGAAGCTGCAGATATTGAAAAGAATGCTTCACTGCAAATTTCTCTAATGTGAGTACAAGCGTGCATTAAACTGCTGTGAGAGTCAATTATAAGCCCATTCTGCTACTCCATCACTCATATTTGGCAGTGTGAACATGTTTTTTATGAACATGTAAATTATGTCTTCATCTCACAAAAGTTCACATTACTTAACAGCAGCAGCTTAGCAATTAAAAAAAAAAATTACATAAATGGTCACATTCTGAATAATGTTTCATATTAAATAAAATCTTGAATTTTGTCAATGCATACACCACCGAAAGCTTACTGCTTATCACAATATAAACAAGGCTTCATCAAAGAATGCTGGTAAAACATGTGAATTTTATTGAATTATATGACATCTTTGCTTGATATATGGTCTTGTATAATCGTCATAGCTCCTGTAACAGCAATGGAAGTAGCAGATATGGGAAGGATGAAAGGTCGGTAATGTGCCAAATTTTTGTCATAAATGCTCTCTCCACATGCCACAAGCCCTTCTTGTTACACACTACATATTCCACTAAACATGGATGTAAATATCTATAAGATAATGTCTTATTCAACCACAAAACAACATGTAACTTACACAAAACACTGTGGATGCCAAAGTTGTCCGTGTGAGTTCACTATTTTTTCGTGGGGTTCAAATCCCTCCCCACAGCGGGAGCAGAACATATTTTCAAGAGGCATGCTGACACTGTAATATCAAGTTTAATAATGAATTAAAAAACAAACTTGATCAGAAAAAGAATTGTGGTCATAATTATGACAACTAGATCCTTATGTCCAGATTTAACAAACAGTTTTTTAAGCGTTGAAGTTTCAAATCATAAAAAAATCTTTTGGACAGCACAATGGTTGAAAATCCCTTATTTCCAATCCT